>NC_054057.1:89265729-90757897 GCF_017639655.2 Falco naumanni | reverse complement strand
GAAAGCACCTTGCTGGCTGGAGTCGTAGCAATCTTTGCTGAACTGTGCTTTTTTTTTTTTTTTTTTGATGTAAATAGGAAATGACTTCTGCAGCTGAGTCTTTGTGGGCACAGGGCTATAAAAGGCACTGCCATTTTACATACCACATTTGAGCTTGAGAGAGAGGAAGGCGGCTTTGCTATTGCAGTCACATAGTTAATAAGCAAATATATGTGGCTCCATAGGGCTTGAATAACTTTTGGAAGCAAAGTAGGTATGAAGGCTGAGTCCTTTGCCTGCTCTAGATGACTAAGAATAATTGTTTTTATTTTACTTATGAAGTCACAGAACCCAGATTTTTCCATATAACATACCTGACTCTGGTTCATTCTCTTTGTAGCTCATAAGGAATGGACCTGCTGCCGTCGTCTGCTGGATGCATCAGTTGCCCCTGGGCCTGGACTCCACTGGCTTTTCTTGCAGGTTTCCGTGTGCCTGCTTGCACAGCTTGCTTTGGCTGGGGGAAGGCTCAGGAAGGCTCAAACCTGCAGCCTCTTGCTGCGGGAAGGAGCAATGAGAGAAAGATCGCTGTGGCACAGCAGTGTCGTTACAGCCTGTGCTACACAAGGGTCAGGTGGGATGCACGTAAGGGGCTCTTCTGGCTCCAACAGCTATGAAACCCACCCACTGGGCTGGCCCACAGCGGCCACGAGTAGAAGCTGAGGGGGTCCATTTCCGTGACAGCATATCATAAGGGTGTGATTCAGCAGCTTTCTAGAAATGCGAGGATCTAAAAGAAGTAAAGAAGGAAGTTTTCCTTCTCTGTCTCATTCTGCATTAAGAAATAAGGCAACTTGGGTTCTCCTTTTAGGGAGAAGGGAAATTTGGCACAAGAAAGCCCCTCCCTCCCTCCACACATCCCTGTACCACATGTCTCCACTTCACTATTCACTTGTTTTGACATAGAGTACTTTCCCCAAAAAAATATTAGTCACAACCTTGGCTTCAACCAGCCAACTCTTAACCTTCCTCAAAACAGTTTGAAATGGGTGATGTTAGTGATGTGTGATGGCGATGGGTAGGGGTGGGTGGATTTAACATTTGCGGAAGGTTCTGCATTGAGGTTTGGGAGCCCAGAAACCTGCCACCTGCCTGGGCTGGCATGGGCTGCAGTAAGGGAGTCCTGAAGGACATGCCAGCAGATCAGAGGATCTTTGGTGGATCCCTTGAATAAGACAAACTGTGAGGATGGAAAACCAGAACATCTGGTAATAGCATCACAGGGATGCTTATGTGAGTTTTGTCAAGGGAGGCTGAAGAAGCTGGAGTGATGACTATGGCGTAAAGTTGACTAATCCATGTTGCTGGGTGTCAAATTTGAACTAGCTGCCTAAAATCCTGGTTTTGAGCAGTAACTGCTTTATCAAGCAGTTCAGCACCAAGGGGAAATAAAAAAAAAAAAACAACCATGCGGCCTGTTGGAACAGTTATAGGTTCCCAAGAGTTCCTGGGAAGGAAAGGGCAAGGGATGTTTGGGTTAGACAGAGCTGTAAAAATTGTATTCCAGGACTGTAGCAGCTGCACATGCAGGCAGGCTTGCAGTTGCTGTGGGATCCAGAATGCAATGAGCCCTGCCATCCCCTGTGCTTCCTCAAGTAATTATTACATGCGTTGCACCCTAATGAGAACCTGCTCCATTTTCTCATCCCTCCGCTCTGCTGCTCTTTCCTCATGGCTGCTTCTTCAGAGCCCTTCTTTGTAAAACCCATCTGGTAAAGGGCTTATGTTTTATTTTTAAAAAGAGAAACCACTGGAAATTAGTAGTTTTGCTGTGCGTTACTATGCTTATAATCCTTTAATTTGTATTAAGTCTCTAATCATAGCCATGCAGAATGAGCAGAGCCGGCCCGGAAAGGTGCCCCTCCGGGTTACCCAGGTGCAGCAGCCACAGCATGCCCTGATGGACCACTGGTTCCATGGCTGGTCCCCAGGAAAGGCAGGGAGGAGAAGGACCTTCCAGCATTACCCATAGCGTAAAGCTATTCTTGAAACACAGTCAAACATGGATCATTGGCAAGAAACACCTGAAAAGAGAGGTCTTACCTTGGGCAGCTCGGGGTGGTTGCTGTGTGATGGTGCCATTCTGGACAGCAGGGCAATGTGGGCCAGGGAATTTAACGTATCATCCTGGTTCAGATTTTCTCAATGCAGCAGAGGAAGGAGGACAGTCCAAGGGGCTCCTGGCCCAGCCTTCAGATAGGTGTAAGACTGTGGTTTACAGGTGTAAAGGATGTCAGGATGTTTCAGCTGGCCAGCCCCTTCCACAAGCTGTAGTAGACAGAAACCGTATGGCATTAAGATTTAAAAAATGCTTGTAAGGAAACAAACAAAAACCAAAATAAAGCCCAGGTCTGTGCTGGGGTGGCAGACCTTGTTTCCAGACTCTGTGCCCAGCCTGTGACAGCAGCTTGAGGACGATTAGACACCCAGAACAGGCGTTCAAGCTGATGAGGAGCAGCTGGAGCAGGAGACCTGCAGGTCTCCAGGACTGCTGCACGGTGCTCCAGGCAAGGTCCAGGGCAGCAGCAACGCCGAGCCTGCGGCGGTTGTAAAGGAGCCTTGTCAGGGAAGAAGTGGTTTTCTAAGAGAAGGAACTGCTGGCTGTGCTCCCAGGGCATGGTGGTGAGGGGGGCCGCAGCCATGAGCCAGGGGGTGCAGAGGGTGTCTCTGCAGAGCGTGTCCTCACAGGAGGAGGTGGACCTGGTCTGAGTGGGAGCTCCTGTGACAGTCTCTGCTCTGTATTGTTCTGGCATAACGCAGGGCTCTACAAAAACTGGTATTTCTTAGCCGAAGCTAAACCTTGCTCTGTCTATGCTGCGCTAGTATGTGCACAGAAAGAGGAGGGAAAAAAGAAAACCTTTCGAGAAGCATCTCTATAAATAGCAATTTAGCTTGACAACCCCATCCCTCCCCAAAAAAGTCAAGAGAAAACAACAAATTCCATCCCTTTAAATACCATCGCTTTGCTAGGGATACTTTCTGCTCAGGAGCATTTTTCAAGGCTGTCTCTTGCACAGAGGAGTTATCAGGATGCAGAGGAAGGTGCAGCCTGCAAGTGCAGCCTGCCCCTAATTACAGCCTGCTGCTCTCGGGGCTTCTGCCCAGCCTGCTCCCATAACAGGATTTTTCCTGCTTCCAACACTGCAGAGGCAAATCGGTGCAAATATGCAGCTTGCTGAGTGTAGCGTGTGGTGCCGAGCCACACCTTTAAAAAAATAATTAAAAAAAAGGGGACTTCCAGATTATTAGATCTGAAAGATCGTAGCAACTAATTAGGTTCTGCATAGCCTGGCTTCCCAGGCAGGAAAGCCACCCGTCTGGCAGTGCTCGTGGCTGGTCAGGCAACTGGTCATTCCCACCCTCCTGCACCCTGTTAAAAGGCCTGTTATCTTTACATCACGCCACCCTTCCAGATTGCAAGGTGGTGGCAACTGATACCTTGCTCTCAACAGAGCCGAGCCCTGAGTAAACCCCTGGTAAACATTGTGGAAAGAAGACTGGAGTAAATCTGGCTTAGGTTAGAAATGGGTTCTATTTTCAACAACAATGTGAACTCAGTCCCAGTGCAGGAGAGGTGGATGGGAGAAGTTCCTGTGAGGGTGATGGGGAAAGCTGGAACGTGAGCCCAACAGGCAAATGGGAACCAGGGATGTCTTTATTCAGCACCACAGCCGGCTCAGAGGTCCTGGGGCAAGCTCCGAGCTTGAGAAGTGAGGGACAAAAAATGCAGAGTAGGGTAAGATGAAATGAGACAAAGTCATCACTTCCCAAAACCTTCACAGTGAAGGAAACACCTCCCACTGTCTGGAGGATCCATGGGAATATTATAATATTTGTTCCAAAAACATGACTGGGTGGATACAGAATTACTGACGCAGACACAAGCAGCTAATTGAATTCATACGTAGAAACCCTGGACACCATATGGCCTCAATAAAACGTGGGTCCGTAGCTGTTTCTTAGCAGATGGTTATTCATTTTCATAATCTTAAATCAAAAGATCATTTTTATATCTGGAGATCAAAGGCACTTAATGTCTCCTTGGTTGAGGTTCATAAAACTAAACCTCTGTCCTCTGTTTTGGCATTACGTGTGAGGCAGATGGGGGTTTTCTCCTGAAACCTTTGCAGAGGCTCTGGGCAACCACATCTGGGCAGCAGCTGCAGCTGTTCGCAGCTCTTCAGGGCTGGGACTTTATTTTCATTATATGGACGTGCAGTTTATAAAATCAGAAGGGACAGTTGTAATGAGCTTATGTAGCCATTTGTATTTCCCCACATTATTGGGATGTAGCCCATGTGAATATTTTGTGAGGAAAGTATTCTTTTTCCCTTAGGAAAAAATACTCAGAGCACCGTCTGACCTCTCAGATCCCATACTCAGCCCTGCGAAGTGGTGGTGTGAGGTCAGCGCTGTCCCTGCTCTGGCATCCTCATGGGAGACGAACCGGCGGAGGTGCAAGGCAAGTCTCGGACTCCTCCTCAGCCGTGTGCGAGAAGGTGGGTGAGCGCACGCCTCCGAGGCTGCACGTCAGTGCTGCTCCGCCGGCAGCCAGTGCAGGGGAGGAGAAGGGGGCGAGATGCATTTACGTGGAAAGTACTTTCACACCCACCAAAAAAACCTCTAGGATAGCTGTGATCTTTGCCACCTAAGAACGAAAGGTGTGTGGTTACTCGGAGCACCGTAGGTACAGGTGTCAACAAATTGAGTTCTGTATATAAATCTCATTTTTACAGTGGCTACCTGCTGGCTGATGCACAGTTCTCATCGGTGTGAAGGTGTAACCGAAACGCACCTCCCCTCCTGCGAACCCACACTGCTGGAGTGCTCTTTGCATTTCAAACGCTGATGCATGCGGTTAATATTTGCACCATGATCAGCAGGCATCTCCGAGAAGAGAACGAGCACTTCCCTGCCACAGCGCGGGTTTTGCCTGGCAGCCTCACCGCCTCGGCTGCAATATGGAAATGATCCTCCCCAGCAGACAGCAGAGTCCCACCTCGGTTCCCATTCACCTGGAGATGAAAGTGCTCTGGCTGCCAGTGTAGGCGGGGCAAAACTATTTAAAAACCTCATTAGAGAAAGTATTTGGGGAAGACAGCAACACCCTCAGTTGTGGTTTGCTCCAGGACTTCTCAGCCAGATCACTTCTGATACAGAGGGAAGGGCATTATGAGAGACATTCCTGTCAACTAGTACTTCTCGTAGGGAAGCCTTGGGTGTACTTTGCCTTTTTCTCAGTCCCAGTGGGCTGTATTTTCTACGTAAGTACAGGCACGTTCCCCTCCAGGTGCTGTTTAGGTGAGGAGCCCGACTGCAGCGTGGCATCAGGGCTGCTGCATGGCACGTAGTGGTCCTGTTTTGCGCTGGAGGAATAAAGTCAGCAAAACTGTGTGTAATCTTGATTAGGCACAAATCCACCGTGAATATTTCCTATTCCATTTAATTCCTGTTTGTGCTTATTTCAGCTGAATTTGCAGCAGGAGCAATGCCCAAGCCACATCTGGCTCGTGATGCACATGGGATCAGACCGGGAGTTTGGGAGGAGGTGGATCTGGATTCAGAGGTTTGGCTTCTTATTTAGAAAATGACTGCTTACATTCTCCCACGGCTGCTCCAGACTACCCCAGAGCTTAATGATATTCGTGTCCAAGTGTTTTTTAAGTCTGCATGACTAGGAAACGATCTCATGTGTATGGTTTGTCTGGCCTGTTAGGAAGGAGCCCATGCACCTGCATTTCCCCTACTGCCTGCATTTTCTTTGCGTCCCATTTATTCAAAGGGGTCAAATGCTCGCTAACTCCTAGTGAGTTAGTGCCAGTGCTCCCTTTTCCTCTCCCAACATAGTCAGGCATCCGCACGCCTTAAGCAGCCCCTGGTTAACGGAGACAACTGCAGCCCTCGGCCAGCCATGAGGACATCCCACTCCCTCGCAAGCAGGTGCTTGATCCTGTGCGATCCCACAAGCCTACAAAGACCAGGCTGGGCGAAGCAAGTCCACATGCAGTATAAGGGCTTGTTCTCCCTTATGTCCAGGCCTGGGAGCCAACAGCATCCCTGCAGAAGTTCGGCTGGGTTCCCCTTCCCATGGCACTGCTTCAGCCGCCTGCCAGGTTTCGCCCCGGCCAGCTTCCCACACCAAGCTGCTGCGCTCTTCACCTCTGCCACGAGCCCTGACACACAGCCTTTGCTCCGCTGCTAATGATACTTACAGTCTGAACTCAGTCCCCCCAAACCGACCAACAGGCATCTTACATGCTGTGAGCACACAGACCTTGGCCAAGAGACTCGAGGTTTGGAAGTCAAGGTTTAACTCGTCTGTGTCCTGGCATGAACTGTGGGATGAACATACTCCCAAGGTCTCTTCTTCTGCCTGTTCTGCCTTTATTTTATTAGTATTTCTAGGAGGTCTGTGTAATCTTTTTAATCCAGTTAGCATGTTCAAAATACTTCTTACGTTAATATTTGACTCTGACGCAATGTAGTTTGGCCCTGTTGCTGTTGTTACCTGTGTCCCCCAGAAAGAACAAAATCTCCCTAGACTAGGAGCCCTGGTGGTATTGATTCCTGCTGGTGTGCATGAATGCCAGCAGAAAATAAATAATGCTGTCGTTAAAAGCTGTGGTGTTTTCTAAGTCAGATCTAAAGGCACCCTACTTTCTTTGCTTTGCATATTTGCAGAGCACCATCCTTTCTGCTTTTCAGATCTGAAAGCTGAAGCAGAGAGACATCTGATGAGGCTTCATCGCTGACTCACTGTTTGATGTTAGGCAGAAGGAGGAATGTGATCAGATACCATTGTGCAAAGCATCCACCAGACAACTCTGTCACTTGGAGGAGAAGCAACTCCTGCTCCTGAGCTGTCCTGCCCGCAGCTGGCTCCCTGCCGGCTCCCAGTGGGGTGGGTAACCCCGCGCCGTCCCCTGCCCCGCCTGAGCTCCGCAGAGACCAAGCAGCCTGGGCACCGCAGCGAGGACATCAGCCCCTCTGAAATGGCTCTTAGGCCGTGTGCAGGCAGAGGTTCGGGGCTCTGCTGGCCCTAGCAGGGTCAGCCGGCGGTGTGGGAGAGGCTGCAGCCCGGCGCGCAGCCGGAGGGGTGTGCACGGGTGTGCACGCCTGGAGTTCTTTCTCACGAGATGGTGCAACCGGCCGGCAGGGAACTGGTTAAACAGCGTGAGCTCCCTGGCTGCCTGGGTTTGGCTGGCGGTGCGAGGCAGGGCAAGGATGTCACCAGGAAGCTGGCATGTTTTAATAAACAGAGTATCAAAGTGGGCTAAAGTCTCTTATTATGAATTGTAATGTCCACAAATTTTGCCACTTCCAAATAGTTTCCACCTACATATTCCTCCCACTGCTACACTGGGTGTTGGCAAACCTCTCCGCTCCAGGAGGGGAATGGCTTTCATTTGAATAGTCCTCAGGCAAGTTTCACTGAGCGGTGCCAGCGTCATGCCCGCAGCTCTCACGTGCCCGGCAGCGATCCAGGGCAGTGCCGGAGGGAGGGCCCTTCACTTCCCCAGCACTCCACAGAGACAACAACTCTCGCTAGGTTTTCCCAGCGTTTTATCTCAGCGCAGTCCATGGTAGCCCAAACCGAGGTAATTAAGCAGCGGTGGGTGTGCATACTCGCAATATTGAATCTTGACTTATTCTAACCTGCGGACAATTCCTTTCATCGCGGCAGCGAGCGTGGCCAGCTGTGCTATCGAGATAGTGAGTCACACACGCAGATGCAGCTGAAAGCACCAGATTTCACACTAAATTCAAGCTTTTGCAACTACCTGCAGGCTACCAGAAGGACAAGGCAGAGCCGCGGTGGCTTTCAAACTGCTCCTCGGATCCTACGCTGTTAAGTCCCGCAGTGCCTCTCTCGGGACCCTGCCTTCCAGCTGATGGTTGCGGGCTCTCCTACTCGTGCCTTAGACACTACAGCTGGGAAATGAGACCTGCAGACCTGGGAGCTGCCGATCCTGAGCGCTCCTGGCTCGATACATCCTCTGCTGACCAAGATGCTGCAGCACCGCAGGCCTCAGGCTGCAGGGAGGCAGGGGGTGTTCAATGGAGGTGCCATCCCACGTAGCTGGCAGCAGGCTTCTGCCCACCAAGTGCTTTCGTGTCCGTCCCAGAGGCTGGAGATCGCCCTGGCTCAGGAGAGGAGCCACCATGTTTACTGAGTGCGAGTGCACCCCACTCCTCCGCTCTCTTACAGTTTTGCGTCCACGGAAACTTTTCCTTCTGCAAAAGGTAATGGGTATTAATTACGGAGGCCCGGAGGCTGTCCGTCAGATGCTGAGGGCTAACCGCATCCGTGCAGCGCCTCCCGCACGGCGTAACCTCAGCGTCCAGCCTTGGCTGCTGGGCCAAGACATGGCTGTTCTTTCACCTCCGGTGCCAGTAACCTGAAACGAGATTGCTGGAAACGAGAGAGAAGGAGAGTCAGCGATTTGATTACAGGCCACAGGCACATGCCTGGCCTTCATGGGTATATTAAGTAAGAGACATTTTAAAACAAAACCACCCTCAGTAACCTTATCGTAAGCTTGAATCCACAACCCATCTGTTATCTCCCAGTGCTGCCCACATAGGCTTCCATCAGACATCGGTGCCAGGGAATTTTGGAACATTTTCCCCCCAAATCGCTGTGGTCGGGAGGGGACAGTCCTGGGGAAGGGGCAGGTCCTGGGGCTCGACCCCCCCCCCCGCCTGCCTTCGGCGTGCCTCCAAACCAGCCCCCAGCCTTTTACTGTGCCTGTAAATAACTGCAAATCCCCCTTGGACACGAGCTGCTGCTGTCCTGTGACTCTCGGCCCTTCTGAAACAAGCACTCGGGAGACCTGCTGCTCGGCAAAATGGCTTTAGAAAAATTAAGCCTTTTTAAACATTTCACTGCTGCCTTAATCGTGCGTTGTAAAGGAGCCCTCCGCATAGAAATAATTCAGCAAACAAAATCAAGAAGGCAAATTGATGATTGCATCAGCCCTAGCTTATGAAAACTGATCCCCAGGAAAATGTAATTCAACTCTCCAGCAATCTAACTTGGTGCTCAAGAATGTAATAACTTCACTTGGATCCTCTTTTTAGGGGGACTCCTAAATCCTTGGCAACGTCCCTTAAGGTCATGAGCAAATCCTGATATGGATAATTGTTTGGCAAGCACAAGAACAGTAAAAGGGCTAAATAATTGGGGATTACCTCTGACCCTGATTTGTAGCTCACCACCCACTGCAGGAATGTACCGAATATCTGAAAGAGCAAGCAGGAGTCAGACAATTCATGGGCACGGAACTGTCCACGTACACTTGGAGTGAACTTAAAATGCAGAGCAGGTTGGCCCCAAACCTCATTTTTCATTAGCAATCAGCTGCGGCAAGCTCTAATTATTTCTGTTGCCTTGGACAGGGGGTCAGTGATGGGACAGGTCAAAATTTGTACCTATTATTTTCACCCTTTGTTTGGAAAATGACAGCTTGGGTCTTCAGGGCAGAGAGAGGATAAACTCTCTGATTCAGTACCCATTACTTCTGCTGGTTACTTTCTCCTGAACTGCAGGAAGGGACAAATCCACACATCACTTCCATTTTTTTCTGATGATTATTGCTGGATTTGTTCGGTGCTTGTATAAAGGACAATCTCTGCTTTGAGAATCTGCCCGGAGCTGTGATCGTGCCCCCATTCGTACCCAGCGCTCCATTTTCAGTCCCTAAGTCCTGTCCTCCACGGTGGGCTGGGTCGGCAGCGTCACAGCGGACCCTCAAGATGGGCCAGCAGATCAGGGCCGTCAGTGCCAGGTTTGCGGGCTGAGACGCAAGATACCGAGAAGACCGTGCCGGGTGGGACAGCCTACGCATCTGCTCTTCGGGAGCTCCGTGTCATGGACACAGCACTGCACTGTTTATGTGGGAGATGCAGCTGGGATCCCGTGAAGCGTTTTTTGTTTTTTTTATAAACCTTAGATTTGCGGCCGGCAGAGTTCTGCAAGGCTCTGACTTCCTTTAGGATTCCTCCTGGTAATGACATGCACCTTCAGACAGCGGTGAGCCTTAAAAGGCCTGTCTCCATTGCCCATGTCACATCTCTCTGCGCTCTCACGTAATACCTCCTGACCTCAGATTCCTCCCAGCGCTGAGCGGACCAGGACTCTCGCAGGCGATAGCAGAGGCTCTGTGCCGTGCCGGAGTTCTGCTATTACCTTATCTTGGTAAATGCGCCTTTTATCTGATGAGCTTGCCTCTACTTGTTCAGCATTCAGCAGGGAAAATGACCATAGCCCTTCCAGAGGAGAGGTTTGCTTTGGCAGGTACACACCATTCTAGTCGGGCTCAGCGTTTTGCAACAGCTGGCGTCTAAGAATTGCAGCTGCTTTGCAAAAGCATGAGAAGTCCTGAACTTCACGGCGATTACCTGTGGTGACTCCCGGTTATTTTTTTGTCTGTTTCCAAAGTTCTGAGGCTGCAGGTTTCATTGGGGTTATGCATAAGCATAACCTTTTGGTTCGGAGGACGAGTGAGACTTTTCCCAGTCTGTGTGTGGGGATGGGTGGCACAATGACCCCACAGCGGTGCCGGCGAAGCCCTTCGCCCCACACCGCACCCTCGCCACGGCCTCAAGGCTGCAGCCCCGTCGGTTCTGCCCTTGCCGCTGCATGCCCACCCCGCGCTCCCCCGGGACACTGGACCCACCTGCCCGGGGGATCCCGTGGGGACCCAGGACCCACCTGCCCAGGGGATCCCGTGTGGACACTGGACCCACCTGCCCGGGGGATCCCGTGGGGACATCAGACCCACCAGCCCAGGGGATCTTGCTGGGACACTGGCCCTGGGGATCCCGCTGGGACACCAGACCCACCCCATGGGGACATCGGACCCACCGAACCCACCGGTCCGGGGGACCCCAGGGGGACCCCGGACCCTCTCCGCGGGGCCACCGGGCCCGCTCCAGGAGGATCCCCGGCCCCACGGGCTCCGGCGGGGCCACGCGTGCCGGCGCGGCGGGCGGGGAGCGCGGGCAGTGCCGCCGCCGGGTGCCGCCGCCGCCGCCGCGCAGCCGGGGGTGCCCCCGCCGAGGCCGGCCCAGCCCCGGGGCCCCGGGGGCGGCCCCGCCTCCCCCGGCACGTTGCGGCGCTGCCGACACGTGAGGCTCATGTGACGGGGGGGGCCCGGGCCCGCCCCGGCGGCCGCCAGACGTGCCGGCAGTCACAGGGTAGCGCACGTCGCTCCCGTCCACCCACTCGCCCGCATTTAACCCGGCCCGCCGCCGCCCGCCGCTCCTCAGCCCGCGCGGCGCGGACGCGGCATGAGCAGCCCGCCCTGAGCGCCGGCCGCCCCGCTCCGCACCGCCCCGCTCCGCTCCGCTCCGCACCGCTCCGCACCGCTCCGCGCCCCGCCATGGAGCGGGTCCCCAGCGCGCAGCCCCCGCCCGGCTGCCTGGGCAAGCTGCCCGCCCTGGAGAGCGGCGAGCTGCCGGGGTAAGCGGCGGGTCGGGGGGAGGACGGACTGGCCCCGCCGCGGCCCGGCGGGACGGGGATAATATCGGTGCTTTCGTTTCGCCCGTGCAGGCTGGACTTCGCGCACATGTACCAAGTTTACAAGCCCAGGAGGGGGTTAAAGAGGAGCGAGGACAGCAAGGTAAAGCGGGGGCTGCCGGCCCCGGGAGGGATGCTCCGCCGGCGGGGGCTGCCGGCCGCGGGAGGGGATGCTCCGCCGACCCTGGGAGGGATGCTCCCCCGGCCGGGGCGGCGGGCGTGCGGCACAGCCCCGGGGGCGGGGGGACCGCGCACACCGGCACAAGCGGCGGGGAGCGATGGCCGCGCAAACCCCCGCGGCCGCGGAGCGCTGACCCGCTGCCGCTGGCTTTGCAGGAGACCTACAAGTTGCCCCACAGGCTGATAGAGAAGAAGAGGCGCGACAGGATTAACGAGTGCATCGCGCAGTTGAAGGACCTGCTGCCCGAGCATCTCAAGCTGACGGTAGGTGGGAGCGGCCCCGGGACCGGCCGCGGGGCCGGACGGGCCGGGCGAGCGGGGCTGCCCGCCGCTGCGGTTCTCCCGCGGCTCGGCCGCCCATCGCACCGCGGGGGGGTTATTGTTAGCATTTTTATCGTTCCTTTTTTATTTTTATCTGTATTTTTACCATTATTTTTATCATTATTATCTTTATCATCATCCTTACAATTATCAGCATTAGTATTACTACATGCCCCCCTCCTTTCTTCTTGTTTTTCCCCCTCCTTTATTTTTTTTCCCCTTGTGCCCCCCGGTGGCCACACGCCCAAGCCGGGCTGCAAACGCCTCCCAAACTTTCCCAGGAGCGGAGTCCCTCGAGTGGCTTCCTGACCTGCTGGAGGGCCCCTGTGGCAGCTGCTAGGGGGATTCTGCCCCCCCCCCCGCCCCCCCCCCCCGCCCCCCCCCCCCGCCCCCCCCCCCGCCCCCCCAGCTGCTGCCGAGGGGAACCCCCAGCCCGGTTCCCCGGTGCTGAAGTCACAGTGCCAGCGAGAGCAGCAGAGCAGAGAAATAGAAGACTTCTCTTTGATTTGTGCGGCTGCTCCCAAAATACCCGTAGGATTTTGCAATAGCTTTTTCTGGAGCCTGCTTTTTAACTGATTTTCACGGAATATTGTGGTTTATAGCGCTGTTGGCCATCGGGGCACTGCCTTTAAGCCTTTCCCCCCCAAACCGTGTCGGTCCTTCCCCTGTTGTTTGGACCGTGTTGGCAGCCCCGTCAGGCTCCCAGGTGCGTGGCCGACCCCACGGCAGACGCCAACCTGTCCCTTTGCTTTCAGACTCTAGGTCACTTGGAGAAGGCTGTGGTGCTCGAGCTCACCTTGAAGCATGTGAAAGCACTAACTAATCTCATTGAGCAGCAGCAGCAGAAAATAATTGCTTTGCAGAATGGTTTACAAGCGGGTGAGTATTCAAATTGTATCATGTGAGAACCTGCGTGCACTTGATGGACTTTCTCTCAGAGTCTTTGAAATGCAGTTGTGACACTTAGTGCCTGAGAAGGGAGGAGGCAGGAGTTCTTGCCCTTAATCACCGTCATTTTCTCTTGCTTTGCTTATGGGCTTTCGCAAAAAAAGAGGCATTTCTCAATACAGTCGAGGTAGAGTGCCCTGTGGAGTTGTTAAGTTAAATGGATTTTAAGTAGTTTTAGTTTAAAGCCCAGGTTTGCTGTGAGGTTCTCTCCAAAGCCATGTGAGTCTTTCCATTTATCTTGATGAGCTTTGGATCAAACCCACTTTTGTTTGTTTGGGTGGTGTTATTTTTTTCTCCTGAAAATACATGTAAATCTGCCTTCTGTACACACCTTCTGTAGGTCTCTTTCTTTATAAATGAGCTAGCCTATGCTCTGCAGGCAGAGAGGGGACCTGGTGTATCAGCTTATCACGCTGTAGATGCACTTCCTCCTCCTATTTTCACATGTGGCACTCACGTGAATCTGATAAAGTAAAATTTAGTTTTTCTGAAGCGCCTTCCACTGCTCTGACAGCCACAGGGAGTGCAATAGAGCTTTAAGCTGAAGCAAAATGGCCCTGGGTTGGAGCTGCTGGCGGGCAGCCCTGCTCCAGGAGCGCTCTGCCTGGAGAAGGGTGAGGTGCCTCTGCCTTGCCTGGGGTGTTTCCCAGAGGAGGCACCAGCTTGGTTCATTCCTTCCCTCTGCGCTTCAGCACCTCTTGAGGGTGGCATATACAGTAAATGCAGAACTAAAATATTAAGTTTAAAGTTACTATGTGAAAGTGGACAGGAGGATGTTCAAATAAAAATGCATGCTTATGCAGAAATCTGGGGGATGCTCACAAAGTTCGTGGTGACTGCCAAGTTCACCTTCTAGCTGTGCTGTGACTGAAGTTTAATATTGCCTCCAGTCCGCCTTGAAGATGGTAATGGAACTATTTAGCAGGTTGTTAATTTTTAATTTCTTTCTGTTAATGTTTCCTCAGGTGACCTGTCATCAAGAAACCTTGATTCCAGCCAGGAAATGTTTCGATCCGGTTTCCAGATGTGTGCCAAGGAAATGCTGCAATACCTGGCAAAGCACGAGAACAGCAAGGACCTGAAGTCGTCCCAGCTGGTCAGCCATCTGCACCGAATGGCCTCCGAGGTACTCCAGGGTGGAGCTGGCCGCAAGTCCGGAGACATCCCTCCTAAAATGGTGGACTTGAAAGAGAAACCCATCTCCTTGACCACAGCGGCAGAGGGACACGGGAAAAACTGCGTGCCTGTGATCCAGAGGACATTTGCTCACTCCAGCGGGGAGCAGAGCGGCAGCGACACAGACACGGACAGCGGGTACGGGGGAGAGCTGGAGAAAAGTGACTCCAAATCTGAACAGCAGTATTTCAAAAAGGATACTGAACTCAAGTACGCTGTCCAGGAGAGAATAAGCTCTATTAAGCAAGAGACTGAGGACCCGCCGGCCAAAAGGAGCAGGCTGGAGTCGCCGGAGGATGAGGGCCCTTTTGGCAGCGACATGATGGGCTCTTCCAGCAGCTTCCTGGGCCCCCATGCTCACCAGCCTCCCTTGTGCCTGCCTTTCTACTTGATCCCACCATCCGCGACAGCCTATCTGCCCATGCTGGAGAAGTGCTGGTACCCGGCATCCGTACCTGTCTTGTACCCCAGCCTCCCAGCCTCTGCTGCAGCACTTACGGGGTTCATGAACCCTGATAAAATCTCCCCGCCTCTGCTGATGCCCCAGAGACTCCCTTCTCCCGTACCGGCCCACTCCCCTATCGACTCCTCGGCTCTGCTTCAAGCTTTGAAGCAGATTCCTCCTTTGAACTTGGAAACCAAAGACTAAGCGCAGTGTGACTTTTTTCCTTTTTTTTTCTTTTTTGTTCTGTTTTTTTTGTTTGTTTGTTTGTTGTGTTTTTTTTAGTTTGAGACTTTCACTTTTATATGTTGGCTGGACTGAGGTGTGGGGATAAAGTTCACTGAGTGTAGGAAGCTAAATCCCCTTTTCTCTGACTTGTCAGGTAGCTTGGAGAAGGATGAAGGATGCACCCAGGTTAGCGATTCAGAACTACTTCCAAAGGAAAAAAAAACCCAAAAAACAAAAATAGAAGGGTTTTGTGCTTTACCCCTGACCTTCTTCCCTCTCTGCATCTACAGAACAACCAGTTGACTCAGTCAGCTGCGACAATATTGCAAAGCTGTGAAAAAATATTCCATGAGGCAGACTTGGTTTTAGGGTCTGTGAATATAAAAATATGGTACTTCTCATAAAGGCTTGTAGGGCAACGGCCCCGCTGCCGGCAGTTTGAGCTGAACTGATTTGGTGCCCCATCAGTCGCCAGCATCCGAGACTGGTGCGGCCGCCCTGAGTGCGGTGTGGCAGTGGTGGCAATGCCACCGAAAGCGTAGGAGGAGCAGAACAGCGGTCACTGCTCGGTCATGCACAGTCAGGTAGACTTAAGACGGGTTTCTCTCCACACCTTTGCTGATATATATATATATATTTTATTACTTTTTTTTTTAAGAAATAAAAGGTAGATGCTGCTTGGAAGCTTTACATGGCGTACATCTAATAAATAAATTAACGTGCCCCTTCCTGTAACTTGAGCTGCTAGTTTGGGCAGGGTAGGGGAGAAAATATCCCAAGGATCACTTTGCCTGTTGCACCTGACTGCAGGCCTCTCTGGCTGCTGCTGTACAGCTTCACTGGGTCTAGTCTGCTGGAAATCAGAATGGTTTTCTGAGTCCCGTCAGTGGGGACCCAGCTGGTGAGCAGCTGCTTCCTGACCGGGGCAAGTCGAGGGCTTCCTGCGGGAGGGAGCAATTCAGCCGAAGTTGACAGCGCAATGCCCGCTGAATGTGCCCCTGTCAGTGCCTTTGAAAAATTAAAAGACTGGGATTTTCAAAGGAGTCTAATCCCAGTGGGGTTTGAGCATCTAAATTCCTTAGTCTCCTTGGCAAACCCTGGCCCACATTACTGTATTAACGAAAGAGGGTTAGGGTGTTGACACTTGTCCCATTAAACTGCGAGAGTCTTTCTCTGCAGAGGAACATCGCATCCAATTTGGCTTTTGGTTTTGGGTTTTTTTAATGAAAAAAAACCCCAACACTTCACTGCAAAATGCAGTTTTGTGTTTTTTGGGTTTTTTTTTTTTTCTTACTGGTTTTGAGAACTCATGTCCAGAAACCCTGTTGTATGGATTTTCATTTCGCCCTCCCATTGCACCAGCTGTTGAGATGCACTATGCTTGATTGCAGATTGTGTTCTAACGTTTATTTTGTTGTTGGTTTTGGGGTTTTTTTTGGTATACAGTTGTTGCCTTTATTTGTAAAATCCTGTTATAAATATATATATATATTATATAAATATATTAAAAGGTAAAACGTTTCAGATGTCTATTATTTGTATAACTACTTGAGCAGAAAGAAGTGAGAAATATGAATGTATTCTTGTTTCTGGGTTGTCTTGTTTTTTTGAAGAGAAGAATTTTTTGGTTTTCTCTAGGGAGAGGTACAGTGTTTATATTTTGGAGCCGCCTTCAAGGTGGGATATTGTACATATTTTTATCTTGAGTAAATGTTAAGTAGTTGTTTAAAAATACTTAATAAAATAATTCTTTTCCTGTGGAAGATAAGGGTTTGCCTCCTGTGCTTTTAAGTGTTCGAGCAGGGCTGTTTTGTACAGTCTAGTCCAGCAGTTGATGGCGAGCGGGGCCCAAAGGCAGCTCAGGGTCCCGTTACCCATGTCCTCAGGGATATTTGTTTATTTTGACTCCCTTGGCACCTTTGGGGATTTTTATGCTTCCCGATCCCAGAGGGGTGCCAGGAGAGCCTGGCTGGCTTTTCTGCTCTCCCTATTCTCTCCATGCTCCCTGAGCCGGACTTGTTGGTTCATCCACAAGGAGGTGGGGGTGGGGTGGGGGGTGGCGGGGGGGGGGGTAGCCCCTTGCCATGGAGGATGCGGCAGGGGAGGGGGGGGTAGCCCCTTGCCGTGGAGGATGCATCTTCTCTGCAGGCTTTGCCCATTTCTCAGAGGGAAAGCTGTCCTGGCTGGCGGGGGGCTGTCAGGGAAAGCCCCAGTTGCCTCCACGGTGGACCTGTTGGGCTGGGAGGCATGGCCGCCATGCTGCTGCTGGGCGCTCGGGCAGGGCTGGATCGTGCCTCCGCTGGGAAGGAAGCCGTGCACGCTGCCATGCTGCTCCCGTGCACCTCTGCGATGCAGTGCTGCTCCGGGGCTGCCAGCCGGCACCGCAGGCGATGGCGAGCAGCCTGGTGCCTCTCCACTCACGCTGCTGCACAACGGGCTCGGGGGGATATCGTATGCATCTGACCACGGGCTCCTTCCCTGCCTCTACAGCAGTGACGCACGGTTTCTGGCCGCTGTGCAAAACAGCAATGACGCCAAACCTTTCCCCAAAGGCAAAAGATGGGCGAAGCGCAGCTCTGGCCTGCGAGGGATGGGTGGAAGGACTTTGTTTCCCAGCTACCCACAGATGGGGCATGGGCACTTCTGCGGGATATTTCAGATTTTCACAAGGCAGATGAATCACAAAACATGGCAAGTGGTTAAATGGGGACAGCACTGCTCAGTCTTGGGCTGCGGCATCTCTGGGACCCTGCTGGAGGAGCAGCAGGTGCCCGGGGGCTGCTGTTAGGCTCCAGTTAGCATTAGCTTGAAGTAGCATTAGTTTAAGTAGCACTAGAAAAAAAAATACAGGATTGCTTGTATTAATTTATCTGGGGCCTCCATGCCTCCTGATGTTTATTTTGTGTTTTTTTTTAATTAGGGCTAAATATTGATCCCACCAAAGATGCCTGCAAGTAACCCTGCTTTGGGGACAGCGTTTGGTGCTCAGTGCAGCAGCATTTACAGCCTTGGCAGCCGGATTTCTGGCTTGTTTCCATGGCTCTTGCTCCCCTTCAGTCTCTACCTTCTGACCCACCTTGTCATATGGTGGGAGGACTGGCAGAAGCTCCGGATCCTCAGTCACGGAGGGGAAAAAAATAGTATAAAAAGTCATGGAAGAGGGAAGGTTTATAGAGGAAGCGAAGGCTAACGATGGGCTGGGGATTTCCGCCACCACCCTGGCCCAGCGCCAGCAGGACAGGTGAGTTCTCTGGGGCAGAGCCGGCTCTGGTGGCCCTTGGTCATCCCCGTCCGGCAGCACGGGGCATGGGCTGCGCCTGTGGCAGCATTGTGTGGGAGACGCCCTGCGTGTGGACCACCACGCCGGGGGCAGCCCCCTGCCCTGCCTCTGCCTGCTGCGGGGCTGCACCGTCCCACCGCGGCATCACCTGCAAGGCAGCAGAGCCGGTGTGTGGCATCCTGGTGCGGCAAGGCCAGGGGCCGGCGGCGGCCGAGGGAGGAAGGTGATGGAGGGGCTAACCCCCGGCATGGCGCCAGGTCGTGGCAGCCCGTGCCGTGCCGCGCCAGCCGGGTGTGCTGAGTTCCCCGGACTTGTTTTCATGGTCTCACCCAGCTCTGACCTGCCTCAAATGTTGACACAATGTCACGTTTCCGACTGCAGTCTTTCATGTGCAGCCGGAGGCTAAATACGGCTGCTGGTTCCTGGAAAAAGACGTGCCTGGCACCCTTTCAGCAGAAACCCGATCCCCATGCAGGCTTGGCACAACAGCTGAATAACATGGCAATAACTCTTTCAGCAGCATTTCAACCCATAAATAGGGCTTCCCGAGCGACTCCTTGAAGTAAGGCAAGAGGATACAACGATTTTTAGAAAAAGCAAAAAAATAAAGCCAGAGTGCGTGAAAAGCTAGTGCGAGGAGGCAGCTCGGTTCCGAGCAGATCAAAGGATGTCGTGGAGATGCTGAGTGTGGTTTGGTTAGTATGAGCACAGGATTGCCTCAAAAGGAAAGAAATGCTCTTGAATTTTTTAACATCTCGGTCCCATTTTATACCAGCCCTGTGGAAGCAGGATAAGAGCCTTCCTGAAAGCGAGGGCCCTTCCTAACCCCAGTGAGGACACACAGACACATAATTTTAGCTTTTCACCACCTGTTTGGAAAGCTCCTATAACCGAGTGCTATGGGACTGGATGGTTTTTACAGGCATGTACCCCGGGAGCTGCTTATTTGCATTATGCATGGACCAGGGCCTAAAATAATCTGCAGTGACGCACATTTTTGCTGTGATTTTTTTTTTCCTTTTTTTTTTCCCCCCTTCTTTTCCAGGACTCCATTTTTCTGAATGTGCCATGACTTTTGAGGACCATGCATGGTTAACCAGCCCCAGGGCTCCCGAGTCCCTGAATCAGCACATCTGCCTGCGGACACCCGGCCGAGGGGGAGCGCTCCCCCCCCCCACCCCCCGGCTGTGACACGGCCACGACAGGGAGAAGTGCCCTTCTGCTCTGCCTTGGCTTTCATCTGCAAAGCGTGTAGCTGCAAGTGCCGCATGTTTACAAATGCAGGCATTGCAAGATCCCTTGAACTGTGTCCTAGTACAAAAGAGGCTTTGAAACAAGAAACACGTTGTCATGGCATGTTCCAGGCCAGCAGCACCAGCCTGAACCAGATAATTGCTGTTTCTGCTTTAGCTGCTTCATCGTGGAAAAAGCAGCAGGTCTTGAGCAAGTCTTTTTTTCCCTTTAGATGTTTGGTGTGATGCTTGGGATGGCAGGAGAGGGTCGGGAATGCCCAGGCAGGCAGGGGTGGAGGTGGGATGAGCCCAGTCCACAGGGCTGGAGGCGAAATTACTCTGCTGGGCTCAGGTCATGTAACCATAGCCCGCAGAGCCGGTGACACTGACCCTTGCTGTGTGACACGGGGTATTCATGTTTTGTAACCCTGACTCACGGCATGCTGCTGCCAGAGCCAGGAGGTGCAGCTCTCACAGTCCTCCTGTGCTCCAGACCTTTCCCATCGCCCTTCTTCTCGTGCTTCATGGCACTCGAGAAATATCCAAATGCCTCTTGGTGCCAGCTGACCAGGCAAAAAATGCTAATTGGCTCCTACACTGAGTATGTTCATTATGGCCCCTGGGCTTAATGGCCAGGCAAGCAGAATCCCTGCACCACCAGAAACAGCAGGAGTGATGGAAGGGGTGCCTGTGCTCTCATGCCCACCCTCCCAAGGCACTGCACTCCCATGCTGGGGTATTAAGAACTGGAGGGTAATATTTCCACCTGGTATTTTGAAATAATTTATTTTTTATACATTTCTCTTTCTCCCAGGTGTGTTTTTGCCCCAGGTACATCACTCTGTGGGGTCAGTTACTGCCATTACACCCAGTGCCTTTGGAAACAGCAAAACAGTAAAGCTCTGGCTGGCAAGGGCTTTTCACTGCACGTGCCTTGTTAAAAACTGCAAAATTGGGGAAGGCCGGGTAACAGCACACAGCTGGGGGAAAACAGAGGAGTCTGGGGCTCGTTTGTAAGAACCAATGCCAAGGAACGCCTGAAAATAAGGCAGATCTGCCCTCTCTTCTTGTGCATGCTGCTGCTCTCAGGAAAGTAGGACCTGGGGAGGGTCTGTGCTGGGTTGTTCCCATGCCTAACTTGTTACAGCACACAGAGCTGCATTGCTGCCCAGACTCAGGCTGCCAACAGTGCTGAGGTGGTGGGTGTCTGTCATGGGGTGCTGGGCCCTGGTTGGGCTCAGCGCTATTCCGTACCCATGTGCGGCTGCCCACCTCTGCTGCTGGGACCTTGCTCTGCAGGGGTGAAGCACTGATGAGGAAGAGCTGGGTCAGCCATTGGCACCCCCGGGCTTGTTCCCAGGGGATCTGCTCCCCAACCTCTGCTTTTTATTCTATTACCCAGGGTGGGATGCCACTTTATCATTTTCTGAACAACAGCTCAGGCCAAAAAATGGTGGCAGTGCTCTGTTGCCACCAGAGCTGTTGCACAAGAAGGCATAATTAATTTTCTCTCTGCAATACAGCTTTATCTTTCCTTCAGCCCGTGGTGCTGCTGGAAGTATTGCAATGTTGCCTTCCCCCGTGCAGGGCTCTCCCAGTAGCCTGGCCATGTGCCTCTTTTTCCGGTGCCAGCTAGAAAAAAGGCAAAGATGTATTCTGCTCTGAAAGTACGGATGAATATGCAAACAATTAGGTCTGAAATGTTACTTTCCCTTGTCATGGGGGTATGCACGGGGTTTGTATTTGCACTTTTGCCTGAGGATGTATACAACATGACTGTGGAGCTGAGCAGCTTATGGAAGGTTTAACTCTTAACTTCTATTCTTGATGCTGAATCATTAATAAGGTTATGCCCATGTTCAGGGCCTTTCCCGGCGCTCTCCTCCCACTGCAGTGGGGGTTTGGAAACTCGCCAGCAGAGTTTTACTTCAGCTATTGATTGGTGTGCACTGGGGGTGATATTTTTTCCTGAATGGAAGCAGTTTCTGATGATTATTGCATGGTATTAGCACGTGTCATTGTGAAATTGGTATGATTTGAGATGATAGGTGACCTATGGGCATAGGCAACCACTTTCTAATGTATTCTAGCTGCATTATGCTGCACGGGTAATGCTGGGGCTTGACAAGCTATTACTGTTGCTGGTACCATGCTGATTAAAAACCCCAGCTCACTCCCGCTCCCCATTGAAATCAGTGGGAGGTCTGTCACTGCCTTCAGTGAATGCTGGACTGTATCCAGATTTCACTTCATAGTATGCATTATTCCATAGGATTAAAGCGGTGCAGGGAGTAGGATTCCTCTCCCTCACTGATCTCTACTACTTAGATATTTGCCTGGGAGCTGGCTGGGACACAAAGCACCCGACCTGGTTTCAGTGTCTACCCAGGGAGGAGACGAGTCGTGTTTTCTCCATGGCGGCTCTAATAGCCATACGAGCAGCAGTCGCAGCAGTGCCAAAACAAAACACTCCTGAAGGTCAGCCAAGGCTGAGGTGCTGCTCTGGGGGCGCAGGTTAAATGCGAGATGCAGAGCAGCCCCAGAGCACGCTGGGCACCCCCCCTGGAGCAAGCATACCTGGGTGGTAGGAAGCCGAGGCAGTGGAGAGGCAGGGAGTCCTGTACATTGCTGTACAGTCGAAGTGTTCGACCTCGCCAGCACACTGGAGCCCCAGTTTGCAAATGTAAAAGCTGGAGCACACCCTGGGAGCCGAGGAGGCGACCTTGGCTTAGTGTACACCGGTCAGGAGTTTGTTGAGGAGGGTTTTTCTCTGGTTTTTTATTTCAAACGAGTGCTTGACCTCAAAGCTGTACTGGTTGCTCTGGGGCTGAATTCCCCCTGTAGTGTGGCACGGCTGCTCGGGGCACCGCCGTGGCTGCAGGCGCTGATCCTGCTGGGGCCTTGCCTGTCCCTGTCCCCACCGTGCACCCATGCCCAGTGGTGGAGCCTTTGGGTGGAGGATGACTCAGGGCCCCGTGCAGGAAGGGCCACGGATGGAGGGGGTGGCAGTGACCTTCCCCCCCTGTGCTGCTGGGGAACTGAAGCAATCTGTTTATCATGGAAAAAAAACGCTCTTTTCGGCAATTCAAATGGAAACTTCCCAAAATGACTATTGCAGAGCTTTCCCCTTGAATCACTGGGCCTCCAAAGAGCAGCTTTCTAAGATGATGCCCTCGGGAAAGCTGTCACCGGCTTTGGCTGTGCCATGGTGGCTCCCTCCCTGCAGCACAGCCAGGCTTGGTCTCTCCTCAGGCTTGTTTCTATCAGAGCATCTCTGCTCAGTTGGGCCGGATGAGCAAAAAGCAGGTTCAGGAGTGCAGGAACCCCTGAAGGCCACAGACTGGGGCTCAGCTCAGGGGCTGAGCCTGGCTTTTGGTCCACAGGCTACAGTAGGGGCCTTCTCCAGGGGGGACAGGTGAGTGACCACCAGCACTGAGGTGTCCCACGAGCCACACCACTTGGTTTTGGAGGATAAAAGGCCAGAGGATGTCGGTCAGCTCTGCCACCCCATGCCGGGTGCTGGAAGGCTCTAGAGATGATGGGCACCATGCTCGTCTCGACTCAGGGACCACCCTGGGATGGAGGCTCTGACAGCATCATCTGTTGCCATCTCACAATGGCTGTTTGCCTGTTTTCCCTGCCCCCTGGCTGCCCGTCACACTTTCTATGGTTTAAATGAGTGTCCAAAGGTCATGGAGAATTCAGCCTCTGCCCAGTGGCTCACGTAGCTAAATGAATAAGGAGTGAGTGTGCAATGCGTGACTCAATCTGCTCCCACGTGCAAATCCGTTGGGTGCTTTGTATCCCGTGCTGACATGGCTGCTGCAAAACCTGTGCTCGTGGAGAGCATGTTTTGTGCGTTGCCCGCTGTGCTGTGCCATGCCTGCAGCCCGTGTGCCTTGCATGAGGCCCCTCGCCTGGCGCATGGCCCCTGAGGGATGCTCCCTGGCAGCCAGGGTGGCCGATCCCGGGCAGGGCAGCGGGCATGCTGCCTCTGCCACAAGGCGTTTCCGGGCCAGTGTAACCACAACTGCGTGTAAAGCTCTGAGTTGTCAGCCTTGCAGATTGGGAGAAGATATGAAGGAGCTGGGTGTTGCAAGGGGTGGGTGGCCACAGAACCGGGCAGGGGGTGGGGAGGAGGGCAGGTTATGGCACCCCAGTGATCCCTGCTGCCACCTTCGGAGCAAAGCTCCTGGGGATTTTTCTGCATTTATTCTTGGCGACCTGCAGTGCTTGTCCCCATAGTAACAGAGCAGCCCAGCACGCAAGGCTTGGTGATGTCCCTGGTCCCCAGGTGGGAATTGAGGACCTGTGAGGCCTGCATGGTACCCCAACATGTCGGTGGGGCACACAAGCCTGAGGACAGCTTCCCTGCACTTCAGAGCATAAGTGTTTGCTGTGTCTCTGCAGCCCTGGAAAAGCAAACAAGAGCTGCCAGCTGAGGGGGTGGCACAGCCAGGCAGGCATGGGGCTGGCCAGGACAGGCCTGGGGCAAGGGACAGCTGGTGGCAGATACTTGTCCCCGGTGCCCAAGGCTGCATGCCGGGATGTGCTGGTGCTAATGCCGTGCTGGCTGCCAACTGGGCACCTGTTCTGGCAAAGCCTGGTGTTGCCATGCGTGTGACGAGTGCGAGCCCTGGCTGCTGCATGCTGGTGAGCCATTAACCACAGAGGGGTTTTCCAGCTGCAGCCAGGCTCCGGCACGCACCTGGGCACTTGAGGTTGGGAGGCATTTGCAACATGAGCTTCTTGAAGCCAGGAGGGAGGCAAAGGTGTTTTTAAGGAGATCGGCAAGATCGAGATCTCCATGCAGATCCCAGAGCCACTTGGAAGATGAGTCAAAGGATTCCTGAAACGATTACAGCTGTGAGGTGCAGCAGCACACTGTCACATCCACTGCCAGCAGCACTGTCAGGCTCCCTCGGCCAGCTGCTCATGTTTTCTGCTTAATAAGACATATTAGGCAATTTCCCATTAAAAATGTTTATGGGAATATAGAAATATTCACTTATATAGAACTTGCCTGGCCCATTGCACAGAGTGGTGGTGAGAGTGACTGGAATTGTTGTAAATCTATCAAGAAAACTTGAGATGGAGCCCACTGCGTGGCAAGGAGGTGGATGTACTGGAGCCCCAGTGGGGACCAAGGTCCTTCAGGAACCAGGATGGGAGACCTTGCTCAGTGGGACAAAGCACCCCACCAAGCAGGACAGGGCCAGCATGGGACCTGCGCCACGTCCCTTGGCGCCTAGCCGCAGGCAGTGTGGACAGGGTTTTCCCTTGTGTGATTTCCCAAGGGCCACAGGAAGAGCATGCACAGACTTGATCTGGATTAAATCAAAGGAATTTTTTTTTTTCATTTGCTGTCTTATGCGCTGACCACCAAACCACATCCTTCGAGCCTGAGCCCAGTGCAGCGAAACAAAAACTAGGCCAGGGCTTTTTGCTTTTTTTTTAATTTTATTTAATTTTTTTTTCTTTTCTTTTTTTTCTTTCTTTTCACTTAGTGCATCAGTTGGGTGCAAAGCTGGCACATGCCTCTTCTCCAGCTCCTCCATTCCCCACAGAGCCCAGCGCATCCCCATGGGATGGCCACCTCCCTGGGTAGCCTGGTATTTTCCCCACCCCGATTGCCCCAAGCGAGCCGCTTGCAGCTCCATGTGATGCCTGGGAACTATCCAGAGCACAGCACTGGAGGGGAGCAAATATAAAGGAATAATAAGTAATGACGTCCTGGCGGATTGTGTTGTTGGGACCTACTAAGACGCAACACAGGGATTGTATTTAGCTCTCAGCTGACTGCATTAAGCAGCCGAGTGTTTTACAGCCTGGCTGTGTGATCAGAGCAAACTGGAGGGGACGCATCAGCAAAGAGACCCTGATTGCTGGCAGAGGCAGTGGCTGCAGTGTGATACTGGTGCCTGGGCAGCATCCCGAGAGCAGGGCTTGCATCAGTCGCTATCTGCCTGTATAGGGAAGTTCTCACGTTTACAGAACAGAGAGCAGCTTTATTGTTTTATTTTGCAAACCAAAACCAGCCAGGAGTTTCTGAAGTGTCTGCCATCCCCGCAGAGAGCTGTTTAGTCATGCCTGGTGTGTATGCATGTGAGACAGAGTGTAGGGGAGGGAGTCTCTAGGACTTTGCAAAGATTAAAGATTTATGCTGACCCTTGAATCTGATCCAAGGCTACTAATCTGCCCTGATCCTATCATATGCTCAGGGTGGATCTATTTCACTTTCCTTTATGGTACTCCTGACTCACTCCACTCCCACTCCAGGCCAGGCCAGTGGGAATGGGAAGCAGTAGCACATATTTGTTTGGGTTTGCATTTAAAGCTCTGGACCTGTAGTGGGTGCAGCTCATAAAGGAAACCAGTGTGGATAAGATATGGGTGAGCTGAATGCTTGGAAACCACTCCCAAACACAAGCTGAAGTGGTTTGAAATCAAGGTGGAGTGATGTACGGAAGGCACAATACTTGGCAGCTACGCCCAACGTGTGAGAAAGGCATTTAAATCCAAGGTGGTAAGGTAGGCAGGGGATCCAAAGTGCTTCTGAGGGAGACAGCTTGCTGCCTTGCAGGGTCTGTAATGCCAGGTGTAACGTCTCTAGCAGAGAATTGGGTATTGACCCCCTCCATCTGCCCACCCAGCTTCTCCGGCTCTGCACTTTGCACCCCTGTGAGAGCTCTGCGGGCTGCAGGAAAACGTGCTGGGGGTACTGCTCATGCCCTGGCACTGCTCCGCCTGGGAAATGGCTTGCTTGTGCTCCATCTCCCTGTACTGAAATGCTCCTGATGGCTGCTGGGGATTTAGTACAAAAAACAAAGTGTAGAGGAAAATGCAGACCTGATTTTGTTGAGGGCAGAATAAATCTCCTCTGCCCTTGAAAAAAAAAACAAAACAAAAACAAACAAACAAAAAACCCCAAAACCAAACCCACCCAAAAAACACAGAAGTGTGGCAGAAAGAGAAATAGGAGCTTTCCACTGTCCCCTCCACCCCTGCCTGCTCTCTGCCTCACCCACACGTCAGGCTTGGTCTGGAGGAAGGCTGGGGATGCCAGAGCAGCCCGGCCTGTGTGCCAGCTGCACTGGGGATGGATAACACCCACACGGGCACCACTGGCAGTACTGGAGCCACAGGCAGACAAGCAAACAGTATCAGTCATACGGACCTGGCCCATGGCTGAACTGACCAGGAGATGAAGACTGAGGTGTATCCTATTTCAGATCCCCTGGGACATCCTGTTCTCCTGATAACCGATGATATGTAAATATAGCAAATGCAAAGCGAGGCACTTTCCTGCCATGCCTTGCTCAGGCTGCATATAGAAAGGGGCTGAAACCTAGCAGCGCGATTGGAAACACCCATCTGCAACTGTGAAATAGGCATCATGCTTTATTTTTAGTTTAAAATGAAGTTCCTGTTTGTAAGGCCAGAAGGGTTACAGGAAAAAAATACGATGAAGCAGGATCATTTACTGCTATTTTTCTTTTCACGTGTCCTTCCTTCCTTCCTCCCTCCTGAGAAATAGGATGTAGCACATCGCTATTCCAGGCTGCAGCATTCGCTCACAGGAACGCTGGTTTCTGCTCCCTCCGAAGAGACCCATTATGCCTTGTGTAACAAAAGACACCAGTCTCCCAACCACGCCAATTACCCTTGATTTCTAGTTGCTACATGAAGGCGCTTATCTCATGTAAATGAAATGCCGTCTTCACGCTGACTTGCACTTCCTTTCTCTTTCATCAGTTTTGGGCTGCCCCTGCCAGGCAGGGGTGAAGGGCAGGTCAGGCAGCGGCACTGGGGATGCCCCCCCCCATCCCATCAGCCAAACCCCCTCCTCCCCGGGCAGCCAATCACACCCAGCAGCGGTGGTGTAGACCAAAACAATGGAAAATATTGGAAAAAGTTTTCCTCCCCAAAAAGGAAAAAATGGTCAGATCAGCCAAAAGTGCCTTTTTAACCAGCAAAGCCAAACATTAATTAAGCCTGGTGTCTTCTCCTTGACCCAGCACCCAGGCTGTGCACTTCTCCTTCAGGCGGGGTCACCTGGCTGCTGTGGAAGGAGAGCCGCTGGGATGCGCATTGGCAGGCGCCCACGTTCCTCTCCTTCCCCTGCCCCAGAAGGGGAAGGTAATTGCGAGCTGACAGGAGGGAGACTGCGAGCTGCTGATGGGAATTCCCAGCTGAGGGGTTTCAAGAGCGGTGGAAGCTTTGGCATATGGATTAGGTTGCTTATATATACTGTAGTGTGAAGGAAACAGGCGGTTTCACTAATTCCCTTACACTTTAGTTTAATAAAGTAGGATTTGTCTGGTGGGAAAGTGTAATGGTGGGATTTAAGCTGTGTGAGTCTCATGACTGGTGCTCGCCTAGCAGGGTGGCAAGAAGGGATGCATCGTTCGCATTCTGTCTCTCCTGTGTTCTTGTGGTTTTAAAGACGATTGCTGAGTGCCCACAGCTTTATTTGGGATTGTTTATTAAAAAAAATATCCATATGCAGATGCTTGCACTCAATTATGTAGCCCAGTTCTTCAGAAACCAGAGCGTCCTATGTCTAGGGAGAACCAAGACCACTTGGCTTGTAAAAGTCTTATGTCAAAACTCACATAAACTGAAAAAGGACAAAGAGGGGGATGGACAGTACACAGAGGGAGAAGGGACAAACTAATATCTGCTACAGTCTCTGTAGGGAAACGAGATCCTTCTGCTTCTGGTTGTAATGAGGAAGGCCCCACCACAAATTTTAAATCTGGATCTGCATCAAATCGTCAAAGTTCAGGGAGTCTAGAATGAGGGGTTCAGTCCTGTCCATCACACATCACAGCTATCTGCAAAATTCACCCTAACATTTTTTTTCCAGTTGTGAATTCTGCCAAAGATGCGTGGTTGGATGTGAGGTATTTTTCTTCTTTTTCGTCCCTTTTGCTAATTTAATTCCCAGATCTAAATCAAATTTTTCCATCTCAGACCATGAGCTGGGATGCATTGTTTGCAGTTAAGAAGCTGTTGAGGATTTGTTATGTGCTGTGTCGTGTGTTGAGACTTCGGAGGTGTTTACCTGCCTGGGATAGCAATGACCAAGCCAAGGGGAGGCCTCAAGGCTAGGCACCAGGCTGGCTGATTGCCAAATGGACTCAAAGTTTTCTGATGTGCTAGTGAGCAAATTATTACATTGCTCCTGCCCTTCTTTTCCTCGTTATGAAAAGATGATAAACCCCGACCAATTATTTGGATATGCACAAATATGCCATTGATGAGGGCCCTGAGCAACTGGGCGGATTTTCTGAGGAGCTTTGAAGCAGCAAGGCACAGAAGCCACATGCTGGGCTCTCCCTTATTGTTATTCTCTTTTGTTTTCTTGGTTGTAGAATAAGAGCTAATCAGAGTGATGCTCTCCAGCAGGCTGTTGTGTATGGTAAAATCCTAAATTCCCTTTCCTGCTCATGCATACAAAGCAGAAAGATCTAGAATGGCTGCAGACTATTTCTATTTTCAGATGATTTAGTCAAGGAGAAAATATCTGGATGGCTGGAAGAAGGTGGATAGGAGATAACCTCGAAGCACAGCCTCTGACATGATGGCGATGCCCAGCTTCCTGAGACAACTGCGCTCCATGCAGTGCCCACAGGGAGCATAACTTCCAGAGGAGACAACAAAGAACAATAAAGACAACTGGAGCACACAGAATCCAATGCAAAAGAGACTGCAGAGCGGGCTGGGTGATACCTTCTGCTCTTCTGCTCCTGGTCAAGAAAGTGGTTTCAGCACTGACATTTGTGAAGTTCATCCTGTTCAGTTTAGGACCCTTACTAGGTGCCGAGGCAATGAATTGAGTATTTGGCTGGTGCAGATCAGTGCAGCAAGTGACTTGGTTCATGTGAGGATGCTTGTACCTGTAGATGTGTTGCTGCTTCCCCCGCTAAAGGCAAAGGCATTGCCCAGGACATGCCCCTCGCCGCAAAGCATGTCGGACACTCCCTCACCGCAAAGCAAGAATGTGGGCAGCTTCTCCACAGTGATGCTGTACGACCACAGCAGAGTGTGATACCTGAGCAAAAGCTCACACCTCCTTGCACATCGCTCCATAGTACCTGTTCTGCAACCTGTGAGTGAAACCACAGCTCCCAGGGCCTGGGATGTGTGCCTGACTGGCTGCCTGCTGCTTTGGGGCACGCTAATTCTCCCGCCCCTACCTCAGCTTCCCTGACTGTATGACACTTTATGAAGGACTTTGATTTTCACTGATTAAAAAGCATTAAATGAGACCGCCTTATCCTTCTGGCTTGATGCACATTGTACAGCCACTGTGGCTGGGAATAAACATCCCTCTGTGTCCCTCATTTCAAAGTGACACCGAAGTTCCTAGGATTATCTCTGCCCTTGTCCGTGACAACACTGGGGCGGAAAAATGAACGATGTTCACACTGTGGAGGCTGAGGCTGACACACGGATCTTGCGTTGCTGTTTCTGTCCATTCATCTCCCGTTAACAGCTTCCTGCAGATCAAATCCCTTGCTTTGGAGTTACTACGTGCAATAAAAAAGATTTGCTGGACCCCAGGGTGCCCCATGTGCCCGGGGAGCGCGGGGGTGCGGGTGGCAGCACTGCCAGGCCGGGGGACCACGCTGCGCAGGGAGCCAGGCCTGGCTGAGCGTGAGGATGCAGGTGAGGATGCAGGTGGGAGCGTGTTTGAAGGCTTTGGGCACGGAGGACAGTTTTGGTGAGGTTGCATCCCCCTCTGCTGGAAAATCCAAGCAAAGGCAGAAGAGGACCCGCTGGTAGGGAGAGAACCGGTGAGAAAAAGAGGAAACAAATGCGCAAAGCGAGCCGCGGTGCGGGGGTCTGCAGGGGGCAACGCGGGCAGCCAGCCGGGCCGGGGGCTCGGCCGCTGCTTGCCCACCATGAGAGGGCTCTTTCTGGGGACCGTCAGGCCCTCTGCAGAAACTGGGACCGTGTCTCATGTGTGCCAGGCTTACCCCGCTCCCCGTCACCAGAATGGGCAAGTGGGGCAGGGGCAGTGGCTGGCAGCCGGCACATAACATGCAGCCGCTGGTCTGCAGGAGGGGACATAGATGGAGAGGAGCTGGGCACGAGGTGTCCCCGGAGGAGTGACCAGCCCAGGGGTCTGGTACACCGCGCTGGGTGACGCCATGGGTCAGGCAGGCCCTGCCTATGTGGCAGGCTCTGACAGCAGGCAGAAAATCGTGAGCGTAATTAAGTGGAATTGCTTAGACAAAGTCAGTGCTTTGATACTGGATTCAAAGCTGCTTCGTAGCGGTGCCAAGGTGCCGTGACTGGTGGGTACTGAGATGCAAAACACCTTGGTGGGACTTAAATACATAAGGAAAGCTGAACCATAGGCACCTAAATTTTTGCAGGAAGGGTGCTGCAGAGCTGTCTATGGTTTCTTGCCAAGCATCTGGTAAGGAGTTCTACTGCAAACTGCAGGCTGGAGAAAATGCCTCCCCCTGGCCTGTCCCGGCAGGTCACCTCTTGTCCTCCATGCTGGGAAGGCAGATGCTGGAGGCCATCGGGCACAGAGCAGCATGTCAGTGGTGAAAACAGCTGGTGCTCTGGGGAAACAGGCGGCAGCAAGAGATACACCAAGCAGTGGCAGGGAGCGAGGAGCAGGTTCCATTTGTAGGCATGGCTGTATGGAGGCACTTTGGCATAAGGGTAGTTCTCCTGGGGGTGGCATCATCTCCCACGGGGCTGCGAGGCCAGGCAGCTCCCCCACCCCAAGCACTGCTGCCAGAGCTCATTTTTCCTCCCTGTCAGCCCAGGCCGGCTGGGACACAGGGCTTGCGGTAGCCCCAAGCAGGGTATGTGAATGGCAGCAGCAGGGGCTCACCACCGTGGCTGTGCGCGCACAGCGCCTGTGTGGGCAGCTCATGGCACAGCCTAACCAAGGACCTCTAAGAAGTTGTGGTATGTGCTTCCCCTTGGTGCTGGCTTCCTCTAAATTTGGTAGTACACATATCTGCACAGAGCTGGAGGCTCAGGGCTCTACGCCCTTCTTTCAGAGGCTCACTTGGAGGCTGTTTGTGCTTAGACTTAACGCTGGAAGAATGGTTTTGTTTCTTTTTGGATTTAGAATTGAAATTACAGAAAGGGTGAAATGCGGTGACTGGGCTGGCGAAGGCCCTGAGCGTGCAATAAATCTGCAAGCATGGGCCTGGCTTTTGCGCAGGCTTCTGTACAAGTGCCAAGGTCTCTGCTAATAAATCTGACTGGAGGACCAGGAGGAACCTTTTTTTTTAACTTACTGCTAACAGCAGGCTCTTTTTTAACCATCATTTTTTCCCTGCTCCCTTCTGCTGATTCATGCTCCTGCTGTTTCACCACGGGGAGACGCCAGCATTCCTGAAGGTCATCACTTGCATGCAGCAGCTCACACTGCAAAGTGTTTGCCAGCATCTACGAAATCAAAATGCTAAACCGACTGCGATCATTTATATTTTCACTGTCAATGATGGAAAATCTTACACCTTGCCAGCCTCATAGCTGCCATGTTTCCAGTCGGCTAGACTACTAGAAAGTAAAGGAGATTCATGAAAGGTAATGCCACCCAACAAACCTGACACCAGGTCATCTCAGTGGCACAACAGCCTGCAGATTTTCACCTGGGCTCACTTATAAGCAGCACTGTTTGAGGATGCAAGCATGCTCCCCTCTGACATACCAGTCCGTCTCTCAGACAAACACACATGACGCTGGGAAACAAGATACTTCTGCTCACATCAGGTTTCACCCAGGAGTCACGCAGCTGCTGGCAGCCCCAGGGTTCCTGGGGCAGCAGGGCTGTGCTTCCCTCCCTGGCACCTCCCTCCCCTTCTGTGCCTCTCCTCTCCTCCCCGGTGTGCTTTATGCCATCCTGGGCTGCAGAAAAGAGGCAGGACTGAAAGGCATGCTAGCAGCAAGCAAACATCTCTAAGAAAATAAGGGTTGTATTTTAGTTTTCAAGGCATGTCTCCCTCTTAATGGCAAAGGAGTATTTTCTGGTTTAGCTCAAGCAGTAATAGCACAAAGACATGTTTCTTTTTCAGGAAAACTGTGGGGAAGACACAGTGAAATCCTTCCTTCACTTCTTCAGGTTTTTTAGTGAGTATTTATCCTGTGGCAGTACCCAAAAGTCTTGCAAAAGAGCAAGTCCTGAGTAAAACTACGGGAAGACGCAGTGTTATCAGCTGTGTGGTAGATTTAGGAACCATCTGCCACTTTAGTGTTCATCCCTTCAGAGGTGACCGCTAATCCTTTTGTTTAAGCATTTGTAGCATAAGGATGATGCATACCTCATATATGCTATCATCTGCCTCTGATTCTTTTGCTAATATTTTAAGGAGGACTTGAGAATGCAGGGCTGAAAAGAAACCCCACCTGCCAGTACTGCGGAGCAAGGCCCCCAGCCAGGGCCAGTTTGTATGTGCAGGTCCTCCTTTGCTTCTCCAGCTCTGAGAGCTTCTTCCACCGCTCGACAAGGGAGGATGCCTGACCTGGAAGGCACTCACAGTTTCTACGACATTTTACAAACAGCTGGCTCAGTCCTTCTTAAAAGAAAATCAGTGTCAAAGCAACCTAACGGCACAAACAGGGCCATGTGTATTTGCCTCCTTAGCGTACAAAATGTGAACAAGCAGAAATGCAAAATCTCAGAGCAATATTGGTACTATTATTTTGCCGTGGTTCTTTGCTCAGCAGCAGGGGGAAGTGCCACACAGCAGGCTTCTGTAACTCATCAAATCAATTAGTTTCTCTGTCTGCATCAGCTAGTGGGAGTAGTCTTTAGCCAAAGACAAATTAAAGAAACGTCCAGTAAGATATTCTATTTTGAGAGGAGCTGTCCTATTTTCTCATACTAATGACAGACTCAGAAATCCGTGCACAATTTAGCTCGTTATTAGAACTAATTGGTGCCAGGCATTCCATCCTCTTTGATACGGCTAACCATGGGTATGAAATTTTCTGAGTTAATGAACCATAAAATGGATTAAGAAGTTTCAAAGTGCAGTTCATATCACAGCTTAATTGGAAGGAGTATATTAGTTGGCTTTTTATGGATACAAAGGAAAGCCACGTTTTGGGGTGGAAAAGCACATGCACAGCTGCCTTCGTGCCACCCGGGAGCTGGGAAGTTTCTCATTTCAGTGCCGCAGATCAGTGGCATTTGATGGCAGGCACCTTCCACAAATGCTCCACAGCACGCTGCGCAGCCCATGCAGCCGAGAAGGATAGAAATGGGCTTTTTTCTCTGCATGCAGTGCTTACCATTCCTCCTGCGTAACACCCTGCAGAGAGAAACCAATTAGTACAGCTTTCCCAAGGTCAGGAGAGCTGCCAAGCTGATGAAGGGCCAGTCAGGGTGGTGTGGATCCTCCTGATGTGGCCTGCATAGCTGATGTCAGACTATTGTGCCCTAGCACACAGTCCCAGTGGTTTTATGCCAATTTCATTGCAGTTGCTTTTGTACACCTGTTTTACATTGTTCTGAACAGGAGTAGATTTGTGCCCCCCGCCCCCCCCCCCGCTTTTTTCACCCATTGGCTCAGAAAAATAATGCAGTATGATTTAGAAAATTTCCTTCTGACAGCGATGGAGAACCCTTTGTAGGTGTCCCAGACATGGCAGGTAGACTCGGGAGGGCAGTGCACACAGCGTTTGGCTGCCCAAAATTCATCAGCTGTACACACCGCTGCTCTCTCTTTATCCAGGAGTAGAAAGGCTGTCTGCCAGCTGCAAATATTATGTCACGGCCTGCCCATGTTTAAAAGCAGTTCCTGTATGTGATTTTGGTTAGCCAGGGATGAGGCTAGCTAAGCTGCAGCATTCCATGGAAAAAAAAAAGGAAAAGGCTTGTTCACTTCTGATGGCACTGTGTTATACCTGCTGCTGTATTTCTGCTCTTTGCAAGTATGAGCAATGCCGAGCAATGCCAAACAATGCCAAAATTCCCAGGTACTGATTGTACTGCTTCCTTGTCTGCTCTTCTGCACCGCCTGAGCTGCTTGGCCACTCTCACTTCGGTACTCAGCCTCCATAAAACTACTTTACCTCCTAGTCTCCCCTCAGAGCTGGGATGTCCATAAGCAGGTAGTTCAGCCTGGGGTGAGGGGGAGAACCAGGAACCAAGCCCAGCCTGTGCCGGTCCTTCCCTTCCCAGTGCGGAGCTGGAGTGGGGAGGACCAGCCTCTGGCCTGTGCTGGGTGAGCCCTTGGGGTTGCAGAGGCTGCTGCATGGCTGGGGTGGGTGAGTGTCTGGAGGCAGGTTTCCAGCTTTGCCAGGGCTGTTTTGCACTTCAGCTCTTGCTAGGGAGGAAAGTGGTCCTCAGCCTGATCCTGGTGCCCTGAAAAATGCTGCAGAATTAATGAAGCACAGCAAGCTAATAAAGCGTGGCAGAGAGCCTTGACTCTGTTTCCACTCTTCATGCAGTGGCTTAGGTCCTTGGTATTTGTAAAATTTTTTGAGGACCATTGCAGCCAAGTGCAAAACAGTAGCTGTTTTCCAGCCTATTGACAACAAATAAATCCTGTTTGCCATCTCTTAATTTGAACTATGAACATTTTTCTGCAACATCATAAGAAATCCTGAAGAAAAAGGTTGTAGTTCAGGTGAATGGGAAACGTTCTTATTCCTTGAGCATCTTGTAGATGCCTCATTATTTTTTTTTCAGCTACATCTTAATTTGCTCAGTTCGTGTCCCCTGCCTTGGCCTCATGCTGCAAAAGTCACCACTTAACTACCTCGAGAGCTGGAGCTACACAATTTGTGAATGATACAAACACTGGGATCCTCAGTGGTGTCTCTCTGGAGGACAGATGTTTAGAAAAGGACTGGAATTTATTATGCAAATGAAAATGCCTACAGCTTGTAAATCTGTATCACCCCCATCACCTTCCCTTTTAAAAAACGTGCAGACGTGTGCATTGGTTTGCTTTCTTATTCTCCTGTCCTTTGAAGTTGGGGGATTTCTAATCTCCACATGCTATTTGCTTTACTTTATAGAACCAGGCTTAACTTGGCCAGGACTGAAAATAACCTGTTTACAGCTACCTGACTGGCACAGCAGCAAGGCCCACCGTGAATCACCTGAAAAAGGTGCATGGATTTTTGGCAAAAACTTCTAGAGAATGGCCAGTTACATGAGAATAACTGAGAACAACGAGGTCATGTGGGCTTCTGCAAGTTCTAAGAGCATACACAGGGTTTTAGAAGGTGTTTCACTTGCTTTAAAATGTATTTGCCATGTGAAATATATTATGGCTAATGTTTCTTAATCCCTAGTCCTCTGCAAGCCCAAGATTTGCCTGCAGGCTGGCTGCACCTCAGTGGCTCAGGTGACAAACCTGAAGGTCTCATGCAGCCAACCTGAGAGACTAACAAACTGGAGAACACATCAAGAAAAGCCCCCACAATCGTATGTGCAATTAGCACTCCACCCCAGGACGCAGTCTCGGTGGTGTGCTGCCTTCCAGCGCGGCGGGTGGCAGAGTGGCCAGGGCAGCTCCGAGGGCCTCGCTGGGCGGTGGGAGCACCTCTGTGGGGCCAGTGGGGCGAGGAGGGCGGCTGGGGCTGGGTGCGGGGCTGTGGGCTGAGAGTGCAGCGTGGCCGCCAGGACACCTGCACCAGCCAACGCAGCGGCCTGTGGAGCTGGGGCGTCAAACACCGCCATGGCACTGCACCGGGGCCGCCCTAAGGAGCCAGAGTCCTGAGTGCAGCTGCCTGAGATGGCAGGTCTGAGGAGTGCGAGTGGCCCCTCACCCCGAGATGGCGGGACTAAGGAGCGCGAGTGGCCCCTCACCCCGAGATGGCGGGACTGAGGAGTGCGAGTGGCCCCTCACCCCGAGATGGTGGGGTGCGAGCAGCCACCTCTGCGCTCCGAGATTCCGGAACTGAGGAGTGCGAGCGGTCCCCTCACCCCGGGATGGCGGGGCCGAGGGATGCGAGCGGTCCCGTCCCGCCGCGATGGCGCGGTGCGCACCGCCCGCCTCGCCCACTCCCTCCCAAGATGGCGGGGCCGCCACCGCCGCGCCCCGCCGCGCCCCGCCCCGCGCGGCCCCGCCGCCGCCCAGCCCTCCCGCCGCCGGTCCTCCCCGGGCGCATGGCGGGAGGCTACCGGCAGGGGTCGCTGCGGCGCCGTGCCGGGGGTCGCTGGCGGCGGCGCGGCCGCTCTTGCTGCGCCGTGCGGGCCATGCCGAAGAGTCATATGACCGCGGCGCGGGGGCGAGCCGGGCCGTGTGGGAGCGCGCGGGTGTCCGCCAGCCGCCGCCGCCGGAGCCAGTCGCCGGGCCCAGCCTGTCAGTGCCCCTGGGCCGCCCGCCGCCGCCATGCTGGCGCTGCTCTCCCGGTTGCTGGACTGGTTCCGCTCGCTCTTCTGGAAGGAGGAGATGGAGCTCACCCTGGTGGGGCTGCAGTACTCGGGCAAGACCACCTTCGTCAACGTCATCGCGGTGAGCGGGCCGCGCCGGGGGGGGGTAGGCCGCGCCGGGGCCTGCCGGGGGGCGGCCGCGGCCTGTGCAGGCACGGCGGCGGGGGGCCAGCGCTGGGGCAGCGGCCGGGCCGGGAGCGGCCTGGTGTCTTGCTGGGCTCCCGGCGGAGCCTGCCTGGGGTCCCCCTCCTGCTCCCCGGTGCGCCGTCGGGTCTCGGACGGGTCATGCGTTGAGCTGAAGCGCTGGGGTGAAGCTGTTCCGCTGGGCTGGGAAGCAGCTCGTCTGCCCTTGCTGGGCAGGCTGGCGGGAGAGGCGGCAGAGCCAGCCAGGGTGCCTGAGCCTCCATAAACCTTTGTGTGCTAATGGGAGTCGTGCAGACACCGATAGCCATATCGGAGCACAGCTCTACGGTGTGGTTGGAAGGCCTGTTGAAGTCAGCGTATTGGTATGGCTGGGCTTGCGTTAGTGTAATGTGAAGATGGATGGCATAACACTCCTTCAGTAACTTCCATTCGACCTTTTTTCCAGTGCTCAGTAAATGATCTGTTTCCCACTCACTGTTCCTCTCAGATTTTCACTTATCCTGATCGCTGAAACTTGAATTAAATAATCTACTTTCTCTTAAGGTATGCGCTAAGAAGTACAACTTCCAAGCCTGACAGCAGCAGGCCGCTGAACTTATCTGCTGATCTGCCTGGAGCAGTTGAAGGAAGGGTGTGGGAATCCTCCTACATGAAGCTTTTCCACTGCTTAACAAGATAGAGTGGCTTGCCTAAGTGGCTTGTTCAGCTTCATCAGTGTCCTGTTCTGCGGATGCATGCGACCGAAAACATTCAAAGAATCAAGCTGGAATTTGGAAGGCCTTGTAGGGAGACCTGAGATGGGAAACCAGGGTATCTTTTGGTTTTGCAGGGAGCGTGACTGACTTGAGTCCAGTGCACCTAGAAGGGGAAAGCTGATGTGTTCAACCTTAGATTGCACATACCTTTAATTGTTGTTTTTCATTGGAGGCTGCCGTCTTAATATTACCGAGTATTTTTTTGAATGTATTTATTTGTCAGGTGAATGAATTACTGGATACAAAAAGGCCTTTCATTCTTTTGCAGTTAGGCATAATCCTTGTTACACTGACTAGCTGTCAAAATGTAACCAAGCTTTTGTGTAGTTGAGGATGTTAGCACTCTGTGGGCTTCATGATAATCATGGGAAATGGGTCAGCCCTCATAAAAGGTAACTACCTCTGCTTAGTTATGTTATGTGAAAGTTGCTGGCCTAACCTGAGGATGCCAGAAGCCTTTTCCTTCACATACAGTAGTGGTTGCCGCTATTTCTGGTCTTGCATTTCTGAAAATGGAACTCTGAAACTGTTGAACGACCTCAATCTGTGGTGGCTGAGCTGATGCCCATTGGTGTGTATTCATGCAACTTTGGGCACTGAGGTTACTCTGCAGGTTTTTTGTCTTCTGGAGTCCTAGATGGTGATGACACTTGACAAAGTACTGCTTTGCTGTTCTGCCTGTGTGATACCAGCAGCACATCTCCTTTGGGGAATGATCTGTGAAACCGTACTGCTGATATGTGGAGTAGTACAGAATCGTAGTAGTTGCACATCAGTTTAGTCTGTCTCAGGTTTTTCAAATGGTGAAAGTACTCTTCAGTAAAGCTGACATCTGTATCCAGCTTGCTTTGCAAGGGATTGAATCTTGCAAGGTTTCAACCGCGTGTTAAGATCACACCCAGACATTTATCTGAGTAAGTGTCATTCAAATAGCCTTGCAAAACTGAGTGAAATGAGGAAGTTGTTATGCATAATGACACAGCCTAGTTAGCTGGTTTAGGTTTGGAAGTAGCAAGCCAAATTTATGAAGTTTTTAATTAGGAAATGTAGTGACTTTTTACAGAAAACAGTGTGAGGGGACTTGCTCAGCTCTTTATTATTGGTGTTAATAAAATAATAGTGTGAGCTTCAGTTACCAGTGCAATAGTGCTTCCCACAGAAGTAGTGCTATCCATGGCATGAAGAGCCAACTTCTTGTTAGTTGCTTCCTTGACTGACTTTAATTCAGAGCCTGCATTTGGAAATGAGTGCTGGAAAAGAATAACCACTCTCTGCAGGCCAGTTAATGGTTTGGATAGATGTAGCTGTGAAGCATTGGGATTCCTTAAAACTAAAATGAAAGGAATGACACAGCAAGATGCTTGTCCTTTAGAGTAGCTCTAAAAGCTGGGTTGCATACCAGGAACTTGGTATGGCTTATAAGGCTGCATTCTGTCTTACGAAGGGCTGTTACCAGTCTCTTGATAACAGTGAGTTTAATCTAATATAAATCTCTAATGTAATCTATGCCAATCAAATCAGGCATATGTAACTAGACTAAAAACTCAAGCCAATTACACAGGAGGCTTGATACAATGCCTGGCTGCCACTGAAGTGGAAAGGCCATGAAAAGCAGACAGTCCAGTTCTAGAATAATCTTTTTCTAGGTTGGTAGATGGTTTGGACCATATTTATTCCTCCAGTGTGTAAACAAGCACTTTGTTTGTAATCAAACCAAACTTAGTTTGACTAGAAGGTTTAAAAACCAGCCTTAGCAGTGAAATCTAGTTATAGCTAGGTACAACTAATGCAGCTTCTGCTTTGCTAAGGCTCTGTGTTAGTCACTGTCTCTAATTAGGTATTAAGCCTAAGTTTTCCGTGTGCATGAGTAAACTTGCTCACAAGGGAGGATGTCATTTCTTCCTGGTCCTGATTTCCATAATGTAGATGGCCCATGGCTCATATTCAGAGAAATTGCATGTCATCCCAGTATTGCATCTTGAATTGTTAGCCTCTTATCTGAGGGCTTGCAATGTCCATTATTTACTGGAGTCTGCATTATCTTCTGTTGTTTGCATCTCTGCAGCTAGTGTCTGTTAACAGACTTTCATCAGACTTGCTGTCAAAGCTGGGAGTCCCAGCCGTGCTCGTGTGGGGAGGTACACAAGAAGCAACCGAGCTCCACAGCCATGTGATGCAACTGAAACATGACTCAAGTAAACTGACTCTGCTTCCAGGCTGCAGGCAGTGCATGCTAGTGAATAATGGGACACTTGTTCAGTTTCAAAAAAGTACTTTATGGAAGAGTGGTGTTTGCTGTTGTGAAGTCTTGCTTGAAGCCTGATAGGATCCTTGATGCAGGTGTTTGGCACTGGGATATTGAAGCTTGATAGTCTGATCCACAGTGGACAGGAGAGGAGAACTGCAGGGCTGGGAGGGAGTCAGACTTTCCTGATACAACTGTCAGGTTTAAGAGCTAAACTCAACCTGTTCTGTTTGTGGTGATAGGATAAATAAGATCTCTTTAGTATTTGTGTCAACACCTGAATTAGCGTGGTGTGTTTTTTAAAACTTTGGAGCATCTGACAAGCCTTTGAATGAGGCCTTGGTCTCTAGAGAGAGGTGATTTTTGAAGTGCCTCTCAAAAAAAGATCCCTTTGGCTAGGTGGGAGTTGTGACTTCCTTCTGTCCTCATGACTGTTAGAAGTAACTTTGACTTAACAAAGCCACACTGGAGAAGTGCGGAAGATTGCTCTGAAGAGCTTTGCTGCTGCTTTAGTGCCTTCTGAAGCACCCAAGTAGGTCATAAATAGTGTGTGTTGTCACTTCATACACACAGTAGTTAAGTGAGAAGGTTGATATGTTTTCAAGTGAGGTGTTTCTTAATCTCAGAAGTCTCTTGAAATGGATTGCCTCACTTCATTGGGTAATAAGGCTAGTATGAGGTGACTCATACTCCACTTAATACCCTTTGAGGTTCTGCTTGCTGTACCCCAGATGGTCTGAAGCAGGTGACTGAAATGGGAATCCACTTCTTCCATTGTGATCTTAAGTTCCTGTATAGTGCTCTTTAAGAAATGGAAGAGCTTTAAGCAGTAACACCTGGAGAAAGATGCTTTCATGATTATCAGAGGCATGAAGTGTCCTAAGCTCTTATGTGACTGACTTCTAGATAGAAATATGCCTCTTTAGATCTTGTTTCACTGCTGTGTGGTTGCTACATGATAAGCAGACCACGTCTTTTTATATATTCCATTGAAATTGGGGTTGGGGAAGCAAAAATGTATTTTCTTAACAGATACTGCTATTTTGCTTTCTGCAGCGATCATTTGTAGAAGTGCTGTTGTAAAACCTTTTAAGGGACAGTTACGTCATGAGGTTTGAAGCTTCTAAACTAGAGTTCAAGTTTCTGAATGTGACCCCAAGTAGCTGAAACACTGAAGTATTTCAAGAAGGAAGCTCGACTACAGTAGAGAGTTGATTCGCCCATGTGATGCACTTCTTGGTTAAAGTGATGTATGTTGCAGAGGAGGTTTAGTGTAGGGGTAGCTTTATATAATGCTAAAATGAGTCTGCTTTTCTGCTTTTTATTTTTTTAAGAAGAGATTTCTGAGAGATTAAGCTTTTTTTTAGTGTAAAAAGAAAGAAATTTAGGGATGAACAGTGGGGCTGAAGGTAGTATGCTGGTTCAGGTGGATTGGAAGCATCCTGGCTGGGAACCATACTCCAGTGATGTTGTCTCCTAGTTGGCTAAACTTGTTTGTGATCTCTTCTAGATGGATGAAAAGTATTCTGAGTAAAGATACAATCTTTGTCAGAGCTTATATGAAGAAGTTTGTCCTGTAACAGTAATGACTCATGTTAGCTTTATGAGATGCAAGCTAAGGCTGCCCTGACCTTCCCTGTTGATACAAAGAATCAACTTGTGCAGGCTGTGGAATCAAAATCTGGTGGCTGCGGCTTGGTGGTTGAGGGCCATGCGGATGGACCCCCATTGTAGGCAGCGTGCTTTCCAGCAGTAGAGAGCTACCACTGTGGCTTGAAAGAAAGACAAGGGAACAGCAGTTCTACTGCTGCAGTTGGAGTTCTGCCATTAATGATTCCTTTAATGTATTAAAATGAATTTTTAAGGAAGATACAGGAAGCAGGAATTCCAGTCTTAAACTCTACTTGATCAAGCTGCTTAGGGCTTGGTGCTGACAGTCTCGTAAGCCTAACTCCCTGGAAGCTGGTAGTCTTCTGGCCGTAGCATGTTGACTATGAAGAAGCAGATGAGGTAGCCAGAATGTGGCATGGTCTGTTTTGCGTTTTTTTGACTTAAGACAACTGAAAATGGTAGGTTTAGTAAGCAGCTTGTTGTAATATTAACTAAGTATTAAAAAAGACTAAACTTGCATCCTTCGTACACTTCTGGAAACTTAGGTGATAAGTTAAATGCTTGTCTGAAGCCGCCTGATCCTGCCCTCTGGGAAAGGAGCTCTGTTCCTGTTAAGTAGCACGCTGCTGGCTCATCACTGAGGCAAGAGTTCTGTGGGTGCTGGTTGGCAAAGCTGCCCTGGCCTGTGGGTGAGCTGTGGGTGAGGGCGCAGACCCAGAGAGGCAGTCTGCCAGGGTTACAGGTGAGAAGCAGTGCTTGTGAATATAGCATGTATGGTGGTGTTTCAGAGCACGCACCACAGCTAGTGCTAGTTGGTGTGTAACAGGTGGGCTAGGCTTGGACCGAGTAGCGAGATGGGGAGTGGACTTGATAAACGCTGCAGTCTGTGCAGGAGTTAGTGCTAATACTGGATACAAGGTGAGCTGAACCCAAACTAATTGGTGCAGGTAGGTGTTGGCCCTGTGCTGGAATACAGTGTAGGGACTTAGTCTGGAAGCAGTTTTGCTCCTCTGAATAATCCTTATCCGACATAAGTACTCAGGCAGGTAAATGGGTTCATGTTGCGCTAAAATCACATGTTTGGGTTCTCCAGGAGCTTGGAGTGTTGAAAAGGGAGCATCTCTTAAAGAGGAGGCTTAAAGAGTAGTTCTGCCTGTTCATGTGGTCTCTGAAATTTGGTCTGTTCAGTCTCCCTCTTTATCTTTCGCATAGGGGCTAGAGTTCACTTTGTTTTCTGACCTTCACTGAACAGTTTGTATTAATGCTGTGCAGTCTGTATGACCTCAGAGCTAATGGCTTAATTCATAATAACTTCTAGTACACAAGGCTGATCTTCCAGGAGTCCTGGGTGAGGTGCAGTGTCTGCCTATTGGAATATTTGCAAGTGCTGAAAAAGGATGCTATTGCTAGATTTGTAAGCAGCTACTCTTGCTGTCCTTGGTGAGTGAGCAATGCTACTGTGTATGACAACAGCCAAGCACTTTCAGATTGGGAATTGAAAATACTTCTGTGCTTATCAAACTTGTTTTAAAGCTGATGCCTATTTTAGAAGGAGAAAACATTGTATTGTGAACACACAGTGATAAGGCTGAGTAATCTGCTCTAGGGGGTACAGAGGGAAGTCTGATTCAAACAGAACTGCTTACTAATAAAAGCATATTCCTGTTCTACTGTATGAGTAGCTTTTGCATATGAATACTCTAAGATGCAGCTGACTTCCTGGCTTTTTTTCCTCTGTAAAGGTAGTAAACAAAAGCCCTCTAAATATTTGGTTTAGAGACTTATTTTCTGGGCCAAGACAGTTGGATACAATAGCAAAACGTATCAAAGGAGATCACTGCCCGCTAGCAAAATTCATTACAATGATTTTAACCATTTTTGGACCTGTCTTAAAAGGTAAGGTGACAGCTTTCTTTAGGTACGCTAACTGTGAATGAAGGAATACCTAATCATCAGAGTAAGATCTTTCAAATGAAGATCCGAGTTGCACAAAATCTGTAGTCAGGTGTGCCTCTCAAAGCTATAAAGTGCCTGCCTTGCCTCAGAATCTACAGCCTCCAAAATTCCTGTGGAGAGGAAGGGTGTGCTTGTGTTTTGGAGGCAGCTCGGTTAAGGCATCTGCTCCCCTTTCCCTGCATTTCTGACAGTTCAGAAAGTATGTCAGATAGCACTTGTTTGTCTCACCAACGAAGCAGAGTACAGAAAGCTGAAACTCAAGTTGTAAACTTGAGCACTCTGTAGTGTAGGTTTTAAGCAAGTCAGAACAAGTTTTTATGCTACCTGGATGTGTAGCATGGGTAGAGTGCATATAAGGTACAGCAGCTTTTCTGAAGATTCTGTAAAAGTTTTTGTGGCGGGTTACAGTGATTTCTTAAACACTACATTAAATGTGACAAATGAGGTGCTGCTGTGATCTGAAAGAATCTATATCCTAAAAGAGCTATGGGAGCATGAACTATTGATAGGAACAGCTCTCGAGCGAAGAATCTGGAAGTATCTGAGTGGGAATAGCTGACGGCATATTGGGTAATATGAAGCAGCACAAAGTGATGGAGGTTCAGGGAGTGCTTGGGAGATGTTTGGTTAGAAGATGTGGGTGTAGGGTGTGACTGCAGAGGCAGGAATGCAGTGGTGCTTGAGCAACCAAAGCAAGCTGACCCTTCAAAGGCAAGATTGGCAGTGCACACTTTAACCATGCTTTCCGTGGCTGATACAGTTTAGTTCATAACCATCTGCTGCTGAGCTACATATAATCAAACTGGCTGAAGGGGACAGCTCATACATTGGGCTTTCAGGGCAGGAACGGGAAATGAAGGACAGGCGTTCAGGTTGTGTGCCTACCTTGCTAAGTTAGCAGAAAGGTTAAGAGTAGTTTCAGTCTCATCCGGCACTATTTCAGATACATTGTCTTCTGTGTAGCTTAAACAGGTGAAACTTTTTTTCAAATGAGAATGTGGAACAGCTGCCTAATGAGGTTTAAGATGTCCATTTTTCAGGTCATCAATGTTTTTGCTTTTGCATTCCTTGGTTTCAAGGACTTAGTTTTGGGGTTTTTTTCACTCCTTTTAAAAAGCTGTTAGTCTGTGTAGCCATACATTTGGAAGGTGGATCTTCAATGTGAAAAGTCGCCACCTGTTCAGGGGACTGCTGGCTTCAAATCTAAGCTCTGGATGTATTTCTGTTTTGGAGGTCACCAGCAAGCTCAATGTGCCGTTTAACTAAGGACTTGGCCAGTTAAAGCCCAAATGAGACTGCTATAATCTGTATATTTTCACTTCTAATGTTTATCAACATTATACTGGAGTCTGTACTGTGTGAAGCTTGCAGCTTTGGTTTGTTAGTGGAAGATCACATGTTTTTGGGGGGTGTGAGGTTGAGGGAACAAGCTGAAGGAAAGCATGGGCTTTTGAGCACAGAAGTGAATGACAAAGCATTGGCTGATGGTCTTCTGGTTGCAACCTCTGAACAGCATGTACTCAAAGCATACAAAGCGTGCAAAACTAAGAAGATGTAGTTACTACTTCCAGCTTGTGAGCAGTTGGGCCCTAACTCTATGGTGATGCTATGTGTGCTTCGTAGATCCTAAAGCACTTTAACTAGGGCTGAGTTCTCTGTGCAACATCAGGGAGAGAAGCAGACTTTCTGTTGCTGTGACATCAGACCCTAATTTACTGAATGCATTTGAGTCGACCTTTTTTCCCAAATCTGCCTGACTGTCTTGGTTCTGTTACACATAATGGATGTAGTGAGATTACATAATGACCACTATTTGGTGAAGGAGATTCACCTTCTGCCAAACAGCTAAGGGAGCATAGGAGAGATCTGTACTAGTGTTGGTAACACTTGTTTTGGCTCCTGGGTTAGCTACAGGAGATAGCTGTGAACTTGGCTTTCAAGCTGTTACAGATAAAAGTGTAACAGACAGTAAACCAGCTGCTACTAGAGAACCTCTCTAATGCAACACTAATTTGCAGAGGTTATGTTAGAGCTTAAAGTGACACTGAACCTCTGGTGAAAACGGGCTGGGCTGGAATACTCCAGTTGCATTTTGATTGCCTCTTCCACTGCTGAACAAGCTGGGCACTGTCTAGCCTAGCAGGAAGCAGACCTGTCAGGCCCTTCCACTTTCAAGCCTTTTAAAACTCCTCAGGAAGTTAGCCCATACCTGTGGGTTGGAAGCTTACTCCACAAGGGTGATTTATTGCTGTAAATGTTGTCCATAGAGTAGCTTGCATCAGAGGAAAATCTTCTGGATATTTCTAGCTTCCAGGTAACTAGGAGATCCTGACTTACAAAACTTGGTTCCAGCAGAAGCAGGGGAATGGCTCTTTCCCTATACTTGCCCTGGCTGTCCATCTGTTAAGCTATGCAAAGCACTTCTCCCCAAGTAAATTTACTCCCCTGACTGCCTCAAGGCTTGAAAAATTAAGTGCATGTAGGAAATGACTTGACTGACTTCACAGAAGCTTCAATTGACATGAATATAATATCTATGACTTCTTGGTTGTAAAGCATTCAGTTGGAAGGCAAATTGTTAGAAAAAGCTTATGAAATTTTACTATGTAAGCTAGCTGCATCAGATAAGCACTAAATTTAACTTTCTTTTTTTTTCCAGTCGGGTCAATTCAGTGAAGATATGATTCCTACTGTGGGCTTCAACATGAGGAAAGTTACGAAGGGTAATGTTACAATAAAGGTATGTTACCATTGTTGACTGTCTCTTTTTAAACCCAAGCAAGGTTGTTTTCAGCTTCTGGTTTAAAATTTGTTTGCTCTGTTTTGCTTCCACCATTGAGACAAATATAGGAAACTGGAGAGGCTCGGCTAAATCTGTCAAACAGCTTGAGAATATACTTGTGTTTATTTATGGGGTTTCTTAAATGAGTATCTGTGTGTGTGACTTCCAAGTTCATGGACTAGTTTAAGCAATGTTGTGATAATGCTGTCTGGCTTTAATCTGAATTAATTTTCACATGTTTAGGACCCAGAAATCCTCCTCTTCTGCTTATCGGTATTGCTTAAGGGAAGGCTTACATCAAAAGCAAGGCTTTAAATTAGTATATTTTATTGTATACCACAGTGTGTAAACTTAGTACACCGATGTGTTCTTGCATCTGGTGTAAGATATTCTAGTTTGTACCTTATGTTATTGGGCCTGCAAGCTTTGAGCAGCTGTACAAGGGATTATTTCTGCTCTAATATGAGAGATCCTGCAGATGGGCTAAGGAGAAAGGAAAAACTGTTTTGATTTCTTGTCTTATCTGTGTGTGACATGTTTAAACATAGTGCATGGCTAAATTGTCTTTTTCCCCTTGCCTTAAGATTTGGGATATAGGAGGGCAACCACGATTCCGAAGCATGTGGGAGCGATATTGCAGAGGAGTTAATGCTATTGTGTAAGTGTGGCCTTCCTTCAGCTAGTGCTTAACTTCAGGTTTGCTTTTCTTCTGTGTATAGCCTTTCTAACAGTGCATGCTTGACTTGGTAGTACTTGTTTTAATTTTGAAAGTACTGCAACCATATTGACCTTTTTTACCTGTAAGTTCAGGGCTCAAGATGGGTTATTTTCTTACCTGTGTCTGATCTGGAGTACTAACTACTTCCTGTCTGAACTAGATGGCACTGCTGTCTAACTGAAAGAATCTTCTATCTACTCTGATCTTAGAGATTTATTTTTTTAAAAGAACCAAATTCTTTGCTTGGAAGACTTAGCTTTGTTTAAAGCCTTGTTGAATGTGCTCAAAACTGACAGTGTAAAGGAAAGACTGCTGTTTCTGAAGTAGTTAAGTCTCACTGACTTAACCTTAAATTCTCTTTAAAGCTACATGGTAGATGCTGCAGATCGTGAAAAAATAGAAGCCTCTCGAAATGAGCTGCACAATCTTCTAGACAAGCCACAGTTACAAGGAATCCCTGTAAGTAATATTGCCTTATACAGTATTAAACTTGCTTGAGGAATGTGCGTAACTTTAGCAGCTCTGAAGTCTGGCTTGAACTCTTGTCAAGTGTAAGGCCTAACCCTCCTGCTTAGTACAAGCATGAACAGTAGTGCCTTAAATCGAATTGATGACCTCAGTCAATCCTTCAGGTGTTTTTGTTGTGGGGGGTGGGGGGGAGGACCAGTAGTTTAAGAGTATTCCACAGTATGAATTTGTGTTCTCTTTGAGGGTCTGCTATAGCACAGGTTAACCAGAGTGTAGTACAGAAGTATAGAGCAACTTTGGGGAATCTCAGCTGAAAGTCAACAGGGATTTTCCTCAGTTTTATCAGCTGATGCATTCTCATACTTGCTTTTTGCGCATAGCAGTTCTTGTGTCCCCTCTTCCCCTGTGATTAGGTCAATCTTCCTTCTTGATCTGTCACATTGAGTTAGACTTAATAGCCTACTGCAGACTGCTTGTCAGACTCCCCTGAAGTTTGTTGCTTGTGTTGGGTGGGTTTTTTGGGTGGTGTGTGTTGTTTTGTTGTTTTTTGGTGTTGTTTTTTTTTTTTAAAGCAAAGCTGCAACTGTTTCCTTCTACTCTGGATTTCAGGTTTTAGTACTTGGAAATAAGAGAGACCTTCCTAATGCGTTGGATGAGAAACAGCTAATTGAAAAGATGTAAGTCTAACATGTCCTAAGAAAGGCTACTTTAACTCTATAAATTAATTCCTGTACATAGGGTTGTTAGATTAAGAAGCTTGCATCTATAAGTACAATACTCAGCAACAGGAGGTAGCTGAAACAAGTTATGTGGAGAAGATGAAGGGGAACAGTTTAGATTGTCAGTATAAGACTCCATGTTACAAGTGAAGTGTATGTTGAAATGTTCTCTCTTTCGTAGGAACCTTGCTGCTATTCAGGACAGAGAAATCTGCTGCTACTCAATTTCTTGCAAAGAGAAAGATAATATAGGTAACTATTAATCTAAAATGCTAAGCATTATGAGGAGCTGCCAGAGGATGGATTGGGGGATTGTGACTTCTTAAACATAAATTTCCTGGCTTCAGGAAACTGGTAACAAATCAAAGGACAATGTGTAAGTGCAATGGTTAAATTCTGTGTAACTCCTTATAGCAGTGAGGACTGGTATTGAAGTGGTAGGGGGTGTAGTTGGCAAAACATATGTCAGTCTCCTGCAGAATCTGCTGCCTGCCTTGAGTTAGTTTGCAGCAAATAACTGACTGGTCTCACTCTTAGCTTGGCCTAAATGGTTTTATACTTCTGTCAGGTACTCTCAACTCTGCCTTGCTGCATGAGGTTAGCAAGTAGTTGCCACAAGTTGTTTCTCAACAGTTACTCCCTTGAAATAATCCTCTTCCCTTGCTGTTTTATCAAAGTGGTTCATGTTGTGGCCTGTGCTAGTCGCTACTCCATGCAGCCAAACAGTAAATTTTTCTGGTGCTGACATCAATTGCTTTGGGATTTCTGGAGTTCAAAGGGAGAAACCATGGCACTGTGTAATAGCAAGTACTACTTGACAATAGTATTGCAAGTGAATGGAGTCATCTCAACTGAATGAAAACACAGTACTTCACACACTTACCATCCTTCTCCTGGTGCCTTCTTGTGGCTGCCATGAGATTAACACTAGTTCATTGGGAGGCTAACATGAGTTTACTAATGAGGGAAACTTCAGGCTGGTCATAACGGGAACAAGCTATAGACGACACCAGAACTGCTTTATATTAAGGACTTTGCTTCTTTCCAGGAGAAATTAACAGCCTGTGGAACTCTTCTGGCTGCTTACCCAAGAAGCCCCTATCACCTTGCCATCAGTTAGATTCAAACATGGTAGATGGGAGAAGCAGATACTCCCTTCTATGATATTTTCTGCACAAGGCTTACAGCACAGCTAAGCATCGCTGATGGGTATAATGCCAGTGCATTTCCCTTCCTTAGGAGACCCCATTTCAGGCATGGGGGGTGCTTGATGCTTTGTATTGTAGGCGTAAACTAACTTTGTTCTCATGAGTTGAGAAGTGGCAGACTGGCTAAATAGAGCAATGTTGATCTAAAAAAAGGATGCTAGGTAGTTACAGGACCAAAGCACAGACAGCAAGCATTCAGGAAAAAAAATAATAAAATCATTCTGTTGATCTGTCGTGGACCATCCTTTAGAGAATGGCTGGATATTCCTTTATATGGAATTGTCATGTATTTGAGGACACTGGCATACCAAAGCGATGCCAATTATACAAATACAAATAGACACTTGAATATGGAACTTCTCTTCTCTCTCTCTTTAGATATCACGCTTCAGTGGCTTATTCAGCATTCAAAATCTAGAAGGAGCTGAAGTCTTCTTGGAATCTCCAGTACCAGTTGGCCATAATCTCAATTGTCCACTTCCCTCCATAATGAGATATTACCCAAAAATCCTGTATCAAGAATCTGCCTTTTCACGGTTCATTTCTCATGTGCACTGCTGAAGACTTGTATTCTTATTCTGTCACAAAACAACTAGAGTTGTCATGATAAAGTCAGCACAAATATTTATTTTACAACCATCTATGGTGGGAGGGTTGTGGGGGGGCTTTTTAACAAAAAAAATAATCTCTCTACCATGTTAACTATGATGGTACACTCTGTTCTGGTTTTTCAGGGCCAGGTTTTTATATGATTTTCAGCAAGTGTTTTATTTCTAGTGTTTAGTGGCTTGAAGATGCTGATGCTTGACAGCATTAAGATTCTGTAAGGTGCCACATACAGTAGTTAGAAAACATTTAAGCGTGAGTTGTGGGATACTGATTTATCTCACAAATGCATGTGATGTGTGTATGTAAGCAGAGAAATGGAAACTGTGGAGGGGAGCACAAGGCATAGATCAGCATCACTAATCTACAGCTGAGATTTTATCCTGTCACTTGAAAAAGAAAACTCCAGTGGTGAATTAGGAAAGAATCAACTCTTTAAAATCATTTTGTTGCTTCCGTTTAACATTTGTGTGGGGGATGGGAATGGACTGTTCTGTCAAGCTTTCAAAAATTGGAGTATTCCAGCATGAAAACAAATTGCTAGGAACATCAGACTTTGTTCAAATACATTTTTCTATCTACAGATCCTAGTGGTCTCTATCTGAAACCAGAACACGCATTCTGAGCAGCTGCATGACACTTAAATTACTGATGTTTTTGTATAGAGTCAGCTGTTGACCATTAGCACAATATCTATGTAATTGTCTAGTGTCTCTCCTGCTCATGAAATGGCTGGGCACAGTTTCAGCTGGTGCTACGGAATACCCAGGCTATTGTGACAACTCTAGACCTGCCTGCTTTCTTGATGTAACCATGTGCAAAGTCTGTAAGTTGCAAGATGAAATGTTCTACTGTGTCAAAGCACAAGAGAGCCAATGAATTGATCCTGTTTCTTGACTAGCTCCTGCAGTATAGGGAAGTATGTATAAACTAAAGATTGTAATGTTTTTGTAGCTTTACTTTCTCAATGACTTCAGTATATTTAAAGGGACAGACTTGTTAAGACTGGTTTGTTCATACAGTAATGTCAGTGTAGCTTTCTAGTGTATGCAAATACATGGTACACCTGCTTGTGTTGCCTCACACTGTGTGTGATTCTTCACCTAAATGTAGAGTTTGCATTACGTCGGAGTCTTTGGTTGGAAACACTGTTTAGTCCATATCAGTTACGACAAGCCAGTTTTAATTTAGACTGCCATGGCCTTACTGGTTTGTACCAACTATCGCACTGTTGCACAGACACTACGTGCTGCCTGCATTCAGTCTGAACTTGCATTTTAACTTTTTGTCCCCTTTCAGTTCTCTGAAGCATGATTTCAATTAATTCATACTCTGGTGCTGTAGAGGAGAAGGGTATATTAACCTTGCTGCTGTAGTCCCTAGTTCACCAGGAACTGCTACAGTTACTTTTATTTAGCAAACTTGCTTGTGCCTAAAATAAGGAAACTAAACTAGAATGTGTGAATCTTTGTGGGGGACCAGGTCACTGTTTAGTTAACTGGCCTATAGCTAAACTTGATGTGTTTGGTGTTTATATACTTCACTGCTTTCAGCTTTTATGGCATCCAAACACTACCAATTGTTAACCTGTGCATTACTCTCTGCATGTGAACAACTTATACAATTACTGAACTTTGTAAATACGTGAATTTTTTAATTTAGGTGGATGCATATGTTGGTTTACTGCTCTTCAGCTTTATTCAATAAACTTATGTTTTGAGGGTTGTATTGACACTTAACTGACTGACTTGAGTTGATGTGGCTTAACCCATGGCAATACATTATGGGCTGTCTGTCTCCATTCCCACAGGATTACACTGGGGGAAGAAGGCTTGGTAAATATCTGAGTTTATGTTCAGTGGTTCAACTATTCAAGTGAAATGCTTATAAACTACCTTTCAGGCTTGGGGATTTCTCGGCTTATATGAGCAAGCTGCGCTAGTTGGTCTCAGCAGATCTCAGTGCTTTATTATGTTTATGAAAAGCACTAATTAGTCAGCTGGAGGGTCTTAAGTAGGAGCAGCCTTCTGGAGTTCTGTCTTCAGGAGAAAAATGCATGTGTCTACAAGCTTGTTTCTTGTTGTCAAGCCTAGAGCTTTTCTAGCACAAGTGTCAGATCTATCAGTGCCTGATCGTTCACTACCAATTAAAGCATAAAAATTCTTATCTCATTGGAAAGTGGGACTTTTGTTGACTGAGGTCTTGACCAAAATCTGTGCTGTGATTTTAATCTGAAGTTACAGTGACTATTCTTTTAAGTGCTTTGTTGCATTAATTTCTCATAGATCACTGATATACTTACAGGACTGTATGTCAACATCTTCCAAGTAATGGTAACAAATTGGATGTTTCTTTCAAGCTTTCAAACTTACTGAGCTGTAACAGGTTAGTTTTTAGGCCTGAGTACTGGTCACTTAGCATCCTTCATGTGTAATTCGGCTGGTGAAATGGACTAATGAACTCTTTGAGTAAAAGATCATGCGTGTAGTTCTTCAGTTGATGGGAGTTTCTTGCATGCAAAACAAGCTACCTGGAGTTAATACTCAAAGCAAAATGCCTCTAGACACAAAATCTGAAAATGGTGTTACTGCTGTAAGATTTGTCACCCTGGCTGGTCTGATACCAGTACTGATAGCTTAAATCAGCTGTGGTATGCACTTGGCCAACAGCTGTTTGCTTGTGGTATTTCAGTAATAGTTTCTATTTCTAAATGTAAATAGCAAGGAGAGCTATGCTGGCCACTTAGGATGTGCATACTCTGAAAAGTACACTTGTGTTACTTCACAAAATGACTCCACCTAGGTTTTCACAGCTATTCTTGTACTGTTCTTCCAGATGCCCTTGGTTATTCACGTGGCAGAAACGTAGACCTTGGAGTGACTATTTGAGTCCAGGGCAGAGGATGACACTTCTTCTGTTTCAGGGCTTGATTAACTTGCCAACTACCTTCATTTTGAAACCAAAGGGAAGCACAGTAAGTCTTTTCAGAGAAGTGAGGCTGTTTTCAACACTTTCAGCCTTGGACTGAAAAAGCTACTTGCTCATCTGGCATAGTTCCGTCCAAGGTTAAGTCTTTTCTGTTCTGATAAAGGTGTGGAGTCTAAGATAGGCATTAGCAGTATTGTCTGCTGAACTTGGATGCTATAGCTGTGTTCTGCTTCTAGAAATCTGTAGAGCCAATCTGTTCTCTCAATGATTACTTGTCTTGGGCTCTGTAGTGAGCTTGGACAGTAAAAAGAAACTGATTGAATTTCCCATTCTCTTAAAAGTTGCTTTTGAGGATGCACTTTAGTAGCATAGATTATTGTACTTAACATCAATAGCCATAGTCCTGAAACTCTCTTCTGATGTATTTGCAGGAGGCATTGACTGGTTTTCTTACTGTGCTACCCGGTCTTGTGCAGAGGCAATTACTGAGCCAGAGAGAACTCCTGGTCATGAATATGCATGCGAGTTAGACATCAGTTATACCTTTGTGATCTCATGATGTGTTGGTATCGTACGGTGTGCTGATGATTTAAAATAGCCATCAACTCTAAATACTTGGTGTCGGTTTTGTTCAGTACAAGTGATCGCTCTTACTGGTCACAGAGCAGCAAGTCTCTAGACTAAATGGGGAAGAAATGTTTGTGCGTGCGCCCACAACGCTGGGCTGTGTGAGGGTTTTCCTTAGAGTATTTATTAGCGTCCTATCAACTTTAGGGTGGATGCTGGTTTCTTTAAGTGCAATTACAGTGCAGCATAATTCTCATCATCGCTCTGAGTACAGCCGAGTGTCTTAGCAGTTGCACAGAGCAATTCTGTCCTACCAGTTGGCAACACGAAAGATGCGCAAATGTGGAGCTGCTTCATGATCTGTGGAGCTAATAATCTAGTTTCTTATGGATTTGTGCTATCTCTTTGCATCTTTATGGAAACGGGCTGGAAAGACAGTCCTTTTTGGATGCTGACACATAAAACTGCATAATCTTCACTTTCTGGTAAAAGAAAAGAGGCCAAAGAAAATGCCTTAAACAGTCTCTCTTGTTAAATTAATATAGGAATGTTGTGCAGGGATCTATAATAACTTGAAGTATGGCTTAGCTGGATTATTGAGCTTTTAACTTTTCTAAGGTTTAATTTTATAGTTACTGTGGCTGTGCAATGGCATGTCATGATTTGCTTTGTGCGTGTTTACTGAATGTGAAAGAAATGCGCTTCCTCCTGGTAGCATGCCCCAGCACTGCTCCCTGCTGACTTGCTTTTGCACTGACCCTGACTAGAGCAAGCTGTATGAATTCTGAGTAGGGGGGTGTAAATCAGGTTATTTAAGCTATCTTGCCAAGAGCGGTGCATTGCTGATTGCATGAACAGCAAAGCAATGAATTGTGTTAAAGGAGAAGTAACGTGTGAGTGCCTGAGAATAGTACGTGCTTCAGGACTTTTGTTCCCAAAACATGAGTGTAGAATGACTTGTCTCACTAGATCATAAACCTTCCATGAGTAGTCTGTTACTTTAGGATTACAGATTCTGAATGTTAGAAGTATGCCTTGGTGAAACATTGGGGTTTTCTTTTACATGTCACTTAAATGAGAAACACGGAATGGCACTCAAAGGGGGTATGCACATACTCTTTTACAGGAGAAGTAAAATCCTTGATGTTTTTATTTCCGTCACAGTGGAAGGTGGGTAAGTAGACCTTCATGCTAGGATTAGTGCCTTTCAATTATGACATTACAGGGTTTATTCTGTTAAAGGCAACATCTATCATTGTGATCATTTTGAAGTGCTTCAATAAAGTGTTGTTGAAAACCATTCTTTTGCATATTCATCTGTAGTAGTGGAGCTGCTTTTATTATTAGAAATATATAAGAAGCCCTGGTTACCAAATTGTGGGGAACATTGTTACACTGAAGCTGAACTAAACACATCTATGCTAAAATTTGATTCTTCAGATGGTCTGTGAGAGGAGCAGACAGCTGGCTCCTTGAAGCACTCTTCTAACGATGCAGAAAGTGGTGTTGCTTCTATGTAGGCAGATACGTTCAAGTAGTAAATTCAAGAAGTCTTTCCTGGCCCTGTTGGGAAACTTCATGTTTTAAACACTGTGCGTTAGCAGAGCGGTTTCTGTGGAAACCGGTGGGAGCATTAACTACATAACTTCCTCCTGATGCGAGTGAGTGACCGTAAGCCTTGTGCTTGGTGGGGAACAACTTTGAGCAGTTGGTCTGTCAAACTATCATTTCTGATTACGGCTTTGCTTTAGATGCTGGAAGCATTTGTTGGTCGTAATTGTTTTTCTGTCTGAAAAGACCCTATTGGGTAGAAGTTCATAACCATATTATTAAACAAAACGAAGCAAATAAATGAGCAGAGAAAGAACAAGCTGTTGTGTGTGAAATGTAAAGCTAAACTTGCTCTCACAAGAATCTTTGTGAAGTAAACTGGTAAGTAACGATTGTATAGAAGCAGACTCGGGATGTGAAAGGGTGGTTCAGTCTTCTCAACAATAAGGAATTTTCCTCATTTTGTAGTCAGTAAATGAATCCTCTTCTTGGTGTGAATAATATTTCTGGTGCGTAAAGGGAAAAACATGAAAAAGATGTGTGAATTCTATAGATTGAGGAAAGGAACTGAAAAAGCACTGTCAGGCTGTTGTGTTGGAACAGGCTAGGGGATTTTAACTGGAGTCAGCATACAGAAGTCTTGATGGGCCACTGAGTTGTGAATTTATTTATCCCTCCCCCTGCCCCCCTGATTTATTTGTTCTATTGCTTCTGTTGCAACAAATGGAAAACAAAGAGCAAGATCTGACTTCTGAAATAGATGAACAGACATCTATGCTTTTATTTTCAGCCTGTATCTTGTACTTTCAGTGTGTGCTAAGTCTTTAAATACTTTTTCCTACCCTTTGTAGGAGTTTTTTCATATTGTTTCTGTTTTTAATTTCTTCATAACGAGTCATGCACTTCACCGTTTAGTGGGACAGAGCGCAGGTCAGCCCCTGGTTCGGCAGTGACCCAGGTGGTGCCCCAGGCAGGTACTGGTGATGCTGCTTGGGTTTCTGGGGCGCCTCAGGGATGCGCCTCTCCTCCACCTCCCCCAGCTGTGGGTTTCTTACTGACTTTTCTGTTCTTCTGACTTGGCGTTGAGGGTTTTGGTTTCACCAGTACTGCCTGAGCCTATCTGCAGTTCCGTATCTCCAACGGGGCAGGGGCGGTCTGTCAGCATTTCTGTTTATGCCGCGCTCCGGACGCTCCCGCTGCCTCGCTGCTCGCCTGTCCCTGGCCCCTGCGGCCCTCCCCCGCCTCCCGGGCCCGGGGCGCGGTGGGGCTGCCCGGCCCCTCACACCCGCAGGCGCGGAGGGCGGCGGGCCCGGCCCTCGCAGGGGGGTACCCTCACGCCGCCCGCGGGGTAAGCGGGCCCCCGCCGTGCCGGCTGCAGCACCGCGCGCTCCCTTGCGTGGGGTTCTGTGTGGAACCCCCCGTGTCTCGTTGCAGGCCCCGACCCGGAAGCGGCGTCTTTCCTCCGCGTCACCCGCCGCCCCGGGCCCGGCCCTTGAGCACCGCCGCCGCGCGCGCTGTGACGGCCGCTGGTCCCGCCCCCGCCCGAGTTCGGCCAATAGGCGCAGGGCGGGGGCGGGCGCTGTGCCCGTGTTTCCTTTCCGCTGTTAAAGGAGCCGCATCGCGTCGGAGCGCGGCGGGGGCTGCGGAGCGGACGGGGGGAGCGGGCGGCCCCTTTAAACTATGCGCGCGGCGCGCGGGCGACCATGCAATGGCGGTCGCTGGTGCTGGGGCTGCTGCTGCTGAGGCTGGGGCTGCAGGCGCTGCTGGCGCTGCTGCCCGCGCTGGCGCCCGGCCTCTGCCTGCGCCGCCGCTTCCCCTTCCCCTTCCCGCCGCCGCCCGGCCCCGGCTCCTCGCACTGGGGCTCGCTGCTGCGGCGGGGCGGCGGCGGCGGGGCGGCGGGGGGCGACGAGTACGAGCGGCGCTACAGCGGCGCCTTCCCGCCGCAGCTGCGGGCCCGGCTGCGGGACGCTGCCCGCGGCATGTTCGTCTTCGGCTACGACAGCTACATGCAGCACGCCTTCCCGCGGGACGAGCTCGACCCCCTCCACTGCCGCGGGCGCGGCCCCGACCGCCACGACCCGTGAGTCACCGCCGGCGGGACTCGGGGCCTTGGGCCTTCGCCGGGGTCTGGGGCCTGAGGCCGGGGTCTGGGCCCGGCTCTGGGCCAGGACCCATCGGGCCCTGACGTTCGGTTCTTCTCTTCCAGCTCCAACCTCAACATCAACGACGTGCTGGGAAACTACTCGCTGACGCTGATCGATGCGCTGGACACGCTGGCGGTGAGCCCTCGAGGGCGGTGGTGCTACCGCACGGTTTAGTTTGGTTTAGCTCTGCAGCTGTATTGTTTGTTTAAGTATAATCGCTGTAGAGAGATTGCTAACTGACCTTAGTGGGGTAATTTTATATCAAGAGGGAAGGAGTCGTCTAAAACTTAACGAGTCACAGAGGAGACCATACGGTACCCGAGGACACCGTTGGATAGGTAACCAATGAAGCAAACTACGACTCTCTGTGTAAGGGAAGTAATTGAGGTTTGCTGTTCGATCAGCTGTAACTACATACAGTCGACTATAGTTTGAGACCCCCTAGAAGACTCTGAAACGCACCTGTAAGGAGCACGCACAACATTTAATTAACATAGTATTGCCTACTGAATGAATATGTAGGATTTTTCAGAGAAATGGAACGCATAAACCTATGTGTGGACTATATAATTTTGCTTGAATGAAACATGCGCATGAGGTGAAGTGATCTCCCGTGCATCCAGCACTGCGATAACGGAATGCCTGCTTCTTTATGCTACATTGGTGTTAAGGAGTTTTCTTATTCCTGATTTTGATGACTGAGGGGCACCTCCAAAACCTGCCCTGAGGTACTTGGCATATCTTAGCTGAGCTTCCCAGGTGGTGGTCCTGCAAGGAGGACTTCCATTTGTCCAGCTGCTGAGGCTGTGCTTTGCTGTATGGGAAGGCTCCGGAGTTGCTGCATTGTCCCGTTAAATTTAATTAGGAGGGAACTTCAGGAGGTTTATGTCAGCAGCTGGAATGAACAAACTGAATTGTGTAAGTTAGTTTAAAGGCACATTAATGTAGCAGGGGTGTATTGTCAGAGAGTAATTCCTCAGCTAATTAAACTCTGAAGGCAGTGCCTTAGCAGGATATGGACATTAATGTCTGAAAGGCTGAAGTCAGTTGATGACAGGCTTTGAGAGATGAGAAACCCCAGATGCTCTTGAACGTGCAAGAGTCTTGCTTGCTCTGTTCTGTTAGTCTAGCCATTATTAGTGAAACGGACGCCTGTTGCAATTCACTGGATGAGTTCTTCCCCTGTGGGAAACTGGGAGTCAAAGTTCACTCTCGGGCACAGAGCGTTATTTAGAAGGGCTGTGAAATGGCAGGTCTCAGTTGTGGGATGGCTGGATTGAGGTGGGAGCATGGCTATGAGCTGTCATCTTGACAGCAGGTAGTGTGCTGGAAAGAGTTAGAGGGGAAATGAAGATGTAGTACAGCATGAATTTTTTATTCAAACTTCTTTTGAAGATGGGTCTTGCTAGGTTCATCTGCCCTGGTACCGAACAACATTGGTACTGTCTCTTGCTTTGAGGTTGAACTTCTAACTCTGGTAGATGTGCTTTTTTGAATCAGCTCCAGATCTAGAAAAAAAAATAAATAATGGCGGAGCCATAGAGGAGGTGTACTTGGTAGAGAAACTTGGTGAGAAGTTGAAGAAAGGTGGCAACAGAAAGGTTCAAATTGGAGGGAGTTACTCCACATTACCAGTGCTGTTCAGTCTTTGCCTGTTAATATTGTTAATGCAAACGGTGCTGATGTTTCCATGCTGAGCTGCTGATAGAGATCAATTCTTAACATGGAGGGCAGGCAAGATGGCATCGTGAGGAACCAATTGAAATTGTAATGAACTTCAGCAATATGAAGTAAAAGGTCTCATAGTTTGTGAGAGTTTATTGAATCCTTCATTTCTGAGGAGAAGATGGTGCTGGGTGTATACTGGTTCAACAGCTAGCCATGTTAAACGTGCAGGGAAGGGCCAGAGTACTTGGAGATGTATTGGCAGAGATTTCCAGAAGTGACAGGAAATTTTGGAGATGTTCCCCAAGTCTCAGGTGAGATCTCTTTAAGGTTACTGCCATTGCTGGTGTTCAGGAAGGGTGAATTTGAACTGGGGTGTGTATGGGTTGCTGAGAGACATGTCAGGAGGAGAGTTCATATTATTCAAAGTGACTGTAAGAGCTCTGATTGTTTTGCTTGGCAGAGAGGGGCTGGCCAACACATAAATCTGTATGAAGAGCAGTGAAAGGAAGGAGGGAAAAATCTGTGAAGCTGATTCTTGCCTGTAAAATAAACCATTACATGCATTTCTGATAAAATTTGAAGATAGTGTGAGAAGCAACTCATTTTTACGTTAGTAGTACCAGTAATATGGTATTATGGAGAAAAGAGCCTCTTCCTCGAACTCCTTATGCATATTTAGAGACCCCCTTAGGTTTCATTAGTCTCATCTTTGCAGTCAGGGCAGATTGTTGGCCTTTTGGAGTGCCAGAGCTCATTGATGCACTGGATCTGCGGCGTGTTTCTTTTTTGTGCAGAAGGTGGTGTGTGCAAGGACTGTACGTGTGCTTTGGGTTGTAAAAGCCTTCCCATTGCTGCAATGGAATTGCAGCTCTGTGGTGAGGAGGTCTCAGCTGTTCAACTGAACACGGCAGTAATGAACAAAACTGAAAGCAGGAAGTGAGGAAAATGTTGGTTTTAACCGAAACAACAGCTGGGGATGTGTGCTATATGGCTGATGGTGTGCTGGCTGAACAGTTGCCCTCCTGTACTCATTCACCAATGGCTCAGTGTCTTGTCCATACCTTTTGGGGCAGTACATAATTTTTTCTTGCTCAAATATACAACTTCTGGTAGAGTCTCTTGTGGTTTAGAGGCTGCCGCATGGAGAAAGCATATTTCGCTTTTCATCTGCTCAGATCAAGCATATGAATGCTTTTTTTTTTCCTTTTGTGTCTGGGTAATAGAAAGAGCAGGCTGGTTGGCACATGGTGCTTTGGTGGTTAAAGAGCTAGGCAGGTTCCGTGTACACTCAGCCTTATAGTTAACGTATGCAAGTGGGAACTTGTTTTTTTCCTTCCACATTCCTGCTTCCTTGTAGCTGGGGCTGAGTTTATGTCTGTCTCTGGATATAATGGAAGCAAATTGCTAAGGTATACCTATAAAAAACTGGCTTGAGTGAGCTCCTGGGCATGGCATGCAGTGTTGAGTCAAAAGCCCGAAAGGTTGGACTTCCCTAGTCAAATAAATGTCATGGTTTTGCAAGTTGTGTTGCCTTTAAAGATGAACTTAACTCTGAAACTGATAGCTTAAGTAGTTAAAACTCTCAGTGTGCTAGATCTTAAGAGTTTTTAGACTCCTGCTCTAAGAGATCACCCACAAGGCTGATGCTAGGGTGCAAGAATACCTGCGTGCCTAGATTAGCGAAACAGACAAAATACATCTTCGGGGATTTCCCTGTTTTAATGTACTTTTTATAAAGCTCACTTTTACATGTCAGTAGGATGGGTAACCTTCTGGAAAGCCTTTTTAGCAGGAGCTTGGAGTACTGTGTTCTGTATCTTGTTAGTGTGACTGTTGGTTTAAAGTGTGAACTTGCAGTTTTCTTCCCCAACCCTCTTCTGCAGCAACAATTAGACAAAATAGCTTTCTTTTTATGTAAAAGGTAATGGGAAACTCCTCAGAATTCCAGAAAGCAGTGAAGTTGGTGATTGACACGGTTTCATTTGATAAAGATTCGACAGTCCAAGTTTTTGAGGCAACGATCAGGTATGTCACTCTTAAAGTTTCTGTCCTTAAAAACAGTAACAAGGTTAAACACTTGGTGTCCATATGCAGGAGAACCAAAGTCAAGTCACTGATAAGCATGTCTTTGGTAGGCTTTATTCTGTAGTTGTTCTTTAAGTAAACTGGTTTTTAACCTTTTCTGAAAATATTCCATGGTTTTATAATTAAAACTATTTTAATGAGTCACATGTGACTTGGAGCAGTGATACAGTGGTAGTTGCAAGTGTGTTTGGCTTGCAGACTGCTACTTTTTTTGTTGTAGCTCTTGCAGCAGAGGGTCAGATCTGTGCACAGCAAACAACCCTGCTGATGAGTTTTCCCAGTTTGATTTTCTTCGGTGGACCTTCTGCTTACTTTCACTTTTGTTTTGAAAAACAGGCCTATTTGTCTTGGAGATGAGTTTAAGAGACTGGTCTGAGTTTAAATGGCTTCATTTTCAGAAAGCCTTAAACAGTGCTGCCTAAACAATTGCTGCCTAACTTGGCTAGGCTTTCTTTTTTCTGAATACTAAGTTTATATAACAACCTTTACAGCAATCTGCAGGGTCAAGGAGGTCTTCACTCATAAATAGACTTGGTGTGTTGTAAGGAGCTACTGGGTTAGGTAAATTTTGCAGAACAGGATTTTGTGATTCCTGTGGCTGACAAGCAACATGACTTCTAGACATTTTCACTACTGGAGGGGGAAAAAAGATCCCTTTCTGTAGTGCCTGTAAGGTGCACAAAGTAATACTTTTGTTAAACATGGTACTGGTAAGGGTTTAGCTGAAGAACTATGTTCAGGTCAGGTTTAAAAACTGAAGATCTTTTCTTTTTCCCATAGGGTTTTGGGAAGCCTGCTTTCTGCCCACATAATAATTACAGATACCAAACAGCCTTTTGGTGATATGACCATTAAGGATTATGACAATGAACTGTTGCATATGGCTCATGACCTAGCAGTGAGACTACTTCCAGCCTTTGAGAACACCAAAACTGGAATTCCATATCCTCGGGTAAGTGAGCACACCTGCACAGTGGGGAAATAATCTAAAGGTAGTAATTCACCTGTCCTACAACTCAGATTCTGTGCCCTGGGTGTGCCTTTATATGTGCACTTGGGGGGTATTGAACCTGCTCTAAGTTACATTAAGATGGCATGGTGGGGAAACTGCACTGAGTTATGGTGACATGGACGATGTAGAAGTTGCTCCTTATGTCTAGTAAATGTTTTCTTCAGGCTGTTTTTTCGATCTGTATATATTCTGCGCGGGTCAGTAGTCATATGTTCCTGTACTGTTTGGCTGGAACGTGCTCTACCCTGTGCTTTCTTCCTATATATCATGCAGCAGCGAACAATGTTGTCATTAAGATTAACAGGAAATACTGTAAAGGCAAATAGCCTAGGAAAGTGACTTTATTGGTGACTTGGTACTAAGATAATTGTGATAAAATAAAACTTATATTTGTCATACTGGGCTTGGGATTTGTAATTTTCTTGAATACTGCTCAGGGAGTGCTCAAGAGTACTGTGGTATTCTTGAATGCGGCGTCTGCTCACTTTAAGCAGATGCAGTTCACAGGGAGAAGTATGTCAGTTTCAGTGGAACAACTCTAAAATGTAAAACTAATTAGCGCTTGCCTGACTACTTATAATTTCTGGGGACACCAGCACTGCTTTTCCTCCGGACCTGTCAAGCTTTAGAAACATGAACTTTCACTTCTGTTCAGAGTCTGGTGAAGCAGTTGAGGGTGGTGTAACTTCCCTTTGGTGTTTTTTTCTATGGGGAAGTTGAGGAGCTTTTACTGAGGAAATCCTTGGTTTCAAGAGCACTAAATGAGGGGAAGCAGTACTTGCATCACCCTTGGAAGAACCTGCATGTTTAGTAGAAATGATGTAGCAGACTGAAATTTGGAAGGATTAGTGTGTATAAGAGTAGCAACATAAGGATTGCCTGTCTTGAGTGTGATGTTATAAAGTTAGAAGATGAACTTCAGGAATTATTCAGGAAAGCTTTTTGACCAGGAAGTGATATGCTGCCTTTCCAAATACACATGCATTGCGTGCGACGTATTGCAGAATTAGTTTATAATTTTATAATTTATTATAATTGTTTTATTATTCATAATTATTATTATTAATAATAAAAAGGCTTTATAATAAACGTAAGACTGCAGATGAGAGCACAACTATATGAGGTGCAACCTGCCTTCTGGCTGTTAGGACTCTCTCTGCTTCACAGGTCAATCTGAAGAAGGGGGTGCCTCCAGACAGCAATAATGAAACTTGTACTGCGGGAGCTGGTTCCTTGCTGGTGGAGTTTGGTATCCTCAGCAGGCTGCTTGGCGATTCCACGTTTGAATGGGTGGCCAGGAGAGCTGTCAAAGCGCTCTGGAGTCTCAGGAGCAATAACACTGGACTGCTAGGTAATTCCTCTGAGGTGATTCTATGTTGACTGGCTCCATGATTTAACCTACCTCAGTCTCCTGTAGCAGAGTGCCGTCATACTGCAGGTTTCTTAAACTATCGATCTGCTTCCTCTGTAGCTGTTAAGGCACGCTCTCCTTGTGTACTCGTGGTTTGTGTTGACCAAATGGCATTTTGTCATTTCATAAGAAAAATGAAGTATCTGAATGACTACCTGGGGCACCGGTTTCCAAAGAAAAATTTTTCATGTAACTGGGAAATGAAACCGAAGTTCTTGCATTTGTATCCCCATTAATATAATTTAGATTGGCAGATGACTAAAGGTATTTAAAACAACTGCATGCATTTGCTAGTTCCTTGAATGAATGCACTGTAACGCTCTATTTTGATAGTAATCTCTGATCATTCTTCCTTAAGACTTTTTGAAGATGTCATGTTTCTAAGTCCTGGTTCTTGAATACTTTTTCTGATGTACTTGGCAACTTCAGCCTAAACTTTTTGTCTGTTCTGAAAGGAAATGTTGTGAATATTCAAACTGGTCATTGGGTTGGAAAGCAAAGTGGATTGGGAGCAGGATCAGATTCATTCTATGAATACCTTCTGAAATCTTACATCCTCTTTGGAGAAAAGGAAGACTTGGAGATGTTCAATGATGCTTATCAAAACATTCAGAACCACTTAAGAAGAGGGTATGTTATTTCATATGAGTATCAATTCCTTAAGAAATGAGTACTCCAGCAAGATATGAGAGATTGTGTAGTGTTTTGTGTCACGCTCTGGAACATCTGTGTTCTCTTTTTCTTCAAAAACCAAAATCTTATTTCCATGGTATTCACCGTGGAAATGATTTTTAACGTTCCTTTCACTGCTTAGTCAACTGATCTGTACAACGTTATTGGTGCAAAGAAGTTAACCTGGTTACTGTCCAAGTTAGTAAATGTGAGGCTGAGAGAAGGCTGTAGAACTGCAAAGGAAATATATTAAACTGGCTGGTTTAGTACCACTTAAGCTTATCCTGCATGACTTTTTGGTAGATTCTGTTGACATAACTTTAGAATACGATGCCACATACCTTTAAGAATTTTTGGTGAGCATGACTGATATTTTGGTTGTTTTCAAAATGGCTTTGAGCCTAGCATGACAATCTGTGGCTCATTCTATTTGCTGGTAGCAGTGCTGTGAAATGAGTCATACATTGTATTCTTTTGAACCAGTGAATATTTACACGTGTTTATTGTTGCTCGGCAGTCGAGAAGCTTGCAATGAAGGTGAAGGTGACCCTCCTTTGTACGTTAATGTAAACATGTTCACAGGCCAGCTGATGAACACATGGATTGACTCTTTGCAAGCCTTTTTTCCTGGACTACAGGTAAACTTTTGTTCTGCTAAAGCCTAAATGACACAGTAGAGGGTTGTCAGGCTTGTTCTAATCCTAGGCTCTGAATGAGTCTAAGCATCTTTGCCCAGATGAGCTGCAGCCTGTGGGTTTACACCTGGTTCAGCTTTCGCATCAGCATAACAATATTGGAAGGCCTGGCCTGCTCTCTACTAGATTTGAGATACTTTCAACTTTTCTCATTTAACCTCAGCGTTTGTATACCATGCTGTGAGGCTCAGCTCCGCTAAAGCTTTTAATGCGAAGGATTTAATACATTAGCTTTTTTTTGTGGGGGTTGTTTTGGGGTTTTTTTGTGTCTCTGTGAGGGGAGTGTTTTATTGTATAGCATGTTCTTATACAGAGTGGAAAGCAATTTGCTGGCTTGCAGTATTGAGCGTGCATGTTTATGGCTGTTGTTACGCCTAGGTATTGATAGGAGATGTGGAAGATGCTATTTGTCTCCATGCTTTTTATTATGCCATATGGAAACGATACGGAGCTCTTCCAGAAAGATACAACTGGCAATTGCAAGCACCGGATGTTCCCTTTTACCCACTGAGGCCAGAGTTGGTGGAATCGACATATCTTCTTTATCAGGTACTTGACTTCTCTGAGCTTACAGCTTGTGTTTTGGCAAAAATGGTTTTGTTCAGAAAGTCACTTTTTCTACCCCTAGCCTCTGGCCTGCTAAAACTTGGTAGCTGTGAATCTGCCTGTTCTTACATAGAGGTCTCTTGTTTAGTCACTGGATCGTGATGCATTGTAGTTGCTCTGTTGTTTGCTTAAAAAAATAGGCTTTTGAATAAGATAAACAAAAATGCTACTGAACAACCTTTTGAAAAAAAGCTGGCAGATTTTTACAGGGTAGAGAGTTTTGACTTCTTAATAGAAGCCATTGAAATAAGTCTAATAGCATTCCTTGCTATATTTTCTAGGCACAGGGTCCAACAGGCAGAAGATACAGTAAACTAAAATAACTTCCTGGCTGCAAGAAAGCTGTCAAAGAGTTTTGAATTTACTACAAGTTTTATTAGGATTTGCACTAAAGCAAATGTGAGGAGCTTGCACAGAGTAATCTAAGTCGTGTTCCTATAAAGATAAGTTTACTGTAATACATGAGAATCTGATGCTGCTCGGCCTTTGTTGTGTTATTTTTACAAGATTTCAAAATTGCTGACTTTAACTCTTGTCTGTCTGTCTGTCTTAGGCAACAAAGAACCCATTTTACCTTCATGTTGGAATGGATATTCTGCAGAGTTTGGAAAAATACACAAAAGCAAAGTCAGTCTTCAACATTCTTTGTCTTTTTTCACTGCCACATATGTATATTTTATAAGTATTATATAGAATCTAATCTACCAAATGTAGGTAAACCAGAAAACCAAACCTTCTATGAAAGCCACAAATGATGATCTATTTATTGAGCAATTACTGCTTTTCCATCTGAAAATGAAATTATAGTTAGTGACAGCTTCATGCCTTCAGAATTTTATAATTACCTTTCAAAATGCATTCTTGATGATCAGTTGCTAAAAATTGGTACAATTAATAGGTTGGGTTTTTTATAATGGATCCTGCAAGAATATTTCTAACATCGTGAGCCCATGGTGTTAAACTAAACTGGAGGGATGGCCTCTAAGATAGATGCTGTTGCACATGAGCTTTCATCTGAAGACAGTGACAGGGAATCCTGACTGTAATACTGGGTATCTGAACTTCTTGCAAGACTCAGATGGGAGATAGCAAATTTTTCTTCAACTCTTGGTATTTACTGATTTTGTAGACAGGTCTTTACTAACTGTAGGACAGTACCAAACAGCACCATTCTGCAGTTAAGTAGGATTCAGATGCTGTGTAGAGGATCGACGGAAAGAATTACAAGTGCACTGTGTGACAGCTTGCAGCTTTGTCATTTGATAAAGTGTTGGTGGGAGGGAGGAGTAGGTAGCTGGGGAAGAAACCTCTGCATGAGACCAGGCTTCCAGACCTAGGTTTCTTATGTGCTCAGTATGGGGAAATTACCTGTTTTGTGCGGTAATTTCATTGAAGCCAATAATTCAATTGAACCAAAAAATTGAAGACTCTTCATAAATCTGTATGATGGAATAGATGAACCACAGGGTCAATGATTACAGTCTCATTGGAATACCAGAAACCAATAATCAATATTCAGTTGTAGAAGAGACTTGTTTCATTTTAACTTCACCCTTAGTGACAGTTGGAATTGCCTGAAGTTAGGGTATATCTAGGGAGCACTTTGAGATCAGAATGCATGGAAACTAAATGCAAATTAATCTTAAATCTTGCAGGTGTGGCTATGCCACATTACACCATGTTGTAGAGAAGACAAAGGAAGATCGAATGGAGAGCTTTTTTCTCAGCGAAACATGTAAATATCTGTACCTGGTATGTATATGTTCTTCATTTCAAAGATACTGTCTTGCATGCTCTGTGCACAAACATGGCACAGCAAGGAGGCAGGACAGTATCAATTAGAAACTCTGCTGGGCTCTGGGTAAGAGAGGGGTTTAGGTACTGGAGTGTTGAGCAGTGCACTTTTCTTTCTTTGACCCCACTACAATCTTGGAGAGTTGGGCAGCCGCCTAAGCGTGAGAGCTGGCGGCTCTTTTGAGGGGAGGCTAGAAAGGAGGGGCGGGAGCAAGACTGAAGGAAGCTGCCGTGCAGCTCTGAGCTAAATGGCAGCTTGTAGCCATTTCACCTGCCTCGCAGCAGCCTCCGATTTCTCCCCATCAGGCTTTGGCAGTCACAGGAGAAAGCATTTGAGCCAACCTTGCTTAAGCTACTGTTCTCAATCTCTTTTAGCGCAGAATAACAAACAAATCTGTGACTGAATGGGAACAGTGTGTGCCAGCCTAGAAATGCCTGCATAGTGCAGCTTAGAAAAATAAGGGCAGTTTAAGTTATGTCAGAAGTTTTTCTTTCGCTCTCCCCTTTTAATGGCTGAAATACATACCTTGCTTTAAAACTATTTATTTCCATTTGCGCTAACAGTAGTTACCCATTTAGTGCTAAAAGGTAGCTTTTTGTGTGATCCTTCAAATGCATGAGTGTGTGCTTTTAAACTTACTGTTGATGGCACATGAAGAATGTTGCATGCATACTACAGCTGTCTCTCCTGTCTCTTGTTTAGTTGTTTGATGAAGAGAATCCAGTGCATAAATCTGGAAATAAGTATATGTTTACTACTGAGGGGCATATTGTATCTGTGGATGAACGTTTTCGTAACTCACTGTGGCAAGACATCCTCTCTGGAGAAGAGAACAGCGCAGAAAAAATTAAACCTAACGAATTAAAGGCAGTCAACTTCAGCTCTAATGTAAGGAATACATAGACTGTGTTTGGTTGTGTTGCTGGAGAAGCGATGTATGTTGGACTGGGTTAGGCAGTAGAAAAAGCCATTTGCAAGTGTTACTTTAGAGCTCTGTAGGGGTTTCCCTTAGAAATGTCAAATATCTCTGAAGTTCCCTTGTGAAAAACGTGTTCAGTAATGAAATGAGTGGAGTAGGGTAATGTGAGAATGATTATGTTGAAGGTGAAACCTGTCCCCTTTTTAAGTATTTTGCAGCAATTTGTTTGTTGTTAATTTATTTCCAACTATTTTTCCCTTCCCCTTTTCTTTGCCCTTAAAGTTTTCCAATGATGCTGTGATGGTGAAAAACAGTTCATTTAAAGAAAGCTTTTTTTCCTCAGGATAGTTTTGAGGCATGCAACAGTGACCTTTTTTAGCTAGACATCAACTGAGTACAGACCTATGGATCCAGTGCCTGTCACCAACCAAAATAGATAACATTTTTAATACAGAACAATTTTTAAAAATGTTTGCTAGTAGGTTCTAGCATGGTTCCTTTCCTCCTTCCCCCGGTCCTCCAGAAAAAGAGCATTATTTTAAACATTCACAGTTGTCATAGCGAAGGAAGTCTCGGTTGAGTAACAAGCTGCAGTAGTTTGGTGTGTATTTTGGAAGCTTGCAGACTGCACTACGGAAACACTTGCTCGTTTTTTATGTGGTTTGTGCTGTAAGTTTGCAAAGAGTGAGGGAAAGTAGGGACCAAAAGTGCTATTGGGTACAATTTTCTGTACCTGGAGGAAATCTATGTTTACAGATGCTGAAGTGATTACAGAGGGTATGGGATTGCCTGGGTTTGTATTCGAGTTCTTAAAAATATTCTCCTTCTGTTAACAGTGTAACAGAGTTCCTGATGAGAGGAGATACTTGCTGCCATTGAAGAGTAACTACATGAGACAGATTGATCGAATGGTGGGATTAATCTGAATGGTTCTTCAGAGTAACTTTTGTCTTATGTCAGAGGAGCATGGGATTCAGCTGTAGACATTCCTCTCCTCTTCAGCTACGTACCTGCATATGCTGAGTCACTTGGGTATTCCCTGTGCTTGTTAGTTTTCAATTATGGATGTAAGGAGAGATCAAGTTCTCTTACTAGTTCAGTCTTCTGCACTGTGGTAATCTCACATGCCACCTGAACAGAGATTTCTTATTTTAAGACTTCCTATGAAAAATGTTGCAAATGAAGGCTTGAATATACTTAAAAAAAAAAACATTGGCATGTGCCACTTAGCTACCTCTTTGTAGCTGCATTACAAACATCCCTTTAGAAAAGGGTCTAGTATTTAATTTGAAATGATCTTGGGATTGGGGGAGGAATGGGAAAGTGCAATTTTCTTAGGCCAAGTTTAATCATTGAATTATTCTGACTAGCAATACTCAACCTTAAGTACTACTCAGGTAGGAACCCACTGGTAATGGGTTTTGCTGAAGCAAAAATCCTCTATCTACAATAGTATCTTGAAAAGATAACTCATGATCATCTAAAAAGCTATCAGTATAGTCATGATATCCCTCATACACAAATGTATTGAACTGCACGGTTGCAAGAGCCTGTAGCTACAGACACCAGTGATAAAACAAATCAGGTGCCTTTTTATTTTGTAAGGGAATGGGCGGGGAGGGAAGGGGAAATTGCAAAGCCACTCAGCTTTCCAAGCAGCTAACTTGATACAGCTTAGCTGAGCAGAAGTTCCCAAGGTTTTGTTGTTTGCCATATTTCTAGTGCCTTTTCAAGAGAGATGCTGCTAAGAATGGTGTGACAGTACATGAAGAACAAACTATTTCACATTCCTGACAACATTTATATGTTAGTGCCTTAAGTTTTCTTCACTAGCAGGAAAAACTGAGCTTGCTTGAGAAGATAGATAAAGTATTTCTGATTAGCTGGTTACAAAATAGAGTGGATCCCAAAGTAACTTAAAAAGTAACTTGCATATGAGATGACTTTTCTTTCTCTCTCTCTCTGTCTCTCTCTCTCTCTTTTAAGATACTGGGAGAATATCAACTTCTGTGCCCATCCCAAAGAATATTTCTGGCTGAATTTATTCTCTGTGTCAGTGCAGTTAGTATAAGTGGATGCCTCTATCATCCTGGGGTTGGAGTTAGCAAGAGATCTGAGCCTACAGTATGCTGACTGTATATGTAGGCAGGGCTGTTGGATGAAAAAACCCTGAGGCTAAAACAGCTTCCTTTAAATATAACAGCTTTTTTTCCAGTGGCTCCCTGTTGCTTACATGCTTTTTACTTTTAACTACAGTTGAAGTAGTTAAATGTTACTGTTGGGTTAACTATTTTTAAATTAAGGCTTAAATATAAGGGCAAACTTGATCTGCTGTATTTTCATCTTCTTATAACGACATCGGTTTTCATAAACCGTATGTTGCAACTCAAAGCATTTGTAATAAATATGAAGTTAGTGCTGAAGAGGCTATTGTTTGAATCTTTTAGTATACAGATGCATCTCAGGGACTTCATTGTAGAATCTTCTGTTCCACAATAGCTGGATCTTTTATTCAGGAAAAAAAACAAAACAGAAACAACCCTGTCATCTTAGTCTTATTCTGTGTGTTTTAACAGGGGGGAGGGTTGGAAGGAGAGGGAGAAATATGTTAAGATTTCCTGAAACATTGCAATAGAATTGGTTGCCTTGGTGTTTGAGGCAGCTGGCAATTCCAACTCCTGTAGAACTGGCGTTGCAAACCTTTTGAAGCAAAACATAAATTCAAGGTGTTACGATCCAAAGAGGTACTGGACGGGGTTTGAGGATTAGCTTCTTAACCAGTGAATGTTGCCTGGGCATGCAGGTATGCTTCAGTTTGTAAACACGTAAAGAAGTGCAGGAGGATGCGTAAAGGCAGTACTTTCTGCCAGCTGAGGGAGGCAGGAACCCAAAACGTCTGGGCTTTCCGAAATGCTGCTGCTGTGCCAGATCTTCTGATTGTACCTCTGAAATGAGAAGTGCTTGGTAATGTGGAAGCAGAGTGCAACATTCCACAACTGGCCATTTAAAGTCATGGCACAGCGGATGCCAGGACGGATGGTGCCCTAGGTGTGTTGGTGGCTGCTTCTGGTAATGGTTTTTCCCTGACTTGCAGTTTAGCTCTCTGAATGCACGTTACATGCCTTGCAGTTGCCTCTCAGTGCTTTGTGCCTTCTGAAGCACCTGAACCCTGGTAAGGGTTCCAGCCAAGTGTTACCTGTTTTGGAGTTTTTCCTCAGAGGATTACATGACTATAATGAAGTTGCACAACTCTTCTGCCACCGTGCTTTATCCTTCTTGTGTATTGCCAGAAATGAGTGAAAGGCAGCTGTAGAATGGCAACGGTATAGACAGGTATCGTGGCCTTTCAGCCCTTCGTGACTTGGACCATTGCTTACGGTGCCAAACAGTATATGGTCAGCTTCTCGTTAGAAACTCCATTGAAGTTTGTGTTGCCAAGGTGATCTGACAGTCATCTTCCCATAGGAATGATTTTTGTCTGCAAGGAGGCTGGTGCTGACTATGTGGTAAAAGATTTTAAGGAGCCAATTTTTCTTCCTCTTTGTTTTAAAAATGCTTTGATACATTTTTACTCTGTAATGACAGGGCACATGTTATGCACTAGAATTAAAACTTTTGTATAAGTCAATGATATCGAATTGAAATTGATAACACTGCTGGAATAACTTGCTGAAACAGACTTTTGTATTTCTTGGTATAATGTGCAATATCAACTTTTCCTAATTAAAAATACAATGTGTGCTTTATTGTTGTTTTTCCATGAAGTATTTAATTTGGGATGGGAAATTTTTAAGAGGACCAAATGCTCTTTCATGAAATGTCCTGAATTTTCAACACTGAGCTTGAATTTTACAAATCTGCATTAAAAAATAGTGTATTTGACCACTTCTATGTGAGTTTTTCTTACAGTGTAGTTGTTGTAAAGCCATCGTGAAGCTTGCAGGTGAAATGCAGGGAAAAGGTGAATTTGAGTTTGTATACCTGATCTTTGCCATTCACTAGACAGGAAAACTTCAGTTTTCAGGGAGCTGGGGTGAGTAGAGGAAAAAACATACCTGAAGTCTGTGTTCAAGCAGATGTGTGATGCTCATTCAGGTTCTCTGTGACTTGGGCAATCCAAAGATCTCAAGACCTCTGACTTCAACAAGGTAACAGAAGTCCCTGATCAGCCCTCTAGCTCTCTCATCGATGTCTGTGGCGGTCTTGTGTGTGAAATCGTCCCCAGCTGTGTGCCACAGAGAGGGTGGGCTAGGAATTCACTTTTTTTTTTAACGAGCCAGCCTTAGTTATGAACTGTCGCTGCTAAGAGCATTGCTGTCTGTTACAGCAAATACCATGTTACTCCACTTGCATAGAGGTTAGGCGTACCACTGGGTATTTTGGGGAGGAAGGAAAAGACTGCCTCCACCAGAATTTGACAGTTCTTTGTCTCCAGGGGTAACTTGGCTCTGTCTCTGCCTTAGACCTGGCTAGCTTGGGAACACGTAATTGAGGTGTGCAAGAAATAGCCTTCATGTTTTTTTTCCCGGGGGGAAATGAGACTTCTCAACCATATCCTTGCAATAACACACAAAATAAATTAGTGGTTTGGAGAAGGGATTAGTCTCCGGTGAGGGCTTTCTTACCAGCTCCATTTGCCTTGGTTACTAGACATGAAGTAGATGCCTTCTTACATGCACTGGATTTTATCTAGTTAGAACAAGGGATGGCTCCTTACTGCAGGAAAATAAAAAAAACCCCCACACCTCCTCCCAAAACAAAAAGCCTCTTTCTTCCCCCGCCCCCCTTTTGTTTTCCTTGCATAATGTTTTGAGGGGTAGCCTGTGCTCAAGGCAGTGATTTGATGCGGAATGAAGAAATGAAGTGTGGCAGTATCAAGCTGCTGGCCTCGTGAGCGGGTAGCTGAGTCTGTGTAAGTACTGACCTACCTGCTGGGTTTCCTAATGCCACTGGCTCCAAGTGGCTCCGTGAAGAACCTGGTGCAGGTGGGAATTCTGCAGCAAGAACCTTGCTGGGCCTCTTTGCGGTCTATGCTCACGCTGTGTTTTAAAACTTGAATGTGAAAAAAAGCTATCTATCACTTTAATGTATTTTTTCTGTTCCCCTCCCCCTCCTTGATTTGTTTTATTTTTGATTGACGTTCTCTCTTCTGTTTTCTAGTTTGTAGTCCTGAATCACAGGCTGTTGAGGCTGACAGGATGTTTTCTGTTGTCTGTCTTGATCAAACTCCGAGTTACCAGGAAATGTGTATTGTGCCTTAGTGATTGGGTTTTTGCAGTATTTTTAAAGTTCCTCTGAATTTCTGGGTGATGAGACTTTTGCCCATCTTGTGCTGCTTTTGCTGGGTTCAGACTTCAAAGTGTCATTTCTGAAGTAAGTGGAAGTGGGCTGAAATACTGATTTTTGGGGAAAGAACTGGAGCTCTGATGTTTTCACTGTGGTTGCACATTTACTAGTGGTGTCACTGCCCTCAACTACTGTTTGCTGTCTTTGCTTGTCCTGTCTTGCTGTCAGAATGTTGGTTGGTCTGAGTGTTACAGCTCTGAAGTGGGACTGAGTGTGTTGATTGCAGTTCCTCTTGGAAGTCTGCATTTAAGAAAATACTTTAGAAAAGCCGCTCTTCCCGGTTTTGGTGTTCTGGCAGATTTGAGGACAGTAAGATCATAGGTGATAAAAGACCCGAAGTCCAAAAGTGTGAGTGAGAGCATGTTCTGGTAGGGTATAACATATCGGGCAAACCCAGTATTGTGGCTGTGACAAGTGACTTCTGGTGGCTGTGAGCAGAGGGCCTTGGCTGGGGCTGCTGCGCGCGTGGTGGCGACGCTGTAGATCTGATCTGCTTCCACCAGAGACCACTCTTGTGCTACTGTTTGAAGATTTGTTTGTCTATAGCGGCAAGGCAACAGCACTATCTTGAAGGTGGAGTGTTGGAAAATGTAGTTTTAGAGCTTTGTGGAGGAGCTGCAAAGCGTTAAGGGGAGATGAGTGCGCAAGGCAGGGCTGCGTGGTGCTGCCAGCAGCCCAGCTCCCAGCGCTGCTCCGGCTCTGCTAGCTCCTAGAGACACTTACCTTTGATCTTGCTTGAAACTTCTTTTAGAGAGGGATTTTGTTTTGCTGGTCACCACTTGTATTGTTTATTCACCTAAAAGAGATTAGCAAGTGTTTGCTGAAAGATCCTTTGCACTACTTCTGCCTTATTTGCCCTCCACTTAACTCACACTGATGAGAAGCCATTTGACTGGAAAGATTATATTGAAAAGTATCTTCTCCTTTTTTCCCCCCCTCCAAAGATGATGCAATTCCTGTTGCCTTAAATTTTGCATGGCTATAGAAGATGACAGCTTGGGAGAGCTGTCTAGCCTCGTTAGAGCTTGAGGCTCATTAGCACAACTTGGTGTTCCGGTCACAAAGTTGGTTGCTCCCATTTTCCAGGAAGAAACTGCAGATTTCATTCTTAAAATAGTAACTATGAAGTTCTGTAAAGTGTTTTCTGTTTTGGTTTGGTTTTTTTGTTTTTTGGGTTTTTTTATTATTCGGGCAATGCTAATAAGGGTGAAAAAGGTACCTGTGTGTCCCAGCCTGTAACTGGTGAAGATGCTCCGACCTGCAAGCTGCAGGAGGCACGGGCAGGAACGCTGCCGACAGCGCTGGGTGACGGACCCAGGTAGGAGCTGCTGTGGTGGCTGGGTGAACTGGGATTGCTGGGACCTGCCGTGGCCCATGCTTTTTGATCGGGTGTAGATTTACCAGGCCAGGGAAGGAGCACCGTATTCCAGTCTCCATGAGGAGCAGTTAGTGTGGCTGGGAGCATCCCAGTGATGCCCCCTGCCCTTGGGGAGAGCGGAGGCCGTGTGGACTTGCTCCCTCTCCTCAGAGGACATTGCTGCACATTGTTGGAGGCAGATCACAAAATGCAGTGGTATTTGCACACTTGAGGCAGGTGCTCTAAAATGGTGAAAAAAAAATCAGAAAAAGAAAAAATATTTTACTTATTAATATTTTTGAATAATTGCAATTACTTGCCCTGTAAAGCCCAGAGGCTTTTGCAATAATGGCAATCTGCATACTATTAATTTTTTATAATGTTAATTTGGTGAAATAAGTAATTCTTAACATTAGTAGCTCTTGAAAAGTACCATGAATCAGTTATCTTTATCATGTACCAGTAGTGCTGGCAATCTGGCATTATATGGTTTTGCCAAGGAGCTGCGTTTTGTTAACTTCAGATGAAATTCAAAACTCTGTTTTTGAAAAAATACTGCTTTTTCCTCCTCTTTTACAGAGGAGATTGATTTTTAAAGCAGCTTTCAGGAGGAAAAATTAACTCTAAAAGGAGTTTTTAAATAAGCATTTTTAATAGAACAAATATCTCCTGCTCTTGGATGTTGCTTAATGAAAAAAACAAATTATGCGGTAGCTACAGATTAGTTTTGTGTTTGTTTTTTTTTTTTTTTTTTGCAAATGATTACTCCTCCTTTCCTCTTGCTTCCATACCTGCAGCTGAGTGCAGCACTGATACACCACAGCAGAGCCTGGATCTGCATTTTATGCACATCAACAGGCTTTTTGCCATTTTAATGTGCTGTCATTAGGCAGTATGGTACTCTGCGTCGTGTAGTAAGAATAATTAATTCATTATTCAGTGAAAGAAAAATCAGATTCAATAGAGTTTGGGCTGTTTCTTTTCCTAACCCTTTTCCCCCACTACTTTTTTTTAAAATTTCTGGCTTTCTTTCATTTCTTTTTCCCCACTTTATAAGCCCCGCCCGTGCATTTTGCACGCGATTGCACAGTGATGGGAGGCTGGCTGGCTGGCGTCCTTTGCTGCCTGCTGGGGCAGGGCAGGTTGCAGGATGTTATGCAAAGCTGCAATAATAGCCGGTGACACTGTGATGGCAGTTTTATGCTCGCTGGGTCACTGAGGTTGGGTGGCTGCTTTCTGAGATAGTGAGTGATGGAGATGCTGGCTGGGGCATGCTAGAAACGAGAGGCTTTGGTATTGCCAGCTGTGGAGTGGGGTGTGTGGCTCTGTCCTGTACCCCACGGCTCAGCCAGGGATGCCCCGGACATTTTTCGGGCTGTGCAGGAGTGATGTGCTGATTGCTGCAGCCACCACCCCCAGCTGATGGGCACTGACCTGCAAAAAAGCCTGAGAAAAACTCCATAAGGATACTGGAAAGGATACTGGAATTGATGCTTTTCATTTAAAATAGGTGAAATTCCTAAAAATAGTTGAATTATGGCACAGACACACAGTTGTGCCTTGGAGTAGGTAGAAGGTTCTCTCCACTGCTTCTATTAGAGCTTGGCTTTCAGCTTCATTATTTTGGGGGGGGGGGGGGGGGGGGCAGGGAGGGGAGCTGGAAGGACAGCCTTCCCAAAACCTCTCCTCAGATCCCAGCAGCTGCTAAACACAGGTGAAGTTCAAACAATAGCAGCATCCCAGTCTGCGACTAGAAGAAACCTGAAATAAGACTTTTTAGTAGTGCCTGTAGCGATAGGAAAAGTGGTAATGGTTTTGAGCTCAAAGAGGGCAGATTTAGGTTAGATATTAAGAAGAAATTCTTTGCTGTGAGGGTGATGAGACACTGGCCCAGGCTGCCCAGAGCAGCTGTGGGTGCCTCATCCCTGGCAGTGCTCAGGGCCAGGCTGGACGGGGCTGGGAGCAACCGGGTCCAGTGGGAGGTGTCCCTGCCCACAGCAGGGGACAGAAACTAGATCATCTTTGAGGTCCCTTCCAACCCAAACCATTCTAGGATTCTACAAACACCTGTTCGGTGCCACCCTTCATACCTGTGATCACCCGTAGCAGTCGGTGGGAGCAGGACACGGGGCACCTGGCTCAAACACCAGCAGACCCAGGGATGGAAGTGCTCTGTTAGCGCTCAGTCCATCGATGTGGAACGTTCCTGCTTGTTTGGAAATGCAGGTGAGGTCCTGGCCCTCTTCCTTGTTTCATGCTCCCCAGAGGACATTGCACATGAAGATCTGACATCTGGTTTGTCCAGCCAGGAGGTCCCGTGGAGCTGTGCTTCCCGGTGGAAATCAGTGTATGAGTTAGGTCGGTTCTTTGCACGGATGCTTTGCACCTTCCTCCTCCTCTTTGAGCACTGGCACAGGTTGCCCGGAGCGGCTGTGGGGATGCTCAGATGGGTGGCTCTGCTCGAGCAGGGGGTGGGACCAGGAGACCCCAGAGGTGCCTCCAGCCTCTGCCAGCCTGGGATCTTCATGGTGACCACAGAGGCTGCAGCGAGTGGTGCTGGTGGTACAGGAGGGGTTGGATCTGAACCTGATGTTCTCCTCTGGCATCGGGGCAGCTCCAGGCACTGCAGCAGGACTGCAGCCATCTGAATCCATCAAAATTTGCTTTAATTGCAAACATCGGGGTAATGGGTGTTGTGGCTCTGCGGCTGCTGTAAAGCACCTCCTAATGGGGGATGCTTTGATAAGGTTAATGACTCCTCAGCTCCTGAGATGACTCTCCTTAAAACATCCTGAAATCTCAGCATCTGGCACTGGCTGAAAATGTGCAATAAGGAGAAAGGAAGGAGGTCTGATGTTAATTTTGAGACTCATTGATGTTCAGGCAGTTCATGTATGAACGGAGATCAGTGACATAAAAAATAAAATACAGGGTCTCCTGTGTTTCAGTACAGCCTTGGTTTACTCATGGCTGCCTTCATCCTGGGAATGCATTTGCACTGAGATGTGACACACAGAGGCAAAGCAAGGATGGGACCGTGGAAGGGGGTTTAAGATGATACATTTAAAACTTCAGAAATGAAAACACTATTAAAAATGTATTATAATGTGAAAAATGTAGGCTTTCACTTCTGTTGACACACAATTACTAGGTTTGGAGGATTACTGCTCCTGAATTTGTTTTGCTACTGACACAACACAAATGAGCACCAGAACTTTTTGAACCGGGGAAGCGATTTAGCAATCAGTATGATGGTGAAGAAAAACAAATAGACCTTGTCTGTTAGCATGCGCTAGCCCTAAAAATACACAGTAGTAATTTCATGGATGACCTGTGCTGTAATGTGATGCTGACTATCCCGAGCTGAATGCATATTTGTATTTTGGTTGCCTGCTTGTTAGCAAAACGAGCAAATGGCTTTTGTAGGGCTGATGTGTTGGGATGCAAAGGGGAACTGGATGACGTGTGACAGTACTCTGCAGGAGCCATTGCCCCCTTTTCCTGCCTGCTTGCCTGCAGGTTCGTGTTTCCTTGTGGATAACAAAAGCCCTGGAGGCTCTAAAACAGTAAAACTCTGAGGGTTGGCTTTTGTCACATGGGCTGGCGGTGTTCCCCTGCCATGGGTGATGCTAGACCTGTGGCAATGGCAGAGGTGCGGTGCCACGGGCACGGCACACTTGTCCTGCTCACTGGCAGAGCTGTAGCTTTGCCTTCAGTGCCTAGTTTCCTCCAAACCATGTTCTGGGGAAGAAAAGTGTGCTCAGCCCATCTTTTCCCTTTCTTTTTCAGGGTTCTCTCTAGCTTAACACCAGAAAGATTTCTCTTCAGCGGGTGAGGAATGTTTCAGTTGGGTGATTAATTAGTATTGCTATTAATACAAGATGTGATTCCATTAGATTAATCTATCTTATTGGTCAGGCTTTAATTAATTAGGTAATAAAAGCGACCCTAAAAAAAAAATCTTGAAGGCTGGTTAATGAAACCCATGGATCTACTTATTAAGAATTAAAACCTTTCTCCCTTTAATATTTTTCTGCATTATTAAACCCTGCTCAGTTTCTTTGTATGGTTTGTCCCATCAATAATGAGAGCCTTATTTCTGAATTGCTTTGTGTGAGCCAAGAAATCTAATATTATCTAATTAGGGACAACTCTTCCTGCATAATAAGTACAGGAGCAGCAAAATCAATTTGTTCCAGGCATTTGGTATTACTACTAAAAAAATCCAGTCTGATACACTGTATACTGCTTTTCATAGAAGAGAAAAAAACAAATCGTCTCTGTAGGTGAAGAGCCGGTCCTATCCCTGGGGTGGCTGGAGGCTCCGGTGGGGAACACACCTGCCTCCATCCCAAAGGCGCTGTACGAAAAGACATAGTTTTGAAGAATTTACACAGTTTGAATGCATCCATCCCATCCTTGCCCTGTATGTTTTGGTGCATAATTATTTAATTCCTGACAGGTTTTGAACAAGTTAGTGTCGGATGAAGTGGCGCTGCCTCCTGTGTTATGGGAGGGATGCGATAAAATGAGTCTCTGTTTTGTTTTCCAGGGTGTTGCCTTAGCCTTTCCTTCCTCTTGCCTGGCACCAGGGACTGCACTGGGATTTGCGGCGATACAAGTTCAGTGAGATTTTTGCTGGAGCGGTTCTGGGGCTTTAATAACTGAAGGAATCCAGAGGATCTCTTGTTATTAGCACAGAATGAAAATTTTGGTTTAGAAGCCGAGATTCATTAAGAAATGGGGAAAGGGGCATTTAAATAACAAATGCATGTTTAAGGCTTCCGAAAACTGCAGTTTGCCCAGTGGTTGTGCTGGGGGAAAAGTCCTTACACCAGTTCATCTCCAATACCACTGATTCTGTTCTGTTCTATAATACCACCATGCTTCTGTGATTCCAGGCTGGATAGTTGCTGCCAGTCATCACTGCTTGGGAGAATGAAGTGCCTTCACTGCACGGGTGTCTTTAAATGTAAAGACTTTCTGATACAATGACACCTAGGGAATTTTGTTTCTACTCTTAGGGATGCTGCTGCAGCGCTGTCGACTGTCGACCATCACGTACGGCCCGTGGAAACGCTCCCGAGTCCTCAGGCCTGTGGTGTTCCCAAAGGCAGAGCACGGGTTTGGAGGGACTTTGGTGGGAAGAGCAGGAGCGTGGTGCTCCCCATAACCCTCTATATTAGCAACTTTGTCAGCTGTGTTGGGAAGGTGGTGGGAATGCAAAGCAACGCAAGTGCAGAATTGCACCGCAGGGACAGGCAAACATGGGTTTTGTCACTTGGAAATGGGGGAATGAATAGAGCTGAAGCCCAGATGACAGATGTCACACCTGTACAGATACTGTGTTAGCTTGTGCAATATAGCAATAACAGGCACAATAAATTAGTGGTACCTTGAAATGAAAATTCAGGATAGTTTGAGGCTTATGTTGCTGAAAACCCAATCATGAAGCATTTACCTGGTGGTAAAGCTGTGGGGTTTTAACCGATACTGGAGGTTGTGTGTACTTACCTTCTTAATTTAGAGGTTATGATTTTTAAATACTGTTCTGAACCTTACTATTAGATTAAGGACTTCTTTGAGGTCTGTGCCGTGAGTTCTTATTACTGATACTTCTCTTGGTGAAAAAGAAAAGTTTTTTTTGTTCTTCCAGCTGTAGTCATTGAGCAGAAGGAAGAACCGAGAGCCTCTGCAGGAACCTGGGTCCCTCCAGGAGCGTGGGTGCTCTTCTGCTCCTCTGGCTGCTTTGGAAGCTCGTGGTCTCTGGAAGGAGGTTTATTTCCCAGCTCCGCGGCCGCTTTTCCTTCCTGAATTGCACCGGTTATTACCCACTTACTTTTGACTCTCGGGCCTTTTCTCATTTGCGTTCTAAATATCAACTACAGCTTAAAGCAGGAGTGGTTTATTTTCTTGGGAGGTAGGTGAAGAGACTTTAGGGATAAGCTTATGCTTCTTTACACACAAAAGCACTTCTGTAGCTTTTATGCTCCTGGTGCTGATGGGGAAATGCTGGTTTCAGAGGTCTGCTAGTCTGGGTACTAGTGGGCATACTGCAACCAAGAGAATGTTAAGAAAATGTCAGTGTGACCCATTAGATTTCACTCAAACCTTGACAAAAGAACATAAAACGTGATCACTAGGAATTTGTTTCCATTGCACCGAATAGCATTATGTACAAACAGATGAGAATGGCTTTTGGAGTAAATACTCGACAGCAATTTAATTTTGAATCTGTTTATGTGAAATCCTTTTTGAATGGAGAGATGAACTGTAATCCTCTGCAGTACGATGCTCTGACTCCTGCTGAACCATAGTCGTGTTGCTATTTCTGTTTTCCTAGTAGTGAGGCTTTGGGGTCTGATCTTATTTTCTTTGGCTATGAGCAGCGCTAACCTGTGTCTGCTTTATAGCTTCCCTGTTGCAGCTCCCAGGCTATTGTAGCAGTGTGCTTGCCACTATAATTACAATGTGTAATTTATCTTTGGTTCTCAGATTCTCCGGCGTAATTTCCTGGAGGGATAACTCAAATGATAATGAATGCATGGTTATGAAAGTTCCATTGCCTTGTAATAATAGCAAAAATGAAAGGTAAATTAAACAAAAACATATTAGGGCAGGCTATACTGAAACGGAGCAGGTTTCACCTCTGTTTTGGCTGCAGTTGGGGATGCGCTCCTGCTGGGGAAACACACGTGCCCTGGTTTGCTGGAGCAGCCAGGTCAGTGGAGGGAATCCCCTCGGAAAGCCCTGGCTCCAGCGGGGCTCAGGTACTGGCTGGGAAATAGGGATAGCTGTTGGGACCTGGGGAAGGAGAGGTAATCCTGGGGTCAGACTTGGTATGGGTGATGTGTGTGGGGTATATTGATATAAAATGATGTTTTATCAGTAAGGCAGCAATCGATAAGGCTATTCTAACCCTGGATTCTTGCCGTTAGTGCAAATCCTGGCTTGTAAGAATCATACAGTTGAGCTCAGTGAACTCAATCCTAATTAGTTGTGCTGCAAGCCCTGAGTGGGGTCTGTAGACAGCCTCTGAACCCAGATTTACAAAAGCTTTGAAAACCAAAAATTGCTCAAAAGGGGGTGGCTTTCCCTGCTACAGCCAGAGCATCACCCCGTGCAGCCAGATCCCTGGGGGTGATGGTGCTCCTAGGTGCAATTTCAAAGTAAAAAGTAACTTTTGCTTTAAAAATAAAGATGAAAGGCATTGGCCTTGCTGCTGTGTGCAGTGTACATGACACAATGCAGCGCTGCGTCCCGCTCAAAGGTGTGAGCTTGATTTCTCGTGGCTGTTGCAGGAGGGCTGCAGGGCTCTGGGCAGTGGGGAGGTGCGTGCTGCAAACCCCAGCACAGCTGGTGCTGTGGGAGAACGCAGGTGGGCTGATATATTTAACTCAAAAGGTACTGAAAGGATATCTTCCTTTTGCCTAAAGGAACAGTGAACTTTAATTTTTTTTTAAATTGTTGTTAATTTTTTTTTTAATTGAGTATAAGTAAGTATCTGACATTATTTTTTTGTTTTATTCTTCTGGTTTTGTCCTGGTTGTGTGTGAAAACCCGAAAAAGTGTTGAGACCAGAATGACCAATATACCCTAATGTTCTCTTCCATTAAAGACCATGAAGAAATGTGGCAATTCACATGAAAGATGGGATTTCTGCGCAGCTCTTCTCCTGTCTCTTGCATAGATTTAATCCCAGACTACTGAAAGAAAAACTCCTGAACTGCCAGTCGTGTTTCCCGCAGGTTGAAGGTATTAAGAAATCCTGGGATTATAGATCAGCACAAAGCTGGGCTGGCAATGCGGGATGTCTCCATGTGAATGGCAGTGGAACAAAGTGGCTCCCACCAGGGCCTCGCCAAGATTTCCCGACAGAAATCAGTGCAATTAACTTATACACTGCCACAGCTTCATGTCTGAAAGATAAGATCTACAGTGCTGTAAATCACAGTGGAAATTTCACACTGTGCTTCCTAAGCAGAGCGTGTGCAGTATATAACTGTCATTTCCCCATTTAACTATCATTAAAATTAAGTGCTGGCTGGAATCGGTGGTATGTGAAGGGAGACCTTGTCATTAAGAGTGAACTGGAACCTCAGTGCATTATACAAATTAATTGAGCTGAGAGCCCTCAAAGGAAACAAAGACATAATTAACAACTTCTGTATCAGTTCTAATAGCTTAAGAAGAAAACTACGACGTGATGTGGAGGCTGACAGCATTGCTCTGCAGAGTTCCCGTGCCGTCCTTGCCCTACTGGTGCTGGGCGCAGCCGGGCTGGGTGCTGGGCGCTGCTGCCGCGTTAGGAGGAAAGTGCTTTGGGTTTACACCAGGGTCAGGCTGTGATTCCCAGGCTTGTGCTGCGCAGGATTTTCAGGGGTTGCTGGTGGGGTGGAGGTCTCTTTGCAGGGGCTCGTTAGTGGCAAGTGGAGTATTCCTCTTCAAGTGACGTTTTCGTCTTACAGATATTGAAGAATGGAGCCCGGTCAGACCTTAACTACTGTCCTCAGGCCGCAGAGGTGCCCTGTCACCAGCAGGGAAAAACTTCCTCCGCGAGGGGAAATACAGAGACTTTGTGGTGCAAAATTAAAGCATAAGCTTTAGGAAAAATGGAATAAAAGCCTGAGATCGGATATATGTTTGTAAGTTAGGGCTTTGCACGAAGTCCTCCGACATTGCCAGCAGCAGTCCCTGTGCTTGTGGTAGGTGCTGGGTCCCCATGGCCCCCTCCCTGGCACTGGTGTGCAGGGCATTCGTTGGTGGAGAGCTGTCTGCTTGGCATGGGGCCCCAGACCCTCAAGCTCCTTACAGGATCTTAATTTCAGTAATCTCATGTGTATTTCGTTTCTCTAACTTCTGAAAGCATCAATAGGTTTAACAGCCTCTCTCACCGCTTGGTCCTGAGGTGGGACAAGGGATGCAGGAGGCTGGAGGCCATCCCCGGAGAGCCGCCGTGTGCTGCCCTGCTCCTCCAGCATCGCTGGGGAATCAAGTGCCGTGCTGGCAGGTCACACTGGTCAGAAGTTGCCTTCTGCCTGGCAAAATCTGTTTCTTTTGATGATTTCCATGGCAAAGAAAGCAACCCTGACTGATATTTTCAACTTGCTTTTAAAGAAGAGGGAGCATTTCTGCCTGTGTCCTGGCCCTGCTGGGTGATGCTGGTGTAAGTCACTTCAGCTTTCTAAGCCTGGCTCTTCATTGCTTTTTTAGTTTATTTAGCCTGCAAACCCGTACATGTTTTTGCTAGGCAGAGTGAAAATGTTTTGCCTATTAGGACAGGTGGCAACAGAAGGTGTGGGAAAGCTTTTTTAAAAAATAACAAATTTGGAGAAAGCCAAGGAGGTACAAAATTTTTCTCAAGATCTAATTATTCCACGGAATGAAAAAACAGGCTTCTTGAACTTGCTTTCTTGGGGTTATATTAATATGAAGCATTTAATCATTAGGGAGATGAAATTAGTTCACCTAGATTGATCTCTAAGCTGAAGTGGAAAGTTGGACAAAATAATCATTTCATAGACTTCCTTAGAATAATAATTTTCCTGAACAATTATGCTGAAGGACATCCGCTAGTAACCTTGTGGGGGTCTGATACCTGCTTATTCTGCATCTGAAAAGAATGATAAAAAATGTGTAGCTGTTACTTTTTAGAAACAAGAGTGGGAAGTTTGTGTCTCCGATGCACACGTGCACAGCTCTGTGGATGCTGAAGTGGATCTCAGACCTCATGGGAAGGTCTCAAAGACCTTCATTGTTTCTGCTTTTCTATTTTTTTCATTTTTTAACAGAAAGGCTTGGTTTATGAATATTTAAGGCAAGTGTCTTTTCTCCTCCCAGATTTTAATTTCCAGGAAGGAACTGTGATTTTAGCAGCTGCTCTTTGGTTTTTGGTCCTGGCTGCAGACAGGTGTAACTGTCAGAATTTGTCTGAAGGATGGGAAAAGCCAGAATAATAATTGAAAAGAAATGTAGCAAGTTGTTACTAGCATATCATAACAATCAGGGGGAATGTGTTTGCTGACTAGTCACCAGGAGGTCTCTGCAGGTGGTCGGGACCTACCTACACTTCCAGCTTCTTTTATCTTCAAGGGACTTTGTGACGTGGCTGTTGGTAAAAGGCTGGGAGGTGCCCTTGGCAGTAAGGGTCTGAGGCTGCCGGTGAAACGTGCTCTGCTTTATGCCCAGGGGTCTCAAGGCGTTGCATGAGTTTAGAGGAAAGGTCTTGGCCCCGTGGCTGCCCTCGGGCTGGATGAGACCACGTAGAAAGACAATTAGAAACTGTGTTCTCGGTGTTGTGAAGCCTTTTTGAGTCAGACGCCGAAACGATGTTGTGTCACTGCAAATTGTCACTGCGGCTTCTTGTCCACGAGCTACAGGTGGACAGGGCTGGGCTTTGTTTTCCCCCACCCGACGCTACAGCGTGCTGGCCTGAGCACGGCGGGGTTCAGGGCAGGGTTCGCCTCTCGCTGGCTTTAGCGTTTGAGATCGGAAGCAGTGATGTCCGTGAGCCAAATCGGTGGTGGTGAACCAGGGTGCAGAACCCTCGCTGGCAAAGAAAAAGGAGCATAATTCAGGATTTACCTGACCCTGTGCATTAGTAGAGGACTTCCAGTCCGAACTGCGAGCCAGCCGGTCTGACAGATGTCTGTTAGGAGCACAGCCTGTTGATTACCAGACTTAAGTGGTTTTCAAACTTTTCAAATGTGGAGAAGACCTTCTGTTTGTCTTAGAGGTTTAGTATCAGAAAAAAAAAAATATTTATAACCTAAAAAATTACTTAAAGTTTTAAATAAATATGAATGTAGGAGAACCCAAGCCAGCACCTGAAAACACGTGAGGCTGTTGATACCTGTATCCCCCTTCAGTGGTGAAGATCAGCTGCGTAATCTGCAGCGACAGCCTCAAAATGTATCCCAGATGATACTCTGAAATAGTTGCATTGCCAGAATTAGCAGGGGAGCGGGGGAAGGCGGCATCTTGTCGAGTTTAACCAGTGCCTGGCCCCTTCTGCAGGCAGTGGCTGGCACAGACAGCCCCAGCGAGCGTTTCGGGGATGTACTTGTAGTAGAGCTTTCAGGAGGGAACAAAAAAAAGCCTGTAGCTGGCTATTGCCAGATGACTCAGAATAATGACAGTGTTAGCAGTAAACAGTTTTAATTTATACAGGTGACATTTAAAATGCAAATCAGACCTTAAGATAATTGCTGGAAATAAGGAAGCCTCTGTTGGTTTAGGGAATATTTCCAGTTTCTATGGAAATTATTTATAATGCAGTGAGATCAATGAAGAAGCTCATGTCTTGGAAGACTTGGCTGGAGTTGCTCCTCATTGGAGTCAAAACATGTGTTTAAAGGGAATGCGTGGGGACAGGAGCTTGTGGTCAAGGTAATATGCTGGGAAAAAATACTGAAATCTGTTGAAACAGATACTTTTTCTGCTGATACTGCAAATGCAGGACCAGAACCAGATGGTTGTTACCACAGATGTGTGTGCCTAACTGCTCCCTGAATTAACCTGAAGTTGCACATTTGCTTTCAAATTTAGGGATTATTTTTTATTTTTGTGCATCTTTTACACATTTTTTTGTGCATTTTTTACATGTTAATTAGTTCACATGCTCAGTCTCAACTTGGGCTTGGTTCTAGGAATTACCTTTCCCTTAATTAGTGCCTCTTGTGGTAACCTGCCAGTCAACTCGTTCATCTCCTGGCGGTACTCTCCTTGTTTCAACAAAGAACTTGCTGGTGTTTAACGAAGCGCTTAGCAGGACATACAAAAATGCTTGCATCTTGAACTAACCGTTAACAACTCATTTGTTCTAATTGTCTTAAAGTCAAACCTCAAACAATACATTTAATTTTATTAATTATTCCCTTCATCGTTTGATGTCACTGGGATGGGTGCTGCTCACTCTGCTGCCCTTGCGTTTCATCTGCTGCATCTCCTGTATACCTCCAGCCTCACCTGGGCTGATGGTGCTTCACATTTTAATGCTGTTTATATTGTTTAGTGGGCTTTCGAGTGCTCTCCTCCAAAGCAATTATTTTCTCCTTGCAGTAGGTAAAAGCTACCAGAGAGAGTCCTCTTGGGGAACTCAGCATCTTTATCTGATCTATAGCCGATTTCTGTGCTCCTTAGAACCATCGGTCTTGTTTTATGCTTTGATTTTGTCTTCCTCTACCGAAGCTGGACTTCTAGCTAGAGGCTTTGGGGATTTTTGGTGATGGTTGTCTGAGTGCTTTTTTTCTGATCAGCCTCCCACATACACTTTAATTTACTTGATATTCATCCTTCTTTGTACCTTGCTTCCAGGTTTTTTATTCCAACTTTCAGCACACCATGCCATTTACCTACTTAGCTATAAGATATGATCTCATAGTTTCCATCTGAATGGTTTCTCATTAGTTTGTGTGGGTGGGAATGTGTAACACCCATGTCTGTGTGTGCTCCCACACTGTGTGTATAAAAATGTATCTTTTGGATAGAGAAAATGAATAAAAATGTGATTCTAAGTTGAAAAGAGACAAATTAGGTAATTTTTGCTTGTGGTTTGCATATATGTCCAATGCATTTGTAAAACGTCAGGTGTGAGTGTGCACAGTGCGTGCGGAGCCGTTACAAGGGCACGTTCAGAGGGCTGGAAATCCAGCAGGTGACCGGGATCAGCTCTGCTGGCTTCCACGAAGTGTTGCTGAATGATGCCAGCCTCTAGTCTCGCTTCTCCTCTAAACCTGTGCTCCCAGCCAGTTGCTAGCATTACACTGGGTGCTAGTGTTGCACTAGCGTTACTGGATTCACTTTGTCTCCAGGTCTGTTGGGTGGCAATGCTGTGGAAACAAAGAGGATCTGAGGCTGTAGCTGCCTCCCAGTGTCCACGTGTCTCTTGGTGCCACAGCTGCATCCCCCGCGGGGCTGTGCGATGCCATGCTACCTTGAATGAAGCTTTGATGGCTGTATTTTCAATAAAAACCTGTTCTTTTCCCTACCTAGGTGCTGTTGTGTAAGGGAAGAGGAACTTGTCCTTTTACCTCACAACTGTACCTGTATTCTCGTCTGTAGCTGCTCACGCAACCAGCCCGCCCCGGCTGCAGCCCCCCTGCAGCTCTCCCCACCTGGAAGATTCATTCCAGCTCCCACCTGAGGTTCTGCCTGACCTTAAAACTTCCCACAGGGCTCATTCATCCACCCCAGCGCTCCCACTGCCGTGAGACCAGGCATGTGGAGTTATTTGCATCTGTCTAGGGCCAAATCCCTTGCAAAGGTGTAAATCAATGCAACTCAGTAGATGTAATTTGGCTGCCTACCGGTGTGAGCTTGGAACCTGGCATATGCAAGAGGTTGCTAATATATTATTCATTTTAGTGTTATCTTTTAATTCTTTATTCTTTGTATCGCCTGTACTGAAAATACGGTGATGTGCTGTTATGTCTTCTCTATCTTTAATTGGGCCTTTTAATAAGGCTTAAATACATTTCCATATTCAGGTTAATAACTTGCAGTTGCACTTCACACTAATGTTTTTATTAAGTGATCCATTGTTTTTGCAGGTTAGAGAACTCAGCAAATCCGTAAGCTATTTTTAATAAAATCTGTAACCACCTGATAGCTATTACAAACTATTTAAAATTAATGCTGTTCACATTTGCCAATGTTTATAACAGTTCTAAATTCTTGAGCACTTATAAATGATGTATAAAAAGCAGTGTAATAAGCATATTAATGTCTTTATCCACCTTTCACGGCAACCTGTGCTGAGGGCTGCGGACAAGGTGAAGCAGACTGAGAAGTCCTCTCCTGCCCCTTGCTGCTGGTGACGGTGGTGGCTGGTGCCCCGTGACCGGCGTGGAACGTGGCGGTGGCTGCGGACGCTCCTGAGCAGCCTCAGGGTTGGCACGGCACACGCGTCTTGGTTTCGCTTTAATGCCGGAGACAGGTAGGACTTGGCGGCAATGCCAAGTGTTTCCCTGCGGTTGGGACTCTTAAAGCTTTGAGCCTTGTGCTGAACCCCTAACCCACTGAAGGAAATTCTGAGCAGAAGCACCCTCCTGGCAATGTGACCATTAAAGCCAGCTGGCGTGTTGCTTTCTCGCCATACAGGGAAACTAGGGCTGCCTGAAGTGTTTCTGGCCCAGAAGAACAAAGGATGCTTCTACTCCCTCTGCAAAGAAATTTTTTCAGGACTGACATCCCCTTTGGGTCTCGGAGAAGTCACCACCAGGTATCTGGTAAGGATGCTCTTTTGTACTCTGTAACTAGAGGAAACTCTTAGTGGACTCACCTGGGACAAGACCTGAAAGGTTCTCACGTTGCTCAAAGCCCTGCAGGATCTCAAGGGCCCGTCCAGCTGTGGCTCTCTGCAGCCAGAGCAGAAACCACAGGTCACTGGGGTGGGTGTGTAACTCTTGGGATGTTTGGTCAATGAAAACCAAGATTTTGGAAGAAGCCAAATAATTCCTATCACTAGTGATTTATGACAAGTCTCCAGAGAACGTGTGGCGGGAGGGAAGTGCTGCTGCAGTGACTGTGATCCTGTTCCCCCCCCCCGGCAGGGGGAGGATATTTCTTCCAGGATGATCCATTCCTTGCTGCTCTTGTGCAAATAATCAATAGGAATAACAGATTAAAAATTATGATCTTCTTGCAGCTATTTCACTCTTTAAGGAGGATAGCAGTGGGCTATTTTTAAAAGGTTATTTAAGCCCCAGCTCTATTACTGTAAAGCTGTTGTGAGCTGTCAGGTACAGAACTGTAATCTTCACCAGTTATTGTTGTACTTATGAATTCAATATGAATTGCATGAACTGAAGCACATTGATTAGAGGGTTGACTTCCATATGAAGCTAAATCATCTAATTTTCACACTGCTGGCTCAACAAGTATTAGCTAATCATCTAGTATGAATGGCTTTAAAATACCACTTTGCTACAGTCAGCTGGCAAATGGCCAGTGATAGATTATTTATGGGCAAAAAGCCACGAGGCTTTTGTGTACACTGCAGCGACACTTACAGCCCCAAGCAGGATGGGGACCTCGCTGTGCTGGTGCTGTACAAGTGCACGAGATGCTCATCCTGCAAATGACTGGGGATGTGCAGAAGGACAGATGAGGAAGCAGAGTGATTAAACAAGGAAAGGGCAAAAGACAGAGGATTTGGTGTCACCAGTGGGGTGGATTTCTGTTTTAGAGCCTGTACTCAAACGATGACATGCCAATGCAGGCAGCTTTCGGTGGGATGCTTGCTTATAAGAAACAGTTACAGCGTGTCATTGTTTAACCATGAAACCAGGACATGATAAAATCTGTTTTTTGGGGACCTTCAATGTAAATTAATTTTCCCCCCTGTAAATAATGACTTGCTGTACTGGAGGTGCAGTAGAGTATATTATGTCTAAATTAGTCAGCATACGTAGAGACCCCTGGGATAACGGCAGTGGGACATCCAACTCTTTAGGTGAGGCTGGGGGAGAATTACGGTGCCGGGTTCATGGTGGGACTCTGCCTCTCGCTGCAGAAGCAGCAGGGTACTTGATCTGCCTGCTGTGTGGGCCTGAACCTGGTGGAGTTCTGGTAGGAATTTGTTGGTTCATGAATTATTTTTTTTATTTCAAGTATAGTGATGTTATGGAAGAAACAGGACAAATTATGTGGTGGTATCTTTGAAAATGTGCAGTTTGGGAAAACAGAAGTTTTTCCTTCAAGCAAAGCAAGGGAGAAGCACCACGTGGCTTTGTCTCAGGACGGAGCATGGGAAGCTCTGTGGGACATGCAACTTCATGCAGCCGTGTCTATTTGCCTGGTTGCATTTTTGATCTGTCTTGTCTTCCGTGCAAGCTGGGAGCCGGAACCCTGTGATGGATGCACTTCTCCTGTTTGAACCACCTGAGCTGTGGTCCAGGCGAATGCTCAGCAAAGTTAATCCTGTTGCCTGAGGCTTTCCATGAAAAACCCAAACCCCACTGTGGCTGGAGAGTGGGCTGATAAGCACCTGGAACTGCACGAACACAGCAGAGTATCTGACTTGCGGATCAGCCACTTCATGCTCTCAGTGTCTGCAGCCGCCAGGGTCGGTGGAGCTCTCCATCCACAGCAGCTGGCTGCGCGGCAGCGATCTCCCCTTGGGTAGGGACACCTCTGGACGTTACCCCTCAAGACTGAGAGATCCTGTACCTGGCACCTGGTACCCAGGTCAGTAAGTGACATTTTTTGCATGCATGCAACATTTAAGATATATCACCTTAAGTGATAATCTTTGTATCCCATACTAACTTTAAGTGTAGTAAATAGTGGAGTATTGACCACCAATCCACCTATACTTATTAAATATTTTACATACCTAAATTTACTGATTAGGACTCAATAAACTAACTACTAAATCAGATCTGAGTGATCTCTGACTCTCCTCCTGCGACAAGCCCCTCTCCATCACTGAAGCTCTCGCTGGTGATGGTGTCTTCAAGCATCACTTGGTGCAGTTGGGATGGTGGGATGAACCCAGCAATGCTTTTGGGAGCATCGTGATGCTTCCAGTGCTCGCTCTTGGAGTTGGAAAGGAAACCGGAGGCTTCTGTGACAATACCATAAAATGCCTGTGACTCCAACTCACTGCAGTTTTGGAGCACCGTGGTGAGACCTGTCTGTCCTTGTGTGCTGTTAACACTGTTCAGCGTTTTCCAAACATGTCTAATGAACAGCAACATGTTGGTTTTGTGTCTGCTCTTGGCAATCAGGGACTCTGCAGGGGTCTCAAGTCAAAATCTCCTGGTACCTTTTGAAATTTTAACCTGCATTTCCAAAACAAATGATTATGGTCAGCTGTGGGCTTATGCTTGCAATTCTGTGTCATAATTCTATTTTTTCCATTGCATTTTGGAAAGAGGGTATCTGCAAAAGATCAAGATGCAGCTTTTGAATGATGGAGTGAAGAGCAGTGACTATAATCCCTGGGGCTGGAGCCCCCTTTTCCAGGAAAGGATGTTTCAGCTGGCATGACGTGTCTATGCTCGATTAGCGAATAACTCCCTGGTTGTATATTAAACTCTCACTGGGAAAACAGTAGACTTGCAAAATGTAAGTGCAAGTGCTTAATAAATAGTTCATAGGTGTTGTAAAAACATTACCAAGTGTGCTACGTGCTACGGAGGGACGTGAGGGCACCAGCAGGATGCCTGCTTACCTATTAGCATCATTTATAAGCACCCAGCCAGCCTATAACTATTGATTTTCCACTCATTAAAACCTTAGACAATAATTTATCAAGTCTTCGTAAAGTAAACCACTTTTGTAAAGCCTGGTATCTTTGGCTTTACAGCAAGTCAGCACCTGTCCCTGTGCCTGTGGGTGCCAGATAAGCCCTAATGCACCCGTTTCTTTGGGAGCTATCTGTATCATTGAACAAAACTTCCCCTACAGGCAATGTGGCTTATTTTTCCTGATACAGAACAGTTGGCTGTTTTTAAGAGAAGTGTTTATTTTCTAGGCGAAAATGAACAACTTCAGGTATCGCTCTCAAATGAGAGAAAAAATTTTCTTTCAGAAGCAAAGGTGGGTGATGTGTGCAGCCTCTGGTCCTTCTGTGAACACCTCTCACTATATGTATGCTTGGGTTTTTTTCCCTCACCTGAGCAAAGTCTGGGTTAAATTTAATTACTGGGAATGGAGTGTGAAAGGCAGCTGTCCCTGGCTGGGATTTGGTGGCTCTGGCACAAGTGACGGCGCGGGTGAGCCGCTGTGGGGAGCGGGAAGGGGGGGCTGCGGTCTGGTCCGTGCTGGCGAACGGGCGAGGGGCGGAGGCGCAGGGATGCGATCGCCTGAGCACAGCCAAGAGGTTAACTCCCCAAATCCTGCAGGAGCTGCCAGCCGGGTATTAATGACCATGGGCTGCCGACACCTCCATTTTACATATCATCTGAGTACACAGAGTGCAAAAGTAATTTAATTCAGGCACCGCAATTAAGGAAACAATTATCTCTCATGTCTTGGGCTGATCTCCAGGTCATCTTAGCATTATCCTTTTTGATCTCATTATGAATTTAAAATATGCAATAAATTGGCTCTTAATTCTATAGAAAAGGTCAAGCTTGCTCTCTACAAGAGACAGGGGTGTATTTAATGGAAAAATCTCAAGGACAAGGGAAACATTTGTCAATGGCTGAGGGAATGAGTGCTGACCCACTGCCCGGGGAGCGTTGTGCAGGGCTTCTGCACGTGTGCAACCTTTCCGCGGGCAAATCCTGCCCAAACACGCTTTCCCAAGAGGTAAATTCTGACCAAGGTAGCGATTAAATGTTGGTGTTTCATCACAAGTTATTCTTGGGTCATCCAGCAATGGGGGAAGCCCAGTTGTGCCACAGGAGCATGGGGGTGACTTAATACTGGCGGAACTTCAGCACTTCGTTCCCTCAGAGATTTTTGGCAACCTGCTTGAGAAAATGGGTTAACAGGTCCTTTTGCAGTTAGCAGGTCATTTTAACGTTAACTATAGCCTTGGCAAGTGGAGTAAGATTAATTGCACTAAGCTGAGCTATGTTGACTTACTGCTGTGAAGTTCTGGTTTATGGTTTAAGTTGGTTTTGCTCTTTTTTTTTTTTTTTTTTTTTTTTTTTTTAAATAAGAATTATGACATGTTTATACCATTATGTCAAAATAAAAGTGTCCATTCAAAGAAAGCTTAGTATCAGCAAGAAGCAACTATATAACTTTCATTTTTTTTCTTAAATGTTTAATTACAGCAGAACTGTACAGTGCAGACTACGCCGGCACGAACGCTGACTGCTGTGTCGCTGCCGTTTTTGACGCTGGCCCGGCAGCAGGAGCACTGTGCACGAGCCAGGCGAGGCACACTTTCTTCCCCATGCCGCAGGGCGTGAGCATGAGCACAGTCTGTCCCAATTTATCTTCACTGCTTCGCTAACATGCGTCTGGCGAGGACTGGCAGACCCGGAGGGGTTTGCCCCATCTTCCAACTGGCACCTCTGCGCTGACACAGGTGGATAAACTCTGAACGCTATAGTATGGTTGAGCGCAGTTTTTCAAATATCCCTTTTGAAATGCTACTTTATTTTTCTAAGGATTAGGATGTTCCTGTTGATCTTCTGTGAGAAAGACACAGGTGGTTTTGAACGCTGTTCCTGCGCAGCTGTGGGCTGTGATGGCGCGGCCGCTGTCAGTGCATCACATATGAACTCTGGTTACTCCGTGTGAATTTTAAAGCCCGAACTGCCGCACCAGCTGGCTGCGATTCAAAGCACGGTGGACGTTGCATGTTCAGTAATTTTGGCAGTTGTGTTTCTCAGGGTTGGATGTGGGGCACAGCGTGCTACAAATCCACGCTTAGTCAGAGCTCTGAGTTTGATAGAATGAACTGTAGGACTTGGTGACCGATGTTTTCCCTTTGCCTGTCAAACAGAAAACATATTATAAAGAAAAACCTCACTAAAATGAAGACTGCTATATCTCTGATTTGTTCCTGCAAATGGAATTAGTTAAAAAATAAATCCCACTGATCAGGGTTTTAATATAAACATAGAAACCCTTTGAAGTGTAAAAGGTGCTGCTAAAATGCTGCATTTGTGTAACTTAGGTAAACTTCAATTTAAAAGAAAGATGATGAGAATTTTTATCTTCTGTTGGTTATTCTATTCACTTCTGGTTTTTATGCTTTCCAGAAGGCAAAAAATAAATCAAAACTAGACTTACTGCAGTATTCTTGATGCAAACATTTTAATATACATTGCCTGGCAGTGCAAAGGACAGATAATTATGTAGGGCTATCTTTTCTGCAAAAATGGATTATTTGGGTCCCTGTTTCAAAAAGCACTGAGCATACAGGGTCCTGGTTGTGGTGCGAAGAGCTGGAAGCATCCATCCCCTCCCGGAGCGGCTCGTGGTCCAGCACCGGCGGGGTCTGGCTGGCCCCGGCACTCCATGGCAGCGGTTCAGGGCAGAGCTCATTAATGGTGGTGCCAAGCTGCAGGCTTTGGTACCAGCCTAAGCAGACTCTGGTGAGTGGTTCCCAGTGAGGTGGGTAATGTGTTCACAGTCTGGCCTGTGACATCCATCACCAGCCATAGCTGGGGCATGCTGGTGGGACACAGGCTTCCCCTCTCCCCGGCAAAAAGCTCTGCTGCTCTCTATTATACATTTTTGCCAAAGTATCTTGGTTAAGCTGGGATAATTTTCAAAACCCTGGCACCAAAGTAACATCAAGAACATGTCTGACTTGCTAACAATTGTAGGTGGTTTAACTTGCTTAAACGAATGCATTTCTGAAAGAGGTTTGGATGTATACCTCACCATAGGACCCTTTTCTCTCGCAGCCTTTGACTTGTGACTGCAATTTAGCATTTACAAATTTTTTCCTTTAGTGCGGTGTTTTGTCTAGCTTTGCATATGAAATGGCAGCTGGTTGCAGAAGCAAATGAGTTCAAGGTGGGAACGCAGACTTGTACCGTGTGAATCTTGTCCTTTGATTCCCTAGGAAGGTAACAAGAGAGGGGAGAGCTTGGTGCAGATCGAAATCATTAGACACACACAGTCCTCATCCATTACCAATGTGAAAAGTGAAATAATGTACTGGATAGCTATCCCAGCTGTTGCACAGCGGCTCCAAACATCTGGCCTGGCGAGGTTTGCATGCCATGGGCTGCTGGCAGTGGTGGATGATGGCTTCGGAGCAGCTGGGTCTAAGCACCTGGGCTGTGAACTTTGGGAGGGTGAGCCTGGGAATGCTGCTGGGGTGTATGACTCGCTCAGATTCCTTTGCAAACCATACCTTCGCTTCACTCCTGCGCTCAGAGCACTGCGGTGCAGCTCTGCACGAGCTAGAGAGTTCTCAGGGCAAAGCGTCCTCCTGATTTACAGCTGCCCAACCTTTGGAGGTGCCTGGGGGCTCCCCTGGGGAGGCTGTGCGGCTTCCGCGCCTGGTGATGCTTGAAGTGATGGATAGGTATGTAAAAAGCATGTAGAAATGAATCATGAATTGCATTGATGCATCATTTATGAGTATCATACAAGCAAAACTTGAGTTTTCCCTGCTGTATTAGGGATGAATTAAATCAATCATTTATAAGGCTGAGAATAAAAAGACACCCCAGACAATCTGCATGACCTCTGGGGTGCTGGGGATTACAAAACCGGTTCAACGTGGGACCAAGTCCATGTCTAGCATTCACACTGCAGTTTTAGGAAGGCAAGTGTAATTAAAGGGGTGAGGGAACCTGCTTGCTGTGAGTCCTGGGAGTTTTCTATCCCCGACACAAGGCTAACGTCCTGGGAATCATTTCCTGAAGACAAAGTGGATATGAATATGATTACTTTTACATGCTCCGTGTTTAAGCAATTCTTTCTGGGGACAGGCTGCTTTAAAGTAGTTAAAAAATGAACCACAATTTATTTTTTTAAGCATTCCTTTTTCACCGTCTTTCACAATAAATAGCTGATGCGTTTGGCAGAAGCTTGGGGTTGAGGAGTCAGCTCTTGTCCTTCCCCCTGGCGGCTGTCTCCTGCCAGGTCTGGAAGGCAGATCGCTTTGTGAATGACAGCCATTATGGTTCAAACCTGCTCCTGAGCCTTAATAAATAGAAAGTATCACCTCTGCCAGCATTAAACCCATCATCTGCCTTCCTGCTGACGCTCTGCAAAAGGAGGTTTAAAGCTGAGGTGTGAGGCAAAGGCTTCAATGTGATGGTGTCCATGTGGTGCTGGATGTGGGGTGTTTTCCCGTCTTTTCTATAGGAGCGTGTAGCTCATGCATGCCATAGACACAGCCGAGGGGTTTTGGTTGCGTGCCTTCCAGCCCTGTCCCAGTGATCCCTCCCCTTCCCCAGCTCCCTCGTGGGGCCGGAGGAGCTGGGCTCCCATGTCTGCAGCGTCTAACCCCCACACACTGTAAGACACCGGCTGCTTTCCTTCCTGAGCACCCCGCAGCAAAGCAGGGGTTAGTGCCGCTGGGGCACAAAGTGGCGGTGTGGTTGGATACCTGGCACCTGGAACGGCTGGTGCTGCTGGTGGCCTTGGCCTTGGGGACACTGCGGTAACCCTGGCCAGCCCAGCAGAGCAAGGGCGGGTGGGAATCTGGAGGAGATAAACACAGAGTTACAGTAAGAGCACTTCTTCGCCAGGATAGGGACTGTGCCTGAGGGTAGGTCTCGGTAAGAACGGGGAGATAGTTTGTCTGTACTAGGGTGTCCGTCCACAGCCCTCTGCTCATGAATTATTTTGACTCTTAATAATAAGCAAGCTTATTCAGGTGTTCCATGAACTTGAAAGCAAGGGATCGCAAAGGGCTGGGTGTGCATTTTCCTACAGTGAGCGCGCCTTAGAAAAAGACCCTGCAGAGACCCTTGGATTTTTATTTTTCAGTTGTTTTTTTTTTTTAAAAAAAATCTAGATTCTTAACAAGCTGCAGAGATGAAAAGCTTTCAACCTCCTTATATTTATCTAGAGAAATATTCTGAGAGAGAAATGAAACGGAACAGACTCATAGACTCATTTAACATTTCTAAACTGATAAATATATTTATTGGCTGTGCCTGTTAGGGGTGTGTAATACCTATTCTTTCTGCAGACGGCTCATTGGATTTCTTCCCTAGCACTTAGCTCTATAATGATGTTAGACTGCTAATACTGAACTGTCCTGACAATGTTTGTATTTTACCTCTTAGCCTCTGGCTGTTTCAGAGATGAGGTGGTTTGGGGGTCTGGGCTGTCACTGGGAATTTGCTGTAATGAAAGCCAGCGAAGTGAGGAGTCTGCCGCATGCTCCAGCAGGGCTGTTCTGGTTGCGGGCAGCAGTGCCGTACGTAGCATCGTTAAATGTCGAGTGATGCAGTCGAGCATCCTCCCACCAAGGTGCAGCTGCTGAGCCTGCCTGTGCCCAGACCCCCTTGCCGGTAGCTCCCCAGGCACTGGGGTGGGTAAACCTGCACAGCCCAGCCTTGAAAAAAATATTTAAGTCTGCAGTATTCTCTTTATTTTTTCCAAGGCAAAAAAGCAAGCAGGCTTCTTACCTCCCATCAGGGTATGGCACAGGAGCTGGGCATACCCTTGGTGGTGGAAAGTGCATTCAGAAAAGCAGCCAAAGCCTGGTTTGCTTTTAAATTAGAAAGAAGGGTCTGTACCCCGTGTGCACCCCCGCCCTGGGGGAGTGGGGACCTTGTGCTGAAGGGGCCAGCGCTCGGCCTCAGGGAGGCAGCTGGGGGCTCGAGCTGCTCCGGTGCTTCCCGGGTGGCAGCGAGTTTCATGGCCTTGGTCATGTTTCTGCTGTGGAAATTAGAAAGCAGATGCTTGTTTTCGTTCTAAAACAGAGGATGGTAAGATTTAGCTTGCTTAGACCTCGAAGGGGCCGTCTAGGGTAAGGTATTGTTTGCATTAGGGCAGTAAAATATATTTATAAATTTAATAACTAAAGATAATTTAGATGTATTTGTGTTTTATACTACAAAGCACCCTTTTAAAGGTGTTTTTTGTTTTGTACGTGAGGATGTGAACCTATTTGATTTCCAGAGAACCTTTCTTTTTATTTTGAGAAAATTTTTTTTTTCCTACTTTTTTAACTGACTTCTTGCCTCATTCTTACTTTAAAGCACTTGTGACTCCAGCCTGGTGTCTTAACTGGTGCCGTTCTCAGGTGAATTTAGTGCTATGTTTGTGTTGTAAATGCCACCACCTTCATTTCCTTCTCTCTCCAGTAAGAAAATAAGGAAGTTAGCGGTAGAGAAGGCGAGAGCAATCTGAAGTTTGGCCATAACCCCCCTGTTATTGTTTATAGCTATGGCCCTGCACTGAAATGCCATGGGAAAATGAGAGGAATAGCAAGCGACAAATATTAGATCACCCTGACAGGGGAGAACTTTCCTATCAAGGGGGCATCAGCCACCTATCCGCGCTATCAGCCAAAGTTACTTTTTAAGAAACTGGGCTTTACAAACCCCCTGCAACCCTCCACAGCACAGGCGTGATTTAATGTGCTCTTTTTTTTGTTATTTCTCAATACAACTTTTGCTTCCCCAGCGTGGTGTGCTCACTGCGGATCCTAATTCTGTGGCACTGGGGTGCAGCGGGCACAGCTAAGATTGTTTTTTAATAGCTCTGTAGTTCTCCTTAGTTATTCACCCATTAAAACATGATTTAAGCCACATCTTTGTCCTGCAAAATTGAGTAATGTAGAGAGGACATTGCTACTAATTAAACCTGTCTGTGATGTCTCTTGTTGGTGCCTGATGTTTTGCAGTCCATGGTTTCTGGCTGGGCTCTGCATGCCAAATGGAAAGTTCAGTCTTCTGGTGCTGAATCCTCCAGCAGCCCTGGGTGCACCAAAGCTGGGGAGCTGAGCTGTGATCCAGCACTTCAGATATGGCTTTTTTAATACCACCTGTTTTTCTTGCTATGGTGACAAGGAGTGTTCTAGGGCTTGGCAGAGGAGGGCAGGGAGGAGCATCAAGACCCAGCTTTGTGATGAGGTGGTGCCTCACTGGCTAATTTTGGGTGTTTTGGACCATTTTTGGGTGGTCTTGTGGCTCCCACAGGTGTGACAGGCTGCTAGGTTGTCTGCTTGCCCCTCGTGGGTCCCAGTCCCCTGCCAGCTTGGAGGGTCTGTGCTGAATCCACAGCACCTTTCGCAGCGGGTAGCAGATAGGAGAGGTCCAGATAATTTCTGGACATGTTAAAATGCTGTGTCATGCTCAGACAATGTCCCATCTGTTTTTTAAAAAAGGCAAATGTAACGAATTCCTGCACAGGCTGTTTCTGTTGGACCTCAGCAGCTGCTTGCCCCGGGTGGGTGTTGGCTGTGCTTGGTCACTTGGCAGATGGTGCCACCTCCATAAACCCCGCGCTGTTCCCCTCCCACAGTTCCTCCCCATTTCTCCAAGCTGCAGCTCTTCCCTCATCTCCTCCGGATTTGTCCTGGGGTGTTTGTGGAGGGTTACCCTGGCTGTTTCCATCTGGATTTGGGTGACAAGCCAGTGAAGCTCTTGCCTTGCTTCTAATGCAGTTCTTAATGCCTAAAACTGAACTCTTTGCTATATAGCCCATGTGTAGTGTGACCTGCCCTGCTAGTTGCTAATTAAGACTACCTGTGTAGCAATTTGGCAATGTACCGTTGATGGACATCTAGTTAGTAAAGGGTTCAACTGCTTTATTAACGTTAATGAGTGATGGTAGATTTTTTTTTTGCCCTTTTTACGAAGGTCATGCTCAAATCATCGCATTATCAGACTTAATTACAACAAGTTAATTTGTTGCTTGCCTGCTTCGCAGATGTTTAGGAAAACACATTTTGTACTTCATATATCAAGCATCTATGGTATTGTTCTTTATGCTAGAGTAATATAGTCATTATAGCTGGCCAAGGATGATGGTGATAGGGATTGCTGATAAATTGTTTTGCAGTGCCCTGCCAGCCAAATCCATTAAGGATGGTGCTGTACTGGGTACAATGCCATCTTTATCCACTGCTGTATGTCATGTCTGCATTTGCTTCCAGAAAAATACAAATAATAATGTTATATTATACAAACAACAATGTTATTTTATTTTTCTAGAAGCAAATGTAGACATGACTACAGCTGTAGACAAAGATTAATATTAATAATAACAACAACAACTAATGAATTACACCACTGCACAGGATGTGCTGCTTACCAGCCCTGTGACATTGCGTGTCCTTTGGTGTTTCCTGCCGGTGCAGAAAGATCTTTCTGCCATTGCTTGGTCCTGGCCAGCTGAGTCGCTCCCTATTTCTGTTCTGCTCTATGAGGTGTTTTCCACGTTTCCTTGTCCTTTCTGGGCACCTGGCTAAAAGCAGGTGGCATGCCATGGAAAAGCTCAAGTCCAATTCATCTTGGGAATAGCAGAGCCTGCTGATATGTTTCTTAATGTAAGTTGAGTGATTGTTTCATAAAAACAATTTCCTCCCAAAGCAGCAGTGCCTGAGTGGGAGCAAAGCTCTCACGAAATCGCATCCCCTCGGGGGATCACACTGTTTCTAGTGTCTCCGGAGCCCCATTCCTGCAGCATAACCACCCACCCAGGAGGATTTTTAAAGTTTGTTTTATTGCTGTGGTGGGAGGAAGATGCGCCTTTCTTCCGGGCTGGGGAGATGCTGCAGCGGGTGCCTGCGGTGGGCTGAGCCCCGCGGCTGTCGGCACCGGCCGGCTCTGAGCCTCCCTGCCGAGGGGAAGGAGGCGATCCTGTCCCCAGAGCTGGCAGATGGAGCAGCCATCTCGGGCAAACCCGAGCTGAAATCCAGCCCTGCCACCAAGGAGCAGTGAAAAGCACGAGGGGCAAAATGAACGCTCACCCTCCCCTCCCTGTGTGCTGACCTGCCAGTGGCAGCGGCCATTGGAGAAGCGACTTGTGACACAGAAAGGTTATAAAAGGCTAATAATTCACACTTACAGTCACTTTACATTCCATATTTGCAAGCCCAAAAGGATCTTTACAGTGAATTAATTGGTAATAAATGGCATCTGTGTTGCTGCGGGGCGCCCGGCTGTGACTTGGAGTGGTTTTTCCCAGGCTGCAGGAGATGTCAGGGAGGCAGGCACATGGAAAGGGGAGCGAACAGTGACAATGGGCTGCTTTTATCTTCCCCCCTCCCCATTTTGGTAAGAGGTCCCCTACTTCTTGTAAGTATTCCCAGGATACAGGATGAGTGCTGCAGTCAGAGAAGTGAGCATGAGTAGAACCACTTCTTTGTTTTTTTGGAGGGGGCGGGGGGGTAGTAGCTGTAGCTCATTATAATTATCCAGAGGACACAGCCAAACTGTTTAAACACCTTGTGAGCCATCCTAATGGCCTGGAATAGCTGAGAGGATTGCTGGAAAGGACCGGTGTAAGGCGGTGCAATCTGCTTGGGTGAGAGCTCTGCCTTTGCTCCGGGATGCCTCTGCGCTCACCCGGGGCTGGGTGCTTGGTGTCCGGGGGCTCCCAGGTCCTGGCTGCTCCCTGCACCCCAACACCACTTCTTTAATCACTAGCTTGTGTGTTCACTCACCCAGCGGAGCTAGTAAGCCCAACAGAGAGGAAAGGTGTATTGCCTGGGAAGCAGTGATGCCCTGCTGATCCGATGAATCTGTTCAGGGCTGAAGTTTTAGGTCCTCTTGCTTCCCACAGCAGTTGGCTCCGGTTTCTGGGCTTGGTCCTCTTGGCTGCGGTGGGGGAGAGGTCAAAAAACGAGCTGTGAAGCTGTGAAGGCAAAAAGTGAAGATGTTAATAGGCTGTTTCAGAAGCGACTTGTTTTCATAAAGGGTTGCCTGGATTTTTTGAAAGGAATTTTATTGGCTTTATAAATGTTATTTGAAAGCAAATTTTGAAAATGCTTTCAAATAGTCACTGAGAGCCATTTACTGATAATCATGTTAGAAACTAAAAAAGTGATCATCATTAGAAATCTGCTGCCGACTTTTACTGTGCTAGGGGAAGGGTGTGGGGAGGAGGTAGAAAGGGAGCCTTTTTCTGTAGCCTGATTTGAAAACCACAAAGTAGTTAGCAAGGTGATAACAAAACTAAAGGAAAGGATTTCGGCATGCTGTGCAAGCGCTTATTGTCTCCTTTCATGAAAAGCAGAGAAAGAGCAGAAAGGTTGTAGGCTTCTCTAAGTCCTAATTATCCCTTGATTATGCCCACAGCAGGGATGAAGTTTTCAAAAGTAGGATTTCTGCAGTAAATCTGGAAAACTGGCTCAGCAGTTTGCTAGTCCCATCTATGTGCCCAGCAAATTAGCAGTGGGGCCAGACTCAGTGCTCCAGAGGTGCTGGTGCCTGAAAAAAACAGATTGCACCTAAAAGCTGCTCCATGTCTGTCACTGGATGTGCTGTAGCAAAGGGGTTTTTCACCTTCCTTTCCTCCCTTGCCCCAGGCAGGAAACCTGTTCTGTTCAGGCAGTGTCTATAATCCTGCGTGTTTATTTAGTCTGGGACATAAACCTCCTCACTATACCTGTTTTTTTGTTATTTTTTCCCCTTCTCCTTTCTTCCACATTAAGGAATGGCAAGAGCTATTTAGAATAAAACCCAAGATGACTGCCAGAGAAGTAGTACTGAACTCCTCATCTCTTTTTCCACGTATTTGAATTCTCTGGGAATAAGAGCCTGAGAAGTGCAGAAGGAGGGAGACATCCCATGTAAGCATATATCCATAGCCTGAAAAATTGATATTTTATGGTTTTGCTTGTCTTAGTAGATTATTAGTGCATTTGAGTCTGTTCTGTGTGGTTCAGCTCCCGCCCAGTGCTCAGGGTCTGCAGCAGTGTGGGTTTCGGAAGGAGCTGGGGAGATGAGCAATTTGCTGCCAACGGGCTGCGTTTTGCAGCTGAGAGTGGTATTGATTTCCCCTGAGTGACAGAGCAAAGAAGCTCTTGTGACTGGAGCTGTAGGATTTCTTGCTTCGTGGTCCTTATTTCAACTTCTCAGGTAAAAGGCAGTTGAGACCCAGCCACCCGCTCCCATCCTTTCCAGAGCTCAGCTGTTCAAATGCATAAAAAGTGATTCTTTGTATTAGAAAGGAGAATATAAAAAGTACCTGGTTTATATTAATATAAGATTCCCTAGCTTGTTTGCAGAATGCAGCTCACTATGAGATGCACTTGCATCCTCCGTGCTCCCAGTAGCAGCATCCTACTGCCTGACACTGGTAAGAAATTTCTCATAAAAATAAGTGGTATACTGCATATTGCTTATGGTAGGAATTGTGTGCAGTGGTGTATTGGGATCTGCACAGGCTGTACTGCTAACTCCAGGAGTCCTGGACGCTGTTTTTCTTCTATGTTTATTTCTTGCTTTGTTAAGCAACATAATTTCATACGATTATTGTGGCAGAAATAAGATAATACCGATTTTGGCAGCATCGGTTTTCAGTATAAATGGAAGCAATGCTCTATGCAGGGTTCATAATGAGGTTGGTTTTATTTACATTTGGTGAGGATGGATACAAACTGAAAAATCTCCTGGCACATTTTTCATAGAATTAAATAAAACTATTACGTATACACTTAAATGCAATGAACACATACAAATACAGTTAGCACACTGCATAAACACCTACGGTCTCTGTACATTGACTCCCTCTGATGTCCCAGGAGTGTAGTCAGCTACTCAAGGAATATTAATGCAAATACTTCTATCAAGTGGTGCAGCCCCACTCTGGCTGTGACCATACCCCTGCGCGCTCTTTGGGAGGGGGTTATGACGACGGGGTTTTGGTTTACTCAGTTGCTGGATTATCTCAGAGTTATTACAGTTGTTGGCTGATAGTGGGCAAGCACTCTTTCATGTATTTATGAACGTGCATTATCCTTAAGTAGCAGTGAAGACTGCATGCAGGACAAAATTCAGTATATTAACCAGCAGCTGAGGAAAATGAGTAATATTTGCGAAACTATATTTTTCTTTTTCATAGAATATTTTAATACCTGCTCAGTGTTGTGATAAACGAAGTCATGATTCATGTCAAAAATAGAATATACTGTGGTAAGTGTAATTGTACCCTGTGTAAATCTGGGACCTGTATCGCAGTTGTGGTGAGTGTGGTGGTTCTCCTTTGAGACAATGTGATGGCTCCCCCTTCCCCTGAGGCAATCCCTGCCTGGAAGAGCACGCCAAGGGAGATAAGGAAAGTGAAACTACGCCAGGGAAGGCCCGCTGAAGGAGATAAGGACCTTGAGATTTGGAAAAGCGTGCCAAAGGAGAGCCAGTAGGAGGAGAAGGCGTACCCCAACGGCCCGGTGGGGAAGGGGCAGGACGAACATCGGCGAGAAGGGATTGGTCAAGATCCGGGCATAAAAGATGCTGCTTTTAGGACTCAGGTGTGCGTGCGGTGGAACCAATTGAGTTCTCCGCGCACCCAGCGCTGTTTTTGCTTATTGTTTCTCAACCTAAATTGATTGAACCCCAAATAAAATTGTTTTAATTGTTATCGTTTATAACAGTGTTATTCACTGGTGCATTTGCAGAGCACTTCTCTCCAGTCATGACCAGCAGTGAGAGTTGCTTTTCCACGGACACCTTGGCAGTGGCAGCTCTGCTCACGTTGTCTGGGTGCAGAGAGCTGGCTGGGTCTGAGTTTTCCCCAAGGCTGTGCAGCTAGGAATGGTAGTTCCTGCTGGGCTTCCTCACAAAAATACAATTAGGTGTAAAGTCCTACAAGCAAAGTTTGGAGAAATGAGTGGGAAAAGCCCTGTGCCTGTCCCTGAGTGAGGTCCCTGTCGCACGGGAGGGGAAAGGGAGCACTGAGATCCCTATCACAGGGGCACTGAATTCTTTGGGATGGCCGACATGGAAGGGATTCTGATATTCAGGTGTGTGTGTGTGTTGGATTCATGCCCTGGCCTTGGGAGGGCTGCTGGAGGGCGAGGGAAGGTGCTGTGCCTCTGCTCTGCACCCTCCAGAGAGCACGGGCTGGGGAATACAATGTGGGAATGCAGTGGATTGAGACATCACAAGGTGAAATCCTGAAGACTTGAGCAAAGCTGTCATGAGCACAGAACACAAATACCCAGTTACAAAAACACGGCTAGCGGTCTTGTATTTTGTATTCTGCGGCTTCGCAGCCTGAGCTGGAGCTCAGCATGGCACCTCTCATGCTCCATGAGATGATTTCCATCAGAGGCGCTTGGCAGGCTGTCCGCATCGTTACCCATGACAGAAACAAGCAGCGCTCGCAGCCATCGTGTGGGCTGTCCAGCAGATACTGCTGGCTACCTTAAGCCCATGTCAATTAACTGTTGCTTGGAGCAAGGTTTGATGAAACGACAACCAGCAGCAATTACAGCTCCTGGGCTGCCTGGAGAGGGAGGCACAGCCCCAGGAACAGCAGAGTCGTGTGTGGCATGCAGAAAGCAAACCCTTTCCTAAATCTCTGGGGTGAGATTTGTTTTGCAAAAATGCCCTTTCTGGGGACTCACCTAAGGCAGCTGGTGTGCAGCAGGCATGTAGCAGCATCCCATCCCTCTGCCCCTGTGCGGGACTGTCTGGAGCCTCGCCCGGCACGCAGGCTCGTACGCCTTGGCAGGGCTTTGCCTTCGTGCCTGTGGTGCCCACACCTGCACTTCAGCAAGAGGGCGGTGGGATGGGATTCATGCGCAGGGAGCCGAGGTTTGTCAGGACCCCTTCATGATGCAGCACCTGGGAAAAGCTGTGCGTGGTTATGTCCTGTTGATCCTTTGGTAATGAGAGGGTAATGCAGAGTTTTGACATGGCGAAGGGAAAGTAATGGAAGGCATTTCTGAGCAGTTAAGATGACTTTTTAAAACAAAAAAATTGTTGAGATCAAAACATTTTTGCTTAGTAATTAGGAATTTCATTTTTCCTGTAGCTAATGACGTTTGCAATGCAGTGCTTTGATGGATAATTTTTAATTAGAAGCTAGGACATGGATTCAGCTTCCAGAACTATCGTATGTTTATGCTCATCCATTTTCTTGAGACTTTCTGGAGATAATGAGTCCTGCCTCCCTCCCTCAGTGTCAAATTCAAGTTTGACCTTTTTTGCTTGTAAATAGATTAGAAAAATTAATCCTGGGCTGTAATAAGGTATTTCATGATGCTATGGGGAAGGTTATTTATGCTTTTAAAACTTGTTCCAACCTAGTAGGTGTGAAAGGAAAGAATACTTAAGCTCTCTACTGCTGACAAGAATATTGTGTCTGAAAAACAAAAGTCACGGTGTGTTCATTTTGCTGATGTTATTTAAGATAAATATCAGCACCACAAGCCTGAACTGGAAGATACATCTTTAAAGATAAGGGATGTGGTTTTTTCACTGGCACATCTCAAATGGAATTACAGCTGCATGTGATTGTGCATGGGGAAAAAAGTGGGGAATTGGGAGAGGAGTTTCCTCCCCAGCCAGCTTCTGGCAGCTCACGTGAACCAGCTGGGTAATGCCCATTTGCAGCAGTTTCTCAGTTTCTTAGGCTATTTCTCCCCCAGATGGGTTAAAGGAGCTTTTCAGTCCCGGCCAGTTGAAGGTGATTAAAGCTCAATGTGGTAGATGTGACTGGCCCACCCCTCTGAGGAGATGGATGCTGTGGTGCCCACCAGAGCAGTGCAGGCAGGGGAGCGCACACAGCCCACAGCCACGCCGGGTCCTTGCACGGCAAACCTGGTGAGATCACTGTTTCTCGAAGTCTTCAGGAAAAGGCTGGGGAGCTTGTGGAGAGAGAGGTGGTAATGAGGGGTTGGCAGGGCTCTGAGGATGGTGCTGTGCCCAGCGGTGCTGGCCAGCTGTGTGCCTTGGTGCACGAGCCCTCGTGCAGAGGGGTTTGTCCCTGCGTCGCTTTGTCCCTGGCTGTCCCAGCTGTTGGGCTCTGCACAAGTGCTATAGCAGTACGTATTAAAAAATTCCTTTATAAAGGAGTGATCTCACAGACTGTTTCACCTTCAATTGCTATTAAAAATAAGAGGTATTGATGCTCAGGTGAAGAATATGGATATTTTTTTTTCCTCCCTCTGCATCATTTGGGAATTTGCTTTAATAATGTCAAAATCCATGCAAGCAGAAGGAAAAAACTGGCTTATTTTCTTGGCTTTGTTCATGTTCAGTTGCCCTGTAATCTGTGAGCAGTTTCTCAGTGAGTTTGTGGTCCCTGGGACTTCTGGTAGGGTGGAGGGTTTGGAAACCCAGGTAAGAAACAAGAATAGCCCGACCAGAAAGTCATAGAGTGTGGCAAATGTTTCTCCGTGTGTGTGGGAAAGAAAGGGTAAGTGTTTGGGACATACCCTGCACCGAGTGTGGAGCACCAGCCTTTTGCCTCTGGCTTCTGCAATTCAAATCTGGCCACGGCCTGGTGGTCTCACCTTTGCAAAAGCAGTTTTAAAAAGATCGATAAGCCCGGTTCCAGCCCCGGGGCAGAGTGATGCAAGACTGAGATGAGCTGAAGAATTAAGGACAGATGTGGAAAATGTACTCGAAGCCTGGCTAAACCTTTGCTTGGTTTGGACCTTGCAGCTTCCACAGCACTTTTCATTGCCTTCATAACAGTTCTTTAAAAAAGATAATCATCCCAAATTGCCCCTATAAAGGGAATGGAAAGGCTCCCTTAACATAAAGGTGATCTAAACAATCATGGGGTAAACCACTGCCCTGAGTTGAAGCCATCAGTGGCCAATGGCTACCCAAATGGCCAGCTTCACACCTTTCGTTGTGATGCCTGGTGGAGGCTGCAAAACCTTTACAAGAGGCAAAGGCTCTATTGACTCTAATTGCTTGGCCTGTTTTAAATTAGTGGAAAGCTGTGCCTCTCAGAACTACTGCTTTTGTAATTAGCCTTGTGTACTTTTCTATGGCTTTATTAAAGAGACTGAATGCCTAGGGAGAGGCAAAGCCCAAGCTCTGCTTTACTTGGGATAAGAAAGGCATTTTCTTCTTAAGTTAGTTGGTTAGGAGTTGCTTTAATTATAATGAGTAAACTGAGGGTGCTCATATTAATATAATTGATGTTACCAAACAGAATTTATAGCTATTGAAGCAGTAATAAAAAGTAACTTATAATAAACATTAAAGAATTTGCTGACATCTTATAGGCACTCCATGTTCTGAATACCGGCGAGGTACATAGGCAGCCCTGGCAGGGAATAAACGCGGTGCAAGGTAACGTGCCCAGGGCAGGCTGGCTGCGGCATGGCTGCTGGCACCGGCCCCTGCTTCACCCAGCTCTGACAGGCATCTCGGTTCGCCACTGCGCTCAGGTTACTGCTATCTCTACTACCCTTATAGCTGGAAAACCAGACAGAAGTACATTTTCTAGCCCCAGGGCGCAGCCTGAGGAAGGCTAAGCCCAGGCTGGAGCTCACCTGGGCTCGACCCAAAGTCCTGCCTGTTCTCCGGGGATGCTTTACTCTGCAGCTGGGTTATATTTATACCCAGATAACTTCCTTTCCATTAAGAAAATTCTTTCCTGGCAGGGTATGCATCTATCATTAAATCACAATCTTTCTGGAAACAGAACAGAGACTCAAACTTCAAAGCTTGCCACTCTTTTCCGTGGAGCTCTTCTTGCTGGTTGCCTGGGAGGCTTATTTGAAATTATGCATGGAGACGGGCAGAGAGGAATGATTTCTAAAGTTGTCATAATTATGCCCCTGAGTGGGCGAGACTTGGAAACCTCTCGGGGCGCAGGAGGCGGTGGGGACGAGAGGCCATGTGCTCCCTCCCGGCGCCACGAGCCGCTCTGAGCTCCCGCACAGCCGGCACCCCCGAACCAGCAAACCCCTTGGGGGCCAGAGCCCCCCACATGGTCCAAATCCTCTGCGGCCTCTTTCCACCCCCTCCACCTACAGACCATCTAGAAAGCCCTCCTTTTACATCTGCTTGCCATATCATCTGCTCTCACTGATTTTAGAAGACTGGTGGGTACAAAGACGACAAAATGCTGTCTGACACAGTGCCCTTTACAGAGAATGCTTGCTTTCTTACGACAGCCTGAATCTCAGCCGTGCTCTGCTTAAAAATGTTGTTAAAAGGCCCCTTCTGCCTTAAAATACTGTCTCTTTTTAAAGCCTTCCATAGTTAGATTTGTGCATTTCTGTTCACATAATCATGCTGCATCGAAATGGAAGGTAATTAAGTCCCAGGCAAAGAGTTTTCCAGTGTCTGGGAGAATTCAGTGCCTCAGCACATGCAGCCCCTCTCCAGCTAGAAATCTCTCCTTCAGGTAGGTCTCTGGACAGAAACGTTCATTTTGGACAACTTTTAAATAGTGACGAAACGCCTGTTGTGTGCTACAGGGCAGCGAAGGGGAGCATCGCTCTCCGGGCTGGTGCAGAGCATCAGCTGTCAGGAGCTGGGTCTCAATGTGCTAATTGGGGTGTGTCTGATGAGGTGATGCTCACAACTTGTGAGTTTAGTTGGTGAAGCCTGTTGGTTCATTGGATATGAAAGAGAGACTTCATGTGGCTTGGTGGGAGTTTAGAGATTAACGTTTGGTTAAATGTGCAAGTCGATTCCTCTCCCCCGTTACCTGGATCCTCTCCATGGCTTGGGAGGCTCTGCAGAAAAAACGGCTCCAGGTTTTGTTGTTGGAGAATTATTTATCTTTAGCTCCTTCACACAGGGATGGGGGCATCAGGGGACATTGGCAGCAGAAGTGCTTCCGATGCTTTCTTTTGTCCTCTTCAACTTACTGTAATAGCAGCCAACGTGATAGAAAATGTGCGGTTTTGGATACTTTCAAGGTTGCCCCATTTTTTAAAAGAATCATCATTGCTGTGCAGGACAGCACTGTGTTTGGGGACCATGACGCTGTACCCACCTCTGAAGAATTGCCCAATACCTCTCAGAGTAAAAAACCATCACAGACCAGTCCTTGCCTGGGGTTCTGGTCCAGCCCCAGCCTGTGTGATCTCACTGTGGAAGGGAAATGCTGTGAAAGATGTACTTAGGTCAGCAAAAGAATTGTAACTTGCTGATGCAATGCAAACCACTTCTGTACCTGTGTTTTACAGTTCAAAATACAGACTGTGCCGGCACAGAGCTTAATGGTGTGGATGTATCACAAGGTAGGGCACTTGTGGCCCTTGGCTGCCCTCCCTGGGTCTCCTCTATGCTATGCCTTCCCCTCTGCAACCTTCTTTCCCTCCCTCTGGTCGGTACAGCTAGGGAACTGTCAATAGATACTGAATACTCATGAATTCAATAAGTGATTGTAAAAGTATTTTTTTACTTATACAAACTTTTATGTGTAGCAGATTATTAAATGTCCACTATAATTGCATCTGTACGTATTTAATTTGGTTTCTATAGAAGTGGATAGAAGCAATTCCTTGATTTCATGGGAATCTGTGTACTTGGTACAAGTTGGGAAGTGGGTTTCATGCAGTACTGTAGGAAAAATGGAAGGTCACTGTCGTGTTTTTAGAGTCTAATACACAGTCAGTCACTACTGTGATTTGATTAATGTCTGCTTAATTAGGCTCAAGTGAAAGACTTCAGAATGTGAAACCCAGCGGAGGTATGGTTGATAACTTTGTTATTGAGAAAATCCAGGGTGTTTCTGAGTTTGCCCCAAAGTTTTTGCAACAAGCCGAAACCTTGCCTGGTTAGCGCCCCTCGGATGGTGCCCGCCTTGACCCAGCTCCCGGTGCGCCTTGCTGGGGCTGCCGCTGGCTTCACAGCTTGGCACGGAGCAGCTGCACGTCCAGCCTGGCTCAGGGGGCTCCTGCACCCCAGGAGCAGGGGCTGGGCTCTGCCGCCCCGGCAGCACCCCATCCCCGCTGGGCTCAGCACCCGACTCACCTCCCCGAGGGATGCTTCGCGCCTCTCCTGCTGCTCCGAGCTTACGCCTGCTTGTTTGGTTTTGGGATGTGCTGTAAATCCACGTAGTACTTCTTCAGGTAGCTGGTTTTGGCAGGGAGGGTGGAGATGCGGGAGAGGGCTAGTGGCAGGGGGGCAGCTCCCTGTGCACCCCTTGATCTGGATTCCACTTAAAACAGGGCTCTCTCCTGGTTTAATTTGCTGGCAGCACAGGTTGATGCCAGCCACTGCTCTCCGTAGTCAAGGATAAAAAATGCCTGGCTCCTTCAAATGATCCCTGCTGTTTCGTGAATCAATTCTAGGTTAATATCAAAGTTATAAGATGTTTATTCACTCCTGGCTACTTGGATTGTCCCAGAAGAAGTTCACCTTGGGGGATTATGCTCTCCCTACAGGTTTTGATTAAAAATTGAAATGCCCTTTTATTGTCTTGCAAGTCATTATGTTCACATGATAAAAATGATTTTATACCTAACTCCACCTATTAATCAAAAGGGTCAGCACAATAAATAGTTTTTACCTTTGCTATGAGAAACCTTATCTCCCCATGGTCTTAGGAGCTGATTACAAGAGAAGATGCAGACAAAAGAATTAAGATCTCAGAGACTGGCTTGATCAATGTGACACAGAGACATGAATTACTGTTGAGAACTTAGGAGGGGAGAAAGAGAGCGCTTTGGTGAAAGGGAAAAGTAAGATTGCCTGAGTTTTTAACCTCCAGGTGCCAAAGGTAAATGAAGTAGGCTCATTCATCTTAATAAATTTATGTCCAGCACCTAGTTCTGAGTGAGATTGATTTTCCTTTTCTTGAGATATATATGTGTGAAGATATATATATAAAATAATATGTGTATATATCGCCCATACCATTGCTTTCATAAACCTGACCATGAAACTACTGACTTTTCCCAGTGTATCCAGTTGCAAACTTGGGCTCGAGATGGAGTTTCTGCTCCTGGGTTTTACAAGTATTGGCGTGCTCACTGATGGCTGCCTGGAGTCGTTGCCCTTTCCTGGAACCGGAGGCGCTGGCGGAGTCACGGTTTTACAGACAGGCTTTGCGGGGATGTGGTGCCAGGACATCTGACACACATGGTGCCGTGGAGGTGGCTTCCCGTTGGAATCTGCAGGTCCTACTTATTCTGTGGGCTTTGCCTTTTGCTTCATTAATGTTTTGCTCATCTGCAGTGCCCCCCACCGCCTCCATTCCCCTGAATTCCTTGGAGGCTCTGGCAGTACGGAGATGCAGAATATCCAGCTGCTTCTCCTGCCCCAACAGGATGTTTGAGCAGAAGGAAGAACATGAGCTACTGCAAATGTCACGAGAAGAAAAAAATAAGCCACAAGTGGCATTTAGCGCTCTGATTATTCCTTCTCATCCCCAGTACTGTGTGTATGTTTCCATTACATGTGTGACAAAGAGTAGTTAGATTTGCACTGCAAATTAATCTTTAAATATACTTACGTCCTCTCGGAGCCTCTCCAGGAGTAGTTGCGCTCCTGATGTACTGTGGTCTGTCATCCCTCCAGCGCCTGGAAATACAAGCACCACCTGTAGTCTCTCTTCTCTTTTCAAATGCCTCTTTAAATACCACTTCTTTGCACCCTAAATCTTGAGGCGTGTCAGTAGAAATGAGGCCACCTGCATCATCTGCAGCACATCTCTGAGTTCCTCATCTGATTGTCTCTTCCATTGTACCTCGGATGGGGTGACAAATCCAGTGTCATGTACAGGGGTGGCCTCCAACGCGTAGTAAATTACTCAGCGTATAGAAATGAGGATATATACACGTCTTAATGGGTACAGCGCTGCTATAGCCGTACTCTGGGTATCTGAAAATAACTCTCTGCTATGAATGTTGAAATACCAGCAATGTGGTGCTAAGAGAACAGATGGGTATTTTGCCATGTGATGTCGCCTAGAAAACAGCTTTGATTTAGTGTACCATGCTTGTCTGACTTTTAAACTTGTATTAAACAGAATTTCATAAAGGCGAACTCCACATAAAAATCTCAAATAACAAGGCACTTGGTGGGAGGTTACTAAGCTATGAAAATTATTGATTCATTCTCCTTTCATTTCAAATGGGCAGATGTGTATGAATATTTATTTACTTTGAGGTCTTTTTTTAGAGGGGAAAAAGGTCTTCAGTAGGTGTTTTGATTTCACAGCACAATCAAGGGAATTAGTACTACGTATAAAACAGTAATTAAAGCCGTTAGATTTCTGAACCCAAAATGACATAGAACTTCCCCCCACCATATAAAGCTGTTTCTTTTTCTTGCAGTGCTCCTGACGTTCAGCCTTTGTGATTATTATGTAGTGTTAGTTCATCACCGCTTCAAAACGAATGTTGAAGATTTAACCCCTTACAAACAACTGCCTCAAGATACCCTGGCTTTAGTCACCCCTCAGGTAAAGGCTTTGTGCTTTTCACTAATCGGCTGACTTATGAACCATGTCTGGGCATGCCAAAATAATGGCCAACGTACCTGTGTCTGATGTGGGAAGGCTAGCAGGTTTTTGCATCAGCAGCTGATCTGGCTGTGTAGGTAAATGGAAGGATTACCTCTGCCTTGTGCTGAAGTGGCTCATGTGTTGGGTTTACGTGAGGGGATGCCCTGGTTCCTGGGCTCGTTTTGCAGATGTGGCATGAGAAATTCATGTGTAGTTATATAGGCAGTGCTGCAAGGGCTTCAGAGCCTGCTGCTGGCGGTCTGGGAGTGCCCAGCACCTCTGGGTGTTCAGAGCTCCTCGATGAATAATGCTGTTCAATGTAAGAAATGCTAAGGTGGGCTTGGAAATCATCCCTCACATGCCTGTGATGTGCCTCACAGATACTCTGTGTCCCGAGGGCTGAGCAAAGTTTTCTCATGGTGTTTTTGGCTCACGGAGGGCAGCTTTGTTTGCCTTTCACACACGTGCGGTGGTTTTGCGGAGGGTTTGGTGCAGCCCCACCGTGCCCAAGGGGTAATGTCCGATGGAAAGCCAGAGGTCTGCATTCAGTGGCTCTGGCAGTTCTGCTTGCCTCTTGCTTGACAAAAATACAGCGGGGTGACATGTTTCCTAAGCAGCACTCACCAGCTCTTATCCAGAAGTGCTGGAGACACCCTGAAGTCTGCTTTGTATATTGTGATACTACTGAGGACATGTGCAAATGTCAGACACTGTGTGTGAAGCAGCAGGACAAAACCCTGCAGCAACCTCAGAGAGCCAGGCTGGAGCCGTGCCGCAGCAGGAGCCACAGCAGGAGCCGCAGCAAGCGCAGCCCCATGCAGGGCACCACTGTGGGGCATCAGGGGAGCTGTGGGATGGGCATAACAAATAAGGCCTTCAAGGTATCAAGTAATCCAAATGATCATAAAATTGTTCTGGTCAAAATCACATGGGTAATTAAGACATTCTTGCATCTTGAAAAGCAACATATCTTTTAATTATTTATTCTATTATGTTACATTTATTCAAACAATATACAATTATTTTATAATAGCATATAAGAATATATTAATAAAGTGTGTAGATGAAGATATACCATCTACATTTGTAATATATTTGTTTTATATTTATTATTTAGATGGCTTCCTAATAGGACTAATAGCTGTTCAACAATGATGTTGGTGTCTGGAATCAGATGAAATAGGGAAATATCACTGTAAGAAAGGAGAGAGTTAAGATTAGGTCCTTTTTTTTGGACATTATTGCTTTAAGGATACACCATATGTGCTTTTTAAAGTTGGAACGAAGTAGGAGAGAAGGGGAAGAGTAGATTGCCCTCAATTTGAAAAATAATAGTGTACCAGCATGACCTGTTTTTATGTATGAGAACCTTCAGTCTACAAAGTTCTTGTTAAAAGACTTTATCTCGCTGACCAGATGGTGCAATTTGTCTGGCATTGACATTTGGGAATATCTGCTGAATTTTGCATAAGGACAACTGTTTTAATCATCCAGTGTCTTGCTGTGTTAATCTTATTTGTCTGCAATGACCAACTCTTTTCATATTCCTGGCGATCATGTAACTGTATTGTGTGTGCTTTTATACAACCTTCTTCTCATCCTTACCTTTTTGTTGTCTACCACTTGGAGAGTTCTTTGGGTTGAACTCGTCCTGTTGAGGTGGAATGATGTGTTAGGGAAAATGAACCAGATGTGGATGAGCTTGGGATATTTAAAACCACTCTGCCAAGTTAATCTTTTGCTCAGAATAAATGCGAGAATACTCTCAGAGATCAAAGTAGTATATAAGATCAGGGCAAAGGATGAGCTGCGAAGCTCCGCTTCATGGCTGCAAAGGAGATGGGAGCTGTAGCAGCAGCTGGTTGCATGACCAGATTCCCCTGTTTGAGAAGGATGGAAAACAAAGAATTCATATATTTGTAGAAGTATAAAAAAGCAGCTTTGTAAGACAGAAAAGCCATTGACCTTCTTTCCATTACTTAAAGGAAAAAAACAGTTCCTGAAGTCGCCTGTGCTTTCCCATGCTGCAGACTGCTGTGCCTACAGCTGCACAGATGGGGATGCAGGAAAGGAGGGGCTGGATCTGTGAGCAGCGGTCACCAGCCTACCCTGTGTGGTGGCAACACCCTGCCCTCGGTGGCATGCTCTGTGGTGCTGTGTGTGGGGACAGACGTAGGGTTTGGTTATATCAATAACACATGTCCCTCCTCCTCACCAGCCCCAGAGCCCCTCTGCCCATCCCAGCATCTCCCAGAAATAAAGGAAAAAGCACAAGTGGATTAACTGCCTACAGGTCCCCTGTGCTGTCCCCTGTTAACCCATCTCAGTTTGCATGATTCATTACAGTTTAATTTAGGAAATTCAGGATCAGGATGTATGCAGCTCATTACAGATTAATTGCTTGTATTGCCTGGAGCAATACATTTGTATTGATACAGAGTGGCACAGAAATGTGCTATCCATTCACGCAAACATATTAGTCCTCTATTATAATGGTAAGGCTTATTATTTGATATTTAGACTGTATTTGCAATCACGCAGGGCAGGGCATCCTCCAGCTCCTGCGGCAGCTCCCTGCATGCCACAGGCAGTGTCCAGCCGGCGTACATATGTAGCCTATGTGAAGGACATAAACATGGGCTGTCCTTCTGTCCAGAGATGCTGGAGGTATCGAAGCACACTGGTGCCCTGGTGCTGCTGGGGCTGTGCTGAAGAAGCCTGTGCCTGCTGCAGCCTCCCAGGCTGGCCCCTCTCCGTGCCCCATCTTGGCTGCTGTCCCTGGGAGGACCTGGTCCCCCTGGATGTAAGCCTGACATGCCAGAGGGCTGGCACCCTTGTCATGCGTGGCTGTGAAACGCAATGTGAACTGGGACTTCCTAGCACCATGCCTGAGGTCAGCGTGCCACTGCAGCTCTGGCAGGGTGCCAGAAGAGCCACAGAGGTGAGTCTCTTTCACCTGGAAGTCGCCAGCCCTCGGCAGGCACGCGGCACATGGCAATGAGTGGCCTTGACTCCTTGCAAATTCTTTGAAGTCTTTTTCCAGTTACTTTTGTTTCTTTTAAACACTGGGGCACTTGGGTCACAACCATCGTCTCTACCTCAGATTTTCCTGGAGAGATTATGGTTTGACCAGTTAGGTTGGCAACTGGCTGCCATTGTAAGGCTGCTGAATTTTGTAGCTGAGGATGTGTTTAATGTGCTGTTAGCACTAGAAGCTGTGATGGATTATGTGCAACAGCAATGGTACACAACTGAACAACCAGGTAGTTAATTACTGCAATTATAACATTTTATGAAAAGGAATTGCATTCGCAGCCATTCATTATGATGATGAATTTCCCACATTTTATTACCGGTCATCTGCACCACTCGTATGACAAATGGCAGAGTCCCATGCAGAAAGAAACCCCTTCCCTTTCCTCCCCTCCCATGCATGGAGGAGATGGCGTTGTTAGTGTGACAGAGTCTAATTGCTTTGCCATCCAAGTTAAATATTTATATTCATTTGTACATATTACTCACGACCCAGTATTCTGTTGCACATTGCGTGCCTAGCTTTTATAGATAAATTTATAGTTGGCTTTCTGTGACCACTCTAATACATATAAATGCTGGTCTTAAATCTGCAGAGGGACTAGGGAGTGAGATGTTTTGGCAAATTGTGTAGAGCAAGTGAAATGACAGGAACTGGGAAGTGGGAGTATTGTACAAGTACAAGATCCTTGACTCTTGTTGAGTGATAATTTTGCAGTACTAAATAGCTGGCACATCATGTTACATGAGGTTGATGGGTGCAAATTATCGGCTTGGTTGTTTCTAGACGGAACGTTATTAGCTGTAGGGAAATACGGCAAACAGCCAGGAGCAGAGTGTGAACTTCTGTATACATTGTCTCGAGTTGCAAAAGCAATTGCGTGTGCCTATTTGAACTGACAATAGGGAAGTTACTACCAAAGCTATATTTAATGTGAAGAGATTGAGCTTTTTCCAATATGGACCTGAGACCCTGATCACATGGAGAATATCAGAATGCCACGTTAATAAGAAACAGCCTGTAATCAAATAGCTGCGTTTCCTACCATGTTGGGATCTTAATAGGCAGGACTCAAAAAAAGGATTGCAATTATGTGGTATGAAAACCTACAGTAATAACTATTTCAGAAAGGATATTGAGCTGCATAGTTCAACCAGTCTGCAAAAAGTCAAGGTGAGACCTCTTAAATGATTGCATAAACCCCTGCCCTCCTCATCTGCTGTGAGCTTCTTGCTTCTTGCACCTCCTTTCATGTGCTGGATGCCTCCCAAAAGCAGAGGCTGACGTTGGGCCAATGCCTCGTCTGGGCTGGCTGCTTGTGTTTTCCTTTTCTTGCGCTGACCTCCAAAATGTGCATGTTACATCAGCTCGTATACATTATATACAGCATTCCATTGTCATAGTAATTTATTTTTGGCAGTCAGTGTGCAAAAACTCTGAAAGCAAATGATTAGTTCAAAAACGCCTGTAATGTGAATATTCAGCAATGGAAATTTTTCCCTGGTCTCCTCCAGACTGAGGAACATTGGAAGGCGCTGTCTTTTTTTCAGTTCTGAATCGCACTCAGGCTCTTCTGTCCTCATTTCTGAAGGTCTGCACCTATAGCCCCAAGCAGATTATTATCCCAGTGATGTTTTATTCATTGCAATGCTGCCAAACGGAAATTAATATTTTCATGTTAATGAGTAGTAATGTGAGCAATCAGAAAAATCCTAACCTACGGAGAAGCAGAAAAATATTAAGAAAGAAAAGTATGCTCCAAATGAAGGAGTCCTCGTGCCGTGGGTGACAGGTTATCCAGCGAAGGGCGTCATTCCTCCGGGACACAGGGATACAGGGCAGGGTGCTCCCAGCCCTCCCAGCGTGCGAGTGTGCTCTGCGGCTGTGCCTGCAGCCCTGCGTGTGCCGTGGAGCCTGGGCAAGAGTGGCTGCCGGGTGCTAGCTGGGCTGTGAAAGTGACTGACCGCTTTTACTGACTCTCCTGGATGTGTTGTGCCAAAGGCATTGAAAATGCACTCCGGGATTAATGTCAATGGTATCTCCTAAATGTAAGAAGTTAATAATTTATTAGCCTGCAGTCAGTCCGTGCTTGGCAAGTGGCTTCAGAGAGCGGTACGTGCATCGGTGCAGATATGCACCGTGCGAGCCACCCTTTTCCTCCTGACCGTGGGGGCTTTGTTCTGGTGTCCATCCCCCTTTGCAAGACTGGCTCTGATGCTCCTTTATGCAGGTTTTCTTCTTCCCAAATAATGCTGGCTAAGCCTCAGATAAATTATTAACTACAGAGCACAGTGGCCACTGTTAAAATGGTTAGTTTTCTTCCTAGGAGGAATCAGGGCTGCTGCATCCTTAGTCTTCCTTGCAGATGTCCCCTGGACTGCGAATGCTTCGAGATTGGTTTCTGCTGCTGGGGCTACTGCTCTGCTGAGCTGTACCTGCTATGGTTATATTTTAAATAAAAATTTGAAACACATCATATGATTCACGACTAAAGCCACAGTTTGCCATAGGACTTGTTGGAATCATGAATTTCCATCAGGACGCAGGGTGGGAGGGTGCTTGGTGCCAGATGGAGCCAGCTGGGCTGTGGCTTGGCGTGTGGCTGCCCATGTGGCTGGCTCAGACCAGAAATGGGGCAAGGGGATGCAGAAACGCCCTTGAGATGAAAATGAGGCCTCAAGGCAGCAATAGGAGGTGCAGATGAATCAGGGCAAGTGGTCGTGAGGGAGGTGGTGGTGTGGTGTTCTCGGTGGGGTGGGTACAAGATGGGTGTCCACTGAAAAGCGAGGTGGAGGAAAAAACTTGAGTGTGCTTTCTGTCAGTGGAAACTTTAGGCAGAACAAAATCCATTATATAAAACACATGTGAGTGATTCTCTGTGAAGCCAGAAGAGAGAAGGCTGTGGCGAACAGCAGAGCTGACCTGGAGGACTTCGGGCACTACGAGTGCTCCTCTTCACATCCCAGAGAGCCCGGCTGCAGAAGGCTTTTTGAAATCTCTTTGAAAAACATCAGTGTCTTATCCTGTTCGGATCAAATGAGGAAAATGCTTTCAACAAAGCATTCTGAAATTCATGTAAATGAGCTGAAATGGGGGCTGAGGGATTGCCTTTGGTGTCAGGTGGGAGGAGAACTGCTGCAGACCCTTGCTGAAGCTGGGATGCAGTGCTAGGTTGGGCTGGTTGTTTCCTGAGGACTGGGAAGCAGAAGTTTGAGTGTAATTTCTGTCCCCTGGTGGCCAGTGTTTAGGAACAGCGAGCTTTGAAATAATGTGTGTGTGGAAATGGCCCAGGAAGACTGAGTTTCTGTGTGCGTGTCAGTGACCGAATATTGAATATACAACAAAACTGAGAAAACTTTGCTGCGAGATTTTGAATGTAGCACGGCCGACATGCTCAGTGCAGCTGCTCGGCTTCATTAGCAATTGCAAACATTTCATCCATGCATTGCCACTAAATCATAGAACGATTTATAGCTTATTATTAAGGAAAAGTGGGCCTCTGCCACCTGCCTTATCAGCAAGGAACGGCTTTAAACGGTGTTCCCTGCTAGAGGTACGGCAGTCACTGCTCGCCGGCTGGGAGCCGCCTGCTCTCCCGGCAGCCACCTGTGCTGCTTCGAAGGGCATCATCAGCAGAGTTGTAGTTTAGCAGCTGATGGCGAGAACTTCTTCTGCGGTTCCTCAGCTATGCAGACACGCATCCATCGGTAGGAGCCTTTGCTCCAAGAATAATATCGTGCAAACGAGCGGTGCGATCCTGCCAGCTGGGCTGGGCTGCGCAGTCAAACAACTCGCAAACACGTTCGCTGAGAAGCCCCCTTCTGAAAGAAGCAGGAAGACTCCGTACAGAAACAGCGTGGCTTTGCCAAGCTGCAGCCAGCTTGTTTACAGGACATGCCAAGTGCTTGTTCACAGTCGAGGCGAACATACCGATCTGGTGTCAGTAACAGTCTCAATTCAATTCAGTGTTTGAAAACAGCGCATTGGCCGCAGCCAGATTCGTTGGTGTCATCAGCGCCGGCTCTTACACAAACTGCCTAAAACTGTGGTTTTGTTTTGACATAACTTAGAAAACCATTTTTCATCACTACCAGTAACTGCTCTGAGAAATCTCTGGTCGATAGTCGCATAGACTTACTGCATTAACATTGTGCGCTGAAAGAAATTGTACTGGATTTTGTTTTCCTACAGAGAAGTCTGGTGCGGCTCTGTGGGTAATAGCCCTATGTAAAACGTTTTGAGCTTGAGGAAAACTGGCTATTTTTTTACTGTTTTTATCCTTTTTTTACTGTTACAGAAATTCATAGCCATTCTTCTCAGTTTCTGCTGTTTTAGTTTTGTTTGTTTGGCTTTTTTTTACATTTTAGTAATAACAATATTTAACTTTCTATTTTAAATTTCCCGTGTATATGTTATCCTTCATGAATGCATGTTGCTGCGTGCCTCTGCTGTGAAATTCAGTAAAACTCTCGCACCAGAAGGACCGTCGTGTCACCGAGCTGTTAAGAGAGCATCCCTGCTCTGCTTCTGTTTCTTTGCTGAAATAACCCTGCCATGAGACAAAAGAAAACTAACAGCATTTTACCGGCCGTGAGTGAAAGGTAAATTACTATTTAGACTAACTACTAGGTATAGCAAGCATTTTGGTAATGCCAAATGCAACTACAGGTTTTAATACAGGGACATTGCTTATAGCTCTCATGAAAGAAAGTCTGTTGGCTGCATTAATTCCCCAATGACAGATTAATTTCCTCCCTTTACAATAATTATGCATGTGTACTGTTGTTGTATGACTCATTCAGTCTTTCACATATGACACCACGGCCTCATCTGCAAAAATGCTGAGCGACCTGCAGGCTCCATTGCCTGCAAACATCTCACAAGTATTTCAAAAATATAAACACAGAACTTAATTTATTATTACATTCCCTCCCCCTCCCCCCCCCCCCCCCTTGAAATAGGAAAGGTGAATGGCATGTTAGGAGCTTCTTTTTGTCCAGCACCTTGTTTGGGTACCTATACAGAATTTTAATATTATTAAGTTCCTTAGCTGGAAAAATAACTGCCCTTGTCCAGCCATCATACTGAATATATACATACAGGTGTCAACCTGAGGCTTTGAAAATGCTCAGGCTGTGCTACAGTGTGCTGATTTGTTCATTCCTGCAATCAGATACATGTTGTGGATTTATATAAAAATTGTATCAAATATTTATACAGAATTTGTTGGAGAAGTTTGTCTCTATGGGTATTGCAGGTTATATAGTGCTTACAGCTTTGCTGGGCAAAAGTAAACCTTTACTTTGGTAAATCATAAAATAGGATTGCACCCCACATCAGTACCATTTGAATGCAGTCCTGCTTTAGACAAGAGAACTGACATCTCCGGTAGAGCCATGCTCCATTTTCCAGTCTTCATATTTTGAAAAATTGGCTGGGTTAGGTCTTGTCCTGCAAATTGTTATGATGTGAATATTATTCATAGAAATGAATATCTCTGTTGGCATGAGTGAGGTGTCTGTGTTGCTATGAATTCCTTAGGACGACAGGAGTCTGCAAGTTCAGCTGAAATGCCAGAGAGCACATCTTGAACTTTTTGTTCTGTGGAAAACAAATGATCGTATAAGCAAGTAATTGCTGTACTTTATGGAGTAAGGAAATGGCAGTATGCAGGGTCTGGTCCTCGCCAGCAAATTGCAGTGCCCTTGTGTACGTGGAGAAGTGACTTTTTCTCCCAGCGATGTGACACGTTAGCGACACTAGCCTGCAGGGCAAAACTCCCGTAAGGTTTCCTGCTAATCACAGGGACTTTCTCCTGCTTTTCTTATAGACCCTCATATTTTTGTTTGCTGTGTCAATATACATCATGTGTTGTGAAACTGAGGAGGGGTAGGGAGGACTGGGTGCACGTGCAGTTGCATTTTGCTTTATTTAGTGAGCTTAAAAATGGGTGAAGCTGACAATTTGGAATTCATAATAATTAAATGGTGTTAGAGCTGGCTGCTAGGAGCTTCAGCACGACTCCCTGTGCACAGACAAATGCAGTATCATTCATCGCTTTTGCTATGTTAAATTACAAGGGGCGGCGGGGGGGTGGGGATCTCATTTAGAACCTACTGAAGTGAATGGGATGACTTCATTGATTCAAGGCGATTTTGTTCTATATTTTAGGACCTTATGTAAGAGCTGCCTACGTCTTCCCTTTCCCCGTACAGCTGGAGGAAAGCTGAACACACGCTTCCCCAGTGTGCCTCTTCTGTGGGTAAGGCAAGTGAAGATAACAGTTGGGTAATTCATCATTTGGCTGCAAAAGGTCGATGGCGTTATCTGCTTGAGCAACGGTAATGGGTCACACGACACTGGTTTGTGCCAGATGCTTTGGCGGGTTACAGGTTAATGCGGAGGGCATAGTGTTGTCCAGATTTTTCAAAAAGCTGACTTTTCGGGATTGGTCTAAAGTAATGTTCTGCCTTTGATCTGTACTTGTAAGAGGTAATTTCTGCAGCTTGTAATGTGTTTTATTTCTCATGCTTACAAACCAAAAAATGGACAGCCTTTCCAACTCCATGTTTGTGGAGTGAGGCTCATTTAAACAGTGGCTGAGATTAAAACAGAGAAAAAAAGCTTCCTGGGCACGATTCTGGGACTGTTGCAGGCTTGTGCAGTGCCTGCTGCCATCAAAGCATGGACTGGCTACCTCAGACCACGTCTCAAAGGCTTCTTGTCCTTACGGGGAATAAAAGTGCACAGTGGGGTTTGGGTGTTGGCGGATGCTCTGTGCAAGGACAGAGCGCTGGGCCCCCGCAGCCCCGTGCCTGCTGCTCGCAGCTCCTGCACCGCACAGCCGGGTACCGAGTCAGGGCTCTGCTTGTTCCCCCAGGCTGCGGTCTGGTCCAGCTGTGTGGGAGATGCTGCATTGGATCGGTGCTGCCTTAACAGGCTGCGTGGCTCTAAACCAGCTATGCTGAGGTACCCCAGCCCACCAGGCACCGTGGGGTGTGCGGGTGCCACGGGCAGGCAGGATTGTGCTTTTCTCCTCTGCACTGATCTCTCAGATGCTGAAATTACTGTGGGAGACGTCCTGTTCTCCAGGAACACTCACAGCCGGGAGAACCGAGCTGCGTTTGAAGCCACGGTTCCTCCTCTGTTACCCCGAAGGAATTCTGCTTGTGCATGCAGAGCCACAAAAGGGCTGTAGTGCTGAATTTCCTTTGATGCAAGAGATATTTATTGGTATTACTCACATGTAAATAGGCTTCCCTGCCTTTGCCTCTAAGAGAGGATTTGAACAATTTCCACATGAGAAATCCACTTGGATGGTTGTTGATTTGAAAACAAAGCTGGTTTCTAAATTCTGATTTGGTTTCCCACAAGTTTGCTGCTCCTCTGCTCTTCCTTTTTCCATTTTCTTTGTAAATACAGATTGACATCCGTAAAATTTCTGCCTATTAGAATTGTGCCTTCGTCAGCATCTCTTCCTTCAGGAACTTTGTGTGATAATTTCTAGAAGCCATTCCTTGTCTTCCAGAAGTCTAGTCTTAGAAAATAAACAAACCCAGACAAATGCATTTTTAGTCTGGAAAGGCACAAATAAGTAACCTGTACTTTTTAAATCAGGCACTGTAGAAATGCTGAGCTTTAAGTCATTGTCCTAGTAATTATTGTCATCACTGTTGTTATTAAAAGACATAAGATTTTATTGCTGATAATTTGGAGGCTTTGATACATTTATTTGAACTGACTGCTCCTTTGGCAAAGAATAATTGCTTAAATTTCTCTCATGGGCTTTTGCTTCTATAAAAAGATTGTTGACCTTGAAGCTTTTACTTGATTTTGAATTCTTATTCAAATGCGAATACTAATAACCTGGGGAAAAGGACGTAACTTCCTAAGTAGATGTTACTTTTGAGTTCTGGGGACCTTGTGCAGAAAAATAAGATTTTTCTTGCATTGTCAGAGACCCCCAGCCTCTCACTTAATTGGTGGTTTGGTTTTTTTTGTTTTGTTTTGTTTTTTAAGAGTAGGAAGGTAAGGCTTTCATTTTCATAAACAAATGTTCATGGTATTTAAGTTCTTTGACTGCTGAAGATCTGTGCTGTGTTGCTTGGTGGACCTTTTGGCATTTGTGTTGTTTTGTTTGGATTATTGTGCCTGGGAAAGGGTATTACGAAGGGCAGCACTGTGTACCTCCTGCATCACTTTTTCTTTCTGCAGCTTTCCAGCTCTTTTAATACCAGAGCTGCCCGTGTAGTCCTTAGGGTAAGCTTTTCTCCTTCCCTTTATTTGGTGAAGAACAAGTGTGGGCTTTTGGTGCTTCTGCAAAAGTAGTATTCTCAGAATTATCAAAAGCAAATGTGAGCCTTCGTTTCACCCAACTAGCTCTCTCAAAAATGAGATAACAGGGCTTTTGGGACAAGTTGGTGATAAGCTAGAGCATCAAAGCAGAGGCGGGGATGTCCCTGCTCTCCCACGGCCTTGCTGGGTAACTTTTGGCAGGTCACGTCTATCTCCCTGAGCATTTGTTTCCCCGTCTGCACGGAGGTTATAGTGCCAGTCTTCCCGGCGAAACAACTCCAGGTTTGCTGGCAAAGCCAAGAGTACTGTGTTTGTGGTAATTGTGTGTTTAAGTGCCTTGCTCATTGGAGTCTCACTGAGATACTGCACATCTCCGAGTCCTGCTTCAGCTTCAGCTGCTCCTGATGCTGCCCAGAACCCGCTCAGCGCCTGGCCCTGCTGACGGTCAGAGGCAGGAGCAGTGCTTCTGCAGGGAAGGGTTGCATGTGGGTCTGACTGCTATGGGAGGAGAATAGTTTAGTTTACTTTTTCTGTTTTACTTAATTAAAACTTTGTGGATCCTGAACTTCCAGATTGGTGATTTCTGTAAGAACAACTCCAAGGAGCTTGGTATAAACACTGTGCATCTTCCCCACCAAGCAGCTCTGGAGTCTTGTGCAGAGGTGTGCTGCTCTCCTACATGGAAAATGGTGATGCCATGAATGCTGCTGAGAGGCAATGGTGAATAAACCCATCAGGAGACATGGCTGGATTACCAGAGAAAGGCTTTTATTTACATTACAGATGATAAGAACTGACAGAAGTCTTAAAAGATACAGATATAAGAATTTGAGAATTTGTATGCTTATTGAATTGCTGTCAGGTGCAGCAGCCAAACACACTTAAACGTGATTTTTACTAGAGGATCTTGTGGAGATGTTCAAATAATTAAAACTCAGATATATTTCTTTGGTAGTGTATTCATCTTGTTCAGTGAGAAGCATGTTTGAAGGCTCTGCAGCAAACAGGAGAGGTCTGGACAGACAGCTTATCAAAGGTTTCTAAAAATAAGCTTCAAGTTTGCCAACTGATTTGTAAATTGTAATGCTCCAGGTTGTGGGCAGTTCTCAGAGAGGAAAGGGTGTGAACTGAGTGTGTTCGTGCTGGCTGGTTCCTAGCTGTGATTATTGCAAGGTGGTTTGCTATTTCTACAAGAATATTTCTGTTCCTTGATCCTCCAGCTGCTGTTGGGAGGAGGTGATGGCCAGGAGTCTGCTGCATCTGGGCCATTCGCTGTTCACTTCCTGAAGTTGTGTTGCATGAAATAGTGTGCATTTAGGTGATGGACCTATTCAGCTGTGGTAATAACAAAGAATGATTTAGGAAGTAAATTAAGAAGAAAAAAAGAGTTGGATAACAACATATAATAGTGCCAGGCAGTGTAAAAGACTCTGGAGAGCTCCGAAATGTCATGGTTTCATGCAGTGTGCAAATAAGGATGAAATTGAAAATCAGCTATTTTAGGGAAGGTAGCTCTTAATTTGCGTGAAATAATAATCAAATAATTATCAGGCCACCTTAAACAGCAGTATTGAAGGTCACTTAACTGCACAGAATGAGACAATAGAATAAGATATACCTGGCATAAATTTTTAAATAGAGGTATAATTACTGATGGGATGTGTTAATTTATATTTTGAATAAACACTTCTATGTTTCTATATAATAACTGACTTTAGCGTGCAAACATCTAAGAATGTTTGACTCTTAGATGGTTCTGTAGTATTGAGTTCCAAGTCTTAGCCTGAAACTGTTAGAAACTGAGGCAATGCGTAAATAGGACATGAAGATTTTCAGTTATCTTTAATCAGGAAAGTAAAGATTAATGAGTCCAATGACAAAAGGACATCTCCTTGTGTTGGCTTGTAGGCTCTGGTGGGTAAAAGGCCGGAGGAGTCAAAGTCCTCTCATGCATAGTTTTAAAATACTCCTTTGTTTGTGAAAAAGCGAAGAAAAGCTGTTCTGTGAGCTGCAGACCGCAGGCGATTGCTTCCAAAGGACTCTTGCTGCAGTACGTCAGTGATGATCACTGGCTGCTTTGACATCCTCCACTTAGCTCTTGCTTCCCTTTCCATGGAAAGGTTGTAAACTTGGCAGCATACAAAAAAAAAAAATAATGTGTCTGGTCAAGTGAGGCGCAAATGAGTTGAACTTAATGGTCAAAAAGTAGAGTGCCACCTGTTTTCAATGTTTTTTAATGGCAGCAGTAGTGCGTCAAACGTCTTGGCTTTAGAATCAAAGCTGAAATAAGCAATAAAAAAATGTTGTCTGCGTTGAATGGTTTAAACTATGTATCCTATATTAGGCTCAGACAGAAATTTGAATATTATACCAGTACTGTGGTCTTTAAGAAGTACATTATTTTTATTATTATTCTTCACATCCATGCCTCATATGTTCTCTTTTATTGGAGTTAATGGCAAATACTCTTAGGTAATAACAAGGGTGCAGGTTAATTATTCAGTAACTACTGCTAAAGAATGCAATGTTTCCAATCTTGGTACAAAAAGGCTTCATTTTCCACCATGTTATTAAAGATTCTCACTTAAGGGTCCCGAGAATGAATTATTGCTTCTGATTTAGGATCATCAAAAAGCATGTCGTTTTTGCCTTTATTTAATTGGCTTGTGATTTAATGTTAATGAAATATGTGTACCTCTGCTCTTATGTTTTAAAAATGGAGCTTGTCGGGCTGTGTCCAAGCCAGGGGAACTCGGCTGTGGGGTACTGTGGTCATGTTTCTCTGCCGACGGTGATGTCCCATGCAAATCCCAGAGTGCTGGAGTCTGCTGAGAGCAGCACCTTGTGTTCTGAACACTCCGGGCTGCAGGGTAAGATCTGTCCCTGTGCAGATGTTCATCTGAAATTACCCTGCATCACTTCAGCTGCTCATGTTTAACACATGTATTGGGTTTAGATAGCCAACTAAAGGATGAGTCACTGTGTTGGGTTGTGAGAAATGTGGTTTCCTTGTGTTGAACAACCCTCTGCTGCACATATGTGCCTGGATACGTGTCTGCTGGAGCTCCGGTGGGATGGAGCCGTGGGGATCCCGCACCAAGCCGGGCGGGAAAGCAGCACTACAGCGGCTCAATGGTGAGATTTCATGCAAATGCTGCTGATGGGTTTTCCTCTTGTCCCTTCTCCCAGCAGCAGGGCTGGAGGGTGCTGAGGGAGGAACCTGCGTTCTGCACCCATAGGGACTCCTGCTTACAGTCGTTCCTTGCTGGCTTCTGTGTGTGTGTGTGTGTGCAGGCTATAAACCTGCCGAAAGGTACCGTGCTCTGCATGTCCACCCAGGGGCTGTGTGGGACCTTTGTGGTGGTGGGACGGCCAAACTGGGAGCCACAGGGAACCTCCTGTTGTGGAGGGGTGGTGGAGAATTTGGCACGGACCTTTGTAGCAAAGAACTTGGAAATCTGAAAGGGAGAGAATGATTCCTAGCTCAGAAAAATGAATTAGTAAGCAGACAATGGAATGCAACTTAAAAGCAAGGTGTTTTCCCCATCTCCTGTGGGTGAATCGTCCCCCTCAGCCCCACTGCAGGGCTTGTCCTGCTCAGCCCGCTGCTGTCTTGGGGGCATGAGGGGCTGTCCTCTGTCTTTCTCTGCCCCCCGCCCCCCTGCTCCTTTCCTCCCCCTTGTATCACCACGAAATTCAGAGTGACCACTGGTTGCAGGAACGCAACAGTGATTATTTTTTTTCTTGAGGGCCAGGCGTTTGCAGCAGTGTTTAATTAATAATAATAAATCCTCTCACCCCATCCGTCTCCCACCACTTAGGTGAGCATTATCACAGAGACAAAACTGGGGGCACTGGGGTTAATTAACTTGCTCCGGGCTGGTGTTCAAGCCAGATGGGATCTTCAGTCAAGAAAACCCCACAGACAAATGTAAGGAAATTAGATGTGTTGCAGCCTCCATGGGGGCTTATGTAGGCAGCCACAGCAAGGTCACAGAAGGCACAGAAACAGCAAAATGAGAAATGCACGTACAAAGCACAAACAAATAAAGGGACAAGAGAAGAAGGGAAGGTCTGGGGAGGAAAACAGGAGTGTGTTGCAGGATTTAACTGAAAACTAATGCTTTTTTTGCTCCTTGTTGCCCTCCCCTCTATAAGTGAGGCCAGACCTTCGGATTTGTGAGGCTGCTGAGCACACACCACCCTCTCCTGCCTTTGGCCTGACTGTAGGTAAGCAGCCTGTGTCTATGACAGGCCTCTTGATCCCAAAATATGTGCAGCAAAGTGTGTATTTACTGTAATCAGCCTCTAGGCTATAGATCAACAACACTTTCTGCTTTGTGCAACTTCTCAAATGAGTCATGTTTCTCTCTTCATTTGAATGTATGTGTCCTCTAAGCCAGTTGATAAATCGTTCTTCCCTAACTCAATTAAATGCGGTTGTGTTTTCCTGTAGTGCTACAGTTTAATTCACAGCATTGCAGCGAATGTACCGTAATGATGCTTCTTGTAAGTTATTTGTACATGTTGCAGTTCTGTCTCAAAGAGCTACTGCTGTAAAGTGAAATATTATTTTATACGGAGGAATAAAGGCTTCTTGAGCTGTACTTCTAATAGGACCTCTGAGAAAGGTGCATGGAGGATCCTGAATGTCAGCAGAAGACCTCGGAGCTATGCCTGTTCACCCTGACATACCTGGGCGCTTTGGAGGTGAAGCGACAAGCGCTCATGATTCGGATGGGAACTTTTGCTGACATAAATTATCATGATTCATTACAGTCATGGGGAGCAGTGGCAGCTGCTACCATCTGTAGCTCAGCCCTGTTCAATATACAGCCCCAAACCTCCCATCACTGTGTCTTGAAAGGATCACGCTACATCAAGTGATGATCTCCATTTTCTCATCTGATATTGCAGACTCTTTTCTACAGCAAGCTATTATCAAAGTGTTAAATTTTTTCAAATTAACATCTGAAGACCTCTTCCATTCTGGGGGGCTTTGAAAGCTTGGGTGATATATCAGTGACCAAATGTAATTGGTTTCTCTAAAGTTTGGCGTTCTAAAAGGAAATCTGACTTGGATGTATGTAGTGAATGATTTAATTTATGTAGAAGCAATGGGTCTGAAAAAGGAGGAGGAGGAGGAAAAGTTGTGATATGGAGGCTGAATTCATCTTAAGTTATGAATAATAGATGACTCACTTGGGAATGTTTTTGTGCTAGATTTAAATTAAATCTCATCAAATACATGATAATTGGATATATTTATAAACCTGCAAAGCCTACTCAAGGGGATTTTAGTAATATTGTCAATACTACAGGTCAACCGTAAAACTAGTCAGAATTAATTATTGCAAGGAGTTGTACCTGGCTGCAATGGCAATTCATTATAGTAATCCCTGGAAACTGAGGTTTCAACAGTCTGTCTTTCTCATTCTGGGTTCTCGTTCAAAGTACTTTTAGGGGGTTTAGTCAAAACAGTGTTGTGGTTTACCAGGCACTCCAGAAGAGTGAAGCTGTTAATGACTCACAAAACTGGCTTTCTAGGGACTGCTATGTCCCAGCTAGGTCTTTGCAGGTCTGAGTGACTTGATACTTTGCATATACTCAGGACTTTCATATACATAATGGCGATACTGCATAATCTTGTTTGTGCTTTACATTGGCTGGACAAGTGAGGGCTCCATCCTTCAGCTGGCCAACTATTTCTCACAGCACCTGCGGGAGCTCTGAGAAGGCTAATGAAGGGAAATTGGATTGAGTTGGCCAACAAATTCAAATCTTGGTCATATTTGCTCTCCCGGTTGGAGAAAACCATTGGCATGAAAACATTTCCGTCTTCTGCTCCTGCCATGTACAAGCTGCTGTGGTGTTTGCAAGGCTTTTGAAGGATGAGAGCAAACAAAAGACTGATCTCAGCTTGCACCCTCAAGCGCTGGTTCTTTTCTCCTCACATTTTGTGTCAGGTTGTCTAGAATTTTTTCTCCTCTCAGTGGTACAAGGTGTCTCACCCTCTGGCCCTCTCTTGTTTTTCACAGGAGGATAGTTATGGTTGTTTCAACATGGTCTACAAACCTGTAGTTGGGTTGAGTTAATCTGGCCTCTCTGGGTTGTATTTGCCTGATCTGCATGTGATAAGGCACTCCTCTGATGCTTTAAGGGCTGTAGCGTTCTCTACTGATGAAAATAGTTAGATATTTACTGGTTTTTTCCTACAAATTATCAGGTCATTTTAAAAAATGAGCTCATTTTAATCTAATTCTGCATGTGCAACTGTCTGGAGAGTTATTTTCAGCTCCAGTAGTTGCAGTTTGCAGTTATTATGCTTCTTTTAAGAAAAGAAAAGTAACAGCTCTATATTTTATGGGAATTACTGGTGATCTTTCAGAACAACTTCTGTTTAGGATAAGTAATAGAAAAATAAGAAGCCAAAGGGATAGTAATGTGGACTTGAAAAAGCACAGAGGAAGTAGGAATAGATGTGAAGATTACTGAAATATTAACATTTGACCACTTAGACATGAATATTTCAATTAAAAAACATGTAATACTTATTGAAGTGAAATCAACAGTTCCTAACTAACCATGCCTTCTGATCATAAAAAAGCAACACTTTATTTCATTTACTTAATTGCTGTGATTCATGTGTGCATTCAGACATGTCTGCAACCTGTCTACTGTATCTTATATAGGTCATGGATTTGAAGTGAGGTGTCAAGAAATGCCTCAAGTACCTTAATTAATTCCCGTCAGGAGTGTGGATGTAGGGGCACTGTTTTTTACTCTGTGTTTCCACCCGTGTTTTGATACTTCTTGACTACAGGGTGGCACTGTGGGTGTTTTGCCCAAGTGCTGCTAGTACAGGCATGGCTAAAGGTCATGTCCAGTTTTAATATACTTTTAAACTTGATGCTTATTTTCTGTTTTTCCGTGGAACTTGTGACCAATTCAAACACTTCAAATTCAGCAACATTTTGTCAGTTTATTTACTGGGAAAAAAACTAGTAGCTAGAGTCTGTGCTTAAGGTAGGCTGCCTTAGGTTTCACATTTATTTTTATTAAAAGGCATAAATCAGCTTTGCAGTGCCTTGTATCAAAAAGTTCTACTCGTAATTTTTTGTATCAGTGGTTTAATCGTATACATTATTGACCTCTACAGTGTTGCTTGGGCCACGAAGCCAGGCGTGCTGCAGGGTCCCAGCTGGGGACGTGGCAGTGTGTCCCTGTGTCCGTGTGTTGGGGGTGGGTGGGTGCCAGGTGAGCGTGTAGATAATCTGCTGTGAGGAGGGAGGGATTTCACACTGGTTGCTCAGTGACGCTCTATGCCCCAAAAGAGTTTAATCATGAATCTGCTTCCCGTACAATGCTGGCATAAAGCTTTCACCATTTCTAGATGTCCTCTGCTCCCCTGTCCTGGGGGCTGCTGATGCCGGAGCAGGGCTGTGTATGTGCTTCTCATCTATTATTTGTTATCCAAAAAAAACCCCAAGTGCCAGCTTCTATTAATACCCACATCTGCAGCTATGCTCCCTTACATATAAGTATTACCAAGAACCTCAGACCCTGATTTTGCAGATACCTTATGCAAACAGGATGACAACTTCCCCTGCAAGCTGCATGACAGAGGCATCACCTGCAGAGCAACAGTGATTCTCCTGCCAGGGCTCCCCAGCTGGGGTGAGTTGTCACTTCCCAGCGATGAACAAGGCTCTTCCAAATGAGCCACACACACTAATGTTGTTGAGAAACCTCTGAAGCATTTGGCCTAAGATGTTCTAACATTCCTTGCAAAAACAGCTGCTGCATTACTTTGCATTCCTCTCCCTGTCATTGGGAACAGGGAAAGAGAGGAGAGTGAACACAAGGAATTACGATGCTCATTGCTTGGAAAGGAGGAGAATGAGACTGAAAAGTCTTGGGAGATTTGAGACCACCACTGGTGGAACTGAGTGCTGAAACCAGCAGTAGTAAATACTTCTGGTCTCTTTGATGAGATTTAAGATTTACTGAAGAGGATTTTTTAAAAAATGTTTTCTGTGTTAGTAAGCCAAAGATTTTTGATACAGAAGAGGTACTTTCAGAAATTTAATACAGATTGTCAACAATCTGTCTAGTGTTTAACAAAGGGAGTGGGTTAATCCAGTGAGTGCGAGACAGGAATACGTGATACAAAGCATTGGTAGCTGAGGGAGCAATGCAATGCAGCAACGGAAGCAGAGGAAGCAGGGAAAAGCTGGTCTGTAGCTTTGCACGGGGATTTCTGGATTTGCTGAACCCAGTGTAATGCGTGTGCCCATAACTCCATGCATCCCACCATTGCCTGGCTTGAATTTGTGTCACTGAACTTGATTCTTGTTCCTGCATTCTGGTGTAAATCAGGAGGCACGCTGGACAAATCAGATAGGTGCGAGCGGGGTCCAGGGTGGTGCTGGGTTTGGATTGCCTGTAGATATCCAAACCCTGTGGTATGTGTCAGCAAATATAAAAGAAAGCCTTTTCCTTCTCCCTGTGGCTGGGGGCTGCAAGGCCAGGTGGTGCAGGGGCCAGGCTGCCGCACAAGCCACCGAGCAGGGATGCGGTGACCACACCTTGGGTACCGTTCAGCTGTGATGCCCAGCTCTCAGCAGCTTTGACGGCACATGGGTCCATGCTCTGAAAAGTGCCTTATTCTCATTTCAGCATCCACAGCTGGAAAATTCAATATCCAACCCAGCTTAGCAATAATTAATTTTATTTTCCCCATAACTAATCCCTGTTGTGAGAGATGAGCCTTGTGAGGGGCAGGTCAGAGTTTAGAGCAACAGGACCTGATAATAGGCTGGACCTAAAAATGTGTCACTAAATGAGGGGACACACTATGGGCATGATCCTGAATGGCACCGCTCATTTAAGATCTTTTAATATACTAGAATTAAGTAATACTATAAATGAGATTTGAGGCTGATGGCTTCTTAATTATATTTTAGCATTCTGTGTTAATTAATTTACTGAAATGTTTCAGGATGTTTTCCCACATTGCATGCCTCTCCCCCTCCTTCCTCCCCAAGGAGCAGCTGACAGCAGTGATGTGTAAGTGCAAATTAACCTTTACAATGGCCACATCATTTCACCATTTGAGTAACAGAAACCATGGTGGAATATTTGTTCTCTACAAAATATAAAGCAACTGAACATCTTTCTTAACAAATGAATAACAGAGTTTAAATAACCATGTCAAAGTATCCCTCTGAAAAATTTCTGATTTGGTTGCCTAATCATTGTAATTTAGTGTAGTTTCCTTCTGAGAAACTGTATTATTTGGGAGGCCATACAAGATCCCAACGGTACAACTTCATTTCTGCAGATGTGGAAGTTTTCTTACAACGGAGGAGATCTAGGAGGTTTTTGTCACCAGCTGAGAGCTCATCCTGAAGCTTCTTATCTCAATAAACTCTGCTCCCCACTGGTGTTCCTGCTGGTTAGTGTGTATTACAGAATAACCAGTTCTGTCTTGATTATAAATATATCACTTTGATGGTAAACATGATTGAGTTATGTTCCGAGTGGAGGATTCTTCTCCAGCACTGATGGTCAGCGGGGACCCTCCCCAGCTCTGTGGCAGGGTTACGGACAAGCCTGATTTTTTAACCACATCAGGGCAAAGTTTTGGTTTTGCATCATGGTTGCAAAATGCCAGGTATGTGACACATTATGAATAGTCTCTGTGACTGAAAAAGTCCACGGTCATGTGCAGGCAGGCATGACAGAGCATCATGGCTGGGTTTCGTGCGTGATGCACGATGCGGGTGAAGTCTCTGCTTCCCCCTCTCTTCCATGCTGCTTGTTCTGTGCTTCACCTTAACTTTCCAGCATAAAAGCAGTTTCAGAGCATCCTCCTCAGCACCCCTCTCTCCCCCCAAAATACTGAGATCGTGTGAATGGCACACCAGGCTGGCATCCCGCGCTGCACCTCTCTGGGTGCTGCAGGGAGCCAGGATTGTGCTCCTGCAAATTGAATAGCCAACTTTCACACTACACCCCCCAGCAGACAGCAGAGGCTCAGAGCACCTCCCAGAGATGACCAGTTAAATGAAATGGACTTTAAAAATCACATGAACACCTCTTTATATGATAAAGTACAATGGTTAAAGTGTTTCCAGTAAGTAATTTCCCAGAGTTTCTGAGATGATTTCTGAAAAGACACCATTCATTGCCCTCATTATGCCAATTCCAGATGAAAATGAAGGCCATATACTCAACTGTATGAAAGTGAAGGGAAATATTTAAGGGCACTTTATACTGTGTAAGTTACTGCTAAATCACCTGATGTACCTGGGATTGAAATTAGAGGGCATTAAAAATATGTTACTTGAAACTCATGTCCTCTTCACTTGATTTGTGCATGTTCTTTTAGATATGTGACAAAAAGAAAGAGGTTTCAGGAAAACAGCTCATACACTCATAAAACTGGTAGAGTTTATTCTCCTGAGCTCTCCTTCCTTACCAGAAACTCTTGAGATAAGGGGGAAACCACCACCTTTATCTTCCAGGGAGCTGAAGGACACCATCTGCTTCTGTTAGAGGGTGGTGATGGTGAGGAGGAGCATGGCGAGAAGGGCAGAGGACCCTTGAAGGTGCCCTGTTAGTTACGTTTGGGTTGGAACTGGCCTGTGGCACAGCTGAAGGACAGACCTTGCTGTGGGGCTGAAGCAGCAAAGGCAAGAGTTGAAGACATTAGAACACTGGGCTGCCATTCTCTGAGACGACAGTGGTGTAGGATTTAGGAGCCTTGGGTGTAACGATTGGCGTGGAATCCCAAATGCAGGGGATGGAGAAAGCTTCAGGGAGTCCAGCGCTGTGATAGGTGAAAGATTTCAGATCTGAGTTTCTGGCTTTTGGTGACCTGCAATTTTTTATGAACTTTTATTTTAAAATAATTTTAAAAACCCTACCATTTTACAGCAGCAGGGACAATAAGAGAAAGGAAAACCACAAGTCATGTAGCCAGCTGCGGTCCAGGATGACAATGTATAAGGAATAAGCCATTTGTGGAATCCTAAATGGAGAAGTCTGGAGGAGGGGCAAGAAAAACGCCAAAAAGTAAGAGTCCTTTAGGCAAAGTAGATAATTGAACTGTGACGGATGTGTGATTTTTCTTTTTTTTCTTATGTATCCAGGCAACTATTTGCTTTAGATATAATGACTGCTATAAATCACAGAACAAAGTTTCTAGCCCCAGCGCATGCCTGAAACAGAGCTGCTGCTGCTCTCCAGCTACTAAAGCATATTTCTTGAAGCAACAACAGGTTACCTATCATTATGTCACTCACCCTGGTGACATGATTACAGCTTATGCAGGGCATCATTTAGGACACCTTCTTCGAGCAGCTCTAGTCTTGTGGCTATAAACAGCAAAAAAACCTGAAGGAACTGTATAACATTTTACGAAAAAATTATGTCATCTAACCTGTGAATTTCTGAATAGCACACTGAGATTTGCAGTACAGTGATCTGAGATGGTTCCTCTCTCTCCCATTTCTCTGCTTTGGGCTACCATTCCTCCTGAGTGGGTGAGAGACCCACGGCCAGTGCCTGGTCCAGACGGACTGAGAGAGGGATGCAGGCATGCAAGACCTGATGATGAAGATTCTGGGAGAAAAAATTTCCACTTCTGAAGTTCTGTATTTTATATTATTATCAAGTCCTGATTTTTAGATCTGAATTACTTTTTTTGGTTTACTGCATTGCTGTTTGGCTTTGTGGGAAGTATGATCTTTGATAGGGTTATCTGAATTTAAGGATTTCAAAGATTAGTATTTGGTAATATACTGTGCCTGAATTTAAAAGAGAATGGCATGTACTGTGGCTATTTGAAAAAAACAATTCTGTTTTTTTTCTTTTGTGTGTGAAAAATGAGCTACCTGTTGAAAGAAGAGCTTGTTCCACACTGCTACATGTGTTTCATGCATATTCACAAAGAAGTTTTGAAAAATATACTGCTGTGCTTTTGCTGCTGGAGGTAGAGGAGAATATTAAAAAATCCCATTTTTTCCTACTGCTTCACTTCTGCTGTTGTCTAAACACCGAGTGTTTGCTGTCCTGTCGGGATTAACTGATGTTTGTTCAAGGTGGGAGAGATGTTTTTAGAAAATAGATGGGTTTGAACTGTTTGTTTCCCCCAGGAACTGTTGAAATGGAAGCTGATTTAGAATTGTTCTCTGTAATTTTTACTATTGGCCCTAATGAAAAATACCCTGATGTGGAGAGTCTGTGCAAAAGGTGCTCATTTATCTCGGTCCTCTCCACCACATGGCAGCCTCAGTTAAAATGCTTGCATGCTGCACTCTGTTTGTGGTGTACTATAAAATGATAAATGCTCTGAAAAATCATATGTTAAGACCTTAGACCTTACCACACTGAGTGGTTGTGGAAATAAATGTAGTAAAGGCATATGAAACACTCAGATAACATTGTGATTGGTGCCACAGAAAAAGGTCCATAGGGAAATTATTAATTTGGAGCATGGCTGGAACAAGATGTACCATAAAGAAAGCTCCAGAGCAGGTGCTGAGCCGTGGGGATGGAGCAGGACTTTCCGTATCTGCTTATTCTTCTGCACTCAATTGTCTTTGATTTTCAGTCTCTAGGTAGCTGATTATCGCAGACATAAGTGGTAACAGGATTGTCCAAGCTTCAGTCAATGAGTAAAGAGCATGTTTTGAATTTTAGTTCTGCAAAGCTTAGTGTTTGACTCACTGTAGAGCTTGGAGGAGAAGCTTCGGAGCTGTGTTGCTGATGTGCAGCCAGCTGCCCACTAAAGTCATTAGGTGCTTCTTGGAGTTAGGAAGGGATAAGTAGACATGTGAGATGGGGAATAAAAAGGAACTTTCTTAACACATTGTTTAGTAAAGTACTGAAAATGCCCAGTATTTAAGGAAAAAGAAACTCTTTTGCACCTAACTCCCAATGGGCTTACAGGGGGAAAGCTTGTTTGCTATTTAATTATTGAGACACATGGATGGTGATGTCTGGGTTACTACTGATGTGAAGAACCCATAAATCTAGTCTGCCCTTTTCCTTTCCAGTACAAACAATGAAGTAAGTAAAACTCCAGGCTTCAGAATAGATCGTGCCAAGTGTCTCCTATGTTGTACATTAGCTGAGTTCTGCCATCCAAAATGGCACCTCCTCCTGCACAGAGGATTTGAGAAATGCTAAACATGTCAGCACTGGGGGGAAAAAAGAAACAAAAAGAAAAAAAATCATTAACATAATGATAGCCATCACACCAGAGCGAGGAAAAGTGCAGAGAACTGCATAATTTTTTCCAGCTTTTAGAAATGTCTTGCTATTACAGATGAAAAAAAAAGAGCTTCTTGGAGGCTTATGGGGTTGGGATTGTCCCTGGGGATTTATTTGATGTATGATCTGACTGGGAGTAGTCAGGTAGAGAGAAAAGCTTTAGATTTTGAGCGCAGTGGACCATAGCCCAATAATTCATGAGAAGTTTAACCGTAATGAGAGCTGGGAAGTTGCCGGAGCAGGATGTGGTGGCATCTCTGTGAGTCCTGCAGGTTTTGCTTTCAAAGCATGGAGCGTACCCGTGCTGCCCATCAGGCCATCGCTCCCTCGGTTACTAGAAGAGGTCAGTGGTCTGCAGGACACCCTCCTTGCCTTCCCTGTGCAACTTGGCTTGCTGGCACCTTCTCCCCAAGCGTGGTCACCATTGCTGGCCAGCATTTCAAGGTCAACCCACGGTGACACGGTGTGAATGCTGCCTGCGGCTGTGCCCGTGCTGCAGGGACGGTGTCGGCGAGCTCCTGCCAACAGCAAGGAGAAGGCAGAAACTCTGTGTTAATTCATGTGTGGTAGCTTGGCAGCTTCGATGGCAATTATCAGAACTGTAATGTGATATCCCTTTCATTTTCCCTACTTTTCCTGAAAGCTGTGGATGAAGACTTGCTGCCGTATTACAGGTTGAAAAATTGATTATCAAAATAGAACAAGCTGAGCGGGTAGAGTTTATCACCATACTTGGGCTGGTATTAGCACAGCCACAAGGACTTGAGGGGTGCCATGCTGTTACATGGAGGTGGCACCCAGCTGGGGGGAAGGTCCCAGCACAGCTCCGTTCCTGCCAGCAGCAGCAGGAGGGGATGCAAACCCCACCACCACCTTTCTGCGGGGGAAAGGTGGAGCCCATCACTACAACTCTGTGTTGGTCAACAAGTTTGTTTAGCTCAGAATTGCCCTTAGATTTATTCCTACAATTTGTAAGAACACTTCTTGAATCAGGGTTAATACGTGACAGTTTTTATGTGCATGCAGAAGCGTTGTCACCCAGGAACAATTCAGCAGTGAAGTGTTTACATGATGAGTTGATTTGTGGCTGCTGTCTGTCAGCAAGGCGCTGGTGTTAGCTCTAGCACAGTTTTACACAGTTCTGGTTTCACTTGCGGGGAAGTTAATAATACGTTGTCACATCTGTTTAAACGATGAGGTCTTCAAGGCACGGATATGTTTATGGTATGTATATATCCTCATAGTGCAGGAAACAAGTCTTGACTGAGATTTCAGGGACTGTTGAAGAAGTATGGCTGAAAACCAGATTTGAGGAAAACATTTTCACAGGATTATAGAGCAAGAAATTAAAGGTTTTAGAATTGCTTGGACATTTTTTTTTAATTGAGATTGCTAAGAAAATGGCACAAATGAGTGCCAAATGCTCCCTTCATTACAAAGAAAAGTGTAATGTATTTTAAAGTACAATAAGTAGAGTGTATTGAGGTTATTCTGAATTTTGGATACACCGTGTGCTGTGCTGGAGTGCCAGTCACCTGGCATTTTAATATTGTACATGATTTGTATTAGAACTGTTGAGAAGTTTAAAGCATTTATATTTTTGTGATCAAATAAGCACACATTTTTAGAAGCTTTCTCTTGAGTACTGTGTTTAGGCAGTAAATACTTCATTTCTGTTTTAGTTGCCAGCCCTTTCAGTTGCATTACCTTGGCAGTAAGTGGGATGAATTGAACAGTGAGAGCATGCAACACAGCTAATGTCCTTCTGCAGGAGAAGTGCCGACCGTGCATCCTGGGGAAGCCCAGCTCTTAGGGCTGGAGCTTCTTGCCAGCTGACATGAACCAAGTGAGACCATCATGGGCAGGATGGCCGGGCAGGATGGCCTCTTCAGATGCTTTTCAGACTTACTTTTCTATCTTCTTTTCCAAGCAGAGGACTGAACATTATTTTCTCCTTCATGATGCTACTCTTGATCCTCAGGGAGCTTTTTTTGGCTTTGACATCCAAACAACAACCAGCTAGGGCACTGTCAGCTTGCAGGCAGCAAGGGTCCTCAGTGGCAGGACAGGGCGGTGCAGGCGGGAGGCTCACTGGATGGTTTCTGCCTCAGACAGTTACCAAGTGTGTTAGCTCCGAGCAGATGTGCTCCAAAAGCCTTCTTCTCTTGCACTTCAATATGTCCCAGAAAACCTCCCGGGGCACGAGCTGTGAAGATCTCTTACTCTCAAACATGTATATTAGCTCGTGGTTAGATTTAATTCCAACATACTTCCCTCAGTCATACCCACACAATCAAGACTCAGTCTCTTCCTGCATAACTCAAATATCTCCGGTTTATGTTTTGTGCTTGGAAAATGCAAGCCCTTCTCCCAGTGCCAACTTCACGTGAGCTACCGCGGTTGCAGGGGCAGGAGCTCTAGCCTGGCCACTGGGTGGGGGGCACAAAACCAGCCCCGGCCCGGTGGGGGAGAAAGGGTGCGAGCGTCCTGAAGGGCAGAAATAGCTGGTGAGTGAAAAGCTGTCTTAGGATAAATCCTCAGGCCAGGTCAGATTTGGACTGGAATGGATTAGCAGTGGGTAAGACACCGAGAAGGTGTGTTTTGAAGATTGCTGTGTTATACCCTGTCCCCTTGCTGTCCCCTTGCTCTCGGTGCTGCCTGATGCCCTGTTAAGCAGTAGGTTACTGCCCTTGCGATCCTCCACAGTCTCCTACAGCACAGTCCTTCAAGGGTGGACCTCTGGGGAAAGGGGATGTCTAATTAAATCGCTGTCCCTCTGGCTCCGGGACAGTATATTAGGCAGATATAGTTGTGTTCCTCTGATTTAGATGCAAAATGGCAACGCTGCTATCACACTGCTAAAATAATCTTTTTTATTTAAATGAAAGGAATAAAACTTTTTTTCCCAAGAATATTTTTGTTTAGAGAAAACGATAATAAATCTATTCTGATATTCAGTGAGGTTTATTTTCTGTCCCATTTCAGTATAGCAAGGGACTACAAAGCTCACAGAGATGTGCTTATTTGATCACAAATACGAAGATGGTGCATGACAGTAATTACATTTTTGCTCCCAAATAATTTAATTTGTTAGCAAAATAGTGAGAAAAGTTTTATTGCAGATGGGAAGAGCCAGCTTCTTACACCTGACTTTACTTGTACTTGACTACTTCATTAATACATAGGCAAGTCTGGTGACAGGTAGTTAATTCTCATGGATGTAATCTGGGAAACCAAGTATTAGTAGGAGTCTGGTCTGCCAAACCCAGCATAAACGTATTAATGCTTATTAAAACTAAGCTGTAAGTCTGTTTTCATGCTGCCTTTATCATGTTATGGATTAATTGCTTAAATGTATTAAGACAGCAAATACAAAAAGAAGAGATTACATTGCGTTATATCAAAGAGTAGAAAAGGATGTGGCTTTCTGCTTGAAGACCAATCCCTCCGGAACAGGTAAGGTCTCTTAGCAAGTGGGACCGCTGAGGAAGGTGGATGTTATGTTAGGCAAGAGCAATTCTATGTTGTGTCATTTGGCCTCCAAGGTATGTTAATGCCCTTGCAGTTGAAGTTCATTTCAGTAAAGTGCTTTATGTTAAAAAAGGTATAGCACTGGGTAGTGAAGTGGCAAGGGCTTTTTATCATACGAAATCTGACAACCCTGCTAAAGGTAAAATTTGTTGTAGCTGCACGCTGCTAGTACTGCCATAGTTCAGCATCTGTGCCACGCACAGAGCCTTGTGATGGCCGAGCGCTGCATCCCTCCACCCGCAGCCTCTGCCTCCAGGATGCTCCAGGTGCCAGTCCTTTTATGATCTACGCTGACTTAAACTTCTGCTGGATGTATGATAGCTTACTGATATATCAGAAACAAAAAGTTATTAAAGAATGTACCTAATGTTTATTTTCCTCAGCTATCAGATTGTCGGTGCACTTGCTTGCTTGTTTTGTGGCAAAACTATTATTGCAAGCTGTGGAAATATGTGCTTGCCCTGTTGCTCAGTGCAACCATATTCTGCAGTGAATGGCATCCTTTCTCTTCTTACCCGTTGATAACAACATCTTTATTTCTGTTTGTAACTAATTTTTCTTTGCCTTTATTTCTCGCATCTACAAGAATGCACTGCAATTGCCAGTAAAGCCCACAGCCAGCAGTGCGGGGAGTGTTACTGTCACAGAAGAAAACATTCTGCCCAAACATGTGGTAAAATTAGGACACGCGTTGTTTTTTGAAATACACAGACATGAAATTTGATGGTAGCACTTCAGGCTTCGTTCATTTCTTTCCAGGGTCTGATAAAAGTAGCGTTAATGGAAAGTGTTTTCAGAGGGGAAGTTTTGTGACTTGTTTCAGTGGGAGCAGTATTAAAGCATGGTAACAGGAGGCACAGGAAAAAGTAAATATTGTTTCATGCTCTGTACATGCCAGCCGATGAGACTGAATAAGGCAGTTTAATGTGAGGCACAAGGAACAGGGAGTGTTTTCCTGTGTTTTTTGCACCTCTTTCAATAGCCTGTCAAATCACACGCTTTGTATGTGTCCTGCCACTTTCTCATACATACAAAGCCTATAAAGCTTACAGTGTTTTTTTAAGCTTTGATTTAGACACAGATAAGAAGACCAGGAGAGGAAATTGCAAATCACTGGGGATTCAGGCAGATTGCATCATTTCAGAAGTCAATGCAAACTATAAACTTGTGTAGAAGCTAGCAGGTTTCGACGCCTCTCACCAACGTAAGAGTTTTTTAAGCACTTTACAAGACTGGTCTCCGAATTGTTGTAAGATTATATATGATATAAGCAAATCTGCCTCACCCCAAAGACTACAAACGAAGAATGGCAGTAGTAAACATAATTATGTTTACTGTTGTGCAGCTTCACAAAATAATCTGTTGATTTCCATTGTGGTTAAATTGATTTTATACCTTTCTGAGCACACAAAATAACAATTAGTCAATGCTGTATATTGGATTTTTGACAGGTATAAAATTATAGTGCCAATTATTTTATGCAAGTCAATGAACAGCAGCCATCTCAAACAGCAGAGGTTTCTGAACAATCTTGAAGACAGCGCTGACAGCAGAAACATGCCAGTTCACTAAATGTTTTGAAGGTGTGACTGTAGTTTCTAATAAAATGGAATAAAAATGTTTGTTATGTGTGTATGCCACATGCCTGGTACAATTTTTACTATAACTGGCCATTTTTTAACTGGCACATACTAACATTTGTAAAACCTTAACCGTTAAAGAGTAATGTAGTAGCAGCTGAGGGCTCTTTGGTCTTTGTACTTCCCAGAGGCATAACGGAAAAACTCACTGAGCTTCCTCCTTAAATCTGTATCCTCTCTCCATTTGTAGCACTAATTTGGTGTTTCAGGTAGCTGAAATATAACATTTTACTCCAAAGGCAAGTGAAATTTCACACCTCAGAAAAGGTTGATGACTGCATAAGGGTTTGGTCTAATTTTTATTTAATTTGAATTATTTTATCTATCTACTTGACAAATGAGAAAATGACATGTTCAACAAGCTCTGCAGCTTGGTCCTGCCACTTGCTTGACTTGGGTTGTTGGTGAAAGACAAGTTATTAGCTAGGCTCCATTATTGAAGAGAAGATAGCATTTTTAAAACAGAAATGCATTATATAGGAAGCTTCTGAACTCATACACCTCTCAATATAACAGTTACATCAATTACAGTAATTTTGTAAATTACATATTTCAGACATTGCCTTCAAAGTTTGCTGCTCTGAAAGCAGGATTTTAAAGGAACACTGTGTTCTTCATCGGTGATATTCTTATTCTAATAAAAGCATGCAAATAATAGAAACTTGTTATAAACATGATTCCCATATAATTTGGAAGCCTGGCTGAAGTGAATTGCTTTTATTACTCATGGGGAAGTGATACACAATCGGTTGTGATGAGTACAGCGGGAGATGATTTCAGAAAAAGCACTGGAGGAAGCTCCTGAGATTTTTCCACCGTGAAGTTGTCCAAGTAAATGTCAATGACAATTCCCTGCACTGATGTAATCCAAAGTGGGATGGAAAATCTGACCGTAGCCATGGGACATCTGTGTCTTACCTGGAGGGGGAAACATGTAGGCTGTGTTCCAGTGGTCTTTTATAACAAAGATTTTATTGTTCAGGACCATTCCCGATGTCACCTGAATGACTCGCCACTTGGGGCAGCAGCCCTCCCCACCTGCTCATGCCCCCCACACTGCGGTTTGCACAGGCAGGTGTCTTCAGCAGAAGGTGGGTCTGGCTCTCACGTGAAGCATGAGGTTGGTGTCATTTTCTCTCCAGTGGTCTAGCAGGGGGATGGGGGGGTTATTCCCCTTTTCCCTTCCCAGCCAAACGCCAAAGGTGTGTGTATATGGGTTGTCTGACCACATGGGAACCGCTGGAGGAAGGGGGGACTTGTGAAGGCTGTGTCGCTCCGTGCGTATCAGGCACCCTCAGCCACAGGGAAGGGTGTTGGGTGCGGGTCCTGGCTCCTGCGTCACACCACTCAGCTGAGAAATGACAGAGAGAAGGGAGTCAGCTGTCTCCCCGAAACACTGCTTACCCCGTCATTCCTTTTTGGCTCGATACAGAGGATTAAACTGGTACCACCCCAAATATATTTGCTTTTTTTACAAAAAGGATGTTTTTCCTCCTCTGAACATCCTCTGTTGGCAGCTATCATGGGTGCTAGAAATAAGCAGATCATCATCTGATGAAATACAAATAATTCTAACTGAAATATTTGATGAAACTAGTATTAGAAAATCTCATATTGTACAAATGCATCATTAGTTACACAGTCCTCAATAATCTGTGGTTTTCCCATTCTTAATGTAAAATAAGTTTGCTATTATGCTTTCTAATTTAATTTTAAACATCTAAACATTTTAAATGAGGAGGTTATTATCTCCTCCCTGACTCTGAACATGCCTTTATCACTAATTTATTATTTATTCTCATATTTTTCCAGGTAAAATACTCAATTAGTACATGTCTTCCAACATCTCCTTTTCCAGCACTTTAAAAATTGCTGTTTATCCTTTGCCAGCCTTCCTTCAATTCCACTCATTCTCAGCAACACCTTGCAGGGTTTCACAGATTTCTGGTTTTGCAGCTTTGCCACGGAGCAGCACCTTCTGGCGGAGGCTCCACGTGATCCAGGTATGAGCCATACGGCTGCAGCCATCCGAGCGACACGCAAAGTGTGCACAAGCTTCACAGCCAAAGCAAGCCGGGGTACAGCAGTTGAGACAACATCAGCATTCCCTGTGCTCCAACAAGACCTGACGCAGTGATGGTTTTCCTTCATGCTTAGCTCTTTTTATTGTGATGCCATCTGAAATTTAAAAGCATCATATTGCCAGCATAAGTTTATGAGCCTGTTCAAGCAAACCAAGATCCGGCTGTACCTCTGCTTCAGGATACTGATTTTAGTTACTGGTGCTTACACATGTTTTAATTTGGAAGTTAAACATGTGTATTACAAAACAAACAAATTAAATTTGGAAACAGGTCTTCCCTTCCTAATATAGCTTTATTTAAATAGAATTCTATTTATTAGCTTTGTGACATAGGGATTAAAGTTTGGAGAAATGATTTGGCAAATATCTATGGAAAAATTTTTAATGAATCATTTATCTCCTAAGGTTGAGCTCACTTTTACCAGCATAACTGTTAAAAAGTAGAGAATTTCATTGCCTTTGCAAGTTTCAGATTTTGTTACTGTAGCCTTGACTGCTCAGGATTGAACTACCCAGCTAATGGCATAATTTCTTTTTTGCAAACAAATGAGGACATTAGCAGCATGATTTATCATTACTCCAGAGAGCTTTCCTAGTTGGTATTTCTAACCACATCGCTTGATTTTTATAAACTTCATTAGGTTCTAATCAATGCATGTGTGAGGCTGAGGGAGAAGAGATGTATGATTTCTTATTCTTAACTGTCATAGTAAGTGTTTATTAAGGCAAACTTTTCCTGGGATGGCATTACGAGACAGAAATATTGAGAAACAGCAGGCATCCCCCAGGGCAGGGCTTGGTAATCAAGATTGCATTAATGCTAATGACAGTGGCTCCACAGCTTATTTCCTGTGAGGTAAAGTTATTTTAACCAACAGCTTTTGTGACCGAGGTGGAAACTGGGAAAATTTCTGCTGTTTCTGGCTGCTGCAGGGCCTCTGGTAGATCCCGTGGGAAACAAGTCCCCCTGGGAAGAGCACTGCTAGGGACAGCCTCAGGGCTGTTGGAGCCAGCGGGTACGTGGTCAGCTCTCGGGATTGCTCCCGGCAAGCACGGGGGTACTGGCTGCACAAGCCCCAGATTTTGCAGTTTTGCACTTGTTTTGATTGAATTACCTCCAATTTTTGGGTGCTGTCGTTTTGGGTTTTTTTTTCCTCTCCAGGTTGTTTTTCAAGCTTGGCAAGGTCATTTCGAATTCTGCTCCTGTCTTCCTGTGTACTTGCTGTCATTCTGAGCTTGCTGGCATTGGGGGATTTAATCAGCATACTCTCTGGTCCATCACCCAAATCATTAGTGATGATTCGGAGTAGTAGTGGATGCTGGCCAATCCCCCGTGGGCTTCCCTTGGTGTGTGTGCGTGGTTTGACAGCGAGCCGCCCATAATGGCCCCTCGTGTTTCCTGGTGGGTCACACACGCAATCAGTGTCCTGAGGACAGGGGTTTCTACCACCGGCCCATGGCCACATCGTGTGGGACGAGATCAAGATCCTGATGGTACCGAAGGCTGCTCTACCCACCGATTCCATTACCTGGCTGCAGAAGGAACCTAGATGGGCTTGATGTGAATTGTCCTTGACAAAACTATGTCAGCTGTTGCACATCTTGTTTTTCTTATTAGCTAATTCTTCCCAGCTGTTTCCAAGGATGGAGGTGGAGCTGGCTAATATATAGCTTCCTACTTCTTGCTGCCACCTTCCTGAACTGGGATCTCAGCTGCTTTTGCCTTGTATCCAGGGCCCTTGACCAATCTTCATGAGATTCCAAAGGTAATTGCTAAGGGCTCATATTGCATCAGCCAGTGACCCAAGTGCTAGAGATGAATTTTATCTGACCCAAACTGAATGACAACATTTAACTTACCTGCCCTTTAAATTCTCCTTTCTCTATTACAGCCTGAGGTTTAGCTGCTTTTGTCACCCTGCTTAATGCTGTCTGCTTGTGCTTTGCCCTTTAGTGAAGAGAAAGCAAAAGAGGTCCTGGATTTTTCTTCTTTCTTGCTAATGTTATCTACATAACAGGGTTTTAATAATTTGATAAACATTTGTTAGGTAGGAATTTAGGCTGAAAATACAGGTGTCTCCCAAATTAAAACTTTACTAGTGAATATAAGGGAAAAACCTAAAATCCCTCACTTAGTTGTTGCCTTTTTGGTTAAAGGGAAAGTTTTTGCTTATGCCAAGTAAAGTCAGTGTCTTTATTTCCTTTCACCTTTGCACTGCTTAATTTAGGAATTGTTTTTAGTGATTTGCTGAGTTGGTTGAGTTTTCTTGAAATTTGTCAGCATTATTTTATTGCTCTTTTTCTTTTCTTTCTTGAGAGTCAGAAATTTTGGGAAAATAACTTTGTGCTTTTGGATTAGAATGAGTGACTCTTGACCAGTGGCTGATTGAGGAAGCATGGTTGTGACGACCTCTGGATGCTTTTAAGATATGCTACGTTTGAACCGAGTTGTATGTTTGCAGCTGATGGTCCTGCTTATAAGGTTTTTTAATCTGCTCTGCAGGGAGAGGTTGGATGTCTCCTTCCTGCTAAGCATCCTCCTGCGTTTGGTGGAGGTGTCTGTTGGAGGCTCCTTGCCATTGCACTGGGATGCTGAGAGGGGCATTTTAGATCAAATGTAAAACCAGGAAAAGACACATGTAAAATATCAGAAAAATAAATCAATAGGAAGAAGGTGATAACTTAGAAATAAATGGCATTCTGTCTTCTGTTGTCATTTGGCTGCTTCGTTGGGGAGGCGATCCTTGATCCAATATAAGCTTTAACAGCTATTGTTTTTCACATAGACTTTTGGTTTTAATGGAGTAGAATAACTGTCTTTGAATTAGCTATCATGCTAAAAAGAAGAAAGAGCATGAAAATATTCAGTTGATATGACAGATCAGGCAAAATACTTCACAAACTAGCAGCGCATTTAACTCTAATGAGATATAAGTCAAATTTCTCTGAGTAATGCTATCAACTGGAATGGAATTACAGCAGCATGCACTTGGCAGAGTGGGTTGGCTAAAACTATACAGTTTTAAGTTATTTCAGAAGCATAATAGGGTGTAAAACCCAGGTGCAGAAATAGATTTTTCTGAATTAAAAATGAACCTGATCAGTCTGGGAGCTCTTAACACATCTGGTTTTGAAATAGCTTGGAGCTGCAGCTGAGCTTGGTGAGCACAAACAGTCTTTGATTCCTTTTCATCTGCGGTACTTGGGACGGTAATGAAAGGAGTTTGGGTTGGTATAAAGTGCTTTGTTAACTTAAGCAATTTTCAAGTGCAATCATCAGGGACTTTGTGTGGCTCCTGTGTGTGAAATCTTATTACTTAATTGTTGTTCTACGTTAACTGTGAAGTTAGTCACTCAACTTTGTTCTTGCTATGTCTTTTGCAAGAACAGAACAAAACATTGCTAGGGAACCAGTGAACAGTTTTCTGTACCACTTAAAATATTTATTTGTTCAGGGTGTGTATATGTCAGCCCGTGGCAATACCTGTTCTTTGTCCTAGCAGCCCTTGAAGGAAAGGATAACATAGATGCCTGTTCCCTACCTACCCTGGCAAAAATGGTTTGAAACCTGACAGCTTGGACCATGTGGTGGTTCTTCAAGGTCACGAGTACTCTGGGTGCATGTGTTCCCTGTCAGGGCTTGGAGATGCATGCTGAGCAGCACCTCTGCTGCTCCTCCTGGGGCAGGCGGTGGCCAGGCTCCTCCTGGCAGCGATGCACGCCTCGCGTGCTGTGCTTTCCAGCTGCCAGGCTTATCCGGGTTATTTGCATCCTTCAGACTCTTCCGTTGTATAGTTTATTTGGAAGGTATTCCCTTTTGGGAAATGCTACTTCGTTGCTAAGAAGCTTCTTTTTCATTTAGGTGGCCAGAAACTTCTTAAATGTTGTGGTTATCCTCTGCAAGGAGTCCAGAGTGCCTGGGTTTGTAAGCCAGGGTAATTCTTAGGGTTGATGTTAAGGGAAATGTGAGCGGCCAAAGGCAGGTGGGTCGCTGCCTACAGCACCGCATTCCTGTGGAGGAGGGTTCCCAGTGCTCTGTTTCTGCTGGAGCGGGGAGAAGTCCTGGGGAGCAGATGATGTGGGTGTATGTGTGTTTTGCTGGGTTCACCAGAGCTATCTGGTGCTTACTGCATTGGTAGGAATTGCTTTCCTTTTATGTTCTGCACCCCAGCAGCAGGGTGTAAACAACCTGTTCTTATTTTCTTAACAAAAGCAATCTGAGGCACTTCCCAGTAGTTAGATATCATGAATAATTAAAGAAATTTTTGTAATTTTTGGAAGGCAACAAGAGTTGAAATGGTTAGACAAAACACTTGAAGCTAATTAAGAAACAATTCAATGAAGAAGAAAACCTTGACACTTATTTTTAGTATTTGATTCCCTACAATATGAATTTAAATGTAAATTGTGCTTTGGAGAAGAATGCTTCCATCAAAGCTGAAAGCAAGTGTTTTATGCTTAGTATTTTGAAAACAGATTATCTCAGACCTGCGTTTATAGTTATTGCCTGTGGGCAAAATTCCACCTTAGCACTTAGAGTACAGACAGTAATACAGTTGTACATATATTTTTCCTTTCTACGTATTGTTGATAGAACTGTGTAATTAAATAAGAAATTTTACTATGTTTTTCCTGTAGCAGATTGCAATCAGTAGATTTGTGTTTGATTTTGGATATAAAATTTGTAGTCTGAGAATAAGTAGGCTGAGAAATAGGTTACAGGTTGAATCATTACTGGAGAAATTTAAGTGCAGAGATCTCAAATATTTAAAATCCAAAGGATTAATGCTGTCTTTGGGAGTCTTGAACCATTTTTAATCTTGAGTGATGAGCTGTGTTCATGACTATGTTTCATCGTTTCAAAGCAGATAGACTGGGCTGTGTTCAGCTTGGTCCTTCAAAAAAAAAACCTTAAAAGTATCTGAGTTTTACTTGAGTTGCCTGCGACTACAGTTATCTCTCAGGTGCTTTAGACACTATCAACAGTCCTAAACCTAGTCCAGCTCCTAACTGTAGATAAGAGTATTGCCCCAGTAATTTGTGTTTTGATGAATGTTGGTATCGCTGGTAAGAGATGCTCTGAATGTTGCCTGAAGCATGTTGTGTTAGCTGGAGGTGGAAGGACTTTTCAAATGAAATGACATTGACAGTTATTTCCAGAATCTAACAAGATTTTGTTCAGTAGTTCAAGCTTTTGAATGAGTTTCAGATAAGCTGTTTGTGCAAGACTTGCATCTCTTCAAACGCTGATCTCTCATGAGCCCGGTTGTACGTGGATGTTTTGGGGAGGTGTCTTCTACAATGCGTGTGGTAGCTCCAAGCAAGTATTAAAGATGATAAATGCTCCTGTATATCTAGATTTTCAAATAATATTTTAAAGAAATAAAAATTTGAAGTTTTAGTAGTTCATATTTCACGTTTCTCATGTGACTGAGAGTGGGACATAGGCAATGCCGTACCAGGGGAATGGTGGTGACCTCTGCCATGAACTAGAGTACCAGTACTGCAGCTCAGAGCAGGAGTTGTCAGGCTTGAGAGTTTTTTTGAAAGAAAACATTGTATGCTAATTGTATTCTTCTCTGCTTTATTTAGTTAAATACTTCATTGTATTTCAACAATTTTAAGTCTTTCTGCAGCCAGTAAATTGAATTCAGTTCAGCAGTTAAAGATGTATGTAGGATGGCTCCGGGGCAGTGTTATGATGCTTCATCATCCTACCTGTCCTGGGGAGGTTTGGGGCTTTTGCCTCCCACTGCCAGGTGGATACAGCTGCCTTGGCTAAAGAGGGAGTGAGAGGTGGGGTGGCAGCTTACTGCAGTGGGTTGTGAGCTGCACAGATATTATAGCAGTTTGCTGTGCTGGAGGAGCTCGCTCATCTCTGTGGTGGTCACCTTCTGGTCCAGGTCCACCTGTAGTGAATGCTGTGAACTCAGGTGAAAAATAGTGCCAGCCTGAACGTAGCCTCGTGGCGTTCTTTGGGTTAATTGTCTCTGTGAAATACAATTTTGAAAAGGGGTAATTACTGCAGTTTAAAGAATCTCAGGAACCGGGAAAACTTGACCACACTGAGTTGAAAATCTTTGCTCCTCTGCTTGAGATTCATGTGCCCAGTTATACTGGCACCTGGAATGTCCTGGACATGGGGATGTTCTGCAGGTTCATAGAAATGTTTTTGAAAGCAAGCTTTAGTTCTTCATGTTTTCCTCCTTTTGCTAGCAGTGCTTTAAGCCTAGTTTGTACTTGCAAACTCTTAATGACCCACTGGATGTTTAGCAAAGGCATACAAGGAGCTAAACCGGTGGCTGGTTTACAACTGTTTTACAATTTAGTAATTGCCTTACACTGTCCTGCAGGTGGTCATTTGTCCCATCTTATTTTAGCATGTGTTTGTTATGGCTTGTATTGACATGTAAGATTTTTTCTTTTACTTTATAGCTTGGTGTTTGACAACTTCTTTCTTCAGCCTTGTTACACTCTGTTAATATTTTTAAAATATGTGCTCCACATCCAGAAAATAAATTCAGAGGTGGAGGGCACTTGTGTGAAACAGCCCTGCATCATTGGTGTCAAAAGTAGATAAAATATGTATTAGTTACTGACAAGCATTAGATCTTGTCACTGTGTTAATGCTGGTTACACATCACTCGGGTAGGAGAAACACTTGCTTCTTGATTTATGTTCACTGACAATGAAGTGTCCAGGATGATTAATTACACACCTAAATGATAGTGTCCTTATTCATACCTTCCTGGCCTGAATGATTGAAATTAATAAATATATAAGTATTGATTTGGAATTTGCCATTAGCTGTTAAAATATTTGTGCACTTGGCATGCTGCTAAGGGATTTGGTTGAGGTGTACTCTTGTAATGAGTAACTTGCTACTTTTTAATAGCACTTCATAGAGAGGCAAAGTAGTAGAGGATTCTGGAACAGATTAGAAGGTTATGGGTAGTAAGGTGAAAAATATATTCAGAGAAATTTTGATAACATTTCTTTGGCAATTTGAGTCGTTAAGCCATCACTGTCAGCAAGCATTTGAAGGATTTTGCCTTTATATTTTGTAATTTATTTTTGAAAACATTGGCTTTTCAAGTCTGAAATTACCTTAAGAAACTGTATTTTCAGAAGACCAGACCCTGTCACATACTGGGCCAAGGTGGTGTAGCTCTGCCTTGTCAGGGGGAGACCGCAGTTACCGAGTGTCCGGAAATATCACTGTTACTTGCATAAGCACAATCAGACACCTCCGCTTACCCCTCCTTTGGGTGACTTTGACTAGATTCATTTGTTTCAATTAATTTTTATGTGAGTAGACACTCGCTGCATCAAGAAGGAACGGTCATATTTGGCAACGGACCCAGTGATTTGCAATAATACTCAGTGGCTGATTGTAGCTGAAAAAAAATGCAAGCCTTCCTCAGTAGTCATGCTTGGCTTGATTTTTCTAGGTCCTACAGGTTAATTTCTGAGTTCTTGCCAACATCAAGTGAAGATGCAAGCTTCTGAACATTTGTCATTTGCTCATAAAATTGCTTTTGCTTTGCCAGTGATGTTGGGGCCTGTCACAGACCTGTCAGACAATACATCTGCCATTCTCTCAATTGCTCCAGGGCTACAAAGGTTACATCAGACTTCTTATTCTGGTAATGAAAAATATTGAGGAGCTGAACAGTGGAGCGAAGGGTGGAGGTCCCATCACAGCATCGGTGCTCTGGGATGGAGCTGTCTGCACTGCTCCAGAGGCACCTGCAGAGACACATATGCTGAATTAATCCCTTAGCTGAATTTACAGCGTGAAGTTTGCCTCTTGATCCACACTGGGGTTTAGGAACCCTTAGTTTAGATCCCCTAGTCTTGCCCTTTGGGCTGGTTCCCTTCACATTCCTCTAATACATAGTGTAGCTGAGCCCTACTTGGGACACCCAACAAAAGCGGTTATTTTAAACTGCAATTGGACTACAAAACCTGAACAAGTTCCTAACTCTCAGTTTCCAGGCTGGAACTGTAAATTCAAACTTTCAAAGATGTTTGCTAAATGGAAATGCCATTTTCTGTTTCCAGACTGGAATGACTGGCTTTTTACTCTCCCTGCTTCCTTCGCCTGAAACCTGTGGTTCTTGCTCAGGTCTTCATGAATCACTTTCATTTAAAGGCGATGCTTTCTTTTGTAGTTTGCATTTCAACTACAGTATTTCTTGTGAAGTTTATGGCTAGCTTTACTTTGGACTTTAACTTCTCTGTGCCTCAGTACCCCATGTGTAAAATGGAGATAATACTGCTGCGTTACCTTGTCAGTTTAATTAATGTTGTGAAGCATTCAGATAGTGACAAACAGCAGAGAAAAGCCCAAAGGAAATGAAAAATTCTTTATTCAGAGCAGTGTTTGGACAGTAGGCAGGAGATAAGGCCCCAGACACACACTGAAAAATGAGGCAAACCCAAAATATTAAATACATGCTCATTAAGTAAAAAGGATTCATCCTATGTGTGCAGGGAGGCAGAAACACATGGGAAAATGCTGATGATATAATTATAAGACAAATAAAGAAGATGCATGCGATGGTGGGGCTGAGATTGCAGGGCCAATGTTACGCAATGCATTTCTGTGGGTGCCTTAAACTAGATGTTCTGTGTTTTTCTGTATGTATATTAAAATGACTGTAAAACATAAACACTGCCATTAAAAGCATTGACCACTTCAATTAGAAAAATATTTCCCTGTTAGAATCAATGTATTTTCTTATTGCTTCTGAGTAGCTTCTGATAGGAAAATATGTTATGGATTACATGGCCAGATAGCCTATGAAGAAAACCTACACAGTTTCTTCTGGATTTAACCTTTAAAGAAAAAAGAAGCTTATACAGGCATTAAATTTGTGGGTTTATTTTATTAATGTGAGAAAGTTCCCCTGACATGCCTGAAAAGCCACATGCTTCAGGATGAATTAGTTTTGCCGTGCATACAATTTTGTGTTGGTAGTGACATCAGGGAAATGATATTCAGTGCTCTGAGGCTTCCAGAAGGATTTTGGCAGCCAGGAGGTGATGGGATGAGTGGCTACCACATATATTAATTTATTATTTTTATTGGCTGCTAGGGCATCTACGAGCAGGTAACAACTTCATTTAGATTTTATTGTAAGAAATCTCATATATTGGTTTGCTGAGGCTGAGAGGAAGCTTGAAGTGAAGCTTATTTAAGAAAATGTAACTAGTGTGTGTTTGAATTCTTTTGTGTTTTAGAGGCAATACTAAAAAAACCCCCTTAAATATTTGTTACTGCCCTGCACCAGCACACTTTTTTGGGCCGGGCTGCAGTGATGCTCTCGGCACAGAAAGCCTGCGGTGATCTGTTTACCTGTTTGGCTGCATTAACCCAAACCAGCTGCGTGCTTCACGAGAGCGGGGAGTTCATGAGAGGGGGACTTCCTAAGCAATAACCTGGAGTGAATTGGATTACACAGCTCCTGACTTGTAGCTGAGATAATAGTTATGTTGATAGATAGTCCAAAGGCAGCTAAAATGTCAGTCTAGCGATATCTGCAACCTTTCGAGCGACTACGGAATTTAGCTGTGTGTTATGGAAGGCTTTTGAACAGAAGTACACAGGGCTCAGTCTATAACTCTGTCCTTTGGAGAGCAGCTGTGGTGTTTGGTGGGTTTCCTTTGGCAGCTCCAAGGCTAAGCATGAAGTTAACATCATTGCTTGGATGTGCCTGTTCCGTTTCTACAAAGCCATTTCAAATATCTTTTTCCCACCCCCTTTTCTGCCAGAAAGGTCTTCATCTGCATTTGCGTTTCCTTACTGAGACATATTGGTGCCCTTCATCCTGCCATACCCTCTGTTGAGGAAGATTTTTTTTCTTAGTTCAAAAAGCCCGTACTCGTGCTTTGCTGACCTTCTGCTAGCGGGGTGCCTGGCCCCCTCTGAGCCCTGTGCTGTGGATCGCAGCAGGATAGGCTGCCCTTTGCTGTGGAGATCTTAAACACGTGGGGTGGATTAAAGTGTTACCCAGGTATTTTTTTCCTTTTTTTACATAAAGCGCTAACAGCTTTATTATATAGAGCATGTAGGTTTCTGGTGCCTTGTCAGTGTTCTCCAACACGGTGCCATTTTTTTGGCCCCAAATCATTCCTGTTTGTGACTTCCTGATGCTTCCCAGGTTTTTGCAGGAGCTGTGTGCTAAGAACAGCTTTGTCCTGGCATTGATGGAATGCTGAGCTGGCCGAGCTGCCAGGGCTTGGAGCTGCTGCTACTGCTGTGTGAGAACAACTCAAAAAAAAAAAAAAAGGGTGTGGGGAATTGCAGCATGGTTAGTTACAAGTCATATGGGGGCCATATGAGGGTAAAATTTCACTTCTAAAGCCATGTAAGCAGCCCATGATGTGGTAGATGCATGCCAAGCGCTGGGTTGCAGTGAAGTCAAGTGCCCTGCAGACAGACTTCAGGTCCTTCTCCTCTCCCCAATGAGCAAGGTGAGTCCTGCTGCTGCTGTTAGATAGTTAATTAGCCTGGGGGACTAGTGACACGTGGGATGGGTGCTGTCCATCATCTGTTTGGCGAAGGCCCCTGACATTGCAAGGAGGAGCCCTGTGTATGTATATGTTATAATTATTGAGATAGGTTGCAATTCAAGTCATATCTCTTCCAAAATGATTTTTAATTTTCTTTGAATGACAGGTAATTATGGATTTTTTTTATCGGGAGATAAAACGTGTCTGAAATTCTTTCAGGTATGTAGTCAAACTATGTTCATAATTGAGGGCTACAGTAATAAGTGTAAAGTCTAATTGTGAGTAAAGAATGAATTGAAAGGTTCTGTTAAACATCTAGAGCTATCGTTGAATTATGCATGTTTAAATAGTATGTGGTACTTTCAAGAATTTTGGAAAGAAAAAATGTGATAACCTGTAAACTGCGGAGGATGGAATGAATTTTTGTGGAATGACTTACATTTATCATGATTCTTGGAAAAGACAAAATGCTTTTGCCTGTATATGCACAAAGAAATTTGAATAAACTGTCTCACTGCAAATTTCTTGTGTTCGGAGCCAATTAAATCTTTTTCAGTTGCTTAAAAACAAATGAAAGTTTTCTTCCCATGCAAAGGCATCTATTTGTTATCGCCTGTGATGAATTGTGACTTTCCTGAAATGTCCATGTGCTTTGTCCGTGCCTGTGGATCTCCTCATATTTCTCCAGAGCAGTCCTTTCTGGGAGGCTTCCCGGTCCCCCTGCCTGGCACAATCTTTTATTCCGAGTGCAGGGTGGTTCAGCATTGTATGTGGTACAGCGTAAAGCAATCTGACATCCCCTGTGATCTCTAGGATTTGGGGGTGGAGGGTTCTGTGGCAATAAAATAAGCTTTTTTTGACAGTAGCAAAAATGCCTGTGAACCCTCCATCATTCCTGCCACTTCTTTCTCATTTGCATCAAGGGACTTGAGAAGTGATGAATGCTGAGAGCAAAGCCCCATGTGAGAGCAAGGGGGTACTGCTGTCACAGGAGAAGGAAAACTCTGTTTAGGGAATAAATCTGAAATGTTAAGTAGAAAGTCCATATAAATCTATACCTGCTCAAAATGCGCCATCGTAAAGTCATTGCCACAGATGGCAGGGAGAATAATTTAAATACTGTATGTATGCATATGAGTGTGCTCATTTGCATAGTTTTCTAAAGTAATAAATTCTTACAGCACTTCTAGTTTCACTGGCTTTCAATATTTGCAAGCAGATCAAAATAAATGAATATACTAGCCTCTGGACTGACTCAGAGGAGGAAATGATGGCTTTTACTGAAATGGTGAGAGACTCATTTAGGAGGGCCTAACAAAGTAGTTAATTGTGGTTCCATCCTATGTGGTGTGAAGCAACTTTGGCAAATGGTGAATGCCTCTGATGTGCGTTGAATGAATTTTCTTCACCTCTTTAGATCATGCGATCAGTAAATTCTGCTATTCCAATGTGACCTGTGAACGTGGTCTAAATCTAGGCCAGTGGACCTGTTCTCCTTTGGTAACGACTGCTAGAAACCCCTTGGTACGCAGTTACACGTCCCTCTACATACGATTGCAATGGAGAAACCTCTTTTCCTGGATTGCTACTGTGATTTCCTACAGCCTGTTCTTCTCTTGGGTGTCTAATGTTGGCATTGCCGGTCCTGCCAGCCCGTGCATGGAGAAGTGAGCCAGACAAGCTGGTGTGCGAAGCCCTGGAGGCAGGGAGGGACCTGTGTGCCTGGCTGCTCCAGCGCTCCTCTCCTTCTGCTCAGAAATGCCCAGTGGCTGGAGTGAGTCATTTTACAGGAGTTACCTGCCTGTGACCAAACTCTGTGGATAGATACGAACTAGGCGCAGTTTATCTGGGTTCAGTGCTCATTATATCCAGCCTGGCTGCTTGATTTTCCCCTGCTCAAGTGAGGCCACGGTGTTTTCCAGCATCCACCGGCTGGATGCTGAGACCTTGCTGTGTCTGCATGACGATGCTGGCGAAATGGAGTGAGGTTAAGCTGCTGCGATGGAGAGACGGGATGCAGCTTGATGCAAGCAAATGTCAATTTATTGTATAGAAACATGGGTACATATACTTTCAGAAGTCACACATTCTAAACAGATTGGCTCTTTTGAGCTAAGCATTGCATACTAGGCAATCCCCGATTGGTGGTTAACTACCATCAATCAACAGCAAGGTGTTACCTTTCCTTGGCGCCATCCGTCCCCCACTCCCCTATGCTCTCTCAGCATGACTCATCACGTTAATTGTATCAATACACACTCGAGCATATTCCCCTCAGCTAACTGATTACCACGTGTGGTCCTAGTTTCCATCCCACTCCTGCATTAAGCCATGTGTGGCAAACTCCTGACTTGAGACCTGAACACACCTCTGCCTCAGGAAGAGCCTGGGCAAATCACTTAATTGGTTCTCCATGATTTCATCTGTGAGAAGAGAGTAATAGCATAGAGCAGTCTTATGGGGATGTTGAGAGCTATAGCAGCACATCCAGGTTCTTGGCTGAATAACTCTCTCTAAATACAGAGTATATTAAGCAAGATCTTGCAAAGAGCCTAAAGGAGCAGGTGCATTACCTGCGCGTTCAGTGCAGCTGCGTGGCTCTGGAGGTATTAACTCCCTTCGCCCTGTGCCAGCCTGGCAGCAACCGGCTCTCCCGTTTTGGTGGCCCTTTTGAGTGGCCATCGTGGGGAATTGTTTTGAAGTAAGGGTGTATCAGGACTCCACAAGCCAACCGCCTGCTGCTTTGGACTGTCCACTTTTATTTATTTGCTTATTCAGGTTTTAAAAGATTTACTTTTTAAAAATAAAAATGGAGAAGGAAATAAAGTGGTTGTGTACTATGGAAAAGGTGCGGCTTGTGCAGCTCTCTGGAGATCAGAATAAATTGTTTTTCATGGCTATAATGGAAAGTATATTGAAAGAGGGGTGGGTGAAGGTGTTCTGCCTAATACCTGCTATGTGAATACTGCGGGTTGCATGTTAGGAAAGGAATTTAAACTTCTCTCGTTCGTAATTCTTTTGGGATTTCCATATCCTCCATCATCTGTTGCTCTGCATCTGCAGTACCAGCTTGGGAAGAGCGATGTTCTGTTCCCAACTGTGTGTCAGTCTTTCCCTGTGAACTGCTCAGAGCATTTAAGGTGAAATCCAGCAAACTGCATATTTAGATCTTCATTCCCCTGTACTTTTTTTTTCTCTTTTGACTCTTTGTGAAATGGATGCTGCTGTTTTCTTTATTTGTACTTCTAGGTTGTAAACTCTTTGAAATAGTTTTTTTTTTTTCCTTGTAATATGGACACACAGATACCTATTAAGTCTCCAACAATGGATCTTTGATTCCAATTGTGGTCTTTTAGTGCTACTGCAATACAGATGATAATACCGCTAGGTGCAGATGTACCCCCTGTCACCTGTTGGAAGCTGATTACAGAGGCTGCACAGCCCCACACGCTGGGAGGCTCCGACTTGCGCAGTGTCTGCCACTCTGTAATTCTTGTGATGTTGGGAAATCTGATGAGAAATGAATTCCTGCACAGGTTGTGGTAAAAGCAATGGATAAATTTCCCCCAAGGTCTTCTAACATACACAGTCAGCTTAATAAGCATGGCTTTAGTCTTTCTGCCACAGTGTAAAAAGCTGTGTTTGTAGCACACAGTGGATTTCTTACTTGCATGTGAACCCACTTTGTAAGTTTGAACTGGGAACTTGGAGGAAAAACACGGGTGTCAGCTGCTGCCCATATTCTGTGCTTGGGAGCTATTGCTGGTGTAATCCAGGAATTCTGGCTTTCATCTGGTTTTAAAGTGGTAGGACATGTATTGTCTGTAACTTATATTGCAAGATGAAGTGTGCAACAAGGGTGCTTCGAATTGCTCTGCATATATACAATTTCTTACTTGACCTGCCATTGCTTTCACATGCTGGACAAACAGCTCACGCCCTAGTTCTGATTTTTACATTTCCCTGCTGTTTCATATAGGCAGCATCCCACTCTCTCGCTGTGTTTATACTGGCCCTTTCATTGATTTATTGAGATAGTTCTTTAAATCCCTTGTGAAAGAACAAATTATTTCTTGGCATTTCACATACCTTTTAATTATAAGTTAAAGTATGCAAAATCCTGCAAAAGCAAAAAAAAAAAAAAATCAACTAGTTATATCCCTTATATGAGGTTTTATTTGAAAAATAATTGAAAAGAAAGAGATGATTCTGTAAGTATCTGACTTTTTAATACTCCTCTGTACCTGGTGTGATGTACCAGTGAAACTAAACTTGCCATCTTTATGGATATCCTACATCTGCTTGTTTGAGATGCATGTCTATAAAATTCGTCTAAAGAACGTAACTCATGCCATTCTGGAACTTTTTTATTCTCTAGCGTCTTTGCTATAAACCAGTGTTGCCTGTGGTGTCTGGTTTGTATGCATGCGTGTGATTTTTGATGGAGATGCAAATGTGGAGTCAAGTTCTTCCAAGGGTGGAACTGAACCAAAGATGTAGTTGAAATAGGTGATACTTGATGTCTAGAAGTATGAGCAGCTTCATTGCATAAAAGTAATATCGAGAATAATTTTGTGTTATTTAGTCTTGAACTGATATGCAGGGAGTTGGGCATACTGCTGGCAACTAAATGCAATTATGATTCTGTTTGTCCATAATTACAAAATACGGTTCAATGCTACTCACGTTGCTTCAAATTAGCTGTGCTGCAGGTTATATGAGGCTCTTGCCTACTGAGACAACATTTGAGCCCTTTTAATTGTACTTTTTGGAAACAAATTTTCTCATTGTTATTCACCAATACTTGCAGTTATTCTATGCAAATTCACAAATGGGTATGAATTCTCCTGGCTTAGTGTGATATCCGTTGTTAGATTAGCACCTGCTCTTTATTCAGGGAAATCACAGAAATTGTATCTCTTGTGATTTGATATGAAATAAGTTTTCCTGAAAAATCTGCACATTAAGAGAAAAAGAAAAGACCCCTGCTACAACTAGTTAAGAGATGCCTCATAAATAAATTTCTAGATCTTCTTTTTTTTATCAGGAAATTATTCTCAAGGAAGTTACTAGTAAGTTAAACAAACTACTTGGATGGCACAAGGGGCTTAACCAGCTCCCAGAAAGTCTGACTGAGCAGAGGGTAGTGGAGAGGTGGGTGTGCTGGGCCATCAGTGCCTGCAGAAGAATTCTAGGGATTCTAAGCCAGTGCCAGAATGGGAATGGATCCTTCCAGGTGGAGATGAGTTGCTGTCCACTGGCAGGGGATGTGATAGGAGGGCTGGTGATGATCCCACAGATGAGTGGGATGTGCACGTAGGATTGATGCGGTATGAGAGGGGAATCTATCCAGGAATTTCAGCCGTGTCCCTTCACTGGGTCCTTTGTGCCAATGTTAAATCTTGCCCTGCTTGAGTGCTGCAAGCACTTTTATGATAAACATGACACAGACAGCTGCTGAGATGCTGAATTTCTCATCCTGGACCAAACTGACATTTAGAAAACCAATTAAAAAGCATGTAAGTAGGGATGACCGGTCCCCTGGAGCTATGGGACAAGGTCTTAGCTTTGGTATCCTTATGTTGGGCTACAGCAAGAGCTGCCCATGAAGGCAGTAGTGGTTTGGGTTTAGGTTTGGGTTTTTTTTTCTTGGAACATAGAGGCTCCAGCCCCCTGCTCTCACCTTGGAAAGGAGTAAGCGGCCAAGTTCAGGGCTGTTTTCCTTGTACAGAAGGAGGTTTGGGGCTATATATGTGTCTGGTGTTCACCATCATACAGAGCATAATTTCCCTTTGTGCAAGCTTTTTCCACAACAAAACATAGACTAAAGCAGCCTTTATCACTAGTGATCTTACTTGTATTGAAACATAACCCAGGAAAGAAGCATGAGGTTTGTGTTTGGACTGTGTGCCTCTCTGTGTGCTTGGTCAGATGGTGCCAAGTTAGTTGCTCTTGTGTCTTTTTTTTAAAAAAAAACAAACACACCAAACAAACAAAAAAAAATGCTAGAATTGCCAGCAACAGTCCTTTTCACCTCTCTGGTGGGAGGATAGCACCCTCATAAACAGCCCCGCTGAAATCTGTTTGAGTACTCCTAGTTGCTTGTGTTACTTTTATTAGAAGTTTTGCCTGATCTTCAGACTTTGTTACATCCCTGCAAAAGAACAGGACAGGCTTTGCAAAGGTGTCAGCATGAGACTGAGTGAGGGGGGAAGAAGGGATGTGTGGAAGTAACCACAGATTTCTCCTAACGTACTGCAGGTGGCCAGCAGCTCAAGTGGCTGCATCTCAGCGATTCTTTTCATTCCACTGTGTACACAATCTGGTGTCTACAAACAGCAATGTTTCTGCAGAGGTACAATGGAGGAATCATTTGTACAAAATCTTGCTTAGATACTTCATTTCTCTTCTGTTTATGACTGCACACGGTCACTTTGTTAGAGATGATATTCTTCAGACAGTTCCTGGTCTATACATTGGAGACAATTTGAGATGTTTAAAGTTGTGCTGTTCTGTTGCTTTTATGGGGTTTTCTTTCATAAGCAGCAGGTTTTAATTCCAGTTCTGCAGAAACATGCACTGTGTTGTGGTGTAAAGTAGTTAGTAGCAAATATCAAAGTCCACAAGCTACTGTCTGTATGGACAATTCAAATTTTGGGTCATAAAACTCTTGGATCCCTCCTGTGCCTCAGTTTCCTCTAAAACAGGCTTGCCTGCCCATATGGTTGAGAGTTAAGGGTAAGCAGAGTTTTCAAATGGTTTGAGATGCATTTACTGATATAAATGAGTTACTGTAAAAATAACACTGGTAAAGTGAATTACACCTAGGAGGTTCACAAAAATCTTTATGGACATATATAATTCATTAGAAACATTCCATTGCTAGGTAATTGTTTTAGGATTTAATTTTGAAATTAGTATTGAATTGCTTGAAGACTAATATTTTTTCTTCAGTTCCCCTCTATCCTTAGCTTACCCTATAATACTTGATGCTTTTTTGTCAATTGTCATTGAAGACAATGCAGCCCAAAGCCTTGGGCTATAGCTGTACGGGGACAAACAGGATTCTTAATCCTGGAATTGCGCTGAGCTTTGATCTTTCTTGCATCAGGGCTCCTTAAGTATTAAAATGTAATAAGAAGGGATGGGTGTGGATTCTCTGAAGTCTTTCTAGAGCTTGCAAAAAACAAAGCTTGTATCTTAAACAAAAAGGGATGCTTTTTCTGAAACCTAGCTAAGTATCTGAGCAGGTAGTCTATAATGTTTCAGTCTGTGTTTGTCCAAAGAGAGTGTAACTTGGTACATTTTTCTCAATTTTCTCTAAGCGTAACTTCCTTGTAGTTAAAAGTGTATAATTAAAATGACTCCCTGTTTTCATTAATTATCCCTGCCTTGGATTGTTACTAGGGAAGAAATCAAAGGGACCTGGCTGCTAATTCGTTTTAAGTAACTATTGGCATGAGAAAACATGGCAGAGCACGGAACAGATACTTTTCAATTTAATCATGCACCAAAGCACACAGGAGAGGAATTTTCCCCCCAAATGTTTCATGCTCCATTTCTGGTGACAGCTTCCCTCCCCTTCCTACAGTTCAGAATCTGAAAAGAAAACACATGAAGTCCTTATCCTGCAAGGGCTTATTGCCTGAAAGCCAAGTTTCTATACACCTGGCCAAGAACAGGATCCAATAGGATGCAAACACTCTTGAAATCAGCTTTTGGGAGAATATAGGCACTTCTGGTGCTTTGGTATTTGCATCATCACTGTCTTTTCTGGTTGCTTCTGATGGACTGGATGAATACTGCTTGCTTATTTCAGATAGGAAACCATGCTTGTCCCACTTCAAAACTAATTTCTGTCTATGGGCAGGTGGGCATGTCTCCTTGGAGCTGCAGTGAGCCTGGAAACTTCTGAGCAGCACTGCAGGCTGTGGGGTACCCCAGCACATTTCTGGTGTGAGTTGCGGTGTATTCCTTGCCAAAAAAAGAGCAGTATTAAATCTGTTATATGTTTAGTAATAAAATATCTAGCTGCATAGTACAACGCAAATACTGAAAGCTTATTTACAGCTAAATATGCTCATTTTGTTATTTGCATTCACATATTCATTCCTATTAGAATCCATGTTTCAAAGTTTTGAGGAGCTGCAAATTGCTGTAGACATTCTGCTCTCAGACACCCTCACTTCCCTGTGAAAAGTAACTGAGCTGATCTTTTTTTATTTACCTCTCACTGTAAGGTCATCCTCTCCAGCTGGTCTCTGCTCCTGAAGTCATCCTAGCTGTGGCTCACAGCACTGCTGCTGGAAATTTGTAAACCTCCTCCTCCGAGAGCAAAACCTCCCTGATCAGACTCTGCCAGCCCTGTAGCACCTTTCCTGTGGGTGCCTCCTCAGGTACACCCCACTTCTGTTTGCAGAAGCTAGAGGTCTCCCATGTGTCTTACAGCCAGTGATAGCAACACCTTAGCCCAGCTGGCAAGGAGGGAGGGTCATATTTAGTCAGGTAGGGCAAATGCTTCTGCAATCAAAGCTGCTGTTCTTTAAGTGCAGAGAAGCTCTGTAACAATATAAAAACTAAACAGAGTAATCAAGAAAAGCAAAAGTCCATCTCTATTTCCTTAAGACCTTTTCTGTTAGAAAATTTAGTTAGACATGATTTATTTTTTTTTAACTTGGCTATTTTGCATGATTTTTAACTGTATCATGGGTGTCTTTATAAAAAATAGGTAAATTTGGATAAGATATCCCATCTCACTTCCCATCAGATACTGTCTGATTTCACTTGGCATGTCAGCCCCTGTGGTGCTGTTGCTACTGTGGTGCAGATCATGATTGCATTTGTGGGCAACCATTGATTATGCAATTAAAGCACTGGACTTTGCTACTTTTGACATTTATGTTTACTGCTTTTTATATTTACTCCTCTGTCACAGAGGGGAAAATCTGTCTTTCCCTTTGGGTCTATTTCCTAGGTGAAAAGTAGGGATAGTTACAGCCTGTTCTTCAGAAGCAACCTGTGAGCATGAAATCGTGTTTCTGAAATGGTTAGGTGTTCTGTCACGGACATAATGACTGACAAACAGAGAAATACTTAAATTTGGTCTAGGCTTCAAAATTCTCCCAGTATAATGTGCTGGGCGTTAAGAAACAGCTGCCTATTTATGGTGGCAAGCAGCAGCGTGTGGAAAAATGGTGCTGGTACCGTTCTTCTGAATTAATGTAACTTATGCCAGCAAAATGATTGTGTATGCAAACAAAAAGGGATTCAACAGAATGCCCAGTAATACATCTTTTAAGTGTAGACAAACAATCACACTGTAAAGCTTATATCACTTTTGTTTTGTGTTCTCTCAGCACATGGCTTAGCGTGGTCCTGGTCCATGACTGACTCACTGTTGTGGTGTAAATAACAAAACCAACCGTGAGATGCTTCAAGCTGAATAATAGACTTACTTGTGGGCACAAAATCAGATGATTATGTCTGAGCTAGAAACTGTGTTCTGCTAATTTATCTCGGGAAGATATTTTAGTTCTAGAGATACAGCAGCCTTAAATTTGTCTATATATTCCCTTTCTAATCTCAAGTAGCAATAAGTATGGTAATTAGCTTTCACAAAAATTAGGTATTCAAAGGAAGCTTAATTGCATAAAGTCAAGTGTATATATAAGCTGATAATTTGCTTACACAAGGCCTCAGGCAGGGCAAATATTTGAATAATTGCATTTGGCCGGAAGCCTGTGATTTTTGTGAAGGAGGCGCAGTCAGTGGCTCAGCCGCGTGCAGCTCTTCCACCTGAGCGATGGTGTTTGTATAGCATGTTCCGAGAGAGGCTTAGGCAGTGCTGTGGATAAACAATGAAGTATTTATTCCCTGTTGGGGATTTGGAGTCATAGCTCATTAAATTCTTTGGCACAGTACAAGTTATTCTTTTATTGTGTGAGGCACGGATAGTGCTTTGTTTTGGGCTGATTCGTGTGGCGCACGGCTTATCCCAAGGTGCCTGACTGAAAATACCTGGGCAGAACTGCAAGGTGTGTGGGTGCTCACGGTGCTTTGGAAGTTATGATGTAACACCAGGGCTTACTGAATTATTCTGCTTTTTTTGTTGTTCTTTTTTTGTTCTTTTTTTCTTCATATTGTGACTTGTCATTAAACAGATTGATGTTTTCCTGGTAAGATTGATGCAGGTAGTTGGATGAGATTTAATCTTAGGTTTTGAATGCAATTATTGTGTTCTGGCTTTTATGACAAACTGCTGGAAAACTGACTCCTTCCCAAACTCTGCTCATCTTCCCTGGAGAGGTCTAACATGTTGATATCTATATTTTTACTGTGTGTATTATATTTCCTGATATAAAACTTCAAAAAACCCAAACGCAAACCCAGCTCCTATACAATCACCATAATGAGTCCGTGGGATGTGACCTGGTTGTGCTGGCTTTGCAGGCTGTCAGCATGGTGTGAGAGCCTGTCATCTGCCCCATGGGCTGGGAACTCGTTGCTGTTAAGTTTATGTGAACACTTCTACAACTTGTCTGCATAGGCTGCAGGCAAGCCCTGGCTCTAGATAGCAAGGTACACATTTTTCCTGTTAGAAAATATTATTTTAAACTCCTGTAGCATCTGCAAAGGGCATCTCAGTATCTGAAGTTCTATATGTGATCCACTATGTGAATAATGATTTGATGTGTAAGTTGGAGGTGAAAAATTAATTTATTACATATGAACCCCCTAGCTCTCTAAGACATACCTGTGGTATTTCTCATGATGATTTTAAATGTCACATGATCATATCAAGATTTTGGTGCCTTCTGCACCACTGCTCACACTTTGGCGTGAGGGTGTGCAGAGAGGGGTGCAGTGGGCTGTGTTTGGGGGTGAAACCCTAGCAATCGCAGTCGGAGTTTTGATTGCCTCTGTCTCCAGTTGGTGATGTTCACTCCATCAGACTATGTGCCAATGAATGCTGCAGCTGAGAAATGAAAAAGTCTGTGGATGGACGTTAATTTTCATGCATTTTGCAAATCTGAAGATCTTTCTTCTTTTTAGGGCCACATTCAAAGGTTAGGAACTACCTTAGAGTTCTTAGTGGCAGGGAAGATGGCAGAATAAAATGTTACCACATTATTTAATCTCTCAAGGGATTCAGTGGACAAGTACAATAGAGGCAGAGAGCCTTAGGACAAACCCATTGCCTTCAGTGAAATCCTTTTAAGAAGCAAGGCTGTCAGTACAGAATCCTCTAAAATAGGGGATGACCGTTCCAGCTTTGGTTGCAGTTGGGTAATGACACACAGCAGTGTCTGAGAGGTATTTTTGGTACTCACTGTTCACTCCTTGTGCTAGTGGGACTGTAAGGTAATGAGAAACACTCTATTCTTACCTATTATATTCCACTATTGCTTTTCAGCACAGGAGGGAACAGTCACAGTACATTCTTAACGTTGTATCAATGTTCTGTTTGATCTGCAAGCATTTTTTTAACGGAGATCACAAGCTGTTAGGTGTTTGGGAGTGACTGGCGTGGTTGTGTTGGGCTGCACAGCTCTTTGGTGAGCGGCTGCGGCAGTACCTACAGCACACGTCTGCTGTGGAGGGCCGGCTGGGGGAGTTCTGGGACTGGGACCTGAGAGAATGGGAGACTGCGAGAACTGGGTCAGAGCAAAGGTTTTTGAAATCAGGTGGTGACAGTGGATGGCGAAGTGTAAGGGAGGTGCAATGGCACGTTGGTAATTCCTTGGTGTATTCCCCCATTTTTCCAGCAATTCATTGCTTTGAGACTTCCTGAGCCAGAAATGGCAACTTTGTGTTTAATAGCATTCATTAAGTTCTTTTCTGCTAATTTCTCTGAGTACTTTTCTGAATGTCGTCCAATTTGTTATTCATAGTAATGAGTTGGCTAGATAGGAAGATTTTATATTTTTGGAAATATCTCAATCATTTTAATTTTCTCTGTTACAAACTCAAACAAAACACATTTCCTCATATATACATGCAAACAGCAGTTCCAAATTGGTGTCATAATTCTAACAATCAACTGTATGGAGTGCATAACTGAAAAGTTATTTGCTTCAGGGAAAAAACCTCCTAATTAAACTATTGGGAAAAGCCTCTGCAGAGTTGACTTTATAAAGAAGCTTGTTCCCTTGACCTGATCTCTGGAAGTCAGTGGAAATTGTCTTCATACAACTCATCTTTACAGTCTATAAAGCCTGCTGGCTTTTCATCATGCTGCCTGTCTTCACAATATTTTGCAGGCTTTATTTTTAAAAAGGTTATAATCAAAGGGTGTCAAACAAAAAAAAACCCCACAAAACCACAAACAAACAAAAACCACAAACAAACAACAAAAAAAACCAAGATTTTTTTTTTTTTTAGGTGACCAAAGGACCCAGTCCTAGACAGTCTGAAGTAGCAAGTACTTAATGCTGGAGTTCAGCTGTTTCTAGGCAATTGCTGCTTGAATAGGCTCTGATAAGAAGTTATTGTTGAAAGAAGGAATTATTCTAGCAGTTGTTATCTTTCCTGAGATGAAATGGGAGAAGTTCTTTCGTATATATATGCTATTGAACAAGCACAAAAAGGAGGGTACTAGTTTTGCTGTAATTTCTTCAAGAGGTGGTAGAAATGTGTTCATGCAGTAATCATTGGAGTAAATTATCATGAGATAATAGTGGGGCATTTGGAACAAAAGGACCGAGGAACTATATTCAAAAGGAAGAAAACTAACATTGCTTCAGATATTTTATAACTTATTTAAAACCCACTGGACTTCATGTATTTATTGGAAGTGTTGATGCTGAGTATTTCTCTTGTGCCTTAGGGAGGAGTTATCCAGACAGTGAATCAGGCAAAGACATGCCTCCCTCAGCTAACTTTAGAGGTAGGTAAGCTGGCTGGCTTTTATGTCTTTTTATTTCTTGCTATAACAATTTGATATCCTTATCTGAAGTCCTAAAATCTTCTGTTTAACAGTTTAAGGTCTCTTAAACTCAATTAGACTCAGTTTACATGATTGGCACGCAGTTTAGACTCTGGTTCCAGGTCACAAGTAAACAACAGGGTATCACCTTGATTTTTTATATTTAGTAAGTAATAGATTTCCAGCCTGGAGGAATTTCTAGATCCAGACCAGCAAAGCAGTCTGAATGCTATTCCACTTGGGGAACACTTGAGTAAGACCATAATTAGTTGACCCTTATGAAAACCTCTTAAGTTTATGTTGTGGATATCAGTTTCCATACTCAGCTCTTGTGGCATGAGTGATGTTCATGCCTTCCCATTATTGTATGAAATAATCCAGTGCTCTTGTTTCTCTCCACCAGTTCTGCTGTTTTAAAACAGCACCATATCTCCATTGTTCATGTACTCGCCAAAGGGACGTTTTGGATTCCCCCATGTCTGTGGCAACTCCGACTCGGAGCTCTGCCACTGTAGCCTGTTTCTGGGTAAATCTAAGGGCCTTTTTTTGTGAATCTCTATTAGCAGGTTGATGTGATGCTCCTCAATCCCCACACGCCGGAAAAGCCCCAAACCTTACTAGCAGAGTCTGTAGAGAGGAGAGTATATACATAACTGATGTTGGCAGATCCAGTGTTGACAGATCGCTTTATAATTCAGATGTTCTATTCAACATTAAAAAAAAAATATTAAAAATTATACCTAAAATAGAAGACAGCAGTAAAACCACAAGCAGAATCATCCAGCTTTCCTAAGGAATGCTATTTCAAACACAGGATTTAAATATTTGGAGGGAGGTAGACACAGCTCTCGATATATCTAGACAAGTGCTTTTGTTCTGACATGGGAAGCCAGTTTCTGATTATTTCAGGGTGTTACTATTTCTGTCATATTGTTAAGTGATCAGTTAACTGACAGAAAATTTTCTACTCTACCTTCATCTTTTCCATAATTTTAAATGCTTGGATGAAGCCAATTCAAACCCTTTTATCAAGTCTTTTTCTTCAGAGTTACTGAGAAAGACTAAACCCCTTACACTGCTTTGAACCAGCAGCTTTATTTTAAATTGCAGTTCTAGTTCTAGATGTAGATAGCAATAACAGCAACAGTCTACTGAAGAAGCAAATATGAAATCCAGTATTATTGTTGTCAACTGGATTTATATTACCTTGTACATAATATAATTTGGAGAGTATATCGTCATTTAAGCCACAGAACACACATGCAAAGCTACTTAACACTTGATTAGTTTTTGAGATCAATTGAAAGAGTAAAAAGGACCAAATAATTGCATTTTGGGTGAAATGAGAGGCAGAATGAAGTTGACAGTACTGCACAAGGATATAGAAACTTCAGCATCAATAATGCATAACGTGGCTACATGAATAAATCTCTTTCTGGTATTCAATTCAGTGGCTCCTCATCCTTAGCAGATTAGTTTTGTAAACGCATTCTGCACTGGTGTGGAAATTATTAACTTTGGAGAAGTACAGTGCATTTACTGAACTACTTGGAAGGTTCAACAGCATGGGCTGCAGTAATGTGTGAGAAGCACCGATCTTGGATAAAGGCACCGGGGCCAGTTATCATGACTGCCGTACAGTAAGGTAAAATGAATACAAATTGCAAAGGAGTCCATTGCTCTAATAGAGCCAGTTCATGGGTCCTGTCAAATTGTGCAGTGACAGAACAAAGCACCTTATTTCTTGTTCTGGTTCATGTTCATCTGAACAATGAAAAGGTGGGGGTGGATTTACACTTATTGCTGTAATATTGATATAAGCTGCTAAAGCATTTTCTTTGTATTTTATTAAAGGATTCAAAGCATGTTTTCTGAAGATTTTTGTGTGAAAGGATCTCTTAATAAATCACTTCTGAACACATAATCAATCATTTCTGAAAAATCAGTATATACAGTGGACATATAATACTGTGTGGAGATGGAACTCTAATCTCTCCCAGGCACAAATAAATCACGATCAGTACCCTTAATAAAGCTGGATTGTACTTGGCAGTGTCTCCTAAGATAGGGGCTGCAATTACTCTTACCACTTAATATTGGTGTTTTGCGGTAGCCACAATGGTCTGATGGTAAATGAGGCAAGGCTGTAGCGATAGTTAATAAACGGACGAATGGCTTGTGTGGCTTGCTAAAATCATGGAGGGGCTCGTTCGTACTGGGTCAGACCAAGGGCTGCTCTGCCCCGTGGCTTGGCCATGGCAGCGGCCACGTTAGACAGCAGGAAGCTACCCCCCCACCCCCCCGCAGAGTTCAGCTCTGCGCTGTGTGGCTGTGTAGGTGCTGAGCCTGCACCGTAACTGCTGAAGTTCAAGACAACCAGAACCGGAGTGATTGAAAGTGTTGGGCAAACATTTGATCTGGCAGGACCTGCCCTTATCAAAACGAAGGCACTGCTATATGTTTCCTTTGATGAATTTCTGTCTGGGTGATTGGCAGCGCATGCGGGAGGCTGGCGTGGAGCCCCATCTCCAGCCCTTGGTGTCCCAAAGCCTGGGACTTCCAGCGCTGCCTGGACCCGATTCCTAGAAGCCCTCCTGCCAGATCTGGGCTCCCTGGCCCTGCGGCAGCTCATCAGCTGGATACCTGACTCCAGATCTGTTTTCAGAAGTAGTTTGGAAATGTGGAAATGTGCTGCTTTCTGAACTGATTTAGAAACTGGGATTTTTTTCTGCTTTTTCTGAAATGCTGTAGTTCTCTCTTTGCCTCAGTCCTCACTTGCAAGCTGCAGCAAGAGCAGATGAGAAATGTTTTATTGGCTGTGCTGTAGTGACGAATGGACTTCCGCGGGGGTGTAAAAGTAGTTGTAGGGACTTTAAGGCATCCAGTATATAGCGATAGTGCAGCTCGGCAGTACAGTGGCTGCTTGCTTCAGTCCTGTCCTTAGTTTGTCAGAATCTTTTGTCTGTTCTGACTCGGTGCCTCCTCTTGTTCTGAGCACTTTGTGCTGAAAGCCCCGCCCAGACTCGTCTGCCCCAGAATTTAGGGCACACCTTTTCTCATGAGGTTTATCTAGGGGATTTTAATTCCTATGTGCTATTTAATAACCTTGCTACTGATAAGATATATTAAAAAAAATAATAATCAAAGAGCATTCCTAGTACAGTGGTGGAAAATATAGACTGAAGTGCCTAACATTCTTAAAAATATATACCTTTGAACACAACGTGGTAAAGAATTCCTACCAAATCATTTTATGCAACCTGATGCTGGCAGGACCATGGACAAGACCCTTCTGGAAGGGTTAGGGTAGAAAACATTTTGGAAGTAGTATTGCAAAACACAACAATCTGATTTATGAATAAGAGGAAATTAAAGTGATATACCATACCAAATTATTTTTGGTCTTGACTTAGAAATATCATAACTGTCATAAAACAAAATTGCCTTTTGATTGTAGCAATATGCATTGAAATAACTTGTAGGAAAGTTAATCTTCTGAAGCTTATGAAATATGTTTTGTACTGAGGATACACTTCTGAAAGTTTGGTGTTTTTTCCATCTAAAATATTTAAGTGAAATGAAGTGACGGATCGCACAGATGGTGTGGTGAGCTGTTCCTCCACAGGAGGAAGAGGAGGGCAGGCATTCTGGCTAATAGCCTGTCTACATGCTCACTGCAAATACTTGTAGCTTGGAGCTCCTTGATGTTCTGTGGCCCTTGCGTTGGGGAGTGAGCAGAGGAAAAGGTGAGGTGCTCTGGCCCTGGAGACACTGGCCCTGGCACTGCCTGTGCCATAGGTTCCTCCTGACTCTGAGCAAGTCGCTTCAGCCTGGTTCCTTCGGGATGTGCCTGGGCGGAAAGTCTCATGGCACCTTTTTATAAAGACATTTGTTCTTTCGAGGACAAGACGGAACAACCCAGGGAAAGCAGAGAAGTAGCTGCTCCAGCTTGTATTAGATGTAGAAACACAGGGCTCATCCCGTCGCAGCCCTCACTGCTGCCTGGCCTGACGGCAGAGGTAAAGTTCTAAATACTCTATTTTGTGCATCTTTGGTCAAATCAGAATGATTGATTTATATTCAACATGAAAATTTGTTTTCAAAGTACCTTTAGGGGTGCTGCAAGAGAGCAGCTGGCCTGATGAGAAGGTTTTTCTGTGATATCAATGCATAATGTAGCTAATGAATTAAATCTGATCACCTAAGGTTAAATCTGTTCACGATGTACAAAAATGCACATGAAAATGAGCTTCTTGATTAGAAATATCATAACTATAATTCTTTCAGCCAGAACACGTTACATAAAAAGATCATATGTACAGTTATAAGGTGAATCCTATTACAGCACACACATTTAATCTGAATACCAAAATAGATATGTAATTATTTTTAAATTTCTATCAGTGGGGTGGCTTTTGACAGTGCAGTGGTGTCCAATCATATGAACAATGATACCCAGCACAGGTACACTGTTCACCTGTTCAGGACGGTGGGGAGTTAAGTCATGTGAGTCGGAAACAGTTTTGATTCTAGTATTTTCTCAGTTTTGTTAACTTCAATGGAAAAATAATTTTCTTAGGTCAACATGTTATGGACAATGTTTAATTTTAGAAGAATTTTAATTTTTGTTTATGAATTCATTTTAACGAATTGCTAAACTAACAAAAATGCTATTTTGTTTATGGCTTATCTTCACTTCAGGCAATATTTTCAAATGTTTATTATTTGTAACAGTGAAGTATAATAACTTAAACCAAATTATTTCAGTCTATGAATTCTCTGTGGAGGAGGTATGATGATTGGTTAGTCACTGAGCTGTTAACAGTATTTAAATGTGCACCGGCACTTTTCCACAAACATTTCCTGAAGCATTCTTTTGTCGATTTATTTTTTTTAAAATAAAAAAGTTGAAGATTCAAGTGGGGCAGTGGGATTGAAATGATAGACAGTGGAATGAATCATTCTGGGCTATCACATGAATGATCTTTGCATTAAAAATGGATTTATTCATTGAACCTTAACAGCTTCTTCCAAAAGCCTTTCCAATTTATCAAATTAATAAAATTGTTCCTTTTTAAAAGTGCCAGTATATTAATGCTAAAAGCAATTGCATGTATCAAAGGGTCAGGAAGATACAGCAGGCTTCTTGCATGTAGGCACATTTTTGTTGCAACAAACCACAGCCCTTCTAGACTTTGGAGCTTGTGGTTCATGTGCAATTACCCTCACGTGATAGCCAGTCCAGAGAGTGCTGTGGGCTCCGCGCTGTCACCTCTAGGCTGTTTCTCAGCAGGCAGCTGCCCGTACTGCTGCCTTTGCACCTGTGACAGACAGCACGCTTGTATTTATACTTTATGTATGCAACTTGGGCTGGAGTAATTAATTTCTTCAATCTGAACCTGTGTGTTCCTCCTGGGTGTGGGCTCCTCACCTCTAGAGGTAAGGAGATGGAGTGGGGCCTTGCTGCACAGTCCCCGTTCCCCACAAAATATGATCAAATATTTTCATCTGAATGTTGATACCTAAGGGGTAGATCAGGTAAACTCAGCAGCTGCTTTCTGGTTGTTATCATTTACCTGTGAGTATTTTGAGTGTAAACTAAATTATGGACCAGATTGACTTATTGGCAAGGTCGTTTGGGTGTTTCAAAGCTGTACTGAGGTTTGAGGACTTAATCTCGTCTCATGACTGAAGTTAAAACCTTGTCTCATATTCCTGAGTATTAGAACATCTCTAATTTCACAGGAGTTTGAGAATGTCCCTCTACAGGGCAGCACTTCTTTTGCCTTGGTATTAACATTTTAACTTAATTTTACAATTCTAAAGTTGTAGGCTTAGGTGTCCTGAGTTTCTCTTTGGCTTCAGTGCTGCGCTTGCCCGTTTGGATGGTGACGCCTCTATCTCAAGTCAGATATTTATGTGTTTGTGTGTGTGTATGTCTATGATTATGGCACTACTGTGTATTGAGTTTCTGTTGATGTTCTTACATAGAGTTAGGGAAGCATTGGCTTAGCCTATCAGCATTTGTAACCTTTACCTGGCATGTGCCTGATGGCTCCAGCCGCAAAGGCTTCTAGAGATGATGGCTAGCAGTGTCAGACAGAAAAGTCCGCAGGCAAGCTGGGTGGTGATGGCCAACACCGGCTTTCGGCTCTGGGTGCAGGAGCGCAACCCTATCTGCAGGCTTGGCTCAGAGTCAGCCTCTGCTGCGGGTACCATCCCTTGTCTCTGGACAGTGATGGACCATCAGGTACCTTCTTCTCTTGCATCTTATGCCTTGAGCTTCAGAAATACAATGGGATAATGGCAGTGTGTCATTGAACGTCTCACTTTCTGGCTGTGTTTCAAAAGTGGTAAATTAAATGTATTAAAAGCAATTCAGGCCATTGTGTCTTCCTGGTGAGCCATGATAGCTGTCAGAGAGGCAGGAATTAGGCTTGTCTGGATACAGAAGAACAGAAATGTTTATGTATTTCGATGAGAGGTGAAATAGAATACGTACATATAGGCTGAAGCTAGAGCGTGCTAACAGGGTTAGCTGTAATGAGATTATTTGTCTTGTAACCACTAACAATTATATTCCCATTACTAAAATATATGTAGGGAATGAAGACAATTATAGTACAATCGCTGTGGGGCTGTGAATGCACTACAGAATATACCCAGGAATCAGACACGTATTTTACGTGTCAACATGTGTACTTGGGCTCTCACACTGGCACATATCAGCAATATTTCTTCTGAAATCAGCACACTTAGAAGAATTGGAAGTTGAGAGAGAAAAACAGGCCAACTCAATTTATCTTTTCTTGTAAGAGGAGATGCAGGATGAAAGCATTCTTCTGCTAACAATCAGCATCTCAGTAAAATTTAATTTGCTTAAAATATATTTTGCTGGAATAAGCACTGTCATATGGGCTCCTGGTTTTTAGAAGGTACATATAATCTTCCCATGTCATGTATATAAATCAATATTCAAGCGTGTAATCCCAGTCAGCCCGAGACTGGTTCAGGTGGTGTATGCTGGACTCCTCCCAGAGGTGCTGTGCAATATGACCTAATATTTTCTGATGCTTTCCTCTCTCAACTGTCATCTGGGGTTTCTTATTTGATGCTTTTTAGGACAGGAAGTATATTTTCGTTCTATCCTTGTGAAGTTTATAGCATAATGAACCCATGGTGCGTGACTTGAGATGCAAATAACTTACTAATTGACAACTGCTCGGCAGTTAGATCTGTCCAGTCATGCAGTTAAATGAGAGGGCTTGTGTGCCCAGAGGAGACTGCTTTCCTGGATGATGTCCTGGAGACCAGTACCCTCAGCAGAACATTGGGCTACCAGGTCAAGGCATATGGCAATTTTTGTTTTCATATACAGCATGTTTGCAGCGGAGAGGGTCATTCCCTCAGTTTGAGCCTTTCTGCAGGAACCCATTGCAGGAACTACAAGTGTTTCTTTGTTGCCTTTTCTAAACTTAAGTCAGCCAAGATGTTTCAAAAAATGTTCCAGATAATTTAAAAATGATAACTTCAAGTGAAATTTAAACAATTTTTGACATTCAAACAATTTTCCTCAGCCTCAGTAACAGAATAGTGACCCATAGCACTTGCACGTGAAGCACTGTTTTCCTAGAAGGTGCTCCTGCAAGCTTTTAAGGTGGGATCAGGCCTATTTGTATTGTGTTTATATATAAACAGCTGCATGGTAGACATGTAGAGTTTCTCTTTTTCATTCCACTTTAAGGAGAAAATGAATAATTTTTGCTGTCAAGAGCTTATTTCCTGGGAAGTTTTTATGGTAACGTGACAATACAAAAAAACATCCATTGTCAGTTTCACAACTGGCTCTTACTGGTGCCTTTGGCAATCATGTCCAGGGGGGATGTTAGGGAAGATTTGGTACTTGTCTCAAAATGCACTGGGGAGCTTATTTTTTTTCATTAAAAACACCTTATTTTTATGCTTTAGCCTTCTAAAATATGCAACGTGAAATAAATATTGTCCTTGAATTGCCTTTTAACCAGCTGAACTCTGAGGAATTCTTGTTCATCTGGACTCCAGCCCCATGGGTACCAGTTGTAGTGACAAGGGCTTGATTCCCAGCTGTGGCAGATAAACCCACTTGTTTTATTCTTGTGATAATTCTCCTGCCTTAGAGCTGTCCTCCTCTGAAACATCTCCAGAGAGTTCTTCCAGGTCTTCACCTCTGTGTAGTTGGATGGAGGTGATCAACGAGCGTCACCTGGAGGGTGAACACAAGAGCTGGGTGACCCCTTGCATTTAAATACCGGTGTGGCCACCGTGGCCTTCCACAGGACATGTCCTCAGAGGTATTTTGATCACCATCTGATATTGAGAAAGTGTACATGAAAAGAGCCTTTAAAAGGTCCTTTATTCCACTTAAGCTGTACAATGAAGTGAAGTTTTTCATGTGCTAGTTGTTTACTGTTAAATAGCATCAGCAAAGCTTTGTTTCCAATTAACCTGTATACCAAGAGATTTCCCTTTATCTCTTGGAAGATATTTATTCAGACCATCAATTCATCTGTTCTGGTGAAAGGTATGCAAGTGTGCGTGCCAAACAGTCAGAGAACCCTCCGACTTATTAAATTTCCAGTGCAGGCCTTGGTGTTACAAGCTTTTGATCAGATACAATCTTTTCTCAAACTCAGTCTAATATCCCTAGATGGCAGCTTTTTCTTTACTTTTTTTTTTTCTTTTTTTCCCTCCTCTTATTTTATCAGGCAGTTTTCTCATCAATCTCTTTCTCCCTACAGCAGCTCAGACACAGAGCAGTTCTGATGTAGTTATGCTTTTAAATACGGAGTTGGGGAAGCAGCAGTGCCAGACGAGGCCATTTGGTCCATCCTGGAGCTCAGCCTGCAGCAGCTCCATCCCTGCTGCCTCTTGGTAAGGTGGAAGACATAAGTGCCCTAACTAGCTGTTTTGGAGATGCGATGTCTTTCTGCTTCCCTCTTCCCCTCACCCGAGATTTCTTCAAAACCCTGCTTACGCTGCCATATCATATTCAGTTTAAGTGCACAGTCTCACTAGGAGGCTGTGATTCTGCACATTTTATTTTTATTCAAGAGTCATTCTGCTCATAGCCTGCCATGGTTTGATCAAACTATTTCTTCTGAACCAGGTGTTCAAAGGTCCTTGTGCGAGTAGAGGGACAAGCAGATGGGTAGATGGCAAGCTAAGTGCCTAGCTGCTATGTAAATGGATTGAAATTGGGAAATCGGTTAAAACTGAAAAAACTGCTACCACTTTAGGACACTAACTAAATGCTTCTCCATGTCTTTTCATTCTCTGTAGCTTCTTCCATCTTAGACATGCAGATAGTTTAAGTTTTAATTTGGTACCATGTATCAGCTTAATGAAAGGAGTTCTAAATTAATTGAATTACCTTAACATTAGCTACAAACTATGCATGAACATAAAAATCCAGCTGCCTTATGAGAAGTTGCTCTTGCAAAATAATCTACTTGCATGTCTGAACTCTTGGAAAATTTAGCCTTGAGGGCTGACTTTTCAAATGAACCTGGAAAAAGCTCGTTGTCTGGCAGGGAAACTGGGCATCAGTGCTCTGCTAATGGCACAGCTGGTCAGTCTGGAGAACGATATTGGGTAAAGAAGGAATTTTGCATTTCTGCTGGTTTAAAATCCTGGAATGGTTTGGGTTGGAAGGGATCTTAAGGACCATCTAGTTCCATCCTGCCATGGGCAGAGACACCTTCCACCATCCCAGGTGGCTCCCAGCCCCGTCCAGCCTGGCCTGAGCACTGCCAGGGATGGGGCACCCACAGCTGCTCTGGGCAGCCTATGCCAGGGTCTCACCACCCTCACAGTAAAGAATTTCTTCGTAATATCTAACCTTAATCTGCCCTCTCTCAGTTTAAAACCATCAACCCTTGTTGTAGTGCTACAGACACTACTAAAAAGCCTGTCCCCATCTTTCTCAAGCCCTGTTCCAGTGCTGGCAGGCTGCTATAAGGTGTCCCTGGAGCCTTCTCTTCTCCAGGCTGAACCACCCCAGCCTTCCCAGCCTGTCCTCACGGGAGAGGTGCTCCAGCCCTCAGATTATCATTGTGGCCTTTCTCTGGGCTTGCTACAACAGGTCCATGTCCTCCTTACGCTGGGGGGCCCAGAGCTGGATGCAGTGCTGCAGGGTGGCATCTCATGAGAGCCAAAAATAATAAAGACTATACTCAGTAATGATAATAATTGACTGCAAGTAGGCAATGTTTGCTTTATTAAGTGTCTGGATGCTGTTTATGAACACACAGAGCCCAGGCTGGGCTCAATCCACCTTACAGCTCCTGCCTGCCATCCCTGCTCTGTGGCTGGGGAAGATGCTGCATCCGCGGGATGCAGCTCTCCGGCAGCGGGATCTGTTTTGAATTCCAGCCTTCGCTCCCTGCTTCCTTTGGTGTTTGCTCTGTCTCTGGGCTCATGCTGCTCAGACCTGGAGAACAGGAATCTGGAGCAGCAGCTGCATGATCGGAAGCATCTGTTTAGTCTCTTGCAGGCAGATTAATAAATCTACTGGCATATATTTCTATTTCAAAGAATATATTTAAATTAGTTCAGGAGCTAAAGGGCCCATATTCAGGTGTAATTCAGTGGTGATCAAATCTCAGCCAAAAGTTCTAACTTTTTGGTTTCTTTAATTGACATTTGGAATGGGATTTTCAGCTGTCCAGGGAGACACTGAAAATCAATGTTCCACTGAAAATCAATGGGACTTTTACACTTCTAATGACTGAAATGTCTTCAGAAATCCCATCCTTAGGACTCTAAATTACTGTCTCATTTTCAGAAGTACCCAGCAGCTTTGACTGGGTTTTACTGCTGCTAACTACCACTTGGGCCTTGCTAAATGTCCTCCCTTAATGATGATGAGAGTTGTGGGAGCACTGCTTAGGACACCTGGAACTAGGGCACACATTTGTGGATTTTTGAATTAAGTTTTTAAAACACTTGCTGAAAAACTATAGCATAGAGATGAAGGCTTGAATTATTCCTGCATCCCTCTTTGTCAAGTTTTCAATTCCCTGTTTGATCCACTGGATCTAAATAAATTGGTGTGTTTGCCTGCCTTACCCAATGTCTAATTAAATATGAAAATTAAAGATGTACTGGAACTGCAAAATGAATGCTTGATATATTTTCATTGAGAACTGGATTTATAATGAAATTATTTATTACTTCCAAATTAGAAGCGTTAGAAAAAGTTACAGTGTTTGTACTGGTGATTGCTACAAACTGCTTAACATTTGCATCTCATGTTTTTTATACAAACACCTTTCCTCTTTTGTAGAAAACTCCTCTGAGATGATTATGTTGCCCTTCTGAGATTTTTTTTTTCCCCGCCCCCTCCTTTCACTATACCTTTTTAATGGAGTGCAATGCCTAAGGGAGAAGCTGAGCTTTAATCTATCACATTTCTAGTTCCAGTAACTGAACTCAATCTGGGGCTTGAAATGCCATACTAAAAATAACATTTGGGGTTGCTACAGCTGTTCTCTTGCCTATAGCTTTAATTTTGGATGAATTCCATAAACTTGTTTTAACATCAGTTTCTAGTTTGATATCTTTCCTTTTGGGACTGTTTTTCTATTCCTCCTTGGGTTTAGAAAGTGTGTGGAAGCCATAAATGAGGTCCTTCCCTCCAAAAAGTTGCTGGGATGAATATGGTGAAATGCTAAACTTGTGCATAAATCACTACTTATCTTCATGGCAATGAGATTGCTTGGTGATCCAATGAGCAAGTTCTCCTGTGTTTTAAAGAAAGAAGGCTGATGAGAAGGGAAACAGTATCAGGGCAGTTGAGAAATACAAGGGTATGTTACTGAGAAGGGTGTACAGGTAATAACGACTTTTAGCTGGAAAACAAATGCCTGCGCAGGTCAGTCAGGTAGGGAGGCACTGCTCAGCCATGTGTCCTTGTGGTATTTCAAGGAGATGTTGAAGAAGAATCAAAAAATATACGTGAAAACACTGATGGAAAAAACCTCTTTGGCTACTCACCTGGAATGCAGAGCCTAGAATAGCTGAGTGTGAGTAAAGACTGTGGGACATGGAGCTTTATTTCTTGGAGATGAGTCAGAATTGCAGAAGAGGAAGACAAGGCTGTGTTGCATTAGCAGGCAGAGTCCCCGGGTTATAACCCTTGATAATCAGGGCTTTTTTTCCCCAGAATGAGACCTTGGCTGAGCTACAGACTAGAATTGCTAGTTTCAGAAAAGACTTTGCAGTCAGTTTTGTCTCAAGTTATATGTGTTATTTGCAATATTGAATAGATACTTGACAAACAAAGGAAATTAAGAAAAAGACCTTGCTCATTTAAGTAGAAACATATAAATAGTGGCATATATTATTGAAAAAAAAAATCTGTCATCTTTGCTTTGAGTTTCCCATAATCTGGCATCAAAATAATGTGTAACATATATGTGTTTATACCTTAGTGTATCTTGTTAAACCATTTAAAGTTAACTAATGTTTGCCTGTTTCAAAACTTTAATTATCATCTAACAAGAAAGCAACAGTATAGCCAATTAGAGATCTAAGCAATAACACACACTCACTTCTATTTTCTAGCAATTAATTGATAACTAGTTTACCGTGGGCTAATAATTAAATGAGAAAATATTTTGAGCAAATTGAAAGCACTGATGCAAATGAGTTTTGCATTTATTCTTTTCAAATTCACTGACCACGTTATCTAATCTGTCAGGAACAGAGAAATCCTGAATTACACTAAATATATACTCAGGCTGACTAACCAACCCTTAAACCAACACTACTCACTTTCTGGAAGCTTTAATTGCTTTGCTGAAGGAAAGTCTTACAGCAGTGCTGAAGCTGGCGAGTGCAATGCCACGGGGTCGCTGGGCCACGGGGTGGTGGCTGCTCTGCGGCCCCGCTGATCGCTGTCTGCTTGGCAGATTGGTTTCGCTCTCTCTTTTGTGCTTGAGATAGCAACACTGAACAGACACAGCGGGGATGCATGGCGAGGCTGTGCAATCAGCTATCGTGTCCATGTCTTTCCTGAGAAGAAAAATCTCAACTGTGTCTGAAAACAAAGGGGTCAACACTGGTGTTGGCAGCAGACATGGCTCTTGTGCCTTCTGCCAACTGCAAGATAAATGAAATGCTTCACAAAGAAGAATATGAGTTGGCAAAATGACTTGGTACATCCTGTATGTGAAAATTGAAGACATTTTTCTACTGAATGTATTGGTGATCATTTGGAATAGCTCCTTACAAACAGGAAATATCCCCATCACCCACACCTGAAGTATGGCAATCTCCAGTGAATGTCGGAGAAAGTCTCATTTCGTCTTGAAGTTCATCTGTTTGTGATATCTTCCTCATCTGGATGGGCAGTAAGGTGAAATTGCCTGAGCTCTATTGAGCTTTAAACGCAAACCATCCATTCCAATAAAACACTCCCCAAAAGACAGTGTTTCTCAGTACCACTCTTACCCCTTGCTATTGGAAAACTGCCATGACCATATGCAGGGAATAAGCCCTGACAATTCCAATTGCTTTTCCAACATAATGGACCTGTAAAAAAATAAGATGGTGCTGGGTGTCTTGAGACTTACACACACAGAGAGATTCTAATTTATTTATATTATCTAAATGAAGAGGTGCTGGTTTACTGGTGTGAAATTAGTATATGGGACTCATGGCAGTGCTTGAACACATGTTGCCTAAAATAATAATTTGCATTCAAATTTTAATGTATTTGTGTTTTCACTTGCTAATGCAGATTGGGAAATTATGGACAATTAAGATCTACGTCTAGTTCCTGATTTAAGATTTGTATCTTTCTACTTTCCATATAAACACAGCCTTAGGCAAGAGGCAAGTGAAGGATGCTGAGGACAAGCCCTGGAAGCACCCATCGAAGTGATGCTGACCTGCGACAACTCCTGTGAGTGAAGGTCGCCTGATTTCTCACAGCAGGTACCTTCACCTTAGGATGAGCATGTGCCTTCTTGGCTGCTTTATTCCCAGGGACCCCGTCCGCTGTTTGTTTCATGTGCTTTCTAGTTTACTATAAATATAATTTCTCTAGAGGCTTTTCTTGGCATTTCTAAGCAAGATGAGTGATGACGTGTCACTTCCTTTTTTATTTGCTAAGTAATGCTGGCTGGTATCCCCAGGAAGAGTTTCTAATTTGAAGTGGTGTCTCTGAAATTCTTTCTGAGCTGAAAAACATATAATACTGGAAGTAACTTGGACATTTTGGGATATTTCATGTCAAAGAATATGGCGGAATTACAGAATAAGTATTTATTTGTATTTATCACTTTTTCATATTTTTTTAATTAAACTTTATTTAATCCTTGCTTTCCACCTCATTACTTTGTCTCTAGTTGTGACAGACCTTTGTGATTTATTATGTCCTCTTAATAGCCACACATTTTGGGTTACAGAATGGTAGAGCCATATGAGTTCTTTCAATCTTTTCTAGTGCCAATAGAGGGTTACTTTGGGAAATACTTGCTTAAAAAGGCTTCCTAAAGCTTATTTCTAGTTTGAAATAACTCCAGAGACGGGTTTTATGGCAACTTGATGCATTGTTGGGAGAAAAGGTTACTGTATGGGAGTCTGGATACTTTGAGATTTTATAGTATTTTGTTTTCTCTTCCTCTGGAGTGTCATACGCCTTAGTATTGGGGGTTGCAGAATTGTTATGCTTGGAAATAAGAGCAAAGCAGACATTATCCTCAAAAGAATTTCACTCATTCCCACCAGCTGTTGCAAACAAGTATTCTCATACTCTATGCACAGCTATAATTTGGAATTTTAAATAGTGCATAATTTTACTAGTATTTACTACACAGACATAAATAGAGCTAAAACTAACTGGAAATATAATAAAGGAACACTTATATCTCATGTAGATGCCAGTGCTAACTTGAATTTATTTAGGTCTGATTAAGTATTGCATATAACTTTTCATCAAGCAATATATTTAGCGAAAACAGTCTCTGATGTAGTAATTAGAAGAAAAATAATGACAAATATGAATTGTATTTATTAAATAGCAAATAAGCGTGTCCACTCACCAAAGGACTTGCTGTTTATAGTATGTGAAAACAGCACAAATCTGATGCAACTATCATGGATATTTCAGGTAAAAAAATATTTTTTTTTGTGGACTGGTTGGAGGCTCTGAAATCTGGCAAAATTACTATTAGCTATAATGATCACTAACCAAGATATTAAAGAAATATAGTTCATTATTATTTGTGGAGTTCCTAGATATTTCTTGCATTTATTCATATGTTACAACTCGTTCATTTATGATTTATTCAGTTGTCCCTTCAAAACTGTTCATTCCGTGGAAGGACTGGGTGTTATGACATGGAGATGCGCAGTAGTGAATCCCTCAAGCAGTGACCTGTATTGAATGAAGTTCTTGATGTGACGATTAAGTGGTTGTTTCTTTTTTGTTTTAAACCTGCTAATTTCTTCTGGAGATATAACTAAAATTTGTGGTAGCCGTAATATAAGCACGGTCTTTTCAAAATCAAAATATGTCCTTCAAATTATTTCAGGGAGCAACTGGGACAAACTGTTAGTGAGAAGATGGCTGGAATGGCTTCTAATATTGGGTAGCACCTTAGACCATGGAAATCTTCTTTATTTCTTGTTGTTAATAACTTATTATTCCCCTATTATCATCACTATTATTTATTAATGGCTGTTCCATTGCTTCAGTCACGCTCATCATCCAGTTCCATACCAGCAGTGTCAGTATGTTTGCAGCATCCTGCGTTCCCTCGCTGTCAGCACGACTAGCTGGAGTGCAGCCTTCCAGGGCAAAGTCATCTAGAGGTTACTTTGCTGCAGGTGAGCACAAAATACTTACTTTGATGCTAATAACGTCTGGCTAGTGTTATTTCATGGGAGGTGTGATTTGGTCTACTGCTGGAAAGTTGCAGTTGCTTTTAAAAACCTAGAAAGCTGTGGGATCCTCAGAATCCCACGGAACCACCTTTTGATCTGCCGGAGTTTTACCTGGTTCTCTGGGAAACCAGTGATGGCAAGGCTTTTTCAAGGCTCTCGGGAATAAGATACCCCAAGTCCCCTGGAATGTCAGCACTTGACAACTTGAAGCCATTGATACAGAGCTTGTGATTAACAGTCCCTCGTCTATCCTGAGTCCCAGCATACACCTGAGCGCAGGCACTAAGCAGCTCCTGCCTTTCCTACGGAGTAGCTGTCTTTTGCAGGAGACTGCTTGAAGGAAGAGGTGATGCTTTGCTGACAGACATGGAAATTCAGACCCTCCCCACCCCCACCCTTTAGGTGGGCAAGATGAACACTATGTTTTCAGTTCAGAAAGCAGACTTTTTTTTTTTTAATTTTTGAACCTGCAGAAAACCCAGTAACTAAGGAAAAATAATGTGGAGGACCATACATGTGGCAGGTAGACTTGCAGGCTGCCAGCTTAATCAGCTAGTTCACATAATGATAATCTGAATATAACCTGAATATTCTCCGAATGCTGGGCATGTCATGGTAAACTCTTTTGTGAACAGCCTGCTGTATGTGCAGTGTGTGGTCATCAGAACATTTGGCTTTGAGCCCTCAGTTCATGGTGTATTACAGCACCTCGCTCTCAGTGGCAAAGATCTAGAAAATGTTCATATTTATCTTCTCATAGAAATATCATGTCTTAAAATTGAACCGATTAAAACAGTTATCAGATGATCAGCATAGTTTAAGACCTCTTTATGCCATGAGAATATCAATGGTGCAGTTCTAGTCAACAGAAGAACTCTCTTTTCTGATGGAGACGAGTGTGAGCTGAACACTGAGTGGTATAATTAACACATGTTCTAACCAAACGGTCTTTATACACTCCTTAATTTAACCAAATTTAGCCAAAAGCTTCTTTAGTGTGTGAAACAGTTTCCTATATCCTTTCTCCTGATTCATTGCTGAAACTTCTTGGACACTCCATGTTCTTTCAGAGAAGTATCTGAGAAGCCTTTCCCTTGCTGCATCCCATGGCATCGGGCTCTAGTTGCATGCACTCCATCCCGAGTTCCTCCAGCCTCTCCTGGCTCTGCTCCTGCTCCTACCCTGCCCCTCTCCACGCCGTGAGAGCTGCTCTTTTAGAGCATTAATGCCAGGCTGCCTTTTAGATGCAACTTCGAGTGTCCCTCCCTCACTGTTGGGGATTGCTCTATGGGTTTGAAGGTTCGCTTCTTCTTTGTTCTTTGCAGGTTGCTCCTTTGTTCTATTTGACTGTTATAATTTTATTTGTCCCCCACCCCACCCCGTGTTCAAACCCTGTGAAGACTAACGTGTGGTTGTAAATTGAAAACAGCAACATGCCGCCTGATGCTTGCAATCAATATGTGTGCGTGGTTTTCTTTTCTATGAATCAGAGGGTAACTCAGATTTTTCCTCTACACTAAGCTTAGGTTTTCTTTTACATTCTCTGAAAATATTGATTAACCTTTTGTTCTTGAGACTCTGACTCTAAAACATGTGTTATTTTTTATTTTATCTGCATTTTCTTTCATCCTGGCAAGACTGGAAGCCAACACCAAGATAAACCTTGCTATATTAGCGCTGGCATTGAGATCTACGCACCAGGTATGAAGCTACTTTGTACATTTGCATCTCTCTCCTGTTTTTCATCATTAATGATATGTTTGATCAGTTTCTGCATTTTACTGTGTATTGTTTAAGGTATGTACACGCTTACAGGAATTTTTTTGAGTGCTTTATGAATTTGTCACTTCAAGTTGAAAGAGTGAAACAAATTTGCTCCATCCACAGGAGGGCTCATCAGATGTTGCGTGTTGCTCAGATCGCAGACTTGCTCCTGTTGTATACTGGCATCATCTGCCATGGTCCTTCCTGCGTTTCTCACCACTTGCCAGGATTTCTTCTTTCCTCCCAGCAGGGTGCATCACAGTAGTGCTGTTTGATTTTCTTGAGCTAACCCTGCTTTCTTGTTTTGTTCTGTGCATAGTTGTTGATGTTTGGGTTTGGTTTTTTTTTTTCTTCTTAATGGATTGCTTTCAGGGAAATTATTATCAAACATATAAAAAACAGGCCAACTGTCCTTGCTATAAGATGTGCAAAGCATAATCTCCAGCTGAGTTGTGATTAGCAAAACCTTCTGCTGTCTCAGACAAAAAAAGGCTTTTTTATTTTACCTGTGGGATACATTTCTGGCAGTGCATTACTGGGCTGTGCAAAGCTGGGTCTGAGGCATGGGGCAGGGACGGGCTGCCCAGGGCAGCCTGCTGCTGGGGGGAAAAGGGGGCCAGCAGGCACTGGGGGGCTGCTTCTGGGCACTGCTCTGCTTCCACTGGCTACATCATGATGGCCAGTTTGCAAACAAATGGTATTCCAAATGTGCCTAGCTTCTATTTAGACTTAGAAAAAAGTTGCTGCTATTCTGACTTCCACTAGAAATTTGCTTGGTAACTAACAGTATTGGGTGAAACTTCAGCTTCCGTGTAAGCAGACATCCAGGGGTGGATATCCCCCTCCTCCCCCAACCTCAGATACCATCACCCTTTTTCTTTCCAGCCAGAAATATTTGTTTAAATAGATTGATTCATCTATACTGACTCACAGCTTAATGGGATTTTAAATCTGTTTATCTCAGTGTCTTATTCTAGTCTGTGTGCCTGCTGCCTTGGCCAAGCTGTGTCTCCAAGCATGCAGCCCCACAGGCAGGTCAAGGTCCATCAGCGCTGCAAGAACCCAGCCTGCAGAGGCAAGAGCATAGGTGGTTCACGCTCTGCAGGAAGCTTCTGCAAGGCAACACATCTCCCTGTTTTTTTTTTAGTTTGACTGTAGTATGGTTTTTTATGGAGGGAGAAAAAATACCTTTTTGGAGTCTTCTATGTTATTTTTTAATTAGCTCTACTCATAACACTCTCTGTATCTTTGTAGTGCTCAAGGCCTTATGGATTTTAAAAAAAGTCCAACCCAAAACCCAAACAAAAAATATTTCTACCCAGAAGGATCTTTTATGACTGTTCTGTGGTCATAGCTTCTGCTGCAAAGCTAGAATACTTACCATATGCCTACATGACATGAGAAAACAGTATTGCAAAATCAGTTACAAAAGGCATGTTCAGGGAAAAAAAAAAAGCTATTTTAATCTTGCTTTTACAATTTATAGAAGATCAATGGTCTGCCTTAATTGGCTCTGGGAATACGTCAGTTTGTGCAGCAGTCACAGAGGGTGAAGGCAGGAGGGGAGGGCCAAGCCTGCTGGGGGGCGTTTGGAAACGAAGCAGTTCAGCTTCTGTTTGGGTCTCTGCTGCTGGGCTCTTCGTAGGTGATTATCTTCCAAGAAAGGTTTCCTGAGGTGGAAATCTTTCCCAGTTCTCTCTCCATCAGCAATTCTCTGTAAGAAAGAGTGTCACCCTGACTTGAGGAAAGCGTCACCCCACCTACATCTCTGCAGACCTGGAACCAGACATGGTGTGAACGCTGTACCTCGTAAGGCAGCAAGGCTTGCCTTGGTCTTGTGTGCGTGAACGTATCTTGCTCTGGTACCTTTGCTTTATCAATGAGACCAGGGTATGAAGCAATGCTCGTTCTGAATTGTTCCAATTAAGCGGGCGCTGTACACCTTGTTTCTCTTATTCAATAGCTGTGCACAGAATCTTGAGTCATATGCCGACAGCGTAAACAAATAAAAAATGCAATTAAGACTGGAGAGTTCTCAGTTCTTAAGCAATTGGATCCTACAGGCTAGAAAACCCTTGGTATAGCAAAATCCAGGATAAAATATAGCTTTTATGGCCTTTAAATCAAAGAATCCTGACAGTCTAATAATGGGCTACTGTGCTCTTGGTGACAACCATTTTGCGGTGGCAGCGGTTAGGTATTGCCTTTGTCACTGCTCCCGGCTGGATGTGGACTGGCTTTATATCCTGATCCTTCACAGGTGGTGCTGCAGAGCAGGAGGAGCAGGCATGCTTCTTAAATAAATTGAACTTCCATGCTTAGACTGAAGTTTGAAGATGTGGAGCCTTGAACAGGGTAATTGCAAGCAATAACATTGCAGAAGTGTTGAGTAACAGCTGATTAGCACAAGGACATTTTTCTTTGTAATATGATGTGACTTAGTCACAGCAAGAACGAAAACTTAATTGCTGTATATTCTTATAAACATATTTACTCTTCAGAATGAAAAAGGTCAAGGTCAGCTCTTCAGGGAGATGTTATGTTAATAAACTGCTTTTGTAGGTTTTGTTGTACTTTTAAGGCTTTGTAAGAAAAGGTGTAGGTGTTAGCCTTGATCTGAGAAGCTGCTTTAATACTCTTTACAGGGAAATTATTTCTGTGCTGAAAATTATGTGTGTGCTTAAGTGGTCTGCTAGTCTGAGGCCAGCATGACCTTGACAGGGATAAGGCTCCATTTTTCTAACACCTTTTATGTTGTTTTTATTCAGCTTCCAAAGTGAATCTTGGTGAAAATCTCTTCAGCGTTCCCTGGATAGCTCAAATGTATATTTATCTGGAGTTTCGGAGAATATTCCTGGGCTTTTTGTGTAAAAGCCTCATTTGGGGGGCTTTTCTTCATTCCAAACAGGTAATGAATTCCCAAGGAGTATATTTTTAATGTAACTTTCAGATTTGTTTTCCAGATCCCGTTTCTGTGTGGTGCTTACCTACATATTTTTACACGTGTAATCACATGCGTGTGCTGCCGGTGCGGCTCCTGGAACGAGCTCCCCCTGAGCATGCTTTGCTGTCCTCCTGCACTTGCTGGGCTTGTGTGCAAAAACTGAGTCTGCGTAAGAGCAGCTTTGGCAGTGCCAGCACATGTGAGGCTCTGACCATCCAGCCTGAGTCCTCAGTGGCACTGGGAGAGGGTGACAGACTAGAGCTGGTTGCTGAGCTCCCTTTGGAGCACAGCCTGTGCTCACGCCCCGGCCTTTCCTGGCCGGTGTCCCGCGTGGTCCTGTGCCGTACGCAGTGTTTGGTTTCCAGGTGCACCCACCACTGCTGAGTGCCAGCTCGGGAGCAGCCGGGGGCACGGTGCAGCTCCTGACCTGTGCCCACACAGGTACTCGATTGACTACCCAGCACAGGTGTCTACGTGCAATGCAAAGGTGATTCATCTCCCCTAAAGATGTGATTTTACATTTTGACAGAGCAAAGCCTCTCTGTGTAAGGATGCTTGCGGATGGTGCAGGAGGCGATGGCTGGGAATGGCAGCGTGCACATGGGGCGTAAGCAACTTTTGCAGCTGGTGTATTTTACAGGCCAACTTTGGAAAGTCTTCTAAACAAATCGTTTATCCCATCTACATTGTATTTCTATTTTGAACAGTTCATTCGAAGTGACGTCAGACATACATCAAGTAAATAGCTTAGTAGAACAAAACTGTCAGGCAACTATAAATTAAAGAGAGTTATGTTAGAGTTTATGGTTTCTGCAACTCTTAATATACCTTGCAGCTTTAGCATAGCGGTTGAGCTCACAGTGAGACAACGGTTGACAGCATTATATTTTATTTTAAGTATGTATTTTAAGAAGCCCATTTGCTGCTTGCTTCTTCTCCTACTTCAGGTTTTGTCTTGGAAACAAATGATTATAGAACTTGGGCTTTCTTGCATCTGTCTGAGCTGCCCCTTCAGGTCACTCTTTTCTTTTTTTTTCCTTCTCTCTTCTCTCCTCTCTTTTCCTGTCCATTTTATGTCCCACAGCAGAGCACTGGTCATCTTTTGTTAGCCCCACTTCGTAAATGATTTCTCGAGGTCAGGTGCGAGAGGTCTAACGGTACCACTGGGAACAGGGGGCCAGTTCTCTTTTGGTGTAGGAGGAAATGGGTGCCAGTCATTTAATGGACAAAATAAAAATTGATGGTGAGTTATACCTGGGATATACTGGCGGATATTTGCTACTTCTTAATACCTAATGGGCAGTGGTGATAGCTTGCACTGGAGCTGTAAGAAGGTGATTGCAATTCCATCTTTGTTAGAAGCTTTAGGCAGGAGCTAAGACCTGAATGCTACCTCATCCTGAGTTTTAGCAGGCAACCTAGTTCTGCAGGTGTCAAAGGAATGGGAGCCTTCAGCGGGGCTGGTGACAGGGTTTAGAAGCATCTCAACTAGAAGATGAAGAGCAGACTAGAAGATGAGAACACACGCTTCAAAATATTCTGAATACTTCCACACACTCATACTTCTGAATATAGATTTTTCTCCTGCTTTTATTTATTGCTTTTTTTTTTTTTTTTTGTTCTTGAGTCATGTTTGTCCTGCTCCTTCAATTACAAACTGGAGGTCACTAGAATATGATTAAAAATGATAAATAAAAGATATTATGGGGGAAAAAAGATCAATACAAGACCGACCGAAAATAGAGCAAAGGAGAAATACCGTGCCCCTGTGCTCTGCAAGTTGTTGCTAGCCGGCACTCCGGTAAAATATCTTCCCTGCTGTAATTGTTTCCTTGGGTGGTGCCCAGGATGGATTATTGCTGCATTCTCTGGATACATTTGAAATAACTGTTGTTGAATTTCCCAGGGTTTAGAAATAAAAGGGCTTGAATTTCTGAGATATTTTTGCATCTTCTATGGTTAGGTTCTGAACTGGGATGAATAATATACAGTTTGAAATGTAGAAATTGGTCACCCTCAAGAACTAATGTAAACTTCTAATAGTGACTCTCACATTAAATGTTTAGAAGGACAAACATTTGTAAGAAAACATTCCTGGGCATGAAAATGTCACTTTGCTAAAATCGAAATGGCTCCAATCACTTTCATGACTTTTTTTTTTCTCAGTATTTTTTTTAAGTTTCACTAGTGTTAGGTGAATTGGGGGTTTTGTTTTGAAACAACTTTTTGTTTTGTAGATTTGGATTAATAACAAAAAATGCTACAAAAATAGATGCAATAACTTTAGATATAGATAGATAAAACAAAATGTAGATATTCCAGATTTACTAAAATGAATTATATTGAGCCCACCAGAAAGAAATGGGCTCAAATGAGAGAAAGATAGGCTCAGGATGGGGAGTTGCATTGCTCCAGAGACTGATGCATCCTCTTTCCATCCCCCCTGGGGAGGAGTGGGGGAGAAGGGCAGAGTCTTATCCCTGGTGTGATGCTTTCTCTGATGGTGCATCCATGTGTGCTGGGGCTGCCCAAGCCTGCAGCAGGGCTGACTTCCAGCCCTCCACTGCCTGCTGACAGGGACAGACTTGGCAGGCTGCTCTCCCTGGCAGGCTCCAGCTTTCCAGCTTAACTGTCCTGTGCTTTCAGCCACTTCTGAGTCACTGGGACACCCTAAACAGCAACAAAACTGTTAAAAAAAAAAAAAAAAAGAGAGAGAAAGAAAGAAGGACTGTGTAGTTCTTTCCTCCCTGATAGAAGCAGTCTGTTTCTGTGGCACTGAAGAACTTAAACTTTTCTTGCTTTCCTTCAGCCCATCAGCCCCTTTCCCTTGGCCCGTGTGCTGGGGGTGGTGAGAGCAAACTGAGCAGGCTGGCATGGAGTGGAGCCCGCGCGTGGGATGTGCCTGCCCTGGGCGCTGTGGCAGGCTCATCTGGGGATGCAATTTAGCAGGCGATGTTAGCAGCTCTGCTGATAGAATTTGCCAGAACAAGCCACAGTCTCTTTTCCGCTGCCTTTCTATTACATGTAACGCTGGTTCTTACTGCCAAGAAACGCAGACAATTTGTAGATAAATAGTATTTAGACATCACAATATTCTGTATGTAGAACAGCAGACATTTGGGGGTAGCAAGAAAGTAGCATTTAAAATAATAATAATAAAAAATATTCAAATAGAACAGTTTATATTTTTCACTTTTTTTTTTTTTTTTTTTTTTTTTTAACAGACCAAGAAAACCCCAAAGGGCATTCACTTTTCTGGGTATTTCAGCAAATCGGAATGCATTGAGTCTTGTTTATTTGCAATACTCGCCACAATTTTGCACGGTAAATCAGCTCGGATGAAACAAGAACTCACCTCATTCTTGCCAGCACCTAGAGGACGTGACAGCAATTCAACTGAACTCGATGCTGCAGTATGTGAAGAATTTAGAGGTATAACTTTGTTTGGTCCTACTCTATAGCCCAGACCAAAGGAAGTCAAATTTTCATGCTCGTGTGATTCAGGTCCTGTTTTAAGAGATCCTCCTGTTCTCAAGCAAACCAGCACTTGCCCTCTTTCCTGTGCTCCCTTCCTGTGGGCACTGCTGTGAGATGCTGCTAACAGCTGCGGCTTCTGCAGGGCTTTGGGAGCGGAGGAGCTGCTGGCAGAGGTGAAGCTGTGCTGCAGGGACAGGGGTGGGTTGCTCTTCATGGAGAGACCTCCGCTGCGGTGCCAAAACCCAGATCCAGCCTCTGGGGCTGCTGAAGTTGAGGCACCCCATCCTGCGTTAAATAAAAGGCTGGAGTAATTGTGCCTTCGAGCCCTTCCCCTTGCCTGGCTCTTTCCAGCCCTGGCTGCCCATTCCAGCCCAGGCAGAGTGTGAGTCTGACCCTTGGCTGCTGGCGGGCGGCTGGCCCCAGCCATGGCGCGCCATCCCTTTACGCTTGTACCATGGACCATAAATTATATGTAACTAAGGTCTACTACCCAGAAAACCAGTTGCTTTCCATTTAAAAATGGAAGCATAAATCAGCCCCTGGTCTCAGTTCAAGTTTCTAAGCAGTACTATAATAAAAATAAGTAGCAGTGCAAGAGCAGATAGTTCTTTGTCTTTATTATTAGATTAGCTGGTAATGTTTGCCTATCAAGCCGGTGTGTGAGGAATGTTGGCAGTTCCCAAACACGGTGGTCCACAAGTGAATTTGTAGTCAATAAGGCAGATATTAACAGCATGTATGCTGGAGGCACGTCAATGCAACTGTATTGCTTCTACAGTCATCACAGTCCTGGGTAACATGTTAATTACTGCATTTTTATCTTAGTGTAGTTAATGTCGTTCAGAAAAATATTATCCCATAAGGGGAAAAAAGCCTGAGGAACAGTACGCTAACCATAGAAACGTGATGTATGTTACAGCACATCAGAGGTGAACGTTCTGATTTGGTAGCTCAGCATAATGGTGCTTGTTACGTGGGTTGGAAGAATCGGACAGAACCTGCTCCTTTACCCCCGCACGCCCCCACGTGCTGTCCAGCTCTGTTGTTTGGAAGAAGTAGCTCAGCCCTTCTGAAGCGCTACCTTGCTGTTTCGTATAAATAAAAATGCTGCTGATGAATTAATGTTAGAGCCTTCCCCGATGGCTCGTTTTTGTGAGGATGTGTCTTTTGAAACTCAACAGTAAATCATTATTTCTGCTCTGGGAAATGGGAGAGACAAGTTCATATACATTTCTTACTTACAGAGGGATCTATTCAGGTGCTCCCACGCTCTCCCATTACTGTAATACACGGTTTATTTCACCAGCTTGTGTATCTCATGGAGAAATGGACCTATCAATTTATGTAGGCATTTGTAGCCCTCCTTCCATTTCTGTAATAGCTACTGTATTTCAACTATTTATGTGCTGCACTAAAACCTTTTTTGTTCAGAAAAATATTTTTGGTGTAGCCTTAAAACGTAAATTGCAGCTGATATAGAAACACAACCTTCTCTGTAAACTTTCTCTGTCTGGCATAAAAGTGTCTTTTCAGTTTAGCTTAGGTTTTTTGAAAAGCATCTTCAGATAATTCAGGAAAGCAAACTCTAGTTATATCAAGTTCTGAATGTCCACAAGTGAGGGTTATATTGTTTTTAGCTATACCTAGTGTACTTCTGAGGTATAGGTATAATTGGCTGAATTTCCTCACTAGGCAGGGTCTGATACTGATGGGTCCATGGCAGAGCAAAGCACCCAAGGCCACTGGGGAGGTTCAGCCATGGTGCCCATTAGATTGGCCACGTTTCTTTCCTTGAGGGTTTGCATTCCAAATTTTTCCAGTACCATCCTAACAGAACTCTGAGACTCGAATCTGTCCTGAGATGGGGATAGTTACAGAAAAGCTTCCGAAAGTAGAGCTAAAGATGTACAAAAGTCAAAGGGATTTTGGTGAAAAAGGAGTTGAAAATGGATCCATAAACACAGCTAGGAGAGAATGGGCTGCCCAAATGTTGTTTGTTATCTGTCTAGACTTTGCAGCCCTTAGGATGATGTCTTCTCTGCAGCTCTGAATTACGAATGGCCTTTGTTTTTTCTACCTTACAATTCAACAAAAGAACAAGCAGAATAAAGCATAAGAAAGGGTAATCCCAATGGAAATGGGTAGAATTGTGGCACGTAAAAAAACCCCGTGGCAGTACAGCAAGGACATTTCTACTGTATGCATTAAGTTCTTTCTAATGAGACCAGGTGCTGGTGCAGTGACTAAATCAAGGCTGGTAGGTGCGGGGTGTTGAAGTGAGCGGCTAGCTGAGTGCCTGGGGCTGGCAAACTGTCCCACGCTGCCACGCACGAGGCTGCTAAAGAGCTGTGGCTTATTGTGTTCTTGGGAGAGATGCGCGGGAGAGGGTTCGCCACAGAAAAGTCGGTGTAAGCTGCTTATCCTTAAAAAAGGATTCCTTCATGATAGGAATGAGATCACTGTCAGCCTTCTGTCTTCTTTAGGCTCTCCTGCCTACTGCTGAATACCTCTGGATAAAAGATGTGCTTAAGATGAAACAGAGCAGCAGTACGTAAAGGCATTAAAACTCATACTCACAGAGCTCAGCAAGAGAGACTGCATCTTTTATCCCATTTGGAGTGTTTCGCTAAGTGAAAAAGTGACAAACTTCTGGTTCATTCCAGCGTTGTTCCTAATGAGCTTGCCAAATAGGCTGGAGCCATTGCTAGCCAGTCACTTGGATCAGTTTGTGTTTGGCTGCCTCATAAAATGCAGTGACGATAAACTGGCTGTTACAGAACCTTGAACCAATTCCCAGGGAAGCTATTTAAAGACTGTAGGCTCAGTTCAGAGTGCACAGCTTTGTGCTACGGGAAGCCCTTCAACTTCCATGGAGCACTTGTACATGGAGCAGATGTACTGCTGTACATCTGAAAGGTATAGGATTTTCTCTGGCTGCAGAATTGTCGCTGCTTCTTCACGTTTAGGCAAACCTGCAGTTCCTTATATGCTCTACTAACCACGGCGGAGGATTTTATTATTTTTTGGGGGGTTGGGTGTGGTGTTTTCAGGTACTTTTTTTACATAGTAAATCTTAATAGTACCAGTCATTATCTTTTGTTCATTAGCTGCTGTGGAGCTCTGCTGTTACCCCAACTGTACAAAAAGGATCAAAATGCATAGCTGGGCATGTACTGTCAAGCCAGTTTACACTTATATGTTGGCTGAGAGTTATCTTGCAAGGAAGGGAGTGCCTGCAGAAAATGAAATATTTCAACATGGCTTTATGAGAGTATTTTAAATACGGTGTCCCTATGTAAAACAAATATCCAAGAAAAGGTGAATGGGGAGCAACATGTCCTGCTTATGAGTGTCAAGAGCAGTTTGTCCACTAAAACATGCAGTACAATCTTCAGTGGTACTCAGGATATTTTTAAACACATTAACTTTGGATGCATAAGCCATAGAGACTCGTAGAAAAATAAACTGGCTGATGTGGTTGTTTGTCCTCCCTGTAAGAAACATGGGTCAGCCTATTTCTGACTTGCTTGATTTTGGCACAGACGAACAGTTATCTTGTCTATAATGTCTTGTCGCCTCTAAGTCTGCCAGAGTAATATTAATACGATTATTGAGGTTAAAACTAGAAATCCAGACAAATACAATCATTAGTGTTTCACATAATTTCTTTTCAAGTGAAACTTTTTTAGACCTTGTTGATCTAAAAACTGCAGTGTATGATGAAGTGTTCTGATTGAAAACTGGTGAAGTTAAAACACACAGGTGTGCCCATGTAACAAGTTTTTTTAATGAGCATATATAAGCCTGAAGTCATTTGTTTCTTAGTGATTCTCCAGGAAGGCAAACTAAAGGGTGCTTCATCTTCCTTGTATCCCTGGTCAGATGTGCAAGAAAACAATTCTAATTGTTACAATAGATGGTAGAGAGAAGGTGAGTGGTTTTGGTAGTAAATAGGTAAAATTAGGGATAAAGAAACACCATATCTGATTATTCAATTGTTGTGTGCAGTGGAGTTTAAAGCATTTTGCGGCTTTCTGGACTGACATCAGCTACTGCCTTCCAAAAAGACAAAATGAAACAGAGATTTCTAATGCTTTTAAGGTTTGTGTGAGAGCAGTAAGTTGTTAATGTTAGTACTGGGCCTGGAAATGAAGCCCAGCACGCCTGCCATCAGCCAGAGGCTGTGTCCGGACATAAAGAGTGTTATCCAATAAAACCCTAGAGCTGTGGGAAGTGGAGAAAGGGTTGAAATGGTCACCATAGTAATAGAATGTACTCAGGCTTTAATTGAAATAAAAGATGTGTTAAACTCGGGGAAATTTATCAGTCTCTTATACTAATATTTAACTAGAGAAATGGATTCCTTCAGGAAAGTGTGGGACTCAGATCCATCTGACAACCTTCTGCATCTCTTTCAAAGCTAAAGGATCCAAAAGCTTCAAAAAATTGTATTAAAGATAACGTTTTTTCCTGTAAATCTAACTCTGGTTTTTGCTTTGAAATTAGAGGACATTCACAAGGCCATGCAATTTTAAGCAGAGGAAGTATTAATTGTCTGTTTGTGAATATTTCATATGAAAATACATGGAGTTAATTTTTAAGTGGTAGCATGGCAAGTGGTGCACTAAAAGCTACTGGGAAGAGTTCCTGCTCGCTGGCCACTGTGAGGATTTTGGCTACTGGGCTTATGAGTAAGTAGAGCTGCTTTATCAGTTCATTCAAAGTTTTAATACAACAATGAAAAAATATTTTAAATTATGTAACACTCCATAACAGTGTCTTAACTCCCCTTGTATTGCTAACAAAAATTAGAAGTCCACATTTTTACGCCAACAAAGTTTTCATGGGTAGAAATGTAATGTACAACATATGGGGTATGCATATATTATATTTTAATAGTTCAGTATAATTCTGACTGAAAAGAAATAATTTGTGAAACTTCTACTTTCTTCATGGGGCTGGTATTTCAGTCTTAATGATTTTCATGCTGGTTTTAACTAATTTTGATCTTCTTGGCATCTAAGAAAAGCTGGTCTTATGTAGAGGTGCTCTGTACCTTGCTGATTATGATCTTAATATAAAATATTAAAGCTGCAGGATCAGGAAGTAGTTCTTGTATATTGCAGCTTTGATACTGTTTTAATACTTACTGTATCATTTTAGAAGTGGGTATATATGACACCATACCACGTTGAACAAGTTTTATGGCCCTTCTTGAAATGTCAGTATGTCTTCTCTGAGAACCACTTTATCATCTTGTCATACATTTTTAAAATCAGAAGGAGCTATTGTGATAATGTTGTCAGACCTTGTGCATGACAGAGGGTGCCACTAGATTTGATCAACTTGGGGTTTTTTTGGTGCTGTAGTACGTGACTCAGATCGGCGAGTATGCCTTATGTATTTGAATTTTTGCTCGTGATGTGTTATGAAGACTACTTCTGCCCCACATTCAGCTGGGAGGACTGCTCAGCTGTCTGATATCTACTGGTGTTTTGACACAAAGGGCACTGATCTTCCAAAGCATTGACCTGATTGCTTAGCTCGGTTCCAAGCCCAGCCCCACTGTCATCTATGTATGAAGTTCAGTTTATCCTTAAGTGTGTAGCGTCATAGACAGGCAATCAAACAGGTCATAAATGGTGAACAATTACTCAAGAAACAGTCATGGCTAAATAATAAAATCACAGCAGAAAAAAAAATATCTGCACATAACTAGTCATCTTAGTCTAAGATAGAACGAGGTCTCTGTTTTGTGGCTCATAAAACAAATGCCCATTGTATTTTTCCTCTTTGTATGAAAATAGATGTTCTTCAATGGCTGACAAGAATGAAATTATCATTCAATTTCTCTTAGACTTTGTATATGCTGTACTACAGATGTAAAACTAGGAGCTACATAGTTTACACGTATACCTCTTACATTGGCTCTTGGCTTCTAGGATTATTTTACCAGAGTGTGTTATTTACAGATGTTCCAAATCAGTTCCTGATGTAACTGTCATTCTTTGAATAGAGTGTATGTGAACTTAAACCAAACCAAACCAAACAAAAACCCCTCCAAAAAAAAAAAAAAAAAAAAAGGTGGAGAAAGGGAGAAAGAAAAAAATAGATTCCTACAGAGCATATAATCAAAAGTAATTTTCTTTTTGCAGAAATACAGCAAAACAGAAACTCTGCATGTTCTGATATTCCCTTGTCTTAGAAGATCACTCTCTAGTGGTAGTTGTCAAATTCTTATTGAGCCCACAGCAATTCTACATATAATTTTGTTTTTTCTTCATCACAATGTACTATTTATTTCCCCCCATATTTTTACTCTCGCTTGCAAGGCTTGGTGGAGCAATTTTCTCATAAACAGGAGTGGAATTGTCTATGATGTGGTGTATGTCAAAGGAAAATGAAAGCTATAGGGAGAGTTTTGATCACAAGAGACGGCTTCGCTCACTGGGATTACCTCCTGGCATGTATCTCTTGTGTAGAGGAGATGTGGCTGTAATGTACTCTGAGAGCCTTCAGGCAGTGAATTTTCTGAAGATGAGCAGAATCTGAGAACATCAAGAAGAGATGCTTTGAGCCTTTGCTTTAAACCCATTGCTTTCAGATTTTGTTTTATTAATTCATTGCATTAATTTTTAATAACATGATTTTCCACTGGAAGATGGATGGAAGATGCTTATTACGTGGTTGTTGATCATGAGTCTTCTTGCAGAACTGGTTCTTCTGGCAACCTGTTGCATTTGGCGCAAAATCTTGGGAGTCAGTACTTCGTCCGCTCCAAAGCAATGACGACACAGAAATGAGATGTCAGTGAGGAGGATCCAGAACGCTTCATGCTTTGCTAAGGTGAACATTTTTGTGGAGGCAGATTGCAGTCTTTATCCTCATTGTCTGGTCTTGTTATGCCCTCCAAAATCTTGCCAAGCCACAACATTTCTTTTGCATAATTTTTGGAGAGTGATCTACAAGGTTTTAGTAGCTGGAGAGAGTAAGCTGTATGAGTGCCACCTCTTCAAGAGCAAGACTCTGATGCTCGGTAGCCAGTGGGCTAAACTGCGTGGGGTCTCAGCATGGTGGTGGCTGTCAGAGCCAAGCACAGCCCAGCTGGTGCTCAGGAGTGCAAATAAGGCTTGAACAAATATATCCTCTTCCCCTGTATCAGAGAAAGAAACCCTGAGGCTAATCATTGAATTCCTTGCCCTATGTTATTTACTTAAGAACAGTGATAGGAAAAGGGAGGGAAGCTGGACCTTTCTAGGAGTCCTGCAGGCACTGGAACAGCTGTGAGGCTTCTGCTGTGCAGCTGGTATCATCTGCCCACATTTCTTGGTGACTCATGGAATGCTGTATCATCACATAAACAAAGGTCTAGTTCCACCGCTCTTATACACGTGTATGAACAGATGCATCTACCTACAGTGATGAAGGCAGTTGTAAAATATATCCTAAAGAAAAAAATAGTGATGTAGACAAATTTCAAATTTAGAAACAAGAGCAGTTTACTAGTTTCTCCTGGCAATAGTTTTTCTTTGATTTCAATTCATACATATATATATATATCTATAGCTAGGAGAGGAGACTTCAACCGGTGCCTATAAAAAGGTTGATACAATGTGTCTTGGGTTGTTTTATAGTTACTGCTTAACCATCTCTCAGACTTCTTACTGGGCTTCAACAGATGATTTCCAGGACTGGAACTGCCATCTCTGTATAAAATGACAGATGCGATAAACTGCTGAAAAGCTGGGGACTTTGTTGCTTTCCTTTCCTTTCAGGAAAAAGAACATAAGAAAATGATGGGGTTGTGACCAGATGCATGGGCATACCATACCTGTGTAGCTACAACCTATAGGGTTTTACTTTCCATAGTAGAAGACTGAGGGTCTGCTAGATTACTGACAGTGAGGAATTCCTACAGATGTCTGGTGGCAGTGTGAATTCTGTCTTGTACCTCCCTAGGAAAATATATAAAAAAGCAATTTACTGCTGAAAGCATCCTTTCCTCCTCCTGCTCCACTTTCAATACTGTGCACAGTATCGTGTATCAATGTCTACTTACCTGACATGGCTTTTCTGCTCATATGAAGACACTGGGCAGAAGAGAAAACTCTGCTTTGGGAATTATATTTTTGTTTGGGTTTTTTTTGTTTTGTTTTCTCTCCACACTTGGTCTTGTCCATCTAGAGGAAAAAAATGGTAAGTTAAGCAGGAGTGGGAAGTCTGCAAACTCTCTGTGTTCCCTGGCTTTTTTTGTTTGGTTGGTTGATTTGTTTTGGTTTTTAATGTGCGAAATGAGCAAGGTGAGTGGTCTAGTAGAGGAGGAGAGTAGACTCTATTGGGTATGTAGCCATAGACCATAGGTGTCCTGGGACCTGGCAGTGGTGAGAGGCCAGCAGTCCAAGGACCCACCTTATTTTTCTTTGTTCTTTCCCTAATTTCTGCTCACATGCCATCACTTAGTTGATGTAAAAAAAAGGATGAGTTCTCTGTGCATGTAGTTTGCCCTGTGGTCTGACACAAATCATATCAGTTTCTGTGGTTTTGCTCTTCTGCTTGTGCATGGATCTCTTTCCCAAAGACTATGTCCTGTTGTTTTATTCATGGGTGGCCTAATAGGAGATACTTGAGAAAAAAAAGTCAGATTTTGTCTAATTTTGTTCACTGCTCAATACCTTAGCAAATAACAAGCAGGTTTCACCACATTCTCCTTTGCTTGCTCTTTAGTAGACTTGTAATTCCCATCCATGCGTGTAGGCAGTGAGACTCCTAAATAAGCCATGTACTGACTTCAGGTCTGAATGTGATGAACATTACCTGCTCCAAAATGAATATGGTAGGAAAATTTGGTTTGTCACAGTACAATGCCGATGGAATATTGCTTTTTTTGCCATTAAACTGTGATATACAGTGGTTAATAAACCATGCCCTCTTTATATGCATACCTGTGAAACATTATCTTCACTATATGTTTAGTCTTATTTTCTATACAGTTTCAAATGCATCATGCTAAACTTCTCATAATAACCTTCTTGTAAGAATAATTCTTTGTCTTTACAGTGCTGAACATCAGTAAAAAAGACCAGGTTTACAGCAAGCCGAGTGGAGAAGTGTCACGGCTTTCCAGGTTTCAGGTTTCGCTGCGACTGCAGCTAATCACCATGCCCTCAGGTGCTGGCTTTGGCTACGCTCTCTGAATCGGGGGTAATTCAGGGGTTACCGCAGAGTTTCAGCTCTGTGACACAGAACGGGAGTTGTTCTGAAGTTCCAGTGAAAGTGAAAAGGTAACAAAGTCCTTTTCCCCAGAGGGAAATAACAAATACCCACCATACAGAATTCCTTGCAGAAAGGATTCAAGGTACTGATTTAAACCCAGCCAAAACTCCAATAATCTTCAGACAAATGTACACAAGAGAAAGTAAATGTGATTATTAAACATATTTTCTCTGTCAGGCTCCACCTTTCTGAGGTTTTAATCGGTGTACTTGACCTAGGAATTCTGCTTGGTATGATAATGGAAACTGGTACTGATGAACATGAGCGAAACTGAGAAAATACCTTTTCTTGGCATGACTCAAAGATGCACAGGTAGAGCTGCCAACTGAAACTTAAGAGAAATCATCAAGAGCTCCCAGCTCAACGACAGACCCGGAGGAAACTCTGACCACAGTTAAGTTAGAGTGCCAAAAAAGTTGAAGCTAGAGGAAAGAACAAACCTGTTTCCTAAGCACAGAAAGGTGTTTTCTGGTATAAATTCTGGACTGAATTTAAACTGTAACATTTAAGCCAGGATAGCCCTTGTGAGGAGGAACTTATTCTGAGAGGAGATTTAGATTGAACTACAAGTTATCGCATTGATCAAGTTCTCCACATAGTCAGCTCCAGCAAACTTATTTTTTAAGGGCATGTAGGCACCTGCATAATTTCCAGAAGTGTTTATTTAATCATATCAACAGAAGTGCCTAGGCACTTTTCAGAATCCCACTGGGAGCTTTATGAAAGAGCTAAAGCGGTCGTAACATGGATAGCTATTTTTTATGATCGTTAATGTTGATCTTTGCATTGCAGGCGCTTTTGGCATTACAAATTTGAGCATAACCACAGACAAACAGGGTGCTATTCTTGTTGTTGTACCCAGAGTATTTAAGATTTATAAATCTAGATTTATGCCAGTGTCACTGTGGGCATTTCAGCTTTCAACCTGATTTCATATTCCCTTTGTCCACTGCTAGTCCGTGAAACATATGCTTCTCATAATTGAATGATTTAGTCACTTAATCACCCTTGAGCATTGATCTCTCTATAACCTTATTTTATAATAAAGATTTAATGTCATTCTTGGAGGTTGTAACAGATACCTGAGTTTTAGTCTTGCTTCAGTTCAGTGAAACTGCTAACATGTTTTTATCTTTTGATAGCACTTTTTTAAAAAAGGCAAGCAAAAAAATAAATCTCTTATCTGAGTTGTGTTAACAAGTATTTTACGTGCTGTTGAATATTTCAATAAAAAGGTTTTTGTACTGGGGTCAATGACTATTTTGAAGACACTGGTCTGCTTTTAAGACCTAAAACTTAAGTGAAGCAAGGAGTCATGATCAAACATTACATGGAACAGATTCTGATCCTTTCTAAATAGTGCAAAGTAACTTCATTCCTGTTTCGCCAGGTTTGCCCTGGGGGCGTGAGCCACTGCAGATCTCCTACTGGGATCAGAATCTTGCCCAGCACTGGAATAAAAGGGTATTTTGTGAGTGAAAGGCTCCCAGTTAATCACTCAGATCTAGGGCACACTTTTCATGGCTGTATAGCCTGTGAGAATTGCCTTAATTCATCTCTGTCTCTGAATAAGATTTGGATGGCAGAATTGCTCTGCTAACCTGAAATTGAGTTAACTTGACAGCCAGCGAGTAGCATTGTTATTGGCTGAATACCATTGATTTTGATATGACATATTTCTTGCTAATGGGAACATTTATATTACCTGTATTTTCAAAAAGCAGGAGGAAGGAAAAAAGATTTACCACAACAGTATCAATATTTCAAGGGCAGGCAATGCAGTAGGGAACACTCTGGCTTTTGTAGCATTGCTTTTATTGATTGCTATAGGTCTAGAAAAACATTTTCACCTTTCTTCTCCACTCCTTTTCCCTTCAGAGACTGCAAATGCATGTGAAGAGGAAAATTAACATAAAGAGGAAAAAATATGAAAAAGCAACTGTAGTTCCATGAGGAAACCTGAAATATTAAATGAGTTTGCTCAAAGTGAGTGCTGTATAATATAAAGAACTAAACAGGAGAGTTTAAAGCAGATATAGGGACAGTAATAACTGATGGGCATTCTCAGAGGAATTATTTGCATTTGTAACAGGTTGGATTTGAAGTCCTGGTTTGCCTGGTTCCTGTGTGCTGGGAGAAACTGGGCTGGTTTCTGTGGGGTGACACCAGAGGCTATAAGGATGCATGTAACTGAGAATTTCAGCCCTACAGCTACAGAGAAAATGTGGTTTCACTAGAGACCAAAGCAAGATCTTTCCTGCTGGTGCCCCTGCAGGGGCTGGACTCCGTGATGCTGGAGAAGTGCCGATGTACCATTGCACCAGTGGAGTTTCCTTTGCGTCTGCCCCAGCAGCAATCGGGCATCCTGCTTGTCTGCTGCCCTTCCCCAGAAAACCTGAGCGTGTTCTGTGCCGAAGGACTCTTCTTTTAACTTGGGCAATGGATTGTTTTTTGCTCTTTTCTCTTGTGAGTAAGAGTAGGAGATGACCCGTGAAACACATGAAGATGTTTGTGAGTCACAGCAAGGAAGATGAGAACAGAATTAACATTTTGGGCTGGAAAGTTAAAAGAGGCAGCTGAGTGAAGCTGTAAGTCATGCTTTCTATGCTGTCCTTCAACAGAAGGGAAAGGAAACTTTAATAATAAAGTAGGAAACTTTAAGTGAGAAGAGTAATAAAGCAGCCAACAGGCAAATTGAAGGAGCAAGGTTCCAGACTTTGCAGAGGTGTGAGAAGGTACAACAGCTTCCTCGGCTTCCTCCAAAGGAGAGCTGTTGTATTTTGTTGAATGAAGGTTATGGACAAGAAGATGGGTTTAGAAGATACCTACAAATCCTAAAAGACATGGAGATTTTTAAAATAATGTTGTCTATTTATAATATTACTGGTAACTGATTTCTGGATTGCTAACAGATTTCATAATGGTGTTAGAAAACAGATGAACAGACTTGCCCTACCCAGTACATTTTTAACTTTGCAAGTAATGCTAAACTTCCAAAGTTAGTCTGACTTTAGAGGCACAACTTCTTTGAAATGAGCCAGGGAAAAAAGTTAACATGATACAGCCAAGCCGATAGGAATTACATTGGTTTGGTCTGATTTTGCAAAACTGACAGAGGGTAATTCAGCCCTACAGGTGAGTTTGGTCAGATTTCAGTGGTATTTCAGCATCTTATTTCCACCTCAGGTTTTGAGATTTGCAATTACTTTTTGATAGTATGAGGAAGACACTGTTATTGCAACTTAACACCCCCTCACCCCCATATACCTTTTGCATCACTTTGGCACAACAAAGAATGCTGAACTTGAGCTCGCAATCTCCTAGGAAGAGCATGGAAGCTCTCTGTGCAATAGGAATGAAAAGCATGTTCAGGGCTATGTGAAGTCAAAACACTTCATGTCATGCTGGTTGAGAGGATTGTTATTTTCTGAAGGGAGAACCCATTTCTCAGCAGAATTAAAATTAATCTGTGACACCAGAAAAGACACAGTGAACTTCTCCCTTGTATTTTGCTTCCAGGCAAAGTGGTTTTCTAGTAAAAATTAGTAGATGAAAAAGCTGTAGAACAAAAGCCTTTCATATGGGAGTCTCCACAGACGTAAGAAAAATCAACTTCAGGCAGATCTAGAAAATCTCGGAGAAGCCTCCCAGCCTCTGCAACAGGTCAGCCCCCAAACGCTGGAGGTGGTTGCCCCTGCTGCCTCTGCTCAGGTCTTGCCTTGAGCTAGGGATCTTTGAAAGCTTTATCAAATTTGGTTCTGTATGTAAGGTACTGTATGTCTTTAAACCCATTTATAAGAAGGTAAAAAGACTGAAGCATACATTAACGGCCTTAAGTAGCTCAGCCGCAAATTTATTTTAAAATGTCCAGACATCAGTGCAGAAGCACCATCGCTTTTCTGACATGACCTGATTATTTTCTAACCTTTGGCATAGCCTGCATTCCTGTGGCATGGGAACGTTTTTACAGACAAATATTTAGAAACCTTTTCATAATGTACCACATTAGTTGACCAAGAGAAAACACTGAGTAGGCTCTCATGGAAGACCAACTACTGAATGTGTGCAAAGGAACCTCATTACACTTGGGGGGTTGGGGATGGCTTTGGGAGCTTTTATAACAGCTTAAATAACAGCTCTCGGGTTCCTGGCAGTGAGGAACTGCACTTTTCTTTGCTGACCCTTGGACCTTCTAGGAGTGAATCTGTCTTTGTGTTGAAGTATATTTGAAGCTTTGGTTTAGATTTCAGATACCCAAATCAAGTGTCTTAGGTTTGTGTGAAAAGCAGAATCTTCCAGACTTGCCTTGAAAAGTCGTAGGCTTGGCAATGAGAGAGAATTTGAGCAGGAAGGTCTGGAATGTTTCCTTTTGGAACTTCTTGTTTCCGTGATTTGCAAGTCTAATCCTCAATGTTAGCCACATCTGTTGTAACTGGACCTGCGTGTCTAAAACTCTGCTCAGGCAGTGGCAGGGGGTGATGCTGGGTGAGGTACTCACCTGGGAGATGCTTTGGCCTCTTCAGAACTCTTCACGATGGGCAGCGCACATGAAATGACAGCACTCATGATACCTATCTTGTCAAAGATCATTTTGTGTTGTGAAAGCCTTCTAAGGATCGTAATTTGTGCTTTGATTTCTTTTGTATTAGGTTTTTTTTTCCCCCCAATGACAGTTTTTCTAGCTTTGTTTTCATTAAATAATACAATTCTGTGAAGTGCCTAGGAATATTATTTTTAAGAGACTGTAGGTTAATTATTGAAAATTTCAAAAAGGAAATATTAAACCAATTACTAAATTAGAGTTGATTATTAATCCCAGGGAGATAATTACCAAGGTTTGAGGCAATTTATTTTCTGTTTGAAATAGATTTTCACTTGATTAAGTTGTGTTTGTCACTTAGACCTGTGTTTTTTGCTGCAAAGAACTGTATTATCCTGCAAAGTACAGCATGCTTCTTCGAGGTTGACTATAAATGCATGGGCACCAGGTTAGCTGGATTCTGTATGAAGGCATGCTGGCGTCTGGGAATAATCTGTCCTTGCTCCCATCAAAGGCAAAGTTCCTTTGAGTGAGTAGCGTTTCTACCACAGCAACAATAAAGGACACTTTATATATGTAACAACTGAACTAAAATGTAGTTTTATTTCAGAAAACTGTAGGTTATTTTGAACGTTATATGCATGTATAGTAGTGTAATCAAATGCTTATAGTGATACTTAAAAAACTGCAATATAAGTGATATCTGTTCCTAGGCAGCGTTAATATTCTGTGTACAAGTAAAGTAATGGTTGAAGACATTTTAACCCTTCAATTTAAAAACTGAGGTTGTCAGTAATGGGTACATTAAATATATATTAATGTATAACTCTGGATGTTGTCTGTTATACTGTGGCATGCTAAATATAAAGGATCTGTGAATGTTATGAATGATTGTGCTTAAACATGGTTTCAAATCACCTGTGAAATAGCTTCTTTGGATATTTGAGTCATAAATTCTGGCTTAATTACTCTGGAAGTGAAAGCAATATTGATGCTCTTTAGTGTTAAGTTGTTACAGGAGGGCTGGAGTCTGTGGGTACCTGGTGGTGTGCAGCACCTGTGAGATTTTCTTTTCAGTGTCAGCTCATGTGTTTTTTATGAGGACTGTGGAGGACATTGAAGGTATTTTCACTGTAATATTTTTCTAGTAAGGTGAAAATATATCCATGTTTTCCTTAAAGATGAGGTGTTCTGTGTATCCAGTGCAGAGAAGATGAATGCTCCCTGTTTCCTTTCCTGCTTGACAGAAGAATCCTGCTGCTTGTGCTCAGTCACTTTTCATCTTGGAATTCAAAGAGCATTATTTATAACTCCCTTTTGGAAATTCATCAAAAATACTTAAGTTTTTTCTTAGCTTAATTTTTTCAGTGTAACTACAGGAACAGTTAAGATGCCTAATGTCCATCATGTCCTGTCCCCCATCCCCCCCCTCCCCCAAACCTGAGAATGGAAATATTTCCTCCAGGAACTGTAACAAATGCTGTTCAGTAACTCATGCTGAGCAAATCCACAGAATGCCAGCCTTTATGAGGAAGTGTGTAGATCTCCTCTGCGTTCAGGTAGTGGAGATACAGTGCACCAAGAGGACTTAGAGGGAAAAATGGAAGAGAAAAATGTAACAAAAAGGTAGAATCTATTTGTAAGGATCCTGGTGTAACTTTACCTCTCTTTTTTTGGCAGAGAGTAGCATTTCTGCCAACAGGATTGAGAGGGACTGGACATGGGCATGCTGTGAACTGTGACTGGCCTCCAAGGACCCCAAATGTGCCAGGGCAACCGTGCCCTGCATTGCAGGGAGATGGGTTACAGGGAAGCATGTAGTGTTTAATGTCTTAATGTATTTCTGTTAAAAACAAGCAAACAAACAAACAAAACCCAAACCAACCAACTCACTGAAATACAGAGATTACCTTACATTCAGGAACATACCACATTGAAGGTAATGTATACTTGACTTCTTTATGTGTATATATTGTAGTAAACTCATCTTTGTTTTCTTTGAGTGATGGGGATGCTGAACTCCTTTTGCATGATTTAACATGCACAGATTAATCTACCTTTCAATGATTGCTTGAAGAGAACAGTTTAACTGAGCTGAGTGTTAGGCAGGGCTTTACATTTGCTGCTGCGCTGCTTCCGCAGGCGAAGGCAGTACCGGTACTTAGTGTGACAGACAGCGAGCAGGCGCTCACCAAACCTTCCCTCATCTGTGGGAGGGAAGTAAATATTTATTGTCTCATTTCATAGGTAAAGCAACATGAGATAAGACAACATAATGATAAATGATGAACAGAACCCACTGCCTGGCCGAAAGTGAGGCAGAACAAAGAAACTGGCAGAGCTCCCACCAAGTCTGAACATGCAGGATCAGATCTCTGTAAAGAGCATATTCTCCTGGATAGAAATTGTTTAGATGTTTTAAGTCCTTTCTGCATGTGTCCCAAACAAGATTTGTATAACAAAATAACCATTCTATCTGTCGATTACAGGCTTTGGAAAACCAGGTTTCTACTTTGATACTTTTTCTGCTTTAGAAATAGGTTTAAATCTTGGATCTTCACCAGATGTGATGACACACGATATAGTTTCAAGCAGTCCTTCGAGGAGTAATTTTCACCCCTGGTAAGAGCGGTGTAGGTCTGGGCACAACAAAAGGACGTTTGTATTTTATGTGCAAACAAACATGATGCACCCCCAGGGGAGCCGCTGCGAGATGGCTTGGAGGGAGCTCTCGGGCTGCAGGTTTTTCCTCTCCGAGATTGCAATTGTGTTATTGTTAATAAACCCTCCTTGCAAATCTACTCTGCAAGAAGACCAGAGTTTCATTCATCAGTGCTTACCGCTTAAGGCAGTGCTGCTTTCTCTTAGTCTCCCCACAGACGCTTTGTGCTTTCCTGGGGATAGCATATTGAGCAGAAATTGCTTCCAATCTTCCGCAGGACTGAGGCGCGCGAATGGGTTTGTGCTTTGGCTGCTTTCACACTGCCGGCTTATGAAAAATAGCAAAGCAAGCAGCCAAGTTGGGGAAACAAATAGGATATTATATAGTTTATTCATATGTGCTGCCTTCCATCCCATTTGTCACCATTTCATCCCACCTGCTGCTGAAAAAGATTCTGTTGCTGAGAGATGCCTTCAAGGCGTTGTTGGCACGCTCATACTACAAGTGAATATCAATATCTGCTTTGAATAGCCTAAATGTATTTTAAACAAGACATTTCCAAATTATTGTGATGTAGCTGTGTATGGCGCTCTGTGGAACACCAGTTAAGTGTCTGTCAGCATTTTCAATATGATCCATTGTGAAAATGTATTCTGAGTAGAAATTTGGCATGTAATGACCAAGACTAGGAATTCTCATTTCCCCTTTTCCCCCTTTTTCACTTTTTCTCTTCCTCTTCTGTCTTGGAAAACAACATCTAATGCTATAACTGCTACATAATTCAGGTAAAAAAATTGCTGTCCATGAGAGGACAGAGCAAAGCAAAGGAATGGCTGTTTCAAGGATGCACAAAGTATCTTTAATGGCTCTTTGACACAGGCCAGTGAGACAGAATGGAGAGGAGATATTTGAGTATAAATTTTCTTATGAAGAGACACATAAGACTTTGAGGAATGGAAGCACCTGCAGCTAAAGCAGAGTAGCAGAGGTGATGTATATTTTCTCCGGTAATTATCAGAATTCTGTGCTTTTCGTAGGATAGGCTGCGATGGAAGATGTAACTTGGTGAAATGCAGTTTGAGTTTGACCATCCGTGGTGCCGAGCGCGGTGCTGACCTGTACAGCAGCCACTGAGTGCAGTACAAAGCTGTACGCAGCTGTTTCATGGCGTGCTTCCCCTTGTGGGACTTACTGTTGTGTTTTCATTTGAGGTCTGTGCTAAGCTTAGCTTGTGATCTGTTGTAAAAGGTTAAAGTGAAATCAGCAAAAGTTTTTCTTTAAGAACTTCTACTTAAAGGTGCCCATTGGATGCTTTCCTGAGGCTATCTGGCGGGACAGTACGTTAGATGCTGATACCAACCTTTTTGGACAGTTAAAGAGGCTACAATTTCACTTCCAAATTTCTTTCAAATACTGAGCACCTCATGTTATGAAGGCTTTGCTGCCTGCTAACTCACTCTTTGCCAACTTCATTAGCTACCTTTGTTGGCATTTTGCAAATTGCAGTCCACCAGTTATTGCAAATGTTGCTTCTGGTTTTGTCCAGGTTCTCGTCACTAGCAAGTACCTATGAAACAGCTGCAGACAACGAGAGGAGCTGGCATAGCGTCTGGTAATGGCAGATGACATCTGTAGCACTGGCAGATGAAGACTGGCACAGAAGGGCTGTGCTGAGCTACTGGACAGCAGCCAGAGGAGGTGAATTTTGAGATATCATCCTAAAACTGTGTCAGGGTACCACAAGGAAAAAGGAAATACCGAGGAGTGCTGGCCTGCAGCAAGGTAGGATAAACACATTTAAAATAACTGGAGCGCTTTACTCCAACAGCAGCAAAATGGGAAGGTGCTGGAGTCAGGCAGAGGGAGTGCAGGTGCAAGCGAAGCTTGTACAGTAAGGTATTTTGGTGGCCACAGTACACTGACAGTCTGTGTTTCATCTGTGTTAGTACAGTAATGCTGCTAAGCTTATGTGCCTCAGAACCAGCTTGGGCTCTGAAATCTGCAGCGCAGAGTCTCCGATTTCGTCCATATTCAAAATTAATTTAATATCCTACTGACATTTGTTTTTTTTAGAGATGGTATGTCTTTGTGCCTGTGACAATAATTCCATGAAGAGAATGGAATTTGCATGAAATGAGAGACTTGTGTTGAAAAATACAATCCCCCTTCCTTTACACACCAAATTCTCGTTTTGTTTGCTGGCAATCATGTGTGCATTGTAGTCACTAAATACCGTAATCAGTAGAGGGCTAGAGTTTGTGACATCTGGTGTCAGCGCTTCTCTTCTGATTTAAATGATAGTTGTCACGCCTTATCAAAATTATAATGGCTGTCGATGGGTGTCATATTTGGGGTTTTGCACATATTCTGAAATATCTCCTACTTTTTTTGACGGCTCCTTACATCGCCTTTATACATGTACTCCTTTGGAGGCTTGAGATATGCAAAGAACGTAGCAGCAGTTGCTGTGCCTGGATAGTTTGGAATTCTGCTTCTGTGTTTTATGCTTGTTGACTTCAAATTCTTGCCCCACCAGAAAGCTGCATCATAAAGCTATTAATGTCAGGCAGCTCTTCTTTTATATGGCTCTCCAATTGCATAAAGAAACACAGAGTGCTGCGAAGGCAAAATGCCGAGTAGAAATCACTCTGTGCTCGCTGCCGTGACTAAGGGCTGTGTGATCCCATCAAAGGGACTCTGCAGAAGCAGTTGCCAGTGACCCCACACTCACTGGCTGGCTGGTCATTAGCCGGGTCTCAAATTGGCTTTGTGAACTGTGAAATAATTCCTTTGTGTTTTTCTTTCTGACATCCCTTGTATCATGTTTTATTACATGAAGTTAATGGATCAAAACTCAGCTTGCGATGGCTGAAGATCCAGTTTAACTTTTACTTCCTTGAAGTAATTTCATAGGATTTTAAAAGTGCGTTTTAATAAAAGGGAGCTATTAATCTCTTGGCCATTTTTCTCTGAGATTTGTCATGCTGAAAGCTGGCGTGGCACCATATGCATACTGTCCACTTGGGGACAATTTCCATCCCATGTTTCTGGGAGGCTGGAGGTACATCTCGTTTGAACAGGCAGGTACCGTGATGATACAACTGGCAGCTGAGCTGCCTCGGGGACCGGACTGGTCTCAGGGGCACAATTCTTTCTATAGCTCTTTTACTCTGCATTTCTACTATTACGAAACCAAAAATCCTTGCAATGTACCTTTTAGTCAGTTCTTGATGGGGAAAATGTACAACAGCAGGTAGTCACAGAGAAATAAGTTAAATGCTGTGGATTTTGCAGAGAAGACGATGAGATTTTAATGCCATTCATGGTTGTTATTTTTATGATTTAGATTTCAGATTGAATAAAGGAAAATTGTGGGGGAAGGTATTTCTTTCTTTTAATGTAAGGATGCGTAAGCTTTCTCCCTCTAGATGATGACATAAACACCTAGAAGGATTTATTGTATCTAATGATCTGAAAATTATTTCATGCATCCAAAAGGGCAAAGGAAAAAGAAATTGGAGACAAAGGCAATAATGTATTTACTTACAGAGATCTTTGTGCAGTATATCTAAATGCACAAATTTTAATGACTGCGAGGTAGAAGAAGAATTTATTGGTATCCTTAATCCAATGTAACCTTCTCCCTCTGACCTTAGCAATATTACAAAGTCCAAAATTTCATGTAGCTAGAAAACTTGTCCGGTACATTTGTCACAAAATATTTTTAGTCGTGCTTGATTTGCTTCCCTTTTCTTTCTTCCCCCGCCGGTCACTGAAGGAAAGCTTTTGTTCCTTACAGTATTTGATCGGGGCAATGTTAAATGAGCAATATGTAAGCACAGAGGGTGCAGTTAGAAGCAATGGAATGGAAGAACATGTCAGCTTTGGACTCTTCTAGCTGTAAGGGCTATCAGAAAAGGAGTGAGTCTCAGCCATGGTGCTCCTCTCTCTCGACTGCACACAGCACTGGAGCCAGAGGTGCTAAATCGTGCCCTTGTGCCTTGGAAGGCAGGGCTGAGGGATGGCATGGCAGAAAGACAGACCAAATAGTCTCATAGTTCTCTAATTTCTGTCTCCTGGAGGAGCCTGCGATTAGCCTCCCACTGTAAAAACCTTGTCATCATCACTTGTCTGCTGACAGTCCTGGTGTCTGTGTGGAGGTCCTATGAGGTGGTGTTAAGTCTTGCTGAATCCTGCAAGAGGTAAGCACTCCATAAATCTCTGCGGAGGCGTACTAAATTTAAAAGTCACTTACCTCCAGCTGGGAAAAAGCACAACGTAATTATGTAGGATCAAATGCAAGACGTCACTGCAAACGACAGCAGGAAAGCAGAGTGTCTGACCTCTCATGGCTTGATATTCATCACGGGCTGACTGTGGGGTCTACTTTAATTTCTCATGATTAGCAGGTTTGGCCTTTGTATGGGAATACTGCTTAGGATCAAATGTGTGCTGTGTCTAAAAGTGGTACAGGCTTAACACAGCGTGGGATTTGTGCTGCGGGAACTTTTAGCTGAAACTCCTCACCCATTCAGCTCCCGTGCAAGTGAGGGCATCTCCCGCTGGCTCCAGGTGGGTGGCACCCACTTACCAGCTTATTTAATGAGTGAAGACTGAGGATGAAATACTCTAATCTATTTACACATCACCCAGAATGCCACTAATGACATCCCCCTGGGGGAAAAAACACAGCTCCTTTCTGCTTTTCAGTCTCTTCTGTCAATTAGCAGAAAACTGAAGTCAGTGGTTTTACCTGCCATAAATCTGACAGCATCAGCATGAGTTTCTGCCTTCAGCACCGTGTCCCTGAGCAGAGCCAGGAGCCTGGTGTGTGGCTGAATCTTGATCCGCATCTTCATCTGATCCTTTTTCTCAACACAGGTGTGACCCGTGGTAGTCACTGAGCGATGTGCATGCACCTCTTCCAGCAAGCTGCCCCAGCCTGCCATCCATTTTAAATATACTACAGGAAATCAATTGGGTGGTTGCAACGTGCGGCAGCCAGGAGGGACACGCTCAGCTGGTGATCCTGGGAGTGCGCAATGGCTTGGCTTTCCATAAGCCTTTCTGGCCCGCAGGTTAGGTGCCAGCATCTGCATCGCTTTGGTTTTCATCAACTTCTGTTAAATACTCCCTACTTTAGACAGATCTTGGGGACAAGCTATTTGTACATCAGTAATATGGAGGCAGAAGTTTCCAGTTCTTACGCCTGGAAGATGATGCCACGAATGCCTCAAAGAGCTCATTAAACTTTGGGGTGGCTGATGGGCGCTCAGTGGCCTCTGTTTTGTAAGCACCTGATGGTTCCCAAAAACAGGTGGTGGAAGGCTTGGCTTTGTGGGTATTCAGATCAGGCTCCTGTACTTTTGTTGCAGTCCAGTGCTTTTGCTGTCTCTTGTATTCTTCATTCTTTCCTGTTATTAATTTATGTTTTAAAATTTGTAGCTAACGCCCTTTTGTACCTCTAGTTTATACAAACTGACTATATCACCCCTACACCATTTTCTAGGTACAGTTCACCATAAACAAAACAATTATTTTCTGATAACATGGTTCAGAGGATAATCTAAAGCAGAAAAGGTAATAATGTGTTTCATTTGATTTTGAATATTTGTGAAAGTCCTTGCTTTCCTGGAACCTGATGTCCCGCCAGAAATAGCACGTGTGTCTGTCATGGAGACAACCAGAGCAAGCCTCAGCTGTGTCCTGTGAAGGGGTGGGATGTGCAGGACCAGCTGTTCAGCATTGCAGGGCTGTGCTCAGCACACCATTTAAGAGCAGTTAGTCCAAGGGGAAGAGGAAACTGTTGCTTTGACATAACTCTGCTGTTCATTGTGCTGAATGCTTCATTATAAGAGGATGTCCAGCATCCCTGAGAAAGTAATGGTATTATCAGCTTAAAGGAACTGTAAGAATAATAGTTTACCTTACATTTATGTAAGGCTTTTCATTTGAAAATGCCTTGCAGACATCAATTACTCTTCACACGACATCTGGAATGTAGATAATCATTTTTGGCTCTATAAAGTAGCAGGGGACGAAAAAGGGAAATGTTGAATTTTATTTAATACTAAGTATTATATGCATACTCTCAAATCTGCTATCTGGTGTGGATTTGGGTGAGGCACAGCCTGAGCCTAGTGAACTTGTGGGGCAGTGCTTTGGGGCCAGATTTCTAATACAGGAAGGTGGTAGGAAGAGGCTACAGAGCTGTTGCCAGCTGCAAAGAAGCCATCAAGGAGGTGATGGAGGTAGAGCAAGGATCCGCTCCACTGACCAGAAAGATGTCAGAAGTTTTGAAACAAAAAGCAACAGGAGGTAAAGAAAGGGATAGGGGAAAGATTTCATGCATGATGATAGCAATGCAACCTGGCAGGGATGTGCGCCCAGACTGTGGAAGGGGATGCCATCAAAGCCACCGGCATGGCAGAGGCAAATGCTGGTGCGAGGAGGTGGGTCACCGTGCATCCAGCACCCCTGAGCTGCTGCCTGGGTCAGCTGCGGTTTGGCCAGCCTGAAGCTGTGGAAATCCATAATTCAAAACTTCAGGTTTTTAGCACTGGTCAGTGTCTGTAAAAAAAGACCAGCTGGGTTTGTGCAGTCCTGATGTAAGTTGTCTGTTTCAGGAGTTGTTCCCATTAAAGACATGAAGTCTTTGTCTTTTTTGTACCTTTTCCAGTTCCAGTGCCTCTCAGGACAGTGCTAGACAATTAGCTCCTGCAATCCTATCAAACTGTCAGTGATATCAAATAATTTATGATCTCAAGTAGGGAAGATTAAGCCTGTGCTTAGATTAAACCATTTGCTTGGATGCCAAAATGAAGCGTGTACTTCAAGTGACTACTTAAATTGTTCTGCTAAAGGCCGGTGTTGCAAGGTAGATCCTATATTATGCACTAAAAGAAATGACCAAGAGCAAGGATTATGGTTTGGTGCAGGCAGCAAAAGATACAGTGGATGCTGAGCAGCCCTGAATATGAATGTGTAAGAAATTTCCATCCTTATCATCCATAAACGCTTGTAATGGCTAATGCTCTGGAAGAAAAGGCTGAAGGAAAAGGGAAGTAGATATACTGTGTACTGCTATGAAGTATAGCCTATGGTCAAACAAAGAGGCATTTCTGTATTTATAACTTCTTGTTTATTGATCAATTGTAATTGCTTTGCAAGGAAATAACTAGAAAAAACAGAAGTGCACGTTGCTGCTGGCACAGGGGAAGCAGTGCAGTAAGAGGTGTACATCTGTACCATATGCTTTTGTAACTTGATTTTCTTTGGAAACCAGAAGCTTATCCTATTCTTGAGTATCTTGTAGGCAGGTCAGTCAGTGTTTTCAGAATTTTTTCCCGCTTGTTACCTGATTTCTCGGAGTCAAACCATGTACAGAAGATTTAGTGCATATGGGAATCAGTCTGTGGCAGGGCAGGGAGAATGAGTCAGCTCCAGCCGAAGCTGCCAAAACAAGGCACTGCTTACAGATCACAGAAGGGCAGCCGGGTGGAATTTCTAGGTCTCCACTTGTTCTCCCTCTGCATCCCCTACAGGGCTTTGCTGGGTTTGGGGAGGCTGATCCCACTTTGTTTTGGCCATGAAGAAGGTCCAACGCAAGCCATGCTGTGAGCTGGCTTGCAGGAAGCTACATATTCACAGTTTTCCTTTCAGTATTTGCATGACTGTTCATGATAAGGCCACAGTAATGAGGATTTTAAAATTATCGTTGCTTGGCATATAAATTAACTACCCTTGGGTATAGAAATCCAAATAGTTAAAAGCTTTCTTCTTGCACTCTTTACTTCTGGAAAGAATAATTTTCTTTGGAGTCACATTAGAATGAGCCTCAAGAAAAGTACTGTCAGTTGGAACCCATTGTGGCAAAGAAATGTGTTAGTTTCCAAGCCCTGATTATATAATAACAGCTCCTTTTAAATAATATTTTATATGTTTGTTCAATTAACTATTTGGTGTGTTACTCCACTAGTTATAAAACGTGATGCCTTTCCCCTGAGGAACTCATGACTGAAAGCAGGTATTTTGTGACATGCACGGTTTAGGTAATGACCATCCCTCGCAGGGATCTGTCTCGCCAGCATATCTGTGCTGTGCAGATCTGCACCATCTCACAGGGATCTGCAAGCTCCAGACCAGAAGAGTTTCCTGAGCCATGAGCTCAGAGGCAGTGCCTTCAGCCTTGGGTTCTTCTGTCTCTAATCCTCAGCTTGGCCATGGATGCAGCTCATGCACCCTCCATGCCCTGTTCCCCCGTCACGGCGGGGAGCATCACTGGTGCTCATGTTGCCCTGCCTTCTTCTCCATTCGCTGGCCCTAGTGTTGCCAGCTGCTGATGCCGGGCAGGTGACTGCTGCTTGAACTTCCTCAGTTGGAGTTGCAAACTCTAAATTAAAAGGACAGAAAGCAATGTGATGCTCCCCTCCCCCCCTTGCCCTCTCTTCTTAGTGGGATATGCAGAGCAGCTCAGAGCCCTGAAATGCTCCCGCGTAGTCAGAGAGCACTTGTTCACACGGAACATCTATTAGAGGTGATGTGCAAAACTGAGGTCCTGCCTACTTTTTGTGAGATCCCTAGCTATAGTTACAGGTGTGGCTCAGAGCATGTAGACAGTTTTTTGCTGAGGTTAGTGACAGCTACATGATTTTTAGGCCAGATTGTCTTGACTTCGAAAGCTGTAGAGCACAGTACAACATACTCTTGTTTTTCTCCATGAAGGAACTGCATCTAATTTACCTTTTCATCTTGTTATTGAAATCCCAGCATGATTTTATTTCCATCTGCAGAGGGCTTTGATGTAGCCTTACTCTCTGTGCAGGGAAGGGAAAAGAACTTCTTGTGTGGTGTGATGTCTTGACATCATGAGCTAGAAAGAGAGTTCACGTCCATAGGGCATCGTGTATGCAATGAACTGTGGTCAAAACTGTTAGGAGGTTTTTAAGGTTAGTCCACGGGTACTACTACTGCAATTTCCATTAGCCATTCCCTGAGTGGGGATTTGCAGCTCTGTTGCCCCCACGCCTGGCTGGAAGCTGCTAGGTTTGCTCCTGCCAGCTGGATCAGTCTATTGCTGCGACAAGGGATTGACTTGGGCTATTTCTCCCAAACAAAAATATTTGGGTTTTGTTTGTTTGTTTGCTTGGGTTATATATTTTAGAAAATTATTTCTCAGAGCTATTGATGTCTGAGATCAGGTTTTGTGATATAGTGGAAGCCTGTAGAATAGCAATGACACAGTAACATAATTTCAGAAGTGCCCAAATGCCTGCAAAATTGGATGGAACCTTCTCTCACCAATGCCCAGATCATTTTGAAAAGGGGATGTAACTATTGCAGCAACTTTTACAATTTAATGTATAGCTTTCACATTAGGCACATTTCACTTAGAAGTCAAAAGGCAAACTCCGTTTTCACTTACCAGTATAATGCTTGTATATGTAGCTATAAATTCAGCTTGACCTTGTGTATGAGTTTCAGAACTGTTGACCTCTCTATTTAAAATATGCTGACTGATTTTCACAGATCACTAGGAAGCTTCTGCTCTGATGCTGTGTCAAAGCACATTTTCAAGGAACAAATCAAAAAATCCTCAGCAGTGCATTGCATGAAATAGTAATTTGAAGGGCTAAAGCCTTATACCATGATGTTCTATAATCCTGTCTCAATGCATTTCCCTGAGTAAATACTCCTCCAGAAGGTTTGTCACTGTTCTGGTTTATGGTGCTCTATAATTGCAAAAGGGTAATCAATAAAATGTCTCGAGCAGTTCCTGAGTAGAGAAAAGGATTCACATGTGAGGTGTCTCATACACAGGTACATTTTGAGCAATTTCCACAGTGAAGAGGAGGAACATTTTCATGAAGTTATATTCTAAGATGCTGATGATGAATAACTTCCCTGTTTTACTAGCTGGCTTCCAGCTAGTCACTTGGGAGTTTCTGTATTATGAGCAAGACACTGTTGTGCTAAAGCTGCATAGGTGTATGTATATGTAGATTTATGTACAGATTATGTCACTGCGTGACTGCCCTTCTGCCCTGCGCAGTGGGGAGGGAAGGGACTGTATGTACTCGACATACACGTGCTGAGTGGTGGAGTATTCCTACCCCTGCCCGTGCTCTTGCCGTGTATTTTGGGACTAGAAAGCAAGGACGACTTTGCAAGGAGCTCGTTCTGATGAAGCTCCAATTTGCTATTGTTATTTCTGTCTCAGAAAAAAAAAAAAGAGATTCTTGTGGTTTCCATTGTGCACAACCGCTGCTGCCACTGGACAGGGTCCCTGGTAGGCACCAGCAGTGTGTACAGCAAATGATGGGTGTTGCTTTCCATCAGTAAGCACTCCATACAGTCACTGGCAGGTATCAACTGACAGGTGATGCTCTAGGAATCCTAATGTAATTTTTTGGTAAAGTTAAAATGATGTGCTTGTAAGATAAGGGTTTTTCTTTTACTGGTGATAAGCCTTTCCTCATAGCTTTTGCAAAATGCTTATTGGTTTTAGTGGGAGTTTTACTGAAATACAGGCTAAGCAGGGAATGCTGTGGGAAGAGCTTTGCTCTCTTTGTCATGGACTTTAGACATAGCACACGGTACCCAAACCTGTTGCGGCTCAGCTCATCCTGAGAAAACAATCAGGATGGTATTTTTCTATGCTAGGAAAAACATTGGAAGGATTTCAATAAATAGTCTACGACACCAGAAAGGCTGTTAAAGTTGATGACTTCTCCTGGATTAAGCGTGAAAGAGGAGTGGACTGTACTAAACTGAGTATTAGCTCCAGTAAAAACCAGGAATATTTCTGAGCTAGCAGCATGTGTCTCTTCTAGGGAAGACATTATCTTTTGAAAGTCTCATTATCCCTGACAACAACACTGCAATCAGCAACCATTAATAAATATTGCATATTACTGATATAATACAGTCCTCCTATAATGGCAGAAAAATAATGTAAAAAAAATAATCTATTTATTATTGTTGTATTCTATATACTATATATAAATATACTATATACTATATACTGTTGTATTCTATATACTATACTATAAATACTATATTGTAGTTCAGTACTGTTAAGTAAAATTGCTCAGTTATCCATGGGGTGGAATTAGGGACTCATTAGTATGTAGTAGTTTGCCAGCTTGTGTCTAACAGATGCTGCATGTTATTTTTGATGCTGGTAGAATTTCAAGGTCCATTTGGAGGACCTTGCATAGTTTTTAAGGCTACAGTTTTGCCTTTAGGCAATGTGAGGCTCTAAAGCATTCAGATCTTGGCTAGTTACAGGGGAAAAAAGTTGCTCCTGGAGCTTGTACAAATCTTAAGGTTTCCCAAGAACAACCCAGGACAGTTAGACCTCAAATTTTTTTAATGCTGGTGAACCTTCATATGTCACACAGTGTTTATACAGCTTTGCAAGTGCATGCTGTACCCATTCTGCAAGTGCATCTAACCCACTCCGAGTGCCTGTTCCCTTCAGTCGAGAGCCGGAGTTCCCAGGAGCACTGCTTGATAATCTGAAGGTGGCACACCTAATGATCTGAATGTGAGCGAGCATCTGTTTTCAAAGGCAATATTTAGATACAGACCCTCTCGCTGTACGATTTTCCCCCTTCTGGGGCCTGTAAGGGCTGTAAGCCCCCTGCCCTCACCCTCTGTGCCGCCGGCTGCTGCTGCTCCTCATCTCCGGCAGCCACGCGGCGCCATGTGCCTGCTCAGGTTCAACTACGCAAGGGCAAGCAGCGTGTCTGCAAGATGCTTCCTCGTTTATTTAACTTCTGCAGGACATTACATAAATCCGCAGTTCTTCACTGTCTGTCGCGTATCTGTATGATATAAAGGTGCGAGTCTAGCCTTCCGCTGTGAGTTGCATGTGCTTGAACTTGTGAAGTGATTCAAATGATGAGGTGTTCACACAGGTAACAGATCAGGAGCTGTCACTTTTCTAAAAGAAAACAACAAAAAAACCCCACTCACCCCCCCAAAAAAAATCCAATTATTCAAATTATGAATTTTGTTCATTCTTCTGCAAGCATCCTTCTTGTGACAGAGCCTGCAGTTGCATAGCACGTTCTCAGGTAGTCAAGCAAATAGCTGATTCTTCTTTGGCTGCCATTCATCAGGTGACACAGAACCCCTCACTTTTGGAGGGCTGCATCTCCTCCACGTGCCCGAGTCACAGCCCAGGGGTATCAGGCACAATCTGGCAAGGCAGGGCAGAGTGCATGGCTGGCTGCGCCCACTGACGCTCTATGTCTCCCAGCGCTCGCTGCTCCTAAACACCAGTAAAGTGCAATAATTACTAATGTCAAAGCCTTGTTTGTGCCAGTAGAGTTATGTCTGTGCCTGCTGATTTTTGCATGAGCTCTGTTGTTTCTTGTCAGGAGGAGCATTTTTGTGGGAAAGGCAGGAGCTGAAGGAAAGTGCGTGTGGCTGGAGGGAGGTGGGCAGCACGGGGAGCTGGGGGGCTGACGTGTGAGACTATAACTCTGCCTTTAGGCTTTCTCATTCTTCATGTGAAGGACCCCAATGAAAAAGAATTTGTGATATTCTTTGAGGCTATGAGAGTCGTACGATGTGATGCTATTTTAAGTTGGCTTTCATGCTTGTCTATAAAATTAAATAATTAAAGCCTGTGATCTGAGCCTCTAACAGTGTGGCAAAATAAATCACTTTTCTGGCTCCGATTTATCTGTAACTGACCTCTGCTCTAATAACATTTCACCTCCTTTGCTTCTTTTCAGCTGCACAGTTCAAGGCAGCTGCGAACGAGACCTCTGACTGTGGGACTGCACACGTGGAAACACGTACACCTCCAGCACACACAGCGCGTACCTCTGAGCGGGCTTTAGGCAGGTGGTGTTAAGGAAGTTATCATCATTTATCCAAAAAAGCCGTTAGTTCCAAAATGTCTTCCTGCCAGTCTTAATTTCTTATGAGTTAAGATTGAAATAGTTTGTTGTCAAGATTAATTAGTTAACACAGTTTTTATGAATACTAATACAGATTGCCTACGTTTTCTTAACGTTTCCTCTCTGTGATAGTTACACATTAATTTCAATGCCTGCCACGAGAGAATGCTGCAGAAGAAGAGCTCTTCTGCAATCGTGCGGTGTGAATGGGAGGTGTGATGGGCGTTCAAGGTGCTTTCAAATTTTGTCCATTTTAGGTGATGCCTTCCATGCGTTACGTTCGCTGTTTACCTTACACGTTATTAAGTTAGAAGTGTTTAATGCATTTTACCTTAACTTTAAAATTTTAATTTCAATTTGTTTTTTGAACCTCAGTAAGTGGATAAGCTGGTCATGGTGTACGGCTTAGGTAGTACTTTCCTCAATGTTTTAGATTCTCCTTTAGTTTCTCATGTCCCATAAATAAAACCATGTATCCAAGACTTCATTTTTCCCAGCACTGTGACTTTGTAAAGAAACTTTAAATATTTTCTTTAGTTTTCTGTATTTGAGTTGCCTGGTAGGAGAATGCAAATGTGACACATACAAAAGATCTTTCATTTTAATTTAATTGCTAAACATTTTCACTACAGTATAGTTGTTAGCTGTTTGGCTTTTATTACCTTCTCTAACAAGCAACTTCTACCAATGACTCAGAGAGTATATAATAGCGGTATAAATTATATCATTGCCTGTCTCCTGGGTGTGCTTCCAGATCCATGCAAGACACTTTAATTGAGCTGATGGAGAGTTTTTAAGGACCTTAAAAGGAGATGTCAGAAAAGGCATTTTTTTTATTTTTAAAAAAAGGAAGATACAAAACTTCTTCCATGTCTTTTGTAAGTGAGAGCTGAAGAGTTTGCTGTCTCTTTACAGAACAAAACCACCACCAGCTTCACTTAGCGTTCCCTGGCTGGTGGAAGCAGGTGTTAAATGCCTTCTGCACCCAGCTAGACAATACCAGGGCTGTAACTACTTACTGCTTAGGTCCACTGACATGGAACATGAATGATTATGTCTCCATCAAATGTTTGTTGGAAAATAAACAGACGATGTTCTCAAAAGTAATTAAAAGATATTACCTTCTTTGGAGCAAAGTTTGGGCTTTGTCCTGATGTTTTTTTCCCCATCAAAGCCTGAGCTTTGTTTCAGCCCCTAAGAGCAGGAGGCAATTGTACATAAACATTGCAGTCGGCTGAGACTGTTCTTCACAAACCAGTATGCAGATCCTGGGCTCCCTGTGCTCCTCCTGTATTTACTACATCCATTAATGAACATATATATTCATTCCCTTACAGGTACAGAATAGGACAATTTGAATGGAGAAATCTGCTCTCTTTATTGGCTTTGAGTTGGCTGTATTAGTCTTTTTTTTCAAGGTGGGTGGTGGTGGGGGGGGAAGCATGGATTTCATGCCTTTCTAAAGCATTACTTCATATGATGATTTCACACCCGAGTGGACCCTCCTTCTCCGAAGGTGTTGTAGCAGGAAGGAGGACTTGCTGGTCTACAGTAAATTTGAGTAAGTACCCAGTGATAAATAGCCCTTTACTGGTCTGTAACAGGTCTTTCCACAACCTCCTTGGGAAAACAGCATTGCTGTCTTGGGGAGTTAGTGATACCTAGAAGTTACCTGGGGCTGTTTTCCTACTAACAGCATATACCTTTCCTGTTTGCTGTTCCCACCTTGCCTTATGAAGGGAGATCAATATATAATACAGTGAATTCCAATAATCGTTTGTAGTTCTAGAGTGGTCATATTTTTCTGCCCTGAACCTGTGCGGTTGTCAGGCATATCAACGATGGCATTTGTGAGGTGTCACTGGTAACAAATGAATGCACAGTAACTCTGTGGTTGTAGCAATGTGGCGGGTTTTGGTCAGCTGTCTGAGATAAAATACATATTCTTTTATCCCATAAGAAAGTCCCTGAAGAATAAAATGTTCCTTGGGTTTTGTTTCACATGGCATTGGAATTCAAAAATTTGATTTTGAACAGTTTAGTAGGGGCTATTCCAAATGTTGCTGAGTTCATACAGAGTTTTTAGTTGGTTTCGACGGGTTATGGATTCTTTTAAATCAAATTGCAATGATGTACGCAACCTTGAATGGTTTCTGTAAATTATAGTATCATAGGGAGGAAACACTCTTACTGTGGGCTTTTATATTTGATTTATTTACCTTCTCAGAAGAATCAGGTAAGTAGAACGACTTTCATATGCTGAGTCAAACAAGAAATATCCCAAACTTTGAATTGGTTTGCTCTTTGACTGCTTCTGATAATCACAGCACATATTTTGAACCTGTCTAGGGCTCATACCTCTTATCTGAGAAACGTTATCTCTTGTGAAACAATCATCTGGAACAGGTTTCACACTATTGAAAATTTTGGGCTGGGTCCACTTGCGAGCCGCTGCTCCATGTAGCACAGCTACGGTCACACTTCTGATTTCCTTTGCAAGCTGCTCTGGTGCTTTTAAACAGCATCGGCTGATGTCCCTGACGGGCTGTCGGGGGCTGTTCTGCGTGGGCACATCAGCTGCAATGATTAGTCTGTCACTAGTGGGGCTTGGCTTACCTGTTTGCAAAAAGAAAGGGCAATAAAGGGCTTGCTTAACTTTTGTGTGATGATCTGTCCTTTATTATTTTGTAGTCTAATAGAAAATACTGTCTGTCTGATGAATTTTGCAACACGTTGCAAGAAACAAACCTTCTGCTGAAGTTTTTATTCTTTTTATTGAAATCTGATGAGAAATAACATCTGTGCCTCTTGTTATACTATTTTATATGTAGATAAAATCCTTAATTTTAATATGAAATCCCTCAGCTTGCAAACAATAATAATGAAGTCTAGGTCTCTGATCCTGCTCTTGGTATAATTTGAAGTGAGCTTGGACTGGAAAGAAGAAAACACTTTTCTCCACCCAGCTGACCCCGCAACGTGCTCTAAAATCAGCAAGATGGGATTTACCCTCTCCAGAGAAGGCACGTGACCCTTTCCCAGTCCTTGGCGACCTTTCTGATGCTGCATATGAGCACGGCTCTTTTGCCTTCTATATCTGAAGCTTCACCTAAAACATTTTGATTTTCATTTTGGTGGTTCTGTGTCCCTTTTGCGTTATGTGAGCTTTCAGGAAAAAAATATCAATGTTGTGAATAAGTTAGTTCCAAATATTTTATGAAATATAAAAATATGTTTCGATAATGTAGAGCTATTTTAGAAGGCTTATTAACATTTTACATAGTATACAATGCATGAAAGTAATGGTACAATTATTTATGTGACAAGACACCACTGAAAATTTTCACATCCATGCTGACTATTTTAATAAGGTACTAAAAAATACTATAATCCTCTGACACTAATGCTTTTCTTGGTAACAGTCCTCAATTTTAATAAGGTACTAAAAAATACTATAATCTTCTGACGCTAATGCTTTTCTTGGTAATAGTCCTCAATTATATCCATACGACAGCTTACTTTAACGTCTTCATTAGATCTGGTTTTTTTAAGGCTTTAACACTCTCACAATGAGAACTGTAGTGACATAACAGCAAACGACAGGGACATGCTGTAGATGTTACTCCATATGCTAACACCCCTGAGAAGCCTATTTATGCAATGAAATGAGTAAATCCAGGATCGGGCCCGTTTTGGGCATGTGTTCAGAGCATTTTATCTAGAGGCAGCCTCAGATAATATCAAAGGCAGCCTTTTCACCAGCCTGGCCTACTGCTCACATTACAGTACAAAAAGTTCACTTGATTTATAAAATAGCCTTTCTTCAAACATTTCCAACAGCACAGAAGTTGTGTTGTGATGGACATCTTCTCCAGATAGAAATGGGCATTTTTGTTTATTTTATTCATGGCTGGAGAAGCACCGTCTCTCTGTCCAGAGGAGACAAATGCAGATGTTTTGTTTGAAAGTCTGACTGCATTAGTCATGAGAAAAGCTGCGTGTTAAACTGTGGGAATACTTTTAAGCTTGGCCTTATAAATGCAGAAAGCTAGTTTATTGTGGAGGTGCATTTGTTTGACAGTTAGCAAATGAATAAATGGAATAAAACCAGTATAATCCTTCCTGACATGCAGTAGGTACTGATCGGTGACAATGAAATGATTTTGAAATGTTCTGAATAGGATTCCTTTAAGTTCCAGTTTTAAACAGTAAAGTGAGGAAAACTTTTTTTTTTTTTTTTTTTTTGGTGGAGGGAAAAAAAGAAATTGCTATTAAGTAGTGCTGTCAAATTAAATAGATGCCAGGTTAATTTTCAGTAATCAAACTGTAAGTCTAAGACAAAAGATACAAGCTATGGTGTTACTCTCTTTAAGAAATATCGGTGAAAACTGAAGCAGTTTCATATTACTGATAAAGGCAAAGTAAATTAAACACCTACAGCTAAATTAGCGATGAAAGGAGTCTCCTGTTGCGTTGTCGGAATGAACTGCCTATGAACAAGGTAATGGCAGTTGCTGGCTGGCCTTGCCCTCCTGCCTTTGGCGCTGACCTGCTGGTGAGCAGGGCTTCTGGTACGGTCAGGAGGGACGTGGACGTAAAGCGAGGGAAAAGGGAAGAAGTAAGCAAGAACTATGGCTGTCTGCCTGCCCGCAGCAGGGCAGCTGGAGGGGACGTGCCACCTCCAAGACCAGGAGTGATGGTCCTGCCACGAGGCTGGTGTCGCGAGCGACTCCCTGGCAGGGAATGGGAAGGGCTAATTATCCACTGGAGTAAGGGGAAGAGAATCCCAACCTGTGCCGCAGAGGTGGTGCTGGGGACGGACCGTCGCTCAGTTCTCCTCCCCTGGACACCCGCACAGAGCGGCGAGCTGGCGTGGGTCCAGCCGGGCCGTGACTCTGGTGAGAAACACCTCTCCCGCATGAGCACAGTTGGTGCTGCTCCCAGGAAATCTGACAATGGGACCGACATGAAATACGGGAGGTGGAAACAGGTTCCTTTGCTTCTCTTATGATCTGCATGTGGGTTAATAATGTCTCTTGGAAATAGGATAGCAGCGCAAATTACCCACGTGTCTGAAAGGGGCTCCCCACTAATCTTAATGACAGTTTAATCTCTGAGGCAGGCAGCCTTGCATTGGTCTGAGCTGGCGTGCTGTGTGGTGTGAGGATGCTCATCCCTGCCTGCAGCCCTGGACCAGGAGCAGGAGTAAGAATAACAACCAGACTCCTCTTCTGTAGTACTGGACCGGAACTTTTTGCTTGCTTTCTTTTGCCGAGATGTGTTACATTAAATGTTGATTGGTGCCATGCACCAATTAGAAAGCAAAGAGCACAAGTCTAGTTCCTACAAAAACTAATTTTGTGCATGGATAATTACCATCATACTGGATTTACTTTCCTGAGTGCAATTACTCTGCCTGCCTAGAAAAAATAAAAATCAAAGACCATCTCACAATATCTATGCCTGTATATAATAAGCAAGTCAAATTAACTGCAGACGGGGGTTTTAGTGTCTGATTCAAATAACTTTTAAAATTTGATGAACTTGCATCTGTGCCACCCATGTGCTTAAGCACTTGCCCCTTACACAAATTATTTTTGTCTTCCAAGTCTGATCAGATAGCGCATCACCACGAGGAAGCGGTGATTCTGCACAAGCTGAGTTTTAAGCAAACTTTGTTTAACTGATGATCTGAGGGAGCCTTACCCATGCTTCCGAAGGTACTGTTTGATACTGATCCTTTAGGATTGCATAGTGAATCTTTTCTTCTCTTTAGGCCATTACACTGTATGTAGTGATATCGCAGTTTATACTGGAGTTTTTTGTATGAAATGATCCTGAAGTAATGTAAGAGTGTGCTTATTGTAAACAAGTGCACAACTTCACTTATGGTTACAAGTGTGTCACTTATGGTTACAAGTGTGCGTAACAGGTGAGTTCATAATGCTGGCCATTATGGAAAAGAAGGGCCAGTTCAAGAAGTATTTATATGAGAAAGGTAGAAGAGGAAATATTGAATTTAAACTGGTTTAAAAATAGTTAAAGGCAGGAAAGGGAGTTAGTATGAAATATTGGTTGGTCTAAACAGAATACATCTTAGGATAAACAGCTGATTCTCTGAATGTGGGGCATGAAAGTAGTCACAGCTATCTTAGTACAAACTATAGCAGCTGTACAAGAACTAAGTAAGAACCCACTTCCATGCCGATAAATTCAGTAAATTTTGCAAAGTTTTGTTTCGTGTGGAAATGTATGAGCTTCTCTGCGTGACTTAGGCACACACAATAAATAACCACAGTGTCCACGGCAGCAAACAGAAGATTTCTGTGGTCCTCTGTGTTTTGGTGTTCTTTAAGATGGATCTTTCTGTGGGGATTCAAGGCACTACTGGTGTTAGAATAATAAAACTACAGTCCTGTGAGTTGTCAATTACTTTAAATCTACCTATGGAGGAAAAATTAGAAGTTTTAACATTAATGGAAGTGATTTTTTTCTCTTGCTTTTCCTGTGCAGTAGCAGTCAATTGGAATCTGAAACTTCACAGATTACATAAAACATCTTAGCAAACGCCTGTGTAATTTTGGGCAGCTGTGAGTGTGGGAACCTTGGGTAAATTGTAGCAATCTCTGTGCAAGTTTAATACGATTTTAGAACAGTGTCATGTTTGCTATGATTTTGTGAACTTCGCCTAAGAGTTTTCCCTCCATTTCAAGTGAAATGTTCCAATTTCTCTAGCTTTATAGTACGTTAGCACAAATCCAATCAGGTTAATATCACAGTCATTTAGACATCTGCATAATTTTTTCAGAGATTTTAATATAATATTGTTACACTGGAATCTGGCTGTATAAATGTCTTTTGTCAATTAGCATCCAGTTAGCTGCTTTACTTGCTAGTAAATTTAGTTATTACTAAATATTTGATGATATTTTCCCCCCTTTATTTCAACCATGATGTTGACCATAATGAAAAGCCCAAATCAATGATTTGGAACTGCTCTGAAATGCTTGGTGTGTATTTGGCACATATGTTCAGAATGTTTCTGAGCCCCCTTTTCATGGGCTTTAATTAGATGTCCTAAACTCTAATAAGTGTTTTGCCAGAAGAATTCGCATAAATACCAGCAGCAGAAAACTAGCTTGGTGTGGCAATACATTATCTCTGGTGAAGTGCTGGAAAGCTTTAGGTTTTTAAAAGTTTACATAAATTTAAAAACAATAGTTAAAAGTTAATTAGATAACATTGCCTTTGCATTACTTAAGTTCCAGAGTAAGGGCTAAATAGCAAAACTGTAGATTTCAAACAAGTGTGAGCACACATCTCTGACAGGTAATATCCAACCCCAAGTACGTGTTCTCTGGCTTCATAAAGTTTTCATATTTTTCATTTGTATTTTGTTTTTATTGGAACTCTTATGGTGTTAGCCTGCTAGTTCCATAAGGGGGCTTGATTGATTTTTATGCTAATCCTAAATGAAAGACAGCTGTTGTATCCACCGGCTTCAATAAAGCTAATCCAACTCATAAAAGTCTTGTAAACAGCCAGATAATGATGTTACGATTTAGAAGGGATTTCATCTTGTAAGGGGCTTATAACCCTGAAATACTCATGTTTGTTTCATTCGTCTGGGGGGGCTCATCAACACTTTTGTACCAGCCCCAGTGTGGAGTTGAGTTGCACCGCTGTGGATGCTGTGGCAGCGAGGGGGGATGTGGGTCCTGCCCAGTTTGGTGTTGGTGATGAAGGCAGGCGGTAGCCGTGGGAGGAGAGAGATGGGATGGGATGGCTTCCCTGCACTGCTCAGCCCGGCCGAGGCTGAGCGAGCCAGCCGGTGATGGAGGGAGGTATTTATAGAGGTGCTCTAAACTTGATTTGGTTGCATGAATACTGTATAGAAAGGTGGCTGTTCTTACATTAAATACTCATCGCCTTAGGGGACAGTTTATACAACATTATTACACCTTACAGTAATAAGTCAATCCTCATCACTTTCAAGTGATGAATGGCAGGGTTTTTTTGGCATATCTGGAAAAAAAACCCACATTATGCTATTCAACCACCAACTAATTATCACTGTTTGTATCCTTGCAAGACATGCGGGTGTATCTCCACACATGGTCCCTTTCACTCCATCTAAACAAGCATGCATTCATGTAAGCACATATTAATTGCCAAACACAATACTGAACGCAGAATTAGTTTCTTCGTTTAATACATGCAACAGAATTAAATTAAACCTCAACATAAGCAGGGCAGACTTTAGTTATTAATCCTCCCATGAGCAACTATAATTATTTTTGCCAGCACTAATTTCATTTGCATATGTATTGTTAAATTGCAAATCACAGTGAACCAAGAAGAGTCTGTATGTTCAGCTGAATTAATCAGTGCTGCTAAAGCACATTGACTGTGGTAGCTAAACTGCTCATTTAAAGCGGGGGGGCGGGGAACCGGCAATGCGCTTACATAAAAAGACAAATTAACGATGTTGAGTGTTTTCTGATCCCTCCGTTGTTTACAAGAAATTACTGATTTTGATAGTAAAGATCACAAGGTGGCCTGGCTGAATGAACACAGCTCATTATATGTGTTTGAAACCAGGAAAAATAATCACATTTTAAATGTATATTTCTTTTTCCTCCTCCCTACTAAATAAACTTTAGCAATACCAATGAAAAAATTATATGATTTGCTACCAGAAGACTACCAGAAGACCTGGTAGTTAAATTAACATTAGTCTGCATGAACACAGATTTGGTGATTCTTATTGCATAAAAAGCTCATTAATAACTCCACTTATTTTAAAAATGTGAGTAGCTGGAATCAACTGGAGATCGTGAATTTGAAAATCTGCAGAGTAAACAAGATGGTTCAGTTTTGTTCATTTGCTGTGTTCTTGTTCGGCAGAAGCTTGTGGTTCAACAAGCTAACAGGGGTTCGTTTGCTGCCATCGGGAGTCGGGATTCAAAGCTCGCTCTTAAGCCACCCTGGCAAAAATGCTTCCCAGAAGTGGCTCGTTAGCATTGCTCATCGGGGAGTTACTGTACGTGCCTTCTACATGGGCTTCAAAAGGCTGTGACAAACCCATTTCTCTCCCAATCTGTTTTGTATTATAATATAATAGTAAATCTAGCATACATATAGTAGTATATAATTACTATATAATTTTATAATTGCTATATTATTACCATATAATATATATAGTGAATATAAGTAATAGCCAAAATTGTTAATGGCTTCCCTGAAGCATGATCTGTCCTTTTGCAAGCTTCGGATCCAGCATCTGTCAGAGTTATGAGTGAGGAGCAGGCACGCCTGTGTGGCTGAGCCACGTTGCACCGGCTGTCCTATGTATTTGCTAACTTCTGCTCAAGTACCTTCCCGTGAAGGAAAGGTGGAAGAAGCTTGAGTGCAGTATGTCAGGAAAATATTCCTGGTTAGTTTTCAGCATTGCAATAATTATAATAATATTTAAAATAATAATTACATAATAATTTGGTGGCATTTCTTGTTTTAGGTGAAGGCCAGGTGTTGAATAAGACTGTGAAACTGGGTTCATTTCTGCACCAGATGGATAATCCTGTCAGTTTATGTCAAAGCCAAGGAATGTATTTATTTCTAAATTTATCTCATAGGTACCACTGTTGGAAACTCATTGAAACTCCTTTTGGATACTTAAGTGGCCCTTGTGATTTCACTAGGAAAAGACATGGAGTAAAGTTACACATATACAGGGCAGTGTCAGGGCTCACTTAAAACCAGAACTCCAAACAGGATAATTTAATTTTCAATTCACAGAGTTTCATTAGAAGAGGAAGTGGCTGAAGAAAGGGTTTTCCAATTTTAATGGAAATTACTAATGTATTTTTTTTTCTGTGAAGATATAATTTTTCGGTTTATCAAAGTACTGACCTGACTTTTCAGGTTTTTTTCCCCTGAGAGATTTATTTTTAAAGCATTGGAGAATTTAACAGACTTTCAATTACTATTCTTCAGATTGCGCACTTTGAAAGGTTCAGAGCTGGAATTTACGATACCAATTCAATCCTGGTGGGTTTTGATCATAAAATAAAATAAAATTAATTCATCATAATATTTGTTAGACATGCCTTGGGCTGTACATGACTTTAGGTGTGCTGGTTTTATTTTTCATTTGCTTTTCATTTGTAGATGGAAAATAAGTTTTATAGGACTTTGCCTCACATTCTGTGTGCTCGGTATTCAGCACTGATATAAAACAATGACTGCTGGACGATGGGCAGGAGCAGAATTTTCCTGCGGGCCATGGGATGGGATATAGGCTTCCATCACAGTTTTTTAGAAAACCTAATTCTGCGTCTCTCTGCTTTGAATTGCAAATTATTGTTATGGGCTTGGCTGATGCAGCGTGTCTTTTTGTGGGCAAAAGTTATCATTGTAAGCCAAAATTTAAAGCACTGATGTAAGTAAACCTGATGGTTCTTCCTTTCCCTCTTTTCTCATGATTTAGTTTTGGATGTTAAATTGTCACTACCAGTTGCATGTTTACAGGCTGTTGGATGGGAGAGGACAGGCTTTGACTTTCCTTGTTTTGTGGTAGGAGAAGCAATTTTCATAATTTCTGTTGGGATTTGCCTGGAGAATTGCTATGGGGCAGGTGACGAAGGAGCAGTTCAAGGCGGAGGTGGGTTGAGTAGTATCTGTTCACCTGTGCTGAGCAGCAGCATGAGGTGAGCCGTACAACGGATCATCAGGCATTGTTCCATTCCCACTGCTCTGCACAGAAAAAATGATCAGAAATAATGAGCAACTTCTCAGGCTGGCCCTCCCTCCCTCCCTCCCGCTGCGTCCGGTCCTGTTCGCACACACACGTGCACCAGCAGCTTTGCTGGCAGCACCGTGCCGGGCGCTGGCTGTGGGCGTGCAGGGATTCCTGCCAGAGGCAAGAAGGTAACGGCCTCAGAAGCATGAAAACTGGAAAGGCTTTTTCCTCCCTTTTGATGGACCCCTGGGGCTCATATTGAATGCCTCTTTAGTTTTTCCTGATGATTTTTTTTTTTTTTTTTTTTTTTTTTTTGACAACAGCTTCAGCACGTAGCTCAGTTTGTTGAGCTCAGTGACTACCTGGAGTAGTTCTGAGGATAAAAAAATTGTGTCTGCTGAGAATAGCTGCGGTTCGCTATTGCCACACCGCTCACAAAACCCCTGCACAGTGCCCATGTAGCACTGTGACACTGAGACACTCTGACCTTAGAAAACTGAAAATTGGCATGTTAATGAGGGAGAGGTTGCCAAGAAATAGGGAGGAGAACTCGGAAGCAGCAGTATCTCAGAGCCACAGCTGGCAGTTCACAGAGCTTTTTTTCTTGCTTAACAGGCAGAGTGAAATAAATGTGTTTTATTAATGGAAATCTGTTTTTTTTTTTTCAGTAAGTGATCTCAGAAGGCAGAGGACAAGCAAAAGGAATGGTCAAAGTAATTTCTTAATTCATAGCATTTAAAACTCATTTTCTTTTTACAAATAACAAAATTAAGTAACATTTAGTAGTACTGGTGAAGCTAAGTCAGAAATAAGTTTCATCTTCAAAGAGCTTGGTTCATGTAGCTGTAAATGACCTGCCTGTTCTGTGTTTGAATCCGAGCTCCTCTTCGGTGCTGCACAACTTCCAATGTCCAATATTGAACTCTTGATTTTTCCAGCTGGTTGCTGAGCAAGACCTACCTGCTTTTTTCAGTTCCTGTAGTTAGCTTTCCTTAAGTTACTGGAAACATTTAACTTACACGTGGTGTGTTTTTCTCTCTCCCTTGGAAAAAATGACGTTGCAAGTGAGACAAGAACGCCATTTCGTCTTTAATGCAAAGGGTGTAAAGGAAGGAAAAAAATCCCAGTACACCCTCGTCATATTGGCACTTTCTGTAACGTGCTGTATATCAGATCGTCCTTGGGCTAGAGTAAGGAATGCAGAGCAATTATTAATAATGTGGGCATTGATGTAATCTTTCATCAAGAAATAAAAAAAGAAGGAAAACAAAGAACTTGGCTTAGTAGACTTTTATACTGAGATATTTCAGAATGATGCTCTGTAGCTCTACAGACAAAAAGTTAGAAAGGACATCTCATGAGCAGTTTACTACAAAGCTTGGAAGATGGATGAATTTACATATGTCAAGTGTCACCTGAATGTATATGTGTACAGGTACCATCTGTCTGAGGATGAGAGTTCTGGAATTTTCCCTTTTGATTTCATTTTACAATGAAAATATCTGAAAGGCCTGGATAGCTTTTTCACTCCCTCTCATAGGGACTACAGATATATGAAAACTAAAGCCACAACAGAGTTCAGTTAAACTTGAACACACAACTGACTTCTAGTTTATTTTGCTGTGTGAGGAGCAGTGAAATGCAAAAACAGGTGTAGAGATGATGCAAGAAAGTTTCCACTTTCAGTTGTCAGTATCTCCAGAATGTGTTTTAGAACAATATTCCTGTTAGAATCTTGCATGTGAAATGAAGTAATACAATAATGCTGATTTTAAACCTCTGTTTCATCTCACTGTCAGCTGCTGCTGTGATGAAGGTACCAGAGCAAGAGTCCATCGGTAGAAATGTCGGTATTTACATGTCAGTCCAGTTTTATTCTTCGTATTCTTTTTCAGAAGTATCAAAGTGCAGATAAATTGAGCAGGGGTAGGAAAGGCCCCCTCATCCTGGGAAGAAACATTTTAAGGAACAGAAGAGAGTTGCTGGAGGTGCTGGTATTATGAAGGCAGGAACAGATTTAATGGGTCAGATCGAAGCCATGCAGCTCCTCGGTCCGGTGGCCAGCAGCAGTTGTCCTGGGAGGCGGGGAGGCATCCAGCAGTGCTTTCAGGCATCATCTCCCAGCCTGTAGCCATTTGGTTCTGAATTGGTGTGGACCAAGGTTTTCAGGCTTCTTTTTAGTTTCTAATAGTGATTTCCTCTAACTCCATCAGCAGCTCAGCTGCAGCCTGCTTAGGAGCAGAAGGGTAGAGGATTGCCATTAAAAATATATTGGATTGCGAGAAGGCATGAGAGTTGTCATGGGGACACAGAGGTTTATGAGAAACTGCAGCTATGAGCAGAATCTCCTTAGACTCCATTGCTCCCGAGGCACTGGCCTGATGATGGTATCTATCAGGCCTTTACGGGATTAAGGAGCAGGAATGGGCAATAGCTGTCCTTGCTCTGCTTCCTTACATCTCAAAGTAGCTGTGCTGTGCACACCACAACTTTTCTGTTTACTATTTTTTTGTTTGTTTTGTGGATAAGTACAATAGAGTGCTCATCTCCTCTAGCACTTACTCTGTAAGAAAGGAAACAAATGGGCCAGGAACTGGGTCAGGTGCAACAGGGCTGCTTAGATATTTTTTTTTTTTAAATCTTCTTTCCCCCTTTCCCCTTTCTGTGCCAAGAAGAGAGAATATAAATGAAAACTGAGACTGGCAGGACCTGGAAGATGGATTTGACCTAGATATTCCAGAGTAACCATAACTGGGATATTTTACATGCAAGTTAAAAAAAAAATGGTAATACAGAAATCCACCCTAATTGGCAATCTAGCTGCTGATATAGGAAGCTTGTAGAGAGAATCAGGTTTAGATGGCACAAAGCGCAGCCCCACTACAACAGTGGATCAGAGAGATTTGTCAAATTCAGCATAGCTGAACTGAATTCACCTGTGCTTTCCACCTAAAAGATATATTCTATTTTTAGCTCAGACTGTCCCCACCCATCTCCACAGACTGAGAACTACAAGAGGAGGAGTAACCCTTGGGGAAGTCCCTTTCCAATATTAGGGATTACCGGTGTCTCCATGTTGAAATGAACGGATAAAAAGCTGGTGGAACTCCTGGTCCAGGGATATGCAGAGATCCCTGGAGTCTGGGGCTGTTCTCCTAGAAAATTCCCTTCCTGCAGCAACTTGGCATTCCCAGACCAAATCCTTTCCCTCCCAGTACATCATGGACATTCTCCAGTGGCATGTTTCCTCTTGCCATTGTTCCCTCTTTGAATTAACTTCAACTCTGTGGGCAGTAGTTCCGTACGAATATCTGATAATTCCTCCTTTTACCTGCAGAAGCAGCAGGCAGGGATGGCTCAGCCCTGGCGCGAGGAGAGAAGCATCTGGAGTCCTCTGGGTGGATGGCAGTGTAAGTCCGATCCCACCAAGGGTGCCAAACTGCTGCTAAAAAACCGAATCTATTGCTTCACAGTAGGGTTTGCAGTAGTATCTGAAATAATCATCACTGGTGTTTGCTGCAGTGTCAGTATGATGGTAGGTAACTTTCTGAGTGCTTTGTTTTAGCTCTGATAAGATAAATATGAATATAATTTTTCACTGCAAGACTTTCTTTGCACAAATTGTGTTACATGAATTCCCTTGTATTATGCTCTGGCATGACAATACTGCTGTCGGTATCTCCAGGATGTGTTTTAGAACAATATTCCTGTTAGAATCTCAAACATGAAATGAAGTAATACAATAATGCTGATTTTAAACCTCTGTTTCATCTCACTGTCAACTGCTGCTGTGAGAAGGTACCAGAGCAAGAGTCCATCAGTAGAAATGTTGGTATTTACATATCAGTCCAGTTCTACCATACCGGGTCAAAGTTTACCATAGACTTTGGATTTGCTTTCAACAGAAACTGAGGTGCTGAAGCGATGGGGAGCATGCAAAGATTAGTGTTGATGATTAGCATCAGGCCGCCTGCCTTTGCCAGGAACATCACGCACAGGGTGCAGAGCAGGTGCCCCAGGTGATGCATGTGGCCAAGGGTTCGGCTAATCACCAGCACATGTTCCCTCTGGAAAAGACAGGTGGTACCAAAGCCTGTGCTTTGCTGGGTTCTTTCTTTGGGAACAGCCCTGGAGGCAAAATGTGCATCTGCTGGGCAGGTCTGTGTTTAACAGCACCTGTTATCCTTCCCAGTGCCAGCTCATTTCTCCAGGGACTTTGCTGCTGCAACCTGCTCTGCATTGCTAGCTTTCACTGCCAGCTCTGCAGTCTGTTCTGACCTTCTGCCTCCTCTGGAACTTTCCCACCAGTTCCCAAAGTCTCAGAAAAGAAATCAGCAGAGCCCTAATAAGAAATTTTGAAAGCTAAAGTGGTAGTGAGTGCCTCCCCCACCTAACACAAGTTGCTTTTGAAGTTTAACGGGACTTTAGCTGCTCTTCTAAGAGGCCTTGTATATACATGTGAATCATGGTATTTTGTAGGAATGTGTTGGTATTTTGTGGTCTTTACTGCACCAGTACTCCACAGCATTAAATGCACAGCTTTCTGTCACCTTTATCAATCATTTTTAGCACTGAACTTTCTTATGTGCTGGTCACCTGATGTGCAAATCAAAAGGGCAGAGGACAAGTGTCTGCTGCTTTGAGCTGGAGGCAGAGACAGCTCAGTTTGTGTTCAGGAGCTGCAGCACCAGCTGCTTTGTCTAGATAGCTCAGCTGCCTTTATCCGGGCTGGCTGTACTATACGTAAAGTAGCTCTTTCATGTGATCTCTAGGTAAAAAAATAATATTTACTTGTTAATTTTTTTCTGTTATAAAACCAGATACCAGGTAGGACTATTTGCCCCGTTCTGAACATGCTCCTTCATTCCTGTCCCCTCGTCAAGACAGTATGTGCTACTTAAATCTGGCACCCAGGCAGCTGGAAAGACTCTGGGCTTTCCAGTCAGTAAATCCACGTCCTGTTGCCTCCACTGGACCCCATCAGCACATCTCAGAGTGGCTGCTGTGGGTGCCTGGCCGCATGGGACAAGCCTGTTGGTGAGCCCAGTGTCACCTCCTTTCCTCAGAAGTGTTGGAGATGGACGTTAATACCCGTTTCAGTTTTGCATGGGACAGTAATTTTTCATCCCTACTTTTTGCAGCAGGAAATTTCACAAGACTGAAGATGTCTTCAGCCTCATGCAGAAAGTGGTTGGTGTGAAGGTGTCCCAGTCTGTAATACACCCATTGAACAAGTTGCATTTTTCAGGTGCAGCCATTTCTGAGACTATAATCCTTTCCTTCTGGCTTTCTAATCAGGAAGGTGTGTCTTAGTTGTTGGTTGGGTTTTTTTTTGGTCAGCTATAATACTGAAATATTAGATAAATATTTATATATATATATATATAAAAATTATATATATTAGATATATATATTCTTTGAATATATGGTCAATGAGTTGGATGACCTGTGCAGGAATTATTTTGAAATTTTGGTAAATAATGCAAACTTAATTGGAAATTTATTTTTGGTTAAGAATCTAAGTGCACCTTGAAGTGTATCCTTTGAATCAGGGCCTTGAAGATTAGTATTTTTAAAGAAGGGGAAACGCTGATACTTGTTTTGGGAGAGAGGCATTAAAAATATGAGTGCAGGTTGGATATCAAAGAGCTGTGCTGTTTGAAATGACAAAGTTACATACTTGCAACTGCTCTGTGGACAGTGGAAAGCCCAATGCTCTGTTTGAAGAGGTTTCAATCAAAACTTTACCCTGTTAATGTGCTCAGAGCAAAAGGTTTAAAGTCTAGAGAAGCCCTATTATTAAATACCTCCCTTCTATATTTCTGCCCATAAAGTGAATTTAAAATTAAATTAAGAAGAACCTTATTCTTGTCCCAGAGCTCTAAATGGTTTCCAGTCTGTCTTTGAAGTATTGTGACACTGGGGAACCAATTAAAACACAATTAACCGATCTGTTTGAATGGTTCAAACACAGACTTGGTGTGGAACTCAAATAAGCTTGGAGGAGAGCAGCTGGTGATTTTAAAGAACAAGGGAAGAGGAGTGTTAGACCGGTGAAGGTAAATGAAAATAAAATGGTGCATTAAGGTCTTATTTCATTTCAGGTGGTTCAATGTTTATAATTATTGGTTGCTGGCACTTGGGCAGGTTTCCCCTGTGTGTTCAGCTGCCCTGTATTGCAAGCTGCTTCCAAGCAAAGATCCAATAATCCTGCTAGTCTTGTCTGTGTAAATGTTTGACTGTAAAACTGATGTGCAGTTGCACATTCAATACCCCAAAGCTGTTTTGCCGAGTGGAGAATTGTTCCTGGGCTGAGAAATTAAGCATAGACTTTCACTGACAGGAGAGCCAGGCATCCATCCCACAGCAATTGTTTCAAGAATCAGCAAATACAAATTAAAGCGTTTTGCTTTGCATTTGTTTGTTTTGTTAAGGCATTTATTTATAATGTTTTCTGTTTATGTTTGAAATCTCAGTCCTATATGCAATTACACACATATTCACACATGGAAAAAAAATGTGAGGGAGGGCAAGAATAAATATTATCGCAAAGGAAAATAATTGTTTTAAGAAATTTATCCAACCATACCTTTTTATGGAGAAGGAAGGAAAGTGGGGGGACCCCCCCACCCCCCAAACTCCACTTTGTTGCATATATGCTGATTTTTAATTCTTGGGATCTTTGGCAGACCAAGATGCACTGACAAGAACTCTCTTGCACTGAGTTTGCTCTTGTCCCTAAGGTGAAGCGAGACCTGCAGCACCCAGCCTTGTCCCAGCGAGCCCGTGGGCGGCAGACAGCGGCTGGCGTGTAAGCACCATCCTCCCTGTCTGAGGAGGGCACAAGAAGACTCTCACCGTTAATGAACTGCTCTTTTGAAACCTTTCTATCAGAGATGCAGTGCAAAAATGACCTTGAAGTACCCATAAACTCCATAGCCATAACTCATCTGAAACACGTGGCGACCAGGAGCTCCCATCTTCTTGACAGCAAGCAGTAGTTGCTTGATCACACCACTTTTAATTGCTTCATTATAAAAGGAAAGTTATTTTAAAAAAAGAAAAAACATCTTCCCTCATTGAAAACTTTCTCCTAAGGTCTAATTCATGGTTTGAATAAATAGTGCCTCTAGACCAGAGCTCATGTGTGCTCACCTGCTGGGAGAGGGAAGAGAGGAATGGCTTTGAACTGGAAATTGGCTGAGCCTTGATATCCACTTGATAGACTCTTCTGCTTTCCTTTTAATTCCAGTTCATGCTGTGATATAATAGCCAGGTTTGGAAGATCACTGGTAGTAGAAAATACATCTGAAATGAAGAAATATTAAAGGTAATATTGCACTTTACCTATTTTATCTTTAATAGCAAACAAAGACACTGTGCAGTACGTGCCCGAGGCAGGCTGGCCAGGAGAAGATGATCCCTGACCCAGGGACTGGGTCACTTTTAAAGAGGTTGAAAATGAACAACTAACATGAGTCAAATGTTTTCAGTTGTTATTCTTCAATGACAGATGTATTTGTGTGTGTTTGATTTTGGACTTTAAGTAAAAGTGGTATAAGCTATGCTAATTTTTACAGCAGTCAGCTTTTGAAGCAAAAATAGATCCAGTACTTTTATGCCATTTTAATTCATGTTATTTGTCTAAAAAGTGCAAAAGCCTATGAAGTGTCTGTCATCAATGCTAAACTACTTTTCTTGTTTTCTTAACTAGAGAATGAGGGAGGACCTGTCTTTCCTCGTTAGGACAATGTAACCCCACAGGAATCTGAATTTAACTGACATAGCTGCCACCTACACCCAGCTCATACCTTACACGATATTTTTTCTCCATCCATTTCTAAGGAAGGGAGGGGCAGAGCGGGTGCTGGTTTGGTTTTGTTGCTGTTAAGCTCAAGCGAGGGCAGCCTCTGGTTCCTCTGGGTTAAATATTCCTCTATCTAAGCAGAAAAAAATAGTTTTATTTTTTTAAATTTAGCATTTAATATAGGGTTAGAGATAGAATATCATCTTTCTAGCACTGCAGACATGGGAGCATGGCCTGGGCAGAAATATCAGCATCCCCTGGTGGAGCCCCTTTGTATGGTGTCTTAGCTACACCTCAACACGCCGGCTTCCATCTGCTTGGGTGGCACGCTGCCGGCTCTGCTTAAATTGTTCATGGTTTTACCCCAAATATTGGGATTTCTATGGGCCATGGTGGGACCGCAGCGTGCCTGTGCCCACTGCCCTGCGCCACTGCAGGGGCTGAGCCGGGCTGGGGCTGGGCTGCAGCACAACCCACGCAGCAGGATGGAGAGGGCGAATCTGGTGAGGGGCTTGTAAATATTTCACTGCCGCGCTGCTCCACCAATGGCCACTTTTCCATTTCTGGGTATGCTGCACAGGGAAGGTACACAGATTTTTGTGGTAGTAGTGAAGCAAATAAGTAAAACTTTTATTTCTAAACTGAGGAAATAAGATCTGAAAATCATGGAGATGCTACCCACATTCAAAGAATCCAGGGTACCACTTTTATATTTTTCTGATTATTTCTGCACTTTAAGATGCTATCATTTCAGAAGTCTAAATTGATGATGAGTAGATTAAGGGATTTTCTGCCACCTGTTATTAGAAACAGCAGATGTTAGCTAATTCTGGAAAAAAAAAATTCTAGGTTGGAGTTTGTAATTCTTCATTTATTTGCACATTTATGAGAAATTAAATAAATGTGATTCCTAATGATCATTATAGAAAAAAAGAATCCTTTAAAAATTCTGGCACCTCAAGGCTGTATCTTCTTAATTGTAAATATAAAATAATTTCACTGATGACAATGGAATACTGTACAGTAATTATACTGGCCCAAGAGAACATATTACTGTGAAGTCCCAAGCCATAAAACAGCTCCAGCCTTTTTTAATACCACATACGTCCTTACCTTTATTCAAGAACAGAAAAGCACAATACCGCAAGGTAGTCTAATTTCATATCCCAGAAAACAGAAATCTTTTCTTTTCTGTGTATGCAAATTGCATTTTTATTGCAGCAAAGAGAAATGTGTAATTATTTTTTTTCCTTTTAGCTCATTGGAGAAACAGTTGATGTAATTGGACAGCTAATGTAATTGCATATGCAATTGGAGTACTTGCACATGCAAATAAGTGATTATTCTCACAGTTATAAAACTTATGTGAGCAGTTACAATGTATTTCTATGTTGCTTAGGCACATAATTGTATGTGTATTCTGTACCTAGGTTTTTTATGCAGCATCCTACCTACTTATTTATTTTGTAACACCACTGTTACCTAAATATGAAATATTTTTTTACACAGCAGGCAATAAAAATAATGGGTTCACCGTAATATTCAGGGCTCTGAATACACCATTTCTAAACTGTGATGCATTTTACTTTATGGGGAGTGAAATAAACACTAAAGATAAAACCTCTTTTAAGCTCCAGTCACTTTGCAGCAATCGACAGCGTACAGAATGTGTTGCCAGTTCCTGAGGCCATGTAAGGGGAACATGACAAGCAATCGTTTATGACATTTTTTTAAAACCTGTTATTGCTAATGATAAAATTTTAAGTGTAAAGACTTTTTCTTTCATTGTCTGTCTTTTCAGTTTCCCTGGCATCAAGAGATCTGGTCTATGGCCAGGTAAAATCCTCGTCCATATGTACAAGGCAACATACGCCACACTGTTTTGCAGCCAAAATATTTTGCAGTTCTCTTTTCAAGCTGCTGGAATTCAAGATGGAGCTGTGCACACTCGGGTAATTTCTTGTGGTTGAGTAATACCTCTCTTATTTGATTTCCCTGTCTTTTTTTTACCTGGTAGTGGAGGGCGTTAGCAGTGCGTTTCAATGGTGTCAGGATTTCAAGGGAACCGGTAGAGCCAGACCAAGGGAATACTGACCCAGTATGTTTGATTTATTGCTTTCATTGACTTCTGCTGTTCTAGAGTAGGAGTCCTCACGAGCTCCGTAACAGCTAATAAAGGAGACTCTTTGAATTTATGAGGCAAATAAAATCTCAGGTCGGAATATCATTGTTAGTAAAATCCAGTGGCACTACAGAAATAAAATAAAACTGCTAGCCTCTGCGTGGGGCAGCGCACCCCCCAGCACCTGGAAGGGCCAAGTGGGCAGCCTGTTTGTGGGCTGAGTGGGACTCCCCGGGCACGAACAGAAAGGGATGGGTTTATGTGACACGATTCCAGGGGGGCAGAAAGTGCCCAAGACAGAGGGGGGCCATGTGCTTGTCTCATTTTTCATTATCATTAACGGATTAATTGGATAAATGCGTGGGTTGGTTTGTGGTTTGGGTGGTTTGTTTTTTTCTATTCTGTTACATAAGATGCTTATGGATAAATCAATAAATCAATGTCAGAATTAAAACTTTTGCTGAAGACAGTTTTCTTTTTTCTTTTCTTAGTACTCTTGACTGCCAAAAAAGCTCCCTGGAAATGACTGGGAGCCCGTCCATCCTGTGGCGGCTGTTCATGGCCTTCAGAGTAAGCTGGCGAGTTGTTAAACTCATGCTTTCAGAGCTGTTTGGGCAGGTTTTAGTAGAAATTTGTTTTGATTGCTTCCCCCCCCCCCCCCCCCCCCCCCCCCCCCCCCCCCCCCCTTTTTATTAAAAGCATACAAAGTTTTAACAAATCAGGCACTGACAATAGGTGGCGGAATTTGGCTGAGGGCATGGGATGGCAGTGGTGGAGCGCTGGGTGGCTGAGGTAGAGGAACTTTCTGTCTGAAACTTGTTTTATCTTTCTCCTTAACTGTTCCTAATGCTCAGAAGAAAAGGGCTGCAGAGTTTAATCTCCTTAAAACCAGTATGTGTCGTGTGATGCACTGATATTACACGCTTACAGCATTTCATAGCAAGAACCAGAGGGAAGGAAGTCTTCTGAATATAGACTACTTGGTCAATTTTTTGTGAAATCTTGGTTTATAATTTAATGGCAACACACTTGTAACAGGGAATTAACATTTCTGGGTTTAATGGTGATTATTGTGTTCTGAAATTTGTGAGGTTTTTTTCATCTTTGGCTATACCAGTTCACCTATTTTCTCTGCAAAGATGCACCAAGATTTATTCCATCCTTCAAACACTATCTTGTCATCTTAGCCGTAAGTCCAGCAGCGGGGGTCACTTTCCCCCCTGGGGAATAAATCTGGCTACTGATCCTAGGAGCTTCTGTTCAAGTTTTCCACTATTAATGTGTTAAGTGTTTAAAATACAATAAGGTTTAAAAAGATAACCACAGCACTCTGCAACAGTGGTGCTTTCCTTTGACCATAAACAGTGAAATGTGGAAATTCCAGTTTACTTATATATGGAGAAGGGGCTGATGGGTATAGAACCCAAGCCTGTGTAAAAGGCTTATTAGGATAAAAGAATTTAAAGCACCCCCAGGGCTGGAGGAAGACTAACTTAAGATCTATAGGCCAGATTCTTGGCAGTATGGATCAATATAGATGCATTGAAGTGTACAGGATATGCTTATTTAAATAATCAGATGAACGTCTGTTCCTGTATGTATTTAAAGTATTTAAGCTAGAGGGATTCCTAGTAAGATTAAAAACACCGTATTTCAAGAGCATTCTGGGCAAACAAGAGAGCCAGGAATAAATACTTTCCCTTTCATATATTCATGGCACAAGAAATTAACCTTTTAGAGTAAGCCATCATTTTATATTCTGGTGATGCTGTGCTCGCTCTGTATCCTGAGCAGCTCTGTGACTGACCTAGGGAAGATGTGACCCTACTTTTTTTTCCTCACCTGTGAAGGCAATTCCTATAGCTCTACATGTTCCTCCTTCCAACTCCATCTTCCTCATCTTTATCTGAAAATTGCAGTGACTCTTCTGGGACAACAATAAAGAAGAGGAAATTTGATTCATAAAGGCTGTGCTTCCTCATAAATTACTCTCTATATAGGGTGGTGTCTTTATTGAAAAACCTCATGGCGTCTTGCTTTGAAAATATATAGACACTACCAGAGACTGGATTATTTAGGCTGTTGGCTTGATGCAATCTGGCAATTCTTGTTACAAAGCAATGCTCTGGAAACAGCAGAGATGCACAGAGCCCCAGGCACCGACATTTGCTCTGCACAGAGAGAGATGCATGCTCTGAAGGGCAAATAACCCTGGCAACGACCCGTTTCAGGTGGACAACTCCACTTTTGGCTTTCAGCAATGCTCTGTACAGATCCAGACAAAAGAAAGGTTGTGGCACTTCCACATCCCATTTGGAAGTGGCAAGTTGGTTTCTGCTGGAGATCGGGGAGGGCGCTGGACCCGGGTGCCCAGCCTTGCTCTAAACGCAGTGTAATTCCAATATTACTTTGTGTACATGAGCTCTTTAGAGTCATACTAGATAACAGCAGCCGCAGCATCCAGCCCCAAAATCGTTGCAGCCTCATTGACTCTTCGTGACTTCAGCCAGTGGGGGTGGGCCAGCAGTTGGTCCGGAGGCCACCACTCCAGCTGGAGAGCATCGCTGCCGGTGCTGAGCGAGCCCGGTGCCGCGCTGCCTGCTGCCCTCCACCACAGTGCATCCAGCTGAGGATCCACCTGGCACAGCCAGCCGCCGCGCAGGCCTCCTCCCCTTCCTGCATTTCAGATCCATGCGAATGCCACAGCTGGGATCTTCAAGCCAACTGTAAAATAAATGCTTGGGTAAATCAGAAAATTGTATTGGAGGTGGCATCTATCTACAGAGCTGCACGTTCTTCAGCGAGTCAGTGCTGGACTGTTTGCTCCTCTGTGTCAGGCAAAGGTAACATGTGGGTTAGTAGCATGGGAGAGTGGTCAGGACATTGCTTTGATAGTCCACACAAAGCACGTAATCTGTCTATATTTGTCCTTTTGAAGTGTTTCAGCAAGAAGAATGAAGTTTAAGAATACTATTATTTGAAAGTTCTTACTTTGTTTAACCTTTGCATGCAGGTGCGACAGTATTTTGTTGAATATGCACACGTGTTAGGTTGGAACTTGATCTGTAGATAATATTTGTGACGTGGAAGGAAGAATCTCTGGCTTGATTGGTTCCTCTGAGAGATGAAGAATTATCTTTATTTATCAAATTCATGTACAATTTCAGGGTTTACTTCTTCAGCTGATGTAATCAGATGTGACTGCAGGATTCTCAACAGAGCTGCTCTGGTGTGCAACAGTGTCAGATGTTGTGGAGAAATTCTGATGAAAGGGAAGGCTTTATGTTTCTTTTATTCCACCTTCTCATTTTCTTTAGTTTAATTCTCAATTCCAACAGAAATCCAGAAAAAAATTGTGTCCGTCTGCGGTTTATGTTTATTCCCGCAGGGCTGCAGAGTAAGAGCTTTCACATCTCGCCCATTGCTTGCCTACGGACCGAAATGCAGTGCTGCTGATCTAGCTTCAGGTCACCCTCACACACCCCGTCGGACAGGTGAGCGTGTACTTTCATGTCCACAGCTACGTGACTCGAGAAGGTGCGATATGACATTTGTATTTTCAGCCATGTTCCTTTCTTCATTACTACTACTTTCATCTTCCTGGCTTCTGGAAAAAATTCCGACGATGCTTGATAAGAGCTGCACAGGTGAGCTGATTGTGCATGGGATGTTTCAGTACTTAAAGGGGCTTATGAGAAAGATGGGGACAGGCTTTTTAGTAGCACCTTTAGCACTAGGACAAGGGTTAATGGTTTTAAACTGAGAGAGGGCAGATTTAGGTTAGACATTAGGAAGAAATTCTTCACTGTGAGGGTGGTGAGACCCTGGCCCAGGCTGCCCAGAGCAGCTGTGGGTGCCCTATCCCTGGCAGTGCTCAGGGCCAGGCTGGACGGGGCTGGGAGCCACCTGGTCCGGGGGAAGGTGTCCCTGCCCACACAGGGGGTTGGAACTGGGTGGGCTTTAAGGTCCTTTCCCACCCAAACCATTCCAGGATTCTACAGTTTATCACATAGCAGGTGGATGGCCACTCATGCAACATAACCATGCTGTTACGTTACCTTACAGCATGTTCCACTGAGTTTTCAGCTGGTTTTCTCTGTGCAGCTGCCTGGTAAAACACCGGTAGGGAAGGTGGCAGCCACCAGCGGGGGGCTGGGTGGCATGCAGCAGTGCTGGCAGCCCCTGCAGCACAGGTGCCAGTGGCTGTGCTGACAAACTGCCCCCTGCTTTGCCACAGTGAAGAGATATTTATGCAGCCATGAAACAGCTTGCTTTTTTGTAGCCTGTTGATGGCTTTAGCCTGCAGTTTTGTTTAGGCAGTGCTGTCACTCTAGATATTTCTTGCAACTTTGTCGGTGTAGCGATGATGATTTACTGTCGTCTTTCCTGTTTCCTTGTATAGATCAACACTTGTTTAATCCCTCCTATGGCATAAAGATAGTAAGATACTGTAGAGGGATTTTTAAAGGACTGATGACATATGTTACCATTGTCCAGGTTGGACAACCCAGGCCTGTTAGTTGAAGCTGCAGAGCAACTTTAAATTGTGCAGGGGACAAGCAGGGTGAGAAAGAAAATAAGCTATGCACAAACAAGAAGCCAGGTGCAGAGCAAGTCCTGGGAACCACAGAATCAACACACTCTCATTGGCACACTCTGATCAGGCGCCTGCAGCATGCCCACCGGTCAGCGACACGGACCCCACATGGCCAGAGACCTTTATCCAATCACCTGTGTGTAAAGTCGGGTGAGCGGTCGGTTTAAGTTATAAATATGACCTGTTTGTTTAATAAAGTGAGCACGGCATGTAGCCATATTGGTGTGATTGTCGTGACTTGGCTGACTCTCCATGGAGTATCCTCTTCGAGATACCACCATGCTGAAATTCCTAACACCCAGAAGCCAAACCTTTGCATACACATCTTTGTAAGGAAAGAAGAAAAGTGGGAAAGGTTTTTGTACTTTTTTTTTTCCTAAAAAAACTGAATTTGTTACAAATATCTTTAGTGTTTGCAGCTTGGCCCAGGAGCTTATGCAAACCTCACTTAGAATGTTCTTGTGTTGTTCAGTGGAATGAAACTTCTGTAGGGGAGTTTTTCTTATAAAATACTCCGTTCAAAACATGCCTTCAAATCTGAGGCAAGTAGAAAACACTACGGTGTGGTAACTGCTCAGTGTTTCTCTTTGTATTTTCATTATTCTGGTCACTGCTAAAAGTGAAAACATAAAACAATTTTTTTTTTTACTGATTTCACATTTCTGAAAGATCCATTTTGCATTTCTGCTCTGCTCTGGGCTTACCTTAGTCAGACTCCTTCTGCCATTTGGATGTATGTGATCTACATCACTGTCAGCAAAACACTTATTGCTACGTGCAGCTTTAAGATGAGTGTTTTAACTGAAGTAACAGTGTCTCTCCTCACTTTTGGGATGTGAACAGCATGGTGAGGTTTTGTGCTTGCTGGAGGAGTGTGGCAGAAGATGCCTGGTCTGTGTGCCGGGCACCATCCTGACCAGGGTCCATGGGACAGGGCCCATCCAGCCTCGTGGGCTGTTGAGCCGTGTGTTCTCTTCTAGCAACGTATTGAGCCTGGGGCTGGGCAGCTCTTACTGATGCCAGGAACATTACCGGGTTCCATAAGGATGCCCATAAAATAATTCATGCTAATTGCAACATCATTGCTAAAAAGATGTGTGAGGGAAAAAAAAGACCTTTGCCATGAAAAGGTGTAGACAAACATTCTGGATGTTGAAGTGGCAAGATGGGAAAATGTGTCAGAGGCAGCTATCCTATAAAGTACAAAGAGGGAAAGTTGGTAGTTTTAGCCACAGTGCAGCAGAATTTAAATTACACAGTTCGAAACACACAGAACTCTATATAACACAAATGGATAAATGCACCTTTTGCATAAGTACAGATTGTTAAAGAGGAAGGTGATCATAGCCTAAACCCTCCTGCTGCGGAGCTGTGTCTGCGCGGTGCCCAGCTCCCCGCGGGACCCGGAGTGCCCAGCTGCGCTGGTGCTGCAGGGAGATCTACTTGCAAAAACCAAAACTAAGCCTTGTATTAAAATAAATCCCCCATATGGTGGCAGCCTTTTGAAAGATATGGGAAAATACACCTTTCATTTAATGTTTGTTTTAATACAGTCAGAAGGAAACATAGATAATGCGGAATGGCTTCTCTTATTCTGATGGGGAAAAACGGTCATCTGTAACGCACGGTCACAGGAACCTGCACGAGAGCGATGTTTCCTGATGCTAACAAGATTATTTCATTTCTAGACTTTATTTCAATAGAGGACTATTTTTAGTAATTTCTTTACTTCTGAAGTGCTTAAAATAGTCACCGTCCTAGACTGATAGGTCCCACTTCAATTACCAGCGTTGTTGTTAATGCCTCAGCGTAGGCTACACGGTGGCTGTTGGAAGAATTTGTTCCTCTTCTATGAGACATTTCTGCTTATATGCAGCACTCTAAAATTAGGTGTTCAGCAGAGTCCTCCTTGTTTCCAGAAGCTTTTCAAAAGCAATGAACATTGTCTTGGCAACTCCTCTTCTTTCTGCTCGTACTGGAAAGGGCAGAGAGAGGAAGAGGGAAAATCTATTTGCCAAAGATTTAAGTTCTCTAAATCAGGGCTGTGAACTGTAAAGCACAATAGGGAAATCGGGGCTAATTCCTTTAACTGCCCATTAGACTTTGCTCATTCCTACTTAAAATATCTGGTTGCTGAAGAAAAGCTGTGTTCTGGGGCGGCTCTGACATCACTAAATATCTTGACTCTTTCTAGAGGGCCAGTTAGGCAACACCACTAGGATTGAGAAAAGGTTTCGGTATTCTTTGAAGTGACTCAGTGCAAGGAAGACTTTCTCTGTTCCCCACCCCCCACCCCCCTTTTCCCTTTGTTTACTGGATAATGCCCATCAGACTCAGCCCAGATAAGCAGAGACATTGGAAGGCAGGAGACCCCACACCCAGCAGAATGACACTGTTTGCCTTCCAGCTGTTGCAGGGAAGAGCAGCCTTTCTGTATTGTGACATCCAAGCAAAAAAGTAGATTTTTTGTTTGAAAGCAGATTTAGAAGTGCAATGGTTAGACAGCCCTTTGTCTTTCTTACTGCCCAGAGTAAGACTACTGTACTGCCCTGAAATGACCTGTTTCTGCAATATTTTGTCCCCAAGTACTAATAAAAAAAGAAGAGAGAGAGAAAAGTACCAGTGATAAACACATTTGAGAAGCACCGATGGTATCTGCGGTATCAGCTCCTGTTTTTCAAGCCCTCTTGTCCTGCAGCTTAACTACCAGCCTTGCACTCTGTTTCTGCAGGAGGCAGGGGCTGTTTTCCCAACAGGAGCTGTGAAGGCAGGGGGAGGACAGTGGTGCTGCTTTCAGGGGCTCCCCACCCATTTAATATTGCCTGTACCGGCCCCCTCAGCCCCTCTTTCTGCTGAGCACTAAGTACCCGAGGAGCTTTCTTTGCGAGCTCTCCACACTTTGCTCATGCAAATGAAATTTCTCTGTTCTGACTAAGGGCTCTGTGAGTTACAGCCTGCTTATTGTTTTAGAAATAAAGATATTAGTATGCAAATGATTCTAGAAGGTGTTTCTTCTCATTAGAGAATGGAGATCATTTGATAAAAGATGCAGCGTGCTTCATCTATAAAAAGGCTTAGCAAATTTGTCTTGTCTCAACAGCACTCTAACAACAAGACCGATCGGATAATGCAGCAAAGAAAGCACAGGAGACAAATGGTTTATGACACTCAGGTTACCTTTACTGTGCAAGGTGGGCGTGAAATTTTTTATGGTGAGACAAAAAAGATGATGGGCAATTAACTGCAAACTCATGCAGCAGGTTTATCATATGTTCAGCTCATCCATCTGTGTCTCAGTCTCCAGTGGACTCATGAGTTTCATCAAGAAAACCATTTTCAAACCATCAGACCAAAACAGATCGTTTTCAACTCTGAGCTCCATCGAGGCTTTGCAGTAGTTTTACCTTATGTTTACGATTTACAGATGCAACATATACACACAGCAGAAAAGAGTGGTCCAGATGTTTTTCCCCTTGCAGGGTACATGTTTTAAAATATTTCTCATTCAGGGACCAGTTCTGTAAATACTTGGATGCATGTGAATAGCTTTTTCCAGATTAATTTGTTTAAATGCTTTGGGGTGAGATGGTAAACGGGGTATGTAACTGCATTTAAATTCCAACTTCTGTCTTGTGGTGTCTCTGATCGAACAGGTTCAGGGAATTAGGAGAGGAAGGATGAGCTGGTGGTTAAAGCCCTGAATCAGTACGCAAAGAATTGGTGCTCAGCTGGTGTTCCTGCTGCAGGCTACCTGGGTGACCTTGGGTGAATCACTTGGTCTAGCTCTGATTTGGTTTGACTGGTGAAGTCAGGATAGCTGTTGTTATTTTTCTGATCTGTTTGTGCCAAAACAGTTAATATTTAGCTATTTCCCCTCACAATACTATGCCAATGAATATCTTATTGAAGACATTTAAGTACTAACCTTATATAAATAATATTTGCCTTAACTAATTAGTTTGATGTAGTCTTGCCATTTTGGGTGAAAAAAGAAATAGATTTTTGGGATCAAAGGTAATTATTTTTATTCTATGACTCCTCAAGTCCCTCTTTTCTTTTCAATCTCTAAATCTAACTGCTTCACAAAATGTATACACTTCTTCCCAAGAGATCACGCTGGGGAGGGAATCAATAAAGTCAGAGCCATGGGACTAATCAGTTAAACTGTCACAAAGCCCTGAGACGATGTCTCTTTTTTTTCACCCTGACAGTAGGGGAGGGTACTAAACCTGGGTCTCATGGGAATAATTCTAATAAGCTTTACAGAAAAGGCAGCGATGCAGGTAGGGCAGTGCTGCCCTGCGATCTGCCTTGGGGCTCGCTGCTGCTGGTGTACAAACACCTGGTGACCTCACTGTGCAGATGCTGTTCTCTTCCCGCTGTGCCTGTGCTTCCTTATAGGAAGATGAGTATCACTTGATTCTAATTTTTCATTAATTTTGTCAAACAAAACATGTAAAGTTTTTATCACTTCAGAATAATACAGCCTATTGATGTAACACCAATCAACTGTATCAGGCTTAAGCAAGTGAAATGCTTCCTTTAAATTCTCTCCCCCACCCCCAACTCAACACCGCTGAAGAAAGTGAACTACTGAAGAAAGATATAGGCCCCGTGGTCTTTCCTGACAGTCAATAAATTGGAGTTTTGTCAGACCCAAGAGATGCCATAAAGAGAGCAGATTAAAAGAGATTAGTTCTGCCAAGTGGCCTGAAAAGAGAATTTACGGCTCCCCTCCGCTCGCCCGGCAGAGCTGGAGGATGCACAGGTTCCAGAGGTCAGTGAAAATCCTTCTGCTCCTTTTGCAAGGCTTTACATCACAGCCAAAATGAAATCTACTGTATTGGAGGGGAGGGAGGGGATCGAGAGATGCTTGGTTTTTTGGGTTTTTTTTTTCCATCTGTGTATTACATTTGCAAGAAGCGTGCTTCTGATTTCTGTCACAAGGTATGCCCTTCACTCTGCTGGGCAGTTGTCGCTGCAAAGTCGTATAATTGAATTCAAAGGCATAATAGTAACTTAAATTTTGTAGCATCAGCACAGGAATGGTGCTGTTGTACAGCAGTGCATGTGCTGGTATTCATATCAGTGGGCCTTCAAAAAGATATGAAAAGTACACAAGCAATGTTGACTGATTCCTCAAAGCACCTGTGGGATGCCCTGGGGACCGGGTGGTGGGATGTGAAGGGAGAGAAGGTGGAGAACTGACCGTAAGCAAGCACCAGAAATTCAGATATCAGTCATCAACTGAGTTTAGTTTAAAGCATCCGAAGTGTAGAGCTGCAGTTGACTGTGGTACCCTTGAATATCTGGATACCATAAAAAAACCCAACCCAAACCAACCCAACCCAAACCAAACCAATCAAAAAAACAGACTTGGAAAATTCAAATTCACTTTCAGATAAGTCTGAAAATGTCATCTTCACTGGATTTATGCTGGCTGCTAAAAACTCTGCGAGCCTGGTCCTCCTGGCTGAGCGCTTCCCGTGACCTGGGGCAGGAGGGCAGCCCGAGGATGTCGTGCGAGCTGCTGGGCAGCCCCTGCCGAAAGAACACCTGGCTGGGAAACAGGAATAGAGAGTCCCTGTTCTGGAGTAATGAGGGAAGGGAGAGCTTTTACCGGGGAATCTAAGAGGGAGCAAAGGGTATGCTGTAGTGAAAATGCACTTAGACCTAAAAGAGCAGAGCTGCTTTAACCCCTTTGCTCAGACCAGACAGCAAAGAGCCACTAAAGCATAGAGCCATTTCACAGCCTCTTTATTCCTTCACTGCCCCACAGAAAGACAACAAAATATAGTAATTTGATGGCCAGGTTTTAAGCATGCCTTATATCAGGCACAAACCCCCCCTGAGATGTACGTCTGCATTTATAAATACTGGAGTAAACATACCTGTTTTATAATTTAACCTGAATTTTGCACAGGTAAAATTACTTCCCATTTTTCCTCCCTAGCTGTCAACAGCATTTTTTCTAATTTCCAATATAAATGCAGATATTTTATAAGTCTTTGTAACGTGATACTGCAAATGTGTTAGTGTAATGAGTTCTCTTTGCAGTCTGAAAGATGCAATAGTGGCTGTTATTTTGATCATAGTAAGCTATGGAGAGAAAATGGTGTAAAAAAGCACTATGTGCACGTGGTAGACTGTTTTTCCCGTTTTCTTGTTTCCCTCAAATATTTTTTTAAAACCTTTGGAAAATCCTTTTTAACATTCTTTAATGAAGGGATACAAAGTAAGGGCTGGGAATTTTAAATGCTTAAAAGTCAGAATCTAAATAGAAATACCAGTATCTAACTCATCATTTTTAAAAGCCACAGTTTATTTGTAAAGTTATCTTGAAATAGTTTGAGATAGCCTGCCTTTCATTTTTTCTCTCTTATCCATGGGAATTATTTGATAGCATGACTTTCCTTGTGGTTTTATTTGCTTATGGAGGAACTAATCTAGAGAGAACAAGTTCATCTAAAAGCATGTATTTTACTTGATAGAAAGGACATTTGCGTACTCCCAGAGATTGACTATTATGGCCCCATTTGATTTACTGAAGAAAATTAAATGCAAAATAAGTAGGGAGAGGAGAGCTGTAATAGTAAGATAGATGACATACTTGCCTTGTGTACATCAGGCACACTTTTCAGAGCTTTCAAACGGTCTGCTAAAATTTATCTTAATGTTAAAGTTAGAGCTTTTTCATTCATAAACAATAATAATGTGCAAAACCACTGATAAAAAATAAGATATAAAATGTTAATTCCATCTATGAAAGTTTGTCTACAAACATAAATCCTGTAATTTAGATTGCAAAATCAGTGATGCAGGGGTTATATTTTATTTGTACAGCACTGCACATGACAACTGCTATCCAACCCTGATGCTCCTGAGCATCGCTGCAATAAGCTTGGCAAGACTGATTATTTTCCATGAGGAAAGGGAATGGCCACGTGCTCATCAACCCCGGAACTGGGGAGCTGGGCCTGGTGTCACAGGAGCTATTGGAAAGGGTTTGCTGAAGCCACCTTGCGCTGCTTCAAACATTGCTTTGTGTTTAAAATTCAAAATAGGTACTCATCCTGTTCTCGAGTGATCAAGTGAATATATTTTAAAGTAATTAATTGCTGCTTAATTGCCATGCAGGTTACTATCCTGTGTAATAAAATGCCTGGACATTTTAATTGCTGTAATAAGCTAATGAATTTTTGTAAGAATTTGTGTTTAGACTGAGCAATCCTAAGGTAGCTGCACAGCTTACAGCTAGTGTAAGGATCTCACAGAGGTGCTCATAAATGTTTTAAAAGCACGAGCTGGCACTGTTTCAGTGAAAGAATTGAATCAAATGAAAATCCTGAAATGAGTTTTTGGGAAACTTAATTAGAATAACTGCTGATACGAAGTGCTAAGGGATAAGACCTGTACACAACAAAAAAAATTAGAAAAAAAAGAAAATCAATTTTCTTTTGAAGCAGTTGCCTCTGAAAAATGAGGCTTGCCCATCAAATTTCTGTTAGAATTCTAAACCATTTTGCCATGAACGGCACTGTATATATTTTGGCTAGGGACAATATTTTACTGTTATCTTAAGTTCTCTGTTGGCTTCTGTGTGCCACACAGGAATGCAGAAATATTATATACCTGCTGTAAAAGAAATTATGGGATTGACTAGGTCTCTGGGAGTGAGACTGCTTTCAGTGAATGAGTGATCAAAAACTCAGCCTGTTTGAGATGCCGTCAGCTACACCAGTCGAAAGGGTCACACCACTTGTAGCTTTTGGACTATTTACACCCTGCCTAAATTTCCATATAGCATAATTACTAGCAGGTGCCCAGATGGCACGTTTAATGATGCTCAAGGTATATATTCCTATTCTACCCCTAAGGCAAATTAATGTATAATAGTCAGTACTAAAAGGTTTATGCCACGCCGTAGGAATTTTGGTGGTGTTCTGGTCTGACATCTAACTACAGCTGCCGTGACTTACTGTGACTGCAGCAGAGCGCTGTGCCAAACCCACACAGCCCCATCAGCTGATGCTGGCAGAGGCATGTGCTGGTCACACTATCTGCATTGTTTTAGCTTGCCGGTCGTTGGCTTTTCCCTTTGGTAACCCTGACTCTGAAAATACGTCACTGAATATTTTGGCTATGTTAGTCATCCTGTAAAAACTCAAAAAAGCCTGCTCCATGTTGCTGCCAAACTTCTCCTGAAGCCAGGTACGGCATTCCAGGGGGACTCTGCTAACATCCAAGCAGCTTCTGGGTCAAGGGCATCCTGCTCCATGCCACAAGCAGCGCAAGGGCTCTCAGTGACTCCGGCACCAGCCATGGTGGAATTGAGTTATTTCTCTAGTGATGGAGCATTGGCCATATGGAGGACATGTGGTCTGCCTGGTGGAGGACTAGACAAGAGAGTGCAGATATTTGAAAGCCAATTCTGTTTGTTTTTCAAATCTGAGCTGTGCTTTTATATATACTTGAATATTTTAAAAGTCTCAATTAGTATTCAAAGAACTGGTGGCAATTTTGGAGCCAGATTTGGCTCTTATTTGACTTTGTACAAAACAGGAAGGTATAAGCAGAAACTGGCACTGTACATGGGACAGATTTTAGCTGGTTTAAACTGAGTTTCTAGAATTGCTTTGCTCTTCTTCAGGCTGTATGAGTTCCAATTTGGTGCTTCATTCGGGTGAGTAATGCATCCTCTGGGTGCTGCACTTTGAAGAACATCACCAGCTCAGCTCTAGGCTATTTCCATGCCGAAATCATGATTCCACTCTGACTGAAGTCCAGTCCTGCATTATTTTCATCGATCCAGTGTTTTATACCAGCTACCCTGGTTTGTGCCAACTGAGATAGATTCAAGGTATTTATGTGTATCCTGCCAGCTTTTCAAGTAATTGCTGACCGTACAGCACATCCCTTTGACAAACTGATGCAAGGCAGCTTGTGGCGCTGGCAGCCACATGGACACACTGCAGTTTCTATCAGTTACTACCCCGATGTTCTGATGTGGTTTTGTTCATTCTGTATTTGGGCTTGGAAGCAGCAGAGAGCCTTTACAAGCTAAATTAAATTGCTGAAGTAGAAAGCAAATGGTGGAAGTTTGCAGCACATAAAATCAAAAGTTGCAGGTTGTTGATTTTTTTGCCATCTCTGTTTTGCCTTTACCTTTCCTATTTTTCTGCAAATATAAAGGGAATGGAGCAGAGATTTGCAGCCGTTCCTTTCTGAGGGGCTGGCTTTGGAAAAGGTGGGTGGGTGCTTGGTTGGCTTCAGGGAGGTTATAATTTGCAGGTAGTTGTGCAGATTTTGAATTATTTGGGAAAACGTTTATGCGATGAAACCCAGACCCGACAGATGAAAAGCCTGTGGGACATAGAATGAATTTAGAGACCCACAGCTCCATGCACTCAACTGCCATGAGCACTGCTCTCCATACCACTTGCAGGGAACTACAAGAAATAGTTTGCCCCTAATGAGTTTAACAAGTATTAAACAAATTGAAGTAATTATCCATACCATAATATGTTATGAATACTCCTAAGTTAACTCTTGGAACTCTCAGTAAGAGTTAGCTATGTATAACATTATTTGCAAATTCAGGAAGAAGGTTCTTAGGTAGATTTTTATTATGCTTTTTCCTTCTCACTCTTCCACATTTAGAAGATTACAGAAATTTGGCCAGACTACAGCTAAGAGGAGCAAAATGGACAGCCATTCTGTTGGATGTTTGTGACAAAAAGCCTGGGAAGAAGGACAAAACCATCAAAAATCAATACTTAAAAATCTCTGTCAAACTTCTACCTACCTCTTCCTTTGAGTTTTTGCTGAAAGGCTTTATTTTAAGAGAAGCTATTTTCAAAAAGAGGGGGCAGGAGGAGGCTGGGGGGAAAAAACCCCAAAGCTGTTTTCATAGTTTAGTCATTCTCCAGAGGAGTGATATGTGGGAATGCTGGCTTCAGAGGCCAGGGGGGAAGGCTGTAGAAATAAAAGCAATTGTCTCACCCTATAAAGCCTACTGACTCCTGTTGGCTGAAACATTGCCGTATTTTGTTTAAATGTATACATTTTTTTTGAACTTTGGTATTGTCAACAATGGTTTTACTCCCTAACTTGGCCCATGAGGTGTAGTAGCTAGAGCTCTACCTCTGATTTGTGTGATGTTTAATTAAAGAGAATGAAGAGGGGAATTTTTTTTCCCTCTTAAGTCAGTCTGTCTTGCATTTGCAGCTTTTTTTTTTTTTCCAGTAACTGGTCATCATGCAAAAAAATAGACAAGGAGACATGTCAGAAGAATAAATGGTAAACGATGGTATTAAAAAGTAACCTTCCATTATCTACTAATGGCATGAACTGGACCTGAAACTTTTAAAATGAGTGGTTTAAAAATAATGACTTGCACCAGAAAATAAAAACAGAAAAATGGATCAAAGAATGAAATGTAATTGCTGTGATTTAGCTGAGCAGAGAGACCTTCTGAAAGAGAAATGTTGTTTGAACATGGAGGAAAAGCCAGGAATTAGTCTCAGGGAAGTTTTAATCCTTTTGTGGACGTATTTTCTCCCTAGCTTCCCGCAAAATCTAGGTTAATACACCCGCATATTGTCAGAATGTAATTACTTCAAACAGAATTGAAGATTAAGAGTGCACATGCTGCACAGTATTAGCTTACTATTTGTTCACTCATTTGGCTGGGAACCTTTCCTGATGGTACCTTTCCTGATCTTGCCATGCAACCCTTGGTAAGTCACTTCACCTGCCTTGTCCCATTAAGCCCACCCTTCCTGAAGGAAGGCGGGAGCAGGGCTGGTCACCTTTCAGCTGCAAGAGGAACTTCATGGTGGGAAGTTGTTCAGAGGTCCTAAACATGTTTAAAAGAAAGGAACCAGTGTAGGCTGACCTGTGATGTTTTGGAGCTACAATTTCTCTCCTAGGTGTGTACCCACAATGCCAATTTTCAGTAGAAAGTAAACATTGCAAGTGACAAGTGACATGGAAGGTCACCCTTCCATGTTTCTGCCCTGTAATTACCAGGCTGTGAAAAATTTCTCTGGGAATGCTGGATGAAAAGATCTTCAAGATCTGCATGACTACAGAGGGAATGTAAGTTCAGCATTTCTTATGAGCCACTGAGCTACTCCATACCACCAAAGGAACCAGCCTCTGACTTTGACACTGTTGCCAAAGCAATTAATTCTTCTGTGAGATCCTAAATTACTGGAAGAGCAGGCCCTTATGCTGATGTCTGGTACTAGCTCTGCTTCTTTGGAGTGCTGAGGTATGAGCATTGGCATGGGTGAGAGTCTTGAGGTCCTCTAGGTGCTCAGAGAAACCTCTTCATGAACACCACAAACAGTGTGCTTCCTCCTTCTATCTGAATATGGAGTCACTGAGTCTATTCCTGCACGTGTTACTGTAAGAGGAATCTCTGGCTTAGGGTCGAAATCCTTTAATATGGTTGGGATTGTGGTGGAAAGTCAGTGATCCACTGTAGCATTCCTTCTGGGTCATGCAGATACCGCATACCACTCTGCCTCCAGCTGCAGCCTTTGGGTTTTGCCAAAGATGTTCCTTTGGGGACGGACGACCAAGCTGAGAGCAATTCAGCACTTGCACAAAGAGGCCCTGCATGCTGTGGAAGCTCCCTGTGCAATGCTCTCTTACCTTGTGCTACAAACCCCACCATGCTGCCTTCTCCCAGACTGTGAAGACCTCATCATAGCACGTTACTATCCAGCCTTCATAAACTGTTCCTTGTGCTGCATGCCTTATCCAGGACAGGCACTCAAAGATGTGAGTCATGCCTACCGTACCCAGGTGTCATGTGGCCTCGGTGTTTTATGTTGTCAGTCAGAACCTGACTGCCTTGGTATTTACACTGCAGGAAAGTCAATATACTAGGAGTGAGTCACATTTAAATGTAGTTTGTTCTTGCTATGTAGAACACTGATTCTCTTCTAACAAATGAACTCCAGCTCAATGACAAACAGCTGTTGCTGCCTCATTTTAATTAAAATGGGAGTCTGGCCTGAAAAGTTCTCCAGTTTTAATATGCGACAATAACAATACTAAAGTGAAAAAACATGGGTAAGTTGGGAAGAGAAAGGAGAAATGAATGTCTGTACTATTGAAAATTTGCCTCTATATTTCTTGGAGACAAATTCAATTTTACCAGCTTCAGAATGACGGCAGGTTACTGTGGAAAAGGCACAACCTTAAGAAACCACCCAAGGTACAGAGACACTGGGAGTGTTCTCATGTCTCGTCACCTCTGCACTTGAGTGTGGAGCTGTGTTCACATCATCATTCATCATGCTATAAAGTCACCATTGTCTTCATCTTAATTAAAGGCTATTTTTAGTTATCTCACATTTTTTGCAGTTGTCTATAATAAAATAGTTGTGAATCAAAATGAAGCCCTTCCTATACTTTACGACTTGTTTTTGACTTTACAAAGGGAAATCTTTTACTGGCTTTGACTCCAGTAGTGATGATGTTGGAGACAGATTTTACAGGGCTCCAGTATTGCAGCTTCTTGTAGGTTGTAAATACCCTGAGGATGCTTTACATGTTCTATTCCATTTTTCTGTGTTCAGTGTCAGTGTCACTTCTTATCCTACCACATCTCCTGGCTAGGGATGCACCCTTTAAGCTAATGCTCTTGTTGATGAGGCCAGCGTGATGAGCTCATAGTCCATAAGAGCAGCTGTACTGAACAGTAAGAATTCAGCCCCCACTGCATGTGAAGGAAGGTGGATTTCCCTTGTATCTTTCTGGCAAAAATAGCCTCTTCTTGCAAACTGACTCTCATGTGAAGGCCATTTTTTAGCAGGAATTCTAAGTATTTATTTGATGTGGCTACAGGAGCTATTTCCTTAAACGATTGGTGACCTTATATAGCTCAAAAAGTATCAGAGCAAATCAGCATCACTAGAGACTTTTAAAAAGGTCAGCAATAACAAATTAAGGTAATGTATTCACATCTGGTCCACTAGGTCCTGTACTCATGCAAAAATATTTTTAGGGGAGATTTTTTTTAATTATTACTTTTTTGGTGGTCACTCCATTTTCCCAGAAATCTTCCTGTCTCCTCAGCCCACTGCATTTGCAGAATGAAGTCAACTTGGCAAAACGAAGCATTTTTCTCCCACTTCACTGGAAGTGCAGGACTCTTATCCATGGTCTGTTTGGAGATGCAACTAGATGTACAATGAAAGCATCAGTGAGTATTTATTCATTGTGCCTCCATCTCCTCTTCCATCTTTATGAGCTGAAAGGTCTACTGAGGAACGTACCTGTCTTCCAGGGCTGCAAGGACAGGTCTCCTCTAGAGACTTTGCACCCATGTTGACCTTGCTTCCTTCGATTGCCTTTGTCAGTTCATACAGCACAGACTTTTGGGGGCTATAACTGTGTTTTTGCTTGTATTTGTCTGACAGCTACTGTGTGAGAGCTAGTCCTGGCTGAAACACCCTTGATAACGGGTGCTGTATGAATAATGAAAGACCTTTTTGTAAATGCACTGGATAAAATATAAATGTGCAGTATTTTGAAAGCTTTTTTTCTCAAAAGAGCTTATCTCTAACCTATTGAAGAAGGATTTTCATTGATTTAGTGGGTAGCACATAACAGTTATGTAAATGTTGATGTGTACAGTTTGGTTTGAAGCCAAAGATCTCTCCAAACTACACTGCAAAACAGGAGAAGCCTTCAGCTGTAGGCACTAGAAATTTAACTTCCAGAAAGCCTATGATTGACTAAAGTGAGAAATTAGCAATAAAACCCCATAAATAATAAAAAAAAAGTCCTTCTTTCATATTAAAATAATAATAATAAAGGATTTCTACCAAAATGGCCACAGAAATCAGCAGGATGTGTCAAACATTTCTAAATTTATTTTTTCTTTTAAGGAGGGCCTCACCAATAGATATTTTTACGTGTAAATGGAGAAATTGAATGACATTTAAGAAATGTGGTTTTCTCCAGTTCTTCAGAATTCCCATGTTTTTTAAAGGAAAGATAATACTCTATCATCAGTCACGAATCATGTTGCTTCACCTCCATCACTTGCGTGCTGCTTGCACGCTGCACCTAGGCTCACTAGCTGCCCGCTGGTAACTAGCCAAAGAGCAAGGAGCAGGATTACCCGTGGTGTCAGAATGGCGGTGAAATACAAAATGCCTACACAAATTATGTCTGTTTATTCTCCATAATTTTTGTGCCGTGATCCAGAAGACTGATGATAATCCAGGAATAAATGTGTAACTTTTACACAACATTAACTTACTTTCTTCTAGATTGTCAAACAGTTTTGGGATTTATGATGTGTTTACTGTATGCCTCACCAGTTTCTTTCAAACTACGGGACTGCATATTTGTGTTTACCTTCCAGCTTTGAGCATTGAATTTGGCTTAGCGAAGCATATTTGGTAATGGATTTTAGCACTAAAATACTGCAGATTTTGTGCATTATTTGGAATGAAGGGACATGGGGGAACCAAGGGTGGAATTGCAAAATAACGAAAATCTGCCACTCAAGGGAAGAGAAAGTTTTCCACTCTAGCAGGATTAATACATTTTCACAGCATACCGTGCGTAAGATCAGAGTTCCAGGTGTCTGGGAGGCTGCTTAGTTACCAGAGTTCTCAGTTTCAAATCTTTAGACAATTTTTGGCTCTATATCGTTTTCTCATGTTTCTTCTCAATAGCTTGCTAAGTTATTAGAGTGGCCAAAAGTATCAAAAAGTTAAACTAGATTATATTAATCAGCGGTTACAGCATAATCGATTTTTGATGAACTGTGCATGGAGCAGGTGCTTGGATTGTTCCTTAATACTTGCTATTTTCCCAGTTAATGCTGTTCATTGAACAGGATATGCCTGGAAATGAAATGGAGCCAGCTTCCATCTCAGCTCTGTAGTGCTGTTAATGGCTCTTAAAGTAAAATCTGTACAATTTAAAATGATTCCTGAATAGATACAGCTGGTTTCTCCCTCACTGCATTGATACTCCTCTTCTGCAGTTGATTAGGGGCACACTGCTAATCCTGTGATTAGAGATGCACTACATAAACGCATACCTGTTGTGCTTTGCAAGTGCTCTTGCAAAAAACTCTATAGTGAGCTGTGGCTAAGAAGAATCCTATGCATTTTTTTTTTTTTTTTGATAGATAAAACTATACGTAGAGAAGTTGTGACTGCCCCAGAGGTTATACTGTGGACTAATTGTGGGCATTCTCCTTGCTGCTCAGAGCTGTGTTTTGATTAGTGTTATGATGGGGTGGGCAAAAAAGCCCTGAAAAGGCACTAGTGCTCTCAGGGATTCATTACAGTTTAATTGGGTGCCTCCAGTTGAATATCCAGTCAAACAAACTCATATGATTTGTGGCTACTTTTGCGACTGGAACAAAATTTTACCATGTTTATTTCAGTTGTTTTTGAACCAGCCATTTCCAAAGAAATTGGAAATACAGTGATACCTGGAATAGGGATGGGACTGCATATATTGCGAAATAACTTTTTGTTAGGCAGGTAGTCCTCCCCAGCTGGCCAAACCCTGCTGTACTTGTCTTACCTCAAGCACTTTTAAACAGATTTGAGCTGTTCTAATTGCAAATAGGAAAGGTGGGATGTGCTGGGTACTGTGCTGTGCTCCCGTAACATTTATCTGCAATGTCACTCAAACGCATTTCTTCTGGAAAATTCGAGCATCAGGTCACACAGATCCAGAAAGAAGCAGATCATACCTGAAGACCCAATAATTAAGAAACAGATACAGTTGCTGTCAAAATTATTTAGTTCTGATGAGGTTAGACACCATTTTAATTTCTCAGTTATCAACACATGCAGCAACAACAAATTTGTCTCGCAATGGAAAAAAATAGTCCTGAAACTGTATCCACTACTGAGTGTAGCTGAGGGTGGGAGCGAGGCAATGAGTAATGTTATTTCTTTAAAGAGTTTTATCATCTCTTAATAGAAACCCTGCATAGAAAGTTGTCACACTTTCTTCTCAATAATTTGAGCCCACTGCCATCCATGCTTTCCTGGGACAGAGCCCTGCCACATTTCATACCCTGGGAAACACAGGTTGCCAACAACTGCACAACCATTAGCCAGCTATAGAGAAAGAAGAAACCAGAGATCTTTGGGGGTTTAAATGTTCTTAACTTTTATCCCTTAATTACCACTTCTGCAAACCAGGGTGGAATACTGTCTGTAACAAAATTTACTAGTATCATCAGAGAATCAAATGCTATTTTCCCAGTTACCCTTGCATCAGTTACTGTGAAGGCAGGCACATGACCTGTATTGAAGAGCTGGGTATGAGGTAAGTGTTAAATAGAAAACCAGTGTAATAAGTGTATCACTCTTCTTTTTAATGCCAATACAGATACAGCCACAGATTTTGGCTCCTTTCTGGGTTCTCATAAAGTGCAGTGACTGAATTATACTGTTTCCTATTACTTTTTCTTTAATTAATTCTGGTCCAAATTCTGGTATGTCTTAATTGTAGCAGCTTTCGCTTAAGGAGAGAGGTTGGGGAAATCACATTGTTAAAGCAATTTTGGGTTAAAATGGGATTAATAACTATTGCAAGAAAAGAATATAGTGTGCCTTTGTGCTCTCAGTGTCAAAATGCCAATCTCATTGTGCCACATTCCATGAGGCAGTGTTAATTTATTGGACGTATCTAAATAAAGACAGATTGAAGGCTTTAAATAAGTTGATTCTTCTTTTTGAATCTTTTAATGATTCTGAATCACAGCTTGTAATTCTGCTAGATCCTCTGCTGTATTAAAACACACCAGAGAACTGGAAGCAATTTTTAAAATTTACCAGAGCATCTGAAAACAGTGCTCAGTCATTTTTAGAACTTGTAACGCCAGGCTGCTGCAGTTGTCTGTCCAGGCAGTGAAGTTCCCTTACAGTACTAATTAGCACTATTAGCAGGGCTAATACATGCCTTGAATGACTGTCAATGAGTGTCAGGGTTGCTACTAGAGATTCAGCCCAGATGGCTTAACTGGGAGCTAATCCTGGGTCATTCAGTCCTTTGGTCCGACTTCAGATCCAACACACAGCGGTGCACCATCAGGTGCAACAGGGCTCCTTACAGGGGTACATACCTAATTTATGGCAGGTTTTAGATTCAGTGAATCTAAATTCCTGAATTTCTGAATTCTGAATTCCTGCTGAATTTCATGAAATAGTCTGCTGGACTCCCCTGCGAGCACATCCAGTCAACAAGAACACCGAGTATGTAAAAGTTATTTACCAGTATCTTCCTCAGTAGCTAGGAACAGAAAGCTTTCCCATTTTAGTATTATTGGTTGGATACTTGCAATAGTCTCACAGGGACCTGGACAGTCTTACGGTAAAGCTATAGACTTTGCCTTTTACTCATCAGTGCCATCACCAGTGCACAGCGGTGACAGCATAGTGTCTGACAGGTCCCTCCACCACCACCTCCACCATGGTGCCAAAGAGGACCTGTGTTTGAGGCAGGTACGCCTGTCCCGTGGGGTTTAGCTGAAACCCTCAGATTATTTTTGCAGGAATCGGACAGCTTTTGGCAGTTCTGAAACCAGCAGTTACCTAGTGAATTAATAAATGGAAAACAGTGTTCCAATAACGAGGTCTCAACATGCATTGAAGAGCAGCAGTGTCCATGCTCGCCTCTCCTAAAATGACAGGACCATAAATACAGCACAGAGGAGATGGAGATGCTCCCTGTCCCATGAGAGCTGCCTGGCAGGGGTGCAGGAGAAGGCACCTGGTTTGAGGCAGACAGGCTCCCAGCTGAAAAAAAGGGCTTTTCTGGGCAGGTGAGTGGTGTCCACCACCCGTGGAGTCAATGGACCTTGAATGTTCTCAGCCCTTCCTGTTTTATTTGAATTATTTATATATTTAGAGGCAAGATCAGACACCATGTGGAACAACTTTAAACTCAATAGTAAACAAATCACCGATGCAAACCCACTTCTACAGGTTCTGTTCTGGTTTTTACAGCTCTGGTGTAAAACAATGAGGTTAACCCAGTTGCCCTGTGGTTGTTCCCTTTCCCTGAAAATAAAACCAAATGAAAATCTTGTTCTACTTTTAAGAAAATGATTTTTAGCTGTAGATTAAATCTATGTATTTGTGTAGTTTAGGTTTGTTAGTTATCATGTTTAGTTTTGAATTTGCTTGTCCTTAGGACTTTGTGAAGCCTGCTTTGGTTTCCTCAAATGTTTTGTGGGATAGTGGCGCAAAAGATGCCTCAATATCTGTTAAGATTAATGGTCTGGAGGAACCTGTTAATGGTTATGGAATTACTGCATGTCTGAAGGTTCTGACATGGCAGATAATTTCCCCCTATTTCCCATGCCCCGGCAGACACCAGATTTAGACTTGCTGACACTCTGCAAGAAAAGCTGCCCCTGTGCGTAGCTCCAGCCTGGCCTGCAGCGCCCTGGTCCGCGATGGTGGGATAAGCTTATGTAACCTCCCTGGCCATGGCAGCTTATCTAAATGAAAACCCAAGTCACAAAACCTTCGGAGTCTTTCCCATCACTACTGCAAAACCCCATATTTATAAAAGAAAATGAAATGTTCCAGCTTAAGCTTCAGTTTAAAGAGGGGGAAAGTATTTGCTTTCTATCTCTCTTGTTCAGATCAGTTTAAAGTATTCTGGTCTTCTGCTGCCTGTTAAGTTTGTTTTATTCTAACTACATGATTCAAATAAATTTTAAAAGCAGTGAGAAGTGAAAACATTTTATTTCTTTATTCAGATTGGCCTTTATTTGGGTGAGTGGATATACAAATTATTGTAACTACTTTTACCTATTTCTGTAAGGTTTATAATCCAAGTTTTACTTTTGATATATGTCCTTTGTTGGCTCCCCAAAGTCTTTTCTTCTTTGCCCCTGAGGATGTGCTGGAAGCCCGCAGGGTGTTTGGAGCCTGGTGGCTCTAGGACCACTTGGGGGTCTGGCTGGAAGGTGGGACATTGGACTCCAAAGCTGCAGAGCGGTGCTCTGCCCCGGGCCAAGTGACCTGCTTCGTCAGAGTCTCCTTGGGTTTGAGCATGCCATGTACTAGGGCTTCTGTCAGTGCAGTGATGACCTAAGGTAATAATTTTCCTGATCAGTTTTATTATGTTGATGATATATCATTTTTTATTTCCTATTTAATCTGGCCACAGTAAAAATAAAGTCCTGCTTATGTTAAAAACCTGTTTCTTTGCTTATACTGACATAGCCAAAGCACTACAGCCTTCGTGCTCGGTACGCGACTATGTTGGCATTCATGTGCGTTCCTGGGTAACTGTTGCCACTCAGAAAATGGAATAGCTATTGAAGGAACTGTTATGCACAAATAGTTGTCTGTAGTCTTATAAAGGCATTACATCTTTTTTTTGTTGTTGTTGTTTCTGTAGCTTCATGTTGGTATATCAGTACAATTTTCAGTTTCAGCTCAGGTCCTACAGAACTTTTCTTGTTGATTGCAGAAGCGATTTACACGTGGCAGGGGCAGATCTTTACACCCCGTTCTGCAGCAGGTGCCATGCGGTGAAGGGGCCCGCAGCGCCACTGAGGCTCTGCACAGCAGCCGAGCAGTGGGCTATGGCATCTCTGCCTTGGGTGGCAGCTGTAGGTTCCTTTCACTACAGCAAAGCACTCATGTGGGTATGAAAAATATTTTCAACTTCTTGGAAACATTTTTTGAGGTGCCTTTAAAAAGGAGGGATGAACACCAAGGGGGGAAAAATATTTCAAGATAAAATAGAACCATTTTAAAATGCTTCAGGACAAACCAAAGATTTTATTTTCTGACTGGCTAATTCAAGGTGACTCCTGGCGTCCTGAACATCTTAAAAGATTGCTATGATTATGATTTTATTTTTTTTTTTTTGGACAAGGGTATTTTGTGAATGTTTTGTGGGATTCGCATAGCCAATTTATTCCTTAGGTGGTATGTTGCAATTCATGTTTTGATTCTTGCTCAGTGTTGTTGGTTTTTCACTGGATACCAGATCATCTCCCATCTCTCTTTTAAACCAAAATTCTGGAGGAAACACGCATTCTGCAGTTGCCGTGCCTGCCCGTGGGTGCAGCTGGGGCTCAGTGCAGTGTGCTGGTGCCCAGCTGGCTGGGGGACCGCCGAAAGCATATTTTATCTCACTGAGACTCTCCTCTGCCTCTATAAATTTCAGTTAGAGGTGTTCAGCTTTCCAGTGTATTCTAAGGAATTGAGTAAATTAGAAAAACTATTGAAGCAAGAGCTTTTCTCTCCCCTCGATCAGGTAATGCTATATTACATATTTATCTGAGGAAAGAAGAACTTTCACAACCCAGTGATTCCACTTTTTGTTCTTTTTACACTATGAAGTATCATAATATTGTTTAATAGTGTCATACTTATATTTCATGGTCTGATCCACTTTTCTTTTCTATCCCCATTGTATTTTATATAGTTTGAAGTCTTGCAGTATGTGCTCACGAGGCAGCCTTCTCCCTGCGCCCTGCGAACAAAGCAGCGTTCAGGCATTCATTAGGGGTTTTTCTTTTTTTTTTTTTTTTTACTGAAACAGTGCAAACATTTAACTGTAAAGAATTATAACGTCCTGTGCATAATATACGTTTTCTTTACCTTTTTCATTATCTACTCCACAGCATAGCACATTTGTCACTGGGTTTCTTTCCTTCTGGCTTAATGAGAATCTCAGGTTTTGGAATGTGCTGTTTCTGTCCTTTGTGTCTAATCTGTGCCCTCTATTTCTCTCCCCCTCTTGGAGATGAAACTGTGTTTTGCTGCTGTTGCAGTTCCAGACGAATTTGATCAAGATAGAGGAACTGACTCATCACCTTTTCCTGAATCTTTAGGCACTGTACCGGCACACGTGCCCTGGAGGAGCCGGGATCAGCATCCTGCAGCGGATGGCTGGGTTGCTAACAGGGAACAAGGGGCTTTGTTGTTGTTTTCACCCACATGCTGCTGAGGCTTTTTTTTGATCCAGATTCTTTTGATTTTATCTTCTCTAAATGGAGACTAAAATGGAGGGGAAAAGCTAAGCTGATGACTCTGGGAAATTTTAGAAAGAGTACTTGAAAAGGAGAATGTCATAAAGTGTACTGCTTCCTCCAGTGTGTGCCAGGCATGACGTACTGGTGCAGTAGTTGCTCTCTCAAGGGAATTATCTTGTGACCTGTGTTGATTTTTCTGTCCCATGTAATGCTAGACCCCTTTACATGAGTTGCTATATGTGCCACTTTTGTTCTGGCATAATAACAGCGCTCATAACTGTGCTTTAATAATTTGCCTCTTAATTCAGTTGAGTTCAATGATAAATTTCTAAAGGCCATTAAGTCACACTGGGGCAGAACGAAGTGGAGTTTAAATTGAGATGTTAACCTGTAGGAAGTGCTGCTTTAACAAGCAGGGCCACTTACTTAATCCAAATGCCAGAGTTGTATACAGGATATGGCAGCAAAGGTCAGCATGGATTGCAAAGGAATTGAAAGTTGAATTTCTGCAGGGATTGTTTTTGCAACAAGCCTTATCAAATAGGCTCCTTTTTATAGGGTTGTAAACAACATATTCTCTTCTTACTTTCAGCATCAGCTTACTGGCTGTTATTTCCTTGGGGTCTCATTGGCCTTTTTCCTTGTGGTCATTACAGACGTTTGGGAAAAGCTTTCTACCGAGGAGCACAAAGTGTTTTGTGTGCTGCTTTGGTCCAGCACCTCTTTGTGAATGAGGAAAATTGAGCCTTACCTGGGACCTGCAGCCACAGCTTGCTGTGGAGAGGAGGCACGCTTGCTCCGGGGCGCGTTGGCATGTCCCTCTTGCACTGCAGAGGACCGTTGAGTGCCCTTGGCAGTGATGCCCAGAGCTGAATTAGCCTGTTGCTTTCGCCGAGCACCATGTGCCTGGCCTGGGGCAGCTGGCAGAGCAGTGAGCCCCTTGCTGCTGTGAGGGGACGGGGGATGTGGTGGGGGGACCCGCACGCACAGGAAAGGAGGTGGAGGTGGGTGGTGGTGGGGGGATGTTCTTATCTGTTTGTCTGGGGGTTGCAGAACCATGGGTGACTGGCAGAGAAGACAAGGACAACCCAGGGGGTTATCACAACGTGGCCTCCCTGTATCTGTCGCATTGCGCAGGAACACAGGGAGGTCCATTGCAGGTGGATGCAGAATTGCACCGCAGGTTCAGAGCTGGGGCTGGAATTCTAATTTTTGCCCTTTCTTGTGCCAGAGAGAATGCCAGAAAATTATAAACTTGTTTGGGTTCTGATCTCCCCAGCCAAACTGGTATGTTTAAATCCCAGTAACTAGAAATCCATCTTTAGTTGCTGGTCTATAATTTGTTTTTTATCCCATGTACAGTTTGCTTTACTGCTCCTCTCAATAGTTATTGTGCCTATACTTCCATGACACTTGGTTTATGTCTTTTCCTGTATTCCCTTAAGCCTTGTCTCTGCTTTTCTATTTTTATGAATTACTGAAATGATAGTTTTTATACCCAGTGCTGCACTTTGGCAAGGTGGGCTGGAGAAGTTTTGGAGGATAATATTTTTCTGTGGAGATCCAGTCTCCTGTGTTAATTAACGCTCAGGCCAGGTAAATTGTTTTGTTTTGTTTTTCTAGAAAACGGCATTTGTTCTAGCAGCGCTGATCTGTGCGCCACTGTTGCTATACAGCAACCCCAGCTGCAGATTTCTTTCAGATTTTGTTTTGAGCAAACTCCCCAAAATCAAAATATTTTCTTTTGCTTGTTTTGCTTTATTGGGTCAGTTTTTAAGGCTGCAATCTCTGTTGTTGCAAGAAAATTTTAAAAATGATGCTTCCCACCCACTGGATGCAAAGAATCCAGCAAAATAAAGTGTCTGGGAGGGGAGGAACTTTAAAAGGAAAAGGAAAAGCTGTTGTGTTATGCAAAATGATTTTCTTGTTTCTTTTAACGATGTCTCTTGAGATTATAATTCTTTGACTTGATTGTTATAATTCGAACTAGTGGAATATACGACTCCTTCACTTCTGTTTGTCGAATAGATAAATATAGTTTTTATTTTTTTAAAGCAAAATGAGGATGCATAGTAAATATAACTCCTCTGAGAGCAAAATGGATAGCTTTAAAATGCATGCATAGTTTTCTTGCATTCATAATACTGCTATTTATTTTTGAATTTCTGAATGCTATTTTTTTATTTAATGGTATGTTTTTTGTTTGAACAGACGGAACTGTAGAATGTAGAGGCAATCAATTCTCATAGTAAAAATGGTATATGAAGAATAGGCAGAAACTTTAACTGTTTCATATCTATAAGGAGTTTTAGCATAATCATCTATTACAATGAAGTTTCTTCTAATGAATAATTGCTAATTTAGAACACATTTTGTCAAAACTGAACTGTTTTCCTTCCTTTCTACTCGGATAGGTAGAGAAATACTGCCTTTTAGTTTTGATCTGTCCTTTTATAACCCACCAAATCACACTTCAGATTTGTGGTTTTAATGAAACAGAAAGAGGTGATGTGCCATGGTGGAGCTATAGCTGTTGTGCATCAGGTCACACTATCACCAGTTGGTATAAACATTCACAGGAATGTGAGTTTACATGTGGCTGGAGAGAGCTCCTTTGAGTTTCAGGGTTTACATATGATTATGAAAGGGGGTGGAAAGAGACAGGAGGAAAGAAGAGAACCAGAAGGATGTGGGACTGCTGTTTTAGTATCTATTTAAGTCTGTAGCCACATTCTCTGGAAAGAAAGAGAGGCGAAGGCAGCTCTGCCTGAGCCCCTACAGAAACCCTCCTCTTCCCTGTGCCCTTCCTCTCCTCGCGGGAACACGTTCTCCAGCAATTCCACACTATCTCTTGCCAGCACTGAAGGAATTATTAGAGGTCATATCAGGACAAGTTTTCTTAAGCAGCAACTTGCAGGGGAAGGACAACCAGCCTGCAGAGCACACAATCCCATTTTAATCGCAACAGGATGAGACGGGAGGTGATGATCGAGTGGTGGGGGCCATGCTGGTGCAGGGAAGCGGGTGGAGAGCAGATGAGCTGGTCTGAGCCACAACCTTTCTTTCTGAAACCAGAAAGCAAAATATTTGCTTTAGTCAAGCAATCAACAGGGCAAACTTAATTAACATCACCTGCATATTAATGTTAGTGAAGCTTTATTCTGCTTGTAGGAGGGAAGAGTATTTGAAGAAAATTTCCTGCTGAGTTTAGAACAAGTGTGGGCTCTGCCTCTGCCTCTGTGTGTGCACAATGTTTGGCTGCCTCCGGCATAATGCAGAGCAAAATGCATGGCCTGGAGACTTTAATCTAAATGCCACTTATGCTAGCAATGTAATCTGAAGCTAGTAAATATATTCACAATTAAGGTCTGCACCTTGTAAGCCCAAGCTGATCTGAAGTTTTCCTATTAACTTTTGGCTCATCTTTGCAAAAATATTACCTGCATACAGTTGTCCTTTGTTTGCACTTGATATCTGAAATGCAAAGTTCACACCTGGCTTCAGTGCAGAGCAATGCGAAAAGGTGATGAAGATTTCAGTGGCGTTACACAGACTGTCTTGCTCAAAACGTGTGAAGCTTACAACTTTGGGCAATCCAAATCAAAAGCAGCGTCCCAATGCCTTTTTAATAACAAAATTTCAGCTCCCAAGTATTTCCACTGAGTTTGTTTTGTTGAGGCTGACAGGTCAGAATTGGAAATTACTTCTAATTTCCCCCATTTTGTTAAATAACTAAGACAATCTGTTAGGTATAATTCTTAGCATCATATTTTTGGCCTCAACTCAACCTCCTCAGGGTTTGGAGCCTTTGATGTTGTTACATATTGTACATTTCACAGAGCCTTTGTCTTGGAGGAGAATTTCTGCCTGACAGCCAGCCACACACACACGCATACACACGCACGCTGTCAAAATGTTATGTGTCGTCCTAAATTATTTGGTAGCAATGGGAAAAACACCTGCTTCCTGAGAACATTTTTTCCTTTCATTTATGCACAAAAATTTTGTTGGAGATATATTATTTAAAATGGTAATGACAACCTGATGTAAAAAAAATTGGTAATTTTTGATTCTTCTTCCACTCCTTGACTAGGGTACATTGTTCTGATTCCCATTTTGCCATGTGCAAATGGCTTTCACAAGGTGAAATAAATATATCCTAGTCTTTACCCATTATATCTATGTAGTATATGATATGCAAAACCTTTTAGGACTTACTGTGCAGCAAATGTTACTTTTAAATTATAAATATGTATAAAATATGCAAAAAGATAAAGTCGACATGAGCGAAGAGAGAGCAGGAACATGAGATACGTGTCTTGAAACCACTGTGCTTTTAAATGCGGTAGTAATTTTTGAAAATGAATTAGTGTGATAATATTCAGAGGTATATTTTAAATAGCTTGAAATCTTTGGGATGCTAGATTGTTAGTCAGCGCTAGTCTTAAGAGGTACTTTTCTGCGTGGCTGTCTAAATAGTGTGTAATATTCTTATTTGGCATATATATCTGTCTGGATGTGTGACTTCTTTAGATATGCAAGGCATTTTTAAAATCTTGTAGGTTTCAGTAGTAATTGTTGGCTAACAGATTTTTTGAGATGAAAATACTGTTCTCCTTTACAATAGTACGATGTGTGCAAACAGAAATACATGAATAGGGGCTCTCTATTGCTCTTCTTACACATCTTTGCAAATATAATCCAAGGAGGGCAGGAGTATGAGTTAGCTATGAGGCTTTTTTCTGTTGTCTGTGTTTGGGCATGTCAGACAGGGTGCGTCTGCCAAAGCAATAATCGTTAGTGGCTGTGAACGGTGGGAGCAGGGTGGAGATGCTCAGGACCAAGCTCGATTCTGTCAGGCAGAGGAGGAGCCGTCCATCATGCTGAGAGGACAAGGGGAGGTGTCGGGGATGGCAAGCAGAGATGCCCAGTGTGTTTCTGGTGGCTGGGACCACACAACCAGCCAGTCCTGAACTGGGCAGGTCAGTGGGAGGAAAACTGGCACCGAGCTCTGCCGGGCAAGAGCGTCAGGGCAGGATGGGGCTGCTGGCTCCTGCTGTCCCCCTCAGCTCGGTGGTGTCAGGCTGGGGGGTTGCGGGTACAGCTGGACAGTGGTGAGCTTCAGATCTTTTAAAACATTTCCATTTACTTGTTTCTTTACCGGACACTTCACCAGACTGAATGACATTCTATTAACTCCAGAGTTTTCCTTGTCCAGAAGAAAGCAGTTGCAAAGCAGAGCTTGCACGAAGAGAGGGGACAGAAGCATCTCCTGCTTGCTCGTTGGGAATGTAGATGTTTTTATGACATCTGGTGGTCATAAAATCACAACTGCTTTAAGTGCAAACGGCAGTTCAAAACCTCTTGGAGACATACATACATACATATATATGTATTTGCATCTTACATGTATACATATACACACACATATATATATATTTATTGTATTGGACTTTTATGTTCCCTACCGTCTGTTGCTTTAGATCTTTTGCATATTTATTATATTGAGTCGGTCATATTATAGTAAGATGATCATATTATTTAAAAAAGAGATAAAATATTAAAGATGGGGAAAAAAGGAATCTTTATTTAGCCAGGAAATTTAATTGAAGCTAGTGTATAATATGTTGGCATAGTGATTACACAATTTGGCCCACATTCAACAACACTGAGATTCCAGCACTCACTGCATCCAGCCCAACAGCACCATTCATATTGCTCCTGTGCCTTTGTATTGATTATTGTAAGAGTTTTAAACCAAAAGGGATCTTCAATGTATGCTGCAGGCACTGGGAGGGGGGCATATGGCAGGATTTATTTGTTTTATTACTGGCTCTAAGAAATGCAGACTTGTTGCTGCACAGTATGTTGTCATGTAGCAGTGGCATTGGATGTGGGACACATTACTGAGTTAGCTGCTGCAATTAAAAAGATAGCTTGTAAGGCTCCAGCCAGGCGAAAATAAAGGGAAATACTATTATTGACTTTAGTTGGCTTGGATTGGGCCCGAGGTATGTTGTGCTTTTTACAAAATACCTACTACAACTCTAAAGACTTTGTAATACCCATCACAGCTTTTTTTAGACAAATGATATTGTTGGCTCTTGCCTGACCTAAATTATGATGATAGTAAGAAATGCAAAAAATGAAGTTAAATTTCTCTTTAGCAGAAATTTCAGGCAATGGACACTTCTCCATGAATATTTCATACAAAGCTATAAATAATTCTGTTGGATTTTGAAGATCAGAAAGTGACTACTTGGATGATGTAGGGCATTTATGTAAGCCTTATCACTTTGTGCATGCTGTAAGAGACATTCATTCATGGAATTCAAGTCTCGTGTGGGTAAATTTGACATTTTCCCTTAAATTTCTTTTAAATACCTATTTGTTTTGATTGTTTAAGACTGGAATAGACAAATATAGCACCATCATTCACCTCCACTGTTACCTGAGAAGTGTGCACACTGGAATGTTTTTCACAAAGCTTTTGCATTTTAAGAATGTTTTATTCATTATTCTAATACTAGTGCTGAATATATTGTGCTCATAAAATACAAGGATGTTTGTTAGATTACTAAAGTGTAGGTCTCTCCGAACCTTCCTTCAAATACAAAGATCAACTTCACTTGATTGAATTTGCCTCCTCCTGAACTGATTTGGATGTTTTTTCCTGTAAATGGTGGTAATTTCATCATATTAAACAGGGGGGAAAAAAAAGTAAAAACTACAAGTGTTTTTTCTTCTTGTCACAGTTCCTGCAATTTAGGCAATTTTGTTACCATCCAATTAAAAAAAGTATATTTCTTTATTATGAAGAAAAAACTTGAAAAGGTGTTTAATTTCACCATAAAACACTAACCAAGAAGACAACCCAAATACCTGAAACCTGTTGACTGAGGGACAGAACTGCTGATTCTTAAGATGCTACTTACCATAAGTGTAACTGTTAGTTACAGCCCTTTCTGCATGCCTAGCTCCTTCCTGAATTCTTCTCCAAAAATCACATTTACACCAGCTTCCTCTGCATTCAGATACGTGCTGATATTTGGGGCCAGCTGTCCTGCAAGGGCTTCCAGGATGGGACTTTCCCTCTGCTCCTCAAGTCTCTTCCTCTTTCCAGTTTGAAGGATGGAGTTTCTGGCAAACAAACTAAAAAATGATAGAAATATTTAAAGAGCTTGTCCTTGAATTCCACTCCAAGCTGAACATCAAAGAGCACAAGCAAAATATTGCCGTTCTAGTGTCTCTTGCACAAAGGGAGTTTTTCTGCTGTGTGCAATATGCTTATCCTGCAAATACCGAAATGCCTCTCAGACAACAAGCACAGTAACTCTCTACCTGTCAGCATCCCTTCCTACTCAAACACCTAAGAAGAACTTCACAGCATCCTCTGAGGAGCACACCAGCACCCAGGGCTTATGTGGAGACTGCTGACTTCATGGCTCCAGGCATGTCCTACGTGAGCATCGCTGCTGCTGTCCCTGCAGAGGGACCAGCAGTTGCTTGGGGATCCAGGTCCCGATGCATTTCCAGCATCACGAGTCTCGTTGAACCTGCCAAAAGCAAGCCTGTGAGCAGGAATAGTGGTGTTAAGGTTAAGGTACTACATGGTCGTGGTTTCAAAGAGGCAGCTACAAGCGTCTCTGGCTTTAGGCAGAGGGGAAGGTTGCAGCATGGCCCATGGCAAGGGGCTGCCCCTGGGCCACAGCCCTGCAGAGCTGCTGCAGCCTGGGGTGCACAGAGCAGGGACCTCGTGCTCCTCAGGCCAGCGGAGCTCTTACTCAACAGGTTCTGCTTTTAATCTTCATCAGCACTGTATGTTTTTAAAGTCACCTATTTTAAAATATTAGCAACTGAATATTTATATGCATAGTTTAAGTCTTCTGTTCCCCTCCTGGTATGCAATATTTGTTCCAATCACATCCTGCTTTTCTACACATAATGTTTCAGAAATTGCAATGGTCATTCAGTTAACTCCCCCCCACCTCCACTTTACATTTCTGCTTCTATTTTACCTACAAAGAATGTAGGATTCTTTATAACATTTCCAAGCTGTATTTAATAACCATTTTTCACAGTTTATATGATCTCTTATGTAATGCCAAGCATGCTACTAGTACATGATAAATCTGTACAGCAGCAAAGAAATTTTCTGTTTCTTTTCTGTTTACAGCTAAACTTTTAGTATGGCAGATGTTACTTGCATACTGATTTGTTTGCATACTGACTGACCACAAAACAAGGACAAAAGGAAATGAGTTAGCAAGCCAAGCAAATTTACCCAGATTCAAGAAGATAATTTATATGAAACAATATTCAAATAGTCGGAAAAGTACATAGAGTAGCAATAAAATCTGCCATGAGATGTTTGGCTGAAACACTGAGATTGGGTGGAAAGGATCCATCCATCCAGGTTAGAGTGCAGAGAAGTTACCACCAGATTCTCCCAAAGCAACAAGAAAGCAGGAAAGCTGGCATGCTGGAAATGCTACCCCTTTGATTAAAGGTGTTTTAATTTACTGCTGTCGCCATGCATGCCTCTCCTCCAACCCTTTGGCAGGTGGTAGGTAATTGATTTGCTCTGGAATTTGCCCAGGTTTCATTCTTTCAGAGTTTAACTGCTTTGTGTTTGGTCAGTGTTTAGAGCTTTGCAAAGTGGTTCCTTATAGATGTGGATTTCTTCAAGGATAAGACTCTGCTTTGCCAAACACTAAATAGCACGTAGGCTAATGAACAGCTGGCACGTGGCAGAGATTTTCTGCCACTGTCTGTCTGGAACACAAAGTTGAAAGGTCTGAGTAAGTTTGGGACTAAACCACAGTGAACATCTCCTGGACCTTATTTAGGAAGCACAGAAATAAATAAAACAGAGCTAAAAGGACCCTCCCAAATTCATAATATGAAAGATCAGCATTATGTCTAGGAATGTGAAATACAAATAGAAATAAATTGGATTAGCAAGATGTGAAATTGCTTTCACCATATAAATATTCTGTCTCAAATTATTTTAAGATACATTCAAAACAGAACGGAATTAAATTTTTTGTTTTAAACTGTCCAGTGAATAGGTGTTGGGCTTTTTCACGATCACCTCTTGTTTTTTATAGTCCTTCTCCACCCTCAGTCATTTAGCAGTCCCATTTCCCAAATTACCAATGGTGACTCTTTCCCCAGTTTTGCCTGTATGGATATTTGCCGTGATACCTTTTCATGCCTCAAAATAACTACAGTAAAACCCTTCATCACTTTCTCACTATTTTCGTAGAAATAGTCTAAATTGTGCTTTTTAGACAGAACATTAGCTGTTAGCCATAGCTGCAGACACTCGTCCATCTCCCAGCGCCTGCATCACTTGCTGTGCGTTTTGCAACCTGACAGGTTTTTAATTTACTCTATATTTCATATTTCTTACTTTCTCTTTCGTATCTTGACGTTTAACTGTTATTGACCCCTGGCAGCATAAGGCTTCAAATGGCAGGAGAAACTTAATGAAGCACTTTACATGTCAGTCATAAAGTGTGGAAGCATGTTTGACTGCTGCTGTTCTGAATCTGGACTTATTTTCATTTATATCTTTCATAGCCAAAGGTAACATTGCAATGGGTTCGTTTCTTGCCTTTATAAATTGAATATCCAGTTTTCTTCCAGGTTCCCTCAGGAACCTGTGAGTGAAATTGTTTTCCTGTCCTGCAAAATACTTCAGAAACTTTCCATTCCCGAATTGAGGTGAGTGTTTTCCTTCCTTTATTGTTGCTTTTTTTTGAAAGTAATATGTTCTATTTTCTGGTCGTTTCAAAGCACTTCGTTTTGTATCAAGTTTGAATTTAACTTTTTTCTTTATGTTTCAAAATGAGAAAAATTTTTCAACTTGGCATTCTGTCAGTTCAGAAAGTTTTTTTTATAACTGCCTTTTCAGATAAACAATATTAGTTTGGACATATCTTATTTCTAAATGAAAATATTTGGTTGAAAGTATCGCAGCTATTTCTTGTACTTAACTTTTCCCTGATATGTGAGGGCCATAATGTCTTCAGCAGTGAGGTTCTTTCCTTTGAATCTCAAACCTTTCCAGCTAATTGTGACATCTGAAATTAGTTTTACATTCTCTTTGCACCCTTGTTTTTCCCTTTTGCCTGTTCCACTTTCTTCTGTCTTTCATTTCTGTGCGTTTTCTGGGTTTGCCTCTGGTCCTGTGCAATCTGGAAGCGCATCCAAGCACCTTTCCTGCTTCTAGGTTCTTCAACATGCAACTGCAACCAGCTGGTGCAGCATGCGTTGCTGGCTCTCTTAGTAATGTCTTAGTAACTTCAACCTATTTGTAAGGGCAGTTGTGGCGTACTCTCCACTATGAGTAAATCCAATACTTTCGATAACAACCATGAAATCTTTGAGGCAAATAACGTAAGGCACAGTAGTCAATAGTTCTCATTTTGGTGCTTTATAACTGGAAATTATTTCTTTGGAGGTTTTACTTGTGTTTAATTAGGAGCTGTGTAGCTCTTAACAGGAGTATCTTTTGATGCAGCCAGTGAAGGAGGTTAGTCTTTAACAGCTGAATAATAAATTGCCACAGAGAGAATGCTGATAGAAGAGTTGCCTGTATCAGTTGCCCCCAGCTCCTTGCCCAGCCCCCTGCAGAGAGGGCAGCGCTCCCAGTGCCCCGTGCAGGGGTGCTGGGGACACTGGTATGATGGCTGCAAGGGAACAGCCCCCTGTCGCTGTGGGGCTGGAGTGTTGCATGTGATGATGCTGTGGTTTGTATTTTCTGGAAATACTTTGTGTTCCCAGTGGGAATCTGCCTCATTTTCTCTAGCCTAGCTTAGCTCGGGGGTCCTTGTTTTGCCTTTCAGTTCCACTTCCCAGTACACTATTTGGCATTTTACTGAATGTCCTTTTTTAATCCCATTTCATTCTTTCGACTTCAGACAATTGGATTCTGCTTGTGCTTTTTCAGCGTGAGGCCACCTGGATTTTACAGCTGTACTGAATAATGGACTGGGTTTATTTGGTTTAATCATGACCAAAAGTCTGTTTTGGCTTTTCTTTGTCTGTCTTCTGTATTTTTGTCTTCTGGAACATGTAATGTGATGTTTCAGATCATCCCTCCTAGTATTTTTCTGTGTATCAAAGTATCAAAACCTTGTCTACAGCTTTCCCTGGTCTTCTTACCACTTTTCCCCAGTCTTCTGGGTTTTCACCCATTCCACAAGATTTCAAAGACAATCACTATTGGCTTGTAAGTTCTCCAGGACGTATTTTACCATGTCCTGATGAGCTGAATGCTTTTCATTGCCCTAAGTGTGCTCTGACCTGTATTTCCCCCCCTAACTCTCGCTGCCAGTGCTGGCGCAGTGGGTACCTGGCCACAGGCAGCACGAGGTACGGGGATGGAGGCAGGCTGGGCACTCACAGCTTTCTCAGTCTTTGTGCTTTCTTCGGGTCATTTGCTCTCCTTTCTTGTCGAGGATCTAACAATTCCTCTGTCTTCCCTGTACAAGGGGCTGGCAGCGCCTTAGCTTGCCCTACCTCCTTTGGCACTTGAGTCCTTTTGATTTTTCCTCTCTATATACCAGAAGAAAACTGTCAAGTTTCAGAAGCCTCTTTAATGATTTTTTGAAGCAACACCCTTAAAAAAGAAAAGTTAATCACTCCCAACTGCCTATGTACTGCACTTTAATAGCTGTCAGAGGAGTTCTTTTCCTGACCTGGAGGAACTGTACTTTCTCTCTGTGTCAGTACTTTTTTCCATAAAATTGGCCTGTTATGAAGAGAATCATACATGATACAGCTTGTGTGGGTCTTTAGCGGCACAATATTTCAGTGCTGTTCTTTCTGGGAAATACACATTAAATTTTCAGAAAGTAAAGAATAAATAGCATTTCCCCCTTTCTTCAGAAAAACAAAAGAAAAAATTGTTCAAAACTTGGAACACAGCCTCTGCCAAGTAATTCTTGTAATTTAAGAAAACAGTATTTTTTTTTTTAGACTTTGAGTCTACACGAAAGAAGAAATATCTGGTGTTAAAGGTAATCTTAAACCATTAGAATTTCAAAAATCTTCCTCATTTCTTCTTCCAGCGAGGCCGCACATTGGACTGGAATGCCTGGTTCCATCCAGGCTTGCCTGGACCTGTCCTGCGGCTGCCGGCTTCTGCTGCGGGAGGTGGAAACTCACGCGCTGGTTGGCGACTGCCGGGCTGCGTGTCATTTGCCCCACCATATGGCAGGTATGTAGCATGTCATACATGAGACTGCTAAACTGCACTACTAGATCTAGTTTTAATGCTTCAAATTGCCACAGACACCACCACAGAGATAACCCTTGCCTTCCTCCCGGTGAGAGAGCGGCATGTACGGGGATGGTGAGGCAGGGAGGCCAGCTCAGCTGCCTATGGATTTTGGCAGTTTAATATATTTTAACTCAAGAACTCGAAGCCACAAAGCACAAGCATCTCCCATACCCAAAACTTTGTAAATATTCAGAAGGACGCTAACCTAGATATTTGCACGCTGCTGCTTTGATTGTTTTCCATGCCTTTCTAACACGTGGAGCTCCATTAAGACATAGGCAAGCTATTTAAACAGCTCAAAGAAATTACCAGTTTTCCCTGCTCTCAATCATCTGTTAATTCTTTTCCTTTTGAAAAGTGTAAAATTTTCTCCTCTACCTGTCAGGCTCTGTGTAATTAATGCTGTCTTCCTGATCTCCTAGCTCCCGCATCTATTCTTTCCCAATCTCCATGACACCATTTCCTTTGCAGATTTGAAGAAACTGATTATTCCGCTACAAAGGCAAAAAAGTTCAGATTGTTTTTCATGTGACAGCAGGAACATCAGCTGCAGTTTGGCTTGAAAACTGGTGTATAATTTTCTGGGAATGGATTTAAACTTGCCAATTCCACATCTCTCTGGGAGTGAGACCCTGCTCCGTTCCCCTTGGGCTGTGCACAGGGGAAGGTGGCACCAGCCTGGTGCCCAGAGCTGGGGACGGTGCCCACCCCCGCTGCTCTCCCAGAGAGGGCAGCTCGCCTGCCTCTGCCCTGCGCCTGCAGGGCCTGGGGAAGGAGGGAGGAGGAGGAGGAAGGCGCTCCTGCCTCCTGGTGTGGTGTGGGAGCGTGTGGGGCACAGCTGGCTTTGCAGTTTCACTGTTGCAGACCTCCCCGCTGCCGTGCAGTCAGCAAGGACCAGGAGCTTTAGGGAACACCATAACTGGTGTCTTCATGTGCACAGACGTGTCTCTGACACGGTTAGAAACCTGCCCTAAGTCAGTAACGAAGCAAGCTTGACATTCAAATTCTAAACCGAAAGGGTACACCTACATTAGGAGGGAAGTCTTTCTGCCATCACTCACACAAAATTTCTTGCAGGATTTGGTGAAGACATTTGCATTGCAGAACTAGATTTCAGTCAGCATCTAACTGAGTTTCTCTACAAATTATCACAAGGGTGCTTATTATTATTATTATTATTATTGTTATTACTATTTTCTTCCCCTCAGACACAAAACAAATCGTTAAAAAGGCTAATCTGGAGGTAGGTAATACAACATTCCTTACGCTTAAATACCATGTGTGTACAGGACAATCAGCTTCTTTTCATAACAGGATGAGTGTGCTTTGAGAAAGGGTAATGCCGGTGGCAGTCGAAGCATGCCAACCTGTTTGCTAAAAAATATGTCTATTGGCTAAAAGCTGTTTTATGTCTGACGGGAGGATACTGCTTCGAGTGGTTTGGGTATTTCAGAACTGAAGTCTCATTTCCTGAAGGTTTAAATATGGTTGATATGTACCCTAACTTCTACAAACAGGTGAATGTAACATGGTGTTGAAAATATAACAGCCTATTGAGGGGAGTGAGTCTGCTGTGTTGTTCAGGATTTTTACACTTCTTGCAGGTTTATAAATGCAAAGCAAACATCCACTGTTTTAGATTTTGCGGCCAGTTGCCATGGTTGTGCCTCGTTTGCATTTTTGCTGGAGGATTGTGCCCGGGAAAGCTGCCACTGTAGAAGAAAGGAGATTAGTCACAACTTTTGCGGCTGCGCTGTCTCACGGCCCCAGCATCATCTCCCTTCTATCAGCCTGCTCATTTTCACCTTCCTGGACCAGCTTTCTGTTATTATGTACCGAGAGGGTTTCTAAATTAGGTTTTGTATTTTTTTTTAATAATCATAGCCTGGTTTTGTTGTGTAGGACTTCAGCTGGCTATAACATAATGTGAGTCAAAAATCTCTTCAAGGCTTGAGCTGCATAACACGGTAAAAAAGGAGTGTGGGGAGTAGTTCAAATGCTCATTTTAGAATTAGCAAATAGCAGCGACTCGAGCCGAATTACAGAAACTGGGGAAAAAGTAAATCCCTGCCTCAGATGTCCTTATCAAATGTGTTGCTGCCTCCCCACTAGGCCAGTGCATCAGCTGAGGAGCCACTTTATCAGGGAGCAGGAGGCATCGAGGTACCACAGCATTAGCGTGGGAAGAACAGTGACAAGGTATATTGAAATTTGGAATAAAACTTGAAGAAGCTGAGTGATGAAGGGTAATAGCAATTTTTATTTTACAATATTTTTGTTAAATTACTGTAGTCCAAGGGGGCAGGGAGGGAGCTGAATTTTGGAGTTGGTTTCAGCTTTATGTAGCTGAAAGAGTTTCTGGTTGTTTTTGTTTTATTTTTAAGATGCCCATAAAAAATTAATATTTGATTTTTATTTTTAATATGGAGTTAAAAATTTAGAGCAGAGAACCTGTTTCTTTATGAATATCACAGTAAAGTACTACTTTAGCACTCTGTTTTTCTGTACAAAATCCAAAAGTCGTTCATTCATCTATCGCATCGATGATGAAGGCAGGGGGTGTCTGCAGCCATTTATAGCTGTCAATCTCCAGTGGGATGGAAAAGGGAAATCTGTTGGCAAGAGCTGGCTTTTCCTCATGTTTTCTGGTTTTCCAATATGTTCTCTGCGTACTTCCAAGTAAAACACTTCCAGACACGTCTGCCAGCAAGCAGCAGAGATGAAGTATGATTTCTTTTTTATATGACAATCTTACACTGTGGTGGGGGAGATGGCAACCCCCAAACCCAAAGCTGGAATTGGTAACTCAGGCAATGAACGTTCATTGCCAGTACAGAAGCATTGCTCTTGAAGGCTCGTTGCACGACTTGCCTCACTCCCATGTAGGATTCGACTGGCTCAGCCGCAGGTATCTGGCTGGATACCCATGTCTGGGGGTGCTGAGCCCTACGTGCTGTGCCTGGGGTAAGTACCTGGGACCTGCAGTATTGGGGCCGTTTCTCCCCCAGGGCTGGAAGAAGGGTGTGATCGTGGTGTTGCAGGGTACAGCCATTTGGCCAGCCTCTGGTTTTCACAGCCTTAGTGGAGGTCAAAGATTTGGTGGATGCTTTACAGCACGTAAGGAACAAGGAAGCAGTTCCACATCTGCAGATAATTAAAACTCAATTTGAAGTTCCTCCCTATTCTAAACTGTATACATTACTCAGCTAATCCTATGCAATCTCTGCGTCCATAAAAATAAAACAGAACCTAAGCTTAAAACAGATAGAACGAGTTTTCACAATGACTATTCCTCAAATTAGACAAATTCTTGCCTAAACCCCTCAAATAATTAGGAAATCCCTACAGTAAGAAAACTGCCAGCTTGCCTTGTGGGTTTGTTGGGTGAACGGTGAGTGGTTTGGTTGTCCTAAGCATATTGGGAACACTTGTCTGCGATGGTTCCTTGATTTGTACTATTAATTCTTGCTGATGTGAGCAAAAATAATAATAAAAGCCAAAGAAAGTGGTGTCTTATTCCCCCTGTATTGGCTCGACCCCACACTGGATTAGCAGGGAGGTGTGCGCAGCAAAATCCTCCACTGCATCGGGACTGGGGTGCTGTTAGGGAAGGGATGAGAATTCTGTTCTCTGCATGTTTACACAGTATTGTGTGACATTCACTGTTCGTGGACTATCGAGATACCCTCGGAACAGCACAATGAACAGCTGGTGATGCACTATCAGGGGTCTGAAGGCACATCAAGTGCTGCAAATGCCTCTGTGATCCTTGTGGTCACCCGTGCTGCCTTCCTCGCCCCAGTGCCCCTTGGAAGTGGGGTCCCTGCCTGGATTCCAAACCTCGTGCTCCCTGGAAGTGGAAATGCTGCAGCAGAGATGGTGCTGAGCGGGTCTGCAGCAGCCTCTGGTTAGCATGTCCTGCTCTGAGATCTCTACCCCTGAATGAATTATCATGCAACCGTGTATTGTAAAATAGGCTTACCAATTCCCTTGCTGGGAAGAGGGGAAGAGGACAGGGAGGGAATCTGCCAGGTATTTTTAAAATAATTTTCTATTGGTTCTGCTTTCCTGGAGAGAATTATTAATAATCCTTTGTCAGGTTGCCAGGGATCTGTCATTCCAAATGCAGCATAATTAAGTGGGCAGTATCTACAGAGGTGTACAGACATTAAAAATGCATAAATGAAAGAAAGCTATAAAGCAAAATTTTGGAAAGGCACTGGGGAATTTTATTCTCTGAGTGGATAAAAGGACAAAGGCCTTGAACATTAAATATTGGCTACAAGATCTCTTAGGACAGAACGTACTTACTTCTTACGTACTTTTGCTTTCTATTGCATCCACTGAATAATATTGGTAACCCATCGCCGTAAAGGTTTTATTCAGTCCCAATTTAATGACAACTAGAAATAATAAAAGAGGAAACAAACAGACTGGAGTTTGATGAGGAGGAAAAATGTAATTATATGGGCAGCTTTGATTGATAAAGGCAACATCAAGGCAGAAAAATTTCTGCTCCTCATTAATGCAGAGTTTAGTGTCATCTGTTAGCTGTGAGCTAAATACTGAGCTGCCTTTGCCAGTGTACCCCATTGTTTTGTTTCGCACTAGTTGTGTTTGAATTTAACATACAAATATATGTACAGATTGCCTGCTTTTTTCAGACTCCTATCTGAAAATCAGAAGAGAACAAAGACACACACAAGAAAAAAGAGCAACACTTCAGTAAGAGTACAGGAAGCCATTCTGTTCTCAAAAAGCCTGCTAGCTGATTAGTATTGATTAGGTCAAGGTGACCTATTCTAATACAATACAGTTCTTACCATCTCAAATTCAAAATAGCTATAGTAAATAAGATTAATAGAACCAATTTGTTGCTTCCAAGTAACATTGTAATATAGCTTCATATGACTGGGTTCACATTGGAAAATAAATTAATAGCCAGTAAAACGCAGTGGAAGTACAGATATGAATTTCCAGAGCTGTATCCAGTGTTAAGTCCTTTATTGATGTGAAGCCTATGAACCAGATTATCAGCTGATATGAAGTGACATGGTTCTGCAATATTTAAAGAGCTGTCACAGACTTTTTTCTCCCCAAAGTTCAGTCTGTTCCAAGCACTCTTTTACTTTTATTTTCTGCATTTGTGGTTCAGTTTGCCTTTGGTCAACCACTGCACAGTGGTTAGCTTGAACGGGTCACCTAAGCATACTTAAAAACACCAGATATAAAGTTAACTTCTTAATTTTTGGAGAGAAGAAAGACAAAATGGGAGGCCAGCGCTATGTTGTGATGTATTTACAGCATGTGATAGATAAACATAACAGGATAGATTTTCATTCTAGTTAATCTGAGTAAAATATGTACCTTACAGTACTCTCATGCTTTAGGTCAGGGGTCCTCAAACTATGGCCCGCGGGCTGGATATGGCCCCCAGGGTCCTCAATCCAGCCCCAGGTATTTACAGACCGCCCCGCCCCACCCCTGCCGGGAACTGGGGGGGGGGGGGGGGGAACGGAGCAACCGCAGATGACTCCCTGCCACTTCATCTGCGCACTGGCCCCCTGGTTAAAAGTTTGAGGACCCCTGCTTTAGGTGTTAATATAGCCCCATTTGGCAAAAAAAGGCACTCCCTATCTTCTTAGAGTCCGCCTATCTTTTAATCTCATGAAACATGCTCTCATTTTCCCTCTATTTTACACTTATTTCTTTCGTTCTACCAGGTTTCAGCACCTTTTCGGTTGTTTATTGCATCTAGAATGATGTACACAGCTCGCCAAGCAACAAATTACGTTCTCTATAAAAAAAAAATAAATGCTATTTATGTCTAATTAACTTCACTACAGCATGTTCGGCATTATGGGAAGGTAACCTGCTGAGTCCAGGGCAGAACTGTGCCAGATTGAAACTCTCCTAAGTGACTGCTTTTGATGAATAAACAAAGAGGGTCGGCCAAGGTGATGGTAAACAGTATATCTTAATGTATGCACTGCTTGTGTAAACAATGTATTAGCTGTTGGATGCTCATTCGGCTTATCTGCAGACCATTAAAACTACCCTGGTATTTAAAACTACATATGCTTAGGAAAATGCATATTCATTTTTTTTCCCCTGGAGAAACTCAGATGATATTGAATCAATATTTAATTTTAGGGGACAGGCTCAAGACACTGAGAAATTGTGTCTGAGAAACTCTCTGTCTCCTGAAGGCAGAAGTCAAGGGGGCTGTTTGTGGTAAGCTCAGCCTTGTCAGCCACGATGCGATTTGCTTTCAATCATTTCCCCTCTGCCTTACGTGCTGTAATTGTAAGCACAAGGGCTGTTTCTTCAGCTTTCTGTTGGTACATGCCTAACACAAGGGGGTTAACCTGTGTAAAGTAATATAAATAATAAATAACTAGGGAAGCTGCTGTGCCAACTATTGTGCTTATTCAAGCGAGACTTTTAGACTCAGTTTTTACGCTTCTGAAGTGGGGAAAGGATCCCCTTGTCGTGCCAAAAGCTCCCACTGTGATTTACTCTGAGTTACGTCTGCCACAGAAGCAGCCCTGGAAAGAGGCAGACAAATTACACTAGCTCTAATGCTTTTGACAATGTTTACGCTTCACATTAAAATTACAACTTTCTTTTTCCTTTTACGTCTTTTAGTTTTTTCAACTAAATTTTGAAGACACGTGGAGTACTCACACCCCAGCACGAGCAAAAGTGACTTTCATGGGCAATCATACATCAAATATTTTTCTGCACACATCCTGCTGTTGGGTCTTTTGTTCCCCTGCATGTTAGTGTTTTATCTATTCATTTGGGAAAGGTGTCAGACAGTAAAATTAAACATCTCTGGAAACTGAAACACAGAAATTTAAATAAGTGCAGGTTATCTAGAAGATAGTATTTCATATCCACTTCAGGCATATCAAGATGTTCCAGAGCTGAAAAGAGTAATATGACGTGAGTGTTGGGAGCATTGCTAAATTACTTGTGTACAGAATTGAACAAAGTTCTTAAGCAGACCTTATAGTGTAGCTCATTTCCTACAAGTACAGGAGTCATGAGAACTGCTGTTTGAGCCTGCAATGGCAACAAGTTCTTCTGTAAAACAGCAAGTGTGTTAATGTACAGCATATCCCCTTTGCAGACATAATCTGTTACGTCGGATTTTGCCCCAAAGTACCTGTAAGCAAAGGATGGTGCCAAACACCTCACAATGAAAAGGTTGCTGAGGACTAAATAACAACGCTGTGATTTAGGGCACAGTGATGGTGCTCACAGTGAACTGAGTATAAATGAAGTTAAAGTGCTTTGGGCACTGTAATTACCTCTGTTGTCTTTGGTGTGCCAGTACTAGAGGGAAGATTTTATATTGCTGGAGTTAATAAATCATTCTCTAGGAGTACAGCGTAGTGGTCCTTGCGCAACATAATTAACAAGCTAAACTGTGACTACAGCATGGCCAGCTGCAGAGAAAGGTGTTTAATTAAAAGCGGGATGCTTGCAGTGACTCAGACCTCATTCAGGCTACAGTTTCAAGCTTTTATGTACTGGTATGTTAATTTGGACTTTATAAACTGAAAACCATCGTGATGATCATAAAGCCCTTTATCTTGAGGCAGTAATGAGATCTCTGCTTGAACTTTTCCTGAATGCCACATTTCTTAGCATAATGTCAAATCCAGATTCAGCCTGTCTGGGGAGAAATGTACCTCTGCAGAAACTGCCGATGGAGCTCTGTATCGAGGTCTTGATGTCATTTAGGTCAGTCTTTGCTTACACAGGGTAAATCTGTGCATTATGTCCCAGAGCTGTGCTTCACTTGCATAAAATTCCATGAGAAAAATCTGTGCTTATATTTGTGATGAGGACGAAGAAGGCCAAATGAGTTTAGGAGATGTCATCTTACATATTCTCTGCACTGAACTTGGCTGGGTCACTTGGACCCAGACCTTTGAGAGTGTTTTGATTCCTATTAATTGCAGATTTAAAAAGTAAGTTCCCAAGCAGCTTTCAAGGACTTGAGTCTTTGATCCTCCTTGTATGATGCAGAGTGTGCATCAGGTCACAGTGGGCAAGTAAAACTCTCTTTGAAGCATTTTTGATGCTCCCTCCGGAGCAGCACTCTGTGCTGTAGTGCAACACATTGGGAATGTGCACGTGTTCAGCTACCTCAGCTCATCTGGCAACTACAGCTTTTTTCAGCTTTTAACCTAATTTAGATTATTATTATTATTATTTTAATTCTCAGCAGTACACGGGTGTAACAGAAAGGGAAATGAATATAAATATATTTTAAAGATTAATGATTTCTATAATCCTAATATAGTGAGATAGATACACACATGTGTTACTAGAACATGTGCAGGTTCATTCCTTTGACTGCAGAAATGCCTCCCCTGGGTAACCCCCTGGGAACTGCTGAGCACCCTGGAGTGCCTGGGGTCAGCCCATTCTCATTTTCACTGATTTGCTCTGTTTATAGCAATAAAACTACTTCTATTTTGCACCGGTGTAAGAGAAAAAAAGAAATAGTCCTTCCTTTACCTGGGTATAAATTAATTAATTAGATACAGTAAAATATTGTGGGGTTTTTTTTGACTGATTGCTATCAACAAATTTTATCAATGAGATTATCGCAAAGAAAAGAACCCTGAAAAAGTACTGAAATTTTGAAACTTCTTGGAAGGTGCCCACATACCCACGTTTATGAATTTCATCTTGATAGTAGCATTTTTCTTTAAATCATGGGGTAAATGTCTGTCTCATCTGAAAAAAATTATAGTGCTTCAGTTCAAACATTTAAAATCTGAGAGCAGACAGGAGCACCAAGTGGTTTGCACTTTAGCATCGGCCCGTGTGGCTGCAGGATGCCCGTGCGGCTGCAGGATGCTCGTGTGGATGCAGTTTGCCAGTGTGGATGCAGTTTGCCCGTGCGGATGCAGGATGCCCGTGTGGATGCAGGATGCCCGTGCTGCAGCAATGGCAGGCAGCTGCTGTGCAGCCTGCACCAGCCAAGCTGCTCAGCCCTGATCACTGATGAAGCCTTTGCTCCTTGTTATTGAGAACAGCCCCAATTAAGGGCTGCAGCCTAACCATTTTAGTAAAACTAAATTTAAAAAAATCAATTCCTTTGAAGGTTCTGAACAGCAAATGGGAAGGATAGATTTTGCTTGTCTTTAATTGTTATTAAAGGTTTGTATTAAGACAAGTCAAACTGCTTGTTACCATAGGAAATTGTAGTCTTCAGTCAGCAGCTCTCACACTTGTAGATAAAAAATTAAAAGGCTAATTGTGACTGTTACATGGCTTTAATTTACAAAATGTAGGATATTTCTTTGGAAGAGACGTAATTTATTCCAGGCATCTGGAAAACTCAGACTAATAAGAAAAACATACTATTGTGCTGCCTTTGTAGTAGATTGTGAAATGCAATCTTAAAGACACAAGGAAACAAGGCACTTTCTCCCAGCCTCAGAAATCTTCTAACAGAAGTGTTTCACTGTTTCCAACCCACTACTTCCCATAATATCTGCGAGGCCCCACTCTTGTGGTGCTCTCTTTTAGCCTGAAGACAGGGAGATTGTCTTTCCAGAATTCATGGGAGAATGACTGTGCTGTACTCTTGAACCCATAACCAGGTATCTCATTTTGCACAGGTTAACCTCACAAATAAAAAATGCCAGTCCAAATTCCACTCTCCCCCAACATCACAACTTTACTTCTGTAAATTCTAAAGCATATTATTGGCATAAAATCACTATCTTTCCATTCATTTCATTATGCAAATATATATATATATACACACATACTGTATTAGGAAATATATTAATTTAAAAATGTGAGCTGTATTGCTGACCCAATCAAATAATGTATTACCAGCAAGCGGGAAATAATGACTTAGAGATAATGGCAAGGCTAAGTCAGCTGATTAATGCAAGTTTTCTGTCAGAGGGAAGAGTGTGCATGTTCAGATTCTTACAGGTAACAGCTCCGATTACCTGAACGGGATTGAATTCTCTGTTGCATACAAAATCTACCCCTTTACTTCTTAATCCTCAGCTCTAAAACTGGCTAATGGCAAGTGCTGACTGGGGACAAAGTAAGCCTCCACCATGAACTACGGATGTGTTGGTCTCTCTCTGGTTTTCCGTTATTTTGCTGGTCACTGAGGGCAAGCAGAAGGTGGAATTGCCTTTGTTGCAGCATGCGCGGGCCGTGCTGCTGGGGAGAGCTCGTCGCAGCTGCACACATGGGGTGGCTCTGCCAGCCAAGGATGGGGCTCTGCACATCCCACAGTGCTGGAAAAGATAGGAGGTTTATTAACATAATTTGCTTATTTATCTGAAATAAGCCTTCTAGGGGACTTAATATCAAAACTATTACAGTATTTAAAACACAAAGCTATCTATGAATTTGTCTGTGAGAATTTATGAGAAGTCCTGGTGATAATGACATTGTGTCTTCTAATTTCCTTTGAAATAAATCTTGCTTATATCAAATAAAAGAAGAAAAGATTAAAAGCTTAATCTCTGTAGTAATATTTAGATGGGCTAGTTATAAAAATTGTTTTGAAAAACATATCTTTCCTCTTGCTTACCAACACATGGTTTCCATGGAAGGAGCAGAGGCACAGCTCGCTGCATGAGACCTGCGGTGGTGCCACAGCCTCCGCGCTCGAGGCTGCCCTAGCACAAGTTACAGCAACATCCCTGTCTGCACATAGACGTGTCCCTAACAAAGTCTGAGTCCTGAACGAGGACTTGGGGAGATGTCTTCTGAAAAACGACAGAAATGCCTGCTCTATTTTATAGAGAATTTATATTTAAATGCTTGTTTATTAGAAACAGCAAAAATGTGGCTTACATGTTAATTTTATCCAGAGTTCTTGCCTATGGGTAACTTATTTATTTTTAATAAAACTTGTTCTCTTGCATTTTCCTACATTCTCCCTCTACTGTCCCTGCTTTCACTGCTGTAATTAATCAGATTACTGATTCTGCAAATCAGGTGTGTTAATACAGAGGAGGGGAGGGGATGAACAGTTCAATTAATTAAGCCAGGTTGTAGCAGATCATCATCATTTTTCAAGGTGTCAATTGAGAAGATCTCTGGGAGGGATGCAGATTAGCCAGGACCACCTGGGAATTCAGTCTCATTTACCATCACAGCATTTCAGAGCGCTTGGAAATCATACTTGTCAGAGCTAAATGTTAAATCTGCAATAGCTATAAAGCATGTTTGCAGGAGTGTCCTGAAAAGCTGTTAGTTTCCATCTCTGTAATATAGAAATAACCCAGTGAGCCCAAGAAATGTTCTGATGTTGCGCAGAGAGAGTTTTTGTTGGTGGGCTTGGATAAAGTCAGCCAAAGGAAACTAGAAGTTTTAACGGTAACTAAAGCATGGTCTGTGGCCGTGGGAGTGGTCAAGGAGGGGCAGCCAGTAAAGCAGATACGGCGTATGAGGCACAGAACAATAAACATGATTTCTGTGTTTATTCCTTACGTGTCCAGCTAAGAAAACTGAGTTTATGCCCAGCTTGATTCAACATGATGCCATACAAATTTCTAGTTTGCATCTCTTTCTCTAGCCTGAAACTAGACCATCACGACACCAGTCAATATGTTTCCTTGCTTTTACAAGCTATCTCAGTACTCATGGTTACCAGACTGAAAAGCTTTTCACTTGCGGCTTATGCTGAGCATTCACACCTTGGTGTGCCAGCGGGGGTGGGGAGTGCAGGCTCCCGAGGGACACGTCCACCTCATGCATGTTTGCAGCACTGTGCTTTGGGAAACTTCTCCAGCTTTCTGGTACTAAGGACTGGAAAGATCCAGTAATACCTCACCCTGGAGTCATATTTGCGTATCTATAATCTGCAAGCTTCAGTAGGGCTCCCTTTATGAAATTAGTCTATACAGGTGTTTATTTTTCAATATTTTAAAATATTTATTTAAATTTTTGAATATTTATTTACATTTTTGAACACCAGGAGCGCATGCAACCCCCCTGATGTGACCCCAGTTCTTTTTATGCTATAAGCCATGCCCTGTCTCTGTAAGACTACATTTCTATAATGGAATGCTTACTGGTTTTATTGGTTTATTACTATTTATTCTGCAGCTGTGTGCCTGTTTGGGCAGCAAATGAGAGTGCGGTGGGCCTAGGGAGCTCCCTCACCTGGGAGGAGGGTGTGGGGTAGCCCTGCAATGCTTGCCTGGAGCCTGGGATCTCTGTGCTGTAAGGAGGGCTCTGACCAACACCCCAAGGGCATGAAAAGACTTTGCTGGGACTCCAGAGGCTGCTGGACGAAGCTGGAAATGAGAGTGCAATGAAGATCTGAAAAAGGTAGATTTATGTCTATATTTTTAAAGTATTTTTCCCCAGTAGATTTGCATTTTCTGCCTTTAGAGGGTTGTGCTGTTCTGGTTTTCTGTCCTAATACAAGAGATGGGAAGTTCTTTGATGTCTTTATAGAAAGTTTTAGCCTAATGTTTCAGCTGGCTCAGAATCCCTTGGCAGTGATTTATTTTTTTTTTTTAATTGACCCAGTATAGAAAGACTGGCTTCTGTATCCTGAGGAGTATAGCCCTCAGTGTTGCAGGGCTGGTACAGCAGGAAGGAGATCAGATTGCTAACCTGCAGCCAGCTGGGTAGGACTGTTCATTGTCTTCTGTGTGTGCCTTTACCTGTTTTGCTTTCTGACCTTGGCTAGTGAGCTGCAAACTTCTCATCCTGACTTCATTCAGCCTGGTGTGGCAGCCCCCTTGTACGCAGCTGAACCCCTCACACTCGCTGCTAGGCTCGGTGTTTTTAGCCAGAAAAGCTGCAGGTGCTTCTGGATGAGCACGTGGCGCTTTGCAGTGCGACAGAAGCCTCCGGGTATCGGAGCATGGCCTGTTTGCTTGGAGAAAACAGCCTTTTCTCGATGATTATATGTCTGTTTTCAATGCTATATTCAGTATGGTTAAGGGAAATGGTTGGCGAGAACCCTTATCTATCAGACTTGAAATGGCTCCTGGGACAACACATTTTCTCTACAGTAAGAATATAGGTAATATTTACTGGTTTAATGGCAAAAGACTCTGGTGTCATGCTTGGTGCATAACTAGAATTATTTTTGGGTTTTTTTCCCTTTGATATATGGTTATGGTATGAATATTTTTTAGTATTCTCTTTTAAATAAGAAATTAACTTGTTGGGTTTTAAAAAATGTTTTTGTGAATTTGTATTTCATGTACAATAATGACTTGAATCTGAATAATTTAGGGAGGAAATGAGAGTCCTGAACTACCACTAGTTATTCACCAGTGGGTTCAGTAATTAACTGTATGATCAGTGTGGGATTCTTGCCTCTCTTCAGACACAGAGGGTTTCTCCTGAAGGTAGTGGAGGCACAGTTAATTATATCAATATATTGGCAGATGGCTGGTCTCAGGTCTTTCTTTCCTGAAGTTTGGCTTTACTAAAGTCTGAAAGGGACTATGCATTTTGCAGCAAAAAGTTTGTCTCCATACTGGGCTTGCTCTCATCTCTACTTAAAGTTCCTCAACATTCAGTCCTGGGGTTCCTCCCCCTGAATGTTTGTTTCAGTCCCATTTACTCAATGTCCTCATGAGACCAGCTGCTGCTTGCAGACAGGTGCTGGGGAGCTCAATGTCAGCCCGGTGCATGCAACACCGTGGGGCTGCTTGGGTGCGCTGAATTGAACATGAGAAATCATGTTCCATGGTTCCTCAAAATTCACTTTGAAATACAATTGGATCGGCTGAGCCAGAAGCAAAGCTGCTTTTCAGCAGGTATTTGGCAATGTAACTACTAACACTGAACACTCCAAATACCTGAAAACTAGAAGCCACTGCTGGGTAATATGCAGAAGCTGGTGTTCCCAGCATGGCCACTGTGTAATACTTGGTTATGTACCTCTTTGGATCGTGTTTATCTTGATACTTGGCAGCAAAGTGTTCTTGCCTTTTTAAGAGCTATGGCTTCTATCAGATACTATGTATTTTATCAGTCTGCTTAATTAGTAGGTCATTTGCTGATTTTTGGCATTTTGCTTGTCTGGGTTGTGATGTGCCTGCATCACGCTCCACGAGAAACAAGTAATTTAAGGGGACACATGAAAAATCTGCTATTCTGGTGATGCAGCAACCCATTTGTAGATACCTGTATATGACAACAGCAAAAATGCAAGAATGAAGCAACCATTACTGGTGGTGACTAAGGGGCTATGTGTGCTCTCTTGGGTAATCCAGTGTTTTCTATAGACAGCATCATCACACCTTCTTTCATAACATGCTAGAGCCTAATCACATCCCTGGTTCAGTTCCTTTGACCTCTGGAGAGCTGGAAGGTTATTCCAGAGCTTAATTTTTCCAATCATTAGAAAACTTGATATTTTTCAATCTTGGTTTTCAGCCAGCATTTTTTTTTTCTTTCAAACTTTGTTATCTAGCGTAACTGTTTCTTCTCTTCTTCATTTATTTACTGGCACAAAATCTAGCTAATTTTCTAGGCTAAATAAGCAATCTTGTTTTAATCTCATCCTCTGGTCCCACTTCTTGATCATCCTCACAGTTCTTTGCGATGCTTGTATACATTGTAATTCATCTTCCTTGAGCAAAGATGTACAAAGTTATACCTGATACTGAAAATCGAGTTCTTTGTGTTTCTGTCTATTGGAAAAATGAACTCTCTTAATTGCAAATTCCCATTCTACATAAAGCATGCTTGGTTTCCTTTTTTTTTTTTCTTAAATTTATTTCTAACTGATGAGTTCCTCATATTTCACAGAAACTTTTGTTGTTGCTTCTGAAGAGCATAATCTTTCACTTAACTACAACCATGTTTCTATGTCTCCACATGTAGCGGTAAAATTCAGTCATTCTGACTGAGCATCACATAGTTCCTTCCAGTGATGTCTGGTACTCCCCAGTGAATGAACCATCTTGACTTCTATAAGCCAGTTTAATTAGCATATCCAGGCTGGTACCAAATAAAAATCAAGAAGTTAATAACAATCTGTTATAAGGCTGACAGTTCAAGAATTCAGTTGACAATTCCGTTTGAATTGATAGTTTCCGTATTGAATATTCTACTGAAATCCAGATGTAACAGAGTACTTAGCACTAATCATAAGCATAACATTGGAGAGGTTAAATGTGGAAAACTTCGGTTTTTGTTTCATACTATACAATAAACATATCTGTCACTGCTCTTCAGGCAACTGCTTTTTTCAGTCTTGATCACAAGAAAGCTCCCAGGGAACTAGGTACCTACCTGAATGTAACCAAGGGCAAGTTAAAATTCTCAGATAAAGAAGTCCGGATGGGATTATTTTGGTTTGGAGACTAATGTCCTAATTGGCTTTGAGGTAAATAAAAGTTCTGCTGATAGCTGCTACTAGCCTGTTGATTGTAGTCCTTGTGCTGGTGGGGGAGACCTGCTGCGTTTAGTGTGGCCCTCTTCAGCCATACAAGCAGGGAAGCCTGCAGCAGCACAGCTGTTTATGGGAGGGGGTTTGGTAGATATTGTCACGTGAGACTGATGGTGAGTAGTTATGGTTTAGACTATAGAGAATTACAAGAAAAAGTAGTGTCTTTTTTTTTTTTTTTCTCCTTTCCTAATTCATCAGAAGGCAGATGGGTTGGATTTGGCCAGGCTCTTGTGCACAAGTAAAGAAAGGATATTTTATAAACTGGTAAAAGTCTTTGAGTAACTCTTAAATGTGAGCAGCGCAGCTTCGCTGCTGGCTGTATCTGGAGTGCTGACCGATGCCGCTGATGTGGCTCACTGACTTTGTTAGACCTGCTGACTGTGAGGATGTGTTCCAGAAAACACCTTCTCATATTTGTCAAACTGTGTGGGTGTGAAACAAAACAAACGCTCCCACAAACTTTGTTCTGTGGGCAGAATCAAGCTGACAAGCCACGCAAAGCTCAGAAGTTCCTTGCCCCTTGGTGGGCTCGCTTGCTGTGTGCTGGGGGGCTAAGTGCCCTGGCTGGCAGCGCAGCGCCCGAGGCAGTGCCCAGGGCTGCTCCAGCTGTGCCAGGGCATGGGTGGCCGCGCTGGGGGAATAAAATGAGCTGCGTGGTGGCTGTGGCTTTCATCCACACTGCCAGTTGCCTCCATGGTCCTCACGTGTTCTGGGTTTGCTTTTTTTTTAACAGGTGGAGCATTTATTGTCTGTCCTAAGTGGAACTGATGCAGGTTGGACACAGTCCACTTGTGAAAGCAATGTAAAAACTTCTGGGTACCCAGCCAGGTATTCAAGGACTGTTTTGATGACAAGTGCCACTTGAAAGAAGGCAACAAGCCCCTGCCAAGTGACACAGCCAGCTCTGCTGTCACAGGGTGTTCTGCTGCTCACCTGCTCCTTCTCCAGGTGCTATTTTGGACCTCAGAGAATATCCTGATGAGGAGCTATTTAAAAATGCAGATGGATGCTAGAAAAGCATCACCTCTTCCTGTGCTTGTGCCTGGGTGCAGAGCACCTTGGTTCCCTCTGTCTCAAAGCTACGGATGGGTAGAAACTCTGTCAGCTGGGGAGGAGGAGGGAGAAGACAGGTACGCGACTGCTGTGTGTAACAACAGGAAAGGAGTCCTGGAGCTTAAGTTGGGTCTAGCTGGTCCCTGGGCTGGAGCAGTGAAGGGAGGGAGATGAGAGGGCAGGGTATGGCACAGGAGGGAACAGAGATCGTGCTCGAAGAAATAAGCTTTTCTTTAATGCTTTTAACAACAGTGCCAACTTACTCATTTTCCAGAAGCAAAGAAGTTAAAGCTGTTTGGAATGCTGGAAAAGCTCTAATGTTTTGTAAATATCTTGCATTTCTCTCTTTATTTGAAAACTTGGTATCCTGTCGTTCCAAGAGCTTTCAATGCTGTAAACTCACCCCTCGGAGAAGGGGAGATCTGTGGACCTTGTGCTTGTAAAGGTGCATGGTTGTGGCTATGTTACATCAACCCTGAAAATTATTTAACTCAGATTATGCTCCTGCATAACATATACATTTCTTGGTATGAAGAAGTACCTTGGCCTACGACTTGGGCTGACCAGCTCTGCCTCTGCTTCATCTGCAAGAAGCTGCATTCTCTGTGTATTTATTTACTGACACACTGCATGGCAATTGTTCTTCTTTAATATTCTGTTGTCTAATTGCAGTTAATTGTGATTCTTAGTCTTGCTAATTAAAGTAAACCATGCTCTGCCGGCCATCCTTTCTTTCAATGGCACAATAAGGTTTTTTTTTCTTCTCCTTGGAAGGTGCATGTGGTTTAATGTAAGTGTCTCAATAATGAAGATTTATTGGCAAAGGCTATAGAGGGTTGTGTGGCTGTATGTGAAAGCAACATACTGGGTTTAAAAAAAAAAGCAACACACCAGGAACAGACAAGTCAGAGCCTATAAAACACTTTACTGATGTGAATGGCAGTCAGTATGATCTTAGTTTTATGTCTAAACTAAGGTAGGTAAATCTAAGACCTTTAATTAAAACCATTAGAAGCCTGTAAAGTTGCTGGCACCTGTTTGACAGGTGAAACGTTACCTCTGAGCAATTAGCATTTCAAGCACATTGTACTGGCATCTCTGTGGTACTCCCGTAGGAGTCGAATCTTGTAAGACTTTTCATACTGAATGCTTTTGATTTCATGGCTAAACAGTTGGTCAGATCACCATATTCCTTTAATGTTTATAAATCTGGTCAAATTAGGTCCAAAATTTTATGTTAAAGGTAGGTCTGTGTAAGAGCCTCCAGATTAATCTGTTTTGATCCACTACAGATTTCTTACAAGACCTAGAATTTGAACATGATCTGCATGAATGTTTTTATGCTTGCATGTAAGTGTTGGTGAGAGAACTGGCTTTGAGGTTTCAGATAACTCCCATGAAGTAGAAGACGTTTGTGTTTAGAGGAAATATTTAACTGGCATACTCTGCAGAATGCAGATTTACAGTTTAGCCTTAGGAAGAATTGAAAAGTCACCAACAATAGACTCTTTGAGGCTCTGGTCATAAAAGTTAACAAGTAATGGGACTTGTAAGAAGATGGTTACAATATATTTTTTATTATTAAAAAAGGGTTCATAAAATGCTGGAGTTGTAATTCATATCACTAATATTCCAGATTATCAGATGAGAAATCTCAGGTCAGGCACTGCTGGCTCTTGGTGATGTGGTTTTATTCCACTCTGTCCCTGTGCTCACCTCCTGGAGTCCATAAATAGCTGCTAATTACAACCTGCTTTCTCTCCCCTCTGCTCCTCTCCTACTTGTTAAATAACAACTGTATGTTGAAGCCAACCAAGTAATCAAGGGAAAACTATATTAGGCTCTCCATCTGATGTGTCATTTTAGAAGGAAATTTTTAATAATGAATTAACATCTGATTTTCAGTCTTCTGCAATGCTATTTGCATATATAGTTCTGTTATTAATTACTTAGCAGACCTGTGAAGGATACGTAGTGGCACAGTTCACATGTTGCTTTTTAAGTGTGCAGCATCATTCAAAAGTTCATAATGGTATCGCTTATAAGACACAGTGTGATCCTTGGCAGCACAGTTGCTGTGCTTAGCGGCATTCCCCGTGCAAGTCCTCCAGCACTATCTCTGTCCTGCAGCACCCTGGTTATTGGCTGGCCGCTGGGGCTTTCCCTACGGGACACTGCAGACTCAAACAGCAACAGAAAACTCCTTACCTGCCCAGCCTTGTTCACAGATCACTGTTGCAAACCCCATGGGAACCCCTTGTTTATCTATCTTAAGGAGATCCAAGAGATGCCCCACCAGATTTTAAAGCCATTGTAGGATCCCTAAGGCTACATGTAGATTTTTCTAGAGAAGCCCCTACCTGGAGGACTTTAGGCTCACCATAAAGGCGGTATGGCACGATCTACCTCACTGTTTAATATTTTATACCCCTCCTGTAGTTCTGTAGAGCCCCCATGGTGGACTGGTACTCACTGAGCAGCTGAGCCCAGAGTGGTCTGCATGTCGGCACAGGGGGCGCGGGTCTGACATGTTCTTAGAGTCATAGTTCTTGACAGTAACTGTAAAAGCAATGAAGAAATACTACAGAAAGCATCTGGTTCCCACATCACCTCCAAGGCAATCTGTACACCTTGCAGTCTGACCCCTCCAAGGAATGGAATGCAAATTTCCAGAGTCTTCAGCAAACTCATTCACTTATGTGGTGCTTTAACTGAACGAAAGGGAGAACAGGACACTTTGAGCTTGAATGTTAGTTTGATCAATCAAAAATCCAATTAAATCCAAAAGATATTTCTGAAATTTACATGAAAATTATCTGGAAAAAAACACAGTTTTCTTCATATTTAAGAAACGGAAACAGGTTAAGTTTTATTTTAAGAGCTACTGTTTTCCCTCCTGTACTACGGTGACTTCAGTTCCTTCAAAAAGAGGCACATCCAACCTGAACCTTTGCTTTCCAGTGAGTGAATTTATTTTGCTCTTTTTTTCTTTTTTTGTTTGTTGTTTGTTTCCTTTTGGATTTGCTTCTTCCTGCATGCCTCTGTCTGTGCACCCAAATACGTTCTTTATCCTGGTTTGCTTTGGGCAAATATTCTTGTTTACTGAATAACCAGAGATATGGAAACTTAACTTTGATTCCTGTGCTGGAGATGTGATTGCCTTGCCTAGGGGAGGTGACAAAGATTGACAGGGGCACTGACATTTTGGTCCATTTGTCTTCAGGAGCTTTGGTCATTATGATCTCAACCTGTGTTAAATGTGACTCTCTTTTGACTCTTGAAGAGGTTGGGAGAGGGAGACATTGATATGGGAAAGTTGCTGCCTGGCAGCTGACAGTCCTTTCCCTCCAGCTTTGACTTACTCAAACTATTGAGGAAGATGATTTGGGGAACTCTGAATTCCCCAGCATTTGAAAGGTGGGATGAAAGGGCAGGATCATCAAAAGCAAGAGTTCTCAAAATATTTAGGCAAGAAGACATGATCTGAGTTGTGGAGGGTACCCCTCTTTAGCAGATTAGTGGATGGGTCTCAAAGACCTTGCTTTCTCTATCTCTCCTGGAATTTGGAGTTCTTGTTTTCTCTTGCTTCCCTCTAGTCCTGCCACTGCATTTTTAGAAACATTGCCATGGACTCCAGCAGCTGTTACTAAAACCCAAATAATGACTTTTAAGCCCCACAGCACTGTGCGGGTGTGCTGTTAGAGGGGCTGTCTCCAGTCACTGTTCTCACCCCTTTTTTGTCACCTCTACACCAGAAGGGTAAGTTTGAAAGATGTATAAACCTTTAAAAATTAATGTAGGCTTTCTTCAGCTCAATACCTTCACTTTTTCTTTTTGTATTTAACTTCTTCCTAAATTTTCAGCTTTCTTCCTCTTAATTTATTTACTTTTTCAATACCTTTAAATATGGGTAAGATAAGATATATTTTGAGGTGAGTTGTCTCTGCGTTCATTACTTTATCGTCTAACTGGAAAGATGCTAAAAATTGTCAATCCTTGAAAATCAAAATGAAAAGTCTTGAGGAATTTTCAGAACAGTAATTTTTATCTCTTTTCAGCTATATACAGAACCTCTGAAATATGTATTGTTGAAGAAAATACCTACATATTTTAAATACTGTAGCTGAATTGTCCTTTATAAGGTCAGATATCAATTTTGAGAGCTTTTGAAGGAAAGGAACGTCCAGTCCTATCGTATTTAAATCCTTAAAGAGCTTTAATTGTCTCTTCCTAGAAATAAAGTACAAGTGATAAAATTTATTTGAGTATCAACCATTTCATAAGACAAGCTGGAAGATTCCCAAACGTGGATGACAGGGACTGCAGACTGAAACCATAATTGCAATGAGAAGAGACACAACACTCCTTTGAAAGGTGGTCTTAGATTTCAGTTAGTACAGTAAAGCACTTAAATGAAAAAAGAAAGGATAAATTAAAAATATCAGATAGAATGATTGTGTAGTTCAGGAATTGTGAAACCCAGGTTTTCATTAATACTTGAAAATCAAACAAAGAAGAATTGTGCAATACTTTTATGTGTGTGATCTAAGCAACAAGAACAGGCATCTCAGATGAAAGCATGACAAATTTGCTCTTTGCATCTATTTTACAGGACTTACACATGCTAAGACAAAGTAACTTAAGATATAGATTTCCTAATTTTGTCACTTTAATAAATGTGATTTCCTATTGATTATTTTCCTTGTGGGAAGAATCTGAAGAATTTAATCTTAAATTTTACTTCGGACTCTGGGAGCGGCTTTTTTTTTTTTTTTCTCTTCCTGGGAAGAGTTAAAAGTATTCAATTTCTAAAAACATAAATATTTCCCCAAATTATCTAGTTTATCATTCACTATAGTATGATCTTTTGAAATAATGAAGAAATTAAAATAAAATCCAAGGTGTGTTTGTTAACATTCTGGTCCATGGCAAAGCCCCTGTTACTTGGAGGCGGTCATGTTGCTGTGACTTTAACACCATTAGCAGAGTAGTTATGTACCAAATTGAGAATATTTAGATACCAGCTCTCTAGAAAATAGTCTCACATACTTGAATATCCATTGGGTGCTTGGGTTGACTAAATCCAGTTGGAAAAGGCTGAAAGTAGGCTGCATGTCATCTCCAGATCAGCATAAGCATTTGAGATTTACAAAACCAAGTTCTGATTTGACCGAGTTGTGATTACAGCCAGAAATAACAATGTGCTTTAACTACGGTACAATAATTCATCTATTTTTAATATTGTATCTTTTAAATCTCCCAAATGGAATAAATTATGGATCAAAGTTGAGTTTTATTGGGGTAGGGGTGTGTGTCTAACCAGCTTTTATACTCTTAAACCAAACTGAATCAGTCATGATTACTCAGATTTTATTACTCATACGACACAAATCATACTCTCTGTTGTGATCGGATGACCACAATCTCCAGATCCACAGTCACTGTCAGCTTACTGTGAGGTGTTTGTGCTTTCCAGGTAAAGGGCTGTGTTAAAATGGGTTAACTAACTCTGGGACATAATTTCCTTGTCTGTACCAGATAGAGATTTCATGTCTGCATCAGCCTATTTAATTTGCTGCCAGTGGTAGTTATTTCTTTCTTACCTCCTTGGAGAATTTCTCCATTAATGAGCAAATTAAGACTTCTGGCTTTGTACCATTAAGAGTCTTTGACTTATTCTACGTGCACTACCTTCGGAGCATGTTTGGCTGTGTTGCCTGCTTAGCTGGATGTCATTTCTACTTAGGTAACTGCTCTCAAAAAAACACAAGGAGCACACTAGTTATGCAGGTTAGCAAGTTCATTCTGTCCTTCAGTGTCCACTTTCACATAGTATATAGGTCCATACGTTCTCTACTTTGGTATACCTAAACACAGAGATAGAACATTTGCTCCCCACCTATACAGTGACTTAGCTGGAGAGTTAGGGATATGAGATGTGTGGAAGAATTATGAGGAAATGTCTGCTTAGGCTGATGATTTGGTGGAGGAAGGGTTTGAAAAATAAGGGTGAGTTTACAGAGGCAAGTTGAACAGTTTCTATGTTTAAGATGCCAGTAAAGGCTGCCTCCTTGTTCCCTCCTTCCTCCCTGTGCGGTTCTTGCAACGCTTGCAGTCACTCATCAAATTAACATTATCAAGCCCAACCCATGAAACCACTTCACAACATGTCTCATCAGCCAGCCTTCCTGTGTCATTTCATTTAGTTTGATCGCTAATATAACCTGATTTGACTTGCTGGAGCACAACATATGTCAACTGGAAAAGAAAAAAGGAAATCTATTGAAGTGCAGCTAAGACAAGCCTTTGTTTGTTTCTAAAACTAAGAAAAACGAGTTAAGCCTACAGCAAATGTGCTGTATAAGAGAAGTGAAGTCAGGAGACATTAGCAAAGAAAGATGTACTTTTATCTTTGGAGCTATCTTAAGTTCTTATTGAAGATGGTGGTAAATCACTGGGGATTAAATATAATGTCTATTAGTCTTAAAATCAACTACAGATATATTTGAGCAAGTACTTCAGGGTTACAGGCAGTGAATATTCCTCTGTTGGCTCCACTGGGAGCAGAACTGGATAGATGCTGAGCATGCTGGAAATCTGCTCTGTAGTCAGTCATGATGTTTGGGTCCCCGAGACTTTGTAAGCTTATTCATCTTGTGATTCTGCTTTATTAATGCTTCATCAATAATTTTTCTGACTCTCTGCAAAATAAGTCTTCTGAATTAGAGCTCTGTTAAAGTGTTTTCAATTATACATTACACAAAAGCTAACAACTTGCTGTTCTGTTCCTCTGCATGCTTATTGCTAATAAATCATGGGATCCAACATGTCCTGGTTCAGATACTCTGTCGTTTCTGAGGGGGAATGATGTAATAGGGTTGCTAAAAAAGGAAATAGTATAGATTTCCTTTAGTCATCGTGTCATCAAAAAAGTGTAAATCTGACCAGTTTGAAAAATCTAAATTGATTTATTATGTATTAGGAAAATTCCTTAATATATTTTCTGTATTGCACAATGTTGAAACTTCCAAGTACTGTACTTTGAAAAATAGAGCTGTTGCTTGTAAATAGATTTTCTTAAATTATCTAAAAGCATGAATATAGAAAACTGAAGGTGGCAAAGGATAGTATTTCCACCACCACCACCACCCCCCCAGCTCCCTGCTTTGGATCAGACATCTTGTATTTTAAGAAAAAGAGGCAATGGAGAGACATTTCCCTAGTGGTGAGATCCATAAATTCTTGACAAGTTATGTGATACTTGAATAAAATAATCACTCTGACAAAAGAAAAAAAAATATCACTGCTATCTCAGTATGCCATGTATTATGTGGTGACAACTCTGTGGCAAGTTCTGTAGCCCGTAGAAAATGTCATTTGCAACTCTTCTATATTAACTGTGATAGAATACAACGTGGTGAGAGGCACCCGGTTCTGTGGTTACAAGAGGGAGAAGCGAGTGGCACAGGGGACAGTGCCTGTGGCTCGTGTACGCAGAGCAGCCTCCGTGCTGCAGGTCTCCAACACCCCATGCCCAAGAGGTGCAGCCCCCCTGTAGACCCTCAATAATTCAGTGTGGCTCTGTTGGCTTTGTTCCTGAGATGTTCTGGCTGCTTAGGATCGAGCAGTTGGGTCCTCCTGGCTCTCCTACCCTCTTTCCATGTCACTTCACCCTTTGGTGCTGGCTGAATGAGCACAGCGCTGTGCATTCTGCCTAAAGGTAGGATACTTTGGCAAGGTGGTCCCATAAAGGAACTTGATGTGCAGTTATGAGTGTTTGTGGTATTTATGGGGTATGGAAAATTGCTTTCTCCTGTCTTTGTATTTCCTCTCCCATGTCTTTACAGCTGCTGTTTTTCTGTGTAGTTTTCTGAGAGTGTTGGACGTGCAGTGGTAGCTGAGCTGAGGGACGAAGGGTAATTAATTGCTCAGCTGACCTCAGAAGGCCAGACTGGAGAAGTCAAAGCTGTGGGCTGGTTGGAAGCATCTGTAACAACAGCTCTTCCAGGCTTCATAAAGCGGTTCTGTAAGGGGAGCTGAAAAGCACAGGAACAGTTGTGATTTTTCAGATTTGAACCTCCAAATGCACAAAATGACACTGGAAATCACAAAGTGCTTGAGCCACCCCAAGGACAGAGGTATGTAGCCTGATCATAAGCGCATAGCTTCCTGCTATAGTTTCTAGCACCTATTGGTTTCTTTTTCTACCAAGTTCAAGTTCCAGTCCAGCAGACTCTCATATGGCAGGAGACTCAAACATCAAAACGTGACATTAAGCTTTAATAAAAAATGTTATTCCAGATCTAATACAGGAACTTCAAAAGAAGCAGAGATAGATGCATGCCATTTGTATTGGTTTTAACAGCAAAAATGTAGTTTTGATGCACAGAAAATTCTGGCAATGGCTTATAGCATCACCATCACACCAGCAATGTTATTGCAGTCATATTAAGCCAGCTGACTAACTTGTTGGGCAATAGTTAGGACTAATGAGCAAAAGCCTATATATTTATACATAATTTTCCTGACACTATTTCCAGTATTATTTGTCTTGGAGATTCCCAAATTAATATTGATTTTTATGACCTAATAATATGTTGGTTGTTTAGCTTGAATCCTTTTTATGTGGCTTCTTTTTACGGGTCGTTGACACTGTCGAAGTTAGATGTGTTTTGAAATGACACAGTAAGTTATAAAAGCATGTATAGTCTGGTGTTTGTGCTGTAGAACGCGTTCTCTGCCTCCAGGCTTGTTTGGGCTGCGTGCAGAGTTTTAAAGTTTCAAGCATTATGCAAATTTTAAAAATTATCTTCCGGATGGTATATTAAGCCTTGATCCCGCCGCAGGCAACACTGACAATTTCCCTGCGCCGTGTGTTGGCCAGCGCAGGGAGTGAAGTGATCCCCACCGCTACGGGGGCTGCCACCTATTGCCAGGAGAATGACAACACCTGAAGTAGATTAAAATACTCTTTCCAATACATTTTTGAATGGAAAATATAGCATTTTTGTCAGTTTTTCTTATACAAAGTACTAATTCCATAAAGTCCTGCTTTCCAGTGAAAATCCTTTACAAATGAGATTTGTGAATCCCAGGTGTGTGGCTGTTTTGTTGCTTGTTGGGAAACTGAAAATTGTGAACAATAATTGAATTTCACTCAGTTTCCTATGTCAGAAACAAAACAAACCCCAGAATATAGTGGCTGTTTTGGCTTGGATGGGTACCCTTCCTGCAGTTCCATCTTTTAGCTTTAATATATCTGGGTTTTCTTCTGCTGTATCCTGTACACTGGAAAAAATGGGAGAGGGCAAGATGTTTCCAAGCTACCTTTTGAGTGAACTCTGGAGCTCTTTTTTCAACAAGGCTAGCAAATTAGGTTAATTCTAAGAGTTGCTAATCGCTTAGCGGTGTTCATGGACAAAGCTTTAATTCCACAACTGTTTTGAATACAAGATTGTGGCTCTTCCATTACTTTGTTAGAAATAATTTTATAAGGTAGCTAGATTACAGCTTGAATATTTTGAAAGATTCATCATGTAGTTTTCAAGACTTGCAGATGAAATTTGAATTATCCTTGTTCATCACTTAAGTTAATTTCTACCATGTAAAGATAATTTCAGGGGCCGGGGGGAGGAGGTAAAACCTAGACCCGTCAAATAAGTTATTACTTGCAAATTATTCATTCAGATTTAATGGAAAATTATTTATATATATATAGTAAGTAGAAAGTATATTAATCTAGTTTTAAAAACTGTCTCATGGAAATTAATATAGAAATATGTTCTCAATGGAAAATTCTTCTGTTTCAAGAATACTATATTAAGATAATAATGAATACATTATGAAAATGTAATTGCATATTTTAAAGTAATTATCCAACTGATCATTAAATTCCTGTTGCAAACGGTAATTAGGAAAATACTTAGATTTATTTAAGTATAGACACTGTAAAATGACAGTAAAGGTCAGAATCCACTGTAATAGAGAATAATTGACTGGCAGTTGACCCTTAGGATTCTCCTTTTAAGAATTCTTACTTTTAAAGATAGCTCATGGAAGCTGGACAATACATTTTACTCATGTTTAATATAGCCTGTGAGCTAAACTTCTGAGGTGAGAGAGAGATGAGCTGGCACTTTGAGAAAATGCCAGAGAACTGCCTTGACTGCAGCCTGCCCAACAGACATACCTTTTGCCCTATTTAGATTTTAAGATTGTGTTTTCATGTTCAATTACCTTCTGTAAGATGGAGATAATTTTAAGCTACTGATTGCAATGAAGAGCCTGGCACAGAGTTAATGTTCTTCTGGCACCAAACCAGGGCTCACGTGGAGGTTTCAGTCTGCAGATGCTCCAAAACCCTTCCATGAAACTGTGTTTGCATTTGGGGAAATTATGTACAATTTTCTGCCTTAACAGTTTAATTCCCTCTTGCTGGGTGATGTGGTGAGCAGGTAAGTAACCTTCAATTTTGGCCTAAATAGCGCGCTTTTTTTTTTTTTTTTTCAAAATCAGATTCTGTATGTATTTTGCTTGCTTATGTAGGTTTGTATATATATACTTCCCAAACAATTTCTCTACTTGTGGATAGTATCTCTGGGCACTTAAAAGAAAAAGCAAAACCAGCCAAGAGCTCTGAAATGTAACTGAAGCACCAGAACACTGTCTCTCCCTCAACCCCATACTGCAGGAGGGGAAACAAGGTGTTTTTCTCATCAGGGCTCAAGACATTTGACAGAAAGGGATGGTGGTGGTGGTAAGATGCTTTTGAAAGCTACAGGGCAATTGCAAGCTGCTTAGGGCCTCTGAAGGCAGAGATGATAGGCATTCATCACAAATCAGCAGAACATGGGTGTTTGCATCAATATCATCAAAGCTGGAGCATTGTTTTATGTCAGCTGCTGTTTCAAAATGACACTCAAGTGTAAGTGCACGTGGATCTCCCTGCAGCAGTCTGCGCTGGGTACCGCGCTCCGGCAAGGCTGAGCCCTCCTGTGCGTCAGGGCAATAAACCACCAGTATGTGCATACCCTCGTGTAAAGGGCTTGGGATGCTTTTGGCACTTGCTCTCAATGAAGTTGTTCATGCAGCTAGCTTGTCTGCTCAGAGCCCAGTGCCCCTCGGCTGGCGTGCTGCAGCCCCTGCCCTCCTGGTGTGCCCCTCTGCCTTGAAGCTGATGCACCTGAGGGCAGGGCTGAAGTCCCATCGCAAACACACTGAGAAGCCAGGACTCAAGGAGACCCAGACATCTCAGCATCTCACTGGAGATTTCTGTTGCACTGGGAAGCTTCGAAATTTTATTTTATTTATTTATTTATTTATTGGGGGGGGGGGGGGGCAGGGCAGGCAAATTTTGTCTAAATCACCATGACTGGCTCACTCGGCACAGGAGAGGATCAGTAGATCAAATTCTGCATACAGAACAGTGATTTTCTGCAGATGTCACACTGTTTGGTCCCAGGACCAAGCTACAGAAGTAATTCAAAGCTGTCAGAAGGACCAAGAATTGCTGGGATCATATGTACTTGGAGTGTATCTGTATGCTTTAATATGGTCCAAACTAATGTATTTTTTTAGCGCTTCTGGAATTAAACTACTAATTTAATTTCCTCTTAAAGAAGTTTAGTTGGTGTTCACCAAAACTGCTCTGTGTATTGCATTAATACCTGGTAATTGGGATTGATTAGAGGATTTGTTTCTAATCTGCTCTGCCTTTCTAATTACAACACTAAGGTATATTCAGCCTCTACAGCTGACACTGAGATGCTGCCATTGAAAGATGAGGCAAAATACTGAAATGGTTGTTAATAATAGGTTGGGATTTCCTATGGGCAAATTAAAATGCTAGTTTTTGATATGACATCTCACAATATTAAAAGATTAAGCAAGGGAATTGCACCTGTGCAGTTATATTAATAGTGATACCAAAAAGCATTTTTCCACATGTGGCTTAGATGATGAGGCCAATTAACACGTTGTTGTTGGCCTTTGTGAACCTGCCGATCAACAGGCATGTGAAGAATTTCTGTAGGCTGTTCTCACGTGGCATTTTCAGGCATGTGTAAATATGGGCTCATAAACAAGAATATAAAAGGGAACCTAGTCTTCAGTTAGTGCTTTGCCAGCATGTGTGTTGCTGTCCTGCGTGAAGGGTCTCTCCTCTTTGTTCTTTCTCCTTTCTCCTTGCAACCTGCAAGCATAAGTCTGCTGGAGACTTGCTACCATGTGTGCTGTCGCCCATCGTGTGCGAGGTTTGGAGGTGCGATGGCTGGGAGGGCACAGGTAGGGCGATTCGCACGGTGATTAGCTCTACTGTGCTTATTAGTTGTAACATCCAAGCCCATGCTCTTTTTAAGTCTTCATATTTGCATATCTTGATGAGAACAATGACTTAACACCTTTTGTCTCTTAGGGTCTGCTAATGTAATGATTGATGCTTTGAATCTTAAGACTGATTTGAGCCTATCTACACTGGGCCTTGCTAATTGCCAGAATTAAATACTGTTGTAGGACTGAATTTGCCCATGTAGCATCACTTCATATTTCTCTTTTAATTTTAGACTAGAATTAGATAGATATCTTCCTAAACTAAATTATTCAGCATTGCATCTCATGAATCTCAGCAGTGTGCACACTGTGGTGCATGCTCTGTGCTCTCATCTGAGAAATGCCTCAGCATTGTGTAATAGGCAATTTAGGGAAAATATCCTTTGATCGGATATCTTTGTTGCTGAGAAGAGAGCAGAGTAAACGCAGAGTAAAATACTTCTTTTTTTTTTCCCAAAGAATTGGGTATCTTTCAAGATAAATTTAAATAATTCATGGAAATTTACTGGAGATTTCTAATTAAAACTGATTAGAAGCACTCTTTTATCACATGTGATTTACCTCTGAACAGTTTCAGATTCTTTATAAGACATTTTTATATGCATATTTTTGGCCTGTAATTAAAGTAGATTTTTAAAAAATATTTAGCTTTCTCCAGGAAGCTTAAAAAAATATTGGTAGTCTCTTTTCACGCTGATTTAGGGCTTTGAATCAAAAACAGCATCCAACTTGGTTAAAGGTTAGTGTCTTTAAAGCTGTTCACATGAATCACTGGGATCCATCTGTAGTCCTCAAAGTATCTATTTCTGTATTTGCCTCTTGCGACATTTTGCTAAAACTGGGTCAAGTTAATAACCTCCCTAAAGCAAGCTAATTTGCTGAGCAGTACATCTTGACACGTTTTTATTAGTAAAAGCAACACTCCAGGTTTGTTTGTTTGCATATTTTTGTCCTATTTCAAATACCAGCAGGCATACTTGGTTGTCACTTCCACGACTAAGTAATTTTCCGCATCTCTTGGAATATGTAGCTGTGGTGTGGAGGCTGCGGTGGGACCCGCCGAAGCACCTGGCAGCAGCACAGCTGTACGGCAGGCAGGGTGGCCACTGCCTCGTGTCTCCAGTCCTTGCTCAAAGCTCTGCAGGGAGAGGAAGATGCTGAGATGTGGGGCTGCAGGCTCGGGTCCCACGGTTGGGTCCTCTGTGTGGGAACACTATGTCAGAGAGTCATTACGTCTCCAGGGGTGGTGGTTGGCACCACAAACTGGTCCCTGCTCAGGTCAGTGCTGCTGGGGAGGGATGTACACAGCCCCGGGAGCAGCCACCTTGGGTCAGCATCTCCAGCACGTGCTCTGTACCTGCAGGGTGACACTGCTCAGTACTGCACGGCCATGGGCTGTTGGGAGAACAGCCAGCCAGAGAAAGGTAGGGATGCTCTCTGCTGCTGCAACTGTCCCCAGCCCAGATGCCAGCCTGGAAAATGTTTGTAAATGAAATGAGAATCAGGAGAACAGGGAAGAAACAGGATGGAAACGAAAAAATGTATTTCTTCTGCTTCAAAGAATACTAGAGATGCAGTTAGGTGCAACTACACTCCCTGCAGAGTTTAACACCTGCTCTGACCCACTTAGATCTTCCTTTCCCAGACTTTTCCCTGTGGTTACCTGGAGAAACTATTGATTCTGTTCTCCCCGTGTTATGGTGCAGTGTGGCTGGTCATGCTGACGTAGTGGCGGCTCAGTTGGGATTTGATGGCATTTCAGGGGCTGTGGGAGATGGAAACTGCTCTCTGTGTGAGATCTGAAAGTCTGCAAAATAGATTAATTCTTCAGTGCAAAGCATGGGTGTGAGTATACAGCTTTTCTGTAACATAACTGCAGTCTTAGAAGAGACTAGATTTATTTTTTTTTATTTTTTTAAAGATGCAGCTTGTTTTCTCTGTTCCTGGAACTTGCTATTCATTAATATTTTATTTGTAAACATTTCATAAGCATTATGAATCTCCCCAAGTAACTTGTTCATAATTGTATATATTTTCAATAATTATTTACAAGTTTGGTATTGACATAGTGTTCTTCCATCCAGTCTCCTAAAAGTGCTACAGAAATAACAATGAAATACTATAAAGAAATGGGTAAAAGTTTCTTCTAGATATACAGCACTTTGACTAGGAAATCCAAATCTCATGCTTTCTGTTAAGCAGTAACAATACGTAGCTATGCATTTAAGATGCTTTAATGGCTTTTTTTTTTCTTTAACAAAGGTATGAGGCTATCACATCCCTTAAATTGCACTCAATAGATGTGTATTTCTTTATAGCATGCATGACCCTGATTTAAATAAATATTTAAACACAATTATGCTACTGAACAATTCAGTGGTATGGTGAGTTATTCCAGAAATTATCTTTCGAGCATGTGCTTTGATGCCACATCAGGAGGGCAGCTGCTTAAGACAGCATTGCATACAAAGAAAAGGATGCTTAGTGAGCAGTGGAGGTGTCCCCTGCCAGAGGGGTCGTCCTGAGCCACCAGTAGCTCCTCGGAGCAGGGGTGAAATTTGGTGCAGGTGAGGGCAGCCAAGCTGCCAGAGCAAGGAGCAGGCGATTAACTCCCAGGGCACTAATGTCTGCAGCTGGACTACTCCAAGGCACCAGTCAATGCCTACGTTTTTGGAGAAGACAGTCTTGGTTTTGGTGTTGTGGTTTTTATCGCTAGATGCTTTCTAGGAGTCAGCCTGGTTGAACCTCACACAACTGGCCTGGGCCCACTGGCCCAGCCTGCCCAGACCCCCCTGCAGCCTCCTGCCCCCCAGCACATCAACACCCCCCACACCCGGTGTCATCTGTAAACATACTGAGGTGCCCGCGATCCCCTCGTCCAGGTCACTGATGAAGACGCTGAGCAGGACCAGCCCCCGCGCTGAGCCCTGGACACCCCGTGCGCCCAGTCCCAGCAGGATGTGACTCCATTCCCCACCTCCCCCGGACCGGCCGCCCAGGGCCCAGCGAAGCGAGCGCCTGCCCCAGCCGTGAGCAGCCGGTGTCCCCAGGAGCTGCTGCGGGAGATGGTGCCAAAGGCTTTGCTAAGGCCCGGGCAGGCACCGTCCGCAGCCTTACCCTCACCCGTGGTGCGGGTCACCTTGTCACAGAAGGAGATCAGGTCCGTCAGGCAGGACCTGCCTGTCATAACCCCGCGCTGGCTGGGCCTGATCCCCCAGCTGTCCTGTACGTGCCACCTGATGGCACTCAGGGTGATCTGCTCCATAACGTCCCCCGTCACTGAGGTCAGGCTGACAGCCTGTGGCTCCCCGGATCCTCCTTCCAGCCCTTCTTGCAGGTGGGAGTCACGTTGGCTCCCCCCAGGCAGCTGGGACCCCCTGGTTAGCCAAGGCTGCCGAGAAATGGTGGTGCATTTATTTATGGCTTAGTCTTCTTGGTAGCATAGGATGAGCTCCAGCAAATTAGTTGGGTTATTTTTATGCTTATAAAAAAATATGTTCACACAGTTTAAAAAAAAAAAAAAAAAAAAAGGTATCCCATTGGATGGGAGTTGCATCTCAAATCAAAGAGCAAATGATAAATACTCCTCCTGAACCTGGCCGAGCAGGGAGAGGTGCTCCCACGGCCACCAGCATCCATAGGCAAACCTGCCCAGGCTCCAGCTAACTGTAGGGTGGGCTTGAAAACAAAACTGAAAATACCTCAGTGCTACTGCTTGTTACTTTAATTAGCAAATGTTTTCTGCAGCAGCCTTAAATTGTTGCAAAGGAAGCTGCTTGGAAGACTTTTCCAGGAAGTTTTACATACAGGGTCACAATCTATACCTGCTCATTTTTTTTCTGATTTTGTTTATTTTAACTGTTAAAATACATTATTAATATCTGATGTGACATGTAAATTTCATCACTTGCAAAAGCTTGTTGTTGGTTTGTTCTTTCACTTGTTTTTTGGGCTTTTTTTTTTGTTTGTTTTGTTGTCCAAAAGTTAAGAAAACCAAACACAGAAGAGCTCAAAATAGAAGCCCCAGTTATATAGCATGGGGCTATAGGACTGAATTTTGCCAGGATTCTGCCACCTGTACTGTAATTATGAGGGGTTGGGTCATTATTTTCTGATTATATTAATATATAAAAATATTATACATTAGTATGAATTTTATTATATTGTTTAGATATGAGTATTTTCTTCCATTTCAACAAGCAGTCAGAAGTGTAAAAGGACAGGCTTGCTTTTTAGAAGATAATTTTTATAATTGTCTCATTAAAAAAGATGATCTGTTATTCTTGGGTTGGATTTTTAGGACTTTATTCGATCTATTGTAAAACTGAAAGGGTAGGAAGTTCCCAGGGAAATCACTGTTACTGTACAGGTTCAGGCTGAACTTTCCTCTCACCCCGCACTGGTACCTTCAGTTAATTTCTAGAGACAATGGTCTTTGCAAAAGCTTTTGAAAGAGGAGTTGAATTTACTGCTGGTTTTATTGTACCCTCTGTTTCTGTTGATTGTACAGCTTCAGAGAACGGGGATATGAGGCAGAATGTTGAGTAAAAGACACCTCCCCTCCCCTGGGGGACTGGGGGTACAGGAATGCCACCTGCCCTCGGAGTGGGCAGGAGCAACGTGTATCCACATTACCCTTCTTCATTTCTGTCTCTGTATAGTAGGAGATACTCACCCACTTGTCTCCTGTTTAACAATAACCTCCTGCAGAGTATAAAATCCACTTACGTTAAATGCAGGATGTGCTGTATGTAATGCAGGAGCCTATGATTTCTTGGATAAAAGCAGAATTTCATCAACGTGCTTTTTCCCCAACATAAGACCGATGTCACTGCACAACAATAATCTAGTTTCACTGCTAGCAATAGAACAATGAAATTGTTCTATTAAGTTTATTCAAGCGTAATAACTCCTGCTAATAAATTAGAAAAGGAAAAATAAGACTCTGATATAGTATGTCTAATGGAACAAACACCAGTGATGCCACGAGTTCCTTACAGTCTGTAAACTGTGGGTTTTTCCAGAGCAAATGTTTTAGATATACTGTTGAACAGTGGAGCTAAAAATTAAAAAGACTAGTTTTGGAACATCATCATGTAATTTTATTGAGAACAGATGGGTGGAAAACTCCCTCGAGTGCTGTATTAGCTGCCTGCCATTCATAGGATGGCAGCTGATAATGTACTTGATGGACCTTTGTGTCCATCCGTTAGTCGATCTATCCAATATTCCCTGGCTAAGGAAACACTTTAAACAGCATAGTTAAATGCCAGAGACGTTTTGTAGTATTTATAGATTTTAATAGTTCACACTTTAGAACATTTTCTGTGGTTCATCAAGTGTTATCTTGATTTGTATCATGTCTTAGGAGTTTATCTTAATGACTGACATATGTAACGTAGCTATACCATTCGGTATTCAGTGCTCTGATAAGACCATCTGAAATAACACTTACTGTGATTTATTTCCATACTGACTGATTATCATATACTAATTCATGTACATCTTAAAGTATAGATTTTGCTTCGTGAAACTATAGAATTTTTGGAGAAATAATCTTGGTATTTTCAGAAAAAGCAAAGGCGGGGGAAGCTCCTGGAGTTACCTGTCCTCTCCCCAACTCTGTACTGATGTTGGGTGACTAGGGATACTGTATGTTCCATGGAAAGGCTATTAATTTGGTTGTCAAATAAAACAGCCATTTCAAAAGAGAGAACGCTTAATGGATTGTGGGGGTTTGATCTTCCCCTCCTCCCCCCTTATTTCCTGTTGCTTTATCTATACTTGATTGGGAAAAGTGTCTTGAAAAAATAGAGCTTCATAACTGAGATTGGATCACTCGTCCTCTAGAAAGAATGTACTCTGCAGCTCCCCTGGTTATTAAACAAATAAATGCAAAAGGATTAACACCAGCTTGTGCGGTTACCAAGAGGTTAAAGCATTACTTAAAGCAGTAAAAAGGATGTGAAGATTTAGTGCTGCTGTGCAGTGCACTAAATAACACCGAATTAACTCATAAAACATGTCAACACTTGGTACTTCAGCCACTGCGCCTGTGTACAGCTGCCTGCTGTGTTGGCAATGAGGTTTTGTAGGCACCTTCAGAGAAAATACTCAGTGGCACAACATATTTGTGAAGAGACTTACCTAAGCCAGAGAAGGAGTAACTTTAAAGCATGTATTTCTTTTTTTTATGACCTTACTATAAATGCAAGTGTCTGTTCTCCATGAAAAAGGTTCCTAAATCAGGACTGGGAGAAGGAAAGAAGAGAAAAACACCGGGTTGCTAGTGTCGACTTGAGATTTGCTGTATAAATCTAAATTATCAGGAGAGTTTTAGACAGCAAAATGATGTTTACTATGGCTACTCCTACAAAAGCTATGTTGTTTGTAAATTTTCACTGTAGTGTAGTTTTTCTAAAATAATTTTTTGATCTGGACAACATCACAGCAAATGGACATTTTTTTCTCTTCCCTGACCTAGTAATGTCTGATGGCTGGAGTAACTACAGCAAACATTTCATTGCCAAATCTGTGTAGGTATTTTCACAGCATTTTTTAGCTACTCTTAGTGGGAGAACAGGAGAAGGGATGCTGTGATTTTGTCTTACTCTTATTACTTGCAACCATCCATCTCCTTTTCCTCCATTGCTTGTGCTGAGTGTGCTTCATTGTGCTGTGGCTTTTGACTCCTAATTCCTGAGCCTCTGCTGCATGGGTTCCTCCTACCTCTTGTCTCCAGTATGCTCCTTCCTTCCTCCTAGGACATCAGCTGGAGTATTTTCTTCGTTTCACGTCTGGTCTGAGAAACATTTTTACTTCTTTTGCTGGGTCACTTTAGTCATTGGTAGAAGTGTTTGTGCAGGTTCCTCTGATTTTCGAGCTGCACCTACAAGCATCTTGACTTCTCCTTGGCAATGGAAAATTTGAAAAATAGCTCACATATTGGAAATTCCCGTATTAGATGACAGCCTAGCCTCTGCAAGCAAATGGAAAGTACTCAGCGTGGATGTTTCACAGCTCTTGATGAAACTCTACTCTAGGTGAGAGGGGAAAAAGAAGTGTTTGAATTATTTGGATGTAATTTCAAAGTCATGAGTAAAACAGACTTTCATTTGAACATGCCATCCCTTTTGGCCTGCTCTGCAGAATAAAATGATGGTGAAGGCTGTGATTTGGATAAAAGAAGCTGATTCATCAGAGTAAAAAGAATATTAATTACATACTTAACTGGAGGTTATTTTGTTCAGTCAACTACGAACACTTGTCTGAACTCATTCTCTTGTGTATAAATGTAAACACTCTCCTGTTGTCAAATAGTCATAAAATAATATTTATGATGATAATTTGTTTTTTAGGGCCCAAGGAAAACTACGTGGAAACTTTGAGTTTGTGGCTTTCAATGTGTTGAGTATATTTGTAGTTGAGTAGAGAAGCTGTGAAATACCTTTCACGGTTTAATTTCAAGATGGTTTGTTTCTTGTTGGAGTACAGAGGAGATGGTCTGGATGACCTCCTGTAGATGTTTCAGTTCTTTTACGGGAGCAGTATGTAAATTCATCCCAGGAGATCACAATTCTTAGAGTCTTTAAGACCAGGGTAGTCAGGCTTTCATGGGAGTCTTGAGTTTGCTCAAGGCTTCATGGCTTCCTTTTTAAAATTCTGGAGCATTGTTGTTTTTCTCTATGGCTTGTCAGATCTTATTAATGTCATATCTGAACATCTTATTAAGAAAGTAATTTCCTAATGTACCTGTGGTATCATAGCTATCCTCACAGTACCCTTGCAAAGCACTGGAAAAGTTAACCTCGTTTTGCAGCTGGGAAAACTGAATGATGGAATATGAAAGATAGATCAGGGAAGGATTTTTGGTGCCATTTATGCTTCTGTGCCCAAAGTTGTGGTTATGAAAATCCCACTCAGCTGCTGCCTGAATTCTTGAAGTAGCTTCTCCTCCAGGCTCCGAGGTCCTTGTGTGTCTTGCTCTGCTTCTCCACACCCTCAGAAAGACATTGGTTCGTCTGGATCCGGACAGTAGGACTTGGGCAGTGGGACAGAGATATTCCAGTGCTGGGTGAAGGCTGGGCTTTAGGCACAAAGCAATGGGGACTCTCTTTTCCCAAGCCAGTGCAGCCAGCTGTCACGTGTACCTGAGCATGTTCTTGGTGATGATGCTGAGCCAAGTCCTTTCTCTTGCCTGCATTGCCCACCTCCCTGGAGAGGACCAGACTTGAAGGCCTGCAGGGTCTTTGGTGCCATTTGGGAACACAGGACAGTTTCTGTTCATTCCATGAGTGTCTTGCTGTCTAGCACAAGTCTGGCTCCTGGTTTGGGTATTTAAAGACTTCAATGTAAGAAGTCTTTTGTCCCTGCTTGTGCTGGGTGTTCTTTGTTTCCCCCCTTGCTTCAAGAAAAATGGGGTTCCATAGACAGGAATAATATTGCATTTACATAGCATGACAATGTGGAAAAACAGTAAATATATATATGTAAAAATAACCAATGTATTAAATTATTTCATAATCAGAGCATCAAAGAAAATAGGAATGTCAGGGTCCCTTAAAAAATATCTAGTTTGTTTAACCTCATATTTTATGGACTTCTGGTAGTTCCCAGACATCAAAGTTTTGAAAAAGATGAGGAAAAGACCTGCATGTACATTTGTTAATTTGGTATGTTAGCTTTGGGGGAGCTGCAGGTAGAAGATGGCATTAGGCAGTTACTGCAGCCTAATTAAAATGTTTAGCTGTAGCAGGAAAACCACAGTTAGGTAAGTAACATCTTATTTCAGAGATGTACTTATGCCCACTGTATCATTATGATTTGTGGAGTTTCTTTTTCTTCAAAAAAGTTGGGTAGTCACTTTGTTAGAAGCTTGTTCTAATTTACCCTTTTGCTCTAATGACTCTAAAACTGCTCCTAACCAATAAATGTGTAGCTGCTGCTTCAACCAACCAAAAGAAACCCTCCAGTTGATGGGCTGTAACCCTTGCTGCTCCAGAGCCTGACAGCTGGAGCAATTTGCACAGTGCATAGTCCTGTGGGTTTTGTATTCTTACCTCTGTGGACATGGAGATCTGTTTATTCCCTTGGCTGGGTTTTTGGCAGCCTTTTACTACGCACCATCTGCGATTCTCTTCTGTTAACCACAAAGAGTTGCTGAGGTGGAGAACCAGGGGTGTGTGGAGAACGTGCGCTTCCGTCCTTGCAGACAGGCTGCCCACCGGGGAGGACAAAACCCATGAGGGGAGCCTTCAGGCATCTCCTGTCTGTGTCATCAGTGACCATCACAGAGTTTTAAACTAGAAGTTTAAAGTGGTGAGTTTGGCCTCTGGATGTGAAGTTTAGAGTTTGCACTTCTACCATTACCACGGCATTTTTGTGACTATGCTAGGTGCATAAAACTTCAGCTATTGGAGCCACCTGCAGTTAAATGGTTGTGCTTGAGTTTCAAAATACTGAAAAGAAATAAATAGTAGGCTTAGTACTGCCTCTAATGGAGCAGCTGAGCAGTCTGAATCCCCTTTTATCAGAGAATGAAAACTTGGTGAAATTGCCCCAAATGGATAAGGATGATTTATATAGTGAAACTATTTTCTCTATCAGTTAAAAATAAGTAATGCCTAAGCCTTTGATATAGATGTCTCAATTGCTTTTGGATACCTTTGTTCTTATGGTTAAAATAGCATAAAAGTTGTCTGAATATATTGCAGGTGATCATGTCATTTGGAAATCTCTTGAATTTAAAGTATTATAGGAAGCACACATATAATTTGAAAATGAAAAAAAAAAAAAAACCAAACCCAAAACTTAGACAGTTACCTCTACTCTTCATATTGATTTGTACAGATTTTGGATACCGGCTGGATGATTCCTCAATAGCTCAATTCTGAGACTTCTATAGTTTGATAAGTTTGGTGTATTTGCTGTGCTATATTCTAGTACGACATTCCCTACTTGAATTAACTCTTTGCTTGCTAATCTAAACACCAGCTTTTTATTCAGTGTAGAGGAATGCATCATTTAGAATCGGACTGTAATTTCCATCGCTCCAGAGTTTTGTACGGCCTTTAGATGTCGTGCACAAGTGATCTGCCAAAGGCTTGGATTTCACTTCTTCACATATATATCCTTAAGCAAAGCAAAATGAGGGGTAGCCTGTTTTAGTTCATCAGAAAAAAACCCAACAGAACTCACAGAAGACTTGAATGCTTGAAGAGTTGCCTCTCCATTCAGCTGCATCAGCTGGTCTAACAAAACGTACTGCCTTTTCCTGCAGTCTTCCCCTCGCTATACCTTTGACCATTGCAGCTATAAAAGTATGAACGCTCCATATATTTTTGCATTCTTGTATTTATTAATAAGGTCATAAAAAACCCTGATGTTATTAAGAACTTCTATTTTTCCCTTGTAAAAAATGTCCTCCTGCTTTCTCTTTACTTCCAAAAAAGATGTTGTATCAAATTATGGGATCAGCATATCCAGTCTGATGGCTGAGTCATCAGTGGAAAGAGCACAGAGAGAAGAACTGTAGTTTTCCATTACTTGCAGAAGATAAAAATGTTTATTTTTTCCTGCATTCTACATACGCATAATTGCTCAATTCCTCTTATACTTGGCATTTTGAGATCGCTGCTTTAGTGACGTTTTCTCCTGAGTCTTCTGAGGCAAGGTGGGCCACCAAACTGCTGGTTCTGTTTTTAGATGCTGAGAGCTATGAATGTTTAAGCTCCTTCCCTGCCTGTGTTTTCAGTTCCTGTAGCGCATCCTAATTTCATGAGCCAGCAGCCCACGCTGGTAGCGTGGACGCCCGCTTGCCCATGGCCGGTCCATCGTTGCTGCCGGGCCCTGCAGTGCTTGCTCACGTACCGTGTTTCTGAGAAGGTAGATGGGAATGTAGCTCTTCAAACATCAACCAGTCAGGAAACCATTTGTAATGTAGACTTCATTCTGAAGTTTAGAAATACTATATTTGATTATGTGTTAATTTACTTTGAAAAGCACCTAAAGGTATTTATTATAGTACACAAAAGTTGGAATTGGCGAAGTATAATGGAAAACACTGCAGAAGTTGATTAAGATCCAGTGTCAAACTGTCTTGTGTGGATTATTGAAAAGACGACCAAAAATAATAGACCAAATCTTTGCTGGTTTGGACAGTTATTGAAAAATAAATCCTTGTTTTCAAGGAAAAACAAAAGTTGAAATTAAATGGACCAAAATGCTTTAGTTGCTTACAGCTGTGGTGTTCAGATTCTGGCCACCTCCTTCTGTATAAGGTCACATTAGGAGAACTGGCTGTAATTGAAAGTGAAACAAAAAAAGCCCACCAAAATAACCTGAGTTTCTTGTAAAAATCATGATGTGCTTGGAGGTGTGCACGGAGTGGGCAGCAAAAACCAAATAAAAAAACCCTTTGCACGACCACAAGGATTAGCCTAAATACCATGCAGATTTTGAGCCTGCCCTGCAGTTGGTTAGCTTATTGAACAAATTTCAAATTCATTCTATTTACAGTAATTATTTGAGGTGAGTAACGATGGACTGTGAATTTACAGCTAGCGTAATGCAAAATTGTTATCGCAGTGTGCAGATCGCTGATGGCTCTTTCCAGTGCACAGCCCCCGCTTGACTTTGGGTAGGAACATGGCCCTGGATACAGATCTGAGGTCAAAGAGGGTGTAGCTGCTCAGGAATGATGTCTGGTGGTTTCTCCCACTCCCATAGGCAATCATATACTCAATATTAACGTGCTTCTAGTCTTGGCCAGTTTAATTCCTCTGGTTTGAAATTGAATGGAAAGAAGGATAAATTATTTGAAAATTGAAGACATTTATCTATGACATTCAATTAAAGGGACTTCTCCTGATCCATGAAATTCCTAGTGCAGCATAAATGTATCTAACCCTCATCAATGATAAGGCTATCCATCAGCTCACATAGTCTTTCCTATTACCAGAAGTTTATCTTCAGATTTAGTGGAAGCCATTTATAAATTCATTTTAAAGGTATTTATGTTGCTTGGAGAGGATATTATATAGTATAATTCCAAGCTGAAAATCAAGCTGTGATAACCACTCTCTATCTGACATACCAAGCTTTCCAATCACACTTTATCACGGTTATGGATGTCGGTAAACAAACAGGTTTTTCTCAGAAACAATACAGATAAGCAAAGGTGGCTGAGAAGTTGCAAAGAGTAATTTAGAGAGGTAAGCAGCCTGGTAGATGCTTTTGTTTTCAGTATCCTTTGTAAGAAAAAGTACATACCTCCCCTTATATTTAAAAAATTACTTTGAATAATTCAATAAGATGATTTTCTATCCCTTACTTGTCTGCTCCAGCATAGAAATAAAGGGATTAATGCTTTGTCAGTCAGTCACGTAGGACCTCGTATCAAAAGCTGCTGCAAATGTCGAGGAAAGCTGATGTGGGGGAAGAGAAAGTTCCCTTCACTTTCCATTAAGGAGAAAGGGATGCTCGCTTGTCTGCACTGAAACGTGGGTCCCCAAGGAAAACAAAGAAGGATTTTATGAAGCTGGACTGACCCTTGTAATCACATGGGCTGTACTCGCCGATCACTAACCTGGACCGACCCTCCCGGTCACAGCTGCTGAACGAAAGTTACTGGTTTGGGCTTTTCATTTTCCCTTCATCTACAGAAGTTTGTGGGTGCTGAAGTTTGCAAATGGGACAAGGAAATCCTTTCTTCCTTATTTTTGTTAGAAAAGTAACCTTGAACCAAATTAGATCTTTTATTTAAATAGTCAAAGAAACTGTTTCATGTCTCTTTCTCGGAAGCCTCCACCTGCCTTGCACTCGGTCTTGTGCCATTGTTGATGGGGTCGTTTGGGGCTGATGATGCATTAATCCTGTTGGTAGATTGAACCCTCTGTTTTCTCCATGAATTCCATTTCTTGTCACGTGCATTTCAGATAAGCTGAAGCTATGTCCTGTGGTTCTGCTCATGACCTCTGGTGCTCCTCCATTTTGTTTTGGTGGTGGTTGTTGTTATTATTATTATTATTGTTTTAATTCTTTGGTTGCTTTCAATTTTGTCTGGTTGTTGGGAACTAGTAATGTTTTCAAGATACATATTTGTGAAATGATGCTATTTGAGAAGAATGTTACACAAGTCTGAATGAATTCAGCATGCTTGCTGCATTTTGCACAGCACAAGGAAAGATAGCTGATTACATTTTCTTAATATTAATTAGTTCAGGAGGTGACGCTGCTGAGGTGTTCAGAGTCAGGCTGCTGTCTCACCTGGGATGTAGCAGGGACTGCTGTCCTTGTTTCCCCTCTTCTGCGAGGGAAAAAATGGTACCCCCCAAAATATTCTATCATCTAAGCAAACTCACTGGTGTTTGTGAAGTTTTTTGTCAGCCCCTGATCAGAAGCCTTTCTCTGCCTTCCAGGTGTTGTTATTCAGCGATGCAGTCTGGTCTTTTCCAGGGTAGACAGGGTAGACATTGCTTACATACATCAGCTTTTATTATGTGATTGATCACTTTGCAGCAAGAAACTTTATTGGGCTTGTACCAGTTCATGCTATATTTAAATTTGGTCTTGTGAGACGCTTTTTTTCAGAAATTGTGTTGTACTTGGATTCAAAACAGCCACTCAGAAAATAGTCTATATTACTATATAGTGAACCCAAATACTATTTTTCATTTGTTTATTAGAGTCTGAGTGTAGTAGCGTGGAAGGGAGGAATTGTAGTACCATAGGGATGTGGCGATGCGGAAGATCGCGTGTTGTGACGGGAACGTAGGAACTAAGTAGAAAACTGCCCACGAAGGGGATGGCTCTGTTACTAGTATATAAGTGCCTGTGTCTTTCAATAAACTGCCATTTTGCCTTCCTCTCCATGAGAGTCTGAGTGCTGATGGTCCCTCGGGTGCTGCGCTGAGGTTTGGACATGTCATGAGCTGCAAAAAGTGGTGACCCTGACGTGATCCTGGGAGGCAGCGCGCTGGACAACGCTGGACCTCCGGAGGGGTGATGAAGCTGGAAAAAGATGTTGATGTTGATTTCGTGGTACAGGTATTGAAAAAATGGGTGAAGTAGGTGGGGGGAAAATGCCCATGGAAAGATATAACGGAAATCATCCTATGGATGAAGGGCAGAGGGTTGATTGTTAACCCGCAAGATATTATGCATTGTGAACTGTGGGAAAAATTTGAACAAGAAATTTGGGAGTCTGAGAAAGCAGGCACGATGGCGTGGGGTTCAACCTGGGGTAAGATATGTTGTGCTATGAACAAAAAACACGAAGGGGCTCAAATATGGGCTGCGGCGGGAGTATCTATATTTGGTACAGAGCGTCCTCGGCTCCTGGGAATAAATCGGGAAACACAGGTGGGCACTTCATTAGCAGGGGACTCTAAACCTCCTAGTCCTCCTCCTAGTCCACCGGATAATTTACCAGACAGCCCACCGGCAGAAAGACAGGCGGAATGCTATCCGGTAGAAGATAAGAGTGCAAAGTGGGATCAAAAGAGCTTATACCCGACAGATGATCTGGCAAATTTACTGCGGAGATTAAAAGTTGAGGAACAAGAACCGCAGGAAAGGGATAAGGCAAAAGAAAGTAGTGTGCAGGAGGCTATTAGGCAAGGTGAAAACATTGCGCAGAATAGACAAAGCAGGGGACAACACCCAAACATGGCGCCGGCAAGAACAGCCACAGAGTTATTCAGACGTGGCAACCCCTCCTTCCTCTAGTTCAGATGAAGAGAAGGATTCAAAAAACTGTGATAACGCAGCCAGCAATGAACTAACTACCTGACGCAGATTGGTTGCTTAAATACATCAGCCCAAAGGGATAATGTTAACCCAAAAGAAGTTGATATTGTTTGCACTTTGAATGTTGATGGTTGTCTTTATGTAGATGCTAATGTAATGGAAAGCTATGATGGGACCATGACACCCACATAAGTCAACACATGCATTATGCTTATCAGCATGTTCATTTAAATGCAATGTAGCTTTGGATGAAGCATGTAATGATGTAGTTGGTTTATGGAACTGATGGGAACATATTGCAGCGGTTCTTCTCTTATCCGGAGTAACAGCAGGGAAAGCATTAAAAAATTAAATCACCTTGTTTGTTAGGCAGTTAAGAGTGCGAGTCAAATTTGCCACCATTATATACAAAACAGAGCAACTATTAGCTTTTTGTTGTTGGCTCAAGTACATGACTCTGAGGATTTTGATGGTATGTGCTGCATGGATTTCAGGCCCCATTGCAGCAACATGTTACCAAAATCTGAGAAAATGTCAGCCATTTTGGCATCAATTCACTCAATTGGCAATATTGTTTGTTTGCTATTGCCTTGGTTGCTGTCATGTTTGCAAGGGCCCTGCAGAACATGACAAACCTGGTACTAGCTGTTCAAAAAACAAAAAGGGGGAATTGTTGGGGTATGTAAACAGGATGTGAAGAATCAGAACTTAGAACCGCAGCATATGGGCACCTACAGCAACAGCAAATAGCAAGCAAGAAGAAGGACACAAAAACCTATCAGGGTCTAACACCTGTACTGTCTAAGATATATAGTTTGTATACACAATAAAGGCCATTTTGTCTGAAAGAAAAAAAAAATTCACATCCCCGCGGGACTTGTTTACGTTAACCTTTGCCCTGCATTCAAGTTCTATATTGCTGGTGTTGCCTCCTGGCCATTTACGGCCTCCTTCACGTTTTGCACTTTGTGCACACGTGCCCCCACCACCCCCTAAGTGTTCATTTTCTGGCTGGTAGCTTCAGAATTTAAATTAATGATGTGCAATATCTTGTCAAATGACCAGTGGCCATGAATGCCAGCAGAAATGCCAGAGGAGCAACGTTTGACCAATTGATGGGCACAGGGGTCTTTGCGACACAGCAGGCACAAACACGCTTGCGTGGCAGAATACTGCGAGCAACGACACAGGCTCAGAAATCCTCATTTGTTGAGGTGAGTCAATATGAGTGCGCAAAAGAACCATGGATGACCATTAAACACAAGTTAAATGAACCATTTTAGACTTTGCAGTCAGGCTTCAGAGGGCGATAGCTAATTCTAACCTGCCACCAGCTACTCATGATGCGGTATTGACAGAGGCTTTGTGTAGTAATGCTAACCCGATTGCACAAAGTATTTTGCAGACTCTGTCATCTTCGACACTGTTACCTCGTCCATTGCGAACAGTTGCACTTCAGGAGAAAGCAGGTCCATCAGGAACACCAACCCTGCTGGTGCAAGTCGTAACTGCACAGATGTGTCATCACTGTGGACAACCTGGTCACATTAAATGGAAAAGGAGGGATCCAAAGTTTTTAGCACTGCTACTGGTTTTGGTGTCCTTGGTCAATGGTGATTGCCCGTACAACTGGACACTGATACAACTTCAAGAATCGCGAATACTACAATCTATAGTGACTCCGGGTGCTCCCTCCTTCAACGTCACGGTCTGTCAGCTGATGGGCCCAGATCTACTGAATGGTTGGCGAGCCCCAAATTGTGCTAGTAACAGTAACAGATGGGACACTGGGGGTAGGAATACATATTGGTGCCCAAGTTCAAGTCCTGGTAGGAGTTGTTATAATTCCCCTGGTTATTTTTATTGTGCCTACTGGGGCTGCGAAACTATTGCCACAGCATGGACCCTGAGTCAACCTGATAGATTTCTTACAGTAACGTGGGGTCCCTCTGGCTGTAAGACCCCTTCTAAAACTGATGGTGGGACGCTATGGCACCGTGGGACTTGTAGGTACCTCTGGATAAATGTCACTAACCTGTCCAATCCAGCTTGGTTTATTGGCAAAACTTGGGGAGTAATGCTTTGGACATCAGGTACTGATAGGGGCACCCTTATTAAAATCGTAAAAGAAACCCCATGGTACACCCCTCAACCTCAACCCCTAGGCCCCAAAGTAGTAATCTCAGTGCTTCTACCCCCACAGACCCGTGCCCCCGACACAACTCCTGAAGCGCTTAAAGGTACAATTCGTGTCCCTCAAAAGACTCGTACCGAAAGCCCTGACCCTTATGCCCTTTAGTCCATGATGCAGATGATGTATTTGACCTTGAATGAATCTAATCCGAACCTCACTAACCCCTGTTGGTTCTGCTATGGCAGCAAACCCCCGTTTTACGAAGGTATTGCTTGGGATGGCACCTATAATTTCTCTATGGCAAATAACCCCGGTTCATGTAAGCAGGAGACGTCTAATATCGGCCTCATGATGTTAGCACTCGGGGGCAGGGTGGGGGGGAACCTGTCTGGGCTGGGTGAAAAGGAGCAGGGTCTCATTGTGTGCTTATAACATCTCAATAGTCCTTTAGTGGAAACATCAAATGGGTTATTCCCAGAGAAGGAGGGTGGTGGATTTGTTCCAAGAAGGGCCTTGTACCGTGTGTATCACTTTGAACCTTTTAATAACATCACTGATTTTTGTATCCAAGTCTTAGTTATGCCAAGGTTTCTGTATTATCCCTTGGAGGACATCTATGCACACTGGGAAAAACAACCACCACCTGTCTGGGTCAAGAGGGAGCTGATAACAGCCATAACGGCCGCAACCCTCATGGCACTTGGAATCACCGGAACGGCGACTGGCGTCACCTCCCTAGTTCAACAACAGAACGGCTGGACCTCCTTGCGTGCAGCAGTTGATGAGGATTTAGAAAGACTTGAATGATCTATCTCGGCCCTAGAGAAATCCCTATCCTCGTTATCGGAGGTGGTCCTACAGAATAGGTGGGGCCTAGACCTTCTTTTCTTACAGCGAGGAGGCCTCTGTGCAGCCCTGCAAGAAGAGTGCTGTTGTATGCGGACCACACGGGCATGGTTAGAGATTCACTAGCGAAATTGCATGAGGGTTTGTTACAGCGTAAACAAGAACGTGAGGCACAGCAAGCATGGTATGAATCCTGGTTTAACCAATCACCCTTGCTAACCACTTTATTATCTAGTCTTGCTGGTCCTCTTCTTATTCTGATGTTGCTTTTAACTTTTGGACCTTGCATTTTAATAGATTAGTAGCATTTATTAAGTCTTGCTTAGACACAGTAGAGGGATAGTATGTTTTGTTGGCTCACATGACCGACCATCATCACCAATGCACTTAATGTTGTATCTTTGTTAGCATGGAAGGGGGGAATTGTAGTACCATAGGGATGTGGCGATGTGGAAGATCATGTGTTGTGACGGAAACGTAGGAACTAAGTAGAAAACTGCCCACAAAGGGAATGGCTCTGTTACTAGTATATAAGTGCCTGTGTCTTTCAATAAACTGCGGTTTTGCCTTCCTCTCCATGAGAGTCTGAGTGCTGATGGTCCCTCGGGTGCTGCGCTGAAGTTTGGACGCGTCATGAGCTGCAACATCTGAGGACTAGTTAGCTCCAACTACAATATTTTGGAATTACAGTGTGGTAAGGCTGTCATCTTAGAGATATAGGAATAAACTACAACTTTTGGAATGATATGAGTTCATTGGGAAAAGAAGCCCTGAAATCTCTTTAATAGACCACAGAAATTCCCATATGCATGTCGGAAAATGAGGCAAAAAGACATCATCATCCGGGACTTAATGGTGGTAGCTGTTAAAACTCGAGCCACAGGCTTCACCAGAAATCTATATTCAGACCCAGTTTTCAACTAAAAAGGGGGGGGGGAAAACCAAAACCTCTACAAACAAATGTACATTGCTCAATACTCCAATATTCCTGGTCCACTAAAACTTCTCTAATGAGAAATTAAGAATGAAGCAGAGCATGGAAGTGAGCAAAATTTGATTTATGCTTCAGGAGGAGTAGGTCAATAGTCCCAGGCTGAATGCAAGGTTGAAATATGAAACAATCATGTTGGCATCCATCATTGAGACCTGTGGTCGTCCTTGAGAAAAGGACCTGCCAATACACTCCCCGTTCCTTGGAATTTATTAATAAGGAAAGGAAAAATTATAAATCATTTCTTGGGAAAAATAAAACCAGAATTAGTTTCATAGCCTGAGCCAATGAGCAGCACTACTAGGCTACCTGTTTCAAAACAGAGATAGTTTTATGGCGAATGTGTGCACAGAATCACATCAAAGTACATTTCAGGAGAACTAGGACTTCTGTATAATTTAAAGAGGCAGCTTTCCTTGGAGCTAAATAGGAATTGAATAATGCCATAGGCGTTTTCACATTCATACATGATTTAAGAATTATTAAGATGGATTACCACCCTTACAAATGCTTGTAATAGAGGCGCCCAAATTATGAGAGGAATCTTCTGTTGCACAAAAAGCTCTGTAATTGATTTCTAATTATTGATCATAGCAGAATCCCTTTTATGCAGTAGCAACAAGTGTTGGAGGATAATTTATATTTAGAGGATATTTATGGATAATTATTACCAAAAGCAGGTGATATAATCTGTTTCAAAATATGATCTGTTTAAAAGCCTTTGTGCTTTACGCAATGTAGTGTTCTTGAAGTGCTCGAATGTGTTCTTCCCTTGATCATGCAGAGGTCGGAAGCAGCAGCTATTGCTTTAACAGCATTTCAGAAGGATGCAGGAGGAGACAAGTGAGCTTTAGCAGGGCTTCGACAGGTCCAGGCTGGCGGGCTGGAGCAGCCGTCAGTTCTGCGTGTTGCTGTACGCGCAGCACCTCCTGATGCTTTAGTATGGCTGACCCACAATCCTCCAATTATACTGCTTTTCATTTTGGAGGAACTTTTAGGGGTAAATGTTGTGTATTCCCCTGACCTGATGGATGAAAATTTAACTGCCAATAAGGGGTATTTTGGGTTTGGTTTTTTAAGACTTACTTAGCACAGGACGTCGACCCACAATGGTGCAGGCTTCCTTGTGGCGCCCTACCCTAGGCTGCCTTGTCCTTCTGGGGAACAACTTCAGGCCAGCTGGTGGCATGGCCAGGAGCCAGCTCCATTCCCCTTCCCTCCCCCTGTTGTCAGAGGGACCTGACAGAGCAGGTCAGTCATCCTGAAGCTGTTTCTTTCCCCTATTTCCCGCTCACTATCTGGGAAAAAATATTGTCTAGCTGTGGACAAAATAGTGATCCTGAGAAGTTGCAGAAATGTTTAATCCTTTTCCATGAAGGAGGAACAAGCTGGGGGCAAGGGGGAAAGGGGTGATGCCCGCTGCCTGCACCGAGGGCAAGGTGGGAACTGGAACAGGCTGATCAGTGTGGGGAGAGGAGGGAAAACAGAGTGGATCTTACAGTCGCTGTAGTTGAGAAGTGAGCTCGGAAAGAAGCGGGTGGGCACAGAGCCGTTCCAGTTGAGGCAGGCCCATACGGAAGCGGCGTGGGGGTGGGGGTGCCCGGGCATCCCTGCTGGGGGCTCGCACCACCTCCTCACTTCGCTCTGCACGTTTCTTTTTGAACTGGACACGGGGGAGGAATTTTCTGTAACATACCTTCCAGCTGGGTGTGGGAGGTGTTCAGCTCCATCACCATCTGCTAAGGAGGTGTTAGAGAACAGAAAGGGCTTTTTCCCTATTCTATTTCAAGAAAGGAAAAAAATGAATTTGTGTGTGTTTCTGTGTCAGAGTTTGCAGCTTACAGCAATAATAGCAAACCTCATATAACAGCTGAAGAAGTTTTTATGTAATGTGGAATAATAATTACAGTCAATTCTTTTCAATGGTATTTCACAGTATATTTTTCTCCCAGAGCAATATTCCATTACAGCCAAAATGCATAAAGAGTTAACAGTCAATTCTATGCTCCTATACTAATAATTTATTATTAGTATTACTTCGAATTGGCATGGCTCAGCCACTGCATAACGGAGATCAGAAGCAATCAGCCAGTGACGAGTGTGCCTGCTGTTCACATGCAGCTGACACAAAGCCTCCACCACCTTATTGACAACAAAAGATAATTTAAGTCAGGGCGACTATGTTCATGTATTTAGATTTATTTGCATTTCTCTGATTCTCCTGCTTCTGATGACTGTTGAAATAAAGGAATTACAACCATTTTTAATAGTGCTCATTGTGGAAGCAGTTTTGCAAACTTGAAGTTTTATAACAAAGAGGTTATCATTTCCTTATGATGCTGGGGGTCACGAGCACCACTGTGGTATATCACAGCATTGTGCCTCTGGTCACCCTCCTACGCTGAAACCCTGTGCACAAATCCCAACAGAAAAGTGATGGTGGGCTGAGAAGCAATTCCTCTTTTAAAGCATGGGTGTGAAATTTATACCTGTATTTCTGAATAGACTTGCAGAAGATTGGTATTTCCTTCCATGGCTTACAGAGCCTGTTAGCTCACCAAATGGCCAACATTATATTCTATTAACAAATAAATAATATACCCTGTGGTTTTCTGTCCCTAAGCAATCTGTGGAAATCAGGTCACTGGGTTTAGTCAAAACATCATTCTAAAACATTTTTGTTTTGCTGCTATGTATGCTTTTGTGTAAATGAACATTTCTTTAGATGGTGCAATACAGCAAAACTCAGTTCCAGCTCAGTAAAATCAGTAAGATTTGAAATTGTTTCATGCTTTTAATAAGACTTGGTTCAGCAAAACTCTTCTGTAGTTGCTGGAGTATGGACTGAAATCAACAGATGTTTTGCTTGAGTACAGGCTGATGATAATAAGGTTAATGCACTTCACTATTTATTTTCAAAGTCTTGGCTTCACCTTTGAGGAAGTGTGTAGTGGAAGAATATGCTTTTCCTGAAAGAACATAATAATGCAGTATTTTATATGGTTTCATTTCAAGGTAAAGATTTCACTGAAACGCATCGCCTTATGATGCTAATCACCTCCTGGGTCAATTCTGCTTGCAATGGGCTCTCGTTTCAAATGCAGCCTGAAGGCTGGAGATCAGCATGCTTGGAAGCAGTGGTGTGAAATGGTCTGAGTGGCCTAAATGACATTGTTACTTCAAGGTTCTGCACCTTGAATGACTGCACAGCTGAATCACCGTGTTTCCTTAGGTTACTCAGCCTGATATGGAACCCACTTGCAAATGCTTATCGATGTGACGTTTTGTGTGACTTCAATGCATATACATGTATTTTCTTTACAAATTTAGAAAGAACTCTGCTGTTTAAGTGGTTAGAACACTGCAGATGTTTTAATTGCTTTGGAACGATTCATGGTCCCATCCCTACCAGTAATGCTGCCGAGGGAAAAGCTGAATTGTGTGCATGATGTGCATCAGTCAGGTTTCTGCAGTGTTGTTACAGTCTGAGGGTTTTGTGTGTCAGTAGGTGTCAGCATTCAGTTACTGTGTAATTGAGCAGCCTGATTGAATACTCATGGCAACACGCCTGCAGAATTAATGCCAAGTATTCCACAAATGGTGCTTTAGGATAGGATTATTCAACCAGAAGTTTCTCGATATGCAAAGGGGAAAAAAAAATGCTTAAAGCTCTGTTCACTGTCCAAAAACCTAGTTTCACCACTGAAAATAATGCTCTGCTACTTCATGCTTGTTTGATAATGCGCAGTGCAAACGTAAGCACCTATCTGTGCAGGCTCACTTGTGTTTGGACTTAGATTTGCATCGGTACGGGTGCTGCCTCTGCCATGCAGGGTGCAGGTCACAGTGTGGGGAGCTTCATTTAGCGGCAGCTGTTCCTCCTTTCCCTTTCAAAGCTGAGATTAACTCTCAGCTGAGCTTCTGTGATAAATCTTTGCCGATAGCTGCAAAGTGCCCATGACTGCACCTCCCTTTCTAACCATGTTACATCCTTAGTTTGCTCTCCATGCTTGTACATCTAGTCTAGTGTTTGGTTGATGGGTTAGGATTAACTATGATATATGCTATAACTAGCTTGCCTGGGAGATGCTGCAGTCCTCTTAGGGTGATGAGGATACTTCTAGAAGGGTTTTCAGAGGTGTTTCTGAGCAGACATCAGCTGGGAAAGCAGAGTGATAGGACTGTCACTCTCCTTATTGCTGCCTACTAATTTTTAGGAACGATCCTTTGAGGAAGAGGAGCTTCACAGCTCTTCCGTAATGCAGAGCTTCAGTTTTGACCCGTTTGTGTAAGGAAACCATATGGTGACATAACAAATCTGGAAATGACACAGATTACAGTCTAAGTACTGCTGAAAAGTAAACTAATACATAGAAGTTCTTCAGAATAAATGTGTACAATGCGAGTTGGGGTTTTAAAGCCTCTATGGTAGTTATTACTGTTCAGTTACCATCCCTACTCTGTGCACTTAACTCCACACATGAGCAGTCCTTGCTAAATGCTCCGGCCATGAAGTAGGACCTGCCTCCTCACACAGACTGCAGTTAGTTGAAACTGAATAATTTGCTCTGTGTAATTGGCTTTGCAAGGAGCGGAGAACCCCTTCAAACAAAGATCTAGCACAGTTACCTTTGTATCCACCCTAATACCGTTTCCTCTAGTAGAAGTGGAGATTTAAGTTAAATCAGGAAGGCTCATATATGCTGTTACTTTCCATTTCTTTCCTTTTCTCTCTCTTCCCATCTGCTGCGGTTGAAACAGCAAGTAATACTTTTTTCACAGACCTAGTGTGCAAATGACATTGGATTTATAAACCTGAAGTGGGCTTGCTTGGCTTCCCAGACTTGCAATCTCAGAAAAATTTCACCTCAGCTGCAAAATGCAACTCCAAGAGAAATGTGTTATGTTCTGCAGCCAGCACAGAGGACAGTGAAGTGATCAGATGGCCCTTGGCGGTGTCTGGGTCATCTGCTTGGCGTTAGGAGCAGATTAGATCACATGTCAGGCAGCAGCAGCCCCCAAGGCAATGTCTCTCAAGCTTTACGGTTTATGATCCAATTCAGTCAATTAAGGATCTTCTTGTATCTTGTCTTAGGAAATTGTCCTGCACTGGGAATCGCTTTTTATGCTCCATTTATTTCCAGTGATAAGGTGGCCTTGCAGGTTGAGAAATTCCAGTGTTGAGGGATTACCCAAAGTATATCGCCTGCCCTTGCCATCACAGCCCCTACCCTGCCAGGTCGGGGAAGCAGCTGTGGGCTCATCTCTTCTTCCTTGGTGGCCACAGACCGTTGCTCCCATGCTGCTTCATGAAATGTAGCTGCCTCGTCATGAACCTCTTCTGCTGTGTCTTTGGCACTGGGGACACAGCATGTCCTAGTCGGCAGCCACAGGGGTGTGGTGTGGGAAGGCAGGGTGTCATCTGCCACTTCTGATGGGTGACCCTGCCTGTATGTTCCCCTTGCTTCATCCCATCGACCCGAGTCGCAATTAATTCTTTTGTAATGTAGTTAAAATCTAAGGGCAAAAGGTAACGTTAATTGTGTAGCAGTGGTGATGGCAGCACAGGGATTTTTATTATTGTTACTGATTTACAATATTGGTGAAGAAAAAATAATTACCAGCTATTCATTGAGCATTCCTTTTAACCATCATGCGGCAGGAATATAGCTAGTGCTGGCAACTAATCTCCTTGTAGGCTTTTGTGAAAAATGCAGGATTATCCCCTTCATTTCACCCATTCAGCTTGTTTCTAGCTCATTTTGCTTTGCTATTTCTCTACAGAATGCCAATTCTGCTTCATGACTCCATCCCTTCCTGGCTGACACATTGATCCTTCCTCAGGAGGCTCCGTACTGTGTTCCTCAGTAGTTCAATATTATATTCTAACCTCAGTATAATGATTTCATTTAAAACACTAAGACTTTCTCATCGTACAAGTTTAAAATATGCTGCATTTAGCTGTGGTGCTGTCTGCACTCGGCAGCCCAGCACGAGCAGAAGTGTATCAGGAACATTTGCAGGACGAAGCAACACGTTTTAATGGAATCATTATTTTTGGGAGGTAACACAATAGTGGCGTATCTTGCAGCATCAGGACTTTTTAATTGAATTCTCTTTCTTGAATACCCTCAGAGGAAGAGGACAGCAGCTTTCTGCGAGCACAGAGGTGGAAGGGCTACTGGGTAGGGGTGAATGTCAAATCCAGGAGGTTTTGTGTCCTGGGTTAGGTACGTGCTGCTAGGAATTGTGCTGTAGGGAGTGTGGAAGGAATGTTTGCTAATCCCTGACCTAGGCCCAGCTGTTTGTGCCGTGATACGGCTGCAGGTGGTGACACACATCTCCCGAATCGCTCCTCAGCACACGTGCTTAGGCACAGCAGCCAAGTGAGGACACGGTAAGGGCCACTGGCATGTAGTCGGGGTTCAAAGTACAATCCCATATTCCCAGAAGCTTGGGAAGAGAGAAAAAGTGATTATAAAAAAGTGTTGGGAGTTTTTTGTTTTGGGTTCCACTAGTAGTTGCAAGAAAGTCTACTGTGTGGGTGTTGACATTTGTACAGTTCCTAATGTGCTGGGAAAGCTTTTCATGAAAGGCTCCTCAGCCATGTCTTCCTATAAAGATGGGAATGCTCCTAGTTACTATTTATTTTTGGTAAAAAATCTACCTATCTGCAGATTTGGCAAATACTTTGCAAATAGATTGTCTACCATAAAAGGAATAAAAACAAAATCATGTGCAACTGAACACGAGAAAGTAGAATAAGTAGAATCTCTGGCAGTATGTTTTAGGATTTGGATTATAAAACATTTCCAGTCCCAAAGTAAGTTGTCTTATTTATGCATTTGTTTTGGAATTGCAACTGAACCGAACAAGTGGGGGTTGTTGTTTTTTTTGTTGTGTATTGGGGGTTTTGGTGGGATTTTTGGTGGTTTTTTTTTTCTTCCCTTTCTCTGTGATTTTCACACAGTGAGAACTAGGAAGCATGCTGGGCTCACGCGGGTTCTCTGCTCTTGCTGGGTGATGCCTGCCTGGGCTCTACCCTCTTTTACAGTGGTGGATTCCACCTTAGAGAGTGACAATTACTGACACTCAATCTAGAAGCTAATGGAAATGAGCGTTAGTTGTAACCATCTTCACAGAACTGGACAGAGAAGTTGCTGGTGCATTTTCTTCCCTGTTGCCCAGAAGCACTATGACCATCTCTCGTAGTGACGGCACTTCAGCAGCACTGCAGCTCTCTTCCCACTATTCCTTAAAACACATCACTTCTGTGATACGCTGGTGCAGTCAAAAGAAAAACAGGCAGGGAACCTGCCCTGGGCCCAGAGCCGACACGAATTCTTCTGCACCATAATACCTTGACTCTTGATATTTACTCTTTTCTTCCCTGCTTTTGTGCTTGGTTGTTAACGTTAATTTTTGTGCCTGTATTAACCTTGCATAAATTCTGATGGTGCCTAGGGTCAATACTTCTGCATTGTTATTTAATCTATTTTCCCCCTTCCCATAATCAATTTGCCAGCACGTGATCATTTCATTTCCTTGGCACCCCACTTACTTTTCACTTTTCTTTATCAGTTGATTTACTGCCTCTAGACAGAAGATGAATAGTTTGCACTTTGTACTCTTAAATCAGAATAGAATGGGAAAGACTGGTTTAATCATATTTTATTCCAACCCCGCTTATCTGTATCACCTATTGCTTAGCCCTGTCAAGAGTGATATGTCTGCAATATCCTATCTTTGCTGTTTGCTCACCACAGTGCCACAGGTTTTGCTTATTCATGATTCCAGCGTTGTTTTGTAACAAAGCTGTGTGAAAAGCCCTCCGAGCAGCTTTGTTGCAGATTCTGACGGTTTAAACAATGGGACTGAGTGTAGCTTGCAATAGCAATTCAATAATAGTTTGTATTTCTATTTAGACCTCACCATATTTTGAATGTGAACTGTCAACGAGGTCTTAGTTCAGCATAATGTTTATACGTATTCTTAGCATGAAACTTATTTCAAGCCTTCCAGCTACAAACATTTTACCTGAAGTAGAAACGTCCAATGTACCTCAAGAAGTAAAGTCCAATAATTGTTGGACTAGTGGTTATTTTTGCGTAGACTTATACACCTTGTTGGACCTGGGTCTGGATGCAAAAAAGTGGTTTTGATTTCTGATGTATTTGGTATTTGATTCACATTGGATTCTAAAGCAGAGATCAAAACAACTTTTTTTTTTTTTTTTTTTTTTTGTGTATACGTGTGTGTATATATATTGGGAGCACTTTTTTTTAGGTGATGTAGTATTTTTATCTTAGATGAAAAAAATAGTTTGAACTAGTTTTTCAATGGACTCTGAATTTCATGGCTCAAACTTCTTGGATACACCTCCCTAATGTTTTGGATAGTGCATCTGGGAACAAGCAATCCATTCCTTTCATGGCCAACGATTAAAAGTGTTTCAGTGCAGCTTGGCAATGCAAAATGTTTTAGATCTCAAAATAGTACAAGGTGAAAAAATAGATTTGAAAATTAAATAAATAAGTTTCTCATGATACATACTGATACACACATATATATATGGAGCATTCAAATTACTTTTCATCAAAAGAAAATATTTGACAGAGGCAGACAGTGACAGGATGTTTTTTCGTTGCTTTTTTCTTGAACTGTATTTGAGCTGACATGATGTGTGTACAGGAGCTGACCTTTCAGTGGAGCTGGTTTTCAACCTGAAGCACATTGAAGCTTTCTGCTCTGCCGCACTGATCTCTGTTTTTAGTAATAAACAATTAAAAATATCCTTTATTTGATCAACTAGAGAGCACCATTGGTGTAATTTTCCTTTTACCTCTTACCTGTTGCCAGAATACAGAACCATTTATAATGGCTGGAGCAATGCTCTGTGTGGCTGTGAGCAGTTTATTCAGAATTTTCCATTTCTTCCACTGGAGTGTAGCTACATAAATGATACCATGTGATCTTTAATTTGTTTGCTATTTTATTGGCTGTGAATCAAGCAATAGAATAGCTTTTGTGTTCAACTTGAAAGGCTTAGACTCAAGACTAGGTTCCCTGTCATTGCTTAACACTGCGGCCTCTTTGAGGGGACCAAGGTAAATTGAATTATGTCTTTTACAAGGCTCAAGCTAAAACCGCAGTCCTGCCTGAGCAAAGCTTTTCAAAATTATGTAATTCACTGGGTTTTTTTTATAATTTTATAATATTTTTACAACCTTCTCCACAATTCAGTTAAAAATCTCTTTTCTGTTTTGACCACTCCTCATGTTATTACGTACAAGTTCCTCTTCAGCAGCCAAAGGAAATGATTACTGTCCAAAATGCTGCATTATTGAGATAAAATACAATTTTCAGTTCAGTCAGGCTAATTGAATTATTGGCCACCCCAGCCTGTGAGCTATTCTGCAATCTGCGTGGAACCGCCGCAGGACGGCTGGAGAGGCGGGCTGAAGGACGCGTGTGCTCTGAGCAGCCAACAGTAATTTTAACCAACAAGTGCAAAAAAGTGTGCTGGTTTTAAAGGTCTTGGCTTGCCCAATCAATAACACCACCTCCTCCCCCCCCCCCCCCCTCTTTTTTTTTTCTTTTTCATTCTTAAGCTTTATTCAGTCTGAACTTGTTTTTGAAGCCACAGGGACCAAGGGACCACTGAAGCTGTAACCTGCTACTCCGGTTGCACATGGTGGCACTTCACTGTGTTGTACTACTCAAAGTTAGTGAAACTTGGGGGTTTTCCCTCTACCCAAATAAGTTATAACACATACCTAGCCATCCACTGCAACCTTTGGGAAAAGTGCCATGGGGTATTTAGAGACAAGTGCTGGGTTAAGGGTTGGACTTGATCTTAAAGGTCTTTTCCAGTCTAAAAAGTCCTGTGACCCAGAGCGCTCACGAGCCCGGCCCTCAGCGGCTGGCTGGCACAATGGGCAGCGCAGAGGTCGGACCTCCAGAGCCCAAACTTCTCTGCTCAGGAGAAAGCAGCAGCTGAGACTGATGCTTTTGTTAAGAAGCTGAGGGTACTCGGTGGAACGGGCAGCTCGTGTGCCCCGTGTTCAGTCGCTATAATGCATAAGGGCAGCCTGAATCCCTCCGAAAGTACCAGGGCATCGGAGCTGTAACTGCTGAATGCCTCCCGTGGTATGGTGAAGCAAGACCTGCCCTAAAACTTAGGGAATCAGTAAGTGTCTCCTGGTGTCCTTAACTCTCACTATGTTATTAAATTGCTATTCTTCTCTTGCTGCTTTTCTTACTATATTTGTTATTTTTAAGATTGATGAAGCTGCAAGGTCATGTCTTACGAGGGTATCACTGAGATCTTATTGAGTGTTTAAAAATGGGACTCATCCTTTTAAGCCAAACTTTGCCTTGGCTTTCTTGGCTGATAAATGAAGGAAACATCCTCTGCTGATGCCTGTCTTTCTCCATCAGTTATTGAATATCAGCCAGACAACACCTCAGCAGCTATGATTGAGGTAAAAAATATCCTCCCGGTCTAAAAGGACAGAGCTGTAAAAAAAATAATGGTGGCATTTGTAGGTGGCCCTAGAAGCTGCACTGCCCTGTGAAGAAGTCTTTCTAATTTGCACCTATTGCAGTCATTGTTGCTTTCTTCTTTAACAAAAAAGTAACTTTAGCTGGAGGATCCATTGCTGTTTTGTGCTTGCTGTCTCTGGAAATAATAGAGGACTTATGGAAATTTCAGTTAGTAAAACAGTAGTTTTGAACAGAATCCCTTTGCTTCGGTTTCTTCCAGAACACATTTAAAGAATGCATAGAAATTGCTTCCAGTGCTAAGGCTCAAATTGTCTTGTTAGATTGTCACTTTTGAGTGAAGAAATGGATTGACATAGATTTATTTTTTTTCTTTTACATTGATATCCAAGTTTTTTGTGTCAGTCTGATTTGACAGAAACTGAGATCTGTATTATTTTTAGACTACTGACAGTTCAGTGTCTTTCACAGATAGGGGAAAGTTTTTACACCCTTCTGAGAGGGATTACCCTGGTTAACATTTTCTCTTCTGTGCGTTTATTTCTCTTGAATGTGAGACAAAGTTGACTCTGAAGTGAATGGTACATCTGGTTAAGATGTACAGAGCTTTAATGCACATGTTAACTAAATAATCTATGTGTGATTTCTGGAGTTCAGGCACCACATCCCTGACCTTCCACCAGCTCATACCTTTCCCACAAGAGGTCACATTGTTGGTGTGACCACATTCACTGTTAAATTCTGAAAATCTTTGCTGAGGCTACTGCTCCTGCTTGGTCCCAGGAGCACTGCAACACACAACACCTAGCACTTCTAGTGCCCTAGAGCTGTATTTTTTTTTTCATATGTATATAAAAAAAAAAAAAAAAGAAGAAGAAGAAAAATGAGCTCCTCAATATAGACGTGTTTCTTACAGTCCGAGCAAATGTGTCCCAGATGGGGTGAGAGGCTCACTGTTGTTTAATACCTTCAAAATTTTCTGTGTAATTAAAAGGCATTTCTGTACTGTTCCGGAATGAAAACCGGAAAGAAAATGTTCTTGCATAAGCTTTCCTTGTCAGACTACAGCTCTGGCTGGAAAAAACCTACAGTGACCTGAAGCTACACAGCTTTTTAAAACATTTTTATCCTGTAGGAGTTTTATTGCGATTAAGTTGTTCCAGTCTATCAGATCAATTCAGGCCCGTCTCTGTTATACCTGTGCCCTGTAACACAATAAGCAGAGGTTAAAGCAATGATGGCTTTGCCATTGGTTTTGTAGGGTGGGGGTTGCGCCTGTCACGGTGTGGCCTCACAGGTTTCAAGTGCGCAGAGCCATGATGCTGGAACTGATTTTTCCACTGCTTATAAAAGTAACTTTTAAGTAGCCTTGATGAATGCAACTAGGATGTATTTTGCAGTCTGGAAATGGCATTATTCCCAGTGCTTCCTAGTCTCTGTGACTGAATGAATATTTATTGCTAAATGTAGCTAGGAATATGAAGATGTGCACTTAGTCTGTTACTGTCCAAGAATATTCAGTACACTTCCCCTGAAATTTAAATGTATTCTGTCAGATTGGCCTTCGCTGCCTCTCCAGTGAAGTGATTCTGTAAATCACGTGTGATTTGCTGAAATTAATTTTACTATCTGTGTTATTCCTTTTATCGCCATTGTTAAGGCTCTGATACCTATAACATTTGAGTTTGTCATTGCCAGTCTTTCTCTTTTAATATACAGTTACTATACGGTATTTCACATTTCTTGGTGTGAATTTGAAAGTGCAGGTAAAAGTCTAAGCGTAATTCAAATTGCATTCCTGTGCATGAAGAAAGGCTCTAGTAATTACCCACGTGAAAACCCAGGTGCTCACGCATGCAGGGCGCAGGCGGGCAGGGGCGGCGTGCTTTGAGCCGAGCTGGCAGGGCTGCGAGCTGCTGTTGGCTCGACTCGCTTGTATTGTAACACATCCCTGAGGTACCCAGGCTGCTAATTCTGCTGACCAGTGTAAGTACATCAAGCTGGATGTCTATAGTGAGTAGGAAAAAAAAAAAAAATAAAAAATTCTGGTATTAACAACTTTACTGAGGATCCAAGAGTGAATAATTTGGAGATTGATGGGTGAAGCCAGACCATGCAAGTGGCAGTAAAGGAACGTAATGCTTGGTCAAAACCTCCACTTTTCATTCCCCGGCTACTTTTCCTGCAGAAGGGTTCTCTAGACTCTCTGCCTCGTTGATTCACTGTCTATTTGCAAATCGCATTTGAAAACATATTTCTTCTTCAGTGGTTATAGGTTCTAATTTCCTTTTTTACTCTGCCATTATTTTAACTCTATAAACGCATGATATAACTCTGTAAATCATTGTGGGAAATAACTTTTGTGAATTATATTATGTGGAACAAAGGTATATTGTACCAAGCTGCGTAAGTAATTTACCTGTAAATTCTTGGTACGATGCGCTTCAAGTGGGTCAGCTACCGGGCAAGGGAAAACGCTGTATAAAGCTGTTCATCAGTGGAAAACTGGATGGAGCCGAGTCGCTGTTCAGCTGTACCTAAAGCTCTATGGGTTATTCTGGCTGTCTTGCAAATGCAGGTAAAGGTTTTACTGAGTGACAAACAAATGTATGTTGGTACCAGGTCTTTGAACTGAGGACAGACAGTGTTCAATAGAAGTGATAAACAAAGGTGGAAGCATTAAAGAATAGCATGTAGACATTACAGTATTTTGTAGGTGTAGATTTCAGATATTAGTTATCACCAGTTGTAAATGAATCCTCATTTGAGCTTGTTCATAGGTCTCTTCCAGTTCGTGACCTGTAAATATTTCAGAAATCAAGCCTCCACTGGTGCGCAGTGCTCGCAGACACCTGCCCGTTGCAGCAGGCAGCAGGCTTCGGTTATCTCCAGGTCAGGTGGCACTTAAGTTGGTTCTCGTTAAATGATTTATTGATCAATGGTATGTACATACCTGCAAATACCACAGATTAATATGCAAATCTGTTCTTTTGTGGGAAAAGGAGACTGGTATAAACTAATTAACTTGGCAAGTTAAAGTTGATGTGCATTTATTTAACTAAGGACATGTCAATTTATCTGTTCAATCTGATTGCTGATGTCTGCGATTACAGTAAGGAAGGGTTATTGATTGAAAAAGTTCACAGCAACACTTTTCTACTGTTTTCCATGGGTGTTTTGGGGAGGATTATCTTTAGTTCTAGCTATTACGCTACTTTCTGAAAACAATAATTAATATCTTACTCATTAAAAAAAGTAATATTAGTTTAAAAGAACATAGAATAAGTATTTCAGAAATGGCCTATCTTTATTATCATGCGAGCAACGCTCTTTAACCTCTGGCATTCAGTGTATTTCTACCACTGGAGGATGGAAAATGCTGGTGAGGGTCTGAACCTGGGAGGATCCACAGGAATGACTTGAAACATGAACACTTAGCATAAGCCTTGACTTTAACAAAACGCTCTTTTTCCTTTTTGTCTTTACTACTACTTTTTTTTTCTTGGCATTGCTATTAACCTTACCAATTATGAATTGTTATAAACACTAAGAAACACTAACATCTTCACACTTCACTTGTACCGTAAAACATTTAAATGCAATCTCTTGTATATTTTTTGCCTCATAATTTGTCTATTCTTCAAAAATAAATATTGGCATTTAAATGCTTTATATGGGCACATTGCTCACTGTATAATTAGTTTGCATTTCTGAGCAATATATTCTAAACATGACATTAGATAAAGCATGGAGGGGCTTCGAGCTGTTCCCTGCCTGAGTAATTTCTCCATGTCACATTCTCTGTTATCATTCCTAGCTGGGCAGTTTAGCTGTGAATGGCCCTGTCTGGGTGCGGGAAGGTGCTGCCCCAGTGGACCCCTTGGTTAACCCTGCAGTGCACAGAGATGCTCAGTGAAACCAGAGGTCTGTGTGGGCTCTGTGCATGCTCTGCACAACTGCCAGGCACAGGAAGCCGGGATTCTGCAAGGAAAACTGGTTTTAATGGAAAGCGGAATTCCAGTGATTGCTCCTGTGATGTTCATTGGAAACTGGAATGCAGATTTTTCACCAGTTGGAAACAAGCAGATAAAAGCTCTCAGCTGAAACTTATTCCTGTGCTTGATCCTGAGACATTATGATTTCAATTCTTGCTTTGTTTGTTTTTAATTAGAAATTGAAGTTTTCTATTGAAAACATTAGATTGACCACTTTGTGCATGTTGTGTGTATGGATACATGCATGTCTATAGTTATGTTTGTCTCTTTGAAAAAGATAAAACAACCTTGAGTATATTTTGTATGGCATTGGTTAAATATGTTACCATCTCTAATTACGAAGAGAAAGGTAAAAAACCTATATGATGCCCCAGGCAGCTGCTTTATGCAGGAACAGTTTAATGCAATCTTGTAACGCTTGTGGCTGGCTGGCTAGCAACACTGGTGACTACAGAGTCATCCCAATTCCTTACTGACAAGCTTTGCAACAGAAAAGGTGTGATGTATGTTGGCTCTTCAACTAATATTTTTTTTTATATACTTTTGCTTGGCTTTTATGGAAAGACTTAATATCTATCTATTTGAACAGGCAAAAGGAGATGTCTATTTGCAAGAAGATACAGGTAAGGGCTTCAGGATATTAATAAAAATAACAATTAAAAAAAAAAGCCTGTCACTGCAGAGTCATGGGTACTCCCAGCCTCCAACAATTTGGACTTCTGGGGTTTTCAAGTCCTTTAGCCTTTCTTTTAATGCTCCACTTTGCTACACGACAGCCGGGTTTTATTTCCCCTCCTTATGCACATTGATCTTGACCCAGAAAGACAATTATTTAAAATTCCACAGACTGGTTAATCTTTGACATCCTCATGGCAGATAGAGCAAATCAGATGCCTGTATAATGCAGACATCTATCTTGTCGGAGATGTCCCAGGATCAAAAGGGTGTAGGTGAATGAGGAGCTGATAAAGATTTACGGAGCTGTTTCTGCAGCTGAGATCTCCCTTCAACAGGGGCCGGGCCCTTGCGAAATGCATCTGGAGATTTCATCTGTGCTGTGGTTTTCCTCAGCCTTGATTGTGGATTATCTCAGAAAGAAATTCAAACCAGTCTTTTAGTGAAAGGGACTCTGCAGCTGGAATTCACATCAATCTATGCCACAAAACACCGCACGTGCAAGAAGTTTCCTGATCTGACGAGCCCCGTATTAGTCTGATCACAGCACTGAATTGCAAAGAAAAATTGTCAATGTTAGCTCTTTTACGGATGAGTGCTCTTTTTTCTCCCCCCTCTCTTACAGACCAGACTGAAGGATGTATTCCATGACCAGAAGTTAATTATTGAAAAGGAAGAATCCTTTCAAAAGTAGATGGTTCTTAACATTCACAGCAAACCAGCAGCAAGTCAGTTTTCCTCACTCTGTGGACTTCATAAATATGAAGCTGAGTAGCAAATGAAAGTATATAATGGAAAGAGATTTACCTTAACTGTGAATTTTTGGGTTGTTTGGGGTTTTGGGGTGTTTGGTGGTTGATTTTGGTGGTGGTGTTTTGGTTTTGTTTTTTTTTTTTTCCTGAGGAAATAATGTGGCCTTTTCTTACCAAGAAAGGAAAGAAGGCAAAGAAGGTAAAGTTTTGAGATTCATTTCTGGATCTGCGTGGTTCACTGATTTACATGCCATGTTGCACCTGTTCATCAAACTGCAGCCATTTCTACAGGGAATAATGCAAGCTAGTATGCTAAAGGGAAAAAAATTATCAGCAGCGATAGTTTTTGTGCAAGGCAACAACGTATTTAAATTGGAAAAATATATGTGAAATATGCCTTTAAGGAATATAGCGATCTAACAGTTCTTTGGTTATGGAAACCACATTCAGTGTGCGTAGGGGGGAAATAGCCAGGCGTTTCATAAGGATGCTACTCACTGTGTGGTGTGCGTGTGCTGATACACTTTGATAGGCATTGGATAAAACCCCAAATTCGCTGCAGTCCGTGTGAGTTTTGAGTCTTTCAGGGCTTTCACTTAAAAATTCATTAAGAAATAACCATTCTAGGCAGAGGTCCAACCAGCTGGCATGTTGGCTCCCGACCCTTTCAGAAACAGGAATTAAGGGCTTTCACATGTTTGCAAATCCACCACTCTTGGTATGTGTGAACTTTTCCTTCCCTCCTCCTCCCACCCCACCTTATGCATAAAAATACCAGAGAGTTAATTCTAAAAAATACTGATGCATTTTGAACTGTTGATTCAAAACCACTTCTCCTGTGTCAGGAGGCTAAGGAAGTAAGCACCCAGTTCCTAATGCAAGGCTTCAGAAGTATTTACAGACAGCTCCTTGGAAGATCTTAGGAAGTAGAAAATTTGGGGGTTTTCATAGCTGTGTAAGATGACAGGCCTTTCTTTTGAAAATGTCCTGATAACAAAGATGTTACACTACTGCTAATAAATTGATTTGAGAATAATCTGCCACACACTCTTTGAAAGCTTGGTTTCTTATCTAAGGCAGTATTGTGCTTAAGTGGATATTTAAGTTATTTTGAGCAATAACAGCAGCACAGTCTGGCATCATGGCATGCTTTACTTTATTGTGAACACTTGCAGTATATGCAACATGGAAAGTGTGCTGATGTCACCTGGCATGTTAAACTGGATTTTTAACAATGTTAAAACAAGTGCAAAATGAATGAATCTCATCAAAATCCCAATGCAGTGGTTTACCTGAAATTCTGTCTTACAATTTTACTAATAGAAAACATTTTGTTTCTCTTTGTTTTGATTTTAATCTGCCAAAACATGTCTGTAGCCAAGGTTGGCTGTGCAATTTCTTTGACCTTCAGCTTATGATGAAATTTTTGGAAATTTTTTGTGTTTACCTATGAAAACAAAAAGCCGCTGTTAGTATTAATAGCCTCAAAATGAGTTCCTTGTTTTCTATACCTGCAGTGCCCCTTTGCTGTGGGAACTGAATCTTTGCATCGCTGCTGGCTCTTGGTCAAACCCATGTCTGTCCTCTTCCACATCCATGCACTAAATTTCTGGCTGTGATGCACATCTCCTGATTTTTGTGTTCGGTCATTTCATCTGAAAATACTGGTAATAGCCTGTAGGGTAGGTTTGGGGTTTGGGTGCGGTTCTTCCTAATTAGTAAAACATCTGTTTTGTGGAAATCTGTCCTAATCTTCCTGCAGATACAATAGAGATAAAAGTCCGATCTGGGCTGTATGCCAGCTAGGCACTATGCTTAGAGTAATAAGCATATTTATCTTGCTAATAAACACCAACTTTGAATTAAATTCATGTTTATAGAGATATAGGATGCTTAAATTTTAAGTGGAATTAATTAATAACTGGAAGAGGTTCTGTCACAGGCAAAGAAATAATAAATAAATAATTGTGCCTGCTTTTAATTGTGTAATTATCTCTCTTTTAGAATTTGGTATTTACCTTAACTCACCAAGGGAAAAGTGTCAAAACCATGATGGTTTTGCACAAATACTTTCACCTTAAAATATCCATTGTACTTTACAATGATAGAAGTTTTCTGCAGATTAAGTCTTTAAAAAACTTTGTGGTGTTAACCCACTGCCACGTGTGCTGCCGGCAGGCTTTGTTAGCACACCCGCTTGGTGCACACTCACATTCAGGTTAGATCTGTAGGTTCAAATTCTGGTTGTTCTAATGGCTGTTTTCTAAGTCATTTTTACTCTCTCAACAGAAATACCAGACACAGTCTCGCTAATATGCTGTATGTAGAGGAGTATTATAACCCACTTTTAAGTAGTCTAACTCTTTCCGTTTGTCAGTATAGGTTGATCAGCCCTCTGGGCATCACCAAACATTCTGAGTTGAGTTGCTTATGAAGTATGAGCCCAAAAGATCCTTCACAAGCACAGAGAAGCATTATTCATATTTAACAATGTGGAGACAGAGCTAATGTTTAGTCCAGACAATTTAACAGGCTACAAACGTGCTGCCAGCTGTAGTGTCTAAAACGCTTTACTGTGTTGTCTCTGTCCTATGCCAGCATCAGGTCTCAAAAGGAAGAGAAGAGGGTAAGTCTTATTGATTTGGTTTTCCTTGCCTTTTAGACTGGAGAGGGTTTTTTTGTTCATTTCTGTCAAGCACTGACAGGTGTTCTTCCCGCAGTCCTTCGAAAATAGTTTTGAACATCTGTGCACCATTCACTTCCCTGGTATTTTCCTTTTAAGTTTTAGTCTTAATTGGGATCCGTGTAGACATGTATTTAGTGTGTTGTACTCAGCAGCAGCAGAGGAGAACGTTCCCTCCCATGGAGGTAGACTCAGGAGAGGACTTAGGGCAGGTAGCTCTGTTGAAGACCCTTGCCTATCACAAGCAATTTCCCTTTAAACCCTTTCTTTTTGGGGGCAGGGAGAGATCTGTGGAACTGTTGCCATCTGTATGCCTCTGCACTGACAGTAATCGAGCTCCTCTGCCAGGTAAGTCTTCCCCACGGGCCCCTCTTAAAGAGAATTTTCCAGTTCAAAGGCTCCACAGAAATCCAATGCATCTCAACTGCCCCATCCAGCGAGACCTCTGAGCCAGCAAGGAGTTTGTTGCTGAAATCCCTTGATCTGTAATTATAGCGAGGCTTTGTGTGATGTGGTTCTGCATCCCGGCGGGATCCCTTGTGCAGATGGGAAGGCGGGTGAGTGCTCCTCTTCTTCGCTGCTTTACTTTCCAGCATTTCTTTGAGGTTTTTTTGAGCTTCACTTGCCCTTTAGACTAACCCCCTTATGCATGAGTAAGGATGAATGCTTTCTTCTCCCCCGCTTATTCTTTTTCTTTCAAACTAGTAATTTAGGTGAAGATATAATTTATTGACATAGCCATGTATCTAACATCATGCATTTGTAGGGGACCCTTCCCGAGTGCTGCCAGCGTGCACGGGCATGACCATCCACTTACCTAAGGTCCGCATGTTCACCACAGATTGCCAGAAAAGGTGACTCGCTTGGACTTTAGATGGACAGACGCACTTGTTTGAACTTAGAAAAGCAGTTGTGAATTTCTGTTGGAGAAGAAAAATCATGATAATGTACAAAAATGCTAATTGAAATTGATTGGTTTTGCTGTACAATCTAGAAAAGTGCTAATGAGGACAATATAATTAGACAACGTAATGTTAACGGAGGGTGAAGCAGTGAAATAGATTGAAGATACCATGTGGAATAACGGTGCAAGAAGGGAACAATTGGATACAAATCTGGCTTCATGCCTGCCTCTAGTGCCACGGAAACAGCCCAGGAGAAGTGGGTGTGGAGTCCAGGCGGGCAGGAGCAAGCAGCGGGGCGCACGGTGCCTGGGATGCCAGCGGTGCTCGCTCCCTGGCATGCAGGGACTTTGCACAAACATGGATCGATCTTGCTCTCTTCAAAGCATTGCCGAGACCATAGCATGGTTACAGTATGTGTAGAAAGAAGAAATACAAGTTTGCTGCTGTTTTTTATTTGGTTGGTTGGGTTTTGATGGATTTTTTCTTTGTTTCTTTTTCCCTGAGAGGACTTCACACAAACCCATCCCGAAGTCTCACGGTTCCTATGGGAATGAAAGGCATCCTTTAGACTAGTAATTTTAACAGAGTGGGTTACACTAATTTTCAAGAAATGGTTTAAGTCTCTCCTATGAGCCAAAAATTAGGAAAGTCTACCCACACTTATCAATAAGATTGTGTCTTTCTAAATCATATAGGGATGCTCCAAACTAATGCCTGTGTAAGAAGGTGCTTTAATTTGGGGTGATTTATTCTACTTAATAAAAGCTTTACAAGTAGCTTTAAGGATCAAGCAGCTTTAAAGATTGTGTTATCTGATAACTATTGTGTTATTGTGTCAGAATTGGAACAAAATCATGTAATTACCCTATTCTATATGTTCAGCACCTCAGGATATTTTCCCTTTCCACATCACAAAATCGGCACATCCTCAAGTGGAAATGGGGGGGGGTGGGGGTGTGTGGGAGCAACAAAGTAGAACTTGCTTTATCACTTTATTTGAATTTGTCATCTTCAAAGCCAATTAATTTATCAGGCACAATATTTGTAGACATAGCAGGCGATGGAGAGTATTTAAGGAAAGTGAATTTTAAACTCGAACATGAATATTAATGCTGGAAAATTGAATATATGAGTGGATTCTGGTTGTTTGGGGGTTTCTTGTTTTTGTTTGTTGTTTTTTTTTTACCAGCGAAGATATCACAAACATTGCTGTGCAACTTAAACATCTGTATGTGCAGCAATACTGAACCCCACTGTGAAATGGAAGAACAAATATTAGCACTTTAATTGCTCATAAACCATGGATGCCATTTGGTACTGGTAATTATACAGAGATACGGTCTAGTAAATCATACATTTAATAACTTTTACATGACCCAGGGAACTTGAGGAGGGAAAAGGATTGCTCATATACTACTGATGGTAACCAAATTCATTATTATAACTAGTTTGTTATTATTTCACACAGAGCTTCCATGGCTGTCCATATTTATCCCACTGTCTGTGCTAATTAAAATAATTATTTTGACCCAATTTAAATAGGTTTTGTGCTCATTTGGTATCTTCTTTTAAACTGTACAAAGAAATGACGTGTTATGTGATAGGTGCAATTAGACCAAAAAAGGAGCAAAATCTCTTGTTGGTCCTTCAAATGGTGGCCTCGGAGAGGAAAGTTGATGTGTGGAAAAATGACAGTGTTTTAGATTTGTGCAAAGAAAGGGAAAATGGATTGGTACCAACCCAAGCAGCTGCTACTTTCTTTGTGTTTGTTTTTATTTGTTTTGTTTTAACAGCTGCCAGAAAAGGTACCTTTGGGAGTTGGATTGTTTGACATTTTAGGGGTGATAAAATGGATGCACTTGGTCAGAAAAATTCTAATGCTTTTTTCCGTCCACCCTGGCCCCCTGCCACTGGCAAACAATTTAGCTCACAGGAAGAGATTTTTTTTTTTCTTGACAGCTTTGAGGATTTTATGTGTCTGATTTTTGACAAAGTCAGTATCAGTGTTCCACCAGACTTGCTTATGTCTTATAGCCTTCTCATGGGACTTCTATCGCATCTATCAAGGTGGATGAATTATTTTTATAGATAAGCAACCAAAACTTTTGACAACATTTTTTCCCTTAGCAAAATATATCTGCATCTGTCTTCTACTTCACGGGGATGGCTAGAATTCAAAACCTTGTCATAAATTACCCGATATTTTCATTAGCTCTTGGTGAGTAGTGTCCCTTGTAATTTTTTTGACCTCTATAGAAGTGAGGAGAATGCCATTTTAATTTAGTTTTTTCTTTCTGTTGTCTACTAGAAGGCATAGAATCTTGATTATTAGTACTGTGACTATTATAGTTCAGTGTTGGGGGATTTTTTCCCCCCCAATGTATTACTCAGACCTCATTTCATCTGTTCCATCAGGATGGCTTTTATTTAGAATTGTGGTTTCTTAGAGCCTTGTGCATTCAGGTGTTGAGCATCTCCAGGACCCTGCAACCCCTGTGGGCAGCCTGCTTGTTCTTGAGTATCTTCACTGCAAATGCCTACCAGCTCACAAACCTCTCCCTCTCAGAATGTCCTGGCTGTATGCTAATGTTATTGTAGGGATGGCACCTCCTGAAACCCAGTTTTTGAGCCCCATGAATGCAATTAACATGTGCACATTCTCAGTCTTTTCACTTCTTACAGGCATTATGACTTTGAAAGACAACCTTTTGCAGAATTTATGAACTCTGTAATTCAGAAACGTTCATTCAATTGTATGTGCCTGGCTTTGTGGGAGCTGCCAGGCGCTTAAAGACATCTGCCTCTTAGGCATGATATTGCCTTCCCCCAGGATGCTTTACCTGCTAAGAGGATTTTATTCTGTTTTTCTCAGGCAATCCCCTAGTTAAAATACACAGGGACTTCAGCCATGATTAATACATGTCATAACTCCCTAAACGGGTATAACTTATAATTGCCTATTCTACAGAAAAGCCAGAAGGCCAAAAAGTGATGTGTAAATTCTTGCACTAACAACGATGCACATGCAGTCTGGGTTGACACTTGTGAGAATTTGAGAGGATTTAAAGAAAGGGAGTGGGGGGACTGGAGAAGTTGGGTAGCAACACTGCCTACATGCTCTCATGGGCTTGCACTGTGCTTATATTGATACATTTTTACTGCGGTATTATTTTTATTCTTTAGATATGTAGATAAATATTTGTCAATAGTTCCATTTTTAGTTGTATTTGGGAATTGTTATGACTGAATAAGCAGCTTTTTGTATGTTGTCTTCAGAAGGGATTTAAATAGGACATGACTGCAGCAGATCTCTGAGCTTGTCCAGGAACTTATTGTAATTCCCTGCTCATAGCACTTGAAGGATCAATACCATTATTGTTAATGGGCATCGCATGCATGACTCAAGATGAAAACAGCTGCCGAATGTTGAATCACATTCAGTCTAACTGCCTCAGCATTGTGTTCTTGCAGCACATACCCAGTTAAGCCTGAGCATGCAGGATGCAGGTCCTGCCTTGTGAATTATGGGGGTAAAGCCACGATTAAGCATCAGGCCATTTCCACAAACTGTTTTTTAGAATACATCTTTATTTTTCATTAGGGGAAGCAGTGCAGCCAAAGGTCAGCGGAAGAAGTATGGTCCTTTCACACAGTTGTATGTGTTTCTTGCTTTGAGTATCTTGGGGATACACAAAAATGTTTAGGTGCCCAAGAGTACAGATGCATATGCGTTGGGACTCAGGTGTGTGGCCCTGCCTTTGACCTTTGCATATTTTACATGTGATGAAATGCATACTACTGTCTCACAGCCTGGCTCTTGATCATTGCATTGCAATCAAAAAAAAGTTTAAAACATGTGGTCTAACTCTAAGAGATGCACATAGCCCATGTAAAGATGTATTTTTAGCTTATAAATGCATTTGCTTTTGTTCAATATAGTTGGCAATCTTGGTTCACTAGAGTGCCTAATAGAAAACCATAATAATCAGCTGTGTAAAAGTGATTTTTATAGTACAAATTGACTTGCTGGGACTGAGAGAGCATTTTGATTGTTATTTTCTCAGTGGAATAGATTGATGTGACATCTGAAATGATGACAGTCAGGAGTAGATTCTGAACTGCCACCTTCATCTCTTAATTAGTACAGTAATTCTTTTGAACAAAGTATGGTTATCATTGAGTTCATTCCATCCCAGTAAGATTAAAAAGTGCTCATATTTCACTTTTTTTTTTTTGGTCCCAGGGGTGGGATAATCCCTGTAATTACATCATATTATCCACTGTTACTCATGTATCATCTCTAGTGATACTGGGATCTTCTGCAGATCACTTTGAATATTTAAACAGGCCTTGCTGATACACTTCTCATTCAACAGCTGAAGACTGCTCTAGTGGAAGTGGTTGCTTTAATATAAAACTCCCCTTGTTGCTTGTAAAATACACAAAAAAAGCTGTTAAATGCTGGGCTTTAACCTTACTGTATTAAAAATATTGTAAATACTGGGATTTCAGTGTGTATAAAAAAATTGTCACTATTTGTTACTCCCATTCATGAATTTAGTGGCACATGTTAAGAAGTGGCACAGTGAAGATACTGCATGTAGAAGTCTTTGGTGGGACACAGCTCTACTGGGCACAGCATGCAGCCTGCGCTGGGGGGTTGCCGCGAGGGCAGGGGGGCAGCACACCCACAGAAAAGCCCACCTCTCTCCCTTCACCTGATTTGCAGCATGTTTTAGATCTTTCAAGCAACAACCTGTCTTGTCCCTGGCAAGTCCAATTTTTAATGGCAATTTCTTATGTAGTTAGTATCTCCACTTTGTTTCTTCTGTGGTTGCTTCCAAAACTTTCATTCCTAACTAGTATTTGGGATCCCTAATGAGGTGATAAGGAGCCCGAAAGCAGGAGTGCGTTGCCCTTAGCTTAGCTGGCAGGCGTTACGGCTCTGGGTATGCCGGTACACGTTGAGGCTTGCCTGGCTTACCCCCCAGCCAGGTCACGCAAGGCTTTCGGTCTGGGCTGCAGATGGGAGACCCTCATCTGTTCCCTTGCAAACACGGGCTGCTCTCTGCCAAAATCAGCGGGTGACCTTGCCAATTTTGGTCAGGAATGGGTTCGTGTCTGGGTTCTTTTGCAGCGATCAACCCTACAACCTCTTCTGTGGCTGGCCAACCGCTATTTCAGAGCCTGCCTTGGCTGTGCCCAAGGACTGCAGGCACTCTGCTGGTCCTTCCCGATGCGACATCTCTAGAACCAGACCTTTTCCCCTGCTTGGACAGGGATGCTGGTTGGTGAGTAGCTGCTCTTTTGGGGTCAAACCCCTATTGCTTTACGGTCAGCACAGCTTCTATTTTTGGCAAGTGGCTTTCTAGGTGAAAATGTGGGCTTCCAGCTTTGCCCTTTCACACTATGCTTTAATTTAAGCCTGAAAAGTTTTATTTGCATCTTGCTATCTGTCTGTTTTCCTGGCATTGTAGTACTAATACATTCTTATTGAAAGAAAGAATTGGATTGAAGCGTTTAATCTTCTGAAAGCAACGCTTTCTATATGTTCTGGCTTACCCGCACCCTAGTATTTCAGCATGGGCTTGTTCACGCAGGAGGGACCAAGCTGGCAGCTCAGTCCATTTGCAGAAGGCCTGCTCAAAACTGTTTGTGTTTTATGCGACAGATTGTGATTGAAAACTGCTAAGTGGTTCTGAGAAAATTTTTGTCAGAGAAAGCAAGGCTGAGCAAGGCTCTTGAGGAGTGACGCTAACAAGCATGCCCCTTAAAAGCAATTAAAATATATTAAAGTTGAGTGATAGCTTTTTTTTTTTTTCATGCTGCAGTCTTGAGTTCTCTATAACTTGGGATAAAATACAACTCAATTTATCTATATTTTATTAAATTTTTACACACCCACGACTGCAGTTCTTGGCCCCTCTCCCCTTCATCTCAGAGAAGCTGGTGAAATGCACAACTCAAAACTTTGTAACTCATCAAGTATTTGCATTTTGTTGGCAGGTTCAGCAGTTGAGTGTTGCTTTTCTGCACATATCAGAGGAAGAAGAGAAGGTAATAAATTGATTTTAATTATTTCAGGAAGGCCAGGGAAAGGCTAACACAAACAGGATGTCAAGCTCTGTTTCATGTATGGCTAGCAGACCCCCACGTGTCGTACAGAAAGAAAACAGAAAATGTAATCTATGTTACGAATTTCTATATAACGTTTGCTACCGAAACAGATGTGTGCTTGCCATGGATGGTGTCACATGTGAATTCCTCATGAACGGGAAGCATTAAACCCATCCTATGCTGGTGGAATGTCAACATGTTAAAAAAAAGAAATCCAGTATCTCAGTTTCAGACATGAAACCCATGGCAGACAAAGAAGTTGAATTGCTTTTGAAGGGTTTGAAGGTACATTTTATGTTGAAAGCAACCAAAGAGGGAAGAGCTCTAACTTTTTTTTTTTTTTTTTTTTTCCCTTGCAAGTTCCATTTCTGACCTGCCAGGGCACAGGTTTCTTCAGGCCAATCATTCATCAGATGCTCAGTTTGTGTCTACGTTAGTAACCGGATAACAATTTTCAACTGTTTGTCAGCCCGGGTTACCCTATGCGCCCATCACCAATGTGTGTAAGAGCTTACTCTTGCTCTGTGATGTAAACTTGCTCTCCTTTCCACGACGTCAATACCCATCTTCTAAATTCAGGGAGAAGAATTGCACTTCTATACGGCATAATGGCAGTCCACGAAAAACACCCTCTGGTAGGAAATGTATTCCTCAGAAATGTTTTTGCACTGTGAAATTGGATTTGGCTTGTGTTGTATCCTGAATCTGGATTGAATGGTACCAAAGATTGGGAGAATTGTGGGAGCAATGGGTGTCGCAGAGAGTGGTGCAAGCAAGGAATTCAGAGCAGAGCTGGAGACGTGGAAAGCAGGGTGGAGCAGTCTTGTCCAAGGCCCCCCAGCATTTTGTGTAGTTCCATCGCTGATGGAACACATAGCATCAATACACATGGCATGTACGATTATTTTTCAAGTAGTTGTGTTTTTTACAGGGCATGTTAGGGGATTAAAGTCTGCAAATCCTCTTTAGCTACTCTGGGGATCATAGCTTTCAGAGGACTTTTATAATTTCTCAAAACCTGTGATCAAATGCCAAATAAATGAGCTAGGAAGTTGTCAAAAAAGACCATGATGGCCGTTTAGGAAGGCAGGCTTTCAGGGCAATATCAAGAAGCTCTGATATATTGTGTCACTGCTCGAAGGGAGATGCCACGGCACGCTGGTGTCCTCAAAATGGACTGCGAGTCTGCTCGCGAGACGGCAGCAATTAGTGTGAGTGATGGACTGGGACTCAGACATCCCCTGCTCGGTGCTAATGGGGCTTGGGAAAATGCCTGCTGACTCTAGCAAATGCCTTCCTGTGCAGTAAGATCAAACAGGTAGAGAAAATTTGCTGTACCAGAAGCGCTGGGAAAGCAGCGGTGGCTCTCTCTGCTCCCTGCCAGTTTGCAGGGGAAGGGATTGATCGGTTTTAGCTGCTGCGGGAGCGTTGGACCAGCCTGCTCATCACAGGAGTGGGTAAATTAGCACTTTATGCCCTGTTGTCTGCTGAGCTTATCTGTGTCTATTGATGATGCACACACTGTCTTGGGGGGAATTTATCACACGCTGGGGAAGGATGAAAGGATCATCTTGGAAACAGGCTTGATCCATGCTAGCAAATTAGTAAGACTTTGGGATAGATATTTGGCAGTAAATGTGCCACCTCCCGAACGCAGTCTGTAAGTAAACAGAGCCTATTAAAATAAATGGGCGGTAAGTCTGTTAACGTAGTGTGCATTTGAGGATCCCGCACAGCCCTTACACAGACCTGGCTTTCATACTGTCCGTTCCTCTTCAGCAGTTTCTTCTCTTAGTCGCCCCTTGTTGAGCTGCCGTGGATTCAATCCAGTTGTCACACATCCCATTAGCATTAATCGGGTGTCGGGCCAGAAATGAACTTCATCCACAGACTGCAGGTCTGCTCCGGCAGTTCAATCTACAAATGAAAAGCCTTTTGTGAGCATCCCCACCACACGCCCGAGATGAACCTGGGGAATTAGTCATGGGCTTGTGGGCTTCATGGCTATTCTGCAGCAGCAGCCTCGCACAGAAGTCTTGCACCCAAGATGCAAGCAGAAGGATTTGCAGGGGTTTCTCTAATGTGCGTTCAAGGGCAAATTGACCTGTCCAGGATGGGATGGACCCAAACCCAGGGCTGCAGGAAGGGCAGTTCTGGTGTCGGAACATAGTGTGCTGTGCTGATCACCCTTATATGAAATGAAGACACAGATGTCACAGGTTGCTATAATTCAGAAAATGTTAAAATAACCAGTTACTCCTCCTGGAATTAGACTCACTGCTTTTAAAGTTTCATTAGATCAGAATCTAAGTCACAGAGAATATATATACGCAATCACAACTACATAGTTCAAAGAGTTCTATCAAAAATGGAATGCCCAAAAATATGACCTACCTTTCCTTCCGTTTCAGATTTCCAGGGAGTTATTAAAGATTAAAGATGCCTTTAAGGAGCTTCCCAGAAAACTGTTGAAATGTAGGACATAGTGTACTGGCAGATTACGAAATGAAACAACTTTTATGCAATATATTGTGCTGCACAGCAATTTTGTTCCAAGTATCTAAAGTATTTCAATTAAGAAAAATAATGATCAAGGACAAACAGCATTTTATTAGGAAGGGATTAGATTATTTACATGGTTACTGTGCTGGAGCTGCAACTAGAGTTAAAGTTTGAAGTTCCAGGTTACATTTACTTTTATTAAAAACTTGATTCAAATGGCCAGTTTTTCATACACTAAGTTTTTGTTTTTTGTGTTTTTTTTTTTTTTAGGGCCGGCCTACAGAAGAGCGCTCAAGCTGTGACACAACTTTATTATTTTAAAGTTATTTGCATGTTTCATCGCTTTGGCACCAAACACAGTGAAGGTTTTGGCTGTTTCATGCAAGTCACATGGGGGTCCTGCAAGCAGTGGTAATATACTGTTATTTCATGGGTGTTTTTTGTTGAAGGTAAGCCCCATACAATAAACAGGGATAAAAGAAGTATATTTATTTATCATCCTACCAAACTCTTACATTAGGGGTTTGAGGGTTGTGTTTATGCATTTGAGGGAAGGATGTTTGTTTCCTTTTCAAATCAACAGCTTTCAGAGAGCATCGCAGTACCACCACCCCTGTTCTGCTGGCGGTTCAGAACAAGGCGGTTTGCTTTACGTTATCCAGGAGCCAGGCAGCACAGCTAGAAACTGTACCCAGGTAAGCCAAATATCCTGCTCTGGGCCTGTTTGAGTTACAGTAATTACTGAGTGAACAGGTCTTGCAAGACCTTGAGGAAGCTACTGTCTGTCACTGCCTCTCCTAAAAGCAGATTTGTCTGTTGTAACAGAACAAGGTGAAGCAAAATGGGGTGAATTTGAAGTACTTGTGGGTTCTAGTCTCCCAGACTGCCAGTCTGCCAGGAAATGGCTTTTCAAAGCTATGGTCTCTTCTTTCCGTATGTCCTCCCAGAGCAGTACTGTCATAACCGTGATTAACAGGGGGGCACTGCAATAACAGTTGAACAGTGCTTATGTTAACAGCCAATGGTTGTACTTGGGTTTAGGGTTTGGGAGTGGATGTGGCTGTGACAGATGTGCTTGAAAATATTCTTTCAGATGTGGAAAAGGAATAGAAAATAGGTAAAATACTTGTAGACTATTAAGAAGGGATTGTGTTTTAATACCATTCCTGTTCCTCGTCTCTCCCTGTCTGCAAAACCTGTAACAAGAACAACGACCTCTGTGTAACACCAAAAATAATCAAAGCTCTCATTTCCTTTGTGAAGAAAGGAAATTATTTGAATTGGGGCGGTTGATCTTGTTGCTAAACAAGCATGGAGAAAAGTTGCAAAAAAAAGAGTAACTGGGGAGCGTTTCTCTCTGGTGCTCCTGCTTACAGTGTCCAGGCTCAGTCCCCTGGGGGTGCCCATCTCCTGGAGGAACAAGCTCTGCCTCCCTCCTGGCTCACTCCCCTCTTTGGGTGGTCAGGGCACTGCTGAAGATTTCACCTTAATCAACAGAAGGAGCTTTTGCCTGCAGAGAAGACTGAGTACAGAAATTTAAAAAAAAAAAAAAAAGGAAGAAAAAGAAAGGATAAAAGAAGGAAGAACACAGCAGCCCATATCTTTTCCTCAGGCACTTATCAGTGCTTAGTAAAGGTGATGATACAAGGATCATCTTTACAATAGCAAAGTCCACTTTCTTATTCTGCTATATTAAAAGTTCATGAGGGACAATATTTGTTTTCATTTCTCTACTGGGACACCTGTTGAAACATGATGCTGATTGCACTGGCATCGTATGAAGACTTAGAAGACTGCTTGGGTCTGGGTAACTGCTGAGTTTCTCCTGTCTTTCAAACCTGCAAGATCATGTTGCTCTTCATCGACTGCAGCATTTCACCCAGCCTCAGCAGGAAAGAACCACGAATTGTTTTTGTCATTCTGACATTTCATGTTCAAATTCATTTAATTAGAATATGGGTTTGTTTTCACTGAGGTGCTGGAGACTGTCTTTTATTTTTCCCTTCCGACAATTAAAAATTAAAAATGTTTTCTTGTAATTACCATGACTGATTTGTAACTTAATTGCACCAGGCGCCTTTAGATTACCACAGTCTGGCCACAGATGCTCAGAGGCAAACTGAGATACATACCTTTGCTCTGGGATTGGATCATTTTGCTATATTAGAATTTATCTTATTTGGTAAAACACAAGCCCTGTGCAGCTGTTGGCTCCTGAAAGGGAGTGGAAGGTGGAGGTAGGCACAGCGTGCCCAGCCACCTCTCCAGACCTGGGACGGGATGGGGAATCGCTGGAGGCTGGGGACAGGGGCTGTCATCTCATGGGCAGTGGTGGCCCTCAGGGCTAATGGAAAAAGCAGAGTACAGTGGCCCTGGGTTTGTTCTCAGCTGCTCCCAGGAGGGGTTGGAGGTGACCACCGACCTGACGGAGAGCTGCTGGGGGCAGAGAGGATGTGGGACTTGTGCAGATTTTCTGTGGGAAATCTGACCCTGAGGGATTGCAAAGAACCCGGTTCCTTCCAAAATGCTGTACTTGCTTGTTTGTTTATTGTGGGTCCTCAGATTTGTCAGAGAGAGTCAGTTAATCTTTCTTCTTCTCTCTTGTCTGGCTAGGAAAATTATCTGGACAGGATATTTGGGGTTTTTACAACTGCTGTCAAACTAAAATAAGAAATAATAAATAGAAATTGTAACAAAATAGGGGATTATAACATGATCTTTGGAAGTTTTAGATAAGGTATACAAAAATGGTAATTTTTGCCTTGCTGCACCAACTACGCTTTCTACACTATACTTTCCCCTCTACATTGGGTTTGAATGGAAAGCAAGAAATAGTGTCATCATCTCCACACAATTCTATTACTGAATTGTCAGAACATAGTCATGATTCTGGCAGCAATGATTCAACTCCATTTCCACCTCCACATGGATCAGCAGTGACCTTGACATTCTTGGTCAATGCTCATGTAGAAACTGCTTGGCAGGCGCAGGTGCCAGGCTGTGGAATATAATTTCCTGACAATGTATGTTATCTGGGTGTGTAATTGGCTTCTGGGCTGTCCCTGCACAGCTATAGGGTCCTTTTCTGAGCCTCTTGCCTAGTAGCTTTTAATGATCAGGAAACCATGAACCATCTGTTTGTACAGAACTTTGGAACTACACAACTGTTGCTGGTTTTATGTTTTGTATGCTCCTCTCAAAAGGAAAAAAAATAAGCAAGATCTATTATCTAATTTTTAAAATCGACTACCAGACAAAGAGTAAGGTTTTTTAATTGGTGGCAAAGGTGGAATCATTATTATGCAAGAGAACACTAAAAGGCAAAACTGCATAAGCAGAGTCCAAAAGTAAAATCTCCAGCCACAACCAGCGTTTCAAGCTAAATCGTGTCCCTGGGGACGGAATGGTGCAGTGAAGTAATGGATGTTGAAGTTCTCCTCCCCTCTCTGTCGCTCTTGCTCCTTTGTCCATTAATGCCTGGGCAGCTGCCCGTTTGGCCATTGATGCCTTTCCCATGTCGGTGTGCAGGGAAGCATGAGGCGCAGGTAGGACCCTGGCTCTGTTTCCATGCCCACCACCCAGAACAGCTGGGCACGGATGCAGCGGGACGCCCGGGACATGTCCCGGCACACACAGAGTGCCCTCGTCAGGGTGCAAGGGCTGCGCGGGCAGCACAGCTACATGTGCCTGTCTCGAAGCATGTTAAACCCCACAATTTTGTCATCGCGGCTTGTTGCCTCTGTCAGAAGCAGGTGAGTGGCGGTTATTTGCAAGGAGGCAGGGAGTAAGAGAGCAGCCTGAGAGCAGACCTCGCTGCTGCGACAGGCACTGCCCCTCCAGTGGCCGCCGGGACCCAGGAGTTACTTCTCTAACGCCTATTTCCACTGAAATCGCAGCTTGCTTGGGAGCACACTGCCTGTCCAGAGAGGAAAAAAGCCCTCATCGTTAAAAGATAATTCAGGATGTACCTACCAAAGGAAAAAAATTAATATAACTGGAAAAGGTTTAGGGCAACACAATCTGCAGAGTCAGGCTTTTAAAGTTGTTTTTTTCTGTTCAATTACCTGCGCATAAACTTGTCGCTCCCCACGTCCCTGGTGTGCCGGGCACTCAAGGGGGAAATCTGGGGTGTATGTTGAGATGTGCGGTTTTTTTACTCTTCCAATTTAGTGCCATCAGAAATGCACAAGCTAGAGAAACAGACAACACAATGTCAAATGAAATGTACGTCTGCCAGTGCATGAACATCGCCTTTGCTTTATGTCTTATTAATTGCGCAGGGTTTCCAAAAGTCATCTTAAACTCCTGTAATTCGTATGTGGGACAAGCTGAGACAAGATGATCATATATTGACACTGTCTCTTCATGGAGATGATCAGTAATATGATGAGGACAGATGTGCCAGATTTGCTTGCTTTCCTGTTCAAGCAGAACGTACCACTCTGCAGTGCTTTTTATGTCACAGTTAACATTTCATCTCCCTCAAGTCAGCAAAGTGCTGATCATAAGGGCAGTTTTGGATGTAACAAGAAAGGCTTAATGCCCTGAAAGATTTTTTTTCTACCTTAAATAGTATTTTCATCCACTACCATGTATTTTTGATAGTAAATCCACGTTCAGTATCATTTGCATTGGAATCTATAAAAAAACAAACTGAAACAAATCCAGCCGGCTTATTGATCTGAGTTGGAGACTCTTCTCTCTTGTTTTGGCAGTTACTTTCTCACATTCTTGTCCTAAACATGAGCTGCTGTATCTGAATAACAGACATGGTTGCATATTTTTTTTTAACTTATCCTTTCAAAGATGTTACTGGAAAACATTCTATCTGCTTCTCACTGCCAATGACAGTCTTACAGGTTGAAATATTGATGAGGACTAGTGAATGTATCCAATACTTCAGCAGCAAATTAAACCTAGAACACTTAAACATCTGTTTCTTTGTCAATTCCATATATTTTTGATAGCTAGTGATTTGTTTCCTTCATCAAGGACCTGTAGTAATATAATTATACGTTCAAAACCTGTGTTCTAGATTTGTGTGTTTTCTTTGTTGTTAGAGGCAACACAGGGAGGTGCGGACCAGCCACGTGGACTGCAGTCAAAACCTATGCAGGAGCTTTTATTCTTTGATAGTTTTCTTGTTCTTGTGGAACGAGTTCCCAGTCTTTTGTGATCATTTAATAGGTTAAAAACCTCATGAGTCTACTTCATTTCTAGGACAATCTGTAAGAGAAAATAAACTCTGGCTCCAACCACTATGGTTTGGTTGCGTGAGCCATCAATAAATCTGTACCTAATTAGGGCACTAATGCTACATACAATCTTTTTTTTTTTAATTCTTCTTTTTCCTCTGGTGTGTTGTACAAGTTGCACGTGTGGAAATACTGATTGGTATGTGTCAATCCCTTTTACTCAGGGGCAGCAGAGGTTTTCTGTGTCTTGGGGGATGTTCTGGAAGTGTCCCAGCCTCCGGCTTTCATGGAGGACTGGATTCTCTGGAGCAGATGGGCAGCAATAGCATCAGTTTTCTACTGTACACTCTGCACTGGAAATGTCTGCCTGTTTTCTGTCGCCAGACTGAAATGGAGCAAGTCGAGGCAGGTATGTGGGTTTTTAAGTGTGGCTTTAATTTTAGGTTCCAGAAAATTCATCGTAAATAGATGCAGCTGTATCTACGTGGCTGTGCTCAGTGTTCCACATCTGAACTGAAGCACTGTAATGTTCTTTTTTCTCAGAGCTACCAGTTATGCAAACTGAAGCTTTACCTAAGCGGGGATTAGGATTTTTCATGTTTAGCTCAAACCATTTAACGGAAAGTGATCTATCTGGGAGGGAGGGAGAGGGAAAAAACAAAATAATAATAATAATAAACCCTTAAACACAAGTATCTTATTTTGGTGCTGTGTCTTTCATAAATCCTAAAGGTTATTTTGTTTCTGCCAACACTATTTTGTTTAAAATCAGCTTATGTTTAGAATACAGTAAAGAGGAAGAACTAGATTCAATAATTTTCTTATACTTCTAGTAGTTGTTCCTTACTTGCTTGCCAAAGTGCCAGAACTGACAAATTATCCAATAACAAAAAAACCTGAAGACAACATTGCAGTCATTGTAAAGTTGGATTAGTTTATAAAGTATCCTTGTTGTGTTTCCTAAAATGAGTAAATAATATTCAGTAGACCTGTTGCAGATTCTTTTCCCCCTTTTCTCTCTCCTTTTTCTTTCTGGCTCTAAAAGCAGCAAGAAAGTTAGAAACTTATTTACTTGTCAGAGGAGAGGAAATTCTTCAAAGAGAAAAATAATGTGCTCCCTAAACCATTTCCGAACATGAAAGGAAATGCATTGGCTCCCCAGTCCGCCCGCTGCTCCTGTGGGTAGCTGTGCTCCTGGCAGGGTGGGTGAGGGGGTTTGAGGCTGGGGGTGTTGCAGTATAGTAATTTTTTTCCAAAGGGTAATACTGAAATTTACTCAGTGAATTACTAACTACTAGATATAGAATTACAACTAACAGTTGATTTAATATTAAGCTTTAGAATTTGCTGAAGGCTATTGTAGGAAAATGTAATGCATCAGAGCTGGCAGTTATGGCTTTCTGGCATTTTTTTGTTTTGTTTTGTTTTGTTTTTACACTGTGAACTGCAGACACAGGCTGCTGTCTCATGCATGTAGGTGTGCACATTTGATGTGCCTTGTTGTATTGCAAAGGGTGCCCAGAGATGACAGTTGTCCTGTGGAAATCAGTGCCCGCGGGGCGGGGGGGGAACAGTGCTGAACTGCAGTAAAGGTGGCAGATTAGGCTCTGCACAGAGAAGTGTTTGGTTGAGTTTTTTTGTTTTGCCCACTTTATGTTTGCGGTGGGTTAAGCAGATTGCTCCACAGGGAGCACTGCAAGAGCCTCACTGATGTGGGAAGGAAGCAGTATTAAGTCCTGCTTTTATATATGTATATACACACACACATACATACATACCTATATATATGCACTTTAAAAGCTTAAGTATAGCAGTGTATGTGCATAAGGCAGCTACACAGCTTCCAAACTAAAGCTGGGCTGTGTTCCATGGTTGGTGCTGGGGACAGGGCAAATCTGCACTTCTTGAATTGCTCTGCAAAGCCATTCCTCCTCACCTCCTCCTTTGTGTCCAGGATGTAGAGAGGGTGCATGTACCTCATTCTGCTCCACAGCAAAAATAGTCACATTCTGGCCCAACATTATGCAATTTAATAATTAAGAAACGTTTTATGGCACAGATATAGGTAAGGAAGGGCAAGTGCTGGTCATGTCGAAAGCACACTAGAAGCTGTATTTAGTTCATTTGAATTGGTACTGGTCCCTGCAGCCCGTTCCTCTCATGCCATGACGCGTAGCCAGAACTATGTTCTCCTCCGTGGCGAGTTCAGCAGGCACAAAGAACTGAACTCGCATTTAATGCCTGACACAGAAGGAGGCAATTTGACCACATCTAATTCCATGTAATTGCAGTTCAATTCAGCCTTTTGCTTCCCAGGAGAATGAGTAAATTGATGTCTCTTTACTATGTGCCACTAAAGGATCATCTAGATCTTTGATCCTCTCTGGATTTATTTTTTTAAAAAAAACTGTAACAGGTACTTTACAGTGCCATTAACGTGCCAGGTCATCCCAAAAGCTTTCATGAGTATGTCTGCTTAACAAGGCACCCAAAATAATTCTGAATGTGCTTGCTTACAAAGGAGAAGCATCATAGTAACATTAAGGAATCGGTCCTTAACAGTTTGTATGTCCTGGTTTGCAACAAAACTAATTGACCAAGTTATTGCTTGTACTTGAAACCACACAGTGATGGAGCAGCAAGTGCTGCTGGGGCCACCTCTGTGGTGTCCTAGCACCTAGAGCCTGTGTAACTTGTGCTAGCTCCCTGTTCCGGTTACAGTAAGAGCTGCAAAATGCAAACAGGGTCAAAATAAAAAGAATTTGTAAGTTGTTCTATTCATTCATTCATATTTAGTACCTAGTTGTAGGACAGGTGGGAAAGTGGCACTAGATAATTAGGTATTTGTGCTACAAGAAAAACTACTCTGTTAGACTGGAGTTAGAGTTCGTTAGGAACAGTTTTGAGACTGGCAGTTAACTAGGCAATGTGCTAAAGAAATTTGCCAGGGATACAAAAGCTAGCAAGGTATTTCCAGTACAAGAGGAGGTTTGGTATATAGGAGGAATAGATGACTGGGAGGGCTGCAGTAATGAAAATAATATGAGTAATAATAAAATTTACAAGATTATACGCTTTGGAACTTAGAAATGAAAAATTTCTGCCATAACTGGAATATTACAGTTTTAGATGATGGAGGAAGAGGAGGACTTTAATATTCTTGTAGATCTTTCCTTATAAACCAGAACATTATATAGACATGCAAGCCACTGCATGTCGCGTGTTGTTTACAATTCTGGTCACAATTGCTCAAAATGAATGTTAATTGGAACATGTGTGGAAAAGGGCTTTCCATCTTCCCCATCAGCATCACAGCCTGTCTTTCAACAGGATCCCAAAAGGACTCAGTTAAAACAGCGCAGCAGTTCAAAGCTGGAGAAGATATCAACTTGTTCTCAGTAGACGCAGTGGGATGAAATACCAAGAGGTGACTGCAAAAGCAAAGGAATGGTAACGTGTAGTCAGAGTGGCATAAATTTCTCCTGAGTGAATTAAGACCAAAATTCACTAAAGGATGAGGACCTGGAACCCTTGTTCTGTGGGAACAGACTACGCAGCGAGCTGCAGTGTGGAGATACCAGCTGAAAATGAAATGGTGCATCGTGGTTGCCTGTGCTAGTGAAGGACTCCATGGGCCAGGCTGGAGTCTTTATGCTCCACACTGATTTTTAAGCTAGTCTATGCTTTTGAAAGGGCCGCCATGCAATTTTGGTGGTTAACAATACCGCAGGCAGTCCATCTGTCTGTATTCCTCTGCATAGATGGTTTGCTAATTAGGAGAGGTGTGATTTGTTCTATCCACATGGAAGAAAGAGCAGATAGGACAAAACATAAGAGAAAATCTTAGTGTCTTCAGGGACTGCGGCACTGGAAGGGGAGGGCAAAGTGTTAACATTTTTTTTTTTTTGGTTGGGGTTTTTGTTTTGGGGTGTTTTTTTGTTGTTTTTTTTCCCCGTGTGACACATTTGCATTACCAGTGTGACCAAGTCCGCAAGGAGAACATCAGGCAGGTGAGCGTATTTTGAGGTTGTGGTGAGAGCTATCATGTCTCCAGGGCTGTGAGAAGAAATCGAAACTGATAGTAGCTTGGCAAATGAGCATAAATTTTAAAAAGTTCCCTTTTGAAGCTGTACAAGACTTGAGCCACCCCTCAAAGTGGCCCATGCCCACAACTAAATCTTCCATTTCCTCTTCAGTGGGTAATTTCACAGCAGTCTGATTGCTCTTTCACAGCATTTTCATCATGCTGTACAAGAAAGGAGAAAATTACTAACAATTAGCTGACCTCTGCAGTCTTCACTCAAGCAGAACCCCACTGTCTTCATTGGGAGCACTTCCCAGGACTGGATTCAGGCTTTTCCCCCATTTATCATTTGGGAAAGTGCTGAACAGAACCCCTATGGGATCCCAACACAGTGCTGGAAGAAAAGATCTTTTTGATTCTTGTTTTAGGATGCACTTAGAAATATTTATAGAGAATATAGTATTTTGTATTTTTATAAATGTGTATCACACCTGTGAATACATTCGGTTAAAGCAATGATCTGGAGAGGCAGATACAAGAGCAATGCCCTAAAAGTGATTAGGAAGATAATTTCATTGAAGATTTTAACTATTACAGCACTGTGAGATTATTTTTTGTGTGTGTGTAGTACTTTTCAAAGTGTGATGCAAAGCAAGCACTTAATCAAGCAGCACTACTTCTTAATCCAACCAAGAAAATTATAATGTGAAGGAATAAATAAATATACCTGGATAAAATGATGCGCCTCATGTCTGTTAGAGTAAGACCGAAATATTCTGAGGGAACCTAGCTGTAAAGCACTTAGGAAATGTTCATCCAGTAAGTCTTTATGAGTGACAGCTTCCCAGATCCTGATGTCTGACGCATTCGGGATTTCTTGCCCCCAGAGGATTTCTGTAGGTTAGATAAGCCCTTTTGCTGATAACTTGTGAAGCAGGGAGATACTTGAACTCTGCAAGAAACAAACAGATGATCCTGTGCAGGTATCTAATAACAATTTTTTTAAAAGATCTGGAGTCCTACATATTGGGGGTGGCTGGGAGGGCTTGGAGAGGGCCCCTACGTGTCCAAGGTAGGTCACTCATTCAGTCTCTGAACTCTCTGTAAGGTTGTACCCCAGGGAACTGAAGCAATCTCCATTTTTAAGCAGTGACCTCTATTTTAGCCTTACCCTTGGGAAGTAGCAGGCTGCCTTTCTGCTGCAGAGCTGCCAAGGCGAGCGGGGGGCACATGTGGATTTTGCTGTGCCTGTGCCAAGGGGCTGGGATCAGCCAAGGCAGCTCCTGCCACGGGGGCACCAGCAGGCAGCTGCCCCAGCCCAGCCCAGCTCCCGCAGCCCAGCACCCAGCCGCTGAAGCAGGCAGGAGCGCCCGCACCTTTTCTGCTGCCCCAGCAATATGCAGCTTTGGCAGGCGCTTATTTCGCCTGTGCCAAGTGCCCGCCCTGGCAGAGGCACAAGGAAGTGGTGAGGACCTTCATAACTGTTCCTATCCCACTTCTCAGAGCAATCAGGTTGAACAAGGTCCTAGATGAGCTCCTGAGATGGGTAGCTTATTCCTATCATTATCTGTCAGACCATCTTTTAAAATCAGCAGGGCAGGCGTAATTTAGATGGCTGTGACCATTCCTGTGAACTGCTGGCATTGGTGATAGAGAATTGGAGGGAAATTCTGGGGAGGTAAGTCACACATTGATTTATTCCTGATGTTTTGATAACCTGTCAGCTGCCATGAAAGCTGGAGACAGAAACATCTGTGTTTGCAAAGCTGATGCCACTGGCTGAGACAGATGTTTGGGGTTTTTGGAGCAACACCCGCCTATCTCTGGATCTGTGTCCCTATGCTGGTCAGTGCCATCTGTGGGTAGGTCTGTGCAGCTCCCGTTGCTGGATTAATTCCACTGTTTTCTGTCCTTGGACTGTAATGCTTTTCTTTGTTGCTGCACTTTATTACCATCCCTCACCCCTCCAGGCATTTCTCCACAATCTATTTTTCATTACTCTTGCAGTCAAATATTCTTCTCTTTCCCCTCCATCTCCTCACTCTGCTTGACAGAGGGCTTCTCCCTGGCCGGGAAATTTCTAAGCTGCCCAGTCCTGGGGTTTTCCCCCAGAATAAAGGCGATCTCAGCTGGGTAGAGGCCAGGGGGAACAAGCACATCATTGAAACAGCTTCTCTGCTACAGCAAGGAGGGTCCGGTTGCCAGGTGGGGTACCATCGTGCTGGGGTTCAGCTCTACTGCCAGAGGGGCAGCAACGCCGTTTGTGGTAGATGTCAGTGCAGGTGTAGCCTAAATTTAATCTCTAGTTAGGAATGGTAAAATGAATATGTTTGAGTAAGTCGGGGGGGGGGGGGGGGGGGGGGGGCGCGGGGGAAGAAGCCTGTTCTTACTTGTCCTTTGCCTGAGAATAGAAAGAATGAACTCTTTCTGTAATGTCTTGTAGGACTGTCAGCTCACTCCTACCAGTTCAAACACATCTGACTTTTCATTAGCTTGAAGTTACAGGAAGAAAAATCTATTTGTTAAGAGGCATATTTGCAAACATCAGGATATAGAAAAGAGTTATTTTTTCATGCTCTTAAGCCCCATGTTTTTTCCTCTTTTTGTTTTCAAGTCTAAAAATGACAGGAAGGTCAATGTGATCATGGCTTAAGTACTGGGACCATGTATTTAACAAATGCTGTAGCCTCACATGATTTTACTTCCATGAATATTTTTTTTTCTTCCAACAAGAACACTTCTTGAGGAGGAGGAGGTGGCTTGACCCATGGAGCCCTTCTAAAAGACACTCTGATAACTCATATTTTTTCACTTCAGCGGTGCTATTTGTTTGTGTGTTTGACATTTGTCCTACGTTTTTGTGCCACCTACTACAGCTCCCTCTGATCGAATTACTGCTTCTGTTATTATTTCTCTGTTCCTTGACTTTTTCCAGTGAATCGAAAATACTTTCATTCTTGTTTGTTATTGATCAGATAATCCACAGGTCTGAGCTGGTCTGACATATCTGGGACTGCAAGTTGATGTATTGGAAAACAAATACACTTAAGGAGTAGTTTACGATTTTTTTCCCTGTACTTACACAATGCTTTAATATTTGCAATACATTTTTGATGCATTACAATTGACAGTAATTACACTACAATGCATATAGTGTACATTTCCAGGAGGGGTATCTGAGAAAGCAAAACTAATAATTCTTTCAAAAATACTCAGCTCTGCTCTTTTCCGCTTCAAAAACCCCCTCTGTTGGGGAGAAAATAATTGGCTTGCAACTAGTGTCTGAACACCTTCAAGAAACTTAAACACATTTTCACTATTTAAATTCTTCTCAAGAGGGGAAGCAGTCATTTTTCAGTTTTAGTGAAGATAAAGGTATTCTTCCCATGAAGGGTTTCTTTAGCTCTTGCCTTTATTGACTGGCTTGGTAGAGAAATTTCAGAGAACTGCAGGCGAAAGGATGCTGCGGCTTGAGAAGCCCCTCCGCAGGCACGCTGCGGTTCTCCCCTTAGGGTGCTCACATTGCATGGGTGTTTTGGGTTTTTTTCTTCAGCACAATAGGAAAATCTGACGCTGACTAAATTAGCAGCCATTAGATCAGCATTCAGATATTTTCCAGTCAAAATTCCCCTCACTGAGTGCCGCAGCTGTTAACTGGCAATGTGGGTGAAACTTTGGGAATTTAACAGCCAGCTAACTGCAAGGGACTGCACTGTCTTCTCTTTAACATCTGGGTGTTCTGGGGGGAGACTGATGTGGAAGTATCAGTTCCCAATAGCAAAATGACAGACAACGACCAGTGCACGGGTCACTGTCTTTGAACACAATTATTCCTGGTTCAAAATTTGCGAGAAAGGCACAACATAATGTCCTCAAAAGGATACAGTATGTCTGCAATAAGCCTAAGTATGTTGAAAGTAAGTATATTGCAGAGTTTGGTCATTAGAGGTGGTGAGTGGAGTTACCTTCAGCTCTATCTTACTCCAAAAAAGAATGAGGGCATTAAATGCTTTTGAAGATGGCATCATACTAGAAAGATCAAGTTGCTCTTTTGAAGTGTAGGGAAGCCTCCTGCTGTTGTTTATCCCTGGAATCCAGCAGTGGGATGTGGCACTGCCACGAGAGACATACACATCCCCAGAACATTGCCTAGAGCTTGTGAAGAGAATTAAATAACAGTGTCTCTGTGGGTTTTGGCTGTGTTGTTGGGTTTTTTTTTATTATTATTTATTATTATTTTATTTTAAGACAAATGTTTTTTCCTTAAGATACAACAGCAAAGCTTTTGGATATTGTACACAGCGCTCAGTATTTTATAACGGGTTGGATTCAGGTTATCTAGTGAGCTTAGGCTGCATCTCTTCCTCCGTCAGCTCTGGATGTTGGTGTGCAGCTTCCAGGCTGCCTACCTGGCAAGAGGAAAGGGCCAACACAGCAGCTGTTCAGGCTTTCATCAGAACTGAAGCCCACAAAGTTTTGGAGGTGAGATTGGGTATATTTGCATGAAAATTCAACAAAGCTCAGAAGTGCTTGCTCCTGGCCAGCTGGCCACCTGCCCTGCTCAGCAGAGACTGTCCCCAGAGCTTCTTCAAAGACTTCTGAAGCATCTGAAATCAGTGGGATTTCTGGTACAAGAGAGCAGGTGGATTAGCTTGGCCTTAGAGATTGGGCTACTGATTAATACAGGTGTCCATGCAAACTAATCTCAGAGTTATTTCTCTGTCTGAGAGATTATGAATAACAGAGTCAATTCATAACCTCTTCCAACATTTCATGCAGCTTCAGCCAGGACAAAAATATTTCTTTTTACTTTACACCATTATTACCACCCAGATAACTACAAAGATACAGAATTATAAAATTACTTGCTTCTGCAATCGAGCGGCATTTTTATTGCATGATTTATAGACCTGTGACAAGGAGACCCTTGTCTAATAAAGGGGTTTTCCAAATGAATTTGCAACACTGTCATAGGTTGTACTCCTCACTTCAGTTCTTTTGTCTGCCATTTGCTATGGCTGTTAAACAGCTTTAAAAGTAAAGTGTGATTATTCAGAAATCACTTCATAAAACATTATATGCCATTTGCCACCGGTTTTTCCTTTGTCTTGCACAAGGCAAGAGAAACTGCTGAGTTTGAACTAGCGATGGAAAGTTCATTATGGATAATTGTTGATTAGACAGGAAAGTGAATTATAGAAAAGAGATCCAAAGCATCTAATTGTCTTCACCACGGATGTGATGCTTTACAGATGGAAAGAACGTGCAGCTTGCAGTATCATTGGTGGCACTGAGTTTGCCGATAGATCTCTTGCTAATGCAGGCTGGCAGATACAGGACAAATTGCAAAATATTTCACTGCGGTTACAAAGCACATTTTCTTTGTTTGGCTTCTGGAAGATGAATGAATTAATAGCAAATTGTATTTTTAAAGAAAAAATGTATTGGTGATAATGGAGAGTGGATGCTTTGTTGAGGAGGAAGGTGGAGTCTTGACTATGTGGATAAATAGTTTTAAATCATTTATCTAAGATTTCCTCTTCAGGCTGATCTGCTAATACTATTGTTCTAAAGATGGGTACCTTATCCCTATCCCAGGCAAAGCACAGAGGCCGATGCCATCATACACATCCAAAAATGGGGCCAGCTTATGGTAAAATGCTTTTATGGACCAGGTGGTCCTTCTTAAGGAGTGAGAAAGATAGGAAATCGTAGTTGCCAGTGCTTTTTTTTTTCCCCCCTTAGATTAATGAAATGCTAAAATAATATCACTAGTCTCAGCTGTCTTAGTATTACTATTATTTGGCTTGCCTTGAGCACAAATACTCGTGTATAGGATGGTATTACATCATCAGAGAGAAGTGAAAGTATGACAAAGTAGGGATCTGGGAAAAGAGTTTATTTATTTGGAGTCAGATGATAACTGATGGAGGTAAAAAAAAGAAATTAAAAACAAAACATGCAGTTAAGGGAAAAAAAAAAAAAGGAACTTCCTTTCTCTGCCTTTATGTAACTGTGCTACCAAAATCAACCATTCCACAGCTAATGATTATGGATTTTGTGAGCTGGAGAAGAGGCCATGTCCCCCTTGCATAACCATTGTGTGAAAATGTGGAAAGGAAAAGGCCAATCAGTAAAAGAGTGAAAATAAAGATGCCTATGGGGACTTTAGAGTTAACCTAAAAAACGGAATGTTCTACTGAAGCTAGTGTGCAAGGTTAAACTTGTACATATTTCTCTCCCCCCAAAAGCCTGCTTTTTCCAAGCCTCATTAACCATTTTGCTGAACATTACAATCATTACTCTTCTGCCAGGTTATATCACATTTTTCAACCTTTTAGGTACAGACCTTGGAATTATTGATCCAATGAATCATATTGACTTAGGTGCTGGCTGCTGCTGAAACACTTCTGTAGAAACCAGGATGTTGGCTAAATATCAAACGTGGGGTTTTTTTTCCCTGAATATTCTTTAAGAAAGGGAGTATTTTTCCACACGGAAAAAGCAGTGGCATGGTGGAATCACCTCTATGCGGTTTCTACAGTACTTCATAATGTTTAAGGCATCTAATGACAACGATGCACAACCACCAAACCAAAAAAAAAAAAAAAACCCAACAAATTCAAACAGATATATTTTATTCTTTCTTACTGAAAATAATGAGATCTCTGTACCATAGAGGCATTGTGCTTAATACCTGAGGCCAGTTGATATTATTTTGGCATTTTATTTGCTAACTGAGTTCATCTGACATACAATGGGAGGAGTATGAACAGGTTTGACTGACTTCTTGGGGTTGTAATCTCCAGCAAAAGAGGGTTTATAAGAATTGCCCAGTTGTACTAACACAATGGCTGTTGATTATATGTCTATAATATCTACAGTGCTACCATAGATATGACAGAAGCAGACAGGCATTGGTTATCCCTTTTTGCCATGTTTTTGGAATGTCAAAAGACTAAGCTATTTGTATGAACAAATTATTTCGACCAAGCTACAGAAAAATCCTGCCTTAGCTGCCAGAGGGCACATGTGTGCATTGCAGTAGGAGCTTTGGATTTTCATCTTGTAATCAGGATTATGGTACTTAAAGAATGGGCCTAGAGTTTATCCACCACACAATTTATTAGTATAACTTAAAATCTAGAATAAGCATGCAGCCAGATGTGATTCTCTCTAAGGCTCTGTTGATGGTTATTGAACCAGAGCATTAAAAATTGAAATAAGGCCTTTTAGAAGAGCTGATGAAATCAACAGCAGTTGGAGATGTAAAGAGTTATCCTGTTCCCAAGATAGGAACCTTAATTACAGAGTTGTTCATAAACCTTGATCAGCTTCTGTAGTGGACATGACAATACAATAATGATAAACTAGTTAAGGCTAAGATTCCCAAGCATCTGCTAAGTCTGAGATGAGACATAAGGGTGAATAGTTTGATCCTGAGAAACTCAACTCTGATACACTGATCTCAGATTGGATCCGTATGTATTTAGCAGAAAAACGAGGACCCTGTGTAGGAATTTGCCCAGGGCAGTCCTGAAAATAAGACTCTATTTATTAAACAAAGTGTAAACAGAAAGGCTGAAGGATCATATTTGTAGAACAAAGTATCGTCTTTATTTTCATTGTTTCAGTGCCTGCAGGACCAGCAGAGATTGCAACCACACAGCACTAGTGCTGGCTGAGGACAGAAACAACAACCTCCTTGTTTGGAAGAAACCGAAACCTAGACAAGGCAGGGGAAGCACAGATGCTACCTGCCTTGCTCATGCTTCAAGTTGTTACTAGGAATTTGTAAGAGTTAGGAACAAGATGTTCTGATTCTCAGACTCACACTTGAACATCAGGTTTCTCTGTCTTCTACCTCGAGCACTTCACATTTGGTTTTCTGTTGTACCTGCGCTTCTGAAAGCTGCCAGTGAAATTCTGCACCTTCCCCTGGCATCCCAAATGCTACATGACATCAGCCATAGACAGGAACATAAGACTGTCCCCCAAATAATATACATGAGATACACTCTCTTTATTAATTATTAGGTAAAATATAAGATCTTTACAAATACCAAATAAGATAATTATATTGTGCTTTCTTTTGTGTTTACAGAATGAAATGCATAATTCACGAGTTTAACAACTCCCAGCACGAAACTGGGATGACAAAACTGCATATGGATGTTCAGTTGACCACAAAATATACATTGGCAATGAACTTAAGACAACATATTTTGGCATATCTGAGTGGCTCTCTGGAAGGCTCAAGAGGAATGAGCTGTATGATTTATTTTGTAGAAAAATATTTAGATAGATATTCAACAGAATTTCCCAATTCACTTATATGTTTTGTTCTTAAAAATAAAGAGATTGAAATAGTTAATAATTTTGAATAAAATTAACTTTTCTTTATCAAAGCGAAAAACAACAAAAAAGCTGTGGCAATTCTCTTGCAGCTTTCCAAAACAATTAGGTGGTAATGACTGCTGAAGAGATTTTCATGTCGTTTCAAACACTGGTTGGAACAATTGAAAGCTACAAATTTTTCTCATTGTGACTTTATTATTGGAAGGGAAATGACTAATTTGGAGTTTGTTATTATTGTTTTATAGTCCATGAAATAGAAGTATATAAGTAAACATTTCCATGAATTTAAATATATGAAATACATAATGTGAAATAGTTAAAAATTAAATAGTACTTCAGCTGAGGCTGAGCTAGGCTAAATTATCACCAGGGCTGAAGCCTGTGGTTTTCAGTACTCCAGCACAGCCTGCCTGGATTGGAGCTGCTGGCAGGTTCCACACCGAACACCATCCTGTTGATGCAACTGGGCCCTTGACCTTGGCTGGCCACACAGCTCGGTTCTCTTGGTCCGGGTGGCCCCCACTGCTGCACGAGGGGCCGGCAGTGAGACTGGGCCAGCACTGCTGTGCCGGGGTGCTCTCACCGCAGCCTTGACCATCAGGTCAGTGAGACGGATGCTGTAGCCAAAGCACATGCCACCTTTGGCTTATGAGCCAGCTTCTACTGTATCATTATGATTTTATTTCTGCAAGTAATGAAATGCTCTCTCTTACTAGGTCTGGTTTTCATAGTAACCTGTTCCTTGAGGTCGAACATATTGTCCCACAGGAATCTCGGTGAGCAACATATCTACATCCTCTGGTCATAAAGCTGTACCTCGAGCAAACATCTTCATAAGGCAGAAGGGGTGAGGACCACCTCAGATGTGAAGCCGGTGCATACTGCTGGCCGGGAGCTCTGAGGTGAGGGTTGACCCCAGGTGTTTTGTGGATAATACACTTGATACTACTTATTCACCACTGAGAGCTACAACCCTTCTGAGAGGCATCTCTCTCTCTCTCTCATACTATAACCCCCCTGTAATTCATTTAAAGATGACCTGTATTTAAGAATTATTGTATATTGCCTTTCAATGATACTTCTTAACCTGAATTTTTTCTTATTTTCTATCTCAGTTTGAGTATATAAGTGAATAACAATGTACGAATAACACTTGAAAGACTGGGTTCCTCACCTTCAAACGACTGTTGATTAAAGTAGTTCCCGTAATAGGGCAGCAATGAGAGGCATGTTTTCCTGTGTGGATACTCTACCACATAATGAGGTCTGGATTTATATCGTAGCCTTTTTCTTCCTAGAAATGCCAATATAAATCTTGTTCCTTTGCATGACAGTCCAGGGTCTGCCTTGCTCCAGCTTGTTCATTCCTTAGGAGCTCTAATCTGTTCTTTGACTTTCATCCAGCTGTACTGCCCCAGGTAACTCCATACAACTACGCACCAGATGCTCTTCCTGGCATTTCACCTTGCTTTTCACCTCGCCTGCACAGTCTAACTGTCCCTGAGCTCTACCCGAGAGGAATTTTTTTCCAGGATATTTTGATCCTCATCCAGACCATATGTATTTCCTTCCTTCCCTTTCAAATGCAGTAAATGTGTTGCTGGAAGCGGCCGTCCCTGTCAATCCCCTTTCTCCCCAGAAGCTGAAAAACACTCTCTCCATCCCGCATCTTACTCTGCCAGTGCTTGCTGTCACCTCTGTGCATGCCTCCCTCAACTCCCTTTATGTGTTACACCACCCTTGTGCATAGGAAAAAAAGGTCAATCATTTTTGTAAGCTGTTATGTTAACCTTTAAATCCCTTTTGAAATATTGCTGTGCTCTGATGGCTGCAGCTCGCCCCTCTGGCACTGGTTAGGTAAATGACAAGTTGTAACTTCTGCTCCCTGTTATTTCACTGTCCCTGTCTCCCAACCTTTGCCACTCTCTGTTTTTCCCTCCTGTGTAGCATCCTGTCCATCACACAGGTTATTATCTTGCCAGCTGTCTCCTCTGCTCTATTTATTAGAATGCCAAGAAAAATGGGATCCTGAATCCTGATTTCTAGGCTATACCATGAAGAATAAGCATTATGATAATTGGTATCATTCTGATTTATTCCATTATAGTATCCATTTATAGCACATGAGCTTCCTTGTACAGTAACGATAGAGATAAATTTTGGCCCCTTATTTTTCATAACCACTTGCTAGCTGTATATCATCCATTTTCTTCTCATTTAGGCACTTGCTTCTACTTCGGGAAAAAAAAAAACATCCCAGTTGTCTAGGTAATAAAGCTGGTGAAACAAATTCTGAAGTGCATTTTACAATTGAATTTGATTGTGATAATTTTTCATGTGTTAAAAAAAGAGCATAGTGGCTTTCCCTGGGAAATGTTTGGGTTTATGTACATGTGGAAGATCTCTCTCTTTTTTTTTTTTTTTTTATCATTGGAACACAGAAACATCCCAGCATTTACTAGCCAAGTTCACTGAAAAATTATATATTATAATTTAATGAGGCCTGAAGTTGTGCAGCTAAATGAAACAAAAACTTTAAGTTCTGTGAATCTGAAATTTGAAAGTACACCTCCCTGCAAGTTTGGCGTAAATACCTAGGGGGAGAAGCAAAAAAAGGGAAACACCAGATATACTTCAAATGAAGTGAGTGGGATCTGGCTACTGCAATGGGTCTGGATACTCTTCTGGGGAGCTTTAGTCAAGAAGACTTTCACATCCAGAAGTCAGGTGTGCGGCCACCAGAGATCATATCTCTTTCAGGCTGCAAGTGCCATTCCTGCCATGCCACCAGCTTGTACATGCAGGTTCGTCCAGCAAAACTTGGGCTGGTTTCATTGGGGCCTGAAAGCTGGACAATAGGTTTGCCCTTGAGGGATGATGCTCCCCTAAGGGTGTCAGGGTTTCAGGGTCTTGGGGCAGCACAGCTGCCGTGGGCTGCTGGCACTTCCGCTTACTCCATGGTGTGGTGTTCTCCATCCCTCATGGTCCTCCACCTCCATGCCTCACAGGGCATTGTGTCCCTGGAGAGAAAGGGGGGACTGTAGATGTCAGGTTTTCGAAGCAAGTCCAGCATGCTCCCACACCCATCTGCATGGGCTTGCCATGTGGAAATCAGAGCTGCATAAATGCTCTCACCAAGGTTCATGTGCAGTTTCTTTTGTGATCCGTTACAGGTTTCTTTTCATGGTTGGCCAAAGCATGTCCTGGATTGGCTCCACCTCTCTTTTCAAAGTAAGACTCACTCTTTTGACTGCCCCCTGAAATAACATATTTTGCTGTGTTGTTTTAATGACAAAAACTACTGACAGACATCTTGGCTCTTACTGGTTATCCCATTGCAGAAATTTCCTTGACCCTTTGGGATGTCAGGGTGGGGGGTAAGCAAAACGGTCCTCTCAGAAACCCCTGAAGAACATCCTGTTGCTCCAGGCAACGCAGATGCTCCCTTCTCCCCACTCCTCTTACCTCTCCTTTCCTAGTCAGTAAACATGAATTTACCAACCAAATGTTCTTATTTATTTTGTATTAATAACAGGGAAATTGAAGAAATATTCAGATATGTTGGAAATGCTCCTATTGCAAAAGAATGAGAAATTATCTACATGGTTGTTCTGTGATATTGTTGCTCAGCTGCAGTCCTTGGGAGATCGCCACAATTGTTCACATTCAAACAAAAGGAGTCTAATGGAAGTGTTTTAATCTGTTGATCAGCTATTCAGAGAGAAAAGGATGGCCATACTAGGTGTCTTTGGAGACTGGAAATGAGTGCAGCAATAGTAATCAGGATATTTGTATTTATTCACACGTATTAGCAAGCTGTTGTGTGCATAACATTGCTGGAGGTTTCTTTAGCTTCAGACTTTGTCACTCCCTGCACCTTGGGCCATTTAAAAAGGTCCAGGTTTAGTTTTGTTGCTGATCTTGATCTACGGAAACCAGGAAGCTCAGCTCCCTGTTACAGAATGGAGTGGAAAGATCTACTGGAAAGTCATTCACAGAAGCTAATTTAGATGCCTGTTCTGCTATTGCCTTTCCGATGGTGTAATTTATTTATTTATTTATTTATTAAATCTGTTTTAAAGAAAGGGGTTTCTGATGGGCATCCAGCTTTTAGAACTTTCAGACTGTCAAAGATGTTTTTTTGTAAGATCCCTAACCGCACAACCCTGCATAGTTTTCTGTCAGGGCAGGCATCAACAAGGACAAAACCTCCTTTAGGCACCATGAAGTTGATGGGAAGTTCTCTCCTCTTCCTTCATGCTGTGAATATTGTGATCAGATAACAAAAGTCTTGGTGCCACGGGAGTGACAGTAGAAGACTGTCAACAGTAAACATTTTATTAGAGCTTGACAGGTTGAAGGAGATTTGTCTCAGGTCTCACAGGTAATGAGATCTTACCAGCATCCCATCACACGCTGTCATTCCTCGTTTCACAGAAAATCATTTTACAACACAGCCTACAATCCTCCTGGTCCCTGCTGTTGCATGAATGCTTGCCTGGAGTCAGCTGGAGAGGGGAGATGTATCTTCTCCTGCTGAGACAAGCCCCCCCCGAGCACCAGAGGAAGGGCAGAGGGGAGCAGGAGGGCTCTGCGCCTGCCTGCTTAACAGTTTGTGTTTGTGCCACACAAGCTGCTTAGGGGGGATATTCACGTGACAAATATGCAATTAAGTTATTTCTTAAAGTATAGTCTTTTCAATAAGTTAGAAATAACTTTGCCTCTTGTTTGCAGTATCCATAAGAAGGAAGATGAGAGGTGGCTGTGGTTGACCAAAACCAAAGAAAGGGCGTGATTCAGCTTTGAGCAGTCTTCGGTTGTAAAAAACCAGCAGTAAACGAAGTTATATTAGGTAAGAGAAATTTGTTTCACCCATGCACTCATAACAACTGTAAGGAAAGAGGGTTTAGGGAATAAGATAAACTTTATGCGTCTTTAGTTGTATTTAGGTTCTGCACTGTGTTTAGAAAGATGAAATATCTTTCACTGCATTTATTTTCTTACTAAAATGATATATACACAGACTCTCCCAAATCCCAGCTTGTCTGTGAATAACTTGGTGAAGGAAAGAGTCTCTGGAGAAATATGTGGCTCACTCCAACACATGTGGACAGTCAGAACTGGCTGAAGCTTGGTGAAAATTACAGCACTGAGTAAAAATTTCCTCTAAAAAGGAACAGACCAACTAGCAGTCCTATTCCTGGTACCCTATGGCTACAAAATAGTGCTATATCAATTTCAATAAATTCACATCATTTTATGTCAGACTCTGTAGGTGATACCAGAGGAACCAACAATAATTAGGTTTTTGTTGCTATGGTTTCAAATACATGTCAAAGTAAAGCACATTATATAGAACTTTTAATTAAGACAAACTAACTTCTGTTAAGCACTTCTTATTTCTCTCTCTCTCTCTCTCTCTCATTTCTCTATGTTATGCCTTTCTGCATTGCCAAAAACTGTTCAGCTGTTGCCTCAAATGGCCAGACAGTATCACTTTACCCAGAGGAACATGCTATACTTCAGTAAAAGAAAAATATCTTCCTTCACAGGAATTGGATCCAGTAAAAGAAAAATATCTTCCTTCACAGGAATTGGATCCTTAAAAAATGTATTCCGAAATAAGTGAAAAGAAAGGACGTGAAATGCACAAAAATGTCGATATTGAGAATGTAGATTTTGTTCATCATCTACTACCTGAAGCCCTTGTGCTGCTGCTTGTATTAAATTATATATCACATCTTTTCTGACTATTTTTACTATTATCTTTCCTGTTACCTATTCTTTCCCCAACTCATCATCTTCTTTCCCCTTTGTAAAAATGTTATAAAAGAGAAAATTACTGAGTTTGGGGATCAGATGAGAAGAAAATTATGTGCTTCCTGTCTGTATGATCAACCCTTACTTGTGATTGTATCCGCTGCTGGTGAGGCAAATAACTGTGGGACCTGTGTAATAGCTTCAACTGAGTGAATTATTTCTGATGAATAGTAAATACTTTGCTAGTTATTCTGACAGTATTTTCAGATTTGGGGTCAATTAATACTAGTTGAATATGCTGGATATGAAAGGAAAAAAACAGGAAAAGATCCACAAACCTGCTAGGAACTGTTTGTTTTGTATATGTATATCTGTATATTTTGTGGAACATGGAGACAGGTTTTGTTCATTTTCTTTAAAAAAGAAACAAATTTTTTTCTGTTTCACTAGTCAGGAGAATGTCTTCAGCTCTTGGTTATCCTGCTAAGGCCTGGCTGGGATCTTTCACTGGGATCAGTGGGTGAATTCCACTGGCGCACGAACTGATGCCCTACTGAACATCACAGCGGTACAGTTGGCTGAGCATATCAAAAGTCAATGCAGGATTAACTTTCTGCATTTGAGAAATTCCACACATTTCACTTAAAAGACAAATGATAGCAATATTTACACATCCCTTCTTATCAACCAGGGAATTGAAAAGAAATATATATAAGTAAAATGCTTTTGGAGCCATTTGTGGTGATTATACTGATTAACTCCCCAAGACTGAAAGCATCGGATTCTCTGAGTTAGTTTTGACTGTTCTTTGCTAGTCCGCAGGCTGATGGGGGTGTTGCTATTCTTTGAGCATGGGCACATACATTTTATGTCTAAGATGTGAGCAGAAGCATATAGCTCTTTTCCTTTTAGAGAAGCAATAAATGTACAAGAGTTTCAATCTGAATTGAGATATTAGCAAAGTAATTAAGGAGACAGTCTCATGGAGTCGGAGAACTCGTATTGGGAGCTCAGCGCCTGCGGTGAGATGCTGAATAGCCATCAGTAAGAGAGACTATCATGCTGCTCCCTGAGTAAAGAACTTGCATAGCATTTCAAGTACATTTGCTAAAATGCATATAATGATGATAGAGCTAGGGTGAGTTTCAGTCTGTGGCTTTTTCCCCCTGGTAAAATAAATGAGGGTTATTTTTTCTGACCCTGCTGTGTGTTAGTGTAGCGTAAAACCCCTATTTATTGAAAAATAGGTTGCATAGTGAGTTCTAGGGCTTGAATCTACTCTCAAATAGCAAGAAATAGACTGTGGCTTTCCTATAGCATTGAAGACCGTAAGGGTTTAAGAGTGAATTACGTGCTTTTAATAGGACGTTAACTTGAGATAATGTAACTTCATTGATAAGCCTCAGAATATACTTTAAATAGATTTTTGTACTTGGTAGCAGTCTTGACTGTATCTCATTACAACTGGAATTGAAAACAAAACTCCTATATCCTCAGTGGAAAAACCCACTGTAGCGTGGCATAATAATATTGCTGTTTATGTAGGCATTTGCTGCTTAAAGTCTGTTTCTAAGGCAAAAGAGATGTTGACCTTTGTATGGCTCAGCCAGAAATCCCTGATTGTCTGTGTAGAGGATATCTCTCTGTCAGCAGTGGTACGAACCCCAAACAACGCAGAGAGACTTTTTTTTTAAGTGGCTAATACCTTTAAACACTTCATGTCTGTGAAGAGTAATGCTTATGTGTATTAGCAATGAGTACTTAATTTTAAAATAGTAATTTACAAAGATAATACAGGACTAAACCTAAATTAATTTCATCTGCTGGCACCTTTCTAGTTTGCCCAGCGTTTTCATACTCAGGCCTAGCGCCTGTTCCCTCAGGGGGAGCCTGGATGACAGGCAGCAGGGTACCGAAGGCCATTTCGCAGGCTGTTTGCCGCCTCAGATGGGCCATTTTACTTCCACAAGCGTTTTGAAAGGAGCTGGTATTTCAGCCACCGGCGCACAGCTCAGGAGTTTGGTCACTGAGTAAAGGCAGCTCGAGCAGAAGGCGCCTGAGGAGGGCCGGGCTGAGGGGCAGCAAGGGATGAGACCGCGGGCGGGGAAGCCCGGGCCGCGGCGGGGCAGGCGGGCAGAAGCGGCCCGGGCCGCGGCGGGGCAGGCGGGCAGAAGCGGCCCGGGCCGCGGCGGGGCAGGCGGGCAGAAGCGGCCCGGGCCGCAGCGGGGCAGGCGGCCATGTAACCCGCCCAGCCTCCCCTCCCGCCGCAGGGCCCGGCCTGCCCCGGCGCGCCTGCCCGCCCCGCGCCGTGCCCTGCTCAACGGCGCCACCTGCCGGCGTCTGCGGGACAGCGCGGCAGCGGGCCGGGGCCGGGAGATGTAACAGACCTTTTTTTTTTTCCAATTAACTTTTTCTTTCCTTTCGCCCAAGCTCCACGCAGATCCGTTAGCAGCAGCAGGCACATGACCACATTTTTGCCCAGAACAGCTGTGGATGCCCCATCCCTGGCAGCTCTCAAGCCCAGGCTGGATGGGGCTGGGAGCAGCCTGGGCTGGAGGGGGGTGTCCCTGCCCATGGCGGGGGGTGGGGTGGAACTGGGTGGGCTTTAAGGTCCCTTCCAACCCAAACCCTTCTAGGAACCTTTCCATTAATTGTAGGTGGTGATTTTAGCCTCACCCATAGACAGCTGGAGCACTCACAGTGTTTTTCTCTTCCCTCTGTTACCGCTTGCTCTACTTGCTGTGTGTTTCTGCATCGTGTAACATGATTTTAGCCACAAGGCTGCACAGCCTTCCTACTTAGGTCTGTCTCTTTACCCGCTTAACTTTAATGTTTGGACAACTGCAGACTTAATTTCCTTCTTGGGAGTATTCAAAGAACCAAGGAAGGCCATCTTGTCGCCAAAAAGAGACACTATAAAAAGAGTGAAAGGAAAAAAAAATAATGCTGGAAATCTGATTTTACTGTTGCAATGAAGCACGTTTCATTGCCTAATGGAATTTATCTTCTCAGGTAACATGTTTTGTGCTGTAAAGAAACAGCCAGCCGTTTCCTCACAAGCTCCTCCAGGTATAAGTTTGAGAGCTGTCGGAATGCGTTGGCTGCCGAGGCTCACTGCCAGCAGGCACCACGGCACCGCTACGGCTTTGTGCATCCAGGTACCTCCCTGCCTCCTCTGTGCTTCCGGCAGCGGTTTCTACATCAAAGTAGAGAAGTTATCCAATGTTGACAAAAATAACCCGAGTAAATCTTCCCAAGAGTCATATTGCTTACCGCAGTGTTTGGGGAGCAGAAAGAATATGCATCTCTTGCTGAGGGTGGGAAGGATGAAGAGCTCTGTTTATTATTTCTTTAGGCTATTTTAGTAGAGGTGCAATTCTTGCAGGAGCCCTAGGGAGGGTGTATGGGGGGACCAATGCAGGCGGTTGCCAGCAGCACTCGGTATTCCCATGCAATAAATGCCGTGTGTAATTCCCTCTGCCCAGGCCTTCAGAGCAAACTTCCCCCAGGCCGGTGGTGCCAGGGAATGGGTCATGTGCGCTCCAAGCAAGAGTCATCAATTGCTGGGAGCTCTTCTGTTACGCTGAGAAAAGAGGGAGGAGTATGTATGCATTACAAGAGGAGTACATTATTTCTTGCTGCTATTAGCCACAGCACTGTTACATTATACATGACTCCTCATGGATCAGAGCCACAGCAGAGAGCAGCTTCTCCCTCTTGTTAAGGATTGCTCTTTTTATCAGAGAGATGGCATGTGATAGCCTCAGCTTTTCTCAGTAAATTTGTGGTCTTTCACCCTTCCTTGTAAACATAACTGGTATTAGTGTTGTAAATAGTTTAGGTTGAAGACCTTTAAGATCAAGTCTAACCGTTAACCCAGCACTGCCAAGTCCACCACTAACCCATGTCCCTAAGTGCCACATCTTACTGAGGGCCCACTTGATCCCCTCATTCAGATCATTGATAAAGACATCAGGCAGGACCAGCCCCAGCGCTGAGCCCTGGACACCCCGTGTGCCCAGTCCCAGCAGGATGTGACTCCATTCCCCACCTCCCCCGGCCCAGCCAGCCGGGGCTTCACCCAGTGAAGCTAGTGCGTGCCCCAGCCGTGAGCAGCCGGTGTCCCCAGGAGGTGCTGGGGGAGATGGTGCCAAAGGTGTGCATGGGAAAGGAGCATTTGTTATTGCATTGCAGTATGGAGAGTCTCAAATGCATCTGGGATTTTGATGACTTCTCTTGTTCGTATCTGCCTGTAGTGGGTTGACCATGGCTGGGCACCAAGTGCCCAGCAAGCCACTCCATCACTCCGCTCCTCAACAGAAGGGGCTGGAGGGGGAGAAAGAAAGAAGTATAACAAAAGCACTCATGGTTCTAGATAAAGGTAGTTTAATGAAGCAATAGCAGAAGTTGCGCATGCGGAAGCACAGGAAACTAGAAGATGTTATTCTCTACTTCCCATCAGCAGGTGACACTCGGTCACTTCCCGGGAAGCAGGGTTTCAGTGCACATAGTAATTGCTCTAGACGATAAATGTTGTAAATAAGGAATGCCCCCATTTCTTCCTCCTTTCTCTTAGCTTTTATATCTGAGCAGGCATCATATGGTACAGAATATCCCTTTGGTCACTTTGGGTCAGCTATCCTGGCTGTGTCCCCTCCCAAGATCTTGCCCACCCCCAGCCTACTGCTGAGAAAGCGGGGGGAAGGTTGGCCCTGATGCTGTGCTCAGCCCTAGCCAACCCACTGGTGTGCTGTCACCACCTTTCTAGCTGCCAGTGCAAGCGCGGCACTGTGAGGGTGCTATGGGGCTCAGCCAGACTCAGCACAGAGCCATGTCTTACCGGGATGTATGTAGCTGCCACGCCGCATTTGAAAGTGCTACATAACATCTAATTAGACTTGTTAGATAAATCTATGGGGCTGCACAGGTCTTGGATCATTAGTTTGTAGTTCATGTTAATTTTTCTTCCTGTATCCTGTTCCTTGACAAAGAGAAAAGACATGTGATTTGTTTGGGAATTTTTCTTATGTTCCTGCTACTTAAATTTCCTTGAGGATTTGGGGGAAAAAAAAATAAAAATCTTTTACATAAGATTAAATACTCCAGATTTACAAGAACCAAATTAACAGATGATACAAAACACATGATTTCAAATAGGTTTAATTTCTAAGCCTCAACTTCTGGCATTTTTTTGTTTTGAAATAAGCAGAGTTTGAGCTCAGAGGCTAATGGAGGATAAGATGCACTACACGAAAATTGTTAAGCTTTTGTTCTGTTCTGATGGGATTTTAAACAATGACTCACCCACAAACACACAAAGTTTGCTGGGCTTTTACATATTTCCAGGCTCAAGTTCACCACCTTTCAGGTTGAATGCAAAAAAAAAAAATAGAGAACTGACTTCATTACTTGTGCTCTGGAAGTGACTTGACAGCCATTTAGAAAAATACTTAATATTCACCAATTTCCTTGGTTCCTCCTGTCCCCCAGGAGCAGACTGAGAACAGATCCGTTGGTCTCCATCCCATCCAGCAGCCTGGTGTGTGGCACTGGCTTGGAGGCAGCAGCGATGCCCCAGCACTTTGATTCATGTAATCAATAATCCCAGGGCTCTACCTAAAAGGTTGGAAAATGTGGTGTGACCCAGGAGACGAGTAATGATTTTTGTGTGTGGCAAAACGACTGGGTTATGGCTTGTATCAACAAGTAAAGCCTCCTGAGCGCAACCAAATGATAAAGAGCTTTTTATTTTGCACTGCTTAAACATTTGCTTTGAAGTTGACCTTATTCTCAGTGGTAAATATGGTCTGGCACTACATGAACAAATTCGGGAGTATGTTTAAGCTATAGTTTATTTAGGTCTAATTGCCTCCTTCATACAAAAGTTTATATTAATTGGTTCATTCATTTACTCTAAAGCTTCTATCATCTTCATTTGGACTCACGTTTCATGAAACACCTGTCAATTGGGTAGCTTTGTGGTTTTAAGGGTAAGAAAAATGCTTTTTTGAGGAGGCTGTTGGAGTCTCCTAGGCAACCATGGGTTTCCTTAAGCACACTCCTGCCCTGACCCTTCTGCCTGCTGCACCCAAGTGGCTTTGGGGACCCTGCTCTTTGTGTCCCTAAAGGTCAGAAAGGATATTCTCTTGATATCAAGGAAAATGTAATATTTATCAAACTACAATTTATTATACGTTAGGAAAGAATAAATGTTGGCTTTCACTGTGACAGATTTTCATGTTATCCACTAAATTCATTGCTGGATCAAGCTGGCGCTTGTTTCTCCTGAGTCATATGGAGGGTTTTTTTGGCACCTAATACATTAACATGTGTGTATTCTTTGTGGCTACAATTTGAACAAATGTTTTGAAATTATGACAGAGAAAATTACTTTTCTTGCCTACATTAACAAGTAGGTGTTGTGTATCTTAATCACTGTGACCAAGCTGCAATTACAGCTGATAAACATATGGAGATTAAGTTGCAAAAAGGGAGGAACATTTACATTTTTTAAGGAATTGCCACAAAGATGAATAGAAAAAGGGGGAGGGGGAAAGGTTGGACAAAATTATGCCAAACCTACTTCTTATTAACTGCAATACTGCACATTTACTGCGTATAGCACACTCGTGACCTCAAAGAAATTAAAGCTCTGCTACATAAATAAGTTATTTCTTTGTGTTAAATGCTCATGTCCTTAGATCCACATAAGAACCAAGATATTAAGCAGAACAGAGATGACTCCATTTATAAAATACTACCACAAAGATTTGTACCACAGCTTGGCTTAGGGGATCACGTGTTCCCTGAAGTCAGCAATAGTATCATATCAATATACTGTAGGATGAGAACATCACTGTAGTCTTCTCAGTTGGCAAGCCTAATAGTATAATTGAAATGAAATGTATTCTAGGAAAGTGCCCACTGTTTTTTGGTGGGGTTGGTGGGGTTTTTTTTTGTTTGTTTGGTTTGGTTTGGTTTTTTTTAACTTTGAGCTCTGTGGGAATTCCCAGAAGACCTTGGGAATGTTTTATAGATTCACAGGTGCTGTTGTTTCTTTCAAGGTTCAACGTTTGCAGGCTCATTGAGAAGGTTTTCCTGTCTTGTACAAGACTTGATGGAGCGAACATGCACTGTGCTTGTTGCTAAAAAGTGTGGTACATTCACGTGCTCAGCCCCAACAGAGAGGGAAAAATGGTGAAGTGTTTCCTTGTGATGCAGTTCCCAGAAACATAATTGGTGTTAAAAATTTCTAAAACATAGCTTTTTCGGTAGACTGCCAAAAGAAAGGTAGATTGGTGCCAAACATCAAGCAGTTTTCTAGTAGCTTTTGAAGTAATCATATATTCATGAATTTACACTAGCCTTTGAAATCTGGCAAGACCTGTGCTTCTGCAACTTTATTGCATTACTGCAAAAGTTTGTTTTAGCATGGAGACACGGATGTCTAGCAGTGTGCTGCAACCATGAAAAGAGAAGTTCTGTGACCAATTGAGGAGACAGGCTGGATACATTTCACTCACGTAAATGATAGGATAACATATTGATCTGGAGGGAGAGAGCATTTGCCATATGTTTGGTGCTAAAGTTTTTTGCTTGAAAGAACCAAGAGTTGGCCCCAGACCAAAGCTCTGTGGTTAAACCTGCCTTGATCTTTGAGGAAATTCTCAGCTTCCTTTGGTAGCTTCTTTCAGCTTAAAACAGAAGAGAATAGACACAGCACTGGGCATCAGTTGCCATCACCTCCAGCAATCCCAGTGCCCTGTCATAAAACTTGGGATCCCTTGCAGTTATCTCTGATGAGCATGTTCTCGGGGAGGTATAGCCTGAGATTTTTTGTTTTTATCAGAGAATGTCCAAACCATAACTGTTGAGAGATTATCTTAGTTCTTGTAGTATTTAAATTTATACCTTTTGTGACGGTGTATCCCATTTTACAGGTCTAACATAAAGAGAGCAATGTGATTTTGCACTGTAACATGGGGTTCTGGCAATTTTAAAGACCTTTGCAGCTACACAGTCTATAGAAAAAAGATATTTTTGTTACCTTACACACTTTACAGACATGAAAGCCTTTGAATTAGCTTCAGATCATTGTTTAGTACTTCTCCACGGACTGGATTTAGTAACTTTTGACAGCTGGCTGCCCAGGGCTTCTGTCCCCTGCGAGCCTTCCTCCAGCCAGTGGGTTTCAATAGCTTGAAATAAATATTGGCAGTTTTAATTTCTTCCTGGAAGGTGGTTTCCTTGTAACATTCTCACAAGCAATGCTTGGATATGTTGAAGGTCCCTTACATTTTTATTTGCACTTCAGGTCCTAGAAAATAAATTGTTTATGGCTGCTGGTGTTACCAGCAATGAGGGATGTTCTGGAGCTGGAGCTCAGAGCGCATTGCTAGAGACATAGTCCTACACGTTTGATCCAAACAGATAGATGTGAGTGCAATGAATCCAGCACCTGCTAAATGAGCTTCAACTGGTCATTTGAAGTCACCCTGTCTGCTTTCTGCCCCCAGCAAAATGGGGAAAAAGATGCTTTCTTCTATTGGGTACCTAAATAAATCTGTAGGTGTCAAACACTAATTCCCATGAGACACTTGCACTTTGAAACCTGGAGACTGGCTCGTACTTGGCTTCCATGTGTATCCCCAGGGCTTCACCAACCCACGGGCACAGCGTCCAGTGGCCAAGAGCAGCAGCTGGGAGCAGTAGAAGCAGAGAATTATAGTGTATTGTAAGTTGGAAGGGTACTGACGCTTTGTCTCTTTTGCATTTTGTGTCTGCATACTTCAAACAGATAAAATTAAGCTATTATTAAGATGTTAGAATGGAATTTCTCTGTAGCCTCGAACTTGCTGGTTTTGTGAATGGCATTTTTATCTGGCAATATAATCAACAACAAACCAATCCCTTTCTCAGGCACAGCCAACATCAAGGGAAAAGTTCACTGCAGATACCAAAGATTTTCTTCCTCAGTAACAAACACAGAAGCCTCCAGCCATGCCTTTTTGCTGTTAGCATGAATAAAGGTTAATTGCCACATTTCTATGTTTCCCTTTGTAATTAAGAGTTGAGCCTTCAGTGCCTTTCACTGCAGTTACTGACAACTGAAGTTAATCTTTTTAATCATTGCAGAAAAAAGGCATGGACTCTACAACAGATCCCACTCAAAACAGGCTGGCTTTCTGTATTTGGAAGCTTGTCTACATCTAGGCAAAGCTGGAGTAGTGTATTTAGAGAATATGCATTTTAAGAATAGCAGTTTGAATTTTGGTTTCTCTGTGACTTGATTGAAAGTTATGCAAATGCAAGGGTAATTCCCAGGCTGAGGCTGTTACAGGAGAAGCCATGATTATGTTGCAAGCCGCACAGAAATTGCGTTGCCAGAGACTTTGTTATTAAGGCCTATTCTCTTTGCTGCTGTTTCTCTCTGTTTCACATTTCCATTGTATTAAGAAATGTTCCTGTTATAATTTTTTTTCTCCTTGTTCATGCAACAAAAACTCAATCAGAAGTATGTTAGTGAAAGAAATTGGGCTTTTTTTTTTTTTTTTTTTTTTTTCAAATTATCGCAGTCATTCACTGCTCTGGGAGAGCAGGTGTTGGTAGGTTTGGGGAAAGTGATGCCACTTCTGGCAGCAAGGAGGTGCGGCGGGAGCACGGGGCAGCCGCAGCTGGGCAGGTGCACGGGGCTGTGGGAGGCATCACGCTCTTGGACAACTTTCTGTCGCAGAGACAGTTGAACAAAGATGTGTCACTACATTGTTTGGATATAATGCACTTCTTGCTTGTACATGGCTGCTGTGAAAACATGCTTGCTTTGTTGTGTTAATAAATAACTGTTATGTTTAAGAAATTAATTCACGTGGAAAGATTTATTGTAGTATAAAATTATAGGAAGAAAAATGAAAAATTCCATCCTTAGAGTGGCTTGAAAGAATTTCTGTCTCATCTGATTAGGGGAAAAGGCTGCTTTATCTTCCTAAATATTTTTATTTTTTTTGTATTTAAATAAATCTTCTGAAATGCTTGCATGCCTGCAAGAATTATAAAAGGCTGTTCAGACCTAAATCAAGTGTTCAGTGTTGCTGCATGAATCTTCCAAGGCAATAAACTTTTGGTACCTTTGACAAGTTTTATGACTCAAGATAGGTGCACTGTGCTATGTACCATATTTCAAAGTAACACATCTGAATAAATCGTATCAATTTTATATGCTAATAATTTGTTTTGGTATTTTAATACTAGGAGCTATAATTCATACCTATCACGTTCCTTAGACTACAGATAATTTGAATAACATTTAGAGAAAAATTACTTTAGGAATACCTCCAGTATTGCACTTTTCCATTGCACAAATAAGCCAAGAATGGAGAAGCCTAGAAATAAATAAATAAATAAATATAAAATTTAATTAAATCTCCTTAGATTCAGCTCAGGACTGTTTCCCTCTGATGTTTCCCTTTCCCTTAGCCACAGTATATTTTCAGTTTGCTGAGTGTTTGGGCTTTTCTCCATTTCCTGTGGTAAATTCTTGGGTAGGCAAATCAATCTTGCTATTTGCATACTCTCTTTGCCTAGAAATATAATATGAATGTTTCCTTTCTTAAATTTACCTCAAACTCTCACTGATATTCATGGTGTATTACAAAGCTTTACCTTTTCCAATACATCACATGTTGTGTGAACAGTTGAAACTCAGTTTTGCTCTTGCAAACTGGATAATGATGGCAGCAGTATTTGTGGTAACGGTGGGAATACTATAGCAATATTGAATAGTTATAAAGCCAATTGAAAACTATTTTGAGGGCAGGCTTTACTGAAAAAACAGTATAATCCCTATAGTTTTGTAGCAAATCAAAATTCCTCTTTCTAATCATAAGATGTGCAAATGGCCATGAAAGATCACCAGAACCTGCAGGGATTTCTAAGTGTTCTGTATAAAAGAAAATAGAGAAACGATAAAATGAAAGGAAAAAAAAGGTGAAAAAATTGCAAATGTCTAAACATAGAGAAGATAAATGAGGCTAAAAGCCTATTTTTATTGTTTTGCCAGTAAAAATACCTTCAGTGCTAAAATGGAAAATCTCATTGTATGTTAAAGTTTATCAGCTACCTGATCTTAAGTACATTTGAGACCCCATCCTAATATTTATATTCAACCAGACAAGCTCAGAATTACTTCCTTCTCCCCACTGCAGCTGCCCTCTCTCTACATGCACAAGCCTATCTTTATTAATGGTTATTTATATAAAATTCATTCCAAGTTTCAAAGCCACTTTGGCAGAATGCTCCAGAATACATCTGAAAAAAATATTTGCCAAAGTGTTCAAGATATGAGATCTTCAGACTTCTCTGTGACACTTTCCCTGCTCCTCTTCACCTCACAGAAGCAAAGCGCTCTGGTGAGTGTTAGCATGCTGGTTAGTTTTTCAGGAGTCAAATTTTAAAAGCCCTACAAAGCACAGGGAGCGCCTCACCATCATCTCCCTCCCACCTGTACTATCTTAGTGTTTTCTGTGGAATCTGCACCTTAAATGATTTTCCTTTTCTTTTTCTCCTGGGTCACAGATTGGAAAGCCTTGCTGTTCAGCTGATGGTGCAGTTTCAAGGGATTCTCCGTTCCCGCCAGGAACCCAACACAGTCCACAAACACACCAGAGATCAACAGTGAAAACCCTCAGAAGTAAGTATGTAAATATTGGCACCGCGCCCCTGCACGCGGCAATCCCTAACCTTTGCCAGCTTATTGTACGCACCGTGCCTCAGCGGCACTAACCATGGCTGTAACGCAAATCAGCATCTAGCATCTTCTGCTGTCTCTGTTGCCGTGTTTTCTTTTTTTTTTTTTTTCCACTCTTTCCTTCCAGGGTTTCTGCCATACCTTACTCTGTCCCCTTCATGGAGGGAGCAGGTTGTGCAGGCTTTCCCCCACGCCGGGCTACTGCCAGGGAGCTGAGAGCAGAGCCCAGATGTGCCAAGACAGTCGTTCCTCTTTGCCAGGAAAAAGAAGCCTAACCCAGCCCTTCCTCTACAAAGAACCATGACCTTCCAGACCATGGAGGAACCGGTTCAGTGCTGATCTTCATCTAAAGGTGGGATAACCCTGGAATCTGGATGGCTTGTTGTTCAAGTTTTTTTCATGAAGATCAAGCAGATTTTGCCCATTGTGGGGTTTTAATGTAATTTAATCCATTCAAAAAGATTGATTTTTTTAAATCTCTTTAAAAAATAATCAACATGAAAATGGAGAGGCATGCATGACTTTTGCAGTATTCCTCACAGTGTGCTCGTTAACCCTTCTTTCACATGTATGAGTTGTTGAAGACGGGGTGATTCTCTCTGGCTGATTTTTTTTTTTGGAATTTTTGGGTTGGAGTTTTGTTTTCATTGTTGTTTTTTTTTTAAATATACATTAGTTGAAAACAAAATGGCCTTCACTAAAAGTCCAAAAGGGAAATTGAGAGGGACGGAGGGAGAGACTTTATTACCAGTGCCCTGTTTCCTTGGAAATAAAAATGTCACCTTACAAGGAGGGCAACATGAATGCTGAAGGGAAGCAGGGTGGTATTGCAGGGATGCAGCTGGTGAGTGAGGCAGCAGCGGGACAGGGTATGTATATGCAGGCTTAGGGAAAGGGATGGAGGCACAGGTCGTGGCATTCAGAGGGTGTTTAGGCTCTTGCCTAATATCTCTGAACTAAGTTCAAAAAGTCTTTGTTCTAGTTGTCTGTGATAGAGTCAGCTGGATACTCTAGATACCTCCGTATCATTGCAAGGAAAAAGAGGGAAAATGTTTTGAAAGGAACAGCATGAAACCTTTCCATTTGAGAAAAAATACTTGTCTTTTTTTTTTTTTTTTTTTTTTTTTTTTTGCGAGGATTTCACTACTTGGAGGAGTGGGGCAGAGCAGCAGCATTTTTCAGATGAGTTTGCGGTTGATTTAATACTTGTACTAACATATATTCAGGGATGTACCCAGACACCTTATTCTTTTCACAATTGTGTCTTCTCGTAGCAATAGTGTGTAAAAGGAAGCAACTCTTCCCAAAGAAGATCTTGTGCCTTTTTGGATGACTGTGTTCACATAGCTTTTCTCAGGAGATAATTTGAAGTGAATATAATCCTTCTTGCAGTAAAAGGGTAGTATCAAGCAGCTAATGTGCTGCTTTGCCATGTGAAATGTAAATCCTCACTTGCCAACACTGCTGGTTTGCATCATTTGATTGCAAGTATTGAGACCATTAATGTGCTCCTCCTTCACCACGTTCTGGCTCCTGGGGAAAGGTGGTGCAAAGGGGGCTTCTCCCCCCCATCACCCTTTCTTTTCAAGATCTTTTCTAGTCTTTGGGATCACAGACAAGTGATGGGAGATGGGAACAGTGAGGTTAAACACAGTGGAAGATAAAGCCAAAAGGAAAATAAACTTTCAAGCCATTTAATGTTAAAATCTTGAGATGTTCAAGTGTTTCTTATGTTTTCTGAGTTCTGGACTGAGACCAAATACCCTTGAGTCAGTGTTCAGGCACTGACATAATGGGCTGCAGACTCAAATGATGAGAGACCTGGAGGACTTGGTGTCCATTGCTGATATGCTCTCTCCATCTTTCACAGCTCAGCTGTCAGTAATGCTCACCTCCGGGCTCTCCAGGGCTCCCATCTCCCATGGAGGAGCTCCTAGCTGCAGACCGTGTCTGCTTTCTCCGGGGCAGGTCCTTCACTCTAACCTTGCCATTTATGTGGCTGACACAGAGCTGGCTGACTGGCTGAGAAGTTACAGAGACCGTGGGGGAACTTATCTGAGCGCATCTAATCATCACTGCTTGCACTTTGAAATGAAATATCCCTCATCTTTTAAACCAATAACGCACCGCCCACTGCTACATGGCTAGGCAGAGGGGACAGATGTTGTATTACAACGCAAGTCAGAAAGGATTTAAATAATGCGGTCGCAAGGGAAGCAGTAGCATGGGAATGCATCAACAGCTATCAGGGGTGCGTATATTGTACCTGTAAAACTGTGGAAAATTACTTATTTCACACCTTGTGAGGACTATAAAAAAGGCCAACAGAGTGGTAATTGTATTAGGAATTAATCCGCTCAGCCCCTCAGTATGTTGAGTTGCCTGTTTCTACAGAAAGGACAGGAAAATGAAAGGGCTCCAGCCTGTCTGGGGAGCGGGGGGGGGGGGGGGGGGGGGGCGCACATCCTCCTCCTGGTGCCAGCAGGTTTCGTGAAGACTCTGTCTTGTTGTTACTTGTGCTTTGGGGTAAATGTTCCAGTCCCACATTTAAGACAAGCCATGAAATACTGTAAATTGACTGTTGTTTGGTTTTCTGTACCTCAATAATTGAAACTAATAGAAACAAATAGCTAATATTTTCTGATGGGATGACCTTGGGAGCAGGAGACCAGCTAGTTGTGCCTTCCTCCAGGGAAGAAAGTTAGAGGAATTACTGCTAAATAATAATAATAGCAGCAGCAGCACGGGCTGTAATTCCCCACTCTCCTACTTAAGCAACACCTGAACACCAGCATGAAGAAAACAAGTCATTTATCAAGTATAATTTCTTGGAACTGCTGGGTTTGTGGAACAGAGTGGGGGAGAAACAGGCAGACTGATCTCTACCTCATCCCATCTATTAAGGTACTAGCATATAATTTTCCCATTTTGGCAATTTGTACTTGCTTGGGCCAAATCTGGATGTGGACAAATATGACTTGCTGTATGTCCTTGTTTCCTTTTTGAGGCGCTCTGAAGTGCAAGCTTTGCTGCACCCACCTACTTTTCCTAATGAGGGATCCGACCCCGTTGCTCTCTGTGTTCCTGAGGTTCCTGTGCAACCACAAATCACCCACCCCAGCTCTGATTTTGACCTAGTTTTCATTTTTTTTTTAAAGAAAGTGAGGTTCATGTGATACCCACAGACATGCTGAGTTTTTTGCATCTATTTTGGTCTCTGTAAAATCAACTAAATTTACAGTCAGAGAGGAAACTCAGAGATAATTAAATACCAAAACACTTACTAAAAAGACATTAGTTAAAGGAAACGGCTCTCCTAAAGCCAAACAGGCAGAAGTTGGACATCAAAAACTGTTTGGCAGCAGCATCTGGCCAGGAAACCAGCAGGTGGAGAAATCTGGGCATCAGGCAGCATCATAAAACACAGTTCCTGTGCAGTGGGATGTTGTTAATTGTGGGGCTTACAGAAAAACTTACAGAAAATCTTGTTACAGACTCAATTCTATAGAAACAGCAAGCGATGGAGGAATGAACTAAAGAGATGCATAGAAACATCTCAGCACATGGGAAAGCAGCGAGTGAGAGGTACTGCCTGATTGCTGGGTGATAGGAGGCAATTTCCTGCTGAATGAGGTTATTCTGACCAAAAATGAAGTGAACTTGGTGTGTCTGAAAAAGAGGAGTAAGAGCCAAATGCTGCAAGGTTGTAGTGGTTTCTCTAGGGAGGAAAACAGTGAAATACTGGCCAAAACGAGAGGGCTGCGGAAGAAGGGATGCAGGCACAGTGACACCTGGCACGTTACACCATGGCGTGGCCTGGGAGAGGGAGAAATAGGCAACCTTGGACAGTTACATGCAAAAAAATCTTATCAATAGAACAAGAAGCTGCTGTGACACATGTATAGTAAAGGAGAGTTTCAAGTGCTTCTGCAAGCTGCCCCTTCACCTGTAGGAAAAGTACTAAACCAGTAATTGGAAAAGCCAGGTCTGGGGGTGAGAGGTTTTGACTGAGGAAAGAACAGTCTGCGCTGAGCCATTAAAAAAAATAAATATCTGTGATTAAAACCACTCAAGCAATTTCAGGTGGGTCCTGGGTTGAGCATGGCAATGAGGAATAAACTTGGCACAAGAGCTGCGCTCGTGCCCTGCTTCTGCCAGCTGGGATTTTTCTTCAAGGCCCCACTTAATTTCCAAACCCCATTTCCCTGTGGCCCTTTGCACGCTGCAGGCAGCACGGCCAGTCCCTCCCAGTTCTGCCTTGCCACCCCACGGGCTCTTTTACCTGCTTGCCTGTGTCCCCTTCTGCACAGAAAATGGGAAAATCTGGATGTGTTGCAGTACCTGACAGGATCTTCTGAGTGTCTGGATTGGTACGAGAAAGGCAGGGACCCTAGGTGGTAGAAATATTAGTAGGTAAAGAATAAAGTAAGAATAAAGGAGGATAAAATAAGAACAAAGAATAGCGAGGGAAAAGAGCCTGGCTCCTTGTTATTAACCTGCGCAGAGAAGAATGTGAAGTAGCAAATGAAAGTACTTTTGTGGATTTGATCCAAACTTGTACGAGATAAGCGCTAGGGAGCTCCTCTTCATTAGGGGAAGGGTTAATGTAAAAAGTAGGAAAGTAAGAAAAAGCCCTGTGTGAACAAATGATTTATACAGCAGAGTAATTAGATAAGACGTTTGTAACATATTTATTGCAGAGGTTTAGTTACTTAATTGCTCAGTAGATAATGTCTGTATGTATATACATGCATGCAAGTTATGGATGTTTCTGCGTGTAATTATCTATGAATATGCTATATATCTCTGAAATGGCTGATAAGGGTCTAAGAAGACTGTCATGAGTTTATAATGCATTTGAACTAAAAAGCTTTGCCATTTAACTCAGCATTTCACTAACAAATGGAAGTTATTAAAAAGCTTAGAGGGCAGAACAGTCTGGCTTTGTAGAATTTGAAGACAATTCAGGTGTTGGAGGGAAAAACAGGATGGGTGAATGCATTTTTTTTCCTTTAAATCTTTTTCTTCCAAAACGAGTCCATCACAGAAATCTGTGGCCGTGTGGCCCGAGGCCATTGAGTTACTGACGCTTTATGAATGAGTTTGCATCCCTCATGTTGCAGTTACGTGGCTGTGTCGTATTTGCAGCCTGTTCCAGCTGGGAAGTGCGTTAGTTTAAATCATTGTGAAGACAAGGTTGGCTTTAAGTAAGTCATTTTATCTTTCTTTATAATGCTTTGAAGGAGGAAATTTTGCTTCTTATGTAACTCTTGAGAGCTGTTATTTCCAGCAGCCTCACCTGCGAATGCAGCGCTGAAGGACATGCTTTACAAGGTGTAGCTGTTGCAGAGCTGTAAACACGCCGGCTGTCTTCATTGAGCAGGCTGGGGTTTCCAAAGGAACCGAGGAAATTAGTCACCCGTCTTTCCACGTAAATAAATGAACAGCATGCCTTGCAAAGATAATTTTCCCATTTTCCCATAGCTAAATAAATCTCAGTCAAGGGGGAGGTATCGCCATCACATGCCACGACCCTGCACAAGAGGGTGAAAGTTCTGCAGAAAGCTTACTGCGCTTTTGCTCTGCAAGAGCTGTGTGTCAGGGTTTCCCGGTCTGCTTTGAAGTGCAAACCTCACAGGACCTTCTGAGGGCTCTTCGTGCTCTGCTTAAGGCATTTGGTCAGGAAGGCGCTGCCTGAGACAGGGGCTTCTCCTCGGCGGAGCAGAGACGGGTCAGCAGAGCAGGTCGGAATCCCTCTGGGCAGGGAGCTCATCTCTCCTGGAGAGGCTTAAACACAACTGCTGACAGGTAGAAACTAACCTTTACTGGGCTAATGAGGAGTTTCCCCAGGGTGTGCTATACTGCAGTTACTCATCCCGAGGTTTCTGGTTTGGTCCACTTCCCCAGCCAAGCGAACGGAATAAACTCATACAGCAATATCTGGGTAGGTAAATCAGCACTGGCACTGAACAGCGTGCTGTTTGTCACCTCCTTTCTACTTCTCCCTGAAGAAACACAAGATTCTCACCTTCACCAAATCCTGTCTATTAAAATCTAAAGCTGGATGATCACATGAACGAGTTCAGGTCCTACAACGATAAAATAAACGTCTGCTGCTATAGAGAAGCCAGTTGGTGACCTTTCCCACTCAGCTTCCCTGGTGATTCACAGGTTTTATTTTTTGCTAAGTACAAAAGCATTTTCCCTGGCAAATGCTCCTTTCCTGAAGGTGAAAATGAATAAAATAAGCCCACAAAACACTGGGGGGAGGGTTAGGTCTTTTCACAGTTACCACTATTTATAACATAAAGCAGCTGAAGTGTGGTGAGCTCTATGGAGAAATGCATCCTGAGCACAGTTCCCGAGTTAATTTCCTCATGTTAACAATTGTCTGGTGTCCTGTATTTTCAGCAGGGAGCTTCTCCATCGCCTGGTATACCAATGTGATGTCCTTAAATGATAGGTCTGCTACAGAGGGCATTTGGCATTTGACTTTCTTAAAAAATTCATCAAGAATTGATATACTGCATGTTTCATTTGAAAAGTTGCAATCAAGTAGCAAAGTCTGAATATTCATACGAGAGTAATATCTTTGCAGCATTCATTAATCTGAGTCAGTAATGAACTACAGGTAAAACTGAGTGATAATTTGGAACAAGTAACTTATTTGATTATTTTTCTCATCTTCCATATTATTAAATATCCATGAACAGTTTAAATTGACCTTCCTGAATTTTTCATTTAATATTCAAAGATTTTTTTGGTAAAAAGTTTACAGGGCCGCTGCGTGGTTCCTGTCTCGCAGGGCGGAGCGGTGGCAGTAGGGTGGCTGGTGGCGGTGGGGACCCAGTCCCTGCACCTGGAGCTCTGCCCCACGGGGTGCACTCCTTGCGGGGCTTCCCAGGCTTGTGCGCTTTATTTTCTTCATCCAGTTCATGGCTGATAGGGCAAAACCCTGAAGAACAGGTCACTCCTTTGTCTTAGCTGTTATTTTGAGCATATTTTAAGCAACTAAGTTCTCTCCTTGTTCTCTTTTTTGGTTTAAGGCTCAGTTACCCAACACTGTTTCACCCCTCGGTGATGTTTTCTAGACCTCTGATCTCCTTCCTTGTCCTTTTTTTGATTTCCTACATTTAGTAGGATTTTTTGATTTCCTACATTCCTCTACATTTACTAACATATAGTATATAAAACAGAGTGTACTTCCCCAATGTGGACTTCTTAGGACTGAACCTAGTGGAAGGATTGTTTCTCATATCTTCTTTTAGCCACACTTGACTTTACCATCTCAGAACGATTGCCTCTTTCAGAGCAGCCATCCCCAGCTCCCTTTCCCCAATCTGCATGGTTGTTCCCCAGCCTGTAATTACGCAGTTGATTATTTCTGCCCAACTATAGTATCTTGTATTGTCTCTCCTGAATAACATGCTTTCTTGAAAGATTATTTCAGCAATTTGTCAAGACCTTTTCAAATTTTAATCCTGTCCTCTTGTGTGCTTGCAGTCCTTCCCTGCACAGTGTTATCAAGGAAATGTAACAAGCACATTCCTTCTTCCATCATCCAAGTCACTAATGAAAAAATTAATAATACTGAGTTCAAGACAGGTCTCTTTGAAACTGTGCTTGATTCATCCTTTCATTTTGAATAGAACTGTTTTCAGGAAATGAATGGTCTTCTAGCAAGCTTTGTAGCCCATATACGTATCACCAAATGCCATGTTAATAGCTAAGGCTCAAGTCAAGCTATGCCTTTTTAATGTCCCATAGAACGGAATGCAATTGGTATGGGGCAATCAAAAAAATGCTGTTTGCTGCTGCTCACGCCTTGTATCTTGTTGCTGTTATAGAAAGATTTAATATTTTTCTGTGAATGGATGGTCTGGGAGCTGGTATGTAAAGCACTATCTTTTCCTCCTTAAAGACGTGGTTACTCTTTCCTCATCTTTCCCTCTTCAGTCTTCCATGATAATAGTCCAGATTCTGATATTATTTCAGACAGTTTCTTAAGTACGCAAAGATAAAGCTCATCAGCATAACCAATTTGAAAACATCTAAATTAGCCAGGCACTCTCACCATTCCCTCTTTATGAGATTACAATCTTCCCTCTCTGTTACAGTATTATTGCACCAACCATCTGCTCTCAGTTGGCCTTTTTCATGAAGAGTGAAGAAAAGAAAGCTTGTTAAACACTCGGATTACTTGGTTAATGACTTTCCCACTCCTTTTTTGGTCTTCCTTTATTACTAATGTATTTACAGAATGATATCCTGCTAATTGTCCCACACTTTGACCTCTCCAACTTCGTCACTGTACTTCTCTGCCTGATGAAATGTTTGCCAAACTTTTTTGAAATGTTAGAGCTCAGACTGTGCACTGAAATTCCTACACACTAAATCCATAGAGAATATATAATCAGCTTTCACCTTCCAGTAATAACTGTGGGTCATGCCTCTCATATGAAAGGCAAGGCAGTGGCAGCCCCTCAGCTAATGCTGACCTGAGCCCACAACCAGTTAAAATTGATAGGCAGAAGGGGAAAAAAAAAAAAAAAAAAAGGGAAAAAAAAGTGAAATTGTAGCGATTAATTTTTTTTTTTTTAATCTAATAATATACAATCTGTTGAAATTGCATTTTTTTTTTCCAGGTTCTCCTCTCCTGACTCGCTCTGTTCTTAAGTACACCACCTACATTATTTCTCAAGTCTTTAGAGTCCTCTGTGGATTTCCCTTTATTGGTCCCCAGTCTACAAGTAATTGTTCTCTGTCCTTGATCCTTTTAAAATAGCTACTGCAGCAAATTTCACCTTTGTAAGTACGTGACCTTAAAGGCAGAAGAAAAATCCCTCTCAATTACACTGGACAGCTTGTAAACAGATTTCCAAATTATTTCAGCCATATATAAACATACTAGGCTTTGGAAAAAAAAAGTGGTTCTAGTCAGATATGCAGGTCAATAGTCTTCTCGTTTAAATTCACTCATGGCATAGCAATTTAGATAATAAGATGGGGAACATAATAATGTAAAATTTCAGCGTTGTGACTTCATGTTTTTTACTCTCACACTAGAGACTTGGGGGATGAAGAGAACTCTGATTTGCAAAGCTACATAAAACAAAACTGCAGAGGAACCTGCCTGGGTGATGACCTTCTTTTCAGTTTTTAAGCAACCTCAATACTGAATCTTGCTTAGAACTGCCCATTATCCTTGTTTCTCATGCAGAGCCATTAACCTATAATTTACTGAAGCAAATAAACTGTTCTTTGCTGGTATTAAAAAAAATCCCAGCCTTCCTTATTTTCTCCTGAAGCATCTCAAAATGGATAAGCTTTGTCAGATCCTAATATTTCCAACCTGCCTAAGATACTGAAAGAAAACCAAAATGCACAATGTTGGTTATATACTGCAAAATGACTGACATTTAGCAGAAATTTTAAATCTATCTAAATTCTTGAAAACTGAAAGGCAGGAACCTTTGCTGCAGAATGCTGTCTGTTGGGGTGGGGGTGTGGGAGTGCCTAGCAGGACAGCCTGAGACCAGCCCTTAGGTAACTGATGCCTGGAAGCAGCTCTGGGTAGCACTGAGCAAGTGTGGTGCTGTGGGAAGCATCATAATTTGCTCTCCAAGCCAGGAACCTATTTCTTGCAGAAAACCAAGCTGGAGAACACTTAGCAGAGTGATCTAACCAGCAAACATTCCCTCTAGTTTTCCCAGTCTGAACTGGTGTATGAGTGCATTGCAAGGCACATGCAGAGTGTGCAGAAGAGAGTAACATTTTTAGTATTTCAGATAAATTACGTGGAAGTAACTGCTACTTGCTAGGCGTTCCCTTGTACTAAGCAATTCCTAGTAACTCGTGTTGTGTGTTGATAAATGCACGTCATCTGCAGGCGGTCCCAGTCCAGGGTGGGCTGTACTCATCTGGATGCTCCTGGCTGGCAGTCCTTGCAATCCAAGCTGTGCGAAGAAGGATGGCTGGAAAGGAGGAACTGGAGACTGAAGGTACAATTTTAAACTGCAGTTTCCACAAGAAGTCTTTACTTAGAGCTATACAGATCTCCAGCAAATTGTAGCTTATTTTCTGGCTCTTTCTTTGTAGGTCCTTTGCTTGAAAAGAAGAAATGAAAAGCTTGGTCTGGAATCTCTAATTCTGAGTCAGTTGCCCACCAGCAGGCTGTTACTGATCGATTGCTGGATTTTCCAGACTTGTTTCAAATGTAGTTTTTGTAATAACTGCAGCCAGTGGACTGCAAACTTCTGCAGAAAGTGAGCAGCCTTTAGCCTAAGAAGGAGAGATCCACAGAGAAACTGGGTTGTGCTTTTTGAGCAAGTCGTCTTTTTGACAATAATGGAAATATCAAGCCAATTAAAACACCAAGGAATGTTCAAAACCTAGTCTTAGCAAAGAAAATATGCCTTTAAAAGTAAATGATATAAGCAAATAACAAACTCTTGATAGCTGACACCAACTAAAAGTGGTTTATAAATAAGGGCTTTTTTCTTCCTTATCCATTGCTTCAAGCAGTCACTCAAAAAAGATGTAACTTCCAGTTCAGTGAGTAAAGAGTTTAAGGTCTGTCTGTGGTGCTGGGAAGGACCGGCACTGCAATGCAAGCATGCATGCTTTAATACGTCGTGATATTTTCTGATATCTAAACTGAAGGGTAAAAAGACAGAGGACGGTCTAAAGGTCAGTATAGTAAAATAGCAGAATCTACTGATTCTGTTGAGAGTTTATGATCCGAGGAAGATCTCTTGTTTCAATGAATAAGATTTCCAAAAAGCTGCATTAAACTTTCAGAGAAGAGGAAGCCATTCCAGGGAGTACGTGTGGTATGATCGATTCACCGCTTGTTTGCACCTCCTGAGAAATAATTAAGTCATTACTTTTTTTTTAGGGAACTCATTCAGGGTCAGGAGGAAAAGTTAGTTTTCCTCCTCCCCATAGTCTTTTACTGAGATATTTAAAGGCAATGTGGAACTTTCTGTCTCCATCCCAGAAGCCCTTGAAAACGCAGAGGTGGGCACCCAGTCGCACAGTCTGTGATGAGACACGTTACGTTTTGTGCCAGACAAATGTTATGGTACCCTGACAGCAGCAATGCTTCTAGTCTGTCATTTGCCCTTCTCACCCTAGAAAAATAAAGACCCTTGAGCTTTTTTAGTTACTGAATTGGAAACTGTTAAATTGTGCTGAGCCGTTGCTTGAAGTAGTGGAAAAAATGGTTGAAAAAGTAGTTTGCTCAATAATCACACGAGCTGGAACTGCTTGTTTCCTGCCACTCTCAGCAGCCACCAGCTATCAGGAAGGGTTTTTTCTCCTGAAGGTCAATAAAAGACCCTCACCTTTTTTGGGTTTTAGTTTTATATGTTATTGGAAAAGCCAAATCATGTTTTAGTTCTGAAGATCTTGTTTAAAATCTTTTGGCACGCACTTAATGCTTCCTTACATACGGCTGCTACGGGGCCGGGCTCTGTCACACTGATGCTGTTGGAGTGCCTCTATTTAAAGGCGTGTTCTTCAGGTGCAGGTGCTACAAGTAACATCAGAAGGAGGTTTGTTTTCTTGTTTCCCTTACTGCCAATGTTTTTACAGAGGTGTTGAACTACATTTGCTGAGTTTTACCTTGACACTTTAATTTGGAGGCAATCTAATATGTTCTGACTGAAAATTTTAAAGTGGAAGTCCCAGTGCACAGCAGAAACAAGGCGTAGATTTCATCATTCTTGACCCATTATCATTTTTTTTATTTAATCTGCCACTTTAGAAACCATGTGTTGTTTTACTCCAGGTATTTTAACAGCTCATTTTAGTCTTGCTGACATTGCTGTGTCACGGTTCATGTCTTTTCTGACATGAAGCTATCAAGTTCTTCCATTTGCTCTTCCATTTTACCCTGGCTTACAAATGAGGTTTAGAGAAGCTAAAACCTTTCTGCATCTAAAGTCTCTTTTATTTGAGTAGTGTTGCCCTTTGCATTTTATAGTTGCTGATGTATGGTTTCAGTCAAAAGACTGTAGAGTACTTTGAAGAATGACTATGTGAAATAAATACTGGGAAGGAAAAATTGTTAAAAATGCATCAATGTGGCTTTCATAGAATTTAAATTTCTCTAAAATGAAATTGTTTCAAAATATCCCTGTGTTTCTGCTTTCGCCCAGTACCCTTTGCCAGCTTGTGTTAAAAGTTAGACCAGAGTTTGGCCTGTCTGTGATTTTTTTTTTTTTTTTTTTGCTTTTTCATCATGTTTCTAATATGTCACCTGCCCTTCCCTCCCTCTGCTTAAACCACCCAGATCTGAGCAAGAAGGAAACCAGGAATCCGAAGGCGAGCGTGCTGGTGCGTTCTCCAGGCAGCACAAAAAAACTGGAGGTGTCACTGTCTGCATTAATATCTCTCCATCCTTGTGTGCAATCATCTGGTGCTTTTCATAAAATTCACATATATTTTATTTTAAAATGTGACAGGAGCATGTTTTTCTGCCTTTTCACCAACAAATATAGCTGGAAGGATGCGTAGAGGAGAGTTGTGCCCCCTCGCTGACTGATGCACCATGACATGGGGTGTAGAGGAAATTCAACACTTTGTCACTTCAGCTGTTGACAAAGTGAGTCACCACACAGAGGTCCCAACTGCTCGCGTCGACAACGCAGATCCAGGCTCCCCTCCGCGAGCGCAGGGTGTTAGTCAGGCATCCCAACCTGTGGCGACGACCAGAAGTACTGGTGGGGGAATCGCTGGCGTGGTGTAGCTGTATGCTGTGCATCACTAAACAGTGTCTTCAGTTTTTTGAATGTGGCTGTGTCTTTACCAGTCGGTTGGGTGAAAATGACTCACACAGCATGAAGATGTGGTTACAAATGGTCGCCCAAGCTATGCATTTGCATTATAGCTCAGCAGAGCGGAACTGGGCTCAGCCCCGGGCCATACGGGCCACCAGCCATGGTGCGGGGCGGAGGAGCTGGGCTGCGGAGGTGGGTGCCCATCCTGGGCTCCTTTTCCCTTCCCCTCAGAGCCTCATGCTGTTACTGTCTTTGTGCTACTCCTGGGAACGACTGGCTTTGTCTTTGAGCTCTAGAGAAGTTTTTCATGATACAGGCAGAAAACTTGCCCCTTGTGGGGCTCTGAAAACCTCAATTCCCTTCCCTGCCTTCATGAACTGGGGACTGGGAGCAGTTGGGGTAATTTGGTAGGAAAGATGTTGTAGAACTGTACAGTATGTTGTTATTGGGCAGTTAGTGACAAAGCACTGTTGCTTTGGATACAGCAGATAGCAGTCAGGTCACAACCTGGCTCATCCCTTGCTAACACCAGGGCGAGGGCAGCCCACTGGTGAAAAGGCATACCGGGATGAAGGAGATTTGATTTTCTGGTTATGCATTGGTAGTCCGGATGCTTGAGCATCATTTCTGAAGCTGTATCCAGCCATACTGACAGTCAGTTTGTGTCTGATGGGCCACTTACATAAAGGAGGAGCAAACCATATGAAATATCTCATGGGGAAATAAAAGGTAATGATCAACTGCTTAGACATTGATAGTATTTCTTTTGTTTTTTATCTACAAAGCAGATTTCTGGTAGGATGAGCTCTGAAGGAAGCAGACCTAGTATTTACAGCTTAGAGACTGAGGTCCCCATTTCATATTTGGAAATGAAAAAAAAAAATTTTGATCTTTATCTTTGAGTTTTAAGACTATTTCCACACCAAGAAAGGGTGGGAGAAGAATAAGAGATAAAAATATGTTTGAAATACAAGCTCTTCCTCCAACCTCTTACAATGTTTGAAAGTTTTTCTCTACAGCTATTCATTCCATGCACTTAACATCTGGTTTATGCTTTGATATATTTTGCAATCATTTTTTATCCTTAATTTGTTTGAACAGTTTGCCATTCAATTGAGAGGTGCAATATCAAGCCACTGCATAGGAAAGAGCTCAGAACGCTGGGTCCCTGGTAAAGGTACTGTCATCGGGGTATTTCCCTTAAAAATCCCAATGGGGGGTGAGATAGCTTGGTCCTACTGAAATGATCAGAGGTGCCGTGCAAGAGAGGCCTGAACCCCCGTTTTCATGCCATACTTCAAATTGCATAAGAAGAAATACTCTCTCATTAAATTATTTTTTGTTGTGAATTATTAATATTATACACGTTGCCTGTTTTTACATTTCTCCCCCCCCCTCCCCCCCGTTACATGAGTAGTTTGTTTCCTGACAATATTTGATTATCTTGGTCTATGGCTGGCTTTGATTTCACTGCTGATAAGTTTTCTGAGAGAATTGGATATTACTTAGATATACAAGCACTACTCTAACCAGGCGGTTCTGCCTCTGAAAAAGGAATGGGAACGTAATAGAGTTTTTTAGTGTTCTCTCTTCTAACTCTATTATATATTACTTATATAGTACCTAGCTGTGGGTAATATATTTCTTTTATTTCCTGGCAATTCTAAATTGCCTGAGGAAAAAAATAAAGCTTTGTTTAAAACAAAAGTGATTAAAAATTTTCATCCCAGAATCAGCAACATACTCAATTCACTTCACATTAGATATTTCATTTCAGTTGCTAAGTAATTTACTGGTTTTCTAACATAGAATAACATTCAAAATGAAATATTTAACACAAAGTATTTTGATGAGAAAGAACTGTTACTAAAGCACTAAAAAATTAAGACAACTTGCTGAAATTGATGGATAGTTGTGAAACGTTTAGATCAGCCCGAATCTATGTTTTTTCAAAAGGAAATTTGTTTAACAAACTTTTCTCCAGCTCAAGGTCAACCTCTGCCACATGTGAACGTTTTACATTCAGTCAGACTTGTACAGATTTATGTTTTTAAGAGAAGAAATTGATCCTCGCTGTCTGAACTCCCTAAAATGTCGTAACCCCCAAAAGCAGAGCCACCAGGTACAGCCCCTGGAGGTGCTGGACAGGATTTCCCCGGGTGGCAGCGCAGTGGGTATGCTCTGCTGTTGCCGTATCCAAGGAGGGCTTGGAGATAATTAACAATCAGCTATATTACCTGTGCTGTCTGTATGGTAACTGCTATGATAACCACCAGAAGTATACGTATAGTGCTGGCGTATGGTGACAACCAAGCATTATCACTGTTTTCCCCTCCTGTATAGCCACAGTTTTTCTCATTTTTAATTTGTCATCAAAACATTCCTACCTCCCCCTCCCCCCCCCCTTTTTTTTTTGTTTATTTATTTATAGTAGGCTCCCTGGCTTTCTCTCCAGGTAGATTTGAACCTTATTTTCTCACTTTTCAGCTGAGCCTTCTCCCCATTGTGATGTAAATGAACATATTTGTACAACTTCATCTATCACAAGAGCTCTGTTGTTGTCTCTCAGCTGCCCAAAATTAAACCAATCCATTTTTGTTGGCTGTGGATCTTCATACAACGTGCCAGCGAGGAGACTGTTGTGGGGATGGGACATCCAACCTAGTGAATGTGATATTTTGAAAGAGCCATCATTAAAATTGCATCAGCTTCTGCTCTTATCTACTCGTTGGGAGCTGGAACATGGTGGGAGCTGGAAGAAGAGGAGGATGGAGGCTCTGGCCGTGCCGGGCGGCGCTAGCCTCCAAGCATGTTTCGCTTGGGGAGCTCCAGGCTGGAAGACGAGCGATTCATCCCCCCGCAGGCAGGTACCCCAAGGGGCAACATCCCCTGCACAGCCCCTTAGCCCCTGCCTGCCACCCGTAAGCACGCCTGACGCAAGGCAAAACAGAGAATACACGGCTGCCCTGGTTGAGCGAGATGAGTAGCTCCTGTAGAAGCATTGTTATGCTGTACTTTTTTCCTACGTGTTTTAGGCTAGCTGATGACCTTTTCAAAGGAATTAGTTTTCTTATTTCTCAGTGCTTAGCTATTTTAATCCTTTCTTTACATTTCCTTTTAGAACCATTTCTATTATTTAAAGACTGCCTCTGTGTGCCTTAATATGAGACTGATTTGATTTTATTTTATATCTGTGATATAAATCTTTGATCTTTATTTTAGCTTTGTCGGTAATGTAACCACTAAGGAAAATGCTAAAGATGTCTCTGATTTTCTGTCATTAAAACTGGGATCAGGTTTCTTATAGAATTCAGCATGAGATAATGCTTCTCCAGTCTAGTTCTCACATTTTAAGAATAAAAGTCAACAAAATGCCACTACAGATCTTTTTTTGGTGCTGTAAATCGCATTTTGATGATTCTCCACTATTGGAAGAGCACTCCTTCAGCACTGCCAGGAAGCATCCCTTGTTGCTTCTAGCAAGAATTGTCATGGTGATGCATTCTGTTGACCACATTTTGAAACACAGATTGTTTCTAATTCTGTTTCTCTAATTTACTCTGGATACCGTAATCTCTCCCCGCGCCCCCCCCCCCCCCCCGCCCCGCGCACTTTTCTGAGATTTTTATTACATCTATATACACACATTAGTAGGATCTGCCCTCTCACCTTCACATATGCAAAGCGTGCTTGGCTGATATTTTTTTGCTGGCTTGTTGCTATGCAGGTCCGTGCCAAGGCTGCACCCCCCAAATCGCGCCGTTCTTGGCCTCACTGGTTTGGCACCGCCGGCTCTGCCCGCTCCGCGTGTCGGCACCCAGCTGCCAAAAGCCTCCTCGCCCTCCGCTCCTGCACTGGAGAGGATCCCCGAGCGCTCTTCTTGCAGGAGGGTGCTGTCTCACAGCTGCTATAGGAGATGTACTTCAGTTACTGAATTGCTCTCTGTGCATGCAGAAGAAGAATGGGAAAACCCGATGGGGCATCAAGTGCAGGCTCGTTACCAGCAAGCAGGCAGATGCCTTTCCATGGCTAATTGTGCCTCCACGGGAGAGGCCAGGCAGTGGCCTGAAAAGCACTTGGTTCTCAGAAAGGCTGGCAAGCTTATAACTGAGCTAAGAAGCTCCACGAAGAAATTAAATTTGGCAGTGCAAGTGCAGTACTTAGGTTAGTCTCAAGTAGTCTTGAGATATAAAAACGTTTCTGTGGGAGTTCTTGGCTGAGTGTGAAGGCTGAGAGAAGAGTCCAGCTTGCAGTGTGGAGTGGAGCTGCTTTATTTATTTCATCATTGTATTAATGGTTTTAAGAAGAAGGCTTGGCCTAAATTCATGGCTGTGTTTATTGTTTTTTCGTGCAAGGACCAGAGACAGGTTTCCCTGTGGTACTGGTCCAGTTTGAGCTGGTAAGGCAGCCTGGGAGCTCCCTCCATTCCTGTGTATGAGGTGCAAAAAAAGTATCATATGCAAAGGGGACCTGGGTGCACTGGGTGCATGGGGTGTGCTGGGTATTAAAGCAACGCAACTCACGTTGATACTTCTGCATGCCTGCAGAGACCTAGAGTTGCCACGAGCCTGGCTCAGCCCCAGAGCAGGATGGAACGTTTCTCCCCCGTCTGATGGCTGCCCTGCATGCCCGGGACATGCTTGTCACGTTCAGACAGCTTCGACATGGTTGCTGAACCTGCTCCTGCTCAGAGGCCTTGATCTTCAGCCTGCTGGTGGGTGTCCATCCCTCCCAACTGCTTTTTTCTGAAAATGTTTTGCTTTTTAGAAGTAATTAAGTAGTTTTGGGGTCAAAGAGTGAGAAGGGCAGTTTCTGTAGGGCCTGGCAGTTAAGGGGATCTGGTTTGATGGCCACTGTCCAAGGCTGTGTATGAGGCTGGCTGGCTGCTAATGCGCAGTGCAGAGACCTTGGGGAAGACATGGGGACGACTGTGCCCTGTTCCCTTTGTGGCTGTCCCCTGCACCCTTTGCAGCTGTCCCCGGGGCACTTTGCAGTTGTCCCCTGGATGCTTTGCACCTGTGGAAGTGGGAGGTCTGCATGTAAAATGCTGCAGCAAAACAGTCAGAAGAGGAGAAATCCCATGAATCCAAACCTCTCCCATCTCCAGACAGTCTTATTTCCAAAATACGAGGGGTGGGGGGGTGTAATTTTTTTTTTTTTTTAAAGGTTAGGTAAATCCAGACTTCAGGAAAGAGCTCACAGGTGTGACCATGGAGGGTCGTGGGCTGGGCTGAGACTCGGGTACCCAGCTGTGTAGGCACACCGCTGGGGATGGTGAAGAGGGAAATGAGTCTCCAGGAGAGAGGGGCCGTTTGGGCACCTTCCCATGGGCTCTGCTCTGCTTTTTAGCATCTGTGACTTAACACAGCTGATGGAGGGGCGTGCCATTTTCAGCCACGGACAGAAATAATAATACACCTTGGAAGCATTTCTGCATATTGCTCATAAAATTAGCTTTATTTCTGGAGAGAGATTGTTACTTTTTATCTTCCTAATCTCCAAAAGTGAAGCTGCCTAGTGTGAGTTTTTCAAATAATAAACCCAAGTATATTTTGCATATGTTTTCTTCTGTTGTTCAAAAAATATAAATTGAATTTATGGAATGCTGTTTGTTTTGACATAGTTTCACAGAGGCCATTCCAAAGGAATGAAAATCCTTCAAGGGGAAGAGGAAGGTGGTGAAAGCTCCTTCTTCCCACATGCCATGGACAAAGGTGTCCTGGCCCAGAGATCTGCAGGAGACAAACCCCGAAGAGTTGGAAAGGCTGAGCTCCACCTGGATGCCAGTCACATGACAGGTTAACTGCCATGCTTTTATTTAAACGTAAATATTTTCTAGGTTTAAAGAGAAATCAGAGATTATGTGGGGGCACCAAGGCTTGGAAGACATCTCAACAGAAACTCAGCTCTGAACCCTTGTCCCAAGGGTGAGGAAGGAGTGTGGAACATGAGGAGCAAGGCCCCAGGATACAGAGGGAAATGTGCCTGATTTCAGCAAAAATGAGGATTGGTAAGAGGTGGTAATTTCATTTAGTTTATGCAAATTTCACCCAGTTTTTTAAAAAGTTACAAAAAGGACACTTTGGCATTATCTTGAAAGGAATGTAAATGAACATATCCTTAATGCGCAGCCTTGTTTGCTGGCAGAGACAAGTCCAGGAGAGCTGTATCTCCCACTGAACTCCTAGAGTGACAGCAGTGCTGGAACAAAGTTTTACAATTTTATGGTATTGCAGAAACAAAGTTGTCTAGTTGGGGATCTAATGATTCTGTGGCTATGTTTTCTATTTTTCACATCTCAGTGAATGCTATGCCTTCATGCAAGACTACACGTAATGTTAGGAGAAAAACAATGGTGCCAAACACCCCAGAGATGTCAGCGTACATGTTAAGAGCATAAGCACTTTGAAATAAGTCAGTGTATCGTTTCTATGAAGCGATGCCAATATTCTCTGTTGGATAATGAAGGAACTGTGTGTGTGCTTGTGCAGAAAAAATGAAATTCCAGCTTGCATGTATATAGAGAGAGGAGGTAGGACTGGGTGCCTCAGTGTCATGGTAACAAGGCAAGGCACGCGGTATATAAATAACTGAACATCATAGTCCTCACTTTCTTCTGGGATGTGCTGCTTACAACTTTGTAATGACCTCAGTCAAAAACTAGGCTGAATGCCAGCATTTCTCATCACAAAAAGGACATTCTTCTGGCAGCTAGCATTTGTAAAGTGAGTTAATGGGAGAGCTTTGTTCATTAAAGAGGAGAGGTAAAAAATGCATGTGGAAGATTGCTTCTAATTTATGATTATCCACGATCTTCTACTACCTTTCATCGCTACCATCAAATATTTAAAAACACCTTAAATCAGATATTGTTAATGGTGGGTAATTGCATTTCATGGGATCCCTGCCCAGGCTTCTCCCTGGGTCCTTCTGCAGCTGTGCCCAGCTGTGTCCCAGCCCCCGGGCTGCTCGCCATCCCTGGCCAGCATCACGTTTAGAAACGGGGAATGTAAAGGGTCGCTGAGCCAAGGCAGAGCGCTGCGGGGTGTGAGGGGGTGTCACTGACATGTCTTCGGGGACCAATCCTGGCTGTCACAGGAGAAAACGTGAATCATTGCAGCCCTGACAGCCACGACTGTGCTGCCAGCCAGGGCCCACTCTGATCTGATAGGAACGGGGCTGGGCGAAAGTGTCTGAAAACAAAGAATTAAGTGAAAATTAAATTCCCTCTAAGTGCTGGGTTTTGAACCTCGAAGCTCTTTTCTCCATTCTCTGCTGCTGACAATTGCTAGCCAAATAACAGCATTAGATACTCATTTAAAACCTGATCAATAAACTTTCTTTGTGGTTAAGATCATTCTGAATTTAAATTCTTTTCATGTGGCATGCATTTGGACAATTTGTGGACATGAAAACTTTTTAGCAACAGTGACTTAAGTTGAAAATAATATTGAAATATTTGAACAGTTGAATAATTGTCATTATTTTGTACACCTAGGTTTTTTCTCTGACTTCATATTCTGTCCTTTTTGCAGAAAAGGTTGTACATATAGTATTTTTTCTTTTTTTCTATTTTTATATTCGAAGAAATTAAAGTATTTTGCTGAAACAAGAATGTTTTGTGGCCAGAAACATGTACCATTGGTGAACCATGAGATCTTTGTGGCCAATGTAACCACTCACATCCACAAAAACTCTGCCATGGTTTTAGTTATATTCTTCATTCAGTGTCAGAGTATGTTTAGATTTTATGTTAGACCCTTGAAAAAATGGTTTTATGGCGAGTCTTAGCACATCCAGAAAGTCATCTGGGATCCGTGCTCCAGCAATGCAGTCCTCTGCTCTGGCACGCCAGCAAGGCCAGTGGAATCTTGGCCTTGTTTTCCCCTATTTTCACACCTTCTTCAGATTAGAGCTGAAGGAAGCAATCTAAGCAAAACCAGATTGCCTTGAAAGTCATGGCTTTTCTTGTCTCCAAATTCTCCACAATCTATTTTTAAAGTTTTTTAAATTTAGTTTGAAACCATTTGTTAGAAGGAAGAGATGTTTTAGGAATCCCCTGTAGACACTCAACAAGGAAGCTTTTCACATGTTCAGATTTTACATCTGCGTTGTGTTTTATTGGTTTAACCACTCGCTGCTTTTCCCTGTGGAGTCCTAAAAAACATGTGCTATGCTCCACTTGGCCCTTGTTTCAAGGCTTGGATTTTCCTGTCAGTATTTTCACATTATGAAGGAACTGATGGAAAAACCTGTATATTTTGATTGTCTTAAAGAGGATCAATATGAGGCTTATTAGCAGATATTTAGCACTAGTTATCTCCTATGAGGTTCAGAGATCTTTTTTATTTGATTGATGTTTCTATTAGTGAAAAAGAAATAATCGTATTTGAGATGTAACTATGCAGAAGTGTGAAGAACTAATTCACACTGTGATAAAATAGTTATGTAAATGAGATAGGGAGGGATCATTTATCTGAAAGATTACTTGGGAATAGCATGAATCACCAGTATCAGATAATGAAGCCTTATTCCTGCACTGGAAAAGCAGTGCTGTGGCCCCTAATATCTGAACACAGAGAAGGGGATTTACCAGCTTCCGGAGGGGTTTGTACATCTGCAATAAATAAACATCACAAATATTATTTTGTAGTTAGATTTGCTGTTGTGCAGCATGGGCAAATTATTGGGTTTGCTAGCAAACCTTGCTGTGCTGTAAAGGTCAGAACAACAGAAAAAAGTCAGAAATTTTGCACTTCATTTAAAAGAATATAAATATAAACAGTGGTTTTTAAAATAGAACATAATACATGTAATATGCAACGAGTAAATTAGTAACCGTGAGACTTATACAAATTTTTACAGGTGCACTGATAAGTCTGTTTTGTAAGAAAGTTATATTTGGAGTCCATAAACACGTCCTCCAGGATTATGGAAAAGATTGTGGGTGAGATTGCTCGCTTCTGCACCACGCTGCTTTCCGAGAGGTCGCTGCTGTGTGCCCTGGGCGTGCTCAGCTGCTCCTGTGGCTGCGGCTCGTCCCCTTGCCTGGTGCTGTCCTGGCACCCTTCCCTCACTTCCCGGCCTGCCGTGGGAGGGTTGGATGGGAGACTTGACCGTTGTTCTCCAATTATTACCTGGACTCACAAATTAGAGAGGTAAAAGCATGTCCTTTCCCAGACTGCAGCACAGAAGCAATGCCAACAGAATTTTTCCAGGTTTCCCATCCCCTTGCTATCCCTGACAGAAGGAGTTCACGGAGCAGAATGTCCTCGGTCCAAATGCAGTAAGAGCAGGATGGAACAGAATATAAACAGTCATTTAACACATACCATTTAATACATACATTATAAAAAGTATTTTAGTCAGACGACAGGAGAAACAAAACATTAATTCCCAACATAAAGGCGGTGATCAGAAGTCTATATGGATGACTGTGTATTTATCTTCTCAAGGGACTCGGTGCATGCTTGGCTGTGACTAAAGACCAAGGAAAAAGAAGCAGCAAGCCCTGGGAGGTGTTGGAGCAGGTAATCACATAAATGCACTGCTGTGCTAATCCGGCTCAATTTGTAAGCTGGAGAGGACCTCAGTGAAGGTTAAGACATAAAACTGCAGGTGAGGAGGAGGGCGTTTGTGCACCTCGGCAGGAGAAGCAGGTACAGCCTGGCTGGGGTGGTTTCCCAACCTTTCAGACCTGGAGCTGCATCTTCAGAGCTGCGAATCGGTGGCTGGTGGGGAACGAGGAGGTGTAACATGCTCTGCGTGGTGGCTCTCCAGCAAGGCTGTGCCACCTCACTGCTGCTGCGGCTGAGATTATTTCCCAGCCCTTGCCATGGGGTATCTCAGGAACCACAGAGCAAACCTCCAGGAGAGTTCTTCATCTCCAGGCTCGGGACCGTCGCAGCTGCGTCACGACAGGTGTCAGGGGAAGCCATGTGCAGGAGGGGAGAGCCCACACTATGCACAGGCACAGAACTTGTGAGAGATGGTCGCTTTGGTACGAGCAGCATGGGAGTCAGTAGCATCTGTAGGACAACCATGTGAGTACTCCAGAAGACATTGTGTTGGAAAATGCGGGAAGCAAGATTCAAATTGCCAGTGAAATCTGAAAACCTAATTTAAATGGTATATTTTGTGGAAATGATATTCCTGGGACACAAGACTTGCCTTCCTGCATGTAAGCTCTGAGTTTTAGCAAGCGCGCTTTGAAAAGAAGAGTTTTCAATAATGAATTATAGGAAGAATGTGCAGACAGAGAAGCTCTTTTAGGGGTGGGTGCGTGGGTGGGTGTGTGTGTACACAGCAATTTGAGACTGAGCCTTGATCACATGGAGAACTTGTCCTAAGGTAAAGTGTTACCCTGAGCCATCCTATGACAGCAGAAGCCATGCTATTGTTACCCTGTCAGATAGAATCATTAAAAAAAATATATATGTAATTTTTCAGCTTTCTTTTAACTTTAATTGCAGTATAGGCATCAGCAACTGCTTAAGAGTACAAAACCCAGCATTTGTTTAAGAAAAGGGGACAGCTGTATAGGTATAGTTTTGTAGTCATTATCTGTACAGACCCTTAAAAACTATGACGAAGATTGGTAGAAGGAAAGGAAGAGCATGTGAACAAAACCTGAGCTCATCTAAAATATCAATGGAAACTCTGGTGTTTAACATGTTTTCCCTGTGGTGTTGCCTGGTTTTGAAGGGTGCGTTATCCAGGCCAAGTGAACATGTCCCTTTAGACTTCCACATCTAACTGAACAAAAATTGGATGGAAAAAGGCTTGGAGCCTGATCTTGTTTTCATATTAGCCCATCCATCTCTTCTCACAAGACAAAGCAAAACTCACTTCAGTTCTTTGATGACAAGGGCAGAAGCCCTGAGATGCTGGTGAGGACCAGCACGTCTCTTCCCTGCGGTGGGGAGGGAAGCTGCCCTTCTCCAGCTGGAGGGTCTGCGCTGCTTCCATCGCTCCAGCAGCACAGAAGCTGATTCTCCGAGAGGAGCCTGCGGTCGGAGCGATAGCTGCAGCTAAGGAGTCCTGCAGTGTTGATCCTGCCACGTGGCTGCGGGTTCTGGAAACGACCAAACGTGGTAAAACTTCCCTGCCCCCTCAGGCCATTAGGAAATACCCTCGTACAGGTGTAACATATGTAAACACCAAGGGACAGGCAGCAATTTGTAACAAGATATGTAAAGAGTGATGGAATATGCAGCAATGACACAGCCAAAGCGTGCAGTGCCTTATTCAGTAATTCATTAAATATCTGCCCTAGAGCAGCACTGCTGTATATCCTTCATAGAGACTTAAACACAAGATTAGATTGCAGTTTTCTGTTATTTTTAAGCAAAGAAAACTTAATTTCATATTATTATAGCAAAATAATTGGTTTAATTAGTTAAACCTTTCCAACTGTATAGAGAAGGAAATTGCATGATGTTTCATTTCATACCATGCCATGTTGTTACAAGTTTGAGTGCTGAGAAGAGACTCCTCAGGGATTGTTTTTTTGACTTCAATGCAAAAATGTTTTTTCATGTCAACAAACTCTGCACTGAAGAGTAAGTCTCCCTTGCAAGTAGTTGTGTTGGCTCTGATTTACACTGCAGACTGCTGCTTCTGTAAAACAAGGAAGATGATATAAATTGGAGGTAATAGGATAGAATGCGGAATGAAAGATTATGGATGTTATTTAGCACCCTGAACCTGCAAGACTAATGAGTTTGTTTGTGCATCTTCTGCAAAATTCTCATCTGACTTTTGACTGGGAGAGCTGTTACGACACTTGTGCAATAAAAAGCACAGAGGTGCTTGACCTTTAGGACCCTGTAATACATTTTAGCGTGGCTAAAAAGAGGGCTAAAATGTGCTCCTTTGTAGGCTGGGAGAATTTGTCCTAAGACCCGAGAGACTTGCATGGGAGGCCTACCATAGCCTTTTCTTTTTCCACTATATAAATAGAATCCAAGATGAAGCTGTTAAATTATAGGCAGGTATACATTCTTCAGGTTTTGGTTTGGTTTTTGTTGTTTTTTTCAAACGTAGACAAAGTTTAATGTCTGAACTTTCAGGTATCCTGCAAAATTTAGACTTTAAGTAAAATTGTGATGACATCTCTGGAAAAACCTGTCTTTCCATGAGTTAAACACTATAAATGCCCTGAACGCTCAGCCCCAGCAAACACAACCTCCTCTTTGCTCCCACCCACTGCCTCCCCGCTCCAGCCCTGGCGCACACCAGCAGACCCCTCCCCATGCATAGTTCTGTGCTGGAATCCCTGCATGGCACTGTGCATAATGAGGTGAAATAAACATGCTAGCTCCAGCAATAATGCTTGGAACGGGGTCTATTTGGCATCTTATTTCCCCATAAAATAAGAAAAGGCATTAGTAGTTCTGCCCCCTTCTTTTTCTTCCCTTCACCCCAACACAGGGACACTATTTTTTCCTGAAACTGAGGGTTTCTGCTAGGGTCACACTTCTTCCTGCAGCGCTGCTTTGGACATTCTCTTCAGGGTGACGATAGCAGATAACCCACAGCAGCATAAGGCTTCTTAGGAGCCAGTACCTCAGCATTTAGTCTCAGATCCCGGCAAGTTTGTACAGTTCCCTCTGAAGCCCATGATGCTGGCCACCATCATCCTGCAGAAAGCAATCCAATATGTTTCTTCCTACACTTGTGGTTTTGGTTGTCTGGTTTCCTGATCCTGTGCTCACAGCCTGAAATTCCTCCAGAAGCAATCTATCACAGATTCCCTTATAGAAAACAGGCCCAAACCAGTCATTTGGAATTGCAATGCAGGATTAATTTAAACAAAATCCTTGGGAACTGGCAAGAAAGCGAGAGACATTGCCTCTCCTTTCAGTTTAACGAACAATAAGCTGGTAAAGCTCTTCTAATTTATATGATGTCAAAGTGTGTGCAGTATTCTCCACATGAGCCTCATAAAGGTAATTCCTAGGAAGATAAGTTGTTCATCAAGTGTTGTCAGAGAGAAGGGAGGAAAAATGTTCTTTTAGCATCATTTCATTGGATTCTTGCAGCGAAATAGAAATGTGTGCATGATAATAACAATTCCCCCCAAAATGATAACACAGGACAAGCTGAGATGGAGGTACTGTTCTGAAACATCTTTGTTAGTCTCGTGCAGGGAGCAGGGAGAGGGTGAGGTAGTGAGATTGGGTGGACATGTAGTGAGACTGGAGGGGCATGCAGGGAGCCAGGGGCGTGCAGAAGTGGTTGGGGGCAGGGCTGTGGTTAGTTAGTGTCATGCTCCTTCCTTCAGCCCCATCAGAGCACACAGCACTCAGGTGTATTAAACACCAGCAGTTAATCAGTAAGTAAATTATCCTCTGGGGTTTCAAAAGTGCAAAGGGTTTTAGAATGCTGCTGCTTCGCATGAGTATTTGGGAAAGCACCGGGGCATTGCCTCCAAAGCTGCCTTTGGGCAGAGGCACGCACCCTGCCTGCACATGGGCACTCTGCGAGGAGTTCTGCTGCTCTCCTTTGGGCAGGTGGGTTCTTTTTAATGTTTTGCTTTGAGGTTAAAATGTATTTTTATGACTATGTTAGAGAATGAAGGAATTTCACATAGCAAAGATTTATTTCCTGAAGAAATTGTTCAAGTAAAAGGTGACATCCCATTATCACCATAGAGCACAGTAACTGCACAAAGCCCTGGGTGATCCATCGGTTCAGCGCCCTTCTTGGGCAAGCATGGATTTTATGTATGCTTTATGCGGAGAAAAAAAAACCCAAACACCCAAAAGGCTAAAAGCAGGTGAGTTTTGCGGAAGGCCATCAAGAAAATCAATGGCTGTATCATGATTAAAACCTAAAGTCAATTTACAGCTCCTGCCCAACAACCAGACTTTGCTGCCTGCCCCATCTGTATTAGGACATCTCCCTCCGACTGCATGAGCACTGGAAAGATGTCTTATTACTTTCAGCCATAGAGGGCTTGCTGATAACTTTCTCTTCTTCAGTTCTATTATTTATGGCAAACAGCATATTCTACTGTAAAACCAAACATAAAAACAAAGGTGGTGCGTGACCCAGCTTAAGATGTTTTGCAAATACAGATGAGGTAAGAAAACCCACAAAAGCTTTTGAGGTCTCCTGATTTTTCCCCTTTTAATCTATCTGCCATAAAATATCATAGGAGACAGGATGTACTGCAATCTCAGGGGTAACGCTGATGTGTTTTTTTGTGAAATCTCTGACATACCAGCAGTAAATTCAGGTGGTGTGGTCATCCTGGAATAAAGCAGGGTTTTACCAGCCTGCATATTGTATGTGGCATTTGAGAAACGCTATGTTCTGTGCTGGGAAATGCTGCAAAGCACTGCAAGTGGCCAGGTGCTGTGCTCAAGGGGATGAATAACCAAAATACCTTGTGTTATAGGAGATGGAGTCTATCCAAAGCAAAGCAGGGAAATCACTGCTGGTGCACATCTCCTGCCAATCTGAATCAAAGCTGAAATAAAACTGGCAGAAACATCATGTAGAAAGTTGTTGGTTTGTTTTTTTACAAAAGCCCACTCTCTGGTGAGTGTAAAAACATAGAAAACCTGTTTTTCTTGTTGTCTTTAACTGTTAATGATATCTGTTGTGCTGCTTCTAAACGTGCATGTGATATCTTTTCCAAATGATGGGTGCAATATGATCTGGATCACATGCATAATTATGTGATACCAACAGGGGTGCAGCACTGTTTTCCTGCAGAAATCTGCTTTTGCCTTTGCTGTTCATTTTTTTCCTAGCAGAATTTTACAACGGTGCAGCATACTTGAAGCTACAGAGGGTGGTTTGGGAGACTAAATATGGTTACAGCCTTGTAGGGAGGGATAGTAGGGTCACGCATCCCACCTGACCAAGACAGCTCAGAACAAGTCAGAAATGTATTTTCTTCACTTGTCACCAAACAGCCAGTTGTTGACAACTGTGAGCATCCTCCCAGCATGGGGGTAAGCCGAGGGGGTGTCCCACAGCAGCAGTGGAGCAAGTCTGAGCGTCGGATTGTATTGTTTTAAAATATGTGATATTGTCTTCTTGTGCACAAAGAGATCTGGCTTTAGAGTGCTGCACCTGATGTTAAAGGGACTCAGCCTGCGCTAGCTGTATTTCTTCAGTTCTCATTTGGCAATAGAAAGTATAAATTGAATAATAACAATTTCATTCTCAAAAGAGTGCATACACCCTTTTACTTAATTTAACTTATAGACTTCATTTCATATATGAATTGCATGGTCTGATCCCTCTCCAATTCATACTTTCTTGTCTAGCGGGTTTTATTAATTGCAACCCCTTCAGCTGTTGTCTGGTTTAGCTAACAGAGGACAATTCAGCATGAAGAAAATTAGTTTTCCTATTTCACATGTTTTCAGTTTTGCTTTTTTGTTTCTTCTTGAAGTTTCTAAAAAAAATCTAAAAAATAGCTGTAACAATATGGAAATAGAGAAAGACAGAAGTAAACATTGATCTTTACAGTGTAATAATTTATAGTACCAACTTAATAAGTGGCATGACATGAGCAGTTCACCATCCATTTGTCATGTGTTGATAGTTTGATACCTGAATTTTTAACATCACTGCTTGCTTTGGCATAATAAAGGGCCTGCCAACATTCCCATTAAAACCACAAGATTTTAGGAGTTTCTGCTTTGGCTATAAATATCAGTGTTTGTAATCTCTGATTGTTATGCAGTATAGCAATCTATGAATTACTTATTCAAGCAACTATAAAAAAAATAAGACTTTGATGTTTTTGAACTCCAGGAGGACATCTTCCTCCTTCCAGAAAAAAAAGGGCTTATGGATACTTTTCATTATGACCCCCATAAAAAGTTTACAAACTAAGAGACAGCTCCTGAACTAAAATAAATCAGTTTAATTCCACAGATGGCAAGAAGGAGACAGCAATTTACATTAAAAGGTTCTGATGAGAGTTGTCTTCAGCTGTAGTTTGCTGGCATAATAGCTTCAGGCTAATCACACATACTTCCAGTAGCTAAAGTGTGGTTATAGGCAGGGAAATGAATGTACAAAAATAGCATTTGAGCTTCCATGTTTGCTCTCAACAGCCCCATCTCAAGGACTCCCCAGTCCATTTTGGTCAGCGCAGAGGTCACATTGGAGTCCAGTGACTGCAAGTCTTTCAACTCGGCTGCAGATAATAACGTCAGGTCGAATTATTTCTGCTTCTCACATCACTTTCTTCAGATTTAAAAAGTGCTATGAAGCAGAATAAAACCCCTGACATTTCCTAGCCGTCTGACTTCACCGTGCCGTCCATAAGAAGCCTAGGTTGTCAGTGGGCAATACATAAACGTGTTTCAAATAGTTATGATTGATGTCCGGGTTCTCTGTTCTCGCTTTTCCTAGTGCAATCCTCTTCAAATAAGGTGCATGTTTGTATCGCTAAATGTGGTTGGTTTAGGTACCAATTTTTTTGAAAGCTTCAACTTTTGCAGCCTATCACTGGGACGCAGTCCCATGAGCTGTGTGCTTGTCGTTAGGTGCCCATGCGCTGTGTGGCGTGGGCGTCCTTACCGCGGCATGGGCATCCTTACTGCTCCGTGGGCATCTTTACCACAGCGTGGGCATCCTTACCAGTGCATGCTGTGCTCAGGGGAGCGGGAGGGGCAAGGGGTCTTCTCACCTAATGTTTTCTCAGGAGTCTTAATCTACAGTTTGTTTTCATGGAAATACCTATGGAAGAAAACATACTTGCTGTTTCCTTAGGCAACCTACATCATCGTCATTAACAAGGTGCAAGGAAGGTCCCTTACTCGCCATGGTAGCTACTCAGTGTGTTGGCTCCTCATGGCCTGGGTGCTTGGAGTCCCAGCTAGGAGGAGCAGGCATGGGTACAGAGTAGGCACGGAGCTCTCATACAGAGATATTACTAGGCACCTAGGCTGCTTTAGAGTGCACTCTGTTCCTAAAATGCTTTTCAACTTCTTAGCCTGAAACCTATGTCCTCAGTTCCATTCTGTCCGGAAAATATGTAACTACTTCTAATGACCAAAGGCTCTGAAATGGCTTCACCTTCTGGTTTTTCTGGTTCAAGAACCCATAAAATGAGAGACATGGAAAACAGAAATTGTAGATAATGGGATAATAGTGTAAAATCAGTGAACAGGCATCCTAAATTCTATTTATTTCCACAGTTTCTAAGGAACCGAAATAAAAAGGGATTTTGATTATGTCTGTCTTATCTTAGGTTGGAGGGATTTACTGTACCATCTATAGGTCATTACACATTTTTGTTGTGACATTTGATTCCTATATTGATACTTTGTTACTGTAGATCACTTAGAATTTAAAAACAAATTATGGTTTGTAGGTTTTTCAGTAACTGGATCATTTAAAAGCTCCATTTTTAGTAAGAAATAATGACTCTATCTAGAGACTATTTAAAATGTTCTTGAGGTATCTATTGAATATCTCGACATAATAGATAAATCAGTAGCAGACTCAAAATTAGTTCTACACTGTTATATATTACAATATGTTCTATGTTATGGTGCATGTTATACATCCCTTGTACACTTGCACGTTCGATATGGAGGAAGCGACAGAGTCTGTTTTCAAAGCTGTTCCTAACATATGATCATTCTTACCCCCTGAAAATCTGCCAGGATTTGTCTTTGAAGTACAAAGTTGGTTTATTTGTTGTTTGCAAATGGTCTCTGATAGGCTGAGGGTGATAGTTTTTATGGCGTTTTTCTTTTGGTGCTGTAAATGCATTATTTATATATCCAAAAGTAATTAGGAGAGAGGTGGTTGTTCATCTGAATTTTAAACTGAGTAAACTGACCTAATTCCTGTCAAAAATAATTAGGATAAAAACTGCACTCCCTAAGAAAGTCTTTCAAGATGGAAAACGGGGCGCAGGAGTGTGGGTGCTGGAGCTGCTGCGGGCAAGCCGCGCCGCACAGCTGGGTAGCTGTGACCCACGCCGCCGGCTGGTGCCAAAACAGTATTTGCTCTGTGATGGTAGAATCACTAACCTGCTTTCTCCATTAACTAAAACTTGCCTATTTAGACCAATCAGCTAACTTCATGCATTCCCAAATTAACCAGGTCCTCACCAGGATTAATGGGAACCTTTCCATCACAACATGCGTTTGCTGTAATGCGTCACTGCAAGCCGGCGCTACTGCGAGTCCCCTTGTCCTGCTGGCCTTGCTGGTAATCATGAACACATCTCCTGTAACCACTGGCCGGATTCATCTACCCAAGGAAAGGACTTCACAGCCTTTGGAACGGCAGTGAACTGATCAGGTAGTGGTGGCTGGTTTTTTTTCCATAACTATGAGTATTCACTAAAACTTTCCCTGAAAGAATGTATAGCAAACAGCATCTGTGTCTGCTTCAGAAAACAGTTTTGTTTTAAGCTGAAATTAATAAACTCATCTCCTCATTTGAGCAGATCTATAGGGTTAATTCAAGTCAGCTGACTTTGTGAGGAATGCACAAGAGCTTCTTTGCTTTTACTGTTAGAGAACATCAGTTGCGTTATGTTTTAAGGGGAGAAAAAAGAGAGAAAAGCAACAGCAGTGAGGAGAAAGGATGGACTGTCACTGGTGTGACGGCAAATACCAGCATGCCAGGCTCTTCTGTCTCCATTAACCACCAGCATTATGTAATATTTTATCTTCTTTGGCCTTGGACCTTGTTGTTCAGAATAACATATAATAATAAAGGAGCATTTTGAGTGATTTTGTTAGAAATACATCAGACTGTCTAACAGTCTGGTGGCATCAATAATTCCCTATTAAGCCCTCTACACCCATTATGGTTTGTGCTTTTACTTTTTTTTCTAAGTTAGTTTCCAGGCAACCAGTAAGAACTGAATTACATTAAGCTATTAATTCAGGATTGCACGCCAGCTCCGGGTTCTGCAGCTGATTTGTTCCTCTTGCATACAAGTTTCCTCATAAAATACCCTTTTATTGGTTTAATCTTCAGTGGTACCCAGTCCAGAGAATTGATTTTAAAATGGCAGTGCCTGTACTTGCTTTTTGGCTCTTGTTTGGTTTTTAATGCTTGCTGGTGGAGTTTATTTTTGATGTGTAATGAAGCAGAGGTCTGTGAGGAAGGGTTGGTGTTAGCCACCATAAATACATACTGCTATCTACCAGTGTATTCTTCAACACTGCATAATATACTGGCTCATATTAAGATCTAAAGAAGATTCTTGTGATTGATTTCCTCATGGAGTGCAAATTGGAAGATTAGTTATTAAGAAAATCTAACTTGTAGGAGCTCTCTTTATCTAGTGCAGAAGTGTGCTGTCCTCCCTCAGCTGCTATCACAACCCCCAAAAAATTTAGAAATCTCGTGCGCAGCCCTGTGATATGGGATGCGGGATGTGGGATGCTATGGCCTGCTGGGCAGCATGGCATGAGCAGCCCTGAGCACTTACGCTGGCCATCAACTGCAAATTCTTCTCTAGCCTGTTGTTGAAGAGAATTAGAAAATAGAGAGGTTTGTCTGTATGTTTAGTCGGGAAAAAATAAAATGAGGGAAACCCTTTCAATGACAGAAAGCTTAATATCAGAACCAGAGTATCATTTTTGTAATTTGAACACAAACAGGCCGATATTATGGCAAAGATTCCTTCCTTTTAAGGGAACACATGGATTAAGAATGCAGTTTAATAATTAATACTTACATGGAAAGTGAAAGTACATCAATAATGCGAAAATAAAGAAGCAGCAGTAATGAGATGTAAGCACCCCTACAGTGACATAAAAATCTTTGCAGATACTAAAAAAGACTAATTTCAGTGTTAAGCTCCATTGTTAAATGAACGTTGTGCTGGTGGAGGGAACTAGACTTGCGGTTTGATACTGAACTTCTCTGTTAATTCCCCAAAGAAGCTCAGAGAGGCTGAGCTCACCAGCTTTCCTCCCAGGCTCAGCTGAAAGGAGGTATCTAGAAGTGGGATACAAATTTTGGAATGAAATTGCAGTTGTCTCTAATGATTATGATTTATGATACCTGACCTGTATGCTGTATTGAGCTATCATGTATTTTATCTAACAGGTCAGAAAGGTCATTATCCACTCCACAACCTATATTCACTAAGGCCAGACTTCTGCCATCCAGGGATTTGTACTATCTTTGTCTTTGCTCAGCCTTTGTATTGGTGTCAGGGAGTTGTGGAGGTCTGGGGCACTTGAGAAGTTGTGCTGGTGACTTTTGTTGAAGCTACAATTAGAATAATAGATCTTAATTAAAAGAATTTGTCTTTATCCACTGTCAAAAAATAACAAAAAATTATAATAAATAAATGTGATATTGTATAAGACGGAAAACAAAGCACCAAGACAAAGGCTATTCCAGACAAAGATGCCATGGCTTTTGTAAAATAGTTGACTTAGGATGGAATTGTAAAAAGAGTGGTTTTCTTTAAAAAAATAATTATTTAAATACTGAACTACAGTTTTGAGCTGTTTCCAACTGCTGTTTTTTAGAGATTTGTGATATGAGTCTGAATCATAGAGGTGACAAATTCAGACCACAAAAGATAACCATGTCTCCATAAAACTTCACTTGAAAAACAAAATAATTAAATGCCTGCTGTTTATAAGCAGAGCATGTAATATATGTTCTTCCCTGTTGTAAGAAGCCATAAGAAATTGTACAGCTAAAAAGGCTTTTTATGCCTCATCGGTTACTCAGATCTCTTGGAACAATTACAATCACTGGGCTAAGTGTTTCCCCCTTCACATTTATCACTTGAATGCAGAGTGTGTTGCCATCCTGAGGGTCTGCGGTTCTGCCAGCAGGTCCAGAAAACCCTGTGGTCAACATGCTGAATCTAATCATATTCTCCATTTCTGGGACATACTTTATTAAACATTTTCATCACTTTCAACTGTACATTCATACCTCAACAGATTTATATCTGTAATCAGGAGGATTGTTATTTACCAGCAGAGATAAAGCTAGTAAAATACACCTTTCAGCAACATAATTCAAATGTCATGAGTTATTACCATTTCCAGATTAATAGTACAGTTATTTCTTTTGCTACAGGTTAGGAACGTGTCTCTTCTCAGAAACCTTTGGAAATTGTTCAGAAATACTGGGCAACAACTATTTGTGATTGTCCAGCTAAAGAAAATCAGATGTATATGAAAGAAAGTGATTCCTCTCCAAGATTTCTGTTCAGCAATTGGATATTTTTATTTAACAAAGTCTCTAACAGATGGTGTTTCTAAATTTTGAATATTAGGGCTGGTTTTGAAAGAGTCCTCCACACAGTCTGATGTATTGCAGATGAGATTTTGCATTTAAGCTATAGTTAAGAGCTAATCGTGCTGCCACTCCTGGTTGCCCTAAGGCACCGGCTCCCAGCGCTGAAGCCACAGCACAGGTGGCTGCACGGTGCCACCCCCCATGTCTGCAGGCACAGCCACTGAGCGTGCTGCCCCCGGCTAGCGGGTCCTGTCGATGACACCTGGAAGGGGCAGGTGGTTTAAAAAATTAGTCGCTCATTGTGTGTGCTCTGCAGAAGGTACCTTCATGTTTCATAGCCGTTTCTTAGTCATGAGACTGTTTTACCGTTGGTTATGGGAACGTCTGTGCTCACACCGCTGCCTTTATCAGCCAATTTCCTAATCCCACGGAAAGAAACTCATTCATTTGAGAAGCTATGTTTTCCGTAAATCCACGTTGCCCTGGCATTAAGATGCAGACAGTGGGGATGCCAACCAAGTCTAATCAACAGCCTCACTGTTCCCTAGGGCTGAGAAACTGGAACCAACCTGCTTTTCACCAAACCCAGTGCCACAGGTGCCGTCGTGGCGTGGCCAGCGGACCAGGTATCGTCCCTTTGCCCAGCTGCCTGTGCCTTCGTTGCTCCAGCGGGAAGGCAGGGTCTTCTGATGGTGAGAGACTTCCCCCTCTCTCTCCTATGCTTGTTCAAAGCCGATTTATACTCATTTGTTCACTGGTTGCTCTTGCAGAGCTGTTCAGACTCTTTGGTCTGCTTTGGTAAACGCCCTCTTAGCCTTTGGAAGTGGTGGTGAGACATTTTCTTTCTTTCATTCCTGCAAACCTGTCTCAGTATAAGAGATGTGTTCTTAATTATTCAGTCATTTCATGAATATGAAACATGTATGGACTGCATTTTCATGCTTTAATCTATTTTCTCCTTAAGCAGTAGAAGATGGAGGGGGGTTTTGACATGGAAACACGAGCAATCTAGATTAAAGGCAACTTTGTGCATGTAATTCAAAAGAGTAGCTTTGGGGAAACGTCAGCTAGGGGAAGAGAAAGAAGAGAAATTTGAATTCAATTGGATTTTAGTAACTTCAGATTGGTTTTGAATCATATTTACAAGCTTTTCTATTTCTTTTATGTTTGCAAGTTTTATTGCTATGGTTCTAAGTGTCTTGGAGCTATGTGAATTAGTGGATATGTTATTATTGAACAGCAGATGAGCTGTGTTAGCAAGGAACGAGATCGTTCCCCAGAGTCCTACACAGGAAAGCTATGGAAAACCTGGAACTGAACCCAGGTCACAGGAGACACATTAGAACAGCCCCAAAACATACAATGTTATGGGCCAGGAACCACCAACAGGAAACTCGACTCAAGTTTTAAAACTCAATTAGCATGAAGTACGCTGATGGAAATAGGTACGTTTTAGGCAAAATGCTCCCTGCCTCTCCCGGAGACCCAGGAGCTTTGCAGCTTTCTCTCTATTGCTTCCAGGGGTGTCGGAATGTGAGAATTTTATGCAGTTTCAGATTGCGAATGAAAGTGAGAAATCATTTAACACCCAGAGCTCCAGTGGAAGCGTCAGCAGGAGCTGGATTGATGGAAATGCCCCAAATTGATGGTGGTTTTAGGGAGGTGGTTTGTGTTGCTGGTTGTAACCTTTCTGTGAATGCTTTTCTAAGGATGTTTTTCAGGAGAAGGCAAAGACTTCTTGCAGAGTAAACCAAATAGGAAATTAGGGATCTTGAATAAGAACTGCACTTGTAAAACAAAAAATATGATGTGGCATGGTAAAAATAGGACTGTTGTCCTGAAGTCTTTAGATCTGACATCAGAAGTATACTTTGGGGATTAATCATCAAATTATTTTGTCAGAGCAATTTGATTCAAGTATCTTTTTGCTTATATTGAAGACTTAAATTATATGGCCACTCATTGTCAATTAAATAATTTAAATAATGCAGCTGCTAAAGTTGCCTGGTTTGGCTCTTGGCTCTCCAGCACCCAGCCTTTCGCTGGACAGTATCTACCTCGTGGTCCTGTTTCTCCACCTCAGCCATGCCATCTGGACGCTTCCCCACTGCAGGTGTGAGAGGGTGCAGTGGCTTCCTCTGTCTGTAAATACACAGAATCTGGCCCACGGGGGACTTTAATCTCCTCCAAACACCAGCCCCGCACTCCCATGTGCATTCAAGGCCTGGAGCACTCCCAGTGCACGGCAGGGGCAGCTGTGCCCACCAAAATGCCCAGGTAAAGGCACTGACATGAGACTTGAGGTCCTGCTGATGAACCCAACGTAGAGGACCCAGACACCAAAGGCAAAGGTAGAGGTGGAACAGGTTTGTTTCCAGCAAAGATTGTACTCATGGCCATTTTTGCCTTCTCCTGATTTTTAGACTGTGTTCCTTAGATGTGAAAAATACCATAATTGTATTGGTATAAGAATGGAAAATGAGCTCCAAAATACTTTGATCTGGAGAATTCAAGCTTAGGTCTAGTGGGAATTAAGCAGGAGAAATTTCAAGTAATTTATTTTTGAGGTACCTTCATAACTTTTGCTTCATAAAACAGGGCATGATATAAAATGATAGTAAAATTTCATATTTTTAAAATGGACATTCTCCTTTCTGGCAATAAAAAGTAAAGATAATTTGCTCCATTTCAAAAGGATTGTAAGTAGTTACTGTGATTTCAAATTATGTAGCTCTAATGTTCGACACATCTTAATCTTGCCAACTATAAAACATTCCTTTGATGGCAAGTTGATGATCTATGGGGTTGAATCAGAGTTCATGTTTAGAATTAATGCCTTGGTTAAAAAGAAAAAAAAAACCCATGCAAACTCACGTGGTTTCCTACCAGCTAGAGAGGCCAGTCGGCACCTCGCCTGCCTGGTCACAGCCGTGGTGAAAGCTTTGCCCTTTGGAAATCCAGGCAGCTGGGAGCTGCCTCTGTTGCTGTGGGACTTCCTTACGTAATATACTTACCACTGAAATACCGAAGTGTAAATGTAAAAGTTAAGAAGAAAATACAAGAAGAAAGACAAGAGGGGTTTTTGCCTCCTTAAGTGCTTCAGTGGATTTGCCCGTCTTTCACTTGTTCCTCTTTCCTTCAAAATCCCATTTTTTCTTTTTGTTCCTCAAAAAGCATGAAAAGGACAGTTGCTAATGACGTAAACAACCAGAAAAATTAATGGGTTTTGTCCAGGATACTGATTTTTCTTCACGTTTGTGGCAGAGCTAGAATTGGAGTCCACACTGAGTGTCCAGCCAGCACTGGTTCACCATCATCAGCTGTCTCTGCAATTAAATTAACCTTCTGAAATTAACATACATTACATTGCTCTTTTAATTTAATTTTCTGTTTCTCTAAACTGAATTGCCTTTAATAGAAACCTTATAAAAAGAAGATTTATTTTTGTCTACTAACGCCAATCCTGAGCCAACATTTATATGTTTTAAAATTTGCAATTTGATTTAGCCAGGGTTATACCCTCAGTTTGGAGAAAGCAGAGCAGGAATATAAGAAAACCTCTGAACTTATAGATAATGCAGAACACTATCAAGGTAGGTAATTAAAGAAGAAAAACTCTCCTATTTTAATACAAAAATAAATTGCGGGGAAAATAGTACTGCTGCATGAACATTTCATTTCCCAGTAGTAAAAGCTTATTTATATCTGGGTCAAGAGAAAAAAAAAAAAAGTTGCTAAAATTAAGCAACACTTCAAAGTTTGGATTTATTACATGTGAGTGAGGTTCAGTAAGAAATACTGAATGGTATATGGTGCAAATGACATTTTCTTAATGGGAGGGTGAGTTTGTGTTTCATTTTTTTTCTTAAATATTTACAAGAAAATTAACTCCTGTGTTTTGGTCCTGTCAATATCAACATCAGTTTTTCATCTTTCATTAGAAGGATTAATGTGCATAAATATTTGCTGAATTGAATCCATCACCCTCAGGTCAGATATACAGAGGGACTGGACAGGGATGTTGTCACTGAAAAGCAGCGCTGGTACTCGAACTGCAGCGAGCAGAAGCTCCACATTGTGTGTTTCTAACAGAACTAAATGAGGGGAAAAGAGACTTTTTCTGCTGGAACACTTCAGAAGTCTGAGCAAGAGTCGTTCTTTTCAACTCAGGTGAAGTGTCCCAACGTATCTCCTGATAGTTCCTTTCGGGCTGATGTGGGTCTTGATTCGCCTTGTATCTGCCTTGGCTTTGGTGATAATGTGCTATCGAGGGATCTTGTTACTGTATTGTACATGCTGTGTCCCCGGCTGGGATTGCTTAGCTTTATAGTTGTAATTTCATATCCATGGAAGTTTGTGAAAAATCTCTTTTTTGTTGTGAAAAATTTTTGCAAGCCCTCATTTAAATAACAGATAATTAACTATATACTGCAGCAAAGCTCAGCATCCCTTCCTAAACATGTTGTGTGTGCATTTCATAAAAATTCCTTACTTGAAGACTTCAAAATCCCAGAGTATAATCTGCATCTAAATTTGGGGTTTGGATTTCGTTGGTCTATGAGCTGTAGCTTCCCAAGTACCATTCATCCATAGATGGCATGTGTCAATGTTGCAGCTTTTCAAAGAAATTCAGTATTTCTCATCTGATGGTAAGCAGTGAGGGCAATGTGGAGGGATATTCCAAAGCCCCTGTGTGCCCCAATTCCCTTCTTCTGGAATGGTTCTATACGCTTTCTTAATCAGAAATTCCATCATATTTTGTACCATCCATGTTTGTGTGGAAGCCCTCAAAAACCTCAGCTCCAATTTTTTTCCCTTCTCAAAGCTGTCTTGTGAATAACAAAGCCCACATTGTTCTTGTGTGTTCTTCTGAATTTATTTAATGTCATCTTACAGAAAAAAGAAAAAAATGCAGCTTCTCTCACTTAGCACCCTTTGGGACAGCAACCGCAGATGAAGAGCAAGCAATCAACATGTCAGGATAAAATTAGATTGCCACATAGTACAAGGTTTGATCCAATATCTATATCAGATTTGGTTTTCAGCTGTGCATATCACAATAAAATAATACTTGCTGAAGTTCTTCGACATGAAGCAGTCCTAAAAGCATGCAATGCTTTTCATCTGTGTAAAAGCTGGGAAAAGTGGGGTGACAAAATTAGGTATTTTACATTATTACCTCAATATTTAATGGTAGTTATAAATAAGAAATTGATGCAAGAGTTAGCACTTGTGTTTCTTTGCCTCAGAGTGGGATCATGTACATATTTGATAGAGGGCAGTGATGGACTTACGGGCAGTGCATGCAGCAGCAGCCTCCTGGAGCCTGGGGGTGTATTTCATACCAAAATTTCCCAACTGTCTCTGTTCGCCATACTCTGCTTTTCACTGGGGTGTGGTTTTGAAGTGAGGGAAAGAACATATTTATTTTCATTAAATGACATGGGAGATGAGCTCCAGCAGCATTCCTGCCACCACCTACTGTCATCCAGTCCAGAGCAAAGCCAGCCCAAAGCAAAACCCCTGCACCAGGTGCAGCTGGGTGCTGGGTCCTCACCAGGACCTTCACTCTGCAGATCCGGTCCTGCTTGCCAGCGTGGCCGCAGTCCTTACAGACAGCCTCGGTGAAGCCAGGGGCTGCCCAGCATCTGGATTGCAGCTTGCACATAAAACAGCTACATTTTGACATCATTTTTTCAACAAAATGCCCTAATAATTTCAGGAAATAACAATATTTGCTTCCATTTAGATGTTAAAAATATAATGAAAATATTTTAAATGTTCCTTCAAAAACATTTGGTTTGGGTCAGTACAAAGTCTTTTGGTTAACCTGAAGCATCTAACAAAACTGAATTGCCAGCAAGTTGGAAAATGAGAGCTCCATGCAGACAAAACTGGCTCAGTCCATGCCGTATTAAATAAGAGCCTTTTTCGAACTGTTTGTACATGTCCCATTGGGTTTCTGGTCAGAGTCATCTGAAGTTTGGCCAGGACTTCAGTGAGGGTATTGAGCCAGTGCCCACGTTTAACTCCGGGGCGTTGCAATTGGTACCAAGTCAAATCTTCAGCCATTGCATTGCTGATAGCAGTAAAGCCATTGATCTGAACTAATTGAGGATAAAATCCATTTTCTCTTAGCCATAAAAATATTGATGTGCACACACAGTCTTTTCGTAACAGTTGTGGCCCAGTTAATCTCCTTTTTAAGGAATTTAACCTGGTTCTGCTTGTACAGCTGTAGGATTCGTATTATGAAACTGCAAGGATGTCCTCTGTCCTTGCATTATTTAATTCTTCAGACCTGCTTTCACAGCTCTGTCAATAAATGGTCCAATCTTTTAAACTAATGAGTTTTCATCAACCTCAGTGGAAGTCGATCAGCTTCGAGACTGTCAGCCCACCCAGCTGTCCTCATCAGTACTTCATCTAAAAGTAGTTCACCTACTTTCACGCACCAGCCCGGCACCTTGGAGCGCATCGTTTGAAGCTGTGTCACTCGGATCTCATTAAAGCAGCCATGTGCTCCTGCTGCTCTGGACAGAGAGGGTTTTAATAAAGAAATCTTGGGTTTTATTCTGCAGTAACTCCAAGTTATTTTGGGTTCCTTCCTATGGCCATTCAGATCAAGCAACTGGTCTACAAAGCTCTTATTAGCCCAGGATTTCTTGAAAGAGGAAATTTAACACTGCATTTTCCAAATCCCTAAATGAGGTTTGAAAAATCGTATTTCCATAATGACAATAACAAAGCATCCTAAACAAAAATATATTACTGGAGAAGCTCATAGGTGATCAAGATGTTTCCAGTCACTGCAAAATACTTTTTTTTCTGTGGAAAACACAGTGAGTCTTGAAGAGGGAGCACTATGAAACTGCCAGGCTGTAACCCGGGATGCAGAAATTTCAGTATCTGAGGATCAGTTATGAGCACAGCCTGGAGTACATCTTGATTTTGCTGAAAAGTGCTTCCAAATGGCTTTCACGGACAATTGAGAGGACACAGCAGAGGAAGAAGAGGCAAGAACTGGGAAAAAGGCTTCTGCACAGCAGGTAGACCCTGATCTAAACCCCGTGGCCCCAGACCACTCTCCCACCCATGGAAGCACTCTGGGGAGGCTTCGCCCTGCACTGGCTTCCCCTGGGGCAGGGCAGCCCCCCCACCAGCCTCATGGTAGTGCCCAGGGCCAGGATGGGTGGGCTTGGGGCAACCTGGTCCGGTGGAAAGTGCCCCTGCCTATGGCAGGGGGCTGGACCTAGATGATCTTGAAGGTCCCTTCCAACCCAAACTGTGATTCTACAGCTCTTCCATGGCCCCGTATGGTGAGGTTAGACTGAACAAGACCCACAGCAAGGACCCAGCCCCCTCTGTGCCCCAGCAAACTGCAGCTGGGTGGGCTGGGGCCAGCGGGTGATGCAGCATGGCAGAGCACGACCCAGCTGCTGGCTTCCCTGGTGATTTACACCAGGATCTAGTGGCCCATAGGGTGAATATTGAGAGGTGAAGCTAAGGAGAAGATTCACTTTAGAAGTGAGTATAATAGGGCATAAAAGAAAGTCATGATTAAGTACCAAAAAGAGGGGAAACTCAGGTTTATCTGATACTCAGTCCATCAAAGCAAATGAATAAAGGTAAAACTCTGTAACATAAAACCACATGGGGCAAAAAGAATCTGATATCATTAGCTGGGGAGACCAGATTGTCAATGTATTTTGCCTGTGTTTGCTTGTTGTTGTACACAGGGATAAAATCTTGCATAGACGGGATCTTCCACAAAATGAATGGGGAGAGACGTCAGGGGAATAAATAAGATAGACAAGGAAAAGATCTGCACTCATAAAAAGTGAGTAGCCATAAAAAGGCCTTACAAATAAGATATTAAAACTTAAGTTACAAAGAATACCCCTGCTTTCTGTTGTAAAATGTTCCAAAACAATCTCATGACTTCATTTCTGCAGCCACTGAAGTAGGAAGAATTGCATAAGAGTCTTGCCATTTGTTTTATTTTATGCTTAACTCATATTCTCAATGATTCATTATCAAGATTTGTCATGACTAATTAAGAGGAGTGCCAGCTGTGATAGTGTTTGATATCATAGCACCTTGCTCAGTGGGGACTCAGCAGAGATAGCTCGTTGCATAGAATTAGCTGATAGCAACTAGTGATTTAGCGGCTCGCTGCAAACCGTGGTCTGAACTGTTACAAAGATGAAGGTATTTAGCAGCCCCTGCAGTTGCTTCTTAACATAAAATTGAGTTTTCTGTAACTCTATTAAAACAAAGCCCCAAAATTATTAAATTACATGTACAATTTTCTTTAATGTGGTAAGCCAACTCTATTTAAATACAAACAATTAAATTCAAAAAAGGAGATAATCTTAAAATCAGGAAGGTATGAGTGTGAAAATGCTGCTTGTGGTTATGACTTTGTGACTGAGTTTTCCATTCTGATGTGAACGGTCTGGTGGGCTCATAAACCTCTGGAAGCTCTGTACAAACAAAACCTTTCTGACCCATATTTTATATAGGCAAGGTCATCCATCACAGAATCTACGCACAGTTCTGTATACCCTACTACCAAAAAAAAAAGTGATTAAAAAGTAATTAATTTCTGGGTAGCCATGGCAAAATATCAATGACTTATTTAGAGGGATGTGAGCAGGGTTGGGTTTGGCAGCTCCGGCTCTGCCCATCCCAACGTGCCTGACTTGGCCCCATTAAACATGAGATTATAGAAAGTAAGTCTTAAAAAAAACCCAACCCAACCCAGTCTCAAACTTGGCACCTGAAATCAATGGTATTTTTGTCTTACTTGCTCTAAGCCTGGTGACCAGTAGCCCTTTCGTAAACAGAGTTAATAATATCACTTATCTCGTGAAAATAAATCACCGGTTTTGAAGCACTCAGGCACTGTAGTGATGATCAAGATAGAAAAACCCAGGAAAGAAAGTTTTTTAATTCTGACTCAGTATGCGGTGAGTGCTCCTCTGCGGTAGGAGTCTTGGGGACACACGCTAAAGGCTGAGGATAAAGCAACGTATTGAATAACTGTTGATTAAGTGGGTACTGCCTATTCTGTGAGCTGAATGAGGTAGGGGCTCGGCAGAAAATACAGTAATGTTTGATCGTTTAATTAAAGGCCACGTCATAACATGTGCAGAACGGGCTGAGGAAGCAATCATGGTTCTGGCATTGTCGGTGGTGGATTCTGCATGCTTAATGTCGCTTTTTAAGTAGGCGTCGCAGCTTTTTCAGGGAAATACTCACACAGAAGGCTGAAAGGAGGAGGATGCCTGCAACTTCAGTGCAAGAAAAATCCCCTCTCCTCTCCTCTCATTGTATCTCAGCAGCCTGTTCTCGGGCTACCGGAGGCATCGAGGGCATGGTCCCCCCATAGCTGGCTCACAGCATTTTCCCTGGCTCTGTCCAGGTGTCCAGGGAATGGCAAGGCTGGATTTATTCACAGCTGGGAGCTGCACACCCAGCTCTGCTCTGTGCTAGGAGCATGTTTGCTGTGCGTGGATGTGTTGTTATGTGTTGATCTCTGAAGGGGACCAAATGCCCTGACCAGGGGGCTGGCATATGCTACCAGTTAGAGGTATTTTTCATAAATAGATGAACCATTTTCTGCCTGAATTCTTTTGGGGGAAAAGAAAAAAAAATAGTTTTAAACTATCTTTGCTTAAAATTTGGCAAAGCTGTAAAGAATGGAAAAGAAGTGCTCATGACTGGGAGGAAAAAGCCTCCCAAGAGCATCCCGAGCAATTCCATCAGCCTAGCCCACAGCTTTAATGCCACTTTATCCCTTAGAAAACTCCAGGCACTGCAGACAGCTGGGAAGGAGGGGACCTGCCTGGGCTGGCTGGATCAGTGTATTGTCTGACATTACAAAACTATTATTATTTTGAGAAAGCTGTCTTATTTAATTATTGTGAATGTGCAGTTCCTTCATTTTTAATTCAGTATTGGAGGAGATGTTCCAAGCATTAAGTGAATGAAAATATTTGTAACAAACAAGAAACCAAGAGAATAGTAAGTGTTTGAAAAGAAAAAGTTATTGTTCTCTGTGGATTGCAGTGATTTTAATGATTTGGCTGAAGTGCCCATCTAATCGAGCTGCCTATTTGAAATATCTGTGATCTCAAAGGAACGGCTTTAAAGTGTCTCCCATGTAATTGATTGATCCATTCCTTTCAAATGCTTGGATGGCTTTCAAAGCCAGGGGACAGGTATTGATGGGACTTCGAGGGGGCTGTGTGTTTTACATGGTCTGGTGGGAAAAAATGCCTCAAGTCTCCTCCTGTACCGACGTCAGAGCTGACTAAAGTAGTGGGAGTTCCTGGGCAGAAAGTGGGAATTGCTCAGAACTGACACAAAACACATTCTTGGGAGGAGCAAGGGCTTTTCTCCCCCAATGACTTCATCTTTTCCTGGCAGTGGGAATGGTGGTACCCGACCCTGGCGCTAGGACACCATTTTCTAAACACACGCTACATAGACGAGATGGTTTCACATCTTATTTTCTGAAATATAGCAAGTTTGGCTTTAAAACTGAGTGCATGTTGGTACTTAGAAAAAAAAATAAAAAATTCTGTTTTAGTCATTTCTGAATGTCTTCTTGATGGAGGCAATTGTGGTCTGAAAACCCAAACAAATTCAAATAAAGATCCCACAACTTGCTGACAATATTTTCCCCTGGTTATCCTGCAGGTTCTATGTATTAGTCTGCTGGTATTTTACATATATAACCTATATTGATGAAAGTTACAAAATTTACCACCTCCGCACTTGTAAAAACTTGTAGTGTGATTATTTCTCTTTAATAGTATTATTAAAAATTATCTTTCCACGTATGTTGAGCTCCTAACATGCTGGATATGATATATCAGAGTGTAAGCTATGATCTGAATAAGAGCAGTCACTGTTACTGCACACCGGCACCTTCTGTTGTAGCTGCTCTTTTAGCAACGAGCCTGCTTTCAGAACGCAGATAACTTCTGAAAGGTTTATACCTTGGTAGTAAAAGCTTGGAGCTCCCTCGCAGGCTTGGTGAGCGCTCCCCTGTCCCCGTGCCAAGGAATGTCCCTCCCCACGGGAGGATTTAGTGGCTGGGAAGTGACCCAGGGATGTGACACCATCCTATGCGCAGAGCAGAGGGTGATGGCTCCAGCCCTGCACTGCCCGCTCTGGTGGGTCACGGATCATCTGCCACCCTGCGTCGGGTAAGGCAGCGCCACGCGGACCCTTGTACCACATCAGCCACGGGGTCCCTCCCATCCGTGGCACCCGCTGGCATCGCAGTGACCTGCCTCCGAGGCGGGCACGGAAGGGAACCTCTCTGTCAAGACTCAGACCAGTCACCACATCCAAGGTTGGCTTCAGCCTGCGGCCAAGGGTTTGTACATCCTCCTGGAGCCTTTCCCTTTCTTAGAGCAGTAGCAGCCTGTGCACAGGCGGCAGGACCCAGGAGGTGACTGAAAATGAAAAATAACTGCCATTATGAGTACATTTGTGGATCTTTGTGAGCATCAAGGAAAGATAAAAGCTTCTCTCTGTAGAGCAGCTGAGGTTACCCAGTGCTGCACAGCTTTGGTTTTAGGTGGGATCACACCAGCGTGTTGCAACAGAGAATTCGGCCCGGACACTTTGTGGTTTAGCACAAAGTATTCGTCACGACCTTTTTCTTCATAGACTTGGGAACAACCCACAAGATGTGTTTTAGATTTAATAATTCAATATGTATTAGACATTAAAATTTATTTATAATTTATGATTTAGTTTAATAATTTATAAATCAATAATTTATAATAAGATACACATACAAAATAATTTAAATCTTATATAAATCATGATCTAGAAAGAGATCCAAGCTACTATTATCCTTGAAGAGAATTTGCTGTCCCCGGTCCTCCCTGGAAACCAGAGCCACACTGACACCTTCTCTTTGAAAATAGCAACAGCAAAGCACAGAGTTAAGGATCAGAGTTTTTCACTGGCCTCTGCTCCAAAAATTCATTATTTTCTGAACGGCAGATAAGCAGGAGCTCTGGCTGCTATCCCAACACTGGCTTCACCCAACAAATTAATTGCTTGTACCTTGTCCATTGCAGTCGTTCAAAATGACCTCCAACTGTGCATGGCAGCGTCATGCTACATTACCAAAATCTGAAATATTGTTTTATTTCTCCTTTCTGCTATTCCATTGCTCTTTGTTTTGCATCCACTGGTTGGTTATAACATGATTTTGTGTTCACTCTGCCAGTTGCCCACATAAAAGCAATGTTTAATTACACAGCATCTTTGAAAGTACATGCGGGTAAGATCCTCCTGTGTTGGAAATCGCGTAGCTCCCCTGAAGGATGCCAGCTATGATGCTGATTTTTTTCTGGCAAAGTCTTTGCTTATCCAGTAGCAATTTGGCTGAATCCATGCTCTTATTTGACAGAGAAGTTAAGAAATGTTTTTGAATATGTTTTTTTGGATGTGTTTAACCACTGTTTACTTCTAAACAAAATCTCTTGCTAAAAAGATCAGCCTAGGGTTTTGGTTTGGGGTTTTTAGGGGTTTGGGTGGTTTGTTAGGTGTTTTTTTTGGGGGTGTCATTTTGTTTTGTTTTGTGGGTTTTTTTGTAAAGCAAACCTGCCCTGGGGGAGACAAAGCATGTCCCGAGCACTGCGAAGCGTGGAGGCGGTGGAAACATGCCCGTGGGTAGTAGGGGTGTGGGTGGGGATCTGGCTTTTGGGTGCCTGGTCCTACCTGCAATGGTAATAGTGCTCTCATGTGCCAAAACCTGAGGCCAACCTCCCCTGCGTGTCGTTCTTTGGGTGGGAAAACCAGGATAGCTTCATTCTTATAAGAGGAGGTCTACGGCCGGTGCTGTGGAGCGCAGCGTGCCCGCGGCTGAGCCGGGCACCCAAGGAAAGCCGCTGCCATCCCTGGGAGCTTAGCAAGTGACTTGTGCTGGGAATTTGATTTGGTACAAGAATGACTAATTGTCAAGTGAAATACAAAACGTCACATTGAAATTACTTTCCTACCATTCCCATATGCTTCTGTCAGATTCCCCTTAAATACATAAAATGCTGTTTTACTGTAATAGCATTGCTTTCTGAGAGTCATTTCAGATTAGGGCTACAACTTTAACATGATTTAGTGTGTCATAACTCAAAATTCTCGCTGATGGCTTTAAGAGTGGGTGAGTTCAGTTTTGAGTGGACATAATCTAATTTTTGCTTAGGAACTGCTTGTTGAATCCACTTAGTGTAGCCGTTCTGGTGGGCCGTAAGGGAGGAGAGGATTTTTTTTTTTAGATTCAGTGGGATACAGGCTGTTACGCAGCGCAGGTGTGATACGCTCATGGTGGTATTTAGTCAGCGTTGTCTCACCTCTAGGTATTCAGTAATCCAAACCAAAACGAAATGCTTCTTCAAAGGAAAATATGGCAGTGACAGATGCACAGGCTATTATATTTAGTTCCTTGTCTGAGAGGGCCAGATTGGATGTAGGTAGCTGACTGCACATAGTGGATGGAGATCAGGTACGATGAAAGGGAGATTACTGGCTATTTTAAGAGTTAAACTTAAAAGGCATGAAAACTGATAAACAGTTTTTTTCCAGGTGATGTCCAATTAGACGGTGGTACTCATTACCATGGGGGCCACTGGAGCCAAGTACTTAGCAAGGGTGAAAGTGGGCCTGGGCACTTTTATGGATATCAAGAATATCCAGAGTAATGATTAACTATATCAATTTTTGTAATGTAATTAGAATAATTTTTCATGCTTCAGGGCTTAAACCAATTTCTTTCTATGAGAGACCAGGATGAGACTTATGGTAGGAACAGATTAAAGACATCTGCATACTGCAGAGCTCCTGCCTTTTCTTCTGACACATCTGATGCTATTCTGTGACAAGATACTGGGCTGGGTTGGACCCTGGGCCCACCTTGATCAGCTGTGTCATTTTCTATATTTCCTCAGGGAATCTGATATGGAATAGGTGAAGTAATTTCTTAGGTAAACCAGGGTGTGAGGGAAAGGAGGAGGAAGGAAACAGCAGATGGGTTTTCTGTAATTTTGAGAGGATAAACATGTTGAACGTAACTGCAGATTTGCCCAGAGGAAAAAAAACCCAAACCAACAACAACAAAACAGGAAGCTTTCAAAATCATGGGGTGGCTTCCTGCAAAACAGTGAGATTTGTTGGAAAAGATGACTTATATTTACTTCCTTTCTGAATCTTAAGCACTTAAGGCAGACTTGAGTCATGCTTGCAAACTCTTCTCTACAGCCACTAGAGTCAGTTTTTTAATAATAATAAATACAGCTGAGATTCTCCAAGGGGAGCTTGAAGTGGGCAAGAGGTGATTAGGCGCTGTAAAGCTTACACGTAACAGTGCAGGTTCAGATGTAAAAGGGGATGGAGCTGGTGCTGCTGTGGAACAGCTGAGAAGGAACTCGCTCACCTGGTGCAGCAGGCGAGCTGGTGTACGGGGTTAAGGTGTGCGTGCATCAAGTGGTGGTACAAGGTGTGTCTGCTTCGAGGGGTGGTACAAGGTGTGTGTGCATCGAGGGATGGTATGCGGGCACAGAGGAAGCTGCAGCTCAACTGGTAGAGACTGGTGGGGGAGCAGGTGCCTGACCCTGGGGCTGCAGGGAGGCAGCAGCCAAGTCACCAGCACCCGTGAACAGCCCTCACCCACCCCCCAGCACATGTGTGCCCCATCGTGCACGTGAGCTTTCTGCTCTCAGGATGATGATGGGGGATAAGCGCAAGTTTCTCAGGAAAGCATGGCTGTGCTTTCATCCAGTGACCAAAAATGATAAACAACAAGGCCTGGGTGACGGCACAAGCTGGATGACAATACCCAAATTACAATGAAATAATATTTTATGATGTTTTCAGACAGCGGAAAAACTAAATCTTGGTCACAAGCTCAAAAATTATAATGTCTAGTGGAGAACTCAGCTGCTTTTATTGTTGTTTATGGTTATTACATCCTGGCCCTACTCAAAAATCCTCCAGTCTGCCATATCTGTCCAGTTCTGCTGCCGCTATCCAAGCATTCCCTTTAACCAAGGAACATTCACATGCCTTTTCTGGTCATGGTGGCATTTCAATATCACCAGTTTGGAAACCTTGGTTGTAGTAACTTCTGCCAAATACAAGTGGACACAGAGAACCAATGTACAAGGAAAAGAGAAAAATAAAAAGCTGAAAAATATGGTGAAGAATTTAAAAAATACCAAGATTTTGAGGTGTTAAAAATAGATTTTTAATTGTTAAAAAGTGTTTTTGAGGTGACGAGCAAAGCTACTTGCTTGTGTCTGCCAGACCAGTTGCGCTGCAGCATTTCAGTGTTGTGAGATTAAATCTGGCCAGGCCAAAACAGATAAAAGCCATCAGTTTCTACCAATGTTTTTTACTGTTATAACAGTAACTGTTGTGTTACTCTGACTTCACTGAAATATAATGTGTTGGAAATTAAGCAGTCACTGTAGCTGTCTCTGAGTGGGTAACACTTCAGTGTGGTAGCTGGACTGGGCAGACTGAACTACCTCACATTGAGTGCTGCTGGTCCGGTGCATGTTAGGGGCCAAAAGATGAGCAGCAGCTATACTCGATCTGGTATTGATGAAGGAATTAGAGGTTGTCTCAAAAAAATGTGCTTGGGTTGGTGGGAACCAGGTGTCAGAGATGTGTATTGCATTACTCTTGCGTTGGGAATGTGACAGGGCATGGATTTGCTGGTCAGCAGGGAAGAGCAACAGGTGGTGTATCTTTGGATATGATAGTTTTGGGATGAAGGAAACAGGACCAGGATGTTCGAGCACCCTCGAGATCTGGGTGTGCTGAAGAAAATCCACACAAAAATGAAGAAAAATGGGTCTGGGGATCTTAACATAGAACGAGATCAGCTGCATTACTTCGGTTTTGGGAGTATGGGGTTACATCCAGACTCCTCCTCCTCCTCACCAGGCTCCGTTGGTATCCACCTCAGTGGGGAGGAGGATCTTTTTTTCTCTCTCAAAATCCGGATTACCGTGTTTGATGCATCAGGCTGGCTGGGATGCTCCCGCGCTCGGGCGGCAGGCTTGGGCGCGCTGCCCCCCCGCCCCGCTGCCCGCGGCGGCACCGCCGCTCCCTACCGGCCGGAGGAGGAGGAGGATGATGAGGATGAGGATGCTCCGCCAGGGGAGCTGAGCCGGCAGCCCCCTCGCAGGCGCCTTCCGCGGGTGTTTCCGAGCCGCAGCCAGCCACGCACCCCCGCGCACAGCTTCAGCTCCCGGCGGCGCCCCGGGGAGCGGGGGTACCCCGGCTCTCCCCTTCCCCGGTGCCGTGGGGGTCCGGCCAGCCCCCGAGCCACCTGTAACCCCCCATCCCCTCCCCCTCCTCCCCAACACACACATACCCCCCCTCCGGGGCAGGGCTAGCGGAGGGGACGGGGGCCGCCGCCCGGCTCCATCCCCATCCCCATCCCCATCCCCATCGCCATCCCCGGGCCGGGCTCGGTCGGCGCGGCCGCATCCTGCGCAGCGGCGGGCGGGGCGGCGGAGGGGGCGGGAGGCGGAGAGGACCGGCCACCATTTAAAGCGGTAGCGGCGCGGCGCGGCTCCTCAGTGCCGTGCTGCCGCGGAGCGCGGCGGAGCAGCCGCGGCCAGGGCGGGCGGGAGGGAGGGAGGGAGCGAGCGAGCGGCGGAGCGCCCGAGCCCCCGCTCCGCGCCCGGCCCGCCCGGCCCCGCCGGCCGCATGAAGGTGCAGGGCAGCGCGGGGCAGCGCCCGGGCGGCGGCACCATGGTCCGGCTGGGCAGGCTGCTGCGGCTCCTCACTCTGCTCAAGTTGCCCTGCTGCTTGCTGGAGTTCCTGCTCTCGGCGGCAGCCCAGGGGCAGGAGATGTACGCGCCCCACTCCATCCGCCTGGAGGGGGACATCACCCTGGGCGGCCTCTTCCCCGTCCACGCCAAGGGCCCCCCGGGCGTGCCCTGCGGGGACATCAAGAAGGAGAACGGCATCCACAGGCTGGAGGCGATGCTGTACGCCCTGGACCAGATCAACAGCGACCCGGACCTGCTGCCCAATGTCACGCTGGGCGCGCGCATCCTGGACACCTGCTCCCGAGACACCTACGCGCTGGAGCAGTCCCTCACCTTCGTCCAGGCTCTCATCCAGAAGGACACCTCCGACGTGAGGTGCACCAACGGGGAGCCGCCCGTCTTCGTCAAGCCAGAAAAAGTAGTTGGAGTGATCGGGGCGTCGGGAAGTTCTGTGTCCATTATGGTGGCCAACATCCTCCGGCTTTTCCAGGTAGGGCTGCGCCGGGTCGCGGAGCCGCGCCGCGGGGCTGTGCCTGCCGGGGCCGGGGGCTCCCGCGCTGCCCGTCGCCCACTCCGGCCGTGTCCCCCGGCTGCCTGGCCGCCGGAGCCCGCGCCTCCCTCGCAGCCACCCGCTCCGCCTCAGCATCCTCCCCCGTCTCCCTTCTTCACGGTGCGTGGCACTTTCAGGATTTATCGCCCCATTTACAAGAAGCAATCCGTGAAGGGAAAGACGGGGGGGGGGGGGGTGGAGGGGGGGTGGGCTTAAGAAAAAAGCAAAGGTGATGGCTTCGGTGGGTTTGCGTTAGAGAGAAACATCGCTCGGCAGGGATGCGGGTGAAGGCAGCGGGGGTACGGCCGGGACGGGCTTCACGCATGAGATGTCCGCTCTGTGCGAGGGCAGGGGGCGGGCAGCGCCGCAGCCGCCCGGGGCTCGGGGGCCTCGGGGCGGGGGGGGGGGGCTTTTCCCGGCGGCACTTGGCCGGGCAACTCCGGACGCCCAGCGGCTTCCCGAGGCCGCCCCCCCCCCCCCCCCCCCCCCCCCGCCCGCAGGGGTCGCGCAGACCCCCGACTGGCCGGGGGCGGCGGCGGGGAAGGGGCAGCGTGGCGGGCCCGGGGCGGGGGGCGGCTGGCCGGCGCCGGGCCGAGGCTCGGGCGGCTCTCGCAGGCGCCGAGGGATGAGTGGGGCCGGCGGATTAAAGAACCGTGTGTGTGTGCAGTGCGGGGGAGACGCGCTGCAGCATCTGCCCGCTCCGCTGCCACCCCCCCCCCCCACCGGCCGGGCGCGCTGCGATCGCCCCCCGCCCGGCACCGCCGGGGCTCAGCCTCGCTGCCTCTTGGGGCACGGGGACCTGCGTGTGTGACCGTCCCCATCCCGCCCCGGGGGGCGCCCCAGGTGCGGGAAAAGGCACCTGCGCAGGGGCTGGGGTCCCCCCCGGGGCGGGGGGGCAGCGGCGGGGCCCGGCGGCTCCGGCTGCTCCTTGGCAGCGATCGCGGGTGCGGTGACCAAACCGCCACCAGATGCATCGTGAGCAGCGGAGTTTCTCGCTTCCTATCCTACGCCTTCGCATGCGGAAGGTGGTGGTGGGGTTTATTTTTATTTTTGTGCAGCGGGCGGAGAGATCCCCCGCTTTTCCCAGCTGGAAACTTGTGAGGTTTTCACGGCAAATCCGCTCTCTGCTGTCAGCAGCCCTTGTTACTCCTCATTCCCATCTGGCTGCTGGTGCCAGGTACAGCCATCGCATGCCAGGCAAAGGGAGCGATGCTCCTTCTCCCATCACTGCCCTTTGCACTGCCCAGCCAGACTGGGTCCTGTCTGTTTTCCTGAAAGGATGCTAAGAGGCTGGTTTTGTTTTCCTTCCTTGCCTCCCCCCTCTTGGCAAATTAAAATGTACCTCGTATTGCTCCTGGATTCAGCGATGTGCCAAATCTCTCACAATTTGTGCAGCGATAACGTGTGGGTCTCCCTGTTGAAATGCTACCTCTGAGGAAGCGGCCCGGCTCGCATGTGCGATGCGAGCCAGCTTGGCATGGCTCAGTTCGCTGTCCTTGTATCTGTTCGAGGCTTCTTGCATTACAAACACCCCTTCCTGGGCTGCAAAACAGATGATCTCATGTTCTGCTCGAGCTGGAGCTGAGAAGCTTGGAGGGATGCGAGCGGTGCTGAACTTCTCCTGAAGTACTGGTTCAGCAGATGCTGATCTGCCGTGGACTTGCACCAGCCAGTAGATTGAAATTAGCCAACTGTTTTATACTGCATCTCGTTCAAGAGCAAATCCTGGGCACTCTCCACTGAGATCTCCTTCAGTAGGAAACCCTGGGCACCGGGAGCCTTTTGTGTCATGCCATGATACCTGCAAAATCTTTGGTGATATATTACGTAATGGGATTTGCAGAAAATAAGACATTTGGGCAGTTTCTGCATGTGGAGACATTTATACAAATCTAAATATTTTAATGTATTGTGACTAAGCATCTGTTCGCAATTGCTTTTTAACCAAATCATCCGGAAAGCAGGAACTGGTACATACTGAAAGAGATTTTACTGAATATGTATTTTGCAGCTTGGCTCTGCCTTCTTCAGGCAGATTTTTCATGCAAAAAACCTGTTCCCCGTTGTCCTCTCCTTTAAACCACAGTTCAGAATGTGTCCCAGCCAGGGAGAAATAAGACAGACAGACCTGTTTTAAGAGACAGGAGGAGAACCAGACCTATTAAGCACCGTTTGGTGGGGGTGGGTGAGAAGCTGTTAAGTGATTGGAAAGAAAAAAAAAAAAACAACCAACTACCCAACCACAAAAAACTCGTTAACCTAAATACTTTTGCAAATGGGTGAGCTGTTGCAGCCAGCTTGCTTCTCCTGGGTCACTGTAGGTTTTACTGACCCTGGCCGTGGGGTGAGGGGTGGGTAAATGGCTCATGGACAGTTATTTTCATGTCCAAACTGGCTTTTCCCTGACATCTTGTAGATGAAAACTCTTTCCATCTGTGGAGGGCTCTGCAAAGAAATCTTACCAGTGTTTACATTTCTGTGACAGTATCTTGGAAGAGAACTATTTGTCCTCTGCTTTCATGCAGGGAGAAAATACATACATAAACCCATATGGAGTGCAGTGGGATTTCCTCAGCTGGCTACTGATGCTTAAAGGGCTTCCTCCCCAGGATGGGTGAGATTTAGGCTATTCATCTTCCTCTCGGCAGGTGAAGTTACGATCTCTCTCCATGCAGCTCACCTGTCCCCAATCTAGCTCAGAGCTTTGAGAGCATCTTCAGCTGATGCCAACAGGTGGATCAGCAGGGGAAAAGGACACCGAGGTCCTCTGGTTGGAATCCATCTGTGTAATTACTGTGTGAAGTTTTGTAGAAGCTTTCCTTTTGTAAAAAATGATGTGAAGGATCTACATTAGACTTGAGCTTTTTCCTGTGTGATGAAAGCAAAAATCCCTCCCCCTGCCTCTCTGTCTCTCTCTGCTTATCACCTGAATTGCACCTTTGAGAAAAGATGATGGGAATGGTTGGGGTGGGAGTGTGTGTGGGGTGGGGTGTCCCTCTGCCCAGGTGCTGTGAGGAAGGCCCCAAGCCCCAGCTGCTGCCGAGCAAAGGGAAGCTGTAACCCCGACTGCCTTTGAGTGATGTGTGGGTGCTGGTGGAGCAGAGCTGTCGTGCTGCTGAGGCTGGGGTTGCCACTCGCTCCGACTCACACAGGATGTGTTGGTGCGTCGCAGGTGGGCGCAGGAATTGCTGGTGAGGGCAGTGTGTCTCCTAAGGCCAAGTACCTGAGGATTTCTCTGCCAGAATTACAGCTAATGAGAGGTGCAGCTGCCCTGCAGAAGTGCAGGTTTATAGGAAGGGGAGCCTTTACGCCCCTGTTCAGGATCTGTCATTGCCAGCAGCTAACTTTGTGTGGGACCTTCTGGAGTTCCTTCAGTTACAATGTTCAAGAGCATCCCAGCCACGCGGCAAGGGCCCACCCTTGGGAGCAAGTTAGACCCTTGCAGCTGAGACGTGCCGAAGCGCAGTTGCACGTGTGACTTGCTTTTGAAGATGATGCAGACGAGCTCTCTCCAGTTTGGCAATTCTCACCTTGGAAGGGGTCGAGCTGGGGGGTGCATCTGGCTGGATGCTTTATTTCTGCATCTCCATTCTTTAACTTCATCCTCTCCAGAAGCAGGGATGCAAGTGCCCTGACTGGAGCTCATGTGAGAGAGCTCCTACTGACTACGTCCTTCTCCTAGGGCTTGTGCCCTGGCCGGGAGGGACCGGTGGGCTGTGGGCTCTGGGAGCCGTGCTGCATGGGGCGGGTGTGCTGCCCAGCACCCAGAGCCTGTGTCTTTGCTGCAGGGCAGTGGATTAATGCAACAGAAGGGATATTGCCATGTGTGGTGGACTGTGGAGATATAAATGCATGAGTATTCAAGTATATGAAATACAGTGATTTTTTCAAAATAAAATTCTATTAGGGCATGCCAATAAATAGTATGCTGACTGTAAATTAAATACCTATTCTAAAAATAAAACAAACAATTTGGAAAGCTGTTTCCAAATGCATCAGGGAGTTCAAGGCAATATGTTTCTAGGCTGCTAGCTTTGCATTGTAAAAAATACTGTTACTTCAGTGTCATAGCTTTCCTTACAAATTTAACTCCATGAAATGCAATAACTAGGCTGAAAAAAATTGCCAAATGTTTCATCTGTTTCATATTTTCTGGGAGTAGAACCATGCAATATGGGGAATATCAGCACAGTGATTTCTTTTTTTTATACTGCAGAACTAATTTTCAAACTCCCTTAGAACTACAGACTTCTCATTACAAGCTTTAATAATGAACTAATTACTGCTTCAGGTTTCTGTCCTTGGTGGATGCAATTTTAAGTAGTCAATCCACAATCGTTCTTTCTTGTCTAAACACCTTTTGCTTTTATCAGTGATGGTTCTTGTGGCATGTAGGGGTGTGTTACCAAGCCCCTTCAGGGAAGTTTTTAGAAACCAGCGTGGGATAAAGGAGCACGATGAGGCTGGGAGTATAAATTGAAACTTCCCTCACATCCCTTGGGGGCTTTTGGCTATATTTCCATCTGCGGGTGCCTTTGTACTAAATGAGAAAGATGAAAGCTGAAGTCCTGCCTTCTGTTCTAGACACGATGAAGCCAGTAGAAATGTGATTATTGGGAAAGGAATACAGCCTAAAAGTGCAGCTCCTAGTTGGATGCTGCTTTTTCCCTTAGAAAAGGGCATGCATTTTCCAAGGCACTCCGAGTGAGGACGTCTTCTATGCTGCCACGGTGGTCGCTGTCTGCATCAACAAGCTGTGGCTGACTGAGCTGCGATGTTCGAGGTGCTGCAACTGGTGTCCAGGGAGGCTGTGGTTCTCTCCCAGCTTCTGGCTGGAGGGGATGGAGTTTGGCTCTTGGCACATTGTGCCTGTTCCTGCCAGCTCTGCAGCGCAGTCACAGGGCAGGAGGGTGAGGGGCTCTATGAGAATGGCTTTGCAGAATGTGCGGTCCCATGATTTCAGGAGATTCTTCTCAAGTGTTTGTTTTTATAATTAATTTTATGCTGTTCATCTGGTAAGTTTCTAGGAACTCCTTCCCTCTGCAGCAAAGCATTTGCAAACAGATCGTTCCTCCCTCTCTTCCCCCTTGTTTCAGTTTCCCGCAGGAATATGGGATATAGGCCTGATGGTTTCCATTTGTGTAGGTTCTGGGTGTAAAGGCAGAGACTCCTGTCGAGCCTCCTCCTGCTGAACTTGACTTAATGAGATGGTAGTAAATGGCCAATTTAATCGACTGCAATGTACCTGCCATGGGGGGATTCTTGGGTTATCGCTGGTATTTGGGAAGAAATCTTAACAGGCTTTAGCAATGTTTTCCTCTAGATGCTAATACATTTCCAACTCATTACCAGTTTATTGCATTTTCCTCTTCTAACTTTTAATAAGACAATATTGGTCTTAGGAAATGGATTAATGATTCATTTGATAAAAGATATTTCAGGAGAACCATACATTTTTCAGTGAGACTCATATAGAAGATTTAGGAAAAAGCTGAAAATAGGAAACAGTAAACTTTAATTCTTTGCCTCTTTTCAAAGAATGTCTTTTGTGTTTCTCAGCAAGCTTTCATTTTCATCAGCCTCTAAGTATTTATCCTTGTTACTGATGCACCAAATACATGTCAGCAGGCTGAGCCATGCAGTTCTTCCGTAATGTTGAAACACCAAGCTACATTTAATAGATGTGGAATCTTATTTCACCTGTATAAACTGAAAGTAAAGGAAAATCCTTGCTTCAAGAATTCACAGGTTTTGTGTGGAGTTACTAATGGGAGGCTGGAGGTGCTATCGTTATATTTTTCTGGAACACAGTGTTTTGAAGGTAAAACTTACTTTCTTGACAAGGCATAATTCAATATTAGCAATAGTTTTGGCTCTTAATCTGTTTTGACTGTCTCAGTGTAGATGTTAGGTAGTTATCTGGGAGAAGACTGGCTCTGCCAGGGAAATGATGCTCACCCATGGAGAGAGACTGGGAGGGATGATGGTGCTTCTGTGAGCAAAGGATTAGCTGACAATTAGGACTGGCATGGGGGCAGGGCAGGGGGATGCTGGAACATATCAGTTTGTATGGTGGAAGTATATATTCAGCAAGGACACTTGTGTGGTTCCCAATCTACTCTTCGCAGTGAAATAAGGTGACCTCTTTGGGATGACGAATGGAAGGATCATTTCAAAGCATTAATTTTTATGAAAGAAATATTGATCTGTTTTTGAATCTCATAATACTAATATTGTAAAACTACATGTACTATGTTCTGTATTTTAGTCTATTAAATGAGTTTTGCTTGGAGGCATTAAAACCATCTGACAATACTCTGCATTGTGATATCAGATGTTGTTATTTCTATTTATAGTGATATTCAAATTAATCTCAATGAGTGACAATGCTGGCTGTCCCAGACATAGGACTATGATGAATTTTATCATAATACTGGAAGATACGAAGCATGTAATTAAGGCTGTTTGGAGAGCATGGAATCCAATACAGTCAGGTCATTAGTGTGGTAAAGTGGGTATCCAGGCAGAGAGAAATCTGAAGAAAAACAAGTATTTCTAAAGCCTTCCTCATTACTGATGATTCACAAGGTCCTATAAAGCCCTTCTGCTGAATACAGTAGAGGTATTCTGAATCATCAACAACTTACCCTGGAATAAGGCATGGTCCTGTATTGGGCTGCTAAAATATGGCAGCCCTGCCTCACCAGGCCACCGATCACTTGTGCACAGGCACCACGTGTTTTACCTTGCTGGGGTAGCTTGTAGCTGCAGAGCTAGCATAGTTCTTCCATGCAGTTGTACTGCATCAGGAAGAAAGACTTCAAATGACAGCAGTGATTATGTAGGAATGGTCTAAAAGCTCTTTAATCTCCCTGTGTCCCCTCGTCGTGGGGCCACTGTGCCACCCCTGCACAGACAGTGCAGTGGAGGTTGCCATCTTTCTTTTTTTTTTTTTTTTTTTGTAGCTCAGGGCTGTTGAACATGATGGAGCTGGTACTAAGGTGGGGTGTTAGGGCTAAAAAAGCCCTTTGCCAGCGCCATGCCTGTGTGGAGCTGGTGGCAGGGTGCAGGATGGTGCAGCCTGAGCACACCTCCAGTGGGGCAGCTGCCGAGACCTTCACATCGGGGTCACACTGCTCCTCTGGGGACCAGTATCTCCATTTCACAAAATTTGACAAGTGGTGTTAGGTTTCCAGAGAAACCATAACTCCAGCAGTATTGCCCAGCTTCCCTCTACTTTAGCCTGTACTGTGGTAAGTGATGCTTTTGCTGTGTCATTTGGGATGTTCAGGAGAGGCATTAGCATGCTGTATGAATGCGAGCGTGTTGCAAAGTATATATCCTCTTATTCCTTGGCTCATGGGGTAATGCGGGCCAGTGCCTCACTTCCAAGTGCTTTGAAATGAACTTGGCAAGCATGCCCAAACCCCTGTGAAGTGCTCCTGATTAGAGATCACCTTTCTCCTTGCGTTGAGATCATGTGAAGCACTTGGGCTACCTGGCCTCTGATTTGAATGGCAAGAGAAGGCAGGCTGGGGAGACCTTCGCTTCCAAACACCCTGCGCTGCCTGGAGTGGCACAGATAAGACCTTTTCACTCGCAGGGCACATCAAATACCTCTGGTTTTGTGAAGAGGATTGCCTGGCCTCTGTGGGTGGAGGGGACAGTTAGCAGCAGTCCTAGGTTGCAAGGTTTCCTTCTGATGATGGTTCTGCTTAATGTCTATGAATGTGTTCATGTATGTAGGTGTTTATATAAATATATACATATTTGCATTAAAAACTTAGTATTTCTTTTCGTAGACGTTCATGCTGTAAGCACAAGTGACCTGTCTTTTAACTTTTTGCTGGGGGGTAGGGCTGGGAAGGGGGAAGCAGGCACCAGTGCCGGGCCATGGTGGGTGAGGACGGGGCAGAGTGTGCCTCTGCCGCCGTCAGCGTGCCGACAGCCGTGTCACCTGCTCGTCTGGCTTTTCGGTTCTGTCTGTCTCGTGTTATGATGATGTTAGGGCTCTGAAGAATCAATGATGTGTGATTAATAGAGAAAGGATGTGTTTTAGTAATACAGAGCCACCTCAAAGGCGTTCAGTGGTACAGTCAGCGGGTTGTGTTCAGGCTTGGCTGTTCCTGTCTGGGAAGGGAGCAAAGAGAGGACAGGCATAACGCCTGTGGGAAGCAGGGAAGAGGGTGGAGAGGTCGACTTGTGGCTGGTATGGGGTGAGAGGGTGCTGGAGGGAGGATGCTCTGCGGGACCAGCTCTCCCTTTCCACCCAGCAGCAGGAGCCTCGGGTCTTCCCCCAACAGCAGCTGGGGTGGCTCTCTGGACCCAGGCACAGGCAGAGGGGCTGCACAGCAGGGCTGTGGTGGCGCTTCCCTTAGTGGCAGGCTGCTGGCCGTGTGCCTGCCACCTGGGTCTCTGCCTGGAGCCTGCCCTGACAGAGCTGAGGGAGAGCTGAGGTTGGGGTGGAGGAGCTGAGAGGGGTCACTGTGCAGCACATTGCCCTGGGAGGGGAAGCAGCCAAGGTCAGGTTTGGTGTCTGCACAGCCCAGGTCAGTGCCAGGTGGTGATGCGCAAGTCCCAGGGAGGACAGAAACCCATCAGTGTGTCACAGGCTGGGTGACTGCCACGGGGCTGCTCACCTTAGCCCAAGGGCAGTGCCTTGCTGGAGCTGCTGTAGTGCCTCCAGTTCAAAAGCCAGATAATTTGGACCTGGTTTCGGTGTGGTCCCTGTGCTCCCCTGCCTGCTGTAGATATGTCCTTAGATCTTGCTCTTACAGTTTTACAGCTGTTTTTGGCTTTTCACTTGCGGGTATAACAACTGCTGACAAAGCCAAAACCTTAAGCTGTAGCTGTCCTGAAAAATGACTCTGATCCAGGTTCTCCTCAGGTGGGTTGGTACAAACCTGTATCTCCACTTCCTTTGTTAGAAATGTTAAATTTCTGTGGCTGATAGCAGGATGTAGCACACAGCCCAGCATGCTCAGGGTGCGCACAGCCGGTGGGGTTCAGGGATGCGAGCCCCACAGAAGGAGCGCGCATCGCGGCTGCCAGTGCCGCAGCCTGCTCGGAGCTGGGGGGCGAGCTCCAAAACACTGTGCCACCTCCGAACCACTCTTCTCGCTGGAAACGTGAAAAAGCTGCTTGTAGAGTGGGTTTTAGGGTTTTCAAGGGTTAACTGGAAAAGTCATCCTTTTTGTTCATAAACCAAATTTCAGTTACAGAAACGATGGTGTAAAAGTGAATATAGATCCCTGCATGTCATTTTTATAGCAGCCATTTATTACTATCCTACACAAAGGCTCTAATCCTAACTTTTCTTAGAAGAGTGCCTATACATAAATAGGACTATAAATCCAAAGACTGTAGAGGATGGAAACACATGCTTTTCTTAGCACAGTCTTCCAGCATTTTCTTTGAGTGCTTCAGCACCGGCTGATGTCAGCGGGAGGGCAGCAGGCTGGTCGGGGCTCTGGCTGGTGGGCTTGGAGGCATCCCTTTGTCCTGGTAGCATCCCCTCAATCTCCCGCTCTGCCCCCCCCCCCCCAGGTGCTCCCTTCCCATTTTCTGGGGGCAGAGGTGTCAGCCTGCCTCCTGCTGTGGTGCTCCCTATCTGTGCTGAGTCACTGCCCTGGGATGGGACACATACTGCCAGGCTGGTCCTCGCAGATGCTTGCCTCAGCTCTTCTGTAAACTTTTCTGAATATTCTAGAACCTCCTTGAAAGACTGGGGTTTTTTTCCTCTTAATAGTCAGCTTGTATCCTCTTTGCTGGAAATTTTCTGATTTTGTTTGGACTGTAGTTTCACAGTGGGCTACAAGGCTTAAGTGCAGCACAGAACGCAATAGGCATCTTCCTAAAGCGAGACTTCTGCTCTCCCTTTTTTGCTGGAAGCTGGGTACAAGAAGGAGAGGTGCTGAATGCTGTAGTGGGAGAGATTTATCCGCAAGATTAACATCCATTCAGCTGGGACTTGTGAAACTTCATCTCTGCCCGATTCAGGCTCGAGATGTTAGCTTAAATTTTCGGTGGTCTGGGGGCGTACTAGTGGTTGTTTTAAATTCTGTTTCGTCCCAGCAGCACATTTCCAGTCTAGACTATCTGTGTTAAAAGGCAACCAAACAAAAATCCCACAAGAAATTTGTTTACATAGTAGCCCTTGTTTAAAGAACTGAAAATTTTCCAAATGATGCTAAACACAGAATTAGGATTTTATTATCTTTGATGGAGAGGGCAGAGTGTTCAGGATCTCAGGAGACCTTCGTGCCTACGTTGTCTCAGATGGAAGTGCTCAGGTTTGGTGCCGCACAAGTTTTTCTCTGCTGACATTTTAGAATTTGTGTAGAGTAAAGCCTTCTGCAAGCTCATATGTAGAAGATTTTCTAATAAATTTATTATTTCATAAATATTTTAATAACAGTAATTATGCATTCATCAGAATGGAGATTTGTTTCAGTGTCATTAAATTCAGCCTCATAATTATATGCATGGTATTTTTGCACACAGTACAAACTCAGCACAGTTGCTTTGTAAATGTATTGCAGCACTTGGCAACACAGGAGGAATTTACATCTTTGCAGGACTGTTGTCTCCAGCTATTGGCCTGTTCAGTATACCAAGAAGAGTGGGACAGCAGGAAATCTTCCTCCATGAGAATGGAGGATTTGGGCCTTAAGAAGTGCAGCAGGCTTCTATTTCCAGCAACAACAACCGATGAGCTCCTTAATACAAGATCACAGATAAAATGCAAATTTGCGCATACTGCGACAGCCACCACTGCTTACTGGGCTATCAAAATGCTGCTGAGATTGATACCAATTTGCTTTTGAAATACATCTATAAATTATTTTTTTTGATAAATCTCTACCTTTTTTAACACAATTTTTTTTCCAGATTTCTGAAGATAAGCATAGATAAGTTAGTATTAGAAGTTCCATTGCCAAGGAAAGCTTGACTAGATTGAGTACAACTCTGATGACAAATTCTTTTCTTTGTGAATATAGCCCTTTATCCTGGGGGAGCCATGCATTTGCTGGTTTCTAAGACCTCTGCTCGATAAACACAACTTGATAAGCTTAATCAACATTTTTGTTTTCAGTTGTGGTATCAGAGACTGCTGATGTTGAATCCCAGGAATACAAGACCTGAGGATAGGTAGAAGCATATACTTTCTAATTGAAAAGTGAAACAAAGATAATATATTTTCCAGGATGAGCTCAACTGGCCCTAAAGATTTGATAGATCTCTAATGCTCATCTTGAGTTGTGACAGTGTATCCCATGGATCTCAGTACTTCATTTCCATGTTAAAAAAAATAAAAAGTCAAAGGCAACTTGATGGAATGTCACATATCAGCCTGTATCTTGTGTATCTCAAGGACAATGCCGAGTTTAGTATTCACTGTGTTACGTTCTCCATTGATTCCCCAGTCCCCAGCCTTCAGCATTTGAATGTCCTTTGACGCGTAGGTCCATAACCACCTCTCGTGTGCTGTAACACGTATTCTGCCTGTGTCCAGCGTCTGCCGCTGCTCTCCCTGTAACACTTTGAAGTTCAGGACTTGCACCTCTGACAGAGCTGACAGAGCCAGAACAAGCTGTGTTGCCTCCTCACCTTCTTGTCCTTCCTATTGCGTACAAAATGGAGTTGATGAAGGCCTCTCTGGAGCATTGTTACTGTTACCTTCCTTGTGATATCTTTTCCACTTGCTTTCTCTTGTGTTTTCCACCCTGACCCACAGGATAAACCCTTCCTGCCCTCACATGAGGGTATGTTGGGACCATGGTTTCCCAGATGGCCGCCGCACCTCCTCCTGGTTAAGGAGGGCTGATGGCATAGCTGGGCTTATTCAGTTTAAAACAGTGATTCTGCATGGCTGGGGTCAAGTGCCCCACTGATGGATGTGTGTGGAGCTCTGACAGCTTACACCAGCTGAGGCTGTGGCTTTCTTTTCTATTTATTTATTCCCTTTGGAAACAGGTACATTGCCCTCTTCTGTAATCTTTGGGACATCAGATATGTTGAGATGCCCTCGATGTGTTGGCATTGCTCAGGGTGATGCATAACAGAGAGACAAATACGAAGCAGTAAGGTACCAGTTAGTCTAATGGATGGCTGAAAGCTAATAAATTCTCCTGTTGTCTTGAAGTTAATGACAGCTCGTAAAAGCCTAGACAGAATCACCACCAGTTTTAATTGTGCTAGTGCCTTGCTGCTGTAGACGCAGGACTAAGTGCCTGGAGTTGTTTCCCGTGCTGATCCTATCAAGACGGAGTCTTAATAGGTAGGATCAAGGCCAAATCCCATTTATTAAAAAAATCGCAGGAATAAATAAAAAGTTAAAGGGAAGCTGTCAACTCGAATTTGGCTGGAAGCTGTTATTTTTATAGAAATAAACCCCAGCCCTAATAGAGGTGTGTTAGTGATTTTAAAAGAAGGTTATTTTGCAGTAGTACTTGAATGCACAGAAATGATATTGACAATAAAAATTAATTAAAATTACTTTCTGTGGTTCTGTAGTTTTTCCTGTCTGACAGCAGTACAGAAATCAGTGATGTAAAGGAAATCACCTTTTCAAGGTTTTTTTTGAGGTTTTTAAGATTTTTAACTACTGTCTTGAAGGACTTTCAAAATTAGGAAAGGCTGTTTTGATGTCTTGATTTCCCCAGCAAGTCTATGGCAAATGGGAGCTCCCTGCCTGTTCCAGTGCTTGGAAACATTTCCTGTAGTAGAATGTTCGTGTCCTAAGTAAAGTGATTTGTGTACTGTACAGGATTTTGGAAGTTGACACCAAAAAATTAATTTTCCGTCTGCCTGCAGCAACCATGATGGCATCAGCCCTTGGGGAGCTACAGCTTGTTTTCACTTTGTGAGCTAAACTGGATGTCTGGAAATGGAGTGGTGGCTTGACTTCCTCGAGCTGTGTGGAGGATGTCCAGGACAGCCGCAGGAGCAAGTCTGTAACAGACGGAGATCCATAACGCATCCCGAGGGGAGACAGGGTGGGTGGTGTGCAGGGCTGCAGAGCAGAGGTACAGAAGCCTGTTGAAAGGCGGCTTTGCATCTTTAGGAATACTTTTGTGAAATGATAAACTGTGAAGGGTATTGAATCCATGAAGAAATGAAAGAAATCACAAATACAGTTTTTTCCCATCTGTGATAAATGTATTTGGCTAGAGAATCAAATTGTTATGGAAAAAGCCTCCAAACCCTGTGCTTATTTTCTCAGGAAGGATCTTCTTACATTTCAGAGGAAAATAAATACCTCTAAGCACAAAAGCACTGAGAAGTGAGGCTGCTGATAACTCTTCTGTAAAATGTCCTGCTTGAGACAAGCTAGGCTGGTGCTGCTCTCTCTAAGAAATCCATCTGTTGATGGAATAATAATTGCTTATTCACCTGTGCATGATATGGCTATGTTTGTGATAAATGCACATATGTGAAATAAGCCCATGTTTGTTTCTGAGCACGCATCTATGCTGCGCTGTAACCCTGCACTTCATATTTAAATATGTAACAACCCTTTAATGACTGTCACAACCTGGTGAAAAGGGGTGAAAATGCCACGTGCAGGGTTTCAGCAGGGCCATCCGCTGGTGCCCTCAGCCTGGCTTTGGAGTGGATCTGGACTCCTCTTGCGGGGAGCAGGGCGCATTTGCACCTTACAGGCAAGTACGTGCTGCAGCAGCCAGGCAGCTGAGCTGTATCATTCATGCTCTAAACTCTGAAAAAAGTTGCAACAGTTTATCAAAAACATTAACTATTTCACAGAGCGAACGAGCTGATTTGTGGTACCTCTGTGCGGCAAATCAATTATGTACATTCTTACGCAATGGTTTATTTATACATAACACTTTGTTTTGCCTTGTGCTACTTTTTCTAATTGAATATTTTAGCAATGGATGTGTGTGCTTCTCCCTCTTCCCTCCCTCAGCTGTTCCTCACTCAGCTCCTAAACAGTCTGGAAAATTGGTCTGACAGTTGATCCTAATCTCCAGGGTGGATTTTAGATAAGATGCTATTGGGTTCATAAAATGAAGGTTTTTTACTTGTGGCATTATAAAGGTATCTTTGAGCTAGCAGAACTAGCAAACTGTTCTGTCTTTCCTACTGTGTTTGTAGAGCATGTTAAGTCTTATTCCTTAAATTAGAATAAATACAGCACACATTAAAAATAACAAAAATAATGAGGTGTAGTTTAAACACACAGCTAGGAGAAAACACGATCTTTCTCAATTGCATTGTGTTTGTACTGTTCATGAATCTTTTTGTCATATTTGTTGACTTAGATTTTATTTTTTTAATGTGCTCCATGAAGATAAATTAAAAATGCCAGTTATTTAATGAAATAAAATTGCACTGAGGTTTGTGCTGCTTTACCTCTCAGATTTGTGCTTGGCATTACACCTGCTGCCCTGACAGGTTCTTGGTGGTGCTGTGGTTTGCTAAGAGGCGAGCTGAGCCTGGGCTGTAGTGCTGATTTGCTTCAGCATTATCTGGGGAAGGGTGGAAACGCGCCCTGGGGTTTGAAGAGGTTGGGGATTGTCAAAGCCAGTAAGTGGAAATAAAGTGCATTTCCAGTTCCTCCCATTTTCATTTTATCCCAGCCTATGTCTGAAAACCAAGTCATTATATTGATTGTTACTGTAAAACTTAATAAGACATTTGGGTTTTTAACTGGTGATGGACTTTTGGAGAGTGTTTCAATGCTGAAAATTAAAGTTACAATGAATTACTCAGACCCTGTGTTTGCGGTCATCCTTCTTACTGCACCGGTGCTCTCTGGGTGATACTCTTCCCATGGTGCAGGGTCAATTCCTTAGTTTGCTTTGGGATGGCTAAATCCATGCTTACTTTGGTTGACCAGTGGACATAATGGGGATGCTTTGTCCCTGCTGTACTGGGAGCATTTCCTCATGGTCCATGGTGTTCCCCTGGGGATACTGGGACAGCAGATGATGCAGGACCTAGTGTCTCCATTGAAAACCTACAGCATGCCTTATAGCAAGCCCTTAAGGAAAGCATCCATGTGCTTAGTGAATTACCTGGGATGCTTATTGAGGGGAAGGGGCATATTCAGGCTGAATGACAGCCTGTCGCTGCACAGAACAAAACACTCTTATAAGCTACAGCAATTATAAAAATAAAACCCGGGAGAAAATGGACTTGAAGGTACATAGCACTCAGGCAGAGGGGAATTGGTCCTAATGGGCCTTGAGCTGTGCTAGTGATGGAGGGCTGTGAGCTCAGCCAGGGCAGCTAGCTGCAGGTGGGGGCAACGCTACTGCTTTCATATGTCTCCCCTTTTCAAGTTTATTTTTATTCCTAATTTGGACAAAGAACTCCCTCAGACTTGACCTTCTTTTTGTTTGGCTGCTGGTGGCCAGGCTGGGTGTCGCTTCTCTCTGAGGGGTGATAGGGAAATTGTCTGCAAGAATGTGGCTGCTCTGTAGGACTTGATTTTGCAAAAAACTTCCCTCATATGAAATCTGTTGGGCCTAGGTTAGATAATACCTGATTTCAAAAAATAATACATGACCTGACTTCTGAGTCTAGCAGATGAGTATAAGCCAGGGAAGACAGATGTGATTTTTATCCACTCCTGCACTCTCCTTGCTCAGTCCTGCAGCTTCTCAAGTGGGTCCCTGGGGCTGCTGGGGGGGCTCGACTCGTACCTGGGGACCACCAAGTCACTCCCCAGTTGCCCGGGAATCCCCCTGGGCGCTCTGGTCGTTCTTGCTGCTGCTTTCTGCAGCCCAGGGATGTGCAGAGGACCCCCAGCACTGAGTGTTGGGGTGGGCAGGGTCTCTCTGTTCCTTGTGCTGGCACGTGGAGGAGCTCTCTGGAGCCTCACAAACTTGGCAAGTTTATTGTCAGAACAGCAATAAAAAGGAAGGAAAACAATTTTTGTTCTCCAGGTCATTTTTCCTCCACTCACCTCTCTCCCAGCGCTCACATAAATTAAACAAAATGTGGCACAACTGGAATCTGTTTTCCACAACAGTTGGCAAAACTTAGTATGTACTGTTAAAGCTGAATCCTTTGGCAGATGCAAAACCCACAAAGCATTTTATTTTCTTCTTACAAAAAAACCCCAAACCCATACTGCTCATCTTAATTTCAGGCATCAGAGATAGAAGAAAAATATTCGGAAGAGATTGTTTGGGTTTTTTGAGCTATAAAATATACCCTGTCATAGAAATCAGGGTGTAACTTAGCAGAATTTGTGTGTAGTACATAAATCCTTCACCGTGAGGACTATCCTAAGTACGTGTGTCTGGAAAGCTGTCCAGCAGGGTTTTGGCCTCAACTGGGGCTTCTAACTGCCAGTATAATACTAAAAATGTACAAATTATTGTAATGACAGTGCATAAAGAGCTGTTGTCTTGGCTAGAGGGAATTTGTCAGTAGAATTGCAGAGATTGCCCTCATCTTAGGATTTTTGCTCATTGTCTTTCAGAGATGAACGTAAAATCTACCCATAAATAACCAACTCAACTTTTTCTTCCACAGCTTTGAAAAGAGAGAAGCCCTGACAATAGTTTAACAGACCAATAAAGTGAAACGTCTTCTCATGCAAAAAAATTTAAATAAATAAAAATAATCCTGTTGGCTTTTAACTCAGATTAATTTCTGACTGCCAGGATTGCTGACTTTTCAACGTACTGTATATTGGCTTGAGAATCCCAGTTGATCAGAACAATGCACGTTATTTTGACAATTAAGTATTATGATCGTTATTGGTTGTGGTCAGGTGGATGTGCTGCTATTGTCAATGGCTTTGATGTAGTGGTAGATGGAAAGAGTTGTGGTAAAATCTGGGTTGTGTGTTGGCCAGTAATTGCTCTGAAGTTACCTCTGGCATGACCCAAAGGCGCTGTGGATGCATGCAGCGCTATGGGAGCCTCAGCTCTCTCCCAGCATGCTTGAAGACGAGCACCTTTTTCTTGGCACTACAAAGGGAATCGATAACTTTAACTTCTGTGCAAGAAACTTATCCCCAAGTGTCAGAAGTAAACCCTTGCTTTTTCAGCTTCAAAACTGCAGGTGGTTGTTACTAGGGTTCTGTTAGGACCAGCTCGCTGATGGCAGTGTGGCCAGCCGAGCACTGAGCACTGGAAATTCCAGCCCATCGACATTTTGGGGACTGCCGGGATGGAGCTCAAGAGGAAGCAAATATATGCCAGTATTATTTTTTTTTCTTCTTTGTGTTAAAATGAGCTTCTCAAGTTAATTAGTTACATCCCCCCCCCCCCCCCCCCCCGCCCCTTTGCATTTTATCTCCAAATGAGTTGTTAAATTCACACCTTGTTGACAAGAACATAATTCTGGGGAGCAGTGATCACAGCTTTCCTGGTAACATGTCTAACCAGCAGAAGCTATGAGGTCCTGGTGAGACAGGAGCGCTGCACTGGAAAAAGAAACAAATGAAGCTGTCTAGATAAAAGGAGAATTGTGATCGCATGTTTTATGTAAGATGTGATCACACTCTTCGGACTTTGGGGACTGTGATTTTTTTGGTAGAAAACGCCCCCTACTCAGTCATAAAAAGCACTTAAATCTTCTTATTTTTAAAAAACTTGGGGACATAAGCCTGCCCAAAAGGCTCAAAACTCAAAAACATTGTGCAGTTTTAACACAATTATTTCAATGACCGTGTAGATTCTCACAGTAACTCATGCTGCAGGAGCTAGGGTCATTAACAGTCGTGCAAATACAGTTGCAGCAGCAGTAAAATTGCAAAGCTCTAAATATGCTGTAAGATGCTCAGGACGTTTCTCAAGACTCTTTGCAGTACAGGGAAGAACCCAAACTTTAAAAAAAAGTCTGTTTATAGGCAAATGAAAAGTTTTCATTCAGTAGATTTCAGTGCTTTGACAAGCGAGGGTAGACATGTTAAAAATGAAGAGGTCTCGTGCTCTCCAATTTAAAAATACTCCCTAGTACAAAAAGCTGTTGAAATTTGATTGAAGTCTGACACGGTACAATACTGTGCTGGCTGGTGTGTGAAGCAGACGGTTAATTGCCGTGCGCTGCAGACCCAGCTGTGCCCTCAGCTATGGAGCCACGCGGACCTGTTGCGTTGATGGCTTTGTACTTTTTGACTTTCTCTCTCGTATTTAGTTTACTAATCCAGTGCTTCAGGTGGTTATTTTGGCATCCCAAGTGCTTGATCCTCTTCAAATAGTTGACATCCTCTCAGTGCATTAATTCCTTTCTGGCATTATGATGATAAGGTATTGATGAGAAAACTTGGAGGATTAAGACCTGAATTGAGCAAGAGTAGGACTAACCTTAATTAACGCATGTTACTGTTTCTTATATGACAGTTTATCTGCTCTTAATTAATGTTGTTAAAAGTACATTATAGATACGTGATTATAGACTTAGTTAAAAAAGTGATGAGGTGGCGGGTAGCTGTCACGATCCAACAAAAGGTATTCTTAGATGGCAGGGGGAAAAAGGTGGCTGGGTCTTCTGCAGCCCAGGAATCAAATGAGATGACCGTGGGCTGTAGCTGACCTCTCTGTCTGAACGAAATGGAAATTGAACCGAGGAGCCTCGTGAATCTTCCTCAGTTTTGCTGGTTTTTATTGACTCCTGTAATTGTCCTAATGAGACACTGCATTTAAGTTGTCTATTCTCTCCCGCCCACTATTTTTTCTCTAGCTTTTCTGAAAGTCTATTTTTCACATGGGCTGTTCTGGTACGCAGTTCTTTACATTAACAGTTTTAAAATGACAGTTCTTCTGTATCTTTTTAAAAATGTTCTCTGGGGAATTACGCTTCAAACAGGGAAATTGTATGTTTCATTATCAAAAAGGTTTCAGGCTTTATCAGAGTCTTTGTTATAGTTGTCATGGAGGTTTTTATTATTATTGTTAAATTGAATAATTTAACAATTCAGGGGAGGAACCTGTTCTAAAGTCTTTGTACAAGAAATAAAATTTAAATCCAGATAAATCTGCTCTGTTTATAAAAGTGACTTTTTAAGGTTACCTGCATTTAGTTACAATTATTGGAAGTGCAGCTTTGTTACTTTATCTGAATTAGATAGCAAGGGTTGGGGGGGTTGCAACTGTAATAAGGGAGGATTGCACCCGACTTTTAAATGCAGATTGAATATCTGGTAGTTCTTTCTCAGGGACTGTTACTTCTTGGTAATCAGAAGAAACCCTCCCTTAACCTCTCAGGGCTGCTACAGGACCCTAGCAGGGGTGAAGCCTTTCACTAGTGGCATCTAAAGAGATGCTTCAAAAAGACGTGGAGGTGGGTTTTCCTTGTAGGAAGTACAAAATCCTTCCTTTTGGGTGGGGAGCGAGATGCTCCTCAGGCAGAGCAGGTCAGACACATCACCGTGTTTGTGGTCCTTAACAAGGGCAGGCTGAGCAGATGTTACTGGCCTTGCTCATGCTCCTGAGCTGCAGTGGCTGGGTGGTTTGTTACACCCGTGTAACTGTGGACCGCATTGCTTTGCCTTCACCTGCTCAGTACAGGCAGTGTGGCCGGTGCTGGAGCGTCCTCACCCGTGGCTTGCGGATGCTGTCACTAGTTAGCATCACCTCTGCGGGAGCGTGCTCTGCACCAGCAGCTCAGCTGGAGTATCACAAAGCTGGAAAAATCACTGTACTGGAGATGGGATGCTAATTAATATTTTGCATTAACTCTGTATTATTCGTAGCCATCAAACATCCCTAGGATGGCAACAGATCCCTATTTCTTGCAACTGGGGCAGAATCTGAATAAGTGATAAAGAGATGAAAAGCTTGGGTCTGAGTGAGCTCTTGCAGCTAGGAGTCACCGCAGCATGAAAAGCAGAGGCGGGGGAGTGTAACCTTTCAGAAACATGGGTCAAATTCAGCAAATAGTTTTCAAATATTTTTGCCTGTAATAAAAAAAATAAAATAATTAGAGGAATAGTTTGAAAACATTAAAAAATATATTCATTTCAGCATATTCAGGCTACCCCAGACTTTAGGGAGCTCCTAGTTCAGAGAAAGCATGAAATGTAAATACTTTATATAATGTTTACCGTGACCATCATACTCATTATGCCTATGAAATGCATAATTTTTTCCTTCGGATGCTGAAATTTGTTGACAATCAGGAATAAGAAGGGTCCCCCCAGATTGTTTTGGTGTTACACGATGGGAACTCTCCTTGTACTTATCACAGTAAGGCAAATTGCAGTAGGCATTTTGAAATAACAAGTTTAGATACTGACCTTTTTCAAAGGCTTTGATAAAACATGTGAAAGATTGGAATTCGTTATAATATTTCTAATTTCCTGACATTAAAATAGAAAAGACTTTATCAATGTGCATCTTCTGAAATAGTTATCGTCAAATGTTATAGTTTAACAAAGGTCCCTTGACTCTATGCATGCCAATGAACTTAACTATTGAATATATAAATCGGTGCTAATATATGCCCTACAAAAGGAATGGATTTCTTTCTGTGTGTACATTGCTGTCATACGATTCATTACCATCATATAAATGCCTGAATGAGTTTGGTCTAAAGGTGCATAAATGCATTTAAATAGAATTAAAATTAAGACTATTAAAATACTATGCAAATCCTCTAAGAGCATTTTGGGGAAAATTTAAATTCAGGACAGATATACAATATAAAAACATATATATATATGAATAATTATATATGATTTCAACATTGTCATTATTTGTTTTTTATTTGAAGTCATAAGACAGCACAAAAATAATTGAATAATTTTGAAAGCAATTTCTAAGACCATAGGGAAGGTAAACAAAAGCATCCGAATGCTGTTTACTCTGGAGAAGAGCAGGCAGGATTCTGGTTTGGTGCCAGTTGGTCTATTTTTCTGTGGGTGCGGTTGTTTGGGGGCGTTCATCATTGACTTGAAAGACCCTAACCAAAACCATTCTTCAAAGCTTTGTGTAAAGATACAATGAGACAGGCCCTCCTCTAAAGAATTTACCATCTAAGCAGAAAAAAAACAAAGGGATTGGAGGAAAGATGCGTTATCTCCCTCTTGCAGATGGAACACTGAGAGGCATAACAGATTAAGTGAATTGCCTCTGATCGTTGAAGACAATCTGTGAGAGCTGTGCAGTGAACTTTGATAATGTACGTTGCAGTGAGAGCCACAGCCACAAAATCATCCTCCCCCATCCGGATGGTGCGGGAGAAAGGAGCCTTCTCTGATGGGACATGACTTCTTTTCCTCCGTCCTTGCTTCTACGGCTTGGTATTCATGCCCTGTTTTCCTTGGTGTCCTCCACACTGCTCCTAGCATCCCTAAGGCAGAAGGCTCCCTTCGGAGGTGCGGTGGCTGTGATAACTCTGGTTTCTCTCCCCAGCCTGTTGATGTTTCTGACTGTCCGGTGAACATGTTGACAGTAAACCTGGTAATAAAGATCAACAGTGGGTGAAAAGGATCGTTCTTAAGCACCTGTTGCTGTTTACTGATAAAATAGGGTATAAAACTGAAAGGATCAAAACATCAATGTAGGAGGAAATTAATGCCTTTCCTTTTAGAAAAGAAAAAAGGGAAGGGGAAAACCCCCCAACCTAATGCCCCAGAGCAGCAATTCAGGGTGCCAGAGGAGAGAGGGAGGCTAACACAGGTGGGGAGGAATCAGAGGCAGTGGCACAGGTGGGATCAATTAGGAGGCAAATGAGGAAGGTGATAAGCGAGAGAGGAGCTGGCTGGCTGGGGAAGGGAGAGTGGCAGAAGATTGGCAGAAGGGAAATGAAGAGCAGCGTGGGGGGAAGAAGCATGCTCTTACCAGGTGAGCAGTAAAATAATCCAGGCTGGGTTGTGGTAGCCACTGTTGTTGCAGGATGGGTATCCAGATGCTGTGATGCACTGCACTTGCAGGGTATGCTCTGTGAAAGGAGCCTCAGAAGGTCATCTCAGTGAAAGAGGCCCTGTAGCTTTCCTCTCCAGAGATATTGCCAGTGCTCTTAAAAGAAGAGGTCAAAAGTTCCCAAAGAAAGTTCCTCTCTTGCCATGAAGTATCCAAGACCTGAATTTCTCTCTAGCAACTCCTATCTGGCATCTTTGGGCTCCTAAATCCCCATAAATCTGTATGTTAAACAGCCCCTTGGCTGGGCAGGGAAATGTTTATTTGATGCACTAGTCGCCTCCTTGTGCGCTGATGTGCAGCTTTGCTAGGACCTTGTTCTGGGGCTGGGGAGCTGAATGGAAATGCTGGTCTTGATAAATCTGAGTCAGTAGGAGCAACACAAATTCAGGTACTGGCTGTTTTTTTAGTGGGATCTGAACTGTACCACATATACCTTAGAGAAGGTTTTTATTTCAGAGGAGGAAAAGGAGCACTTTGGAGTTCATGCTGTGAATTTTCTACAAAGAATGACTTTAAACGCACTTTTTGTAATGCATGACTTTGTTTAAAAAAAACCCTGCATGATTAAATTTGGTTTTGTCTGTGCAAACAAACATGAATTATTTTGCTAGCTCAAGTGTCTTCTCAGTCACCCATAAATAAGAAAATGACTTGAAAGTACAATTGATCAAAAATGATGCACTGAGTTTTTCCCTACAAGGAGGCCATTGAATTTGGAGTTCTGTCAGGTCATGAATTTCTCACTCATCCACAGAAAGGCTTTCTCTTTCAAAACTGCATTTCATAATAATATCTTTGTTTTCTGTGAATGATGCAATAATTCAGATAAATCTGCTCTCATTGAGGAAAAATAGAAATGAATTGTGTGTGACACGTAATGAATTTCCAGCCTGTTCAGAGGGAAGAGGTAAACAGGTCTGGTAGCAGGCTCGTGGTTCCCCTGATGAATGAGGGTCTGTCTGGTGGGTGCTGTGCCCGGCAGATGAGAAATCTCTCCACGTGCGTGCTGCTGGGGCTGAGCTGCTCCCCACCTCCCCAGGGCAGGGGTGCTGCGCTGGGTCCTCAGCTCCCCTCCTCGAGCTTCTGGGGCTGCTTGTATGGGGGCGGAATAAGACGGCTGGTTTCTTGCTCAAGCACATCCATGTGGCAGCAGGGGTGGGGACTCGCATCCCTACAGTACTGTCTTCTAAGTGAGTGGGGTTCAAATTTTGTTGAAAATCACTTATGTTTGCGCAAGAAATGGTGTCGGGTTATTTTTTCCCAGAATATTCTGTTTTTTTTCTTTCTCTCTACTTAGCAGGATGGGTAGGGAATGGGCTTGGGATTGCCTGTGTCAGCCAGCATGGGTTGGGTTTCTGTTGAATTGGCAACTCCCATCGGCAGCAGGCGACCGTGGCGTGCCCTGGCTCCTGTGCGTTTCTGCCAGCCAAATTTCTGGCTAGACTGCCCTAAGAAATCACTTACAGATACATTGCCTTTAGCAATAAATTATCTAAATATTGTTGCAAATCCCTTTCATGCGGAAAGGACAGATTTGCAGGCGGAACTGTAATAGCTGCAGCCGTGGTGGTGCCAAGGCAGCCTGTGTTGCCACCTCCTTGTCTCTGGCTGCTGTTTTTCGCACCCTGCTGTTGTAGTCTGGCTCCTGCATTGTCTGAGGGTGCCGGAGGCCTGGAATTAGGAGCATCAAGAGAATTTTGACCAGATCAGGTATGCAGTTCTAAGTAGATTATGAAACGTTGGCTATAACACTGAAGTTTAATAAATGGGTCAAACTTATTCTGGTTCAGGGAGCTCATGCAGCCGTATTCCCATTCAGAGTGCCCGGCATCAATGCCATTTAACCTACATGTTACTGGTGTTAGGACAGATGCACTGAAATTAATTTGATCTGTTTGACCTACATAGTTACACAGGGTGGAAATAATAAGAAATAAACAAGAAGATGAGACCGCATTAGAGCAAATCCTATTTTTGTCCTATTTTTTTTCTGCCTGGTGAATACTAATGTTCAAATCAAAGGAATATACTTAAAAGTGTTTTAAATAACCATCCTTGTTAGAGGCGGGTGAGAAGGGAAAGGCTTGTCATTATGCCATACAAAAGATCGAGGTGATCTTTACATGCAGTAGGGGAAAATAAGGAGCAAAAGGCTACAGTAAACTCCTTTTTCCTGAAGAAAGAAGCAAACCCTTCTGGCAGCTGTTCCAGACCCAGAGCAGTTACAGATCTGCACAGCAGAAAAATGTGCCTCAAGCTGGTTTTGAGTTGGCACTGCAAGATGTGGTTACTGAACTCTAAGCTATATTTTAAAACAGTATGAAAGAGAAATAATTATCAAGGTAATGGGATTCTTAAAAACCCAAGATAATTTGAAGTGCAGTTGGGAACGTATTTGGAACTGTAGTGTTTGGTATTTCTTTCCATACCTGGTGGGGAGCGGATGTTCCTCGAGGGGAAGTTTGGCAGGTTGTCCCGCCGGGGCTGTCCGTGGGCAGCTGGGGTAGGAGACAGATGCTGACGGGATGCTAGGCATTGCTTTGCTGGATTTAGATACAAATTTGGAAAATTCAGGGAAAGAAAGGCAAATTAAATCAGCTGTGTACTGTCTTGCGTACATCATGCATGCACGCCTGCCTGCGCATGTGCTTAGGGTGGAACACAGTCTCATCAGTCGAAGTGGGAAAGGAGGAAAGTATTTGGGGGCAAAGCCAGCCTGGATGCTGCGTGGTCATCTGGGATATCCCCAGCCGCATGCCAGCATGTGTACCAGGTGTACCAGGCTCTGCTCGTGGATACGTGAGAGAAGTGCTCAGCCTTGCTTGCCTCAGTGGGAGTGGAGAGAAGGAGAACAAGCTGAATGACGCAGCTTGAGATGTCTCAACTGGAACCGTGAAGCCTATGAGGACTCAGCTGCTAGGCTGGATTGGTTTTGGGGTTTGGTGGGATTTTTTGTTTTGCATTTTTTTAATTGTTTAAACTGTAATCTTGGAGAGAGCAGGGAAAGGATTGCTAAAAAAGCACAGTTACTATGTAACTGAGTTTTGGAGAGCCAGAGGGAGGAGGGATTAATGATGCTTTTTGAATGTTATCTGCCTGGGATGCTGGGGTTTGAGAAACAAGTAGCTGAACACAGGAATGAAGAGTTTTAATGAAAGGGATATATTAAGTAAAATAAATGGATCAGAAATGTAATGACTTACAGGTAACAGTAGGGCAAAATCTTAAACACAATTAAGCTGATGAGTCCAGGGTGGACCCCTGAGAAGCAAGACAGCAGTGAGAGTCTCACCCAGTGCCATATTGCACAGGGAGCCCCTGCTCAGGAGGTGTTACCCTAAGGGGAGTGGCCTCCCAGGTTTGTAGGACCTGTAGCATCTGATTGACTGATTTCTCTAAAGGAGAAAAAAGTTAAAAAATCGACTATCTGTGTTTCCAGCTTCATTTACTTCTGAGGTTTCTGGGATGGTGACACTCATCGTGTCGATTCCCATGCTAGGATGCGCATATGAGCTCACCTCCTTATACAACTTAGATTTCTTATGCCGTCCCCATTTCTGTGCTCAGATATGCTCACCCCTTCCCCAGGTGTCCTCTCCAACCCTGGTGGCCACACTTGCTGTCCAGATCTCACAGCAATACTTCTGCCAATTGGTGGTGGTTTTTCTTTTCTTTTTTCCCCACCCTTTCTCCCGATCATTCCATTGCAATAAGGAGAGATTACTAAAATGTCTCTTAAGAATATCTGTTTATCCACTTTGAAGAATACTGTGGTTAAATGTTTTCCAGAGACTTTAGGCTCTTCTGACTTCACAGGAAGGCAGTTCTCTTCATATACAGAGAACTCCACTGCAAGATTTCTCAAATCTCTCAGGTTTCAAAGCTAACTGCACCAGGCTAAAATTACCCCATTAAAAATCAATTATCGTAAATCATCACAAGATGCTGTTCAGATTAAATATGCTCCTACTGGGTCTTTCTGTCTGGAAATATAACCAAGCAAAAAAATGTTAAAATGAAGTGAGCTGGATATTCCATGAGTTTTTTTTTAGTGTTAACTTGTTGTCTTGGCTGAGTTTCTTGTGACTTTTAAAAGTTTGTTGGCTTTTTTTGTGGGTTTTTTTTTATTATTTTTAAATCTTGTAAACTTAATTGGATGAAATGTTCTCATCTAAAGTCACCCTGTTGTATGTTCTCAGGCGTGTCTCCCCTTGGGCACAGAGGTGGCCTGTTCCAGCGGGGATGGGCTCTGACTAAAGGCACAGTCAGGCTAAGGGGTATCAATTAATTTTAGCTCAGATTATTAAAGCTGCATTAGCTCTTTGTGTGGCTGTCTCCTGCAGAACTGACTGTAGTTTTGTTTAATTCACACTGGAAGTGGATTAAGCCTACTTCAGCTTTATTCTGAGTAAGCACTTATATGAAAGGCTGAACCGAGGTGATTCCACTTCTGCGCTGACGGAATCAGGATCTGAGTTGTTGCCGTGTGGGCAAGTCCTAGATCAGTTCACTGGCTTTCAGATTGCAGCAGCAGAACTGCTGATATTTCTGCCTGTTTTTAAGCTTTGCAAAACAGTGCTAACATCTTAAAATGTGGAAGAAATTCACTTTAAACGGTGAAGGAGAACAAAGGAGGGAAATGTTAATCTTTACTGGTGACTTTCACCCACATCTAGCAGCAGAAGCAGTGACGAATACATGCAAAGTTTTCCAACTATTTTCTGGGTCATTTCTCCAATTGCTTTTGAAAATGACTAAGCAGTATTTAATCAGTTTTTACAGACACCCCTATCAGAAATTATGCTTTCCCTGAAGCAAGGCTGGGCACAGATCCCAGGTTGCTGGACTTTTCAACTTGTGCTAACCGCAGCAGCCCCAGTACCCACACTGGTAACGTGCTGTTGGGTGGAACTAGTGGAGGTCTTGTTCATAATCTTGACAAACTTTATTGCCACAGTCCATCCCTTTCCCATCAGATGTGGTCATTAGGGAAGTGGGATATGTCAGACAGTTGCTCCTTTATTTATTTTTTTTAGCTGCTTTTACTGTGAAATGGGAAACATGGTGACTAGCTTCCCCACCCCATCCCAGGTGTTTGGAAATCTAGTGATGAAAAGATGTACTTTGGATCAGGGAGACTATTTTTTAAAATATAATTTGCATACACCTGTAGTGTAGATGCTGCTGCTTGTAGAGCAAGTTCAAAGTCAGCAATTCAAGCACAGCTATTTTTCAATAGGAAGTGGTGTAAAATGTAATGCATTTTAATAACTAAGATGATGATGGCGCTTAGTGGCACATTACAGAGCTTGCACCGAAGTTGTATCAGTATCTACTTGGAGAACACAGAGCTAGCTGGTCTCTTGTTCCCCTGACTGTGCTGCCAAACACACACCCTTGCCATGGGCCTGCCAGGCTTCTGGCATGACCTGCAGCGAGCTTCCGTGGTCACTCCAAGCACTCTGCTTCCTTGTTTTGCTTTTTGTGTAAATAACAAGTGCCCGATCCAGATGCTGTGTTGTGGAAGCTTCAGCAACATCTGCCACTTTGGCAGCCTTCTCAGACAGTTGTGTCAATGGTTTCTGAACAGATTGGGTTTCACAATGGTTCATTTAATCCAGTGGGCACTATTTTTCTTTCTGACTCATCTTTTGTGCCAGTCTGAATTGATTGTAAACCCTTGTACAGTCCATATAAATAAACTGTGCTTGTAGCGACACAGGGCATTGACCTAACAATTATGCATGCTGTTCATGCCCTGCAACTGAGATTTTTGCAGTTCCTTGATTACAGATGTACATCCAATTAAAAATAATTTCTAATACAAATATTATTCTGTGATTAAAAAGCAACAACAAATATACATAAAAAGAAACCCAATGTTCTTTTTCATTATTAATGCATTGATAGTGCAGTACCATGTTATTTGGAGGACATGGCTGTAATGTTCAACAGACTTCAGTGACAGACAGTAGCATCGTCTTGCTACTAAGCGGGATGCAGATTCACACTTCAAACTGAGCTACAAAAAGAAGGGGATTTGGCCTCTTTGGCGTGAATTTTGCTCTGCCTGACTGAGTATTATGGTCTTTATTTTGCATTAGTAGCTTACTGATACTCTGCACCAAAGCTGCCTAGGGCAAGTCTGTCTTACAGATTAAGTATGAGGTCAGATGTTCCTCAGTTTGGATCTATATCACTGCCTCTGATTTAAGCAATCTTTAAAACAGGTAGGAAGGGGTAAATGCTTGCTGCATTAAGTCCAGGGTTGTGTTTATACTTGACTGAAGTCGTTGAGTTTACATCAAGCTGAAGGGTTTGATGCAGATGCTAGTGAAACCAGTAAATGTCAGACTCCTCTGCTGGGCTTTGGTTCGTGCTCTGCTCGTCTGCTCCGATAAGGAAATATGGACAGCGGGAGCCGGCGCTGCTCAAATCGCAGAGTTGCATTCCTTGTGATAAGCAGCCATTCTCTTGGGTGACCATTCAGCTGGCTGGCGTGTGGTTCTGTGTGCAAATTATAACACCCTTTTGATAACTACAGGCAACTGGGAAAGAAAATATGGTGGGAAATACTACAGACAAAGCGGCTGAATGAAAGGAGGATGCATCAGAATGTGTTTCACTTATCTAAGACCTTTAATGAGAGGCTGGTGTTCATACTGGCTTAGGCAGGTTTGAAGTGAGAAAGCTTCTTTCATCTCTGCCAATCATGTAGTGATTGTTTAATTTATTGATCAATCATTCTTGTATCTGTTATCTTCTGGAGGTGATAATTCATGAAAACAAAATGAATCCTTCATCCCAAGATGGCAGTGTTTCAGGCTGAGGTAGATCCAAGCTAGAGCTGGGAGGTTTGTGAACAGATCGCTGTTCTGCTTTAAATGATCTTTGATGTGTGTTAGCACTTGTGAATTTAAATAACCTTATCAGCTCTTACTGTGGTGTTCATGGAGATCGATGGAAATTGCTGGTACTGGCTGTGGAAGGTGGCCATGCTGGCGTTGGCAAGTTCAGGCAGGTGGACGACTCCCGGTGCGATCACACCAGCCCTCCATGGAGCATCCATCTGCTGACGGAGGGCAATACAGACATAGCGTTTCTCCTGCTGTTGACCTGGAAAACATTTTTGCTTTAGTTTTTCCAAGGCAGGACTTACCACTCAGCTTCTGTTTAGATCATTTCACACTCGAGCATCCTTTCTTTCAGAGAAGCTGTAACTTTTATGAACTTCTGTGGGTGATGAAGAATATCACAGCTCAGTTATTTTCTTTCCTGAGACACAGAACATCAGAGTTCAGCTGTTTTGTGATGCATCCCTGTTCCCCCCACCCCACCGCCTCCTGTGAGATTTATGTCAAAAGGCTTATTTGGTGAAATCTGCTGCATTACAGGCTTTATGCTGCTCAACAGGTCAGACTAGATAAGTGTAATATCTCCTGAAATTCTGTTTCTTCTTCCCTTAATCTTTACAGTCCTGTTTCTCATGAAACCTGACATTTCTATATGGGCAAATCCATTTCTGGAGGTTAATACACTTGTTTAATACATAGGGGTGCGGATGTCTGATGTGATGTCACGGAAACACAACTGGATGCCTTTTGCATCTCATTTAAACTAACATATATGAGCGTTTGGTTTCACAGCCACATAAGATTAAGAACTGTCTCAATACTATCCTTTAATTCTTTCTTATGATCAGTCTCATGCTACTGATGTTATACAGATGCTGACTAATTTGCAATATTGTCTGAGGAAAGGATAAGTTGCAGAACATGATCTGCAAGCATTCATGAGTGTATACGCACTGATTTTATTTTTTGTTCCCTCTTTCACGTTTGTGTGGATGACTTAAAAAAAAAATAGGACATGTATTTTGCTTGCTGTAAATGTAAATATAAATCCTCATCAGCAACTGTGTAATCCAGCAATGATCTCTCTTAAATTGAAACAAATAATAAATTTTGTGAATAGAGCTGAGGATTGATGGTGTCATCCTTGCAGGCAGTTTATATGTAAAGAGTTTTATATTGACTATGCAAATCAACATTGAAATAACACCAGAAGGGAGCAAAAGATAAAAAGAGCTGTTAAACCTTCATGTGAATACTTGCAAATCAGCTACCCAAGCCTGCAAGCAGCCACCTCTTGCGTTCCACCACGGGTGAGCAGCCTGCTCAGTCCCAGAGACAGCTGGGGCTTACGGAGGGGCTGAGCATCGTGCTGGTTTTTCCTTTCCTTGAGCAGTTAGCGAAGACTCAGGAGCTTCCAGAGACAGCTCCATTAAGATGGTATATAGGTCAGTTATGTCCTTAATGTAATGCTTATTTATACAAAATGTCCTGAAAGGCCTTCTCAGCTAGTAGAAACACAGTCTAAAGGAAGCAATTTCTTTGTGCAGCTGCTGCTCCGGTGTGTCACTTGCTAAACTGTCCCTCTTCCTGCCACCTTGACGCTTGCAAATTGTGAGTGGTCTTCTCTTACAGAATCATAGAATCACTTAGGTTGGAAAAGACCTTTAAGATGACAGAGCCCAACGGTTACAAAATGAAGCCACCTATTTTATGGCAGCATGGGCTGTGCAGCTCTCTTAAAAATATGTATTTCTAACCCCAAAGAAGCAAAGTTACAGTAGCAAGAGCCCAGGTAGGTTAGGGATGTAAAGTAATTTGTGAGGACAAAAATAAAACCCATCTCTCCCAACAAAAGTGATGAACAATCAAGTAGTTTATGGTGCAGACAGCTTTCAGGTTTTTGTCTGAGAATTAATTTCACTTTTAATTGCAGTAGTTATCTCCAGCGCATGCAGATTGCAGCAACCAGCCGTGCCCCCCTGCATTTGTGCTCAGGGAAATACATCTGGCTTTGCAGTGTAACTCTGATCTTCCCGGCGACTTGGTGTTTCAGAGAATAATACACCTGAGTCTCTAGCTGTTTTCCTGGTAAAAGAATTTAATCATGCCTCTGTGTCTGCAAGAGTAATTGGTGCAGGCTTTGGCTTGAAGAAGATCTGTAGTTGACTTGGGACCCAGCCCTTGCCTGCTGCATCTATTAACATGTCTCGGCATAGTATAAATCACTCAATTTTGTTTAAAATCTTGCTTATGGTTCAAAAACAATGATCTAGCATAAAATGTACATGTGGGTTGGTCCCCTGATGATCCTTCAAGTAAATTAATCTGAAAAATAATGAAAAATATTTGAAAAAACACCGAAACATCTACATCCCAAAGCACATTTTAATGAGTCTTTCTCAAGCACAGACAGCAAAAATAAAACTCCACCCTCTCCTCTTTTTACAATAACAGCAACATCAAAGAAGAGAGGAAGTTGTCAACGTAATTACAGAAAGCAGTGACATTACAAAAAGCAGTGACATTCTTCTCCTAGAGGAGTTTTATGCATTTTGCATTTTTGAGCATGGTCCCTGTGGAGGTTTGCGTGTCTCTGCGTGTGCACCAGCGGCTCTCGCCGCTCCCTCCAGTGGTTTACGTGCTTTTTACTGCCGAGTCCATGAGATGAGTGTAAGAGAAGTGGTGGTACTCACAGCCAGCATCAGTCTGTTCGTTACTTGACGGGCCCCACTGTACCTGACCTGAAACTGTTGCCGGGTGGGTGTCCTCCGTGACCAACAAATGGAGATGAGCTGTTATTTTGGGCAGGAGAGCAGCAGGCTGTAAATGAAATCAAAGGGAACGTTGCATATTACAGAGCTCCTGAGTATTGAAATCTGGGTTACTGTATGTTTCGAAGTTAGGTGGTTTTGTTTTTTTTTTTATTGGCTTGGAAATTTTTTGATTGCTGTGGTGCTACAGCAGGGGACCTCTTCTCAGTTATTAGCATGCTGTTTGAGGATGGAGTCTGGGGTATTTAGTAGCAGATCACCCATATTACGAAACTGGAATAGGTGATGTGCCTTTTCTGAATTGCTTTCTGTGGGTGTGTCTTCGGTCATAGTGTAACCAGGAGGGTGCCTTGCCTTCAGCTGAGGATGAGCACAGGAGCAGCATCTGCCTCCTCTGTGTGCCCTAACCCTCCCTTAGTATGGACTAACAGGAGGAAGGGGATTTGGCATCTACTGTATGAGAGCAACCTCTGGGTTTGATGCTAGTGCATCGTTTCTTAATAGACTGATAATGGCATAAGCACTTTGGTACCTGCTGGTGGAGAGGCAGGTCATGGCTCGGTTTGGGCATGAGCAGGCAGGCTCTTCTGCTTGGTCCCAAAAGCCTTTGGCAGGTTAGTCATTCGCAAAGTGCCTGCACTAAATGTATGAAATTCACCCAAGATGCTGTGAAAAACCTCCAGTGAACCAGATAAATTGTACCGTGGTACTGAACCTTAAAGCATCTCCCAGGCCTGACTGCCGCCCATCATACGCTTGGGTTTATTGTGGAAGTAATCCTTCTGCAGTTGGCAGGATTATTTGTGGAGTTAGCTGCTGTTCAGTGTAAATAAGTTATGAAATCTGGCCTGATGTTATCAAAGAGGATATTTCAAAGTCGTATTTATAGATTCACAAGTATTAGCTGAAGAAACGCGTCGGTTTGCATCCCACTCGCACCACAAGCTTTTGCTGCTGCAGCGATAAACACAAGGCAGAAAAAGCACCAAGCAGAAAATTTGCAGGTAAATGAAGATTCATTAACAGAATTGAGACTTTTTTTTTCCCAATAGGCCTTTTTGTATGTTGGAAATGTGCTACTGATGCTGTGATTGAAATGTCCCCTGGGAAAAAAAAAGCTGACTTTAATGGCACCAAAATTACATGGTGAAACCTTCATTTCTTGTCACATTCTGCGGTGCCCAGCAGCAGGATTTCACTTATTTCGGTGTTCCTTGCACTGCCGCCCTCTTTCCCATGTGGAGAGCTCTTAGCCAAAGCACAAGTGCCAACAAGGGGGTAGGTCACTCTACCCAGAGTGGGTAAATCACATGTTAGATCTTTGTTCCTCAGATGTTTTCACTAGAAGAAGCATAATTAATCAGTTCCAGCAGAATGACTGAAAGGCAGTTTTCCAGGCTGAATAACTGAAATGGTTTCTGTGGGACGTGCCTCCTAAAGCAAAATACTTAAAACCCCAGCGACTTTAAGTGAGAATGTCACACCAAACACAGGAATATTTCTACCCTTAGTCCCAGTTCTGCCTGCAAAATATAGATGCTTGTATGTCTTCACCCATCAGCTGACAGCTTCTTGCTTATGGAAATGGTGATATTTTGACATCAAACCACTTAAATTTCCTTAGTGGCTGGGCTGGAAACCTCTAGCATCTTTCACTACTCTCCTCCATCTTCCTCACTCTTTTTCTCAGTTAGACTAGTATTTAATCTCACTGTAGTGTATAAAAGTATACCAAACTGGACATGGCATGAGACAGAATGTGTACGAATGCTTGGTAAATACGATGTGGATTTGGGGAAGCAAGAAAAGAGGGTGGAGTTGCAAACGGGAGTAGCTGCAATGCCAGCGTAACGCAGCTGGGAAGGTCAGGAGGTCTCTGGTCCAGCCCCTGCTCCCAGCGGGGCTCTGGGCCACGCCAGGTTTCTCAAGGATTTATCCAGCCTGGTTCTGAAAACCTCCAAGGATGGAGCATGCACAGCAGCTCTGAGGAGCCTGCTCCATGGCTTAGCTCTTCTCCTGGAGAAAAGATTTTCCTTAATGGCTATAGATAGCTGTATGTCATGTTATACATGTATATACATACATACATGTAGCATTCCTGTGTTATAGTCTGATATGTAGCTTTTCCCTTCAAGACTGTGGGAACCGATGGAAGAGACATTTTTAGCCTCAGGTGGGTTTTGCATCAAGCCTACAGGCATTAGGCAGTTTCTTTCCTATACATGACTGTATGCCAACATGTAGAGGACAAACAGGATTGCAGGGCCACTAGACCACCCCGAGATAGCTGGAAGAAAAAGAGTTGGCAATTACAATACTTACTGGCAAAGGGCTAAAGCGTAGAGGAAAACCGAATGGCTGTGGGAAAAAATAAAAGTTAATGGAAAGTAATTTGGCAACTTAATCTGGAGGTTGGCAGGGATCCAAGTGTATAATAATTTGATTTCAGCTGCTTTTGTGTACTTAGTCATTCAGATACCCTGCAGAAAGTCACACCGAGCTCAGCTGGCTTAAGATAAAGCTAGCAGCTCGTGACACGAACCTGTCGGCACGGGGTGTGTGTACGGCTACCGCTTCAAGCAGCTCATCAGGGGAACAAACTGAAGTTTGATGGAATTTACCCTGGTGTATTGATATAAAATCTTGCTTTGCCAGGGACATTTGATTTCCTATCATCATCTTGTTGCAACAACTTTCAGCTTAGGCAGTTTAAGTATGCATCTCCTCCCCCTCATCTCTGTATTTCTAGCACAATTCGTTAGAGCCACTGTGACAGTTAGACAGGCATCATATCTCTTTGTGTGAGTGGTATCCCCATTAAGATAATGAGAAAAGTCTGACCTAGCACTCAACATTTCTACACATAACATAAACTTAATGAAACTACCAGCTATTTCTGTGCCTTCTGAATATGCTAAATTATCTCGCAGTGTAATTAAATTGCTAGGGTGCAATTGTTTTGCCCTTTCTTCAAGTTCATGTCAGCATCCTTGTTCAAAAGCTTTGTTGCTTTGTCATGTGGCTTTGCCATCGTGATACTTTTAAATGTTTACTGGTTATGGAGATGGCCTGAGCCAGGCTGTGCTGGTCTCCAGGTGCTGAGGGTGTGCACATCCTTGGGGCTGCTCAGCGAACCTCGCTGTAGGGCTCATCCTTTGAGCAGGTCACGGTGTTATTCTTACCTGTTGCAAAACACCAGTGGGACACTGGTAGTGAAGAAAAATACCATTATTATATATAAATTGAGTCTTTAAAAGCATTTTTCAAGTGCTAATGCAGTTAAGGCTCTTCCCCTGTAATTTCATGAGTGTTTTTACCATGTGTGGGCAGTTTATGGATGGATTTACTTTCATTAGGTAATTGTTCATCCTAATGAGTCCTCTATACATGGACCCTGAAGACTCCAGTTTGGGGTGGGGGAAGAGATCACTGTTCAGCATCTAATGTAGGGTTTCTGAGTCATCAGGAGTTCTCCAGAATGTGTTATGGAACCTACATTGGTAGGACACTTAAGTGGATCCCATTCCGTTTGCATGGGTAGGCACCTGCTGGACACTCAGAAATGCTGGGGAAGGAACCATCAGTTTCAGCTAACAGCAGCAGAGGCTGGTGAACCTTGGGTGCCTGGGGAAATGGGCAAACACCCATCACATGGCAGAATGGGTGTGCTCTTCCACAGGGCAGCCAGGGCAGCCCAGCTGTAGCTGAACAGAGCCATCACCAGTTCTCGGTATACGTTGCTGTAGCCATCTAGGGCAAGACTGAACATATGACTAAGACAAGCTTTGGTGCTCCTGATTGTTTATTAAATGTTTTATGGACCTCTCTGTCCAATCTAATGTCATTAGCAAGGTAAGGAGGGAGGGGATTTCAAGAAATCACGTCTTCCTTCTCCTAATGCACCTCTTCATGCTTTATATGTCTCTCTTGTTTCTGATTTCCTTGGCATCAAATTGCCCTTCACAATGGTGAGTGAGCTTCAGTAGTGGGGGAAGTGTGGCTATTGATAGCTGAAAATAGTGTCAGGAATGAAATATTAACCCCATTGTAATGTATTGTCTAATTAGTGTAACTTGCTGCAACCCTTGTCTGAAAGGTGCCCCGGTCAGTGCGGAGCTCAGCGGGAGGCTTGGGGCGCTCTGTCCGTGTGGCTCGCCCTCACATCCATTCGGGATGTGGGGCATAATCTCTGCATTTCTTGCTTTTAACTGTGCTTTGTCAGCTGTGCTATCAGATTTGAAGTTTGGAAAATGCTTTTATGCAATTTTTTAATTTTTGAGGGGAAAGGGTTTGCAGATTTCCGCAACTGATTACTCTAGTTGGTTTAAATTAATAACAGGAAGATCATCCGTTATGACAGTAGCACTGGAAATAAATTACTTGTGCCGCTCCCAAAGCAGGATGCTTTCCCCGATGGGCCTGGGGTGATACCTGTGTCACTCAAAAGAGCGCAGGCGTTCTGTTCTCCAGGCTTCCACCTTCTGAAGCAAGGAAGAGGAGAAGTGGTGCTGCCTTTCTCATGGGTGTGAAGATTAAACCTTTCTTTAAGACCCGAGGCAGCTCTTCGAGGATGCAGGGCAGTGGAAAAGCTCCCCCTGAGTAGCTCAGCCTTTCATACTAGATGGAAGGATGATAATAGTAACCGGTGATCAAAGCTGCTACCAGTCTTTCAAGGCTGCATTTACCAGTCTCCGCTCAGCCAGTCACAGTTTCCCTTGTCTATTATACTTCTGCGGAATTACAAAAAGTAGGATACACATTTTAAATATGAAGTTTTAATGCCCTCGGTTCAATCAATTGAACTTGACATTTTGTAAAGGGGGTTTTTATTGTCCTGAAAAGCGAATGCTCCAGGAAGAAGTAGTTTCCCCAACATGTAGCAGGGGTAGGCGGGCTGGCTGGGGGTGGCTGCAGTGCACTGACGCAGTGAGAAGGAGCACTCCCAGCGCCCGGCTGCCTCGCAGCCAGTGCTCACAACCCAGCAATTCCTGGGGACTTTCTAAATCAGTTTCTTGAGGCGGTATAGGAAAATTTAATTGGTGGTAACCACCTGGTTTCCCCAAATGGTAGGAAATGTAAACCAAAAAACCCAGAAACGTGCTGAGGGGCTGAAAATATGCACCCAGCTCAGATACCTTCTCTTGGGCTTGATGTGGAGCTCCGTCCTGCGTTTCTAGTGACATTTCTTTAAACTTGTGTTACAGGGCTCCATAACTGACTGCAATCCTTCAGGAACCCTTTCAGTTAATGAGAAGAGGATGTGGAGGGAACCCAGTTTCCCTTTGGTAAATCCCTGTGTTCCCACTCTGCTTCTTGTCCTTCAGGCTTCAGGAAAGGTTCTTCAGGAGAGTTTGCTCTATAATGCTACCAGGGTTTGCATGAGACTGCCCAGCCTGTAGATCCCCAGATCCTTCTCCTTGCCCTTTTTGGAGGTCGGCATGAGGCTGTTCTGGTAATTGAGGCCCCCTCCAGTAACTCCAACCTTTCTGTGTTCAGTACTGATGAAGATTGTCACTTATCCTTTAAGCAACTGGGAATCTCAAAACCTTAGAAAATAATTATTGTCAAGTATAGTCAATCAGAATTAAACTGTTTCCTTCTCTTTGGCAATCATCAGTCTGTTGGGGTAGTAAATTTCCAAGGTTAATTGTAGGGGAAAAGAATTTATTATGAAAACCCTTGTGGTGTCAGCACAGTTGTTTGTTTTTGCATCTTTTATAAATAAAGCTTGTAATGTCTTTCATCAAGAAAACTTCACTGACGTACATAGATTGTTGAATTTTGGTTAAAACGTTTCAAATGTTGTCCAGTTTGAATGTTTCTGGACAACAAGATTCATCAGTGGTCTCATTCTTTTCTTGCTGAATTGCATCTTGGCGTCAGTGTGGCCAAATACTTCTGTAGCAGGACTTCACACATTTTATGGAGGCTTTCCACGGCCTTGGCATTTCTGTTGAGCTCTTTCAGTGGTCTGGAGACAGGGGAGACTGTGAGAAAAGGGGAAGATGACTTATCTGGTCTCTGCCGTTTGTCAGTACCAGTGTTGTGAAACTTTGCACAATCACATATGTTGCAGATCTGTAACCTGCTAGTCTAAGACATAAACACCAAACAAATAGTGCTAGAACAGTCTGTCATGCATCATGTAATGATGTATATCCTAACTGCTCGCAAAGATACCATTATTCTGCAGTGATTAGCAAAAAAGGCACACTGTGGAAAAAATGTTTTACTGTTGTATCGAGAAAACTGTGAAGTCTAATGTAAATTATCTATGTGAAATCGGGGGGGGGGGGAGGAGTGGTTAAATTATCTTTTTTTGACAGAAATTCATCAAAAGCCATTTTATTGGGCTTCTCTCTTTGAAGATTTCTCTTCCTAACCAAGCTAATTTCTATGCCATGTTTTCAGTGTTGTATAAAAATCTCAGATACTTCCTTCCCCCCCCCCCCCCCCCCCCCAAAGAGAAGTCGGATAAAGGTGAAGTGTGAAATAATTAGCAATGCATGGTTTACAATTTTCAGAATGTACTTAACGTAGGTTTTAAAGCCTATTGACTAAGTTCAAGGACATTTAAAAGTTCTAAACCGAGACATGTTTTAGGTCAGGAGTTGCAAATGAGCAGAGGTAAAGAATTTTTCCCTGTTCTTAACCCATGGCTGTTAAACAAACGGTGCCACCTGCACAGGCAAGGAGACGGCCATGCTGAGGAGGTTCTGTCATCCCTGGTCTTTGAGCTGGCAGTCTGCAAGTTTGTGACTCATGTTTTTTACATTTACACTACCATGTTTGTTAGATCTTAGTACATGAGGCAAGGGCTTGAACAGCCTGTGTGGTTCTGACATACAGTATGTGCATGTTACCAGTTCGTCCCTTGTTTCTGGTCCTTCTCAGTTGGGTTTCAGGTACATGTGATTGTTGATTAGCCAAGTCATTGCTAACTTTGGGACTCTTATATCGTATTTTACTTGATCACTTTGTGTGCTCTGTGCCAGAGAGGAAGTCACTTTGGGAATTTCTGAGTGGGAACCGTTAGCTAACATTGTCCGAGAGTTATTGCTGTGGATCACATCGTTCATTTAGGTTCACGGTACTGTGTTGGGTATACACCTCCTTAAAATTTTGCAGGCAGCAATAGAAATGCGCCCTCTGATGTGCCAAAAATAAAGTTGTGACAGTCTTTCATGTCGGTCCTGCAGCCAAAGAGCTTGTGGGACTCTCCCCTGGCAGGAGGCAGCAGTAGCACCAGCTGGTTCAGCACAAGGTCCCATAAGTCAGGTAGATGCTCACAGCAGCTTCTGTGAGGAGAAGCAAACGAGCCCTCTGGTCACCTGTTTTTGCCAATATTTTTTACAGATGGAGAAAAAGTCTTTTACACTTCAAAATCAGAGGAAAGTCAGGTGGAGCAGAAGACAAAGCAAAAGATGCTGCTCTTAAAGGAAAAGTTTGTAAGTTATGATGTTTTAAATTCAGAAATGTCATAAGAATCCATTCTTCTTTCTAACAGAAAGGTGCATGAGACTCAACGAACATCAGAAATCATTGTATTGTTCCTGGCTGCTCTGGTTCTTGAAACAGCTGCTGACGAATTGGAGATTATTTCTTGGCCATTCTGAATTTCTTGCACTGTAGGCATCCATACTGATGATAAACTGTCACATATTTTTTTTCTGAGGTGTCAAGTACTTCAGCAACGGTCACAGATTCATCCAATACATCATTCTTTGTAATCTGGAAGTCCAGAAAGTTGCATAGACAGATAGCCAGCATGTAAGAGGTTGAATGGTTGCTTCCCACCACTCACACTTTATGGAACAGATTTTCATTCCATCAGTTGTCAAGTACCCTCTGTGCACATGTAGGTTTTGTGTATTTTGCAAGCCTGGCTGGTAGCTCAGCAAGCTGCCTTGCTCTAAACTCCTTGATTTAAGAAAAGTAATCCTGCATACTTTAAATTAACAACATACAAACCAAATAATTATGTTATTTTAGTATGCTAGGGGTATATGCCTGTCTCTGTCAACAGCTAATGATGCATCTTTAGGTAGTTCAAACCCAGTAACATTTACCTGCTCTGTGGAAGAGGAGGGTGGCTCGGAAATAATGCCGCTTTTGTTATTTTTGTCATCTTTTAAGCCAAGCCGCTTCAGCTTTGGATGGAGTATTTAAATGCTAACAGTTGTAGTTTTAGTGACTTCACATTTCAATGAATAGCAAACCAATATAGCAAGAAAGTATTTTAGACTCCAAGTTTTTGCTGTTATCTTTCATATGATCACAGCAGTCATTCAAGGCTCCTTGGCTGCTCTCTGGAGAACAGATGTATTTACTGGAGTGTCTCCTGCTAAATCTCAGCTCAAAGGAGTTAGTTATCTTCTGCAGAACTTTCCCTCTGAGTCATATATTTTTCTCTCTGTGTGTAAGGTGGGATGTTGTAAATTTTTCTCTTGGAATGCAGTATGGAGGTAGCTACATTGTTTTAATTTTGGGGGAAACAATTTTTACAAGTGAATTTCCTTACATCTTGCATTCTAGTTATTTAATGTTGGCAAAGTACCTTGAGATCCCTCTTCTGAAGAGACTTACTAGATCTAAAATGCGTTATTGCTCGCTTTTGTAAATGACAGAAACATGAAGTGCTACTTTGGCAGAAAGAACATTTTGAAACACTAGGTTTATTGAAAATTGTGTGTCCTACTAGTTAAGTCAGTTCTAGCAATGAAGTCCATAGGCCAAATATCTGTTTGCATTATTATTGCTGCAGGCTGAGGGCTACACAGATCTGCCTTGCCTGTTAAAGTGATCTCCCAGAGGCTGATTGGGGTCCTCTGCTGTTGTGAACAGCTCTCTTAAGAAAGGTTTTGTTGCTGATGAGGATACAAATCAGATTCACCCAAACATGGGCATATGTAATGTGCCCCTCTGCTCTCTGTAAGCTCTGTTCGCTTTGCAGACACTGGAAGTTTAGCGTGTTGATGAAGCTGCTGCAGGATGGGCAAATCTCCAGGGTGTCTCTTTTTCTTCCTCCTCCCTTTTCTGTCTTTTGCCTACTTACTCTGTTTCATATCAGTCTCATTAAATGAATCCTATTCTTCAAAAGAAGAATTATTGTCCCTGTTCATAGTGGGCAGCCATTGACTAGTGGCTTGGATTCTGGGAACATCTTTACCACATAGAAGAATTTCAAAATCATCTTTCAGCTGTGACGCTCTCAGGTGGTCTTTGTGAGAAGGATTTTAGGCAAGCAATTTTAATTTTATTCAGGAACTTCATAATTATTTCCATAATGTGCTGGGGTTACATCTGAGTCATGATATCAAACCCACAAAATACTTCTATATTGTGTTCATAGGGTTTCAGATTATATGTTACTTGGATCATCCTGTTTTGAAAAATGATTTTTGAGAAGAACTCTATTGATTTAGAGTAGTCTTACAGAAAAGAGACTTCTCTTTTTCCAGAATGACTTATTTACACTGTACTCTAATTGACTCCAATGTTGTATACTCTGGAATATCTCTTTATTTCTACATGAAATCAAAGACTTCAGAAAATAAAGACCGTCAGAGAGTGTTGGCTGGCTTCTTCCCCTAGAAGCTGACTAGGAGCTATTAAAATATTAGGGCACGTTACTAATTTAGTTATTGTCAATTACAAAATTTAGAAGGGCTGGCTGATTTCTTCAGAAACAGAAAGAACTAACTGTTGGGTTAATTCTTCCCCTTGCTGTCAGGCAATTATGTGATCGCTGCAGCCAGAGACTGCATGGGAGAATGAAGATTGCAGGACACGAGCATTGATTCTCCAGGAAAGCTGACAGTAGCTGTTGTGTAATAAGTCCTGATCTCATGCATGTCACAGGTCCATGTGTCACTTCCGTTTATTTTCAGTGCTTGTCTTCACAGTGATTTAATATGCAGAGTGCTTTAGGTTTTATGAAATATTGCTCCCCACTCCTTGGAACTCGTTAATGAAAGTGTTTGCTAAGTCAGCTCTATACGTTGTACTTGGGGTTTGAAACCTTTCCTGTTTGTTTCCTTCAAAACATCGTAGTGCGCCTTGCGATACGTGCAGGCTTGTGAGCAAGGCGTTCGGGGAAGAAAGATAATCTGGATCAGTGGCTGCATTTTGTAAAGGATTACTGACAAATGGACACGTTCTCGGCAGCTTTTACCTATGTCAACATGTTGAAGGGCTGCAAAGCCGCTCTAGGTGCGCTGTCAGCCCCTCCTGCTGCCGCCCAGGGTGGGCTGCCCTGCAGTGCTCTGCTGGGAGCAAGTCTGCTGCCGTCTTGCTGACGTACAGCTGGTGTTCCCTCCTCTGAAAGCTTGCTTTCACCAAACAGCTTCAGCTAAATGTGTGGTGAGGCTGCTGCAGTTTGTTTTGGAGGCAGACCTGGTTCCCCACAGCCCATGTGCTGGTGCGGAGAGGTGATGGAGGCCAGCCTCGTGACCTGGTGTGGTGACCACACACACTGACGAGCAGCAGAGAGGCAGGTCTGCTGGGTCTCCAACTGAGTTAGAAAACCTAATGTGAAACTGGAAGAATTGCTCTCCAGACCACATTAAGGGGAGAGGGAGGAGGGGAAAATTTATTCTGGGGTGTGCGTTACAGCCTACTTCTGCTGAGGCTGTCAGTGGCTTTCACATCAAGTGCTCTAATGTTCCACATGGGTTGGTGTCCTGTTTTTTTCATGTATGTGTTTTGTTTCACAGGAAACTCACCATCACCATGAACTCTGCTCTCTTTCAGACTATAATGAGCTTACTGCTCAAGGTGTCCAAACTCTGCTGTTGCAGACTAACAGGGAGCCGGTGCTGGCTAACTGGGGTGTCAGGCTGTGACAGGGTATGAATGATCAGAACATCAAAGTGTTCATATTTGTTCAGGTGCATACTTGGTTTTGCAAGCTATTCATGTGCTCCTTAATTTCTTTTTCCTCATCATTCCTTCATTCCTAGTCTTTGCACTCAGCTTGGGATAAGAAGCCCACAGTCAGACAGAGGGCTAGGCAGGTCTAACTGCGTGTCAGAAGATGTGGTTAGTGCAAGCCTTCTTCACCAAGCGCATCTTTGGATGTGTCTGAGGCTGTGATGTAAAAAAAATCTTACTGTAGGGCTTGCTCTGTGAGCAGAGAAACAGGAACAGACAGGGATGGAGGAGGACTTGCCTAGCTAGTTCCCAGCCTTCAGGACTTCAGTGCTCACCCTGGAAGGCTGTGGGATTCTTCCTTGTTTATTGACTTAAGTGAGAATAGACCAGGCTTTCACATACGTTTGATTTAGTAATGTCATTTCCCAAGTCTGATAGAGACCATCCACCTTGAAACACAGCTTGCTCTGCTCTGGCTGTCAAGACTTGTGGCAGCTCCCTTTACTAAAATCATGCTGAAAGAATAAAATGAAATTTATTGCATATTTAATTGGAATTTCACTGTTCTTGTCCATCTGATAATGAATTGGTCTTCAGCATGAGAAAAAAAAATAAAATGAGAATAGAAAAGATTCTCTTGCAGGACCCAGTTATTGCTGATGGTAATTGTAGGCTGTCTGTCCAGCTAATAAGAGTTTGAACTGTGTTTCCAAGAGCATAGTTTGATCAAGGTGTTTTGTATGTTCAGGGAAAGAGCCCTCGGTTAATTTCTGGACCTCAAGGGCTCGCAGGGTTTTGACTAGAAAAATGTTGTGGTCAGCACCTGGAGATGTTGGGAAAGCATGTCACTGTCCCCCAGGGACAGTGTAGGGGGGTGGGGGGATGTTCTGGGGTTTGGAAGGAACAGCAGCCCCATTCGCAGCTGGGCAGGTTGTGGAAAAGGTCTTTGTGTGGCTCTTGGTTCTGTGGGTTTTGTAGCAGATGCAGCCACAGGAATCTCTGCTGAAGACAACTGACATAGGATGAACTTTAAGCACAATCAGCTGTTGTTTACAAAAAACCTTGATGCCAGTGATTTGAATATTTAAGCAACATCTGGCAGAAAAAAATTGAGAATATTGGTGTGAATTATAAATCCCCTTGTATGCCAGTTTCAACGTCTTATTGTTTGAAATGACCTGATTTTCCCATACTTTTCATTTGCTTTTCATACATACGAAAATTTAACCCAGTGTGTTTGGAGAGACCAGATTTTCCTAGCAGTGTCTGGATGATCCCTGTTTGTTTACCAACTCAGCAGCGGGCACCTTGTTGACAGAAAGGATGTAGAGACATGAAAGTATAGGGAGTGCCTGCGATCTAATCAATCGTGCATTTCATCTGTTCTTTGGGAAGACGAAGGTGCAGTGTGTTCTTGCTGTCTCTTGCACGAATGGGGAAGGCGCAAGTGGGGAGCCTGAGGAAAGCCAGGGGATTCTGGTGCTGGTTCTTGCAGCACAAATCACAGTTCAAATCCCTGTCATCTCTTCTCTGTCAGGAAGACTGACCGTCTTTCACTGGGGTTTGGTGTTGGTCCAGGTCTCCCTGTATCTGTTTGTTAAAATCACATTGTTGAATGAGCCCTTGATGTCATGTTGCCCTTCTCAGATGGATGAGAAGCTTTTCTGTTACTGATACTCCAACACAATAGCCTGTACTCTGCAGGGAGAAGGAAAAAAAAAAAATGTCCCCTAGGAACTTTTTACTTATTAAAAAAACAATTGCAGGGAAAGAGAACCACTGAAAACAGTAATCATTCATTGCTTTGACAGCGCTCCCCTTGTTCGGGAACTGCAGTACATCCTTACACTAAAGGCATTGTCATCTGCAAGAATAATGTTTTTTCTAGCCCCCAGAAAAGAAACAATTACTGCAGAATAGATATTATACACACACTGAAGCAGCCCAGAAAGCCTTCCTTGGCAAAGTAAGCACAGCCTAAAATTCAGCAGCAATGTTTTTTCTACAGAAGCAGAAAGACTGAAGTCTTCCCCTTGTGGCAGTCTCTGGGCTTGGAATGGACCCGGCTGGGCTTGCAGCCTGCTCAGGGGCAGCAAGGACCGGCGGGGGGCATCTATACACAAGGCAAAGGGGGTCAGCGGTGATGGGATAGGTGGGGCCACCCCAAAACTGGTGCCACCTGCTTCCGAAGAGCCACTCTGGCTTTCTCCCTGGGCTTAAAATCTTTTCCAACCTCTTTGTTTCCCCTCAGTTTCCAGGAGCCTGAAGCTTGTTTTTCAGCCTAGGTCAGCGTGGTGATGAGGTTCATAGATTATTTCTTAAAACACTCTGTCGGACGAGTTGCAAGGGCTGCGCAGGGCAGGCACTAGCTAAATGAGCATTGCTACCAAAGGCCCAGTGCCACTGCAGCTGTAGCCTAAACTTCTCCAAGAAAGAAATCTCTGACACTTCGAAATGGCTTTAGTCCATAACCTACAGTGACGTGGGTCTTAACACTTAACACTCATTGCTGTGCAGGCAGTTGACCATTCCATGCTCCCATCAGGAAAGTCAAAACACTTGGACACCCCTCTCACCCCCAACCCATTGCCTTGGGTTTTAGCAGAGATTTTACTTTTTACGCAAATTACTTAAAAACATAAACATAGACAAGGTCATGGATTTTTCCCTCTCATATTCAGTTGTTTCTGTCAAGGTCCCTGGACCTGAGGAAAACTAAAGCTGCAGGAAGGTGGAGATGGGAACACATGCCCTCTTTCTCTGCAATTAATATGAAAAACTCTCCCCTTCCTCCCCACCCCAAAATTTTCTGTGTATTATTAATGAATGCAAGGTGAACATATTTGAAACAACAACAGGAATGATTTCCAGCTCTGAATTAAATTAAATTAAGTATATGAAAGCTGCCTTATTTTGGAATATAATTCAGGGGTAATTATATCATACAGACAAAGCCCCAATCACTTCCTCCTGATCTGCTTTCTCAGCTGTAGCACTCGGGTGGAAATCTAATGCACTTAAGGGATTATGCAGGAAAAGTTTTCTGAATGCAACCACAATACTTCCAGTGGAGCAACACAATCTCTCCTGCACTGTTCCGACCAATTTAAATTGTTACTCTGAAAGGATCCTCAAATTCCATTCCTAAATAATTGTTTATAACCAGTGGCTGCTGTTTACCCAGATACAAGCTCCTATTTTCTCTGTTCAAATTGCATTACAAAATAATTACTTGGTATCAGGCTGTTGCCAGTAATGGAAGGAGCCATCTCCCTTGCAGGTGCCACACACACATCAAGAGCAACAGCATCCTCTGGTCAGCTCAGAAGAGGGCACAATTTCTGTTGATTTTATTTAATTACCTTGACTGCAGGTCCAGGACTGGCTGGACATTTAACCCAAAGGCATTCTGTGCTTGCATGGTGCAGGGTTGCAATGTCAGGCTTCCTTGGAGGCACGAGTCTCATCTCTCTCTGAATCCTTCATGTGCAGTGATCAAAAGTAATGATAAAACTTGCGTGAGATAAGGTTCTGCATCCAATGGCATCGAAACTTTATTTGGCTTAGATGTTTGTAGGCGTCTGTATTTATCTTCTTTTGCTGCTGGTCCATCTCCCCTCAGGGATGCAAGGGGCATCCTTGCCACCACATGGAAATCATATACGCTAGTCATGCCGCATGTATGTAACCAAGCTAAATTTTAAAACTTGGCCAAATGAGATCTGAGGTGATTTTAAACCGTTTTTATAGACAAATGTAAATGTTTGTGTTCTTTCCTGGTGACTTTCACTATTGCATGGACTGTAAGTGCGTTCTCATCAGTAGAGGGTAGTAACTTAATGTTGTACTGACAATGACATTACTTTTACCATTCTTCTGGTTTTGTAAGAGAAAAATTTTCCAGGCCTAGCTGGTAGCTTTGCATCATCTTTTCTGAAATTTAGATCCTCTGTAGTCACAAAACAAGGAAAAGTGTAATTATGATCAAGTCAGGGGTTTAGTTTAGTTTATCCTTGTGCGAGTTGTATCAGGCAAATATCTCTTCTGAAGCAGCTGACCAGTGATGACCCAAAGTAGGTTAAATCATCTTGTGATTATTTTTACAGAACAGACTATGTAAAGGGTTGGAAAGTGTTTTCCTTCTGTGGCTAATGCCATATCCTTTCAGATGGTTGATTCTGACGTGAGCCTGGATCCGCACACTGGATCTTTCTGCTGAGGTTACGTTGTGCGTGGCTATGCCATGCCGCATTGGGTACGGTTACCTACATGCTCTCCTGCCCCTGCCCCATGGGAGGATTCTGCTGTAGGTGCTTACAGCTGCATGTTGCTCCCGAGATGTTTAGTAGGTGCGGGGAGCGTCTGCTGAGGCCAGCACAGAGGCGAACTCCATCTGCCAAGCTCCGAGACGTGGCCGTGGGTCATGTTTTATCTGTGTCCATAACTGAGGCATTGACGTAGCACAGGACACGAGGCAGGGGCTCAGGTCTTGTTAGCGTCGTCTGAGAGCAGGTCACGAACGAGTCAGTCACTGATGTCTGAAGAAGGTGATTTTCTGACTGTCTATCTTGTCCTTCTCTTCCATCTGAGAAATAGGAAAAAAAGTATCAGAGCAGGCTGGGCTTCATTTAATTAAAACCCATTTCCTCTTAACAGCCTCAGGAGCTGAGGCCAGAGTTTTAAGTGTATTAAACATTCACAAGTGATGAGTTATGGTAGGTACAGGGGTGTATACTGTGACTGCTCTATCAAAGGCAATGTCTTCAGCTTGAAAAATTTACACCAATCTTGCCCTATGATTCATCGATTTAAATCAATTTTCAAAGGAACATCTGCAAGAATTAAAGGATTATAAAAATGAATGAGTAATTTCTCTCAATCCATTGTTGATGTGACTAGAAAAGGGTGGATGATTTACTCCCTGACAATCTATAATTCTACTTGTTAATAGGCTGGGTGAAATCCGTCATATTTATGACAAGGGATTACAGGGCTCTCCAGTGAATTAGCACAAACCCCAAATGAATCTACTGCAAGTGGCAGCATAGATGAGGATTTATAAGGATCTGATCAAGGAATATTCTGGAAAGATTTGCAGTGACACACTGAAGTTTGTGTATATTTCCCTAAGCCTCTGTTTAAAAATGAAGATTATATAAATTAATTGACAGTTATTACATCATAATCATGTGAAGGCTGTAGTAATACTAATACAGCATTCAAACTCAAGAATGGTATAGCACCTTCTAGCAAATTAATAAGGCCAACTGTATTAATTAAGGCCAGCTGTAGCTGTGGTTATTTGTTAGACAAACTCAGAGGGGGATACGGGAATTTGTCCAATAGGCGGTTGTCACCAGTGACTTAATTATGCATAATGGCAGAAGGAGTGCGTGTTTCAAGAATAAGAGACCATCAAGGGAGACTTTGATATGTGATTAAAAGCATAAAAGAGTTTGAGAAAATTAGCAGGTGCCTAAGAAGGGAAATAATCAACGATCAAAAAGCAGGGACTAGCAAAACCAGAGATATCTAGGAAAATCTACAGACGTGATGTATTGCCTGCCCCCACAATGGGCAAAACCAGCTAAGAGGTGCAAAAAAGATCTTGAGAGAGGCGAGTGATGGCTGGATGGAGGCTGTGCAGTAACGGCCTTAGCAGGGCAAACAAGAGGGGCAGAGTGTGAAAAGCATGGGGCAGTCTTCTAAAATTAACAATTTATACTGAGAGAGCAGAGAAAATGGTGTTAAATTATTAGTTTAATAAAACAAGAAGTTGGATGAATTTATCTATGTGCAAATGACCTGTATTTGCCAGTGAGGAAATAGACTCCTAATAGTCCCAACCATTTCCCAGCAGTCTTGTTAATTGGATTTGTCTGGAGCAAGGCAAGAAGTGGATGATCTAAAAACCTTTAAAATGGATTGAAATGGCTTCTCGTCTTGAAGTGATCTGCTGTCAGAATCGGATCGGCGAAAGCATCCACAGACACTGCCGCTATCCAGAGATATGCATGAGGTATCATTTGATGAATTTATAATGTAGTTTTCCAGAAGCTTAAATTTATCTGAAGCACTCAAGTTGTTCTCGTTCCTGCACTGTGGTCAGAAACAAGGTTTCTGCTTATGTCTGGAGACCTGTGTTTTGAGTTTGGGGCTATTCTAAGGACCAAGGATGAGCCCTAAGGACTGGAGGGCAGCCTTGTCCCTGCCCTGACGCAGACACAACCTGTGCTGGAAGCTGGGATCAGTGATGGCATGGGTCCTGTGTGCCACCACTGCACAGAGGCGGGATCTCTCCGTCTACACACACCATGAGATCCCTTTGTCCTGCTGCACTGGCCCAGGTGGCCCAGAGGGGACTTGATGTGACTGGAGGTGGAGGTTGATCCTTTCATCTTCCGTTTCTTCTAGGTTCTCTTCCTGTTTTAGCAGTTGTGGCTGGTTGTCCTGGAAATGTGGCTGTGGTTCCCATGTTCCTTGCTTGGGAAGGGGGGAGAAAGAAAAGAAAAGTAAAAAAACAACAACAACAAAAAAAAAAAACCAACCCCACAAACCAGTAATTTAATTAGCCAGCTGTAGAACATGTAGGATGGAGAGTCTGTCATAAAGTAACGGTGCTGTAAAGCAATTAGAGAATTTGCTGATGTCCTAAACTGCAGAAGCACAATTTAAGAGTTCTTATGAGTTGTAGGGAAAAAAACCCAAACAGATTAAATTGTACACCACTAATATTTAATTTGGGACCCTTTAGTTTTAGTTACAATGCACTCAATGTTATTTTGTAGCTTCATTGCCATCTTTGTTGTCGGGGGACAAAGATGAGAAGAATATTTAGCTTTAAATGAATGGAGGAGTACAACAAATCACATATATTTGAGTTGGTTTTGCTGAAACTGTTTATAATAATTTTCAAAAATGTTGCAATTGTGGAGAGAATTTGCCTCAAAGAAACCTTAGGTCTGTCTCACACACGTGCGCTTGCTTTCTCTCATTTACTCTCTTTGTGACGGTAACGGGAGGAGGTGGCGGCACCTGCTCAGGGGTTTTAGATACAGAGAGGAAGGCATTTGTCTGCTCTGGTTTACTAATGCCCTTTTTTATGAACGTTTGGCTCAATGAGGAACAATCATTCTGGCTCTGTTCTGGCTGTCTGGAAGCTGAAAACTTCCAGGTAATTTTAAAAATCTGCATGGTAACCGCCGCTGCACGTGAAATAAATGTATTTTCCTTGTGTCATGAAGAACCTCGTCCTGTTGCAAGGGAATGGTGGCTGTGAGGCAGAGGAGCTGTATGTTTTATTGTGTTACTTCATTTTCTAAGGCAGTGATAAATGGCTGTGTGAACCCACGCTCTTTGATACCGCACATGTGCGGTGAAAGCAGTCAGCTAAAAAGTCTGTGTTGGCATGGGACATGCTTCTGAAATTGCTTCTGTTGATTAAAAGAATGGAGAGCCGAGGCCAAAAGTCACCTGGGAGGTACAGCTCCTTCTGTAGGGTCCGCAATAACCACTGGAATTGGGCAGTTGTGTTTCAGATTGGTTTGTACCATCACACTGGAAAACGTTTTTCTTTAAATTCCAGTTAACAGGTAAGACAGAAAATAGGAGGAGGATGTCTTTCATGGATTTTTCTGGTGAATCCAGTGTTTGTCAGCATCATCTATTAAGTGTGTTCACATTTAACTGAAGGGAAGGAATAGGAGGGGAGATATCCGCATCATCTGTGCGGTTTGGAAAGCTGCAGCCACTTTGGTTAAAAAGAAAACCTTTTCCAAACTACAGCTGAGATTGACAACACTAGAACAAGAATAGCCTTGCACCCACAGAAGAAAATGCTTTATTAGTAGAGGGAAGAAATGCATTCAGCTGCAGCAGAGCAGGAGGCGGGCAGGGAGCATAGTGCATCCCTACCATCTTCCCTGCCCGTGCCTGGGTGCGGGCCTGCTGCCCACTCCAGCAGTGTGGACAGTGTTTGTCTGTCTTAAAGAGTCAGGTTGGAAAAGGCCTTTGTTATAGTGTCCGATCATTAGCATTGCCAAAGCCACTGCTGACCGATGTCCCTAAGCACCACACCTAAGCATCTTGTAAATACCCGCAGGGATGGTGACTTCACCGCTTCCCTGGGCAGCCTGTGCCAGTGCCTGGCAACTCCAGTGTAGTGTCTGAATGGAGGAGTCTCATACCCAGATTGTTTCGCTCCCTATGCAGGTAGCCTTTCTAAGTCCCAGATACAAAGGCAAATTCTGGGACCAGGACAATATTTGAAATTAAGATGGTCTGGTGTCGCAATCAGGCTGGCAATGTAAACTTGGGGGCAGCATTAACTGTGCGGTCCGTGTCATTACTCTATGGATTACAGCTGCAGATTGCCATACCCACAGCAAGGCTTCCACTGCAGTAATGGATATTGATATAAAACACTCTTGTATTAGACCAGAGTGTGAAGAATCAGCTTTCTGGAGGAAAAATAATCACATCAAGTTTCATGTTATTGCTTTTTGTGGAAAAAGAAGTCCATAAACTTGGGTGTATTCCTGGAGCAAGCAGCATCTTTAGGCTACTTTGTGTTTGGTTCGATGCAGGCGAAGTGATACATTTGGCAGAAGAGTCGAGCCTTGTGGAAGCAAAGTGGCTTTCCTGCCATCACCAGCTGAGGCTCCGCTCCATGGGGCCACGGGCAAAGGTAGCCCAGGAGCACAACCTCGGGGGACATCGCAACCCTGCACCTTCCCCCTGCCCTGTGCTGGGGGCCCTTTGGCAGGGGAGCCAGGGATGCCTGTGCAGGGAGCATCCTGGGGAGACCCCTGGGGTTCATGCAGGGGGGAAGGCTAAGCACGAGGGAGGGAGATTTTTGCATAGGGAGATTTTATAACAGAGCGTGCATGTCACTGAGGTTTCTTTCCTGGACAGTTTCTGCCTGTGTTACTTGTTCTTTCACAACCACTCTCTGCCCTTCATAAAATTGGAAACTGTCTTTTGTTAGAGTAGTGCCATGATTATTTTTTTTTTTCTTTTTACTGATAGTTTGGACTTGCTGAGCAAAAGCTAAGCTCATGTTTTTTTTAAGGAAACTCATATTTGTACAGAAGCACAGGGCAGCAGGCACAGGGCCTTCAGAGGTACACCCGAACCTGCACACCCAGTGCCAAGTTCCCACTGGTAAAATACAGGTGCTCGTGCATTTACTGCCTGCACTTAGCAAGAAACTACTCCGTTCCTAGTCTCCTGTCAGTTGGGTTTTCTTCGCTGTGATCAGACTTGGTTGTCAACATCTTAGGACTGGAGCATTATAGCCCCTTAAAAGGGTTTTACCTCAACTGAACTGTGAGACATTTCATAACCTTTTGTCTCTCCTAAAATGATAGAGGGTCACTTTACAGGAACATTCATTAGGATATAGTATTTAGGATGTGAAGCAAAATGCATTCAAATGCTTTCACCAGGTTTGGGACAGATGGGGGCTCTTTGTAGGGAAAAAAAAACCCAAACCAAAAAACCGGCACCAAAATCCAGCACTAGAGGAATAAAGACAGAGGCATTCTAGCAGAATATATAGGTTTTAGTAAAAGACTGAAGCGAGGTTTTTGCACATCTTTTGTGTGAATTGCAATCTATTGTAAGAATTGACGGTAATAAAATACCAATGGTAATCACTGTGTAAATTCCCTGCTTTAAGTTTGTGCATAATGGGCAATACATGGCAGTACCAATTATCCTGTGTTCTCCATTTGCAGAGGTAGCACTAAGGATAATGCTGATGTTCCTCATTGCAAATTCTATTATCTCTAAAAAGAAACAGTTAATTAACCCCATAAAGCCATTAGTAGATCATTCTTAGTATTTAAGAGACATCTGGTTCTGGGAGAGATACTTTTGCCAGTAGAAGCCAGCAAGATTAGCTTCAGGTTGCTCAGAGAAGGTGGCTTCATATGACCAAATAGTAAATAACAGACTAAGTAACGTGTTAATGATCAGCATTAGGTAGGAAGGATACTCTTGAAAGGTGTAATCATGGCCAGAAATCTCAGAAAATGGAATACAACATACTTATGTGATTCTGTGGCATCCATTGCGATATCTCTGTAAGATAGTAAATTTTCATGCAAGTTCTTGCCCATTCAGAATAATATAACTGTGGCAGAAGAATGCCTTTGAGTCAACGTAAATGATAGAACCACTGCATATTTAATGTTTTTAGACAATGCGGAATGTGAAGTCTCTTTATACTTGTTCGCTCAAATGAAAGAAGCATTTTATGTTCAACCTAACCTCAACTTTACATAAACAGATGCCTTATCACGAGGATTAAATGACATCAAACAACCAGAGAAGTGGATTTGATAATTATTCCTTTTGGGCAGGGAGTAAAACTGCCCAAAACCCAACTATGCCAAAGCAAAGAAAGGCAAACTGTAAAAATAAACTGGGCAATGCTGATTGTATGAGTAAAATAGATAGTGGTCACTATATATTTCTTTAAGATTGTACTTGCAGTTCTTCCAAATAGCAATTTAAAAGCAGTATGGTTGGCTCGGGGTCTCTGGGTCACAACACTAGCTCTGCTTCCCCAGAAGGTGCCCCTGTACACCCAGTGAGCCCAGTTTCCCCAAAACAGCCTGCGTGCCACCATTGTGTCCCCCCTTGCCCCCAACCTGGCACCTCCAGCCTGCCTCCCCTCATCCTCTTAGCCCTTGTTCTGATCCCATTGTATTTTTCTTCTGCATGGGAAGTAAGGCATTCGAGATGTCAATTTGAAATTTTTTTTTCTTGCTTTTCTTTTTTTGTAAAGCTGCCATCAACTACTTATAAATGATTATATAGATGCTGGAGGAAATTAATCCGCTAACCCAATAAAGAGACTAATATGTGGCTCATTCGCTCTCCCTTTTCCTGTCTTTCTCCAAAATCAATTGGACACTGCCTACTGATGCCTGCTTAATTCCCAGATGTTTCTGAGTGGATCAAATATGTCATTCAGAACTTATTATACTCCACCACCCTCCAAAAAAAAGAAAAAGAAAAAAGATGCAATTTCTCAAGGTTAAGTGATCATTAAGGCCTGACTTGACTTAAACTCTTGTAGCAGAAAATGATTTTTTTTTCTCCCAAGGGATTTTAAAAGTTACTGTATTTAATGCATTGTGGGGAAATATGATGAATTTCTGTAAAACTGAATAGAGACCTCAAATCTGTAAGTGAATCTTCTAATTTGTGCATAGTACCCACTCTCTCTAAGAATTCCAAATCTGTAGGCTTTTATAATAGTGCATACAATATTTATTTTTTTTTTTAATCAACTACATCCCTTTGAATTTTTCAGGTTTTGCACTTAACACTGATATTCCTTCTCTAGGGTCAGCTCTCCTGGTGTCTTCCTTCTTCCCTTCCAGTTTCCTCATCTGTCACTAAAGCTTTGTCCTTGGGCCACTTTTGCTTTATTATTTCTTGATATCATTGGCCAATTTAATTAAGTTTTAGTAACTTCTCCTTGGGGAAGAATCTTGACTCTGCATGTTCAGCCTCGACCTCTCCGTGTGTATTCAATCTTCCATCTTCATCTGCCCTGTCAGCTTTTGTTTGTGAGTAATCTGCCAGATTTAACAGAACAAGAAGTAAGCATCCAAAAACAGTTGCTCCAACAAGTCTGACCACCTGTCCCCTGCTCAAAGCCATTCCATGACCTTTATTTCCTGTATTATCTTTACATTTGTTTCTCCCTTCAAGGTACTTCTCAATTTAACTGTGTCCTATTCTTGGCTCCTTTCAGTTTTCCATTTCCCTCTTCTCTTCCCTCCAGCGCCGCATTTAAGCATGTCTATCTCATCCCTCCTGTTTTCTCTTCCTCCCACCCTTGCTGTGATTGTGCCAAGCAAAGTCACACTGAAGGATATGCAAGTCAAGATTTTCAGGTTCAGCAAACTACTATCCAAAATGATTAGTAATTATCAGAAATCCTCAAAAGTATACAAATCACAGTTTACATGCATTTACAGGGAACAGCTCTGTCCTGTGACACAACAGGGTGATAAGAGAAAAAGAAGCAGTAATGAGAGCATGGGGATAACATGCAGGTCAGCATAAAGCTTTCTGTTTCTTATAATATCTGCCTGTTTTCTACCCATCTGCACAGACATACCAGGGAGTGGAGCTCTGAATAGGACACGCAGATCCTATCCATCTGCTCCAAGTCAGTATAAACCTCTTCCTCCTACACAGGAAGAAGAAAAAAAATTATAAGGGACTCATGAAGTAAAAAAACCCCAACCCTGAGTGTGAGTGGTTTGCATACAGGTCAGTGACTTGGGTGCTTGTCTCACCTTGAGACACAGCACCAGAGGAGAAGTTCTCATGTTGCTCATAAGTTGAGCCCCTGTGAGAAGGACTAATCAAGCACTTTAAAAACTGGCAGCAAAACTATGACATGGTTCCTCCACAGCTTGCTGTGAGGCAAAGTAACACCTTTGTCCCTTCCTTGCAGCAGATGAAAACAGGGACGCAAAACATATAACCTGCCAGAGCAGTGCTGGTGCTAGGCTTTCATTCACCCGGTTTTCAAAATCACTGTCAAAAGGATGCTTAAAGGCCACCAAACTGGTACTGCAATTAGTAAGTTAGCGATGGCTGAGGCTGGCCACTTAGGCTTTGTGCTCTGCACGCCAGTATCCTAGGCGTCCAAGCACTGTACCTAGTGTGGTGTGTAAGCAAACATCTCTCAGACTTCCTTTTTTTTCCTCGGATGCACACATAATTAATGCTAGTGATTGCTCTACCTCATTGGTTTGGGATTTTTTTTTTTTTTTAAGCTAGTAAATCCTCTGATATATGAGTTGTGACTTTTATTGATGTTTTCAGAGTATCTAATATAGTGGGGACCTGCTGAACTGTAGATACCATCATATTTTTATCAGCAATAATAATGATGTTTGTTTATTGAAAAGCTGCCTTCTGTGGCCAAAATGGAGATCACTTCTGCCACATTTTTTTGGGCAGAATTTTTACTTTATTTGGGCTTTAATCTATTGACTCTGTCTTTAGAATACACATGCCAGCATTCTATTCACTTTATGTTGAAAGAGCCCTTTAAAAATTAAAATAACATTTTAAAAAGGAGTATCAGAAGCAGTAGAAAAAATAATGGATGTTACTGAAAAACAATAGCCATCTGGATGTTTCTGCTCTACCACCTGTGTGTACAGTTTATATGGGCTATTCATTAGAGAAAGACCTTGCTCCTGTCATTCCTCTCTTCAAGATGATGGTAAAAAACTGTTTAAATACAATGCTTATTTTACTGCACGAAGTTTAGAAATAAATTACTATTTTAGTGTTCATACGTAAAATGCTCTGTGTCTTATAATCTGAGAGAAGGAATTCTCCATGTAGGGGAATGACTGAGTTGTACTGAGCATCTGCTAGAGCATCCCTGATGTGAGAAGCATATGGAAATGCACCAGATAGGTCACGTTTGCCATTAAAAAAAATATCTCAATGCATATTTTTGCTCTCTGTGATTGCGTGGTGAAAAGCAGGAGAAAGCAATATGGGAGAAGGGCTGAAAAGGCAATGCGAGGCTGGGTCTGAGGTAGTGAGGGAGGGATACTGGAGCGGCAGAAATTGGGAAGGATGAAGAAGCAGGGTCTGATGTGTAGTGAGGGAGGGATACTGGAGCGGCAGAAATTGGGAAGGATGAAGAAGCAGAGTGTCCTGCTGTGAGAGGGGAGGTGAGCCCAGCAAACCGGGAAAGAGGAGAGCTGAGGTTGGAGCAGTGCAGCACCCAGAGCAGTTTGGGAAGAGCAGTGGTATGGAGGGAAGGGCTGATGCTGCGGGCTCAGGGAGTGATGTCACCCCACCGAGGGGACTGCCTGTGGGTTGTTTGTCCTCCTGTTCTTTCTGTGGTTTGATACTAAGAAGGTGACTTCCTAGTGTTTTGACCACTGTAGTACCTGGCAGCTTTAGGTCTTTAGAAGGTGTTCCAGAAGACATCCTCTGGGCTGGGTATGAAAGCACATCCCAAAGTGTGCAGCCCCGTGGGGTTGTTACCTGATTGCTACACAGTAATGATGTGTGGAGATAACTTGTCTCTTCCTCCTTCGTGTGATTTTCTTCTCATCGGTGTCTCCGGCTGTTGGTCTCTGTCTCAGGGCTCTTGCGAGCACCCAGAGCAGTCGGCACCTCCAAATCTCTGTATTGCGCTCCCAGCTTTCCTCATTTCATAACCCATCTCACCCCTGAATAGAAAGGAGTAAATAGGTCATCCTGGCATGGTGCACTACATGATGCAAGCTGACATAACGGGATGTGTTTGGGTGCGTGAGTCACAGTACATCAGAAGTTCCTGATGCTGGGACCGATGCTGGGCAAGCCCTGCCTGCCAGGAGCATGGCCCCAGGCTTGCTGTGGCGGGAGCTGGGAGCTCAGCAGATCTCCTGTGCTTTTTGAGAAAAATATAGCCAAATGACTTGTCCTCACTCTTGTAGCTTTATAATAGTAATAAAAAATAAAACCCATGCTTTTCTTTGTGAGCTGGGAAGGAAGGGGGAAGCTGGGATTTAAAGCATCCCGTGTCAGGTTTCGGTATTTGTACTTTAATCTGGGGATGGGCCAGGAGTCAGCCCATATACACTACACTTAAAAGGATATAATTGAAGTGAAAGTTAGAAAAAAGAACCCCCCCACAGGTTTTTATGTTCTCAGACTTTGATATCCTTCTCTATCTAACCTATCCAAAAATATTTCCAATTAAACTGGCAAGAACATATATGTGCGGTGATGGGATTCGGCACCAATAAGGAGTCCAGCTGGTGATTTTCTCTAGTATTAATGAAGCGTGATTCAGGTTTACCAGAAACCTTGTCATTGCAGGAATTCTTCACAAGGGAGATAGATGTCTTATGTGTTTACCGGTGGGTACTTATGAGAAATACTTGGAAATTAAAATGGTACTGTGTTAAAGCAGTGTTACACCTGTACCCATGCTCTTCTAGGGAAACAAGCGAGGGCAGATTTGTGGAGTAATAACTGCATTTACAAAATTATATGCAGAGAAGATACTTCCTCGTCTTTAAAGGCAAACTCTGGTTTTAACTTTCCACATCATATTGTCTAGACGGTAAAGAATCATTTGGCTGGCATTTGGTCAGCAAACTGCTTCCCTGTGTTGTACCTCCCTTTCAGCAGTATTGCGAACATGCATTATGTTATGCAGATTTCAGGGAAAGTCCTCTCCCTGCTTGAATTGTCTCAAGCATGTGATGCTGGTATCGGTGGGTTCAGCTCAACCATAGAAATGGTCAAAAGACAAGTCAGCTTTGGAAAAAAAAGGACATTTTCCTCCTTCCTTTTTAATCAGGAGAAAGAAACCCGACTTGGCAATTCCAGTGTGTCAGGTTTCAGACACAGTTTTGATGCCGGGGCAGAAGCCACAGCTCTTTGGAGAACTATCGGCAGGAGCTGGCTGCCGGCTGCAGTCGGTCATGAAGCTCAGTAGAGGTTTTCAACTCGTGAAGGTGCAGGAGCAGGTGATGGCAGCGAGGTTATGTCCCTGTCATGGAATCATAGGATCAGTTAGGTTGGAAAAGACCTTTGAGATTGTTGAGTTTAGCAGTTAACCCAGCACTGCCAAGGCCACCACTAATCTGTGTTCCTAAGCACCACATCTAGACGTCTTTTAAATACCTCAGGGATGGTGACCCCTCCACCTCCCTGGGCAGCCCGTGCCAGTGCTTGGCCACCCTTTTGGTGAAGAAATTATTCCTAATACCCAATCTAAACCTCTCCTGACACAACTTGAGGCTGTTCCCTCTTGTTCTGTCGCTTGCTAGGTGGGAGAAGGGACCAACCTTCCTGCCTGCAGCCTGTCGGGTAGCTGCAGAGAGCGATCAGCCTCCCCAGCCCCTCCTCTCCAGGCTGACCCCCCCAGCTCCCCCCGCCCTCCCCCCCGCCCCCCCTCCCCCAGCCTTGTGCCCCAGCCCCTGCCCGGCTCTGGACACGCTCCAGCCCCTCAGGGTCTGGCTGGGGCTGAGGGGCCCAAACCTGAGCCCCGGCTCCGAGGGGCGGCCGCACCAGCGCCCAGCGCAGGGGGACGGGCGCTGCCCTCTCCTGCTGGCCACGCTGCTTTGGACACCAGCCAGGGTGCTGTTGGCCTCCTGGGCAAGCTGGGGGCTCATGTTCAGTGGCTGCCCACCAGCCTTCTCCCGCCGTGCAGCTCCCAGCCACTCTGCCCCAGCCTGGGGCTGGTGTGCCCCATGGGCAGGGATGGCACTGGGCCTGGTTGAACCTGGTACAACTGGCCGCGGCCCATCGATCCAGCCTGCCAAATCAGAGAGCCCAGCATACTGATAAGCCATCAAGTCGTTAAAGCCCATTTCAAATGGAGTCACTTCAAATGAATGGAAATTAATGGAAAGGGATAATGGAAATCATTGGCTTCAACAGAGATATAATGTATTTAGTTTACATGTGTCTTAATGGAAATTGATGATCCTCATTTTGAATTTAATGGAATTCCTGCAGTCTTATTGCAATATAATAGAAAATAATATTCTGTAATTGAAAATCAATTCAGATAATTCCTATTAATAATTAACACTCCTATCTTAGAATCGTCTAACATCTATAATTTAGTGCAAGGGGAAGAAGTACATCTGACAGTGAGGTGAGGCTCAGCTCTGGATTTCAGGTGTACGGTCTGCTGAGAAAATACAGAGCTGAGCTGCTCTTCCCAGGGCTGGGAGCGAGCAGCTCCCTGGATGTGAATGGACGTGCTTGGGCTCCACGGCGTAGTCACCCACTCTTTGAGATGCTTCCTGGTTGCATCTGACCTTCTCCCTACAATGTTAAGTATAGAGTACATTTGCATGCGATGTGCATTTAGGTATCAGATCAAGAGAAAACCCCTCAGAGCTGCCATACCTCAGCGCTTAATGCCGGCAGAATTTGAGCACTGATTGTGTGAACTGAATTAAATGTGGATTGAAAATGAAGTGCAGGTTAAGGTACCCCTTCGTCCCCTTAGTCTGCAAAAATCCCGGCATTAGCATCAGGCAGACTTGCTGCATCTTGTGTCCAGCTCAATCCTTTTCCATTTAACTTTTCTCAGGTGGATTGAGGACCCAGGCTAACGGTGGGGGTGAAGAGATGAGCCAAGGTCCTGACACCCTCATATTCCCAGTGCTCTAGAGCCATGGATTAGGAAGGAACGAGGACTTAAACTTTTGCTGTTTCATTTTTCTAAGTTTAAAAGGATGATGTGTATCATCTATAGTGAGTGGATTTCTCCAGGCCCTTGCAGAGTGCGGGCATTTCATCCTCAACTAGACATGTACAAGAAATGTGCCCCTGACCCACCTCATTTTTTTTCATTGACGCTTGAGGGAATCTTGCTCACCCACGGGTGTCTGCACAGGTCAAGTCTACCACTAGTCAAGATAAAGCCTGTGCTGTTCCCTGTCTGTATGTCTGCATCTCCTAGCAGCTGTTTAAGTGTTTAAAGCCATGTGCTTTCTCTAGACGTATGGAAGTGGCAACACACACTGCAAACCTTCCTGCCCGTGACGAGACAGGATGGCAATGCGGTCTTTGCCGCCTCTGCAGTCCACGTGGACTTGCTAAAAGGATAACTTTTACTTGCAGTATGATTGCCTTGTAAACTTATGGGGGGAAAAAGCCTTTCTGGCTGCGTGCTGAGATCCACTGTTGCACTTGATTCCTATTCTGAAAACTGGCTATTAGAAAAATAACAAAACCCTTCAATTTCCCACCACCTGTTTCTTCTTTTCAGATAGTATGAGTGGGGCAGGGGATGTATATCAGGGTCCAGATTAAAAATCTTGCTCTGTTTGGGGAATTAGGCCAAGCTCAGTGAAGGCCTGGGAGTTTGCTTTGTAGGAGGAGAGAGCACAGCACTTCACTGGATTTGGCTGTTAATTTCCCAATTCAGTGAACAATTGTGTTCCCGAAGAGAATGGCAGTACAAAATGCATTTCAGCTGATAAGTAATGGCACTATATTTCAAGTATTTTAATTGAGCAGCTTTTTCGTTCAGGAGACTTGTACATTAGCAGCATTTAACAGTACAAGCACCCATTTTCCATTTCATTTTTGAACTACCAATTCTAAATAATTAAAAAATAATTCCCCTGAATACAACTTTTGTCAGTTTTTACAATGAGATTATTAAGCAGTGTCACTTCAGCAGTAGCTTTCTTCCTAATTATACATTCAGGTCCATAGAAATCCTCCTTTCTTTTTAATTACTCTTTGACATTTGATCTACATAATTTTATGGCTACCAGTCATTGTTTTTTTCTATTTTTCCCCCTATTTTCTCCATTAAACTGATACACTGAGTTGCTTCTCTCTCAGAAATTTCCAGTATTCTTGACTTTTAGAATGGCTATAGAGCAAAATCTATCTGCTTTTACACTTGAGCTTGAGAGGGAGACTTAAAATATTGCGTGTAGGTCTACTTCAGCAGCCGAGTCTAGAGAACTCTTTGTTCTTTTAAAGAGGGAGTTGGTTTACGTCACTTAGGCTGCTCTGCTCAAGGGGAGAAATATCGATCTTGGCCTGTCAGGAGATAGGGATCTGTTCCTGGATTGCCTGTGTTTACCAATGGTGGTAGCAGGTATTAAAATTTATAAATGATGAAAAAAAGCTAATAATGATTACAGTTTTACTTAGTGAATTCTAACTCCATGAGGAAAAAAAAATCTGGTTCACAACTGACTGCACTGTATAAAAGTATCATTGCTCTTTCTAGCGGGCTGGGGCTCAAAAGGGAGGTTGCTTTGGCTGCAATCCATCAGGATGCTCAACATGAGAGCTGCTTTGCTCTGAGTGCTGGATCCAAGGAAGGAGACTTGAGTGTTTACAAAATCAGTGTCAGACAGCCAATGCTTAGACTCAGGGGTGAAATCCTCGGTGGCTGGTGTCCCCGTGGCACTCCTGTGGGGGTTCTGGAGCGTGGGGCAGGACTGGGGCATGCTTGCAAGCTGAACAGGGGTCTCCTGCCACTGATGTGCACCCACCCAGGGCTGCTCTTTGTATCCAGTGGTTGCTTATACAAAAGTGGCTTGTGGGTAGAGAATAGGACCTCACATTTGTCCAGTGAGGGGAGCATCCTGTTGTCCAATCTCAATGTCTCATTTCCTTTTGCGTTCACTGTTATCGGCACATCCACAGTTATTTCATGTGAGTGGCTCAAGTTCAATGCTGGTGTGGAAGACTCTGGGATCTTAAATGCCCCTGCAGCCTGGAAGCAGCTGGAGGGTTCTGGCCTCCAAACTGTGTACCCCAACCCCTGCTCCACGGCTCGGGGGAGCTCTGGCTTTCCTTGGCTCAAGCAGCTTGGGAAGCTTCACAACTTGAGACCCACAAATGTGTCTCCAGGATTAGGCAGTAGCTGAAAGAGGATTTTCAGGGATGCGGTCTTACACATTGGTACCTAAATACCACTGAAGTTTGTTTTGGTTTGTTTTCTAAAGGGCTTAGCCTGGAGTTTAACAAGAACTTGCTATTGAGCTTACTGATATCAGGGAATTATTTATGAATTCCAACTTAAATGTTTCTTCTGGATCCCTAGACAGATATTTCTCACTCACCTTCCTCCCATTTCAAACAGCAAATGGCAATAATTTAATTGTGAAACCTCAATTTCAGCAGGTACTACTTAGCATAGTTAGTTCTTTTTAAATAAGGTGTGTTATCTGTTTAATTAGCATGAAGAAGGATATTATTTTAATCAGTGGGATAATTTGAAGTATCTTGCCCCAACTGATGTGGATAATTCTGTCAGTCTGAAATTTGTGTCCTGTTTTGTATTGTTTTACCACCTGTTTAATTCAAAGGCACACAGACGTTGTAGAAAGCATTTATGCATGTGTGTGCTTAATATAGTCTATGTGTAACACCGCATCGTGTGGAGGATCTTTAAAGTAGGACAGCATCAAACACTGGAGAGAGTGTGATGAGCTTGCTACAGACTAGCATCTGTATAATATCTCTTTAAATGCTTATCTGGAAATGTAAAATAAACCATTCTGAGCAGAAAACTGACATTCCTTGAAAAACAGGGAGGAAAAAAAGAATAATTGAAATAAAAGTATAACGTCTGCTTTGAAATATTCACCACAGTAAAAGGAAGAGTAGCTGTAGAAACTTCAGAGGGAAATAATTCAGTAGGAAGTTTCAAAGACTCTTTAGATGGTAAAGTTATAAACTTTTTTTCCCTTGAGGATGCTGTTGAGGTAGCTGTGTATTATATCATCCCTTATTATTTCTCTGTTGTGTGCTATAACTGTGTATAGTTGCGTGCAAGTCTGCACCCACGCTAATATTTTTAGGTCTTTGCACCCACATGAGTATTTTCTATAGTAAGTGTGGGCAATGCAACTTATTTTGGATGTCTCTCCTAATCTTTGTGTTGCATATTCATATTGCATATTTAAGAATGTTGAAGACCATTTCAAAACCCACACATTTCTGCACCACCTTTCGTCCCAGGTTATCTCTTCCACCAGCAGTGCATGCAGGCAAGGAACCAGGATTTATTAGGCTCTTAAAATATGTTTCTCAGTGGTAGAAAGAATCACCAGAGAGGCAGGATTCAACCAGCTACCATGAAATGAAGCCAGCTCCTCTTCAACGCCCTGCCATGTAACTGCTTCTTTTCATAGAATTAAAGAATCTACAAAAGGAAATGGAAGTAACTCAGGTATAGTTGTTCTTAGAGCTTTGCAAATACCCCTGACATGGTCCCTATAGCAGTTGGGTGGACTGTGGCTAGTCCCTTGTGCAGAAGCTGGCCCTTCCCTGGGACACGCGGGGGCTGAGCAGGGGACATGGGGTGCCAGCTGAGGAGCTGCTGGATGGCGGCCAGTATTTTGGCTGCACGCCCCCACCCGATACCTGCACAGGAGCAGTGGAGCTGTCAGTGCTTTATCTTCACTCTGTGAAACCTTGGAGCAGAGTTTATAGCTCAAAAGCTTGTTTTGAGGGGCTTGACAAGATTGTATCGGGTACTTAGATGCATACATGGCGTATCTGAAAACTGCCATGGTAATTACGGGGTGTGTGTGTGGGGGGGTGTTGATGGGGGCCTCTGCAATAGAAATTTTAAAGGGAACCAACTAGGAGTGTCATGAGAACACAGACCTGTGAGCTGGTGTGTCCTGTGGTACCCATGGCAAGGGATATCATGTTCTCTGTCATTTTTTAAAAAAGTTAATGCCTCGGGCAAGGAGTACAGTAGCAAGGAAATTGATTTACTTTTAAGTGAGCTGATTTTTAAAGGATTTTTAGGTACACATTTTCTGACAAAACACTGTTTAAATGAAAAGTGCCATTTCTGATTCTGTTCTTTCTGAAGTTGGCTCAGGTAAAGAAAAACCTTCATTACCATGCAGGTAAAGAAAAACCTTCATTACCATGTGAGTTAGTAACAGCTTTTCCTCTTTAAGTTGGGCTCAGCTTTAGTGTGCAATAATACTGCTACATGGGAATCATTTTCCCTAGGTAGAGAAAGTAAGATATTTTCCTATTTATAATATTATTTTGCTATGTGCAAGCTGCAAAGTGCAGTAGGGGGTCGGTAATTCCAAATGAACTCGTTACTGTGTATGTTTTACGTGCTGTGCAAGGAGTAAGGCAGGCAGGCCACAGTCGTCCCTGCTCTAGGCTGGGAACGGGTACCAGCTGACCCGGCTGCTTCCACCAGTGCTACCTGGGGTCTTGTGGGCAGGTGAAAGGGGAGAACTGAAGCCTTGGCTTTACCTCCAGCTGCTACATGCAGTGAAGCTCTGAGGTTAAAATCCTAGTAGTAATAATAATCATCTTCATAATCTGCTAGAGAGGTAGTAACCACTACCTTCCCTCCATCCTTCACCCCATACTGTACCTTTCCTCAGAGGCTGTCACTGGTTGTGCGTTTCTCGTCCTGACCACAGCGATGCTGAGCACCCAGTGGGGGAAATTAAAGTTGTTTTTTTCTTACCAGAGAATTGTCTTTCCCTTTAATTGTAATGATGGGACTTTTACGCTTATGATCAGAAATCCAGAGTGATGCACAAGTGATTTGTTTACTTGAGGCAACGGCAGCTGCTGTTAGAGAGACAGCTGCTTGGGAGGCAGCATTTTAAGTGCTGATACTGATAAGGCAAACCAGGACAGAAAACCATCCTGGAAGATAAATGTAGGAGGAAAAAGGTCTTTTGGATATGCTTTCTCTGAAGCGCGTCCGTTTGCCAAAACAGAACCAGCCAGAAGAAACTTATGATCGAAGTGTGTGTCTAAGAAGACAACAAAAGTAAAATGGGAAATTAAGTGTGTTGGGCACCATGCAAAAAGGAGCAATGAAGGGCTCTGAAGTGTTGGATGAAAGCGGCAAAGGAAAGGCACTAAGGTAAATGAAAAGATGAAACAGGCAGCTACCGTGGCGGGGAAAAAAAGGGGGCTCGCTGGCGTACATTTTGGGGAGAAGCAGGACAGATGTTGTTACATTTGTTTAAATAAAAGCAGGCATGTAACCTGCAAATATTCATGCAGAATATGGCAAAAAAAAAAGATTAACTGCAAACAGTAAATAATCAAGTTCATGACGTGGTAGGAGCAGCTGTGCGCCGCTGAGCGTCAGCATCACTAGACAAGTGTAAAACATGGAGGAGACAGACAAAAAGCACGGAGCTGAGTGCATCTCTTAAGGGACAGGAATTAGTGAATAAATGGGACCTTCCAGGTCAGTGAGAGACAGCTTCGAAATGGGTGGAGTTATTCTGGTTTGGGAGAATGTCTCAATGCAGCATATACTGCATTATAATAACCCATTTATGCAGGTCAGGCTGGCAAAGGCAAGTGGAATCACAGTTCTGCACGTGGGCAAGAGGTGTAAAACCTGGATAAACTGGTAATAATGGTCTTAATCCTGGTACTGTTGCATAAGGTGATGAAATGCCATATTGTGACAAGTTACAAGGAACAACATGCTGACACCACAAATAAATATTTCTGCTAACTGGCAGTGCACAGCGAGCTCAGCAAGGGGGAGAGTTTGTTCAATTTAATCTTAAAATGTGTATTTATATGTAGGTTTTTTCATGAATCGGGTCCCTCATCAATGATGTTCCTATGCTGTTAGGCAATTCCAGGCAGTCTTACATTACTATAACAAAGGCTTCAGAGAGTTGTTATAAAATATAGTGTAAAGCAGCTGGAGGGAAATGATTTCTTAGGAGATGGGTGAGGGCAGACGACCCTGCTTGGGAGGGAGGGAGGTGCTCGCGAAGCTCCGGCAAAGCTGTCCTCCTCTAATGCAGATCTTCAGTTATGCCAATGGATTGTTTCAGTCTTTCAGATTTAAAATAATAACACGAATGTTCTTTCCTCACAGCTATGAAAAATGTGATTAAGAAATGGTAGATTAGAATTAGTGAGGTTTTATACTGTGTAACTTTTCTGTGGGTAAAAAATTAGCTATTTATTTATTCCCTCCACCCTGCATACTCCTAGTAGGAGTATCACTGCCTGAACACAGCCAAAGTGACTGGAACTGAATCTAATAACAGATCCACTGATTTTAGTAACTAACATTTTCCTTGATGAATGAAGGGAAAAAAAAAAAAAAGGCATGATTCTTAACTGACGGTTTTATGTGCTTAACCCCATGATCATGTTTTTGCTGCCTCCTTGTGCCCCCGAACTCCTGGCATCACATAGGGACTGCGGGATGCACTTACCACTTGTTGAAGAGGGCTGGTCCTCTCTGCTAAGCTGCTGTTCAGCTGCAAATGCTGGCAGGTACTGCCTGTCTTCATGGATTAATCCATAAAAGCACCAATGCAAAATGCTGTAATTTTCTCAGCAATCTGCTTATTGATCGCAACAGGATTAAAGCGCTCATGGGTGAGTGTGGAAGAGAAGGTCTGAGCACAGGAGGGCAGGGATGTACAGCCTGGGGACCTTCCCAGAGGCGAGGAAAAATGCCTTCTGTCTAATCTGTAGTAGAAATTGTTCTCTTCACTCTCATCTAAGAAATCTCGTTAGAGATGAATGTGGCCTGCATCTCAAAGTATGTAACCTTCATACTTCTACTTTTAAAATTAGTAATTCTTGAACATCTTCAAGTAGAATGATGACTCATCAGCTGTTGCACTGCTTAAAGCATTTGGAAAAAGATGTGTTTGTTGAGGAGTGATTTTTAAAATGCATTATTTACAACATAATTATCATCTTTGATATATTTTCTACGTTCAGTGGAAAATGTCAAGCCTTGCTAAACTAATCCACTCTTATTTGAAAACCATATAAAAATATCATCAAAATGGATATAAAAGCCAGTGACCAAAAGTCTTGAGTGTGTTCTGAGTTGTGATTTAAAAAGGCTCGTAGCTATTTGTCATGTTTTTCATATTAGAAAAAAGTAATTGTGGGAAATGAAATTAGGAGAGAGTGCAAATTAAAGAGATGTTTTTGTCAAGCATTTTGAAATCCAGATGTCCCACTTCCATGGATATAGCTGTGGGTGTTCATTCGGCTGAGATGCTGCCCACAAGTCAAAGGGCTCTGCTCCTCCAACTCCTGCACCCCCCCATGAGGTCTCTTGCGCTGGCAGCCCCCAGGGCTTGGCACAGGCAGCACAGCCTGCCCTTGCACTTGGACGGTAGCAAAATGTTTTCTTAGTGCTTCAGGTAAGATTCTCCCACTGGTTTAAAGCTTGTATTCAGGAACCTTTTCATGTCTTTTTTTTTTTTCTTTCTTTTTTTTTTTTTTTCCCTTTGCAAGGTTAGCTATTGATTTCAGACTGAATAATATTTTAAAAAAGGATTCTAGGGGGATAATGAAACAGGAAGGAGCTTTGCTGTGATATATCAACCTATAATCTGTAAATCAATGAAAAACTTTATTTAATGGTTTGAAAACCAAATGAATTCAATCTAATTAACTCTGTAAGCTGTAAAAGATATTTATGAGAATTAAATTTTAATATGTATTTCCTGAAGGCCAGATAAAGTTGTTCTCTCTTAAACAAAGATTGTACCTCCTGTTTGTTTGCTCCCCAGCTCAAAAATATTTTTTGGGGGGAGGAAGAACAGAGCAGAGACAGCTTTCATTAGGAGACTTTCTCTGATGCCAGCTTTCCCCAGCACTAAAGCTCAGCCAGGGCTGTCGTGGTTAGACCCTCCTTGCAAGGAGGGAGGGCACACTGCCACCTGTGTGGGTCCAGACTAGACAAAGATAACGATCCCCTCAAATCTGTTTATTTTTCCTTTTTGTTGTTTGTTCTTATGGATGAATTCCTGTTCCTGTTCAACTTTTGTTTGTTTTTTTTTGGTGGGAGTTTATTCAAAACACTTTTTCATTGTTGGAAAATACTCTAATGAATTCCTTCAGTGCTTTGAGCTCTGTAAATGAGCAACAGTGCTCAACAACAGAATTATTTTATCGTCTTAAGTTTCAGAGGAAAAGCTTCATTAGCAGAAGAAAAACACAAAAACAAACCAAAAAGAAAGACTACACAAATTGATGTAGTTAAATTTTTACTGTAAAATACAAGGCTTGCAAGCGAAGATCCCAGTGCTTTGGAACGAACTTTTCCTTTGGGCTCACGTGCTGTGGCTCAGTAGGGATGGGGCACGGCTCACCTGGCCCCTCTCCGCTTCGGCCTCACAAGCAGTGGAGCAGCGATGCTAAGGAGAGCCACCACGGAATGTGTTGGGAAGCATCAACAGGTCAGATCTCTCTGGGAAAAGCCATAGGTTTTCCTCTCTTACAGAGCATTGAGTTGCGCAGTCCCTCCTTCCTAAGGCCTGAGAGCTTTCAGGATCACAGCTGATGGCTAATCCCTGACTACAGCAGGGCAGATGCAAGGATGGAGTATGAAGCACCATGAGGGGTGCTGTGCTGAGAGCCTCTGCTCAGCTGGGCACAGCCAAGGTGTCCAAAGGGACGGGCTAGGCGTGATGCTGCAGTGCGTTCTGAGCTGGGCACCTCCTCTGGGCCCCTGGAGTCGTTAGTCCCTTATTTTCCCTGTGGCTTCAGGCTGAGCTGTGTCCTGCAGTCTGTAATGCTCGCAAGTATGTATGTTTATATAACGCGCAGGCATAATGTATTTATAGTTTTTGTCACTCTACAGTCAAGCATCTGTTCTCAACTGTGACATGATGTATCTTTTGGCGGAGATTTGGGTGGGTTTGTTCTGAACCAGTGAGCAGATAGCCATGATCTCAGTTGCAGTACGTGCCGATGTACGCTCTGCACTTCACCTCTGGGGAGCATGGCAGCCTGCGATGGAGCCAGCACAGCAGCTCTGCTCTCGGGCGTGCTGGTCTGTTATTTGTGATATTTGCCTGACACCGGCTGCAGTCCTGTCTTGCTGCCTTTACAAATGAAATGGCATTTCATGTCTTGAAAACACAGTGTGGGAGCCTCTTTCTAAATGGTTTCTTGTACTTTATTTCTGTTTTCTTTTCCTAAATGCACCTTGCTCCGCAGCAAGGTGAGCCATGTGCCTGTGCTGTAGAAAATCCCTGTTTCAGTTCGGCACCGCAGGGTAGCCCCCGAGCTCAGAGCGTTGCTTTGGTTTTGAAAACAGTTGGATCAGTTTCCTTAGTGAGGAGGTCCCAGTGCTGGGTACCCGTGCTCAGCAGTGCGCGCCTCTTGGGCTCTGTTTCCACTGGCTGGTGCCTTTGGAGGGCCGGGGCTGGGAGGGATGACACAAACCTCTGCTTAACACAGGAGGAAGAAAAAAGGGAGCCTGGGTTTGGACTCAGGACAGAGTCTGGCTGCTTCTGGGATCTGGAGGTGAAGTGGAAAATGGAGCGTGGGCAAGTGGTGCTGTTCAGCTGCAGTGCCCTGTTCTCATGGCAAGTGGTTCATCATGCCTTTTGCTTTGGTTCTCCACTTCCCATCCAGTTGGTAGAAACGTGGGATGAATGTGTGGAAAGGACTGTGCACACAGTGAAGCTGTGGGGATGGGAACCTTGCAAGTAGCAGCCCCCAAGGGCAAGTCAGCGTGTAGGTAATCATATTGTGCACAGATTAACTTTCAAGGGGATTTTAAAAAAAGTAACTTGAGTATAATGTGCTAAAGGGCAAGATATATGGCTGTCCCCATCTTTTAATACCAATTTCCTATTTTGGCACCCTCTGTGGAGGGGTATCTCATGTGAAGGGGCTGTGGATTGACTCCAGTGCAGAAACACATCTGGCACAGCTGCCATATTTTAAGACAGATCAGACACAACTATTCTCAGTTTTCCATTTACCACACCAGCTATTCAGCTTCAGCATCTTTCACATTTCCTCCTGTATGCGGTAGAGGGATAAGGCATTATTTATTAGGAACTTTAGCAGGACTGGAGTGAGCTGCTCTGTGGGGTGATCTCTTGAGCACAAATAAGAAAGAAAGAGCCTGGCCCAATAAGTGTCAGTGCAAAACACATCACATGAGTGTGAAGTTGCAGAAGCGCTTCTGTAACCGGTGCCTTCGTTTTTGCATTGCATGGCATCCTTGTTGAAAAACAAGAGGTCACGATGGGCTGTTGCTTCAAAGGAGAAAAATAATTATGGAATGTTTTACAGCTCTGTGGTGATCAGATGCACCATGGAGGTGGCGTTCCAGTTTTCAGCTGGCCATCTCAGGGTGTCTCACCCATTGCGATACTTTTAATGCTGATAAATGTAACCTGATTCAAGTTTGCCTGTTGAAGGAAAAAAATTACTCCTCCTTTCCCGAGTGATAGATAAAAAAAAAAAAAAAAAAAAAAAAAAAAAAAAATCTTAGAAAGAAAAGAAAAAAGAATTGCCACAATTTTCAGGGAAAAGTAAATAAAAACAGCCTTCCAGATCTGTGAGTCCATCCAGTCCATTCACTGGTGCCAGAAATTAGTAGTGCATACTCTTTCTTACCAGTTTTACTGCTTAATCTACCACAGGCTATGGCTACTGGAGACTGCTACCTGTCTGTTGGATGCTAAAAGGGAGGTAGCATAAATTTTCAGCTTTTGCACAATTAGACCTGGGAAAAGCATTACCTTCTTAAGGCATTGCTGCACTTTTTTTTTTTTTTTTTTTTTTTTAAATCTTGTTCTGCTTTGAAAACGTACATGATAATACATAATGTCCTTCTCCCAGTTGTTAAGGCATTGGATTTTTCAGGCTGCGCACCTTGCCCAGGATAGTCAGAGTGCTAGGCAGCCACTTCCACTTCTAGATCTCTGTTCCTTGTTTGAAGTGTTGTGTTGTCTAAAGGATTCAGTTGGGGAAAAATCTGCGATTCTTTGCATTTCTCTGAGCTCTCCTAGCTGAATCTCTCATCTCAGTTATTCACTTCAGGTTGCTTTTGGATTTTCTTTTGAGTTTTTCAATTAAATATATATCAAAAGCCTCTTCTTATTCTGACGTATCTTAAAGCTTGTGCGTTCAAGCATTCCTGCTTTCCCTGGCGTAGCTGGCAGAGTTAAGGCACTGGTTTTGTAAACCAATTCAGCAGCTGGCTTTGCATGTGTTATATTATGAATGTTCTGCAGCAGGGAGAGTGTCTTCTGCATTTTTCAGCATCACTGCCCAGCTCTGCACACAAGCACAAAGGATGAGGAGGGTGACGCAAACATGACTGCAGCCCTGCTCTGGTGGGATGTGTGGGATCTGTCCCTGTCCCTGGAATGAAGCAGGGGAAAGCAACTGATGGACGGACAGAGCAGAGAGACTGGCTGCTGGTCCCAGCTGCTGCCAGCCCAGGGAGCTCCGTATCCATTCTCAGACCAACTGACTGTTGCTGGGTGTCCCATTCACCCCAAGAATAAAGGGATAGTGGGTCCTGGTCTGTGTGCGCTGCTGTTTTTTTCAAATTGAATTTCTGGTTTTGCTAAGCTTTCCCCTACCTACAACAGGATGTCAGTCAGGGACAGCCCCTGGTTTTCATCAAATCGCATAGGGCAGAGTAAGAGAGTGCTCGATATAATTGTAGCTATGGGTTTGGTTCAGTCAGGTAGCTGAGCGCACGTTTAGTTTTGTGTGATTTGTTGCGGTGAACTTCAGTGTGATTCTTAATGTGTTTAAACCCCGATTTCTTAAGGTGCTTCAAGTGTGTCTAAGTACTATGGGTATTTATTGTTGTTCTGGTACTTTGATGGTAACGGTAATTTTTTAAAGAATAATTCAACCACTATACAATCAATCATTTTGATCACTTGATAATTTTTATATATTGGAATTATTCTAAAATTTTTTCTGAATCTAAATCTGGGCTGGAAATGAGTGAATCTGAAACAGATGTCTAGCGGTGCTCAGGGGGATGAATGGAACCTCATACCTTACTGAGTTTTAAGGGCAATTGTAGCATGAGATTGTAATAAAAGACGTTTATTTGCTTATTAAATTTATTGAGCAGAGAAAATCGGTACTAAATGGACATTTTTGGGAACTCACCTTGCTAATTTTTTTTAGTCCTTTGTTTGTACAAGAGCAAATTATGTGTTTGCAGATGCATCTAATTTCTTGTCCTGCAGTGAGCATTTAGGGGACAGACTGACCTCAGTCCACAGGTCTGATGAAGGAACCCTGCATTCAGAGCCTGAGGAGAAAAACACTGTATATTTAAAAAAAATAGGCAGTTTGCTTATTTCCCATGAGACTGTACATTATATTAAGGCAGAACGTGGTGCAGATCACAGCCATGACACAAGCTTGTGGACAGCGAAAGCTGACTCGCACATTCTTTATATTAAAACCATAAAATTTCACGATGAGCAGCAGCTCACTTCCATTGCTCTTTCCTGAAGTACGTATGATACCAGGTGAGATCTGAGCCTGCCTCGGGATGTCCTAGGACCTGTGATGGGGTTTAACCTGGGGCTGCAACAGCACAGCAGCGATGCTGCTGCTCAGGAAGCTCCTGCCGGGATCTTACACCTTTGATCAAGGGATTTGCTGTGAATAAAACCTCTGCCTGAAGTGGCCTCTGTGGGTGCCCTTTTGCTTGGTTCAGAAGTGCAGGTGCTGCCTTCCCTTTCCCATGGTGGGCATCCCCCATGCTGCCCGCACCAGCCAGGGCACCTGCCTCCACCCGGGACACAGGCGGTTTTGAACGCAGCATGTAAAATGGGACATCTTGGCTAAAATCTTTTTTCAGTTTGGTTTGCTGTGAATAACCCAGCTTTTATGGTCTTTATATCAAACATGTATTTCATTTTAAGTGGGTTTTTTGTTTTAAAAATGCAGTTTAGTGATAAGTAGATTGTGTTCTCATTTTCTCCTAATGATAGAGCGCAATAATATTCTTAAATTTGCTTTCTCGATTATGCAACATCATTTTGAAATCAGATCTGAAAACATCTTTTTCCTTACCTTCAAACCTTTATCTTCCCTTCCCTTTGATACTTGGTTTTTATTAACTGTATCATTTAATTAGATGTAGGGCATTTTCTAATAGAACTTTTGTGAAGGAGGGTTTTTACATCTGTTTTGTCTTGCACTGTAAATGAAATACGATTTCTCTCATCTTGAAGCTTAATTCAGCATTTAGAATGCACAATGCCTCATTCACACAACTCATGCAATTAGCTCCTGCATACAAGCTCTGATTTTATAAGGTGGGCACCCGTGTACCTTTGGGCATGTTGGTGCTTCTCGGGTAAGGGCCGTTGTTTTCCCTGGCTGGCGCTCTCCTCGCAGCACTGGGTGCAGGCGCCCGCGAGACAGATCACCCACCCTTGCCTCCCTCCTGATGCGCTGAAACAACAAGGTTTTGTTAGAGATGCCACGTCTTGCTGTTTGCTGAACAAACTCGTGTTAGCGGCTAGGAAAGATGGCAAATGGATGGCTCTGGTAAGACGGTCCAAGAGATGGAATGAATTTCCAAAGCATTCTTGGACAGGAGGTTTGACTCTGCTCAGCAAGGGGGGGTGTCAGTCCCCGGCCTCCTTGCTACATGTGCCAGCATGGGGCTGGGATCTGTCCGGTACGACTTGCCAGCATCAGCCCCCCAGGCTGGCTGTGGCCACTAAAACCTAATGATAAATAATTATTTCCGTAATGAGAATTACTCCAGTGGCTGTGGTGAGCTTGCAGTTGGCTGTGAGGGTGATTTTTTTCAGGTCTGGGTGGATGCTGATGGGAAGGAAGGTTTGACCACCTGGTGCTCCAGAGCATCCCCATGCAGGGGATCCAGCTCCTGCATCTGTGCAGGCAGCAAGGCGACCTGGCCAGGTCTGTCTGCAGCGCCTGCAGGGAAGGAGAATCTTTCTCTGCTTTTCGACTACTGTTAATGTTCCTGTTGTTTTATGCTCTAGCTTTCTTTGTGATCCTTTAAAAAAAGAGCGAATGCTTTGTAATAGTTTCAGCAATTAAAATCACTCTATTACCTGCAGAGAAAGTGGTCACAGACATTTCATATTCTCAGGTGTCTGCTCGAAGAGCTCCCTGCGAGGGCTGGTTGCTATAGAAGTCCTCACAGAGTGGCATATTTATGGAGAAACTTGCAGGGGTTCCTAATAGTCTGTGAAATCTCATCCAGCCAGGCTCTTGTGCAGGCTGTATGTCCCAGCTGGCACCAAACCACTCCGATGCGAAGCAGTCCTGCTCCTGAGGATGCTCGGTGTGAAGGTGGATAATTTCATCCTCTTCAGCAGGTGAGGTGTGGTCTGAAACCAGTTATAGATTAAGTTCAGCTTGTGTTTCAGCTGTAGGGGGGATAAAGAATTAGTTTATATACATACTTGAAAAATTAGCAACACATGAAAAATCTTAAAATAAAGCTGGCTATTTGATGATAGGTTTGCATTTAAAAATGGGAAGGATTATGAGTTTGAGTTATATTTATTACAGCACACTAGAAGCTAGATCAGTGCTAAAGTGCACCCTCAGTATAAAGAAGAGACAGTTTTGAAGCTCTGTTTCAAATTACAGATGTAACTTCCAACTGAATGTTAGGCAATGATCGTTAAGATGAAAAAAAAACAAAGATGAAAATGGAGTTGGTTAAATAAATGTGGCATATAAACTGAGCAGGTAGTTGTGAACATGGAGCTGAAGTCTGTGTGACCGATGCCTCTGATAGTTAAATATTCATGGAGGTACGCCGTGCCAGCAGCTTCAGAGGTGTAAATCCAAGAGCTTCTCAGGAGTAAAGCAGCCTGACTGGGAAGAGTCAGGATAGGGCCGGAGGCAGACGAGTACCGCTGAGGATGTAGAAGCAAACCACGAGTACCAGCACGCTGTGGGGCTTGCTCAGTCTGGGCTGAGCATCTGCCGGGGCAGCACCGCACCCTGGGACTGCCCTGGGCTGCTGATCCTCCCTGTGGCTCTGGGTGCCAGGCTCTGGGTGGAAGCCACTGCCTCAGCCCCTGCACTCCAGGGTTACTCGAAAGTCACGAAGGGTCCTGTGACACCTCGCTGCTGTCCCCAGATGCAGCGCCAAGGCAGCCGAGCACCAGGAGGTAGGTTGAGGATGAGGGACCCACCTGCCTGGCCGCAAGCTGGGCCATTTGGTAATGGATGTGGTAAAGGAGAAGACAATATAGCTCCAGGCAGCTGGCGGAGAGGGAGATGGTGGCAGCGGGTAATTGAAGAGTGGATAGCATGTCGTTTGTAGGGGGGACTGTGACGTGTATTTGGAGTGAGGCTGTGTGGAGGAAACCAGAAGCTGCCCAGGATCGATGGGGCTCACTTGGTGCCTGTGCCCAGAGCCACCCAAAGAGCCCTGACAGCCTGAAAGTCAAGTGCTCTTTCCTCCAGCAGTCTTGGTGAACGCTACGGGCTCAGGAGTCCAAAGCACTCCTTTGCGGAGGAGAGGGCAGGAAGGTCTGACAGCTCTCTTCTCCATCAACGCAAAAGGTGGAAGAGACATTGTTTAAAGCATCTGTTTCAGTATTTCTGAAGCTGTTGCTGGATTCGTTCCAGCTGAATCTAAATTGGAAGGTGTTGCAAGTGCCAGATGGATCAGGGATATGTAACAGAGAAATATGAAAGGCTTGGAAATATAGGCAATATCTTTAAAGAAAAACACAGAAAAAGAAAAGCTTATCAGGCCTTGAAGGGAAAAAAACAAAGACCTGGTCTCGGGGGGGAAAGAGGGGCATGAAAGGAGCCATGACAAAGGATACAGTTAGCTATTAAGCAGGTTGAAACATTTTCAGTACCGTCTTTTGGTCTAAATGTACCTGGTTTACTGTTGTTGAGCACTTTTGCTCTATTTATTCCCATTAGTACTGCTGCAGCTTCGATGAGTAAGAGGAGTGAGAAACAAATTCATTTTCCTGCCTGAGCCGTGGCCCTGGCCTCGGAAGCTCTGCTCCTCATCCTCTCCCCCTCGTGCTCTGCGAGCTGCTCCTCCCTGCTTGTTCCACATGAGACAGCTCAGGGACTTGAGCTTCTCTCCAGTCACCTACTGCTCCAGCAGCTGGGCTTGCAATTTCTGTTTGAAAACTGGTATTTCAATATAATTCCTTAAGAGAAGATGCAAATGATTTTGTCTTGTTGGATGACAAGAAAATTGCAATTTCTGTGAAAGACCATCGTTGTTCTTTGTTAGCTGTTATAAATTGGACCTGTGAATGCACGTCATAGCTGGGGTTACGCACGTTGCCACCCTGAGATGAGCATAGTTGATGATACTGTATTTATAAATAGCTGCTTCTTGAAGATCTGCTTGTTTGGTCAGGTTCACCAAAATGAGAGAAACTCAAGCTCCATGTCATCTTTATCCTTGGCTACCACTGATGCCGCCTCCTACGATGCTTTGGCATAATGCTATTTCTGCTGGAAGTGATGTCCTTTCTATTGGGGTGACATAAACAATATTTCCGAGAGAGGCACTTTATTTAAAAAAATGAAAAATAAAAAGCAGGAAGCAAATGAAAACTCCTGCTTGAAGGGTATGGCAGGGCTTGTTCTGGAGGGGTCTTACCATGTTGCCACAATTTTTTTTGAAATAACCCTTCGCAGTGGTTTTTTGCTCCTTTTTGAGTGTACATGTGTGTGGCATGCCACAATTTCATTACGTTATTAATGCAGAGTATGAGGAAGACCCATGTGAATAGCTGAGCTACATGACTGACTTGGTTTTGATGCTTTCCAGTCTTGTACAGAAACAGATTTGGCAAAGGACCTGTATCGATGGTTCCTAACTCTGGGTGCAGTCCGTCACTTGACGTCCAGGCATTGCGAGGGTTTCTCCGACAGCTGTGCCGGGGCAGAGCTGTATGAATGCCCTCAGTACTGCTTGCTGAGTCCAGCTGGGACCTTCCTCCATGTGCAGGAGGGTCTTCTGGCCTGGGCACCTCCTGGCCACGAGCGGCTCTCCCATGGTGGGACGTTCAGGTGATGGTGCTGAACCTTGTCAGGTCTGAGTCTGTGCTGGACATGAGAGCTTGAGGGAGTGGGGAGGGCTGCGATCTACATGGAAGCCTTAGGTGTTCAGTCTTCTAATGGACCTCGGCATGGCTTGGTGACCACCCACAGCACGTATTTCAGAAAATGAAAGGATGTTCAGATTTCCAGCAATTTTCATTTTGTACGTTTTTCTGCTGGGCAGAGGGGGGGGGTCAAAAAGTGACTGTGTGGCCACTGGACAGAAGCCCCAGCAGAGAGCTGCCGTGTACCACATGCTTGGTTCTTGTGTTTCCAGGGTTATAGAGGTTTCCTTGTCCTTTTTGAATACTGAACTTCAAATGTATTTTAGGATATTCTTTATGTTCATTCAATATGATAGAGCAAATGTCATTTGAAATAATACTGTGCACTCCAAAAATAAGGTTTGTGTTTATTGGAGATTAACAAGATGGTCTCATCTCATCAGCATTGCTCCCACACGTACGTTTTGGGCAGCATCCACAGGGGTTGTTATCCAAAAGCAGAATACCGCACAGAGGTGTTTACGATGATGGTTACTGCAATAGATAAATCTGATTTTTTAGCAACTGCAGTAGATTTACGTTAAAATTCTGAATTATGTTGAGCGCACATCACAACAGAATTTGGCTCTAATTTGGTATTCATCCTGAATGAAAGTCATTAATAGCAATTATCTCTAAGAACAATTTTCATGAGTCTATTCCAATTTTCAGTGAGTGTCCCTTCTGGAAAAAAAAAAAAACTCCCTCTGAAATATATCGAGACTGTTTTTCATGCAAATAATTATTATTTGCTAAATTCCTCTTTGTTGGTATTGCTGTAGAAATCATGGCACTGTCATCAAGACTATATATATATATTTTTTACTTTCATTTTTATATTGTATGTAGTACTGTGTCCAGTATTTGTACATGAATTTGTCAATACCACCAAAAGAGTAAATGTATTGTGGTTCCAACCATAACTGTAAAACTTGCTATTGCGGTTGTATTTACAGAAAGTAGAGAGCAACTCTGTGCCCCATGGTGCTGCTCTGGGCATGTCAGCAAAGCGCAGGTGCGGTGGCTGGCCTTGGCCAGGGGCAAGACCTGTCCCCAAGCAGTTCCCAAGTGTTTTTAACTCCACCTGCAGTGCTTATCTTGATCAAAAATTATTATGGTCTGACCAGCAGGTGGAAGCAGAGAAAAAAAACCTCTCCAAGGCTCTTGCATGTTTCCATGCTGTTCACAGAGAAGCTGTTTTCTTATAAAATTGCAAAGCATTTTAGGGGATACAGAATATGGTATAATTTGGGTGGGCCCTACATCTGAACCATATCAGCCCGACCCACGTGATTTTTAACACTGCTTCCTCTGTCATTGATCATTACCAGTGGGGTATTTTTTTTCCCTTTTGTCTCATTTTTCCCTACTTCTTTGCATCATAAGCAACAGGAAAGCAAATTTATGCTTAGACCCTATTTTTTTTGTTGCTATTTACTAAAATGAGTTGCCGGTTCCCTGAAATATAAAAGACCTTTGTTAAGCATCTGGCACAATGTTAGGTACATAGGTTCAATGTTTAGTCAAGCCTACTGTGGTAAAAAAGGTTGGCAGCACCAAGATCAGCTTTAGTTGTTTAGGACCATGCGGTATCTCTCTTAAAGCAGTCTTTTAGTAAATGGATACTTGGCTACTAGACTAGAAAGCACTGTTGCCTTGTCCTGTCCACAGCTCCCTGTCGGCTCCTGTAAATAAATAAAAAAGGTGAATGCTTGCATTGGTGCGTGGCCCGGGGTATGGTGTCGTGTGAGGGCTTGCAGCCAGTGCCTACCAGGGCTGTAGGCTCAGGTGTCCCTTCGGGCAGGGCTGCAGGCATCGCAGGTGGCTGCTTGGGCTCGCGGGGCCGTGCACAGCGCTTTGCACGGGGAGCCCGGCTCACGGCGAGGCTCCACAGGGGGCTGGGGGTACCGCGCTGTGGTCACTGGGGCTGAGGTGGGCTTCAGTGGTCATGGTGTGGGGTCAGTCAGAACTGGAAACCCATCTCTGTGGCCCACGTTGCCATCACATAAGCTTGTTTTCTTTGTTGAGAGTTAGTTTTAACGCTTTGATTTGTATGTCAGGTACTTGGGGATGTCTCACAGTGCTGTGAATCTCATAAATTATGCATGTGTATAGGCAGTAGTTATTTAAATCCTGGTGGATGGTTGTAAAGCAATGGTTGTCTTCAGTTCAGAAATAGAAGTCATACTTTACCATTGTTCTGAATCAGTATGACTTGACAATGTAATCTAAATGTGTATCACGATACTTTTTCCCCAGGAAATGGTTTAATTTCTTTGTAATTGCAGTAGATTTTAGCTTTATAATTTCCAAGTATTGGCAGTGTTTGCAGAGAGGGTGAAAAAAAACATTACGAAAGGAAATAAATACAAAAAATGTAATGCTATATGCATAATAAAAGTGCGTTTAAGCTTTAACATGTCATATAATCAATCAGCCATTTCATATACTGATGCTTTCCTGAGCTCAGACACTTTGAAGGGGAGTATCAATGTGAAATCTAGAAAGAGAATAAGGATCCCAAGTTAGGAGTCAGTTCATTGGTTTAATGGGTCTTTCTCAGTATTAAATCCTCCATGCTTGAGAATTTAGGAACAGGAGATGACAAACTTCCTTGTGCTCAATCTGTGATGAACAAAGCTCCATGTATATTTTATAACAGAAAGGCAGCCTACATTAATGTTTCAGGTAAAGAGCCAGCATAACTGATCAACACAAGCGGAAAGGCAATGACCCTTGCTTGTTCAAGCCAGAATAAAATCCCTGGTCATAGATCGTACCGCTCTGATTAATGGCTGTGAAAACTGGATGGGAACTTTTTCTTAGTGAATGATAAAGACTTTTAAAATTCTTAAAATATTAACAGATGCTTATTATTATTTTATATAGGGGGAAAAAGTTTCTAACCTTGTTAGTGTCATCTGAGGCATGATAGAACTCTGCTAACAGTTGCTCTCACTCTCTTAATAAGAATGATCTTCGTATCAATCCTCAGTTTATGAACTGTAATAGAGCTGCTGTAACAGTAGTAATTGGTAAAATTAGTTTGGATGGTTGCATTAATATTCATGCATTCCTGCAACAGCGCTGAGCTAATTGGTGTCTCTTCCTTCTCTATTATGGTGGCAAAACGGGACAGAATAAATCTCAGAGGTTAACTTCTGTGCTGAATGTGGTCAGAAGTCTGAGGCGGAAAATGTTTCCGGCAGCATGTGCTGCAGCCACATCATTACTGGAAATGAGAATTGCTGATGCATCTGAGCCCAAGCAAGGCTGTCCGTGGGAGCCCTACAGGTTTGTGGGTGTGAGAAGGATGTTGAAGTTTGCTTCTGGGGGAACATGAAGTCACGTTGTTCGCTGTAATTATTCCACAGTAAGCAGAAGAGAGCAGCCAGGAGTCTGCGGGGAATACTCCTCTGCATTGGCCTAGATATGGAATAGGTGGTCTGAAAGATATTTTTTATTTTTCATCTCTGATTTCCATAGTTGTAGAAGATACCACAGGAAGAACTGAAATTTTTCTGCCTGATTTAATGAGTTTTGCTATATTTTTTTTCCTCCTTCTTCTCATTGAGAGCTATAACGTGAATATAGTGAAATTGCTTCCTCCTCTCAGGGGAGAGCAGGAAGGGGATGGAGTCATCCCTTACTGCGTCACCGAGTAGTCTGTTCAGCTGTGTTTTGTAATAGTCTGTAGGTGTGGGGTTCTGAAGCAGAAGGTTTGGGGATGCATTGCTGGGGCTAGGTGGCATGCTGTAGACAAAACCTGTAAGTCCCCAGGGGAGGTTCAAATAGTCCCCTGCTCTTGAGGAACCTGTGCAATAGTGTCTTACCTAACACAGAGCCCCAGAGCAGCCGTGCCAGAGGCAGGCAGCAGTGTGCTGCTCGGGTGAGCGCAGGGAGCCCCGCCGGCCCCGCGGCACAGGTCTGGATGCACTCCCTGGTCAGCAGGGGTTCCTTCAGGAGGTTGTAGGGATGAAGAGAAACTAATTGAGAGATCTGCAAGGCTCTTATTAAGAAATAAAATCAAGAGGGATGGTAAATGACCAAATACAGGTAATACCCTAGTCTTTTTCTCCAACCTGGGAAAAAACAGAAGGCGGCAGTGAAGTTGGGGGGAAGTGATCCGGAGAGCATTTTTCTCTTCTGTGATACACAGTGCTGCACCAGGCACCTCTCATTAGGGTGTTAAACTGATTTGCCGTTTCCCTGTGGTTTGGATACTTGGGAGTAGCAGAAAGCCCTCTCGCCTGTACCTGATGCAGGCTGTGTCAGACACAGTCCTGAGTTTGCAGGTGATTATAAAAAAAGTGCAGTGCTACAGTTGCAGTCACTGTTTACTTGAGTACGGATCTTTGTCCTAATTAATCTAAGCTCTTTATGGGGTTGCTCCCAATTCTGCAGTGCTCCTTCCTACATCTCCCCACTTTGCCATCCCACCCGGGACAAGGTGCAGCAATCAGGGCTTCCACTAGAGCCAGAATCAGGCTGGGGAAACAGAGCCCCAAGGATGTATGAGTTCCCACAGGTACTGAGACTCCTACAACTGCATAGATAATTCTTTTAATTTATTTTTTTTCTTCCATATTTTTTATTTTTTCTTATTTTTTTTCTTGACATGGAGGGGAAGCTATGTGCTTCATTCAATCTTTTTCACAAACAAATGAATAAATAAAGCCATAAATGATTTGAGCATTTCTCTTGAAAGCTTGAAAAGAAGAAATGAGAAAATGCTATTAGTTCTATTTTTAAAGACTTGAGAGCTGCTGGGATACCATGGTGATGGAATTGGTGTAAGCACCTAGATAGATACAAATCTCCTGCATGTCTGGAATAATGTAAATGGACCAGGACAGTATGCAATTGGAAAATATTTATGTTTATCTAGTTTACTTTCAGCTTTCTGTTACTAAACATGGTGATTTCCAAGCTGTCAGCATGGATCTTAAAATCTTCTGGCACTTCTGGCTATGAAGAAGTCCGCAGGAAAACAAAGCCTGCAAGTAGAGCAGCTCCCTCTGCCCATTTCAGGTGCAGGGAGCGCCGAGCGCTGGCCCAGCAGCCCCAGTGCGTGGGGGGCACTGGGGAGCCCACCAGTTGCTAGCTGGGCAGCTACAGCGGGGTCCTGCCCCCTGCCCTAATGCGTAATAACCAGAGCATCTAGGTAGTAGGTGTTGTAGTAGTGGAGAGTGGCTGACAACCATTTTGAGTAGCTCCGCAGCACCTCCAGAAAATCACAGAAAAACCTGGTAAGCGGCTCGGTAAGCAGTGCAGAGGGAAGTTTCGGGGGATCGCTGAAGTTTCCAAGCCCAGAGAAGTGGCCAGCATCCTCGGTGAGGCGAGCAGGGCTGGGTCCTGGGGAGGGCTGGCTGCTGGGGGGCTCCTGGGCACAGGGCAGAGCTGCTGCTGCCTCCCTGACTGACAGCTGTCATTCCTCAGCTATTAACAATAACGTTCCTGCCATTTAATGCCTGCCAGTGATCTGTCAACTAGAAGCAATGCATAAATAATGAAAGATACTCCCAGAGCACTGTTATTCTTGGGGGGGGGGGGGGGGTGGGGGGGGGTGGGTAGAGAAGAAAAGAAAGAGGCTTGAGTCACTCAGTTGTGACCGTATAATGACTCTGTATACAAATTAGATGGATTCACACAGTGCTTATCTAAATTAGGTTGCCATTTTACAATGCTAATTTTCCTGTTGGTTGCTTGTGATACCAGAACACAGCATTTCAAAAATTCCCGTGCTTTTCGGCTCCGAAAATGTGGTGTGATGCAGTGCCTCAGTAAACTGCAGGGTTAGCATAACCTGCTGAGCTTCGGCGACGAAATGCTGGCTTGATCCTTTTGAACCACTTGTAAGGTTGATAACTGTGACTGCAGTAATTAGTAGCAAGCCTACAGATCTTGATGAAGTATGCACAAGGGGCTTGTTCCTGTGCGCTGTTCTTTTACCCTCCAGAGGAATAAATAACTGGAGGGAAGGGAATTGAAAAAAAGAAAAAAGTAATGAAGAAGGAAATAAAACCCCAGTGCTCTTTTCAAAAGCTGACACCTAGGAATCTGACAGACACGTGCAAGATCTTAGTGTAAAGTGGCAGCATTTAAAAATCTACCAGCATCCTGATAAAAATGCTGTTCTGCCATGGAGTCAGAGCAGGAGGTGCAACAAAGGGACAGGAGTCATGTGCTGAGTGTTTGAAAAAATACCTGGATTTTTATTCGGCACTCGTGTTTTATTATGGCTTATCACACAGAAAAAAGGCAGTCCCCGTTTGCTGCCTGTCTGGGGAAGCTCACGTTGCGAATGCTGATGTTTAGCATTCATGTGGATACTTTTTTCAATCAAAACTCTTAAAATATTTTCAAGTGGAGAGTAAAGACTCCTTTCCCTTTCCCCTGCCATCCTCTCTCCATTGGGGCTGAAAGGGCCAGTCCGTTGTTGCAGTGTGCTCAACCACTGTGATGGCTTTAGGCTTCTGTAAACATGGGTCATGGAGCTTGTCTAATTTCTGTCAGCGAGGATGATGTGCTGAGCTGTTGTCATGCTGGTCTGGGACTAATAGGGAAAATCACATCCCATCAACACCATCAAAATGAGCTCTTCTTCCTATGGATTTTCTGGCACCGCTTAATTTGTTCTGGTGATAGCTGATGAAGACCTGTTATGTTCTGTTGTTCAAACTGCTCTGGCACCCAACATTTTGCATAAACTTTCTTTCAGAAATATCTATTCAACAAGAAGTAAAAAAATACAGTGATTTAGGGTATAAACTGCATATGCATAAACATGAGGTGATCTCTAAAGTCATGATGCTCATTTTAATGTGATAAATACAGATGCACGATTATTTGCAGAGTGCCATTCATTGCAGTGTTAATTTTATGTATCAGATCTTCAAGCTGCGTAATGTGGTAGAGCTCCATTGAAGCCAATGGCAATTTTCACCAGCTGAGGATGTGATGCTCTACGTACAATTTTTATTTCATAAAAGGGAAAATGGAAGAATGATATGATACCATACTTGCCTGCAGCTTTTCCTCTGCTCTGCCTCCATAGTTCACTGACTTTCATGTGGCTCCTGAAAGTAAACAGGTTGCTCTGCTCTGTCGGCTGGGTGCATTAGCACCTTGCAGGATTGAACCCTAAATAATGATGAGCACAAGGACTTCCTAGCATCAGCAGCCTGTTACATAGAGCAGGGATCTTGAAATATTTAGTGCTTTCCAGAACTGGGTTCTGTACTTTTTATCTTTGGAGCTTTTCAGGGTCAGAGCAATCTCTTTCATCTTGAGGAAGCTCGCTTGCCCTGTGCGTGGATCAGCTAAAAAATCTTATGCAAAACTTCAAGACGTAACTGCCAGAAAAATCCTCACAACTGAGAGTGAGTCAGACATGGAAAGAAAGGTTATAAAAATACAAGACTGCCAGGGGAACCCATTAGTTTGATCTCTGAGAGCTTAAAGCCAGCTTGTAGGTGCAGCGATGAACCAGGGAAGCAGCCCATCCAGTGCCAGGCAGTGCTTGAGCTGCCCAATTCCTGCTTAAGAAATCACAAGGCTAAAACTATCAAGTTTGTTTTGAAACTCTTTTAGTATCTTGGCAAAAGTGGCTTTATTTGCACTTTTTTTCTTCTTTTCATTTCAAATTATCAGCAAGCCAAGCTATATGCAGCTATGACAGCATATAACAGGTCAAGTCTATTGTAACAATTCTACCATCGGGAGAGAAAACAAACTGGATCTAATTTTCTTTGGGAGTGCCCTTTGTGTAGACATTTTCTTTGATTAACAATTGCATGTAATATCCTGCATATTGGTGTAAATTGCTGTCAGTATCCAAATTTGCACACATGAAACTTCAAAAGGACACTTGGTAGCAAATTGTGATCCTTTTTTAATGACTAAAAATTATGTTAATGATGGACTAATGTTGGCCAGTACAGGAAAAGTAAGAGAAAGGTAGAGGAGAGCTAGGAAAGGTTGTTTTATTCATTAAAAGTAGCTGTTGGTACATTTAGGATTAGTTTTATCATAGATGTGGATAAGCATTTCCTTGAATGATAACAAATTTTCTGTACCTTTTTGTTGGTCTATGGACCTATAAATGTTTCTCACCTGGATTTTTATGGGAATGCCTAAAATTGCTTGGGGAGAAAAATGTTTCTGTTCTGGCAGATTGCTGCTTCAAATTGTATGTATTGCCTTTTTTTAAAGAGAAGCTTTAAGTAATTGAAAGTTTGCGTTTGGTTGAAGGAAAACCATACTCATCAGAGCTATTAAAGAGGGTGAATGATAATAAAAAATAATTGCATGGAGAGCATAGATTTCTACAGTTTTCTGTAATCCTTTAAGCGACTCAGTTTACCAGCACTCCTTTCACTCGAGGGATTAGTTCCTGTCTGTGATGTGCTGCCATATGAGAGATGAGGAGGAGAGTTACCTCTGTTCCATCTCTCAGTACTTCACCAGCCATGCCAGTTGTGGTTCATGGCAGTCAGAGCTAGGGCATCCTGCTGGGGTGCAGGCTGCAGCACCAGCACAAGTTCAGAAAGGAGCCCTGTGTGGAGCTGCATCACATATGAGACTATTGCCAAATTATTTTTTGTTTGGAGATGAAACCAGAGCTAAAAATTCAACATTTTCTATGAGGAGGAGTGCAAAATAAATAGATAAAAAGAGAAACAAACATGAGGTCATTGAAGAAGAAAAGTATTCTGGTGGTGAATAGCAGCACAGCTGCTGCAGGAGCTGCCCTAATGGCAAGCAAGAGGCTTTTCCTGCAGCCCCGCTGCCCTGGGGGAAGTTTTGGTGTCTCTGTGGACTGGGGTCTGTGGCATCATGGGAACTGGTATGGAATCACAGAATGGTTGGGGCTGGAAGGGACCTCTGGACTCACCCAGTCTCATCCCTGCTACAGCAGGGTCTCCTAGGGCAGGCTGCACAGGGTTGCATCCAGGCGGGTTCTGAGCATCTTGGCACCTCCCAGTGCCAGAGCCCGTGCCAGCGCTCTGGTACCCTCAAGGCAAATAAGTTCTTGCTGTTACTGGGGTGGTACCTTGTGCTGGGGCTGGCGGCTGCCTGGCTTTGCTGCCAGCAGCTTCACCACGTTGGGGAGCTGAGTTCAGGGAGTTGGACAAAACTGTCCTCCCCGTCTCTGCTTTAGTAATTCTGTTTGTCTTTTTGGTTTTTTGGGTTTTTTTTAAAAGGCTCTAGGATCAGGAGCTGTGCAGCTTTTTCTGAACGTTTCTTGTTGTGCAGAGTTCTCTGTCGGCTCCTTTCCTCCGCGCTGCTCCAGCTTGCTGCAATGCGAGGGAAGGGGCTGGTGGCCTCTGTGGTGTGGTTTTCATCAGGGTGCGGGAAGACAGAGCAGTTCAAGACCTTTTTTTAAAAAATATATATATATTTCTATATCTGGTTGCTTCTGCATGTGTCTAATAGCATGGCCCTTAGAAAGTAATTTGGATTAATTAGAATGTCTGGGCACTTTTGCGATAAAGACATGCTGAGTAATTATCCAGCGTCCAGAATAATCTATCGAGCTTGTGAAGTTTAAGTCTGAAAATTATTCTCCCCTAAGTATTTGCCTTTCTAGTTGTATTTCTGTTATTAAATTTGTTTTCCCACAAGTTAGATAAGAAGAAATGTAATTATTTAGCTGGCAAGCTTAATGTTGAGGTGAAGAAAACCAGTGAAGGTAAAAGTGTGATTGCCTTGTGTTTTTCCTGTAATAATACATAAATATTTATATATATGTAGAATTACATGGTGATGATGCACTTTGTAAAAGGCCAGAGATGAAATATAAGGAAATAAAAGGTATAGATATTCATTGAAACTTCACTATGCCCTATAATTCTTGTATATGTAGTTGAAGAAATGTCAAATGCAGATTTCTCCCATAATTATAATCCATTCTCACTTACATCTCATCTTGCCGCATTTCCTTGCTCTTCTTTATGCCTAAAGTCCGTGTCCTGAAGGACCTTGTTTGGATTCTTATGCTCAGCGGATACAACGGGCCTTTTTACTCATGATAATGTTTATTTTGGATGAAAGAAAATGGAAATCAAAGGCAGTCTCAATATAATCATGCAGTCTCCCTGGTGAAACCCACCCCCACGCCCAGGGTCAGCACAGTGGCCCGACAGAAGCGCCTCTTAAACTTTCCAAAGGAATATTAAATGCTGCCCGTGACTGTCTTATTTGAAAGCATTAATTTTTTGACCTTCTGGGTGACAAAGGGGAGACAGAGCATTTTGTTCTGAGTGCTCATCTCGGTGGTCTCTGCCCCTGCCTCCGGCACAGTGCTTGTCCCTGGGGGATAAGCAGGCAATGCCTTGGGTGTAAAGCCAAGGAAAAGGGTTGTAGACGCCGGTCAGGCGGTGGAAGTGGGAAGTTCGGGGACGTGAGGGTCTCGCAGCAAGGAGAGGTTCTCAGAGGAGGGCAGTGACTGCTAAGGTCACCGTGTCAGATACACCTTGCTGGGGAGGGTGTGTGGGAGAAGAGGCTGGTGGGCTCAGTGACCGCGGGGCAGGCGGCTCGGCTGGGGAATGGGACCCCGGAGTGTTTGGGGATGAGTTTGAAGATAACAAGTTTAAGGAAGAACAATCCAGAGAGCAGTCCCATGAGCATTTCCAAGGAAGCTAAGGGTGAAGCTCTCAGGGCCAGGGAGGAGGCAAACCAGCAGTGAGATATGATCATAGGTGCTGAGAGATGACAGATTCCCAAGGAAAGGATTATGGCCCTCCTGCTCAGATCTCATTTCCTACTGATGCAGCCTGCGTCAGCTGGTGCTGGGAAGCTGTAGTTCACCAGGAGAACATCCCTTAGTAAGACACCCAGCCTTGCTGCAGTCATTTCAGGTGATGGGAAGCTTCTTGTCAAAGGCTGGAGTTTTTCAGTGGCTGGAGCTTTCCTGCCTGCGCTGTTCAGGGTACAGAGCAGCAGGGATGCAGTTGTGCTATGAACTGGGAGGGAGGTGGGGATGGAAGCAGGGCAGCCCGCACCAAGGCTTCCCGGGCTGCCGGCACCAGGACCCGCTCTCTGCTTCCCATCCGTCTGCCTCTTCCCACCCCACCGGTCACCAGCCACCCCACTCCAACTATTTCGTTTGAAAAAACACTAGAACTGTGAAAGCTGGAAACTGAAAACTAGCAAAAGCTTACTTGAAACTGGCATCTTTCACCTGATTCCATCTCAGAGCTTTGAAATACATACTGCTGTAGTGAGGCGTCTGGGGACCGGCGTCGTACTTGTATCTTTCTCATGCAATTTGTAGTTTGTAGTTCAAGGTTAGTCCTGGCTGTGGTTTATGTAGTTCATCTGTTAACAGTAAAACCTTTTACATTAAATTTCTCTTGCTATGGGCTAACAAGCAAGATTTTTCTTCTGGTAGAGTTGTCATTGCTGCAGCAGGTGATAACTTCTAATAGAGAGGTACAAATAATTTATCAAGGATTTTGTTACAGAGGCAAACTCTAATGTCCTAGACTACTGCTTCAGCACTAATGAACACATCTGAACAAAAGGCTTCTAAGTGCGATTCTGAAATGGAGAGTTGGCTCCGGATATCTGAAATTGAGAACACATTTGTATCATATTTTTACTAAAATTGTATATAAGAATTTCCTGTTCTTCACGCTGATTGTAAGGGATATGAGATAAAAATACATTTAGTTGCATTCTTCCACACAGAGTATTTTTCACTTACTGTAGGAAACAGTTCTTTGCTGTATGTACTGGCTGCCACTGAAACTCAGTGCATCTTAGATGCTGTGAAATGCTATTCTGTATTTCGTAATGTAAAAGAAGGCAATTTGTGTTCATTAAAATAAAAAAAAAAAAAGAGAAAAAAATAGACAAGTTAGTGTTATCCTTCAGTTTTTTAAGGCCATAACTTGCCTCTAGCAGTTGTAGGAATCAGTCTAGGACAGGAGGGGAAACGGGATAATCTGCTCTGTATTCAATCTCATCCTGATTGCTACTACAGAGTATTAGACATCTGAATAACATTTGGAATGTTTAATTGGTAGCCGTGACACATTTCCTTATTCTCACACCCACACACAGTGCCATGATGGGTGCTCATGCTCTTGTGCAGCCCCAGCAGCATGCTGGAGCATCGCAGGCTCGATCGGAGACCCTTTGGGTTGAAGGGAATGGATACTGCTTGATGGCACTGGAAATGCTTACAGAAGCGATGCTATTCCCCGAAGTGCAGGCTGGTGTTTTGGTATGGGGAGGTATAGCGTTTTGTAAATTAGGATTAGTTTTATAGCTGTGGATTCATCATTTCCAGTTGTAGTTACTTAACCATGGTTTCACCCTGGGCATCATCTGTAGTCATCACAGAGCGAGCCATTTTCAGGACAGGAGGAAAAATTGGAAAAACTCTGTTGAAGCATGTAGGCATGAATGACCAGAACTGAAGCGAGAGATTCAAATAGGAGCTTACACATATTCTCTTTAACCCACGGTTTTTCTCTTGCCTCAACCTTTAAATATGTGCCTATCCAAAGCAAAATAGTTTCAGCTTAAACAAATCCATTCGGACAACCACAGTATGTGAGCATGTTAAAAATGTGGTTTTCTGTGTTATTTGACAACATTTTAAAATGCAAAAATGGTTCCAGTGTTGTATGGAAGGAAAAAAAGAAAGAAGTGAGCTCTAGAAAGCCTGTTTAAAACACCATTTTACTGCCTGAAATGCAGCTGATGCCCTTGTGGGTGTTTCGGAGAGGGTCTAGGGGAGGGGAGCTGGAGGGAGTCTCACTCTCCAAGGCTTGGTTAAATGAAGATGGTTTGGAAACATTTTTACGGCTACAGTTTCTTAATTTTGCAACATCTGATAAGTGAAAGCCACTCACAGGAGCTCAGTTTTGCTCATGGTGATATTCAGCTGCTTGCCGAAAGTTTTACTTTACAATGAAATTGTAAATAAACACTTAATATAGATAATTTGTATTGACAGATTTTAGCTGTCTTATTCTGTAAAGGCAAGAAGGCCATTGATTTTATTCTCCTTGACTGTAAGACACTGCTATATTGAAAATTTAGGAATAAATATTCAAATCACAGCCTTATTTCCCACAGCATAAACGGATGCTTGTCTAGAAATGCAATTATGAGATATGCTCAAATAGTAACTCAACAGCTTTCATTTAGTCTAATAACTAAGCTTTGAAGGATGATTGTTTCACATTGTACCACATTACAATTTGTTTCCACTATGTAGTGGGTTTATGTATGTCTGTGTTTGCATATTACTTTCCAAAAACTATGTTATGCTGTTGTGCTTTTCTATATTTCAGCCTGTCTGCCGAGTAAGCCTTTACTGTGGCTGCCTTTATATAGTTTCTACTTTATCTACTTTCAAAATCAATGAGATTTATACTTGCAGATTAAAAACCTCTTAAAATATGCATAGACAATATAAGGTTCAATTATATGTTTGCGATGAATGGAGCAATGTGTACACATAAATAAAACATAAAAGCTGCTTTGCTGTGTTTATCTTCTGGTTCTGATTTATTTTCAAAATAATTAGAATTTTTGAGTCCATATTTAGATGTGAGAGCTCCAATCACCACAAGCATATTTATGCTTGATATAGATATACTTGGTGTATGCGTATTGCTTCTCTATCTGTTCACAGTGACTGACCTCTCACAGTGTTCTGACACAGTGTATGGGAGCGGTATACGTAAAAGGAGAAGAAAACAAGTTACCTACTGCTATCACCTCCCATAACTGCCTGTGGGGCACATATGGGCTCTGGTTCTCTGCTCATTTCTTCCTTGAATGGTTGAAGTGACCCTCTGGAGAATGCCTTGCTTGATGTGCTGTCGGAAGCAGGCTCCAGTCCTCAAGGGATTAGGTTTTGGCATTGAGAATGTCTTGAAGCATGTGTTCAAACTGTGTAAGATCAGTCATACCCTCCTTTGCCCTCTGCTTCGTTGGGCAAGGCTTGGAAGGTCTTGACATCAGCCTCTCCAAAATGTGTGCCTTTCCCGTTCCCAAGTGCCTTGAAGGGTTAATCTTCATCTTAGCAACGTGGTACAAATACAGTTGCATTTCTGACACAAGTTATTTGTTATCTGTAGCATTCAATGGACAGACCTTCATTTCTTCCCTTTGAAATACCATTGCCCGTTCCATCTGCTGGACGTGCACTGATGCTTTTGTAGCCCGTGATTGAAGTTAACAACCCCAAACATAGATTCAGTCTTAGCACAAACTCAAAGAACACAGAATATGCCTCTTTTAAACTTGTTCATTCTCTGTCTTTCATACCATATCTTTGTAATTGTTTTAGACATTGCGGTGCATCATGGGATAAAAGTGTGACAGAATATCCATGTGTTATTTGTAGGTTGAATTTGAATCGCAGCATGAGCTTGAAAAGACTATTGCTGTATAAGCAGCTTTGTTGTACCATATGATTACAAAAATGTGGACAGTAGAAAGGTTATGGGGTCCCTGTACTCCCATCACCTTACGTGAGTTCAGCTAAAAATTGGCTTGAAGTATTAGCTCATAATAGACAAGATCCTTTGATGCTTTGTTAAGATTTCAAATTACCTCTAGCAAAGTACCATCTATTATTTTAATGCTACTCTCAAGCTTTCATTCTATGAGGGCTGGAGTTAAAATATGAAGAGCTATGCTTTCTTGCATTGCAATAGATGGGCAATCACCACTGATGTTTTAACTGATGCATCCTAGGAGGAATATTCTAGTTAGTATTGTAAAATCAAATGTGCTGTGCTGGTCATATCTCATGCACAAGGTCTGCAAGCCAGTAAAGCTTTATCACCTTGCTAGTTTATGAGCAAGCCAGCTAAAATCCTCGACAAGTTAAATATTTCATTTAAAAACATTAAGTGCTGAAGTTTCATAATAGTAAAATTCTCGACAAGTTAAATATTTCACTTAAAAACATTAAGTGCTGAAGTTTGATAACAGTACGCGTGCCTTTGTCTTTATTATCAATAATCTCTCTGGTGCAGTACATAAATAGTCCGTTTGCAGATGGGAGCTCTAAGAGGTTCCCTGTACCTGGATGAGTGTGTTGTGTCGGCTGACACAGAAATTTTGCCTTCTGTCCGTCTGTGTGCCGAGGGGACAGGCCAGCCTGCATGGGGGTGGGAGCTCATGCCCCGCCAGCCTCGGGGTGTGTGCAGATGCCCCCTGCGGTACCCAAAGGGCTGGGGGACCCCGGCGGCTCCCGGCCTCGCCCATGATACTGCGGGGACTGGCTGCACAGCGCATCCACTGCCAGAGGGGCGGTTGGCCTCCAGGCAGCCTTCCCTCAAAACACAGCAGGAACTTGGTAGGTCTAGGGCTAGAAATAATAAGAAAAAAGTATAAATTAAATTTTGAATTTACTATTGCTAAATCAAAATGTAGAGGAAGCAAGAGAAATTAAAATGTAAGTAATATAAATGAATCTTTCTTCTGAGAAATGATCACTTAGAAGTGATCTTTGTGATTACATAAACAGGACTTTATGCCCAAATCGGAATTTGTACAGACACATGGGGCAAGTGTGTATCTAGAGATCTTTTTCCATTTTAGTGTAAGTTCAAATGCTGACTTCTGGTCATTTTCTGCATATATTTTTTTTTTTTAAAACAAAAAAAGTCCCAAGGTGTACGACAGTCTACTGGAAAAATTAACAATTCAAATGATGACAGTCAGTCTTGCAAACATAAATCATACCTGCAAACACAAAGAAGCTTTTTTTATGTTGTTGTGGGTGTGTGTAGCACAACAGCTAAGAAATGTTGAAGAACATGATGTCTTTTGATACACTGAGGAACACATTTTTGGCCTTTACAGGAGCAGTGTTCAGCACGTATGGAGCTTTTGTGTCCAAGCTACAGCACAGGCTGAGGTTTTTACTTAAGTAATTCTCTGAAGGACACAAAGTGAAAGAACAGTTGAATTCCACTTGGGCCTCACCTATTTCTAAAACAATGTGCATATTGACAGCGGTGCTGAAATCCTGTTCGGCTTTCCTCAAAGGTGTTCTATTTTCATAGTAGCGGTACAGCGGGAACTGTGCTTTCTGGCACAGCTTGGACCAAAGGTTTGAATGAATTATTTTTAAGTATCAGAAACGTTTTGAATTGGTTCATAGACTCTGCTCAAAGGAGCTTGATTATAAAGAATACTCTTTGCCCGTGGAAAAGCTTATTAGACTGTTAACTGCAAAAAAGGCACTTATTGGAGCTGTAAATTGCAAAACATTCAGCAAAGTAGGTTCTGTCCGTATCGCTGCGCCATGACTTTGCCTCTCCATTTGCAGTAGGTCTTTGAGCAGGTCTTCAGTGGCCATGTATTTTAGGTGAAGGTGATGTAGGTGGCCTTGCCTTAGGGACAAAACCCTGGAATTGTAACCCAGGCTTTATGCTACCCACTTCACTTTTGTACTGTCCCCTGCTGGATAATTGATAAGCATGACTGATGAGACTTTTTGTTTCTCTAGTTTATTGTTTCAAGTGTTTTTACTGTCTTTTGGCAGTGTGGAAGGGCCAGGACTAGCTCTCTGGTTGAGTGGGAGCAGCTTAAAGTGCCTGTAGGCACAAGGAATGGGAGAACATTGCTGTGAAAGGGAGGCAGCGTCACGGGAAAGACTTTTTAAAAAATTCATTTATGCCTGTGTAGGAAGAGAAGTAAGCCTGTAGGCTCATTATTAGTTGACTCGATACAAGAATTTGTGGATTTTAGCCACTCGGAATGCATTTAGTGAGACACAGGTATTTGTCTTTGTGTGCGTGAGCATCCTAATGCATAGATTAAATAAATGAAAGTATTAATGATGAAAGTATAAATGGACAATTCTTAACCCACAATATGTAAACTTGTTTAGACAGGTATTATGTCTTTATTTATTAGAAGGATAGTATTTTGTACAGCCTTATAAGGAGAAAAGGTGCATAGTTTCGCATTAAGAATAATTTTCATTAGATCCTGGTTTCAAGTCATCTATCCAAGGATTATTTATCATTTAAAAGCTAAGAGACCACCTCCTATTTTGCAGCTATGAAAGCCTCAGCTATGCTTCATTGTCACAAGTAGACCTAGCTCTAGGTACAGGTCATCAAGATGAAATATAGGGAATGAAATATTTCATATTTATGGACACCTCTTATTTTACTACGTGTTTATATTTTTTTTTTCTTTCTGTCTGAGCTGATAAAGTGCTCCCACGAGCCATGTGGACAGTACTAATTATTGTTCTCTTAATTGCTACAATTATTTTTTCTGGATTACTCTCTTATTCCAGAAGAGGAAGCAGGAGAGACCTTGTAGACACAGAAAATGCTCCCAGCTTGCCAACATTATTCACAACATCTTTCCACTTTAGTGCTGTGACAGTTATGCTAGGGATGCAGGCTGATTTATGTGTCTGGAAATGGGCTCTTTCATATGGGCTTTTCAGGTTGGAAATGAATTAAAACAAAAAATGCATTCAATTAGAAGGCTGGTTATTTGAAAAAAAAACACAAAGTAGCATTGGAGGTGTTTGTTTCAGTAATAGATTGCATCCATTGTAATATTGGTAATCAAGGCGTTGTGAATTTTAAAAGGTCTTATTAACCAGAACCATCACTCTGGAAGCACAACAGTGTGCTGCGTTGCTCCATATTGTCGGGCCGTCAGACCAGTGGTGTATTGCTCTCAAACAGCTCTGTTAAGGTCTATTACTGCACTGTTCAATTACAGTAAGTCCTTTAATAGGACTGGCCTTCCCTCTTAATTTCCACCCAACAATCTGCATGGAGCTTCTAATGTTTATTCATTATGTGTTGAAACTGAAGTCTATGCCACATAGCTAGACAATTCAGTGAAATGAAATTACAGATAACTTCTCCCTGTAGTTCCCCATGTTTTGTCGGTCCATTACCCTTCCTGACATTACTTTATTCTCCTATCACTGTCACTCTTGAATAATCTGATACTGAGAGGTCCACAAAGCAGTGACCTTGTCCAGTTTTTCACTGATGATTTGTCAAGAATACCTGTAGTTCTCCATAAACGTGGAATTTTGCCATCCCACTTGTAAGTTCTTTCTTTTTTGGGAGCTTTTGTGAGGCTTGGGGGCTCTGACATAGGTCCTCAACTGCAGATGCTGAAGGCTTTGAAAATCTCTCCCTTAAAATGCTTTGGAAAGTGAGATTTACTCTGTTTGATGGGCACGTTTATAGTCCTTGTGGTCTATGAGGTCAAGTTGGGAGAAGTGTCATTCATCTATTAGTTCAAGCCAGAATGAAGGACAAGTAGTGTGGGATGGAGCTCACACAGCATGGTGAGGTTCGGTGGAATGGGCCAGTGTGGATACAGGCAAAATTGTGTGCATAAATCATGTATTTGGTTTATTTTCTTAGTGTTTCTTTTGTTGCTCTTGAAGACATTTCTGTTTAATGAGATGCACTTTTCTTCCTCCAGGCTCAGCTCCTCATTGTATTTGATGTTGTTTATATTTGTATTTCTGTACCTTATGAAATATCTATCTGATTCCCTTGTAGGTGATTGTGTTGATCTCCAATACATCATTAAGAATTCACTGTGGGACAACATAAGAGAGGTGGTAATGTGAGCAAACAGGACCTTGTTTGAACACCGGTAGCTTTAGTGATTGGTAAACAGAGTGAGAGAAACTGAGGTGAACTGTAAATAGATTAATGGGTTTGAAAATTTTCTGTTATACAAATGCCCTTCTTTAGATGTGCTGCTTTTGTTCACTGCTCAGAAGTTGCTCTTTTGTGGTGTGACTTTTGCCCAGCAGCAACAGGTTTGCCATGTGCAAACACCTTATAGACTATGGCAGAGCTGCTCAGAAATACTTTCTATTGCTCTTAAAATTGATTTACATGAAAACTTTTTTTAATTGCTTTGCTTCATTTTCTCATTGTCGACATTTGATTTTTGAGTATAAAAAACAGCTTGAAACGCACTACTTCTGAAATTTCATCATAAAACATAATAAGGGGGGATTATCAAAGCACTTCAGAAGGATTTGTTCTCATCGTTACCCAAGACTGTTGGAAATATTATTCCCTAGTCTTTTAAGAGCCCTAGAGCAAGAGCTGTGTTTCATATGCACCTTTCAGGACAGAAATAGGGCACATGCTGCCGGACTGACACCCTGGGAAAAATGTGCCCAAAGCTACGGATGTAGTAGTGTTTTGCTTTTGGAAGGGCTGGCAAGGAGGAGAAAAAAAGGCAGAGATGTTACTTGGTGTGTGCCCCCCCGCCCCCCCGTGTCTATCAGCCGGCCAGTGTGCAGCGAGGCCACCAACGCCTGCAGGGCCGGTGCGAGCATGCACCCTGCCCCCCACCCCCCGGTTAGCGTGCCCCCCCACCGGCCAACACGCCACCCCGCTGGCATCAGCTCCTGGTGAAACGGAGGGAACCCCAATCCCCCCTCCAGCCCAGCGGAAATCAGCAGGAGACTCTTTCCTATTACCTTTGCAAGCTTTTAGTCCTAATCAGATTTTATTTTGTATCCTGGGTAAAATTCTCTTGTGTGGAACAAAGTGAAAATGAAGAAACTGTAGAGGAGTTTTGCCCAGAGAAAACAGCTCGTTAGAAACTTCAAATAATTTTAATTCAAGGCAATGAAAACAATTACATGCAGTTCACAGGATGCTGAAGCTGTTTGTTATGCAATTTGAGATACAAATGGTGAACAAAGAGCAGTTGTACTAACTGATGATTAAATCCTGACATGATAAATTTCTACATGAATAAAATCTGAGATCTAAACAGATTCGAGATTGTTAGTCATCCACCAGTTCACACCAAAGAGTTTTACAGCCAAGTGAAAAGTCTTCAGGCATCTTATTTTTGTGAAGTTGGGCTATTGGCAGGATTTTGCACTTTGTGTAGACTGACACTGCGCTGCCAAATGAGATGGGTTCAAGAGGCTTTATTGGAGTAGGGTGTTGAGTTGGATTTTTTTCTATTATCAGGAAATCATATCAATAAAACTTAATAGGAAGTTGAAAGTAAAAATGCAGCAAACTGTGAACTTAATATTACCCTGGTGGGAGCTCATTAATATCTCAATAGGTATGCTCATGCATTATCTTAATTGCACATGGTCCTTTGGGAAATTGCCTTTTCTGAAGTTTTTTGTCTACTGTCATTTGGTGAGCTGGGTTCAGGTGCACCATTTTATTAATCTTTTAATAAGTTACTGAGGAGATGTAGCCTAACTCAATCACATTCGCAATCGCATTGCAAGTAGCATAGCAGGAATAATTATTTTTACGATTGCACTGATTTGTGAGGTTCTTGGCCATGCCAGGGAATTTGCAGGCAGAATTAGGCAGAGGTGATGAGGGTGTGGGCAGCAAGCCCAGTGCTTCTGGCAGTTATTGCAGCTTCAGGGAGGGTTGGTTTGTCTTCTGGCACTGGGTCTCTTGCGTGTTTCCAGTTGAGACACTTGGCTGTTAGCAAGGAGCTTGCTGTTTTCTGTCATTTTGCTTGAAAAGAACGGTCAGTTGATCAGTGAGGAGGAGGGTACGGGATGAAGCGATAATACACAAAAAGTTTCAAATGAAGAACTGGAACAAGTTTGTGGTTTCAATTCCTTTGTACTCTGAGATACGTATTCCCAAACCTGAAGTTGGAAGATGTTTGATGTTACGAAGAGTGACTGGGGAGACCATCAGTGAGATGTGTTGATCCTTGGTGTGTTTTCTGCTGTTGCTTCTGGTGCAGCTGCTCACAAACGGGCCCTGCTTTTCAAGCAAGAGGCAACCAACAGTGATCCAGAGAGCGCTTTTCATTAACAGAAGAAAATGAAATAAATTAAGAACAATGCACAATGTTAAAAATAAATTAACATTAATTAATCACTGACTAATGCAGTGTTCCCAGTGTTAAATCACTCACTCTCACTGTAAGCAAAACATCAGCCAGGCAAATGGCACAGAAACCTCTGAGTGTGATGTTTGCCATAGTTCTGTAAACACGAAGGCTGCTTTCAGGAAAATCTGCCTCCCACGTCAGTGACCTGTTTACTCATCTGCCGGCAGCTGAGTGTCCTTCAGAAAGCTCCAGCTCCAGCCGAGACTCATCGGGGTGGTGAGGGCTCAGGCAGGATGCCTCTTCTGCAAATGCTGGCTGCTATGCAGCACGTGAAGAAGGACCACAGGCTTTTCTCACCCACAGCCTTGCTGTGTAACGGGCCGGGGCGGGTGTTCTTCTCTGTGCTTTATGGATCACAACTCTTCTGCCAAGACGTTATAGCCATTTGGAAAGCAGACTCTAATTCCCTAGAGCTTTTTGATGTTTCTTTCAGACATGTTTCAGAACAGAAAATAGGAAAAATGTGATGGGAGAGAAAGCTTGCTGCTTTAAACTAAAGTTTTGAATGTGGGGTATCAATGACAAATAGGAGATTTTACCAACATGAAAGAAAAACAGATCAGTTAAGAGACAAAAAATATTTATCTGATTAATTTTAAAAAAACAACAAAACACCAACCAACCTCCTCATTTAAAATATTATGTGCTGTGATTGTGACATGAAGTCATTGCAATGCTTGCTGGGTTTGTTGACATCCCAGTTCTTTCCAAGGCAGCAGGATGTGATGTCTCAGACTGGACCCTTGCAGGACCAAAGGGACAATGAGCATGGCTTAAGAAGAGGAGTGATGTGTTTAAAAACTTGTAAAAATGTGGAGAGCTATAGGGAAGGGGGGATGCAAATCGTTTTGTTTAGGTGCTGTCTATTTCGTGTGTAAGTTGGGTGAAGTGGATAAGCACCCAGGTTTTTGCGTGGTTAGAGCGTGCCACAGCCAGCCCTGTCAGATTGGTTACAAGCCTGAACCATATCAGCAGCTTTCAAACCCAAAACAGAAGGAAAACTGGCAGCAACTGGTACATCTGAGAGGAAATTTAGGGGGCTCACTACATAGCAGTAGGACTAAATTTAAGGTCATCTACTGCTCAGGCATCCGTGGTATTGTACTGCAGCCTGTTCTGTCTTTTGCTTATCCATCTTGTGTCTGTGTGCCAAGGGAAGACTTCCCATTATAGAGCTGATCATCAGCACCTTTTGGGGTGCTAAATGATGGTTTTACAAACCGATCAGGGTGGAGAAAAGTTGGTTATTAAACATCCAGTTATTTAACTGTGGTTTTATAGGGATAGCTTTATTAAAAGCTTTTTCTGCAACTTTGAATGTGAAATTCAGCCTGTGCACATCCAGCCGCCACTCGCCTGGCCCCTGGGGGCAGGAGGCTGGTTCGTGCGATGTGAGCCGGGAGGCAGGGGAGGCCTGGGCTGCTCTTGAGAAGCACCAGCGCATGCTTGAGAGAAGCTAAGGGGATGAATTTCATAATCAGAGAGAGTAATGAAATTATAGCTCTTCTTGTTCTCCCTGGACCCCTGCTCATCCTCCTTACGTGGGGAGACCATCTGCACCGTCCCTGGCAACGGTGACGTTGGGCCAGTTTGGGGTTGGGTCTTGATGAACTGGGTCAATCCATTTTTATTTTCAAGTGTACTTCAACGTTCACACGCCGAAGGTGCATGTCTGTGATCTTACCTGGTGAGCAGCCATCAGCACAGAGCAGCATCTTTTGGATGTTGGTCTGATGAGCACGAGCCCTGTGACGAGATCTTGGTGAGGAGAAGGTGCCTGGCCATTGAGGTTCGACTGGAGTTAACGTGGTGTTATGCTTGCCAAACTAAAGTCACTCTCAGTAAAAACAAGACAGTAATGCAGAGGAACATATGGTGTGAAGTACGGGAGCAAGGTTTCCAGCTGAGTCTGTGGGAGGTTTGTCCACATCCAATTGGATGTGAATGTTAAAAAAGGAAGAGAAGAAATGCTGAATTGTTAGATTTTAGCTGATGCAAACAGATGTTCAGTCTGGACATCTGGGATGCCGCCTGCCTGCACAGGGAGACGTGCGGGAAGGGAAAACGTCTTTTGTAGGTGTCTGCAATATGCTCTGACATACTGGACAAAGCTGAACTCTGATGGCTGCAGTCTATATTGTATCCATTTCAGGACTTTTCTCCCTGTATTCAGGCAAAAAACTTACAAAAATTCTATTCTTCATACATACAACTTTATGTTGCTTTTACGTATCATAAGAACTGTTGTTAAAAACCCCCAATATATGCCTTTTATGCGCCAAATGGTTGAAACAGCCCAAAGTGGTTAATATTTTCTGGACAGAGGAAAAAGACTGAAAACCCAAAAAGTCTGCTGAGTTATATAAGCCATGGAACAAATTCTGTAGAAGCTTTGCTTTTTGTAAAAGTGCAGAATATGCTCCTGGTTTTTAGTTTTAAAAGCAGTTGTTGGCAAGTTGGAATACAAACACTTGCCACAGATGGTAATTCATATTTCATCCTTTCTTTTATTTATAATTTAAAACCCCAGCACTCAGCTATCAGTACGGGTCTCTGTGTGTGGGACTGTATGTTGTGTACTGGATGCTTGTCTAATTAATTACGGGTAAACAGCACTTACAAAGTCAGCCTGGTAAACTGTTCCACTTAATATAATACCATCCAATGAATAGATGAATTAAGCTGATAAGCAGCTGAGTAAGCTCTGTTAACTGCTTTGTACAAATGAGAAGAGAGCAATCCTAAAATGTCACCCATCATTTATTACCACAGCAATTGTAGGCACACACAAATGAGGAATTTAAGTTATTTTTGATGGCCAGGGTGTCCAGCACTTTCTGTGCAACTGAAGTAGTTGGTGTTAGCTGAAAGTCATCCCTAAGGTAGATTAAAAATAAAGAACCCAGATAAATTGGTGTAATCAATCTATTTGTCTTTGAGAGTGGTCCCCAAGCTTTGTTGGCCCCTAGGCGAAATACTGAGCAAGTAAATCATGTACCAGCAGTCAACACCATGCTGTGTTCTTCCCGGCAGCTGCAATTTTAACTTTTTTAATTTTCTGTGACTGGAGCATTGGAAGATCTTGCTGGCAACATGCTGTCCACAAGCCACAGATCTAAAATAAATGTGCAAGGCTTTGCAGACGACTGCTGCCTTGCATTAAAAACCTAAAGCATCCCAGCTTTCAGCTTGATTAGCCACCTCAACGTTTGTAAAACCAGCGGACATGCAAAGGAGTGACACAACACATCCAAAGGCCGTGCCAAGTGACGGGGAGTTCAGCTCTCCAACATCCACAGTGACAGCCTGCTGAAAGTTTGTTTGTTTAGGTTTAATAATTCATAGCAAGCAAGGGTGGTACCACAGCTGGGACCTCCTGCAGCAAGCTCCCTGTGCGCAGGGGTCCCGCTGGTGCAGGGCTTCCAGCAAGGGCCCCGAGCTGTACTTCGCTCCAGGCTGATGCTGAATGATGCTAAACAGATCTTTAGTCACGTGCTATGGTTTGTTACAGTTTATAAAAAACTGGTAGATATTACCTTTACAAACAAGAACGTGTCCCAGCAAATGTTGGGGTATTTAATAATTTTAGATGGTTTGAGTAAGTTTGTTTATCTGCTGTGTCTTTGGCAGCAATTTTGCTTTACGGGTCTGCTTTCCTGCTGTGGTTATTGTAAATGTATATACAGATGTACAGATACAGTGTGTGTTCTGTGGGAACGCTGCGTTTGCTCTTACCTGCTACCGAGCTCTGTGGCAACCAAAGGTGCTGAGCCCTTTGCAGTGTTAAGCCTGGGGAAATACAGCGTGCATTCTTCTGAGAAGGCAGGAGAGCTCATAAATACTTGTAGGAATGCTGTGCAGTGACAGAATATGAGAATGCAGAAGAAGCTTGTACCGAGGCATGAAATACTGACCTTTCTGCAGTCTAGAAGTCTCAAATCATTATATATGATCATGTTTGTGTATATTGCAAATCCTTTTTTTCCTTCCTTGGCATCTCAAGTGAGAATTATGGCAGGTCCTTTAATTTAAGGAGCAGTCCCAGACTGTTACTCAAACAATTGCATAATGGCTTTGGGGATTAACATACTGTCAGCTTGATAACTGCTTAGGGACCTTTGTTATCAAGGAGAAAATAGCCTTGAACAACATTCTGGTGTCTCTGTTATTAAAAGCAACTGTCGGTCTCCTCTGCACTCTACCATGAGAAGGAAAAGTGATGGCTGGTTTGTCGTGGGCAGGCAGAGTTTTAGGACAGAGCTGAATCGTGACCACATTGTCTATGTGGGACAGAGATGTCCATGCTCAGCAATCTTTGACTGTTCCTCATAACAAAGAATAAAAAAAAATAAACATCCTTTTGTTTAAATCTGGAGTTGCAGTTTGATGTTTAAGAGCTTCTTCATCCTCCGAAAGCTGATGAAGGGTTCTTCTGCCCTTCAGCCAGCAACGACAGGTATGGATTTAAACTGGGTTGCATTCAGGATCCCAAATAACCTGATGCTAGTACAACCAGACCAATAAAAAGGAACATAGAGAGAAAATTTAGTTTCTGTGTGCTGTATTTGATTAAGATTGCTTGAAAGAAATTATGCATGAACATGTACACAGTTGTTTTCAATTGATTAATGATTTATTTTGTGTAACTTGTGGGTAATGACAAGATTTTTTTCTTTGACTTGTACATTGTTAAGGAGCATGCTGGAGAAATATAGATGGATACAATGAAGATGAACCGAGGCTCAGCTGAAACTAGCTGCTTTAGCTAACTGCTGCAAGAAGTGCAATGAGTATGTGAATGTGTGTATTTATCAGAAATTATTTTTTTCTACAGATCCCACAAATCAGTTATGCCTCAACTGCACCAGAGTTGAGTGATGACAGGCGCTATGATTTCTTCTCACGTGTGGTTCCTCCAGATTCCTTCCAAGCACAAGCAATGGTGGACATTGTGAAAGCTTTGGGATGGAATTATGTGTCCACTTTGGCATCTGAAGGGAATTATGGAGAAAAAGGAGTCGAGTCCTTCATGCAAATTTCCAGAGAGGCAGGTAGGCAATGTCCGTCCTCCCCCAGAAAATGCTATAGAAGTAATGAATGTTATTCTGTGCCAAATGTTGTTGTATTTTTCTAGAAGAAATATTTGATTCTAAAGTTGCTCCAGTTCTTTGCAATGCCTCTGTCATGGCTCCTAGGTACTCTCATTCCTAAATTGCTTATGAAGTTTCAAAGAGTTTGAAACCTTAGTGGTTTTCAATCATTTCTGTAGAAAATAGAAAACCCTGAGTCTTATCAGGCTCCTACTATTCCACTGGATGACATTATATTACGTTGACATGGGTAGAAGACAGATTTTAAAATGCTGAGCTTTTATCTCTCCACAGCTAGAAACTCTGTGAAGACTGCTTGTTACCAGATATTGACTTGTGTCATACTGTTGCTGTTCACCTTTCAGATCGCTGCCTGATGTGTATTGCTTTTCTTTAGCATTTCTCTTGACCAATTCACTCGAGAAAATTAATAACCTTTTACTTGAAGGCTCAGAGATTACTGGCCTGGGGTATGGAGGCAACAAACCCAGCGGTGTGGTGTGAGGCACATCAGACCTTTGGTGTAGATGCATCCCATTTTCCTTGTTACTGGTTTCATTTAGTGGTGTCCCAAGAAGGCCAAACTGTGTTGGACAATGTCACTTGCCAGCAAGACAGGGAAATACTGTCTCTTCACTGGGTCAGGCTTATGAGATTGAGTTGAATCTTCATGATTTTGTTGATGCAAATCTCCAATTCTATAGCTTGCTTTCCTGTCCTGTACAAAATATAGAGGAGACCCGTCTGGAAGGTGTGACTGCTGTGTCAGTGTGCTCATACCCTTATCCCTGCAACTTATTCCTCAGGGTAATAGCTCTACATTTCCCCAGAGGCACCAGAACACAGGAGCATGTCAGATGGCACCTCAGGGAATAGAAGTATAAATCTATGGCAAGCTGATTTGCGATCTAGAATCCTAAAGGTTTGGAAATTGAAATATTTGAAGTTGATTCCTGTGCTGGTAAGGAAAACCAAGCAGATGATGTCGTTAGTTATTGGTGATATGTGCAGGGCCCATCTCTGGCAGGCTTCGATGATACACATCCTGATGGGGCATCCGCCATCACTGCACAACAGGAAGTTCTGTTGTTGTTCCCCAAGTGAATTTGCAGGTCCCTCACCCTGTAGCTGCCCTGGTGTTGCATTAAATAACACCAGCATGACACCATCCACAGTTCACTTATTGAATTAAGTAAATCACCAGCCAGATTAGTGAGTGCGTGACAGGACTAGGAGGGGACAGGTGTTGCTCTGAAGCAGCCATTGGAGGCTTCCATCTCCTCGGCTGTTGGAAAGCTGGTTCCACAGCATATGCTCTGCTTTCACAAATGGCCTGTGCTGCCTGTGAGGTGGAGCGTCGGGTCGCTCCCAAACTGCTGTGGCGCAGCTGATGGATCGCTCTTGGCAGCGTCATCCATGGAGCCAGTGGAGAAGATGACTGCACTTAGAAGAAAGGGGCTTTAGAGAGGGGAATCCGGAATTGTTTCATTATGTTGATATCACAGAAGGAACCTATATTTGCATAAATTTGTCTGTTCATTTGAATGCATATTTATGTGGTATTAAAGATAATGGTTTTGGATTTAATACTGCTGGAAGTGACAAATGCCAGTGTTCATTATAATTTAAAATTGACTTTATTTGCAAATACACAGTGTTGCAAAATCATACCAGAAAAGTGTTCTATATGCCAAGGACAAACTCTAGCTGAATAATACTGTATAATTTTACAGACCTTCTGTAGAATTAAATTAATGATGGGAGCTGTTCATGTAGTCAACATGTAATTCAACGTCCTTCATAAAAATAAAGCATGAAGCCAAAAGAATACCCCGCTTAAAAGCAAGGTGATATAGGTCATGCCTACAAGATTAAAACACTAACAGGGATAGCACGTAAACTTCTTTCACATCCGCAGCCTGCCTTGCCTGGAAACTGGAATAATCCAATCCCCGGTGCTGCTGCCGATTCAGTACAGCTGCCTTTTCTTCCAAGGGCTGCGCCGAGGTTTTTTGTGTTACACAGATAAAGCTTAGGTGAAGTTCTGAGGGGATTTAAGACCTGTCAACAAGTTCCCTGGTTTTTAAAACCCTGGGAAATGTAAGTAGATCCCGTTGTCTAGCTACTTAATGGAGCAGTGCTGCTGGGAGATGCAGGTCCTGCCCTTGATCCCCTCCGGGGAAATGCCACCTTGTCCCCCTACCTCGGGGATCGGCCCTGGGAGCCTCCCCGGTGTGGATTTGTGGGGTCAGTGCAATGGGGTTTGCCCATGCTCCGGGGGAGATGGTGCTGAGGGTGAAGCGGTTTGGGTGTTACTTTCCTGGTACGTGATATGGCTGTGTCTCCTTGGGGACATTTTATGCAAAGCAAAGTATTAACCAGGCTGTCAGGTGATTGCTGTAATGCCAGGGTTTGGAAAGAGCCTCCTGAAGAAGCAATAAGCAGCAATAATTTTACTGACTCATGGCTGTGGTGTAGTTAATAGCTCCTTGATCTATCTAAAAACATTTCAGTGGGCAAGAGCCGTGTGTCTGAGCACATGAAGTGAGCAGTCCTCTAATGAGGAACTAAAAGGACGGGAGGTTTCACAAGACAGAGAAGTATTACTGCGATCAGTTGCACTTCAAGTATTAAATATATTTAAATAGGTCCAAATACAGGTGTCCTGACGGAGGTGTGTGATTGCGCAGTGTCTCTGGGACAGCCGTGCCATGCTGTGCCATGCTGGTGCAACCCCACAGGGATGGGGAGGAGGGGATGACGGGTACACTCGTGACGATCCTGTTGCTACCACGCGAGTAAATTAATGTGGTGCTTGGGGTGCCAGTCAAAACTCATGCTAACTAGAAAACTTATGCCAGAAGCAACAGAAATGGAACAGCAGAGAGAGGAAGTTTTTCCTTAGTGGGACCGTGGGTTTACCTCTTCTTCCCAACTTGGAGCGCATGCTCGGCATACCCTGCAGGGACGTTGGGGACGGAGGACAGGAGAGGGGTAAGGTGCGTTTTACCTCATTTTCCAGTGAGCTAAAGCATGTGATGCTCATCTGGAGGAGCAGTGCTGTGCTTAAAGCGTTGTCCATTAAATTTTGGTGTCGAGGCTTTGGTCTGCCCCAGGGTTTGGGTGCTGTGCGCATTGCCATGGCTGCCTGCTCAAAGCAGGCATCAGAACCCAGCAAGGCTGCAGCCAGCCTTTGGGGAGCAGCAGGGCTGTGCGGGCAGGCTTGCTACAGCCCTGCTCCCAAGCCCAGGAGCCCAGCGTGCAAGTAAATACAGAAACAAGGTGGTGGCCTGGGAAGCTCTGTAGCCTGGTGCAGGTGAGGGAATGCAATAGGTGCATATAAAGCTCCCAGGTATTTTTAGCCCTGGCTTCTTCGTGCTGCCTAGGCTGTGACAAGATGATGCAGCGCTGGCTGCAGTTTGCTGTTTGAGGGCTTTCCTGGCTGTAGGGATTGCTGAGCTGACATGAATCCTGCCCCCCCCCAACCCCCTTTTAATGAACAGAAGGACAGTCGGGAGAGGTGGCAGAGCAGAGGTCTTCGTGTTGGTTCTCTGCTACGTGGTCCCTTAGGACTGTGCACATCTGCCAGGAGCAGGAACAGCCCCAGAGTAGACGTAATTAGTCAAAGTTTGAGGCACGCTGGCAATAAGTCATTATTAGGACTAAGACAATTGCCTTGTATCTCATAATCAGTGTATTTTGGCAGAACGGAATATTTAGTCTATAGGTACCAGCGCGCCTGCTCTCTTTGGCCTCGATCTGTAGCACACGAATTATGCTAAACTCAGTGTTTTATCCAAACTTGTTTCTGATTGAGCCAAGATCTTAGGAATTGTGAGGATGAGTAGAAAGTGCTGTCTCCGCTTAGTTTTCAAATATGCTTTAGTATATAAAGACTTTGCTTGATCCTTTGAGTTAATAATTCTTCACAAAGTGACTTTTATTATGAGCACTTCAAGCGGGTTTGAATATGTCATTGTGGCAGGAGATGAAGATTTGAAACATGCTCTGCAGTCTGTGGGATTAATAAATTAGGGGAATGGTCTAATTATGGAAAATCTAAAGGACAATTTCAGATTATTAATGAAACTACTGAATACTTGAATTTCAAAGATTAATTCATCTTTGATTTTTTTTAAAGATTAATCTGTACCAGAAGGTTAATTGCTATCTGTAGGAAATACATATATTGAAGTCGTTAGCAAAAGACCACTTGAATGCCTCCTAACAGATAAATGAAAGCTCTAGTATGCATTTATTCATCTTTTTCTCTCCGAAAAAATTACCCGTTTTCACAGATGAGTACACCGGCTGCTTTGCTTGTGGAGACTTTGATGCTCACTCCGCAGGCTGCAGCAGAAATGCTGTAGGGAAGGGGACGCCTGGATCTGCAGACCCATACATCTGCTGCCTCTGCCTCTTTCTTCTACTTTTCCATAGCTCCCTTGTCCAACTTAATCTTAGAAATAAGTATTTTGTCTCAGCAAGGCTGATTTTGAGCACAGCTCTGCTTGCTTGCACAAACAAGACCTGTTGTATTGCACAGAGCAGCGTGGCAGTAACAGGATCTTAATCTACAAAGTAAGAATTAGTTTAGATGGTGATGTTCACAACCCTTGGAAGGACTGGAGAAGAAAAAATTCTGGAAAAGCATGCCGCCTTTCTCTGTGTACTAAAGTCATGATCAAAATGGATTAAAGCTCTTGTACCAGGGTGCTCATACGATTATATACACTGAAGTTTCTTCTGAAGACTTCACATTGCAGTGTCATATTTGTTAAAAGGCTGTCGTCACCTTGACAGAACAAAAAAGCAGAATAAACTTTAATCCACTTTAACATAGGAAGCACAACACTTGCGACAGTCTCTTTATCTTCTTTTCTCCTTTCTTGCTGAAGACTTTTTTGAAGTATTCCGTTTTTTAATTCTTCTGTCTCCGTGATCCTCGAGTGCTGTGCAGACATCTGTTACGTAAGGTTGGGAACATCTGCATGCAGCAGGGATGGCCTGGATGCGCATGCTGCAGGAGCTGAATTTGCTCAGAAACAGAAGAAACATCAAAACCCCTTCTTTGTCGGAGCAAACAACAGACCCTTGAAATTTTGCATCCTTCTCCTTACCCTCATAAGCATGTCTTTTTCCCAGCAGGAATACTGAACTTACTATCCCTCAATATAAACTTGATTCTCTTTAAGTTTGCTTTTCCCAGCTTATATTTGCTAGCAAAAACCATATGTGTACACACACGTATGTACTTGTAGGAGACATGTTGCCCTTGTGTCTAACAAGTGTCACTCCACTGAAATGGGATGAACTGCTTTATCTGCATGAAATGGTATTGTCTCTTAATGCATTGCTTTCTTTACAAATTAGGTACGTACAATTAAGTACCTTCTACAGAAATAATTTTCTGTGGGTTTGTTATCTGTAGCAAAGACCATTTTGAACCCCTTTAACCATCTGAATGTGAGGACGTGACGGCTTTTCCTAAAGTCTTGATATTTGTTTTCTCCACTGAGTTGTGTTTCTAAAAAGATCTGAATCTTTTGCTTTGGGTTTCTGGTGATCTGAATCATCTCGTGATACTTCCTGTGAAATCCTCAGCGTGGTGTATGATAATATGATGCTCTAATTCAGCACTTGTCTTCTGTGGAGGCTGACACTGTTAAAAGCCAAGAGCTGCTATATCATCCCTCAGTGATTCACGCAGCACTCTGGTAGGCTCCCTAGGTTTGTTCAACTGCCTGCTGTGATCCTGAATCTGCATTTTTGTAACAGAACTTAATTTTTATGCTGTCTGTTGGGAATTCCATTAACACAAATTAGGGCTGGATAACATGAGAGAGTTAAATCATTGCTGCGAGGGAGTTGTACAACTGTGTTTTAAGAAGGGAGAGGAGGCTATTCTGTCTGTGTATCTCAAATAGAGTACTGATTCCTATTGCCAAGTACAAAATCCTGATTATTTTTTTTGTCTTACATTCTGATGCTAATGAAACATCTCTTCCTTTTTTTTTTTTTTTTTCTTCCCCTTGATCCATTAAAGCCCTACTGAGTGGGTTTAGAATACTCATTATAAGGAGCAGTCACTTTACAACATAACTCAAGGTTAAAAGAAAGCCAAGAATGGGAAAGGAAGGTGAAAAAAGTTGGTGACATCGCTGTGATGCACTGTGGTGGGTAGAGGTTGCATTGGCTGGTTAATAAGTAACAAATACTTATGATTTATTAGTGGAGCTTTGCACAGCACGCTGGCAATGGGTGTTACCACACAGCATCCAATGACGCCCAAACCTTATGATCTATGATTTCTATTCTTTGTGGCAGCTAACAGAACCCCCCTTCTAACAGAGTCACTGTTCAAATATTCATTTCAATGAGTCATTGTTTTGGAAGAAGATGGGCAAAGGTGTCGTGCTGTCCACAGTGATAACTTTATTTAGCTGAAGGAATTGTGTTTCGCAAACCGTGTTCCTTGGCTCTCCCTCTGCCAAGGGGCAGAAAGCTTCTGCAGCATTTCAGTGAGAGCAAGCAGCTGAGCTTACGTGTTGACAAATAGGTCTATAAATATGTTTTTGAAGTGCAGACCAAAAGCCAACCTAAGAAAACCAGACGTTGTCGGAACAGTGTTTAGCATGTATCTCTGCTCCCGGGAGGGTCACCGCCCCCAGTGCCTTGATGGAGTTTGAGGGTATAGAGCATGGTTTGAGGCTCGTGGAGTTTTCCTGGTGAATTGCTGGTCCTGCAGACCACTGCTTTGGTGCTTTTCTGCATGGTGGGTGGCTCAGCGTCTGCCGGAAGGGATGGAGGTCTCTGGGGGGATGGAGAGGCAGCAGTGCAGGGCTGTTGCTTTGTCTTTGGTTGTGTTAAATAATTATACTTGCTAATGGGATGGCCTTTATTCAGTTACTTGAGAGCCTGTTCTCTGGATCAAATATAGCAGAAATAAATATATAAACCCCTAATGAAATAAAATAATTTATATCTGAGCACTTCAAGTGGTTTCCATTTTTAATTCTATTTTCCTCAAATATTGATGCATCTGTCCTTGTAGTGTCCAGTGATGTTATGTTAAATAACAATATTATGAAATCTGTTCTTTACCTTGCTGTTCTGTCAAATAACGAATGTTTCCCCATTTCAGAAAAGTCAAAGAAAAATGCTTTCTAAAGTTGTACTAACTTGCTTTCTGCAGTCTGTCAGGTTTAATAGGATTTTCTTTTAATTGTAGCTGGTCTAGTTAGTAGAAGATGCACTGGACTTGATCCTCGGGGTGTTTTGGATTACATTTAGGGCTTAACAGTATACTTCTGATGGTGAAAAAGAAAAAGCAAAGCATGTCTTTGCAAAGACAATCTGTTACTCTGTATGCATGGTCTATGCTGCTGTGGCTTTTTTAAAATAACTGGTGAGAAAGGATGTCATTTAGAGGAGTGAATGGCTGATGTCCTGAAGGTGGTGTCTGGACTTCTGACACCCCTGTGCTACTGGGTAAAACTGCTTTGGTGCTTGGCTTAGATGTTGAGAAACCCCCTAGGCACCTGCCTTTATTTTTAGGTTATCCAAACACTGAGTGCAATCTCTCTCTCTTTAGCAAGGCATGTTCCTACCTAAGACATAACAGATGTCCTAAGTTAGTTGGCTCTGTTCCCTGTGCAGTAACAAAGACTGATGAGATCTGAGTTGCCTTTTTGAAACATCTATTTCTCCCTCTGGACTACACAGGGAGCATAAGCATGTCATTAAAGAATATGAATTTAAGGAAAAAAATAAAATCCCAGAATTGGTATGTATGTGATACATGCATTTTCTGATCTTTTGTCATCACTGGAAGATGAATAACTGGTGTAGATTTATAGGGTTCTTATGATGTCATTTAGCAACGCAGCAGAGCTGACGGGCATTAGGAGCACGTGGTTCGGATACGTACCCGATCGCCGGGCAGCACCAGAAGCCTGTCTGCCCAAATAGTGTTATAACTTTGTGATGGAACTAGCAGGGGCCCGAATAAATCCTCCTGCTCAAATAGACTCATGAAAAATCAATAAAATAGAGTTTGGGGAGAAGGAAAGAGGTAACAATAACAACATTATGATTACCTTTGTGTCTGCTTATGTGAAATCTGAGACCAGTTCCATGCTGATACATGCAGAAACTTGCACTCTATCCTCCTGAATGATCTCACAACCAGTTTCTTGGCGAAGTATTATTGGATAGCTTGGAAGAGGCTGCTGTCACAGTTATAGCGCAAGTCACTTTAAAGATAAATATGTGCCTTTTTATGGCATTTATTGAACATTTGGAGCTTGCATTTCAAGGACAGAACAAAATTGAAATAGGCAATTCTTGTTACTAAACAAATAACTGCCAGCATCTTTTAAAAATGTTACCCCAAATTTAATAAAACATTGCTTTCATGTTTATGTGAAATGTAATATGCGGATTAGATGAAAACAAATGATTGGTTAAGTCCTTGTTATTTCAAAGCAGGGAAGTGTATTGTCGAGCCTTTACTTTTACCAGTAAATTTGGACACCCCTGGGGGATGCTCCCACATTCTGCAATCTGCATGCCCCATGATGCAGAAGTGAAGAAGCTGGTTTGATGCAGACTCAGTAAGTTATTCATCCCAATCCAGTTTTTGCATTTATTCTTTGGCAGGTTTTCTGAATCTCAAGGGTAGTGTATTCCTCCTGGTAAAGATAGCAGTATGGAGCAGAAATAGAGAAGCAAGAGCATTCATGTTTGTTCCGCATCCATCTTCTGCTGGGAAGAATAGACTTTGAAAAAAAAAAAAAAAAAAAAAAAAAAACAACCAAAAACACCCAGTGGTGGAAGTGTTAAGGGAATGGAGAAAAAGTATGTCAGTGTGCATTAGGAAGCTTGAGGAGAAGGTCCTATTGAAGAGCAAAAGCTGATGTTTTGGGGAGGAGTAGGGGGAAAGGAGAAAAGTCCAGGTTCACTGGACAGTAAAGGGGAGGAACAAGTCCGTGGAAACAGCAAGACAGGTGTGAGGACTGGGAGAAGGAGAGATGAAAAGCCGTAAAATGAAGGTTGATAGAAGTGGCCAGGGTGCAAAGACAGCCATGGCAGAGGGGAAAAAGTAATCTATGACTAAGGAAGATTTGCCATAGAGAGTGGGCTAGAAAATCATGTTTGTTTCACCAAAGAAATTAATGATTTCAGAAACAGAATCAACTTTGATTGTGAAAATGTAAACAAACCTTCTGGACAATAAGATGGAAATTCTTTCTAAGTCCCGTTTTTCTGCTGGGGGGCAGTGAAACCAGGCTTCCTAGATGATTGCATCTGAGTGCCTTTGCTCTTCACTACGCTTTTCTCCTGCCTCCCAGCCTACCCGGGGGGAGAAGTGGAGCCTGTGAATCTTGCCTCCCATTTCACCTCCGCCTACAGCGCCTATTCCAGTGTGTGGTGCAAAGCGTCTTGTCAGTTTTCCTGAAGGAATTAAAATGAATTTCATAAAAACCTTCTGCAGAGGAAGCCCCTGCTGTCATTTTGACTTTCCCCATGGAAAATAGAAATACTGTGATTACACTGAGATTTTCCCATGGGATATGTCTGTTTTGCAAAGTAGGATGAATTCGTTGGAACTTCATTTGGGGCCAGCTCTAAATGCATTTCTGCATCTGAAGGGTAATATATAATCGAACGCAGTAAGTTATTCCAGTTTCTGTCACTGAAATCCTACATCCCAGGAGGAAATACAAAATATTGCCTCATCTTGTACCCTCCATACTTCACAGTCCCTTTTCACTTTGTGCTAATGCAAAGAACAGCTTTCATAGCCATGGGGGAGTAGCAGCACATAAATAATTCTAAGAGGCCTCTTCCATCACGCGCCCTTCCCTGCCTTCTTCATTCCTTATCCTTCCTCAGACAACAGAGGATGACAAACGTCTTGAACCCTTCACACTCTTGGAAGATGGCTTTCATGCATTGCTAGTGATCTTCCAGGCATGCCAAAAATATTCCCTGGTCTGCCTCCGAAGCTATCGAAGCCTTCCTCAGACCACCTTTCCTGCAAGAAAAGAAGATCAACGAGAGGAGAAAGTCACTCTAACCGGGTATATGCACCCCACTTTGCAAAATCAAAGCAGGTAGTAAATTATAATCAATGGAGTTTATATTCTTCTTACATGTTCTTAGGAAAGTTATTTATCAAGACAGTGTTTGAAATACCTGCACTATTTGCTCTGGTATATTCAACAAGATATCTGAGCTGAAAATATGAACTGCAGTATGGCATTTTAAGTGGTTTACACATATAGCCAGGACGTTGGGAAGATACATATAAGCTGTTTATATTGCAGGCTGTTCTGTTTCCTTTCCCTTTGGTGTTTCAAGATTCATATATTTTCAATCTGTAAGGAATCAGGCGGCCATCTAGCTTGCTCTTATAACAGAGACTATTGGCATTCTTTTAATACTTTACCAATGTTCATTATTTAAATGAAAACGTCAGGCTGGCAATACCCCTTTCTCTTTCCAGGCAGGTGCTTTGGCTGGTCATGTATGATGCGATGCTGCAGGCGTTTACATCAGCATGTGACCTGACATGCCAGCAGCAAATAGCCCTCGGCGAATCACTGTGCTCTCAGTAGTCCCTGGTCACTTCATCTTTAGCCTGTTAATAATAAAAAGCTGGTAAATAAGCAAATTGTTCTGTTATCTTATTATCAGGAAAAGACTAAATACCTGTTTCATTGTGTAAACACGGGGTTGAAACGGGTTAAACTTTGGGTAATAGGCAGTTCAAACATGGAGATGTTAATTTTAAACCTGAGCTGGGGTTGGTGCTGACACTGATGCCGCAGTACGCCCTGAAGCTGTCTCCTTACTCATGATGAATGTGCAACACTCTTCTAGTTGTTTGCTGTTGTCTGGGAGAGCCCATGTATGACAAAGCAGGCGTCCACAGTCTAGATCTGGTTTGAAAATAAGACGTTCTGCTTAAGGTTAGGCACAGACGTTGTCTTTGCCTCCTGTGAAATGTGTGCTGCTTGCAGGGAGCATGGTTGTGGTGTGGGCCCTTCCGGGGCTCCAGCTCTTCTCCCCAGCCACCTTGCTCTTGCTGCCTTCCTTTAGGCTAATGCAGCCTGATGTAGGGCTGGATAGGGCCGATGAAGAGCAGCTCAGAGCTTGTCGAGCTGCTCTGCTCGCCCGCCCAAGGCTGGGAGCCGCTCTGATTGACTGTTCCCCTGTTTCTGTGCTTGAGCTCCGGTGTGTCGGGACGTCCTGGTGCTGCTTGGCGAGGGTGACTGCTGTGCTGTGGTGGGGATGGATAGTGCTAGGTGAGCTGGTTCTGTGGTACCAGCACGTTCCTGCCGATGGCCCGGCTCTGGGAACAGGGAAAAGTGGCTTCCTATGAAAAATAAAAAGTAGAGGTGTTTCAGGTAGCTGCTTTACAATGGAAGACTTTATCCAGATAGAAAAAGTCTGGAAGTGGCGTTGGCTATCTCACCATATCTCAGGCTATGATCAAGAAAATGCTCTTTTAAGCATTGGTTAAAGATAAATTATAATTTAATTCCCTGAATGTATTTTGTCTCTCCCTTTAATTTCACTAATCCACATGTCTAATCAACCCTTTAATTAACTTTCAGACTATCTTATATCTATATTTTGTTCCTTTTCCAGCCTATTTTTTTTTTCCCCCTCTCAAATCACTTTGTTCTCTTTCTTCACAAGTGTCCCAGGGCTGTCCCTTGGTTCCACGCTTGTTCTGGAGCCCCCCCCGGCCAGCCCGACGTTTCAGCAGAGCAGAGGGGGCAGCTGTGCCGTGGCAACCCCCGCGCGGGGCTCCCCCCTGGCTGTCCCTGCCAGCCACGGCCAGGAGCTTCCTTCAGCTGGTGAAACTCAGGCTCTGCTGCAGCATGGTGTCTTACCTACCCCCTGCATTGTGGCACGGGTGGTGGTACCCCGTCAGTGGGATGATGGTCCCCACGCCAGCGGGGTGAGCCCAGTGCGCACTCAAGGCCGTACTGGGTTATGGATATTTCTAGTGATTCTGCTTCCGCGAGATGAAGCCCATATGGAGCTGTGTTGATCAGAGCTTTCTAGGAGAGGTGTCCTCTGCTAAACTTCTGTGCTGGCAAGTTGGGAAGCTGACTGTGAGCTGTAATCCCAAATACAGCAGCTTTTCTGCTTAAAAAAATGAAGGATTTCACTTAAATGATGATGTTTTAAGAAGAGTGCAGGGTGCAGATGTGAAGCAGCAGGAAGCTTTTTTGACAGCTTTTCATTGACTTTTCATTGCTGTTTATATATATCTTTTAAAGGCAATTTTATATTCAGGCAAAACGAAGTCTACACAGATTGTCTAAAAACTCTTATCGGCTAATTAAGATTATACTGCTGGTGTATCACTGCTGGATAACATGTGGACTGTGGTTAAAGAATGGCCTTTTTTGCAGCATATGCTTTCTTCTGTCGCTCCATGGGAGGGCTTTTATATATCTGACTATTTCAATGTCAAAACCAAATGCCACTTGAAGTCTTATGTTTGGACATCTGAATCTATATAAAGGAACCTGAGTGAGCCTTGATTTTTTTCCCCAAAGTACTGAGCATTTGTGGTTTCCATTCAAATTGATTGGATATGCAGTTGCTCTCTACATACAGAAATCGATCCCACCTTAAATAGCTGTGTCACGGCATGGTGGCCTCAACATTTATGTAAGGTTGGAGACTGCCAACCTGGAAAAATGCAGCCCTGGTGCTGTCGTGCACTAGCCTGGTGACGTGGCTTATCAGAGACAAAAATCCCAGAAGGCATCGTGCTCCCAGAGGTGATACTGTTTGCTTTGATAAATAACTCACCTCTGCTCTGAGCTGGCTGGTTTATCACAGAAGAGGCTTTATTTGGAAGCTGGGGTGAAGCATGGTTCCTTTGGACATTTCTGTACCAAAAGTGGTCTCATTTTGCCAGCTCAAACTGCATGATAAGAGCAGTGTCCTTAGTCTGAGCTGGGGTGAATTTGAGCTTGGAGAGTCCCAGGTTCAAGTTTTTCTCTCTTAGTAATTCCCTGAACCAGCTCTTCCTTGTGGTTTTCATTCTTCAGAAAGCACAGCGTATTCATTACAGCCAGAACTGATCTCAAACCTCCAGTTGCTGTAATCAAATAACTTTTATTTATTAACATCAGGAGGGAAGACAGAGAAGCAGCATCACAAAATTGCAGCCAAAGTCTATAGTACACAAGCTGTTCCTTGAAATAAACATCTTTTGAAAAATCTCTACAGAAGTTCTGAGAACGTGTAGCCCCTCTCTCGGTTCTTCACACTTAGATGCCCTGCAATGCCACTGCTCTGTAAGATGCACTAAAAAGGCAATTAGCACTTTGGAGTACTTTGCAAAATTTTATTAGTCTTCCGCCTCTTGAGGCTCAGGCAAATAATGCCGTTTCACTGGAGGTTTCTTTGATGCATTTGTTTCCCCTCAGTCTTTTCCAAGAACAAATACAAGTTCTGGAGTTACAGGGCCATCAATCCAGCAGTTTACTGCTTGAGAACTTCAGAACTCATCAGCTCCTACTGCTTGAGAACTTCAGAACTCATCAAAAGCACCACCTCTTTCTAAAGCCTTTTCTTCCTTTTCTTCAGTTGTGTTACTGCCTCTGAGATTCTGGGTTGAGGGTATTTAACAGTGTCTTAATGTCCACGTAACGGACACTTTGGTGTCCAAGAAAGTCATTCATTTAACTTGAGAACAAACACATCTTCTAGGCCACCTTAGCCATTTCCTCAGATTTCTATGGGAAACAGGGAAAAAATCAATGGTACTCCAACATTTAAAAAACCCAACAAAACCAGAACAAAAAGCCAAACAAAACCCAGTTGTTTGCAGTAGGAGAGACTGTGCCATTGCTGTAATTGGGGCTGTGCCCAAACCCTCTTTTATAGGAATTCTTCTTTGGAGAAGTGCAACACTTTTTTTAATGTTTTTTTTTTTTTCCCCTCCAGCTAATCATTCTTTAAAGGACCTTATTATTTTTGCAAGGCCCTTGGTGATCTGAGTTGAAATGCCCAGAGCTGAGGGTCATGTGAGCTGACCAGGAGCAAAACGAACCCTTTGATGTGCAGGTGCAGTGCTCAGTTGGGTTACAAATCGCTTTATTAATATTTATGGCTTGCACAAGCAACTTGTTGGCCGCCGTGTGCACAGAGGCAGCAGCTGATGTGGCCTTGGCAGCCCCAGGCAGCCGCTGATGCTTCCCACCTGGATTTTGCCACTTTATTAAGGCTGAGCAGGGCAGTGTTTGGTGCTAAGGGACGTCAGCTCCATGTTGGTGAGTGGGAGCGGAATGCGGTTGAGTAAAGTAATGACTGAATCCAAATATACTAATATTCTTCTTTTTTTGGTGGGATGTATTTTATGATATTTCATCAGCCTCTGGCTTCTGACCATTTCCAGGCTCGGCAGGCGCTGCTGCTCAGCAGCACGCCCTGCAGCGAGTGGCCAGCCACCTCCGTGCCCAGTGTGTGCAGCTCTGCTCCCTGGCTGCAGCCGTGTATTGCACGTAAATAAAGCAAGGTAACGAACGCTGTGGTTTGAAGTTGCTGTTGGATTTTCCTGAGGAATTTCAGTGACCTCCCTAGCACAAAAAGCAAAGCACAGGGTTTTTTTATTGTTTTTCAAATTCATGCAGGTTTCAAAGCAAAACCTATGTAGTCTTTTCAGCTTCAGAAAGCCTTTCTTAAAGCGGAATGCGAAGCTCTAATGACACCCTTTTCTTAAAAAGGACTGAAGAATCATAAACATTAAAGATGGGAAAGATGTAATTGAGATGTGATTAGTACTTAAGCTGCTTTTCTCTTCAGTATGTGAATGTGCACAGGTGTATTTGCAGCTGGGTTTGAAGACAGGAATTTTTTGTTGTCCCCCATCCTGTATCAAAAATGGTTGAAAATGTCTGGTATTAAGAGCTTATTTGCAGATATGTCCTTTGCTTATCTAAGCAGTTGTGTCATGAATTGATCCCCATCCAAGAGGAGCATTCTCTTTCTCTTTTTTTAACCAACCAATCTATATATATAATGTTGCTTGCAATGGCAAATCGATATAAGAAAATCCTTTCCTAGCTAAGGTCTTGGTCTCGCTATCAACAGCACAGAGGGCTCCATCCATGGGCTGTCACCTGCACGGTGGTGACCGAGCCGGGCGAGGGCTTAGGGGCTGTCTGGGAACCTCGACGTGGATGTGGGACTGCCATGGCACCAGTGGGTATAAATCTCTGGTCTCCACTTCTACTGCTCCAGTAGGTCAGGGACTGGCTTAGTATATTGGCCATGGACTTCAGAGTCTCTTTAAAGGATTTATCTCCAATTTAGCTTTAAATTTTAAACAGAAAGTGTACAGTTGTATACATTTAAAGCTTCCCCTCCTCTCCGCTTCAGAAGAAAGACGTCTTCTGAGATGAATTATATTATCCTGTACTTCAGGAGCATCTCTGCAATGTCATATGTGTTAGATATAGCTTGTTGTTCCTGCAGGAGACCCCTAAATGTGCTGCTTGTGTGGGACAGAGAGGACAGCCATCATTCACAAATGATGCATATTCAGCCTTGTCTGTAAAACGAGCAACATGGAATAGATGGAAAAAGGGGGGGAAAAAAAAAAATCACACTTTTTCCTAGGTATGTTTATTGCTGAAGTGCAGTGGTTAGCGATTCTTTTTCAAGGTTAACAGGTATGCTTTGTCTGTAGGTTTGTTTACTGTGGTACAGAATTTCATTGTGTGCTGAATTACAGGGAGGAGGATTAGTAAGGAATTAATCTAGCAAAAGTGGTTGGCAGCTCAAAATACGCAAATAAAGTCATATAGAGGAAACCAAAGATTTGGAGACAGGATCAGAAAAGTGCAAAATCTTAAATATTCAGAGGTGAAGTAAGTGACAATGACACGATCAGACAAAGAGTCACAGTATTCTAACTAAAAGTCATATTTAGAATAGCCTGGGAGAGCGTTTTCTGGGTAGCTAAGTCTGCCTAAGTGAGAAAAATGAATTGCCCTCACAACTTCTGCTTTTCATGATCCAATGTATGGACTTCGGGAAATGGTTTTAGAACAAAGATCAGCACTGTCATTACATCAGTATGACTTACTGTAGAGTGTTGGGCACTGTGGCTGGAGACAGAAAGGTTGCCAGGCTAAATTAATTAAAAGAAAAGCATGAAGAGTAATTGACAGTAAGTGCGCATAGATGTGGTTGCTGGCATTCTAGCACATAAGGAAGTCTGCGATTGTCAAAGCATATATGATACTTGGGAAAAACATCTTTCAGTTCCGTGAATAACCTTTGAACTTCATTAGAGAGAGCTTTCTGAATAAAGGATACCACGGGTCTTTGAAATAATATGCTTCCATTAGCAAATTGGAGCAGCTGACACCAAGTCAATAAACGTAAGATGTTATGGTGTCTCAAAGATTAACAGAAAACACAGAAGTAACTTGCACCTCTCTTAGAAACGTGCAGATTTGTAGTTTGTCTGTTCCTTTAAGAGGCAAATAAATTAGATTGTAAAAAGGAGCGTCTTCGATGGAAGAGGGTGGGTGTGATGCTGCCCAGCTACACCTGCAGCCCCAGCACTTCACCAGGCAGCATGCGAAATGTCCAAGGGAGAGGTAGTGGCAGGTGTCCTGTGCTCCGTACAGGCATGCTCCTGACGCGCCTGCGTGCAGCACAGCTCCAGGCATTCCTGCCGCAGGACTCTTGATGCGCTGAGCGTGCCTGCGGGCTATAGCCTGCCCTTCCTGATGTGCACTTGAAGGGAAGGAAGAGCCAAAGATTTTGTCACCCTATTTGTTGGGGTTAAGGGTATTTTGTGGGGAGCAGGAGCAAGAAGGGGGGAGGCTGGTTGTGTTCCAGGCCAGCTCGGAGCTGTTGATGCTACAAGCCGCGCGTTCCTGGGACCGCTGTCCTGGTTGTGCGCAGGGTGCTGTGCAGGGGTGTGCAGCAGCGCAAGGCCAGGGGTAGATCCATCCTGCCTTGTGCATAAGCCTGTGCCCCATGGCGTGCGGTTTGGCATACCGCCAGCACGCCAGAGCAGCAACTGGCTAGGGCAAAGGAGACAAAACGAGATACGTTTGTCGGGGGGGGTGATGGAGGAGATGGATGGTGACGTACAAAGATCTGAGTCCAATTGGATTTTGCACAGAGCAGCACATGGTATCACCTCCCATTGCTCTTGCCAGACAGTTTCTTAAAATAGTTGAGAGTTTTAGGAGGAAAGTAAACATTGTCAGAAAGGGTCCTTCTCGCCAAAACCAGGGATAACACAGAGACACTTGAGGAGGAAAGGCAGGTGTGATCTGGGGCTTCCCTTCACCAGGGAAGTGATGGGGCCAGATCCTTAAGAGAGAAGGAGAGCTTGAAGTTAAAGCAAATTGGAAACGAAGCAACTGAACAGATTGATTTAGCCAGCGAGGCAGGTTATTTAATGACAGCCTTTCAATTTAACTGGAGGGGGCCAAGCAGGAGTAGTGCTGATGCTAGTGGTAATGGGCCCTCTTCTGCATCATTTCCAGATCATCATTAACAGGCATTTCCCACTTGGTGGTTTTCTTTCTCTTCTTTTTTCTGCTTGAACTACAACCTAGAGCACAGCCATTGATCTTGCGATCATTTTAATTTGGATTGTTTGATGCGAGTATAATTCATTCCGTTATAGCATTAGCTCTTCTTCAGTCAATGGAAACATATGTTCTTATATTTATATGCAGAGTGTCCTTAAGGAAGACCAAATGCTTCTCAGAATTGATTCAAGTAAAGAGTTCCACTGAGGTTACAGATAACAATTCTTAAGGCCTCATTAGTGACATTCAGGAATAGTAATTTTATTTGAATGTTTGAGGAATTGTGACAGATAAAAACTAACATCTGAACTCAGATCTCTGTTTTGGAAAGATCTTGCTATTTGTGGTATAAAACACACATGTGAAAGAAAGAGCGGTTTCTTCCCTTCCAGTCACACGTGTGTTTTTTTAATGTATGGCTGAAAGAATTAATACCATTGAATTCAAAGTGGTGGTTCTTCCCCCAGTGTTTAACTCGTCAGTGTGCCATTTGCAGTGTCTCCAGTTGGCAGTGTCAGGCTCAGGGTTTCTTGTCCTGCTTCTCAGGCTCTGGCATCACACAGTCTAAAACTGTGGGTGCCTGTATACATATGTATATGCATATGTATGTGTATATGTATGTGACCTCATCCATGACTTAATGCCTCACCTCCTCTGTGATGTGAATGGGTACTGGTATACCTGTATCAGCGATGGAGAAATAAGACATAGAGGACCTAAGTGATTTCCTCAGAATGTCACTAAGAGCATTTGGTTGACAAAGAATTTGGAAATAGCTATCCCTGGACTTTTTCTAAGCTGCAATAACTTGAGGTGGAGAAGTTTATGGCTTGCAAGTTTAAGACAAGAAATCTTTTACTGATTAAATTTATTGGGGAGAAGAAAAAAAAAAGAAAGCAAAAATCTTTGGGCAGTGTTAAAGAGCAGAGGAAGCTGGTTTTGAGTTGCAGTGGCAGGGGTGGGTGTCATGCTGGTTTTGGAGCAGGGCGATGGCAGAGTGCTTGTCACAGCTCGGGCTGGGCCATGGCCGGTGCCCTCGCTTCTGGGTGGTACCTGAAGGCACTGGGGTAGGAGTGTGGCGGCTTCTGCACAGCACCACGTGGCAAAACCAGAGTGTGTGCGTGGCAGTTCCAAGCCTCGGGTGGTGCCATGGCAGCGGGGTACCTGGCAGCCCAGCACGCCTGCAGTGCTGGGGCAGAGGATGCCCCGCATCCCCGGGTGTGGGGAGGGCAGGGGGGGCTGCAAGTCCTGGTGACTTACAGCCAGACAGATTTTAAATGGCTTTTATGCACCTAAGGGACTTAGCTGTGGAAACTCAACCCAGTTTCTCTGCCACTGGTCTGGGGGCATATCTTTATTTTTTTTGTTCAGGGCAAAATTCCAGCTCTTGGAGCTGTTTGAGAGATTTCTAATCCTATTACAGTGGAATGGTGAAAGTTTTCTTTGTGAGTCTTTAAGCAATCCTTATCAAGTGTAAATGTCTCATTGCTTTGGCAGCTGATGTTTTTCTTGGAAAATTAACTCTCTTATAAAAATGACATACTTTTGGTGAGATAAGCCATTTGATTCTGTCAGTTCGTTTTCTGAGATTCCAGCCCCAAATCAAGTATGTTTAAAAGCAAGCTGTTTGGTCATCGGTTAAGAATACTATACATTATTCATGTCCATATTATTTAAATGCAATACTATTATACCATCCCTCTTTGCACTAATACATTCTTTTCAAAAAATTTTATGTAAATATTCAAGGAGCCATGTTTTCTACAAAGACAAAACAGGGAAATACACTGGCAGCAAAATGGAATTTGGTCAAACGAGGAACTCTATTAACAGGAAAAGTGACAGGATTAAAACCTGATGTTTGGGTGTCTCATGTCCCCTTTGATATTTCCCCAGAGTTCCTGTAGGTAGTCTCTCTTTTGTTACAACTAAATTTTCTGTCTCCATTGATCCAAATCTTCCGTGCCCATCAGAAAGCCCCAGTCACTGGGGAGAAGGATTCCAACACTGGGAAGAACATGCTGATGATGAAAAGGTATATGTGTGATTGCTCTTGATGCATAATGAGGTTTTTTTAATTTGCTCTATATGCAAACATTTGTGTTTGGCTGTTGCAGGGACACTAGGTACAAACCCAGACTGCCTAAACAGGATGGTGGTGCTGCAGCTCGGGCTGCAGCACTGCCCTGAAAGCCGGGCTGCGTGTGGTGGTGGGCTGCACATCAGCGCCGGGGAAGGGGAAGCAGGAGGTGGCCAGTTGAACTGAAACACTGGTGGGAGGAGGAGGAGATCCCATTCCCAGGGTCTGCCTGGCTCTGGAGGCGATGTCCCTGCCGCTCAGGTCCCTTCGTGGAGCAGGTGTAGCAGCAGAGCAGGGATGTGCGCTTTGTGCCCGTTGGTCATCAGGCAGCTTCTGTGCGGGGGGAACTGCAAAGCAGCGGGGATGGGGAGAGGACAGGGGCTCCATCCATCCATGGGTCCTGGGCCATGGGTCAGCTCCCAGCGCGCCCAGCCCAGCTGCCAGCATGGAGGCAGATGCAAGGTGGCAGGGAGGATGGAGCCTGCCAGGCTGCCTGACGGTGGTCAGAGTAGCTGGGAATGTCGTGTCACGTTGTTCATTAAAATGTTTCTTGAGAAGCTTGGGAATGGGAAAATTGATGCAAATAGCAGTGTTTCACTCCTGATTTCCTGCATATGGGAAGGAGCTCCTGTGCTGTGGGATGGAAGCGAGCCTGGTCAGGGGAGGGGAGGGAAGGGATGGCATTATTCAGCACTGGACAAACCCCGAGGTTGTTTACAGAGGCGTAATCCTCCCCCGAGAAATACCAGTGTGTTAGATAGCACATTACAGTTAAACTTGATTATAGAGAGCAGCTCAGTATTTCTGATAAAATCATTAATCTAATTTTTGTCTAATACTATTTTATTCTTCATTCACTGTTACAACCATCCCACATTAGTTTTGAGCTGGTGGTGAGGCTGGGAAAGCTGATTAAATTACAAAGCAGACTTAAATGAAAGGATCCATATCTAGCTACACTCATTATCAGTTCAAAGAAATTGAATCTACCATGAGTGATTTACTCTAAAAAAAAAAAAAAAAAAAAAAAAGTCAAATAGGTGTTGGAAAGACAAAGGGCAGAGTGGCCATACAGATTGCATCTCAATAGAAGGAAGCAGTGATGGAAAAAGGACCAGATAAAACCCAGACCTGCCATAAGGTCTCCATCTTTCTCTGCAACAGCTTGCAGCTTTGCACAGTAGGTCTATGACAATAAATCCTTGTGTTGCCTTGAATATTGTGCAAGTAAGTCGCATGGTAGCACACGTTTATCTCAAGGAACTGAAAATGCTATTTTTCTGTAAGCTCTTTTATTACTGGCTGTTACATAAGAGACTCTAACACTTGTGTTATGCTGTACAGATTGCTATTCCTTTCTGCAGATTTATGTATTCATTATTCCTTCAAGAATGTGATTTAAAAAAAAAATTCCTCTAGAAATTCACCTTTGCTCTATCTGAAACCAGACATAGACATCATCGGGGCGGAGGTGTTCCTCAGCAGACTGAGGTAAAAACACTGCAGAGACAGTCTGCACAGTGATACACGGTGGCTTCCTGTCCTCTGCTTTGCCATGTGTGTGTTTATGTAGGAGTGTATCTTCTCTCTATGTATATATTTATTTTATATATATATATGTGTGTGTTTATAGTGATATCTCTTCAAGATCAGCATCTTCAGCTTGGTCACTGCTCATCCATTTTTCTTGAACGTCATTGATCAGCGGCGTTGTTGCACCATACCTCTTCCCAGCCCTGGCAAGGACGAGGGTGGTTGTTCCTGCATGTCGGGTGGTGGGGCAGCGGGGTGGGAGAGCCAGCCAGGACCGGGGGGGCATGTTAGTTGCACTATGCTGTGAAACTCAGTGCTATGCTTTGGCCCTTGCTACATTTCTCGTTTGGAAGGAAGATGGCAGAGGTACAGGGTAGCCACTGTCACGTTCATAGAATCACTGAGGTTGGAAAAGACCTTTAAGATCATAGAGTCCCACCACCCGACTTCTGCACATGAAACGGGAGGGCTGAACTGCTGCCGCAGAAACCCTTATTCCTTTGATGACTCCTGAGGGAGCCTAGGTTGCACATGCAAACGCCCCAAAGCTGGTATTTTTCAGTGTGAATGACACTTGAAGCAGAAGTGGTGCCAAGCTCAGCTGGTCCATCCCCTCACTGGGCACAGGTCAGTGTGGCCGAGGCGGCCCCAAGGCTTGGGGAGGCATCACCTGCTGGGCTTGGAAACACACGCGGTGGGATGGGACAAGAGACACCAAGCAACTGAGTGCCAGTGGACGTGAAAGAGAGCAAGTTGAGTAGATGCTTGTTACTCTGCTGCTGTAACCAATTTGTTTGGTATATGAAATCTTTGGAAATGAGCTGCTGAGTAAGGATGTATGTGAGCAGTAAGAATATGCTGTTGCTCTATCAAAATTACATACCCACTGGCCTAGCTTGTGTGCAGGACACCCAGTTGGTTCAGTCCACTGCCTGGCAAGCTGCCTGGAAGAGGTGTTAATGTTTAAAATAATAATTGAAAAAAAAAAAAAAGGCAACTTCCCCAACCTCTACTTCATTATTTTTAAAATTATGTTGCATGTTATTCAGAACATCCCTGGGCTTGCTCCAGTCCACTGGTGCAGTCTAACCCGCAGCACTGCAGAGAGTCAGAGGCTGAATTTGCAGCTCTGCCGTAGGCTGGGTCCACAGCTTTGGCCGAGGTTTTGGTGCAAAAGTCTGAGACTGGTTGAGGTCAAAAGAAGTCAATGACATTTTTCACCATGCTGTTTCAGCTTCCCTTAAGGCAACATCAGAGTGATGTCAGTTTACTTCAGGTTTAGGCTTCTAATTGTTTATGGTTAATGGCCGTGAGATCCTCCTGGAAGAGAATGCAGAGCAGTAAAGGTCTTGTTGTTAGATGGGACTGTTGGACACAAGATGTGGTCAAATATAGCGTGTCTGTGCAAAATCGCTGCACTGTAAGATGTGCTGGTCCTTGCCTTGTGTTTCAGGATCTATCCATATGGCTCTTTAGCTAGCGTTTTATTTTGAGTTTTAAGTTTTAGTTAGCCCCAATTCACACATTTATAAAAAGTATATAATTTTTACTGTAAGTTCATTTTTCAGGCAAAAATGACGTGAATGTAGAACTTCATCTTATCTCAGTGCATGTTGATGAAAAAGTTCAGCTTTGCTGTGGCTGGTCTGGAATTTTAAATTAGCCTGAAGGAAAACTCAAGGCAGGAAAATTTTATGCTTTTTACAGGAAAGAAACTTTGAACCGTGTTCTGAAAACTTCCCCTATTCTTAGGTCTGGCCAGTTAGGCAGAGTGATGCCACCTCTGGTGTGAACATTTTCATGATGTGTTTGGGCTGTGAAATAAAACCAGCCTGTTTTGCTGGACTGGCTAACTCAAGAATTGACATTAATTTCATTTTAATTCACTTTTCCAACTTTTAAACTATGTCCAAATGTCCCAGGTTTTTCTTTGGTTGGTTGGTTGGGTTTTTTTAACCTCCGTTTTTTTAAGCCAAGGATAAATCCAGGAAGGTGTTTTCTGGCACGAGCTCTCAGATGCCACAGCAGGCTTAGCTGTGCTCTGCGTTTGTGAAGTCTTCAGAAAAGTCTTTGAAGGGCAATCCTAAATTGTCTCCTTGCATGGCTGATCCACGAGACAAGCTTCTTTCCACTTCCTTGGTTTTCTAGTTTCTTTACCTTTTTATGAGCGCTATGTAGAGTAAGAATTAGTACAGAGGAAAAAGAAGAGTGAGGTGGTTTTGGCTGTGTGGTTACTAATGAACAAAGATAACTCTGCCAGAACAACAGCTAATAATGATTTAAATAAAGAAAAGATAATTAAAAGTATACAATTCTAAAAATTTGTTTTCATGTTACGTCTGAAAATTTGTCAAGTTGTTCTGGAGTCAAACTGGCAATAAAAATGACAGCGCAGGGAAACCGAAGGAGCGGTCCTGTGAGACACTGAACTCATTAACCCAAACTCAAAAAGCATTTAAGCACCAAACAGCGCTATTAACTTTGGTGGGCCTGCTAGCCTGTTTAGTGTAATGTGCAGGATTTGGGGTTTTGCTGTCTTGGGCCTTAATATCGACACCTTTATCTGTAAAGTGCCGCCTATACCGCTGAGAGAAGTCAGAGTTCGCCACTCTGACGCGCTTCATTTTCCATAGCTGTGCTCCGTGCAGTAGCTATATACTTACTGGCTATGAAATTTTTGACCCAATCAGGTCTGCAGATAAAATGCAAAAAATAAGTTAATTACCTTCAACATTAACTTTAGCTCTCATAATGTTTCACATCACAAGTGCTTATTTTTCTTCCGAAACAGGAGCAAAAGTCTTCTCTTTCCTGCTGCGCACTCCTTCTGCAGGAGCCGCCGTCAGCCGGTGCGGTGGTGGCGGCGACGTTGCTGGTGGGAACGGCCGCGTTTCTGTCAGCAGCTGGGATTTGGGTAAAATCATTGACTTTTTTGAGGTAAAGAAGTACCTGAGGAGTGTGCATACCTTGGGGTTCAGGAAACTTTGATGTATTTGGAAAAGATCTCTGGGCATAGTTGGGTTTTTTTATACCAGTAACTGAAATACAAAGTACAAAACATGCAACTGGTGCCTGGAACAGGGTGTGTTGATTGTTCCTTAACATGTAATTTTTATTTATTGTATACACATATATAGATGTGTAACTTTGTAGCTTTACATAATCTTCTTCAAGCTGGTGTTAATTGAATTAGTGACATTTACAGAATACTAAAAAGCTTTGCCTATGGGAATTACTCCTCAGTTTTGAGTCAACAGTTGATTCACAGGATTTTGTTTTACTTAGTGGCTTCTTTATTAAAATAAACAAGATTACTGTCAGGGAGAAATGTTTTGTCTGTAAGTATTAAAAGGAAGCTTGGGGAATGCCAGGGTGAGGAAACAGACATGAAAGTTACTCCCTTGTAATAGGTATACGTGTTATTTTGGCAAATGTATCCTTTTGTGATGTTTGTTTCTAAATTGTTTTATCCCCTTTGGCTTTTCTCTGCCCAAACAGCAGAGCCGCTGGGTAATGGCAGGTAAGAGTTTGCTGCAGTTTTCTTAATTCTTTGCCTCTGCTTAACCATAGTTTGGTGTCTGGTGCCATTGCTTGCTCCCCCAGTGATGGAATAAATTTGTCGGCTGCAGCCTCAAGATTCATAACAAATCAGAATAGATGCAGAATACTGGGGTTTAAGCTCCTCAGTAATTTATTTTCCAAGATCAGTTTTGCTGGTGTCTTACCTCTCCGCTGGTTAGTTACACGGCCAGTTTTTAGGTCTGCGTTTGCTTGAGAAAAGCCTTTTCCTTCTTCCTTAATGCCTGTAAACATGCAAACTTCTGAACTTTTGAAATGCCCATTGACTCGGGAGCTGATCATCAATAACTTGGACAGAGGCAGAGTGCTGGGAGCCAGGGATGAGCTCCAGCTTCGTCATTTGGTTCTCATGCTGGCAAGTCTGGATTGTCTCCTGGGACATTATAATCTCTCTTCTGCTTGTGGACTGTGGGCAGCAAAAGGGATACGTACAGCACCCCCATGGCTCGTCCATGGGGAGATGACCTTCTTTGTCATTTGTCTTCTTGTTTCAAACAGCTCCAGCTCTCCTGGGAGGGTCTTGTAGCCCTGAACTGTTCCTCTGCTATGGTCCTGCTGCAGCTCTCCACTTTTTTCCACTCTTAAAAAAGAGAGCCCATTCTGAGGCATGTGCGTGAGCACGGCTCACCTTCAGGTCTGCAGGTCGCTGGAGGATGCCTTGTTCAGACAAAGCCGCACTGAGCTAATGTGAGGAAATGATGCCTGGTGCTTGAGAAATAATATAGTTGGGGTCACAGTTGCAAGGCTTAAAATGGCTAGGAACAATGAGTGTGGGCAGTGAGCTGCAGGGTAGGCTCATTGCCAGGCTGTCACTAGTCTTACACCTGCAATTTGGAATAATTTCTCCGTAGTACATTGCTCTCCTGCTGGGGCTGCAGAATCCCATTTGCCCTGGCTTTGCTCAGCCAGCGCCTCTGCCTGTGCATCCAGCGCTGCAGGGACGTGCTCCTTTTCTCCGGCCCTCTCCAGCCAAAGAGGAGGCTTCACCTTGTTTGTGTCCTCCTCAACATGATGCAATGCGCATTATGGATCGCTATGGAAATGGGGGTCTGTGGGAAGGATGTTGCAAAATAAAGCTGTGAAAATTACTGTTTTGCACGTAGCATGTTCTAGGATTGCCAGCTGAGTTGTATCTACAGCTTTTGTACCTTTTTAAAATCAGATATGATTCAACCAAATAACCAAAGTTTTCCTTCCACTTACAACACATAGATTTAAAGCACAGACCAAGAAGCATGGGCTGTATGCTGTTTGGGAGATGGCAGGCAGGTCAGGCTGATGTGAAGTTTTAGGGAAAGAGACAGTCAGAAGGGAAAACAAGAAGTCTGTCATCTTGCAGGATGAATTTATGACAATTAGAGGGTAAGAGAATAAGAGGAAAAAGGCTTGAAATTATTTTGATGCATCTGTCTTCCTATTTTACCATGTTTGCTGCTTCAGCTAAATTGATAAACACTGACAGGGACAGAAGGAGCAGTTCCGTCTGCTCCTTCCCACAGGTCAGCGATGGCTGGCTGTGTAGACTAAAGTTCTTGTGTCATGTGAGCGTAAAAGCAGTAAGATTTATGCCTTGATATGAATTAATAAGGGTATTTTTTATTGTTGTGTCCTTCTGTTGAAAAAAGAATAGATCTGTGAATTTGGCTTACAGATTGGACAAGTCTGGAACACTTGTTCAAATTTGATTTTTTTTTTATAGCTCGAGTGGCACAATAACCAAGCAAACTATCTACATCTACGTTTGTGTTCTACAAAAATAGCGAAGGGCAGTGTGTGCTTTCTGTACTAGCAGTATTATTATGTAGGTCACCCAGGGTCTGGATCTGTTAGTGCAAGTGACATTGCCAAAGAAAAGTCAACAGAAAATACAAGAAGCTTTGAATAAGAACATTATAGGTACCGACTCTGTGTTTAATCCAGAAACGGTTCTTTAGGCACTGTTCAGCACTGTATTTTCCTCACCTCACCTCCAGACACTCTACCAAATAACGGTGGTAAAAATACCGAATGTCGTTCACCTGAAACAAATAGAATTGTTAAAGTAGTATAAAAATAGATAACTGCTATAATGCCGATAATTTACAGAAAAATCAGTGTGATTTTTCTAGATTATCTCTCATTTTGCCTGAGTGGTTGGGCTTGGAAGTCCTTTGAAGCCTTTGGAAAATGATCTGCTCTTTCTGAAACCAATGAAGAAATTGGAGACGTGATTGAGCTCTGAAGGGACCTGGTACCCACTCCCCTTTGAATCAGGGGGCAGAGCTAATGATATGCAATCTTAGGGGAGATGCTGTGAGGATAATAGGAGGGTGCATAGGGTTTCTCCCAAAACAGATGGAGCCACTAGTTTGCCATATAAGCTATGCTAATATCTAGTAACATGAGTTAAAGAAAACTTAACTAAGAAAATGATGGAAGCATTAAAAGAATTGTCAAAAATTCTTAGATGTTTCAGCATATCGTGTTTTGAATCTAGTGCGTGCTTGCATGCTGTACAGCCACCGTGCTTTGTCTGCAAAACCTGTTCCTGAGATGGGGAAAAAATTGTCTTGTTCTGCCCTTTGTATGTTGGGATTTGGGAGCTTGGGGAGCTGCTCAGCTGGTGGTGCCTCTGGCCTCAGATTTAGAGGCAGGAATAACGTGTTTCTAGAGTTGGATTTCAAACGCAAATACCAAGAGTATTTAATACCATCAGAGGTAAGTTTTAACCTTTGCTGGGAAACAAACTGTTTCTGTTGGTTCCCATTCCCCACTAGCACCAGGTCTTGGCTTCTTGAAAGACACAGGCAGAGCCTCCTTGGCATTTTTCATTTCAGGCTGTTTCTGAATGATCTTCTAGGGTATTTTTTCAACATGCCAATTGTTCCAGATGCAATCAGCCACCACTTCAAGAAGGCAGGCATACAGATCTTTAATGAAGCAACTGTTTTTATGCTTGTGTTGTGTGTGATCCTGTTATTCTTTTCCCTTTGGGCAGCATACTGTTGGGATAACTGCAGTAAATTCTCAATAACCAGCTTTTGTCTAATGAACAAATCCACTTGTGTTTGGATTTAACCAAGTCTGAAAGCTGCCTGTGGCCTCATAGCCCTTTGTCCTGAATGTTATTTCTCATGTTCTCTTCAGATTTGGAAAAAATCCAGTTCTTAGAGTAGATGAAAACTTCCATCAGATGTCAGTTTGTGGTATGACCCATTCTACTTCTTGTAAATGTAGGTTTGTATTAACTGCTTGTTCATGACAATCAGTCCTATCTAAAGAGTTTTTAAACTCCCTTTCAAGGACTAGAACATTCCTTTAAATGGCTTCTAATTTTTAACTTTAGAAAGTTTTACCATGTGTCATCAATATGCGGTAAAACTTCAGGGAGAGCTTCCTAATGAGCACCAAGTTCCTGTGGAGTAGTGTAAACCTTTTATTTGTCTTTTGTGGGGTCTGCTGGTGCCAGTGTTGTAAAGCTGAAGTGATTACGCCGCTCGTACATCAGCTGCAGCTGGCCTCAGCGCTGCGCAGCACGCGTCCTCCAGGTGCTGTTAGCTCCCGCGCACTGTGACTCATGAAGCTGCACTTGCCTGGCTGGAAAGCCCAACTAACAAACTTTTTAGGATGACTGGTAATTACAAAATTTATAACAAATGTAATGACAGCCTAAATGTTTGCAGTATCCTACTAAAAATGTCCCCTCTTAAGTTTTAACAGGCTAACGTGTGTTAAAGAGCCTTCGTGGGCTGAAAGATGCTCTCGGCACCGGTCCCTCAGCGAACAGCCCGTAGCCTTCACCCATGCGCATGTGGGTTTGGCTCCACTGACCACATCTCTAAATACTTATTTGTGGAGCAGTTGTACCGACAAGAGCCAGATTACTGTACTCTCATAAATCTTCACAAAATTATCTTGAAGTGAAGACAGTTGCTGCCAAGGCAGCTGAATAACTCGGTCTAAAATTGCAGAAGGAATTAATCATGGCCTTGATCATGAAAGTTTTCTTGTCTTGCTCTCCATGTCTGACAGACTTCTCCATGAGTTGTCTGAGGTGAAGGTGGTGTCTTCTGCTTGGAAATTAAGCATGGACCTGTATGATCAGCAAAACCATTACACACTGTACCTCACTGTGGTCTCCGTTAATTTCAGCTCCTGGGTGAGTTATCTTGCCAGGATGCTGGTTTTGAGGATGAGTTTGAGGGAGCAGGAAGTTTAGATTTGCAACTCCTCAGCAATTTATAAGAAGATAATGAAGAGCATTATTCATGTGCATGTGCCTGCTCGCACACACCTCTGCTCAGAGTCCGCACCTCTCCCAGGTAACGCTGCAGGGCTGAGGCTGGCCAGCCCACCTCTCCCCACGCCCTGCTGGGTGTTCAGCCACAGCCAAATAGATGTGATCAGTTTTACAGGCATTCACAGCCTAATGAGCCTAATTCTGTGCAGTTCCTGTTCTTTTCTCTATAATGTTTTTTTCCCATTAGCTCTCTTGACTTCAGTGTTGTTCTTTCTGGTTTCCCATGGAAACAGGAGATCCCTGAATTGTATCTCTAGTACATCTTCTGGCCAAGCTGGCTGGTGGAGTTTGAACTGGCTGTATCAACTACCACTTTTAAGATGGAGAACCTTGATGCAAAATCACGGGAGTATTTTGCTATTTAATTTTCAATTCAATTTGTGCCAAATAAAGGAAGAAAAGACCAGACAGAAAATGTGTCTGTAGAAAATACAGTGCCGCAAAGCTGAAATCCTCCCATGAAATGTATAGGCGTAAGTGGCCATTCACTGTAAAAACTGAGTGAAGTTAACCTGTCAAACCATTACAGTATCACCGGACTGACTCCTGGGAATCATTTTTAGCTTTTTTTTTTTTAGTCATTTTAGCAGGAGGGCTGTAATTTCACTTTAGCTCATATTTCAGCTGGCAGGCAAAAGTCCAGGTATATTCACTAGGATTTGGAAGCTATGGTCTATGCCGCTGACCTTTAACCTTTTCACCTTTGAGGAACTCATGATAAGTTGAATCTGATTCCAACAGTAATCCTTCAGGCACCCAGTTAGCCTGGAGTTCAAGAGCTACAGAAGGTGGGACTTCATTTTTTATTTATTTAAATGAATTTATCCTTAAAAAAAAAAAAAAAAAGCTTTTACAATTTTATGCAAGGAAGTTGTTTTTGCTGTATGTAAGAATGGGGAAAACACTGTGTGGCAGTGAATTTTGCAATGATAACAAGAAGAAACCACTGTCGGTATTGTCTGTCTTTCCTCACATTTCCCCTTGGTGTAGTAGCAGTAAACGCAGGTGCTGAATTTCTGAACATAAAGCTCTCATTTGTGTTGCTAGCTTTGCTTTTAACTTAGCAGCTTACTGCAGTTGTTTCTTCTAAGTGCTTATAGGTAGTACATCCAGTTGAGTTACAGCAAAGAGAACAGAGATTGATGGCAGGCTGGTTTAATGTAGCTCTTACCAACAATTTGCAGAGATTAGGAGGTTGTTTTGTTGGACATTTATCACTGGAAGCTTGGGGACTGCTTACTGAAGTCATTTTGAATTGGCAAGTAACAGATCGCTTTCTTTGATAGCTCTTTTACGTGCAGGTACAGCTAAATGAAAATCAACCCTGAAAGGGAATGGCTCTGTTTATTATTATTTCCGAATTTCTTTAGTGTTGCGTTTCGCGTATCGCTGCTTTCCAGGTGAGGTGCGGCAGCATTGGGGCAGTCCCCGGGACTGCGCGGGGCTCCTTAAGCCATGAAGGTGATGGAGAAGCTGTGTTTTGCTGCAGTCTGCCAGCAGCGTTGCATCTGGCTTCTACCTCAGCACTAGGAAAATTCTCTGGGTGTAATTTTTACCAAAGGTAGCTTTCATTTTGCAAAGGATTGTGAGTTGTTGGGAGGAATGGCATGAAAAGCAGCAAATGAACCAGGAGATGCTAATGAGATTCCCACCCGTCTCAAAAACTATCGACTGGTGCATGGTTTTCCCTGGCTAACTTCAGAGCAAAGCTGTAGCCACAAACAAGTATTGTTTGTACTTTTTATCACCTGAAAATTGCTCTCTCTCTTTAATTTGTTTTCCTATCTAGTTTTAATAAAATTTCAAGGTAGTCAGAGTGTCTAGTTGGAAAAAAAAAAGCACCAAACAGTCTGTTGTTTTAAAGCAAATAGTGTATCATCTGCTTTTAAAATCTGATTATATGAACAAATATCAAACCCACTCAGAAGTACAACTGATAAGGAAAAATTATTAAGCATGCATAAAAGCATACATTTCAACAGCAACAACTGCTGTTTACTGGTTACCAGCAGCCACCAGCATTTGCAGCTAATTCCACTAAAAGAAATGTTTAGTTGTTTTGTTCCTTCCACTTATGCATTTCTCCTTGTTTGTTTTTATTCCTGTATCTTTTCTTCTGGCTTGTGCCAACATACTCACTGAAATACGTGAAGAACCTCCTGTAGACTTAACCGTATGCCTCGCATGATGGAGGCTGTGAAGTGCCCATGTCCCCTGCCCCGCCGGAGCCCTCCGCAGTGCCACAGCCCTGCCACAGCACGGGTGGGCAGTGGCAGCAGTTTTGGTGGCTTGGCGGCTTCTGAAGCAGACGACTCACCTGTGTCACCAAGCATCACTCGGGAGCTGGGGATGGAGTAGGTGAGGTTGTGATGCAGCCCCTTTCTCCAGCTGGGTCCGGAGAGGAGCTCACCTCAGAAGTCACAGGCTCGCCCAGTGATTTTAGATATAGTCACTTGCGTCTAATGCTGGAGAGCTTTTATTTTGTCTGGTCTTTGGGTAAAAATGCTGGGGAAGTGGGAGTTCCTGGCACAGTAGAGAGTGCTGGCAGGATCTGAGCATCTTCTGTGGCATGGTCACCAGAGGTTTTGATGGACTGTCGCCTGCCCATTCAAGTGCTTGAGCTGGAGCGCCGGGAGGGCGCATTCCCAGGAGGATGCTAGCTGAGCCGAAACCCTTCTGCTGAGGCTGAGCAAGCAAAGCCCTGGCCATGCACCCCCTGCCCGTGCAGCACCGAGCACCCTGCTGCCCTGGCAAGGTTTTGTTCCACTTCTCCCCAGTAAACACGTGTTGGAAAACCATCCTTGCCCCACACTTATTTAGTGGGTATGGAAACGAGATATTTTCCTTGGGCTTAAGTTTTATACTTGCTTTAGAGTACACAGCATAGGAGAGATGTTATAATTGCACTTATTTCTGCATCTTGTCATTAGACATTTGATATGCAAGTGCAGCTTTTTGCACTGTTTTAGGTGTTAGTGATGTCTTGAGCTGTGGCAGGGGAAACACAGAACAGTGAACTCCATATTTTGGTAGGTAAAAAGTGTTTGCATTTCTCTTTCAACCAATGGTAAAATGCTGTTATTACGACTCTTTTTAAAAAAAAAAAATTCCCATCATATTCATATGATGAATATTCAAATGAAGTAACTCAGTTAAGATAGCACCATACTGTGCATTTCTGTCTGTAAATTTGTATGTTGACTGGTTGCTCTGTAGCAGTTTGCAGAGACCTGGAGTGTGTGCTAAGAGGACAAGTGGGAAAACTGATCTAGGGCTTGCAGACATGCTCCTAAACTATTTCAGTAATCTCAGCCTCTCCCCAGGGTTTGGCAGAGTTTAGCAGTGTTACCACAGCTGGGCAGGACACAGGCAGATATGGCAAGTATTTGCACAGCTGTCTTGGACTTGGCTCTGGACTGGGTATAGGATTTGGTTTCTACCCTAAAGCTGCTTGGGTTTTGGATAAGAGATGCCAAAGTCATATAACCAAAGTCTGTCTGTGTATAGCGTGTAGATCAGGTCTGTGTGGCCATTGTGAATTGAAAGAAAAAAAGAAAAAGATCTTCAATAGGTAAAATAACATTTTCCCTTCCCTCTCAATTAGAAACTATGAATTTTATTTTATTTTATTCTGTTTCTGAGTGGATGAATTGACTACTTGATGAATTAATTTAAAGGTTTCTGGACTTCCTAATGCTTCCAGTGCCAGTCTGTCTGACATGCACTGTTATGGCAATTTTCTTGTCGCTGTTTGCTATTGATTGATTTTATCTAATGTCAGCTGTGCACGCAGCTCATCTGCAGGGGAGGAGCTTTCATGGCAGTGATTGTGAAGATGCATGTGATGTATGCCTTGGCGCCAGGGGTGCAAGTATCTCCCCAGGACTTTTAGCAATAAAAATAAATCAGGAGTGTTGCATTAAGGCAGAAAGACTGATAGATCAGGCCAGCTTGTGATGCAAATGGGCACCTCACATCTCTAAACACAGAAAGAGAACTAGGGATGGGGCAGGAGAGCCTGGCCAGGTCCTGCGGCTCTGGGTGCCCTCTGGCATGGCCCAGAGGCTCTCCTGAAGCTGCTGAAGTGCAGCCTGTGAGTTTTCTGCATGAGCAGAGGAAAGCGTGCCACACAAGGTCTAATTGCAAGGTCTAATTCTACTCTCTTAATGCAATGGACAGTTATAAATTCTAAATTGCATAGCTGGATATTAGAATGAAATGTGTTGACTTATTCTAGAATAACTGGGAAGAAATTTGCCCCAGCACTGGGTACCAGACATTTTAAGGGAAGGAGAAATAGCCCTGATCCCACAGAATCATCTTGGCTGTTCAGAGCACCCATGGTGAAATGTCTGCCCCGCACCAAGGCTCCTCTTAGACAGCAAAGCACAAAGATTTACAGTCCTTCTGCATTTCAGCCTAGTTAGTGTAAAAACGTAATTTTCCTGAAGGAGATGAGCTGTCGCACATCAGAGGTAAAGTGGGGTATTAATAAAGGTAACAAAAAAGGAAAACACAGCATTACTTCAAAACCTGTCTTCTAGTTGTCTCACAGAGGTCCCGATGAAGGTATTTTATTGGCTTTCCCGGTCTGTTTTATATGAAGGGTTCCTCTGAAAGAGGGCTGGTTTTATTCAGAGGGCTATTACTGGGAAGTTATTATTGCATATTTAATATCTTTATTTTTTAAAGACTCTGCAGAAGGCATTATGTTGTCTTCAGTGGGGGGAAAAAAAAAACAAACCAAACCAAACAAAACCAATACCAACAAAACCCCCAAACAAAACAACCCACCCAAGAACAAAGCAGTGACTACGCTGACTGGAGGTGATGCTCAGGGGAAGGACCCTCTTCCTGGTGCCATATATTAGAAAAGGGTTTTATTCCCAAAGCCATCAGACCACAGAGGTCTTTCCATCCCGCAAAGCTGCAGGCTGTGTGACACAGTGATGGAATTGCACCTTTCCTGGCATGGCACTGAAGTGGTGTGGGCTTTTTAATTACATCACTCTTTCACAGTTGCATTCCTGTACCCATCTCACCCTCCCCTTCAGTTTCCAATTATTCTTTTTAATTTACCTCTTTTCAAGCCATTTGAGCTCCCTTACAAGTAAATAAGAGGAGGAAAAAATGCAGAAAAAAACCCCAGGTGTGCAAAGAAGGAAAATTAGGGTCAAACAATTTTGCTCCGTAATTGAAAACATTTTCCTGGAACTCTTCCTTTAATTCATGCCTCCCTTACTTTTGTATTCACCTTTTAATATATTCCTCTGGACAAAAGCATTGCCTAGTGGTTTTAGCCCCATATTATCCTGATATTTTATTCTAATAGATGATTTTTAAGGGAAAGCAGACTTGAGGAGACTGGGTTGGAGATGCCAGGCTGATAGTGGGGCGGCGATGCTGCAGGGGGGAAGCCAGGCAGCCCAGCCGGAGTGGCTCCCTGGTGAGGCAGCACCAGATAGAAATGTTCAGCTGCTGGTGATAATTTCCCTGATAAAGATAATCCTAGTAAATAATATTCCTGGAGGACAAAGGGAAAATTATGCCTTTAAATGGATTATATTTGAAAAGATTTCTTTGAAAAATTAATTTTTGAAAATCATCTTTTCACCCTGATGAAACCATGCGTTAAGTAAAACTTAGATTAGAGATTTGGGGGCAAGATCAGATGGTATGTCACGCTTATCCTCCTTCGTATATTATTTGTAGTCTATCAGATAGACGAGGGGATCACAGCTGATACGAAATCTTGAGCAATGAGTTTGTACTGCAAAATGTTGGTATTATCTGAGCTGCATGTGCCTTCCTACTTTTCCCTGTTGTGTTCTTATTCTCCACTGTGGGGTTTTGATTCTGGAGAGGGGCAGAAGGGAAGCACTGCAAAAATGTGTTCTCAGCTTGTCTCACAACATCTGACATTAAATCCTTTCCCCTTTTGGTAATTCTGTGTAGACACTGTCGTGAAGCCCTGCACCATGCTGTGTTTTGCATGTCTCATCACAGGATTTTATAGGCAGTTTTCATGAAGTTATAATAACACAGTGTGTCTAATTTTTATTTTCATCTGAATTTTTAAACAAAAGCTTATTAAATATTACTTCATTAAATGCAGTGTTCTTATCTGATACATTGCTTGACACACATGGCAATGACTTTTTGTGTAAAAATCGTTTTACTGGCCTAAAGAATGTGTGTGTACAAATGATTTGTTTTGAATCCCTTCCATTTAAGCTGTAGGCAAGAGTTGTGTGTTCACACACCACTGTGCCTTCTATTGAAACCAAAAAGTCCTCCCACTACTCTGCTTTTTTGTCCTTTGGTTATAAGAAAGAAAAAAGAAGCCTCATGCCATCTAAGCGTTTATCTGAGGTAGAATGTTAGTAGCTGAGATTTAAAGGTTTTCATTGTTTAAATGCTGACACACCATAGCCATAGTGGTGCCAATAGCAATAGCGTTATAAATAGTGTATGAGTATTCACTTGTTTATCTCCTCAAAGTGCATTTCCAATTCTGTCAGTGTGCATGTAAGAGGGTTTAAGTAGCTTGTGTTTTGAATTCAAATGCTATCGTGAACTGCAGTATTTTTTTAATGAACTTGAATGAAATTATTGGAGACATCTGATAAGTGAGATTTGATGAAGCTTTAAAACATGTTTTTATCAGGGGATATTAAGAAATATGAGATTGCTTGTTGCAACATAATATCCTTTCTCTGATGCTCTATTTGACTGACTTATAGGGAGTCATTTGAACCATCATTTTAAGAATGCCATTTATTTCTTTGAAAAGAAGTAGACATCTGAAGCACGTTCCTACCACAGGGTGGATGGGAACTTGTACTTTAGTAGAAGTTATCTCTCTGATGACAAAGCAGAATGGGACACAAACCAGTGTAGAGGATTAATTAAACCTCTCATGTCCTTTCCATGTCCTGACACATCACTTTATCAAATTAACCAGAATATCTTACACTTTACAGTGTGATGGGGAGATAATGGCCTGTGGGTTCAGAAATGAGAGTCTGAATGTTAGTTTTTCATCTCCTATTGTCAGCAGCACCCATGCATTTTAGGAGTGAAAGGGTATTTTAAGATTATTTCATACTCTACCCCCAGCTCACAAGAGTTGTCTCTAAAAAGAAGGCCTTATTAAAAAAAACAAACCAACACTGTGGGAACATTCATTATATAGTGAGTCCTCCACTACGCAAGCTCAGTGCCCTGAAGCAGAGATTGCATTAATATTCTGTAAGCCCAGTCAGAGTACATGAACGTCTTTGAGCTCTGTGTTTGCTGATAAAGCAAACAGTGTATCGTGTTTCAAAACTACTGAATAAAGTTAAAATAAGGATAATAGAAGGAAACGGGCTTTTTTCTAAGAGTCTGTGGGGAGGGAAAGGCTAGAATGTCAATGATCTTGAGAGATCATAAGGCATTTTTTAAAAATGGTTTATTCGGGAATTATTTCCTTGACTTTGTCAAGGAGATGATCTTGCATTGGGAGTGGGTGGTGGCCGTCATCTGACACTACCACCAAGCTCTGCAGCAGGATGGGGTGGGAAGATCCACTTTTCATTTGGCCATTGTTTTATCACTCAGTTTTCCTGCTGTCCTGGAATCCTTATGGAGAAGGTCTTCAGGGACACATACTTGAAGGGTGGCAGGCAGAAGGGATCCTTACCTGAACAGCCTGTGGCTTTGGGGTTTGTCTGACCAATATATGGGGAAGACAGATAAAGCAGTTAATGTATGTGATGTATACGGTAATTAATGAGTCACCTTGGGCTCAAGGTCTGAATTAAACTTTGGCTCCTGGACCTCATTTGTGACCATGAACATGGTTGTTGGAGCGAGATCAGTCATCAGTTTTCAGGTGACAAAGCAGCAGCAGCTGGAGATCCTCAGCTGACCCATCAGGCTTCAGTAACCAGATTTTTTATCCCTTACCTCTAAGAACGGTGCAGTTCCTTCCAGACCATCTCCCTGGCCCGGCCGGTGCTGCGGGCACACACTCGTACAACGGAGGTGCCCAGCCTGGCAGGCCGGGGGAGGGGGGCGGCGGCAGAGGCTTCCACTGGATGAAAGTATTTGTGTAGAGGTGGTTCCAGCCAAGTGTGACCGTGCCAAACTGCCTTACGAGTTGGCTGCTGCCTTAGGATTGTAAGTAGAGGGATACAAATGCGTCCCCATTTTCCAGAGATGACTGAAGGATGAGTACCTGACATGGACAAATGGAAATGTCTTAGCATACATATAAATAGCTGAAAAAAACTGGAATACTTCTTTTCTTGTAGAAAGTGAATATAGAATTTTTAGTAAAGGAGCTTAGAGTTAGTACAATCATGATATCTGAAAGACAAAGGTGTCTGGTGACAGTGCCCTAACACTAATAAAAAGTCTATGCAGATCAGCCAGTGCTATTAATTTAAAAGAATCTACACACACACACACAGAAAAAAAAAAAAGAAAAAAAAAAAAAAGCCTCCTAGGCAGCGTAACTTTTTTAAGAAAGCTAAAAATTATTGCATGAAAGGCTGAAGGAACTACTCCAGATTTGCTTCCAAGATGTGTAAATCACACAGAGGGATTTATGTGTTCTGCTGTTTCAGCTGGAATTCTCCTTATCCATCAGATTATTTTAGTATTTTGTGAATAGTACTGCTAATTAAAATTTATCGTCTAAGTAATTTTAGTTTTAACAGAAATCTTTTTCCAGTGTAACAGAAATGAAGTTTGCATTGAAAAGCTGTGCTGCGAGATGGGGTGAGAGCAGTGCTGCCCTGTGCCCACAGCGCTCCGGGCAAGTCCAGAGACGTTGCTGTTTACTGCAGCCCATGGCACGGCTCTGAGGAACGGGGCGGGGGGGTGTGTCTGTGCCTTCAGACCCCCCAGCCAGGTGTTTGCAGGGAACACAGAGCTCTGGGAAAGGTTTCAGACTGCAGGAAGAGGGGTTAAGCTGTCACAGGAGCAGAGGGCTGGTTTCCAGCAATGCCCAGGCGATCGCTTCCCATCACGTTACACAGTGGCAAGACCTTCGGTGGGGCTTGTGCCCTCCCGCCCTCTTGGGAAAGGCGTAAACTAAGAGTTGTCTTCCATACCTAAAGGACTGTATAGCTCCCTGGGAATTTAAGGGGTGTGGGAAACAGTGATACAGTGCTGTGGCGGGTGCTGGGCAGCTCCAGTGTCACCAGTTCCCAGTACATGGCCCACGCCAGTGTCCCCCGGCCGGAGGCTGGGACTGGGGGCTGCTGGCCTGGACCTGGGGCAGATGTCCTTCCCGCTGACAGCAGCTCTCAGGCCTGGTGTGAGGCGCTCGGGAAATTACCATAAAAATGATATTTCACTGAAAACAAAAAACAGACAAATAGCTCTGTGGTAAATATTTTTCAAGGGTTTTTAATAAGTGCCTGGATTTTGGTGAGGCAGCTTGATGATGAAAGGTTGTGTCTCATGTTGTAAATTGCTTGTGTGTCCTGAGGACTCTTGAAGCAAGAGAAACCAACAGCTTGGTGGTTATTTTTGCATTTTCTTTGTTCTCAAAAAAAGTAGGAATTCTGGGAGCTTTTGGTCCCCACGGGGTTCTCATCCCCACCTGTGAGAGCAGAGCTCCTTCCCCTGCTCCCTGGCTTTGAAGACAAGTGGAATTTTTGTAGTTCCTTATACCTGACACTTGCAAACCGCCGTCTTGCATTTAGTACTCTTTTTTTTTTTTTTTTTTTTTTTTTTTTTTTTTTTTTTTTTCCCTTAGCCCTATTTCTCTCCAGGTTTGATTTTTACATCACATCTCCGCACGGTAATCACCTGGCCTCTAAGTTCCCAGTTTTCAGTAGCAGCTTCTCCATTAATATTTGAAGCATATGATTTTTGCTTGTTATCAGCAATATCCCGGGAGACAGCAAGAAAGACTGTGTAGGAGGGCATTTTAAAAGCTTATCTTTAAAACCATGATGTTTTGTGATTTAAAAATTAAATATGGATTAACAAATGGAGAACTGACACTGTCTGGGGAATCAAGATTGGATATAGAGGGAGAAAGAGCATGACTCATCAAATTGCTTTATCACAATAAACTAAAGCTATTGGTGCGGATATGCAGCTTGAGTAAAGTGGAACCGTTCAAAATATTTGACAGTCGGGTATTAGCTAATAACTGTGCAGTCAACTTAATTAAAAACATTTATTTCCCCAAAATAAGAAGCTTGTAGAACAAATGAAGCCAAGCACATTAAAGAACACTCACTGAAATTATGTGTGTATCCTTCTTTTATCTTTTTTTCTTTGCAGAGAACATTGACTTGTTCTGGGGAAGGCACACAGAAGTAAGCATGTTGACTTTTAAAAGGAGCTACTTTTTCAGGAAAGCCCTGCTTCGGGCAGAGTCTGCTGCTGGTATGGCGAGCAGCAGAAGGAACAAAAAAAGACTCGGGCTGTTGCAGCCCCTTTGCGCGTGTCCCGGCGGGTAGCAAGGCGGCTTCAAGGGCAGCACCTGGCGGTCCTGGTGGCTGCTGCACTGCGTACGCCAGAGCCTGATGCTCTGGGGCAAGTACGTTGGAACCCTGTCAGCAGTTGAAGGCTTCTGGGTGAGACCTGCAGGAAAAGGACTGTTCTGGCGCGGGGTGCCTGCGCCTGTCTGTGGATGGTTTTGCACAGGCAGAGGAGCCACTGTGGACCCACTGCTGGTGCATGTCATGGCCTTGCTGGGGTCAGAGTATCTCAATAACTTCTTCTGGAAGTTCTTAAAAGAAATAGAAAATAAATGGGAATGAAGGGCAGTGGAGTGCTACTGATGAACAGTTGAGTGAGTTCCCAGCCCCGAGGCCACTGAGGCCACTAAGGCCACAGTATCTCTCATAATTGCAAGTGCTAGTGCCTTATTTTACATTTTATCCGAGAAACGGGTAAAATTATCTATAAAGCAATCTGATGCAATTTATTCAGCAGTGACCTGTGCTTCACTGAGCTAGCACCTGTTATCTGGGATTTATCCCTTTCGGTGGTGCCAGGTTTGCCTTGGAAGAGCCGAGCCCTGCGTGGGGGCAGCATGGCGCTGGGTGATGCTCCACAGTACTGGGCACAGTGGCCCCCCCGGGTGACCCCTGCTCCAAACAGGTCCCCCCAACAGGTGAGTAGGGGTGTGCTGGGGAGCTGCCTCCCTCTTAAAACAAGAGCCCTTACTGAGTGTACGTAGGGTTGTGTGCTGCTGTGTGAGTGATGGGGAGGTCTGGTATGGTTAGCAAATGGCTGATGTGGCTTTGCCTTGATTTCGATGTAAAAAGTTTGAAAAATATCTGTAAATGTTATAACACAAAGATATGAGCCGTGAAATGAACTGATGTGTGTGTCAGCTTCGAGAACCAGAACTTTAAACAGAGGATTCAGGGCTCTCTGTTCAGACAGATTTGATAGTAAAGCAGCTTTTCTGCAGCATTAGCACCAGCCTCATGTGAGTAGGTAGGCATGAAATGTGAGGAAAGCGTGATGGAACTGGTGAGCTGTCTCTTCAGTTGTCTTTTTGGAATCAATCGAATCAAGTTCTTCCAATATGCCAAAATACTGAGAAAAATTATTAATTTGGAACCTGTGAAACTGAGAGGAATATTTGAAATTTACGTTCAGTGTTAATTTCTTTTACCCATGTGGCAGTAGTTTATGCCAAATGAAGATAACTTTGGTCACCTTTCTGGTCACCAAATGAATTGAAAATGAAGAAAGTGGATGTTTCATATGAAGTAAAAGTTAACATCTCTTTTTGTAGAAGTTGCATTGATTTACTGATTTTTAATTTACGTAGCACTCAGAACATCACTTGAATTCCTTCGTACAAGTAGCAGGCCTGACAATTTCAAGAGGAAATATAGTGCCCCTTATCGCTCATTTTAGAGCAAAAGTGTTGAAACTTTCAGCCGGTCCCAGCTAGTCCTCCAGCCAGATGAGACGGCACGGGGTGGTAGAATTGCTGTGGTTTTGCATGGAAAAAGTCAACGGTGTAGTCACATCCTGAAGCACAGGGATTTATAATACAATTGAAAATTTCTCTTCATACTAATTAGTTACACATGTGCGTTTTCAGCTATCAAGTTGAGCTTTTTATCTCTTAAATTCCCATGAGATTTAATAAATGACAATTGAAATAATGGGCTGCTCAGCAGTGTGGCTGTAGGTGCATGTCATGAGGTGTAGGTGGAAGAGTGTGAAATTTGATCTGCAAATAATATAAGAAAATTTAATTAAATTTAGACTAATGTGGTGAGTGCCCCAACAGTAAGGGAAAAGGGCATATGCAGCATATTAATTTTTTTGTAGCCTTTTTTGTGTGTGTCTTTCGTCTTATGAATTCCAGATTTGCTCATTTTTCCTTGGCATATCAAGTTTTCCACAAAAGGTCTAGGGATAAAACTTTTTTGTGGCACGGTGGTTGTTTAGATATTTATTTATATATTGATTTGAGGGTGTAACATCATTTCTTGCTACCTTAAGTACCAAAGATCAGGAGATAAAAACCGTTTGGACTGTCCAAAGTTCTTGCTGTAAGTTGAATTTCCTTGCTTTGATTCTCTCTCAGGGTAGCACAGTGAATTGGTGCAGCACGTCCCACACCGTAACAGGCCAGGATGCACAGTTATTGAATCGGGCTGTGGGGGGCAGGGCTCAGACAAACTTGACACTCAATGCTTCTGCTGGCACAGTGAAAACATGTCTGTTGGGAGTCTGTAGGTTGGCATCTGTGCAAAGACAGTCTCTGCGAGAGCATGTGAGTTTTTAATGTTAATGGCATTAAGTGCTTGATGGACTGCCTCTGCCGCCCTCCTGTTGGATATTTGCTGTATTAGTGCAAGCTTTATGGGGTCTTTAAAATGTAGAGGATGAGGAGTGGATCTTGACAAACCAGTGGCGGTGGATATTCTCCCCTACACATTCGGTTTTGGAAAAGACAAAGTTTTTTTGCTGCTGCTTGCTACTGGTGCTTCAGTGTTCACTGGAAATGAAGTGTTACCCCAAAACACTGAGAATTTTGTCTTAGTTGTTTGCTGCTTTTTTGTGTTTACATTTTCATTCGGTTCCACTTATCTCAATAAGTCACATTTTTGAGTCAGCAAGTAACAAGTTATAAGAACATGCACTGTAAAGTTCTCTCTGCCCTTCTCCCCGGTGACCCTTTCGGCTACGTAGTTTCAGCATCTCTCTGCATCCCTCCACCACCGCCTGAAAGATTTTGTTTTCTGTGTTTGGTTCCCATAAGTCCTAACACTTGGGTTTGGGCTTTTTATTGTATGTAGCAAAAGGGAAAACAAAAGTCTGTTTTTCCTTTATTCTTCCTTCTGTGAAGGAAAAGGATATTTTCTTAAAGATTGGCTTGCCAAGGTACAGAGATGCTATTGCCATAACTCCATTTGTTGAGAGGAAAAGGAAGAGTTTACAGATTCGTAATGTTTTTGGATGCCTTGCAGGGCAGTATGGGCTTTGCTGGAGGAACGATTTCTGCAGCAATCACTTTTCTTTCAGTTAAACACATTAGGCAATCCAAATATTGACAAATATTTCATACAACTCTTGAATTCAGCATCAAATTAAGAGAATCACATTGTCTTTAATGGGCTGTTCATTGAAAAGTCTCTTTAGAAAACAGTCAATGAAGAGCTTTGTGCTGAAATAGCTCAGGTATAACCATATTCAATCCCTCTTCCGAGGCCCCCATGTGCAGCAAATGCAGATGGCTGCAGAGTGGTGGTGGTTCCCAGTTGCTGGGTCAAGCACGTTTTTTGCTTGTTAAGTTTTTCATGCTCTTAAACTTGCACACTGGTATTTGTGGCTTGCCTAGATGGGATTACAGGCGGATTGCAGAGTTGAAACGCACGTGTTGGGTGGAGACCAGGTCTTGAGTCTGTCACAAACTGCATTAAGGTCGCTATTTGAGATAGGGCAGACTCATCTGAGTGTGGTTGTGTTAAGACATTTCAGGAACTAGGCTGTGACTGTGGTTCAAAGTCTGCGGAGCAAAGCTTTGCTTTCTGAGAGGGGTGAGCTTTGCCCCATGTCCTTTATGTTTGTTTCTCAGCAGCACCCCCACCCCTTCATTTTACGGTGTCCATAGGAGCTGCTGCAGCAGGTCAGAGCCCAGTGCCCAACACCCCACCGGGCAGGGCCAGTAAAGACAGCCCAAACGGAGTGTCAAGGTGCAAGGACGTACTTGTGCAGCATCCCAGCCCTTACCCCGAATTACTCAGTGTAGCTGCTTTTGGAGTCTAAGTAACTCAATTTTCTGTTTTAGAAAGAAAGTGCATGAGCCTTCCCCACTCACCGGGGCACGCCAGCCATGACCTACAACCAGCTGTCACCTCCTTGTCTCTTCAGCCATCTCATTTCCAGGCGGGGCTGCTCCTGGGGACCAGGACCACCCTGCTGCCAACAGCCTCCTTCCCTGGGTACCTCCTGTCCTGGATGTTTTGCTGCTAGGTACCTGTTCCAGGCTGCAGGCGGCGTGCATGGCCCGGAGCATTCCTGACGGTAGGGCTGCCTTCACCCCCCTTCCCTGGGTGAGGTCCCCTCGGCCCGAGTCCCCGCAGCACCTGCCTGAGTTTGGGTCTGGAGCTGTGGTACACCAGTGGTTGTTTTACACAGGAGAAGGTGCCACTGGAATGAAACCAGGACTGCCTTCCAAGAGCTTGCTCCTAACTTCTGTGCCTTTTACAACATCTTGTTGCAGAACTCCATTAAATTGAACCGATTATCCACAGGCAGTGTACGGGGGGTGGTTTTTGCAATGCTGCAATAGTGATTTTATTGAACTATATTGCATTTTTAGTACTCATTTGAGAAAGGGTTATTAAAGCACAGTATTGTACATTAAGAACATTACTCCAGTGTGAAGGAGACGAGGATTATGAGAAAGACAAGAAAGGTCTGAAGAGTTTAAAGTGCTCTGTTTCTATTTTTTATTTCCCCATCCAGGGGCTGGAAACATAACCTATTTATATAATTCTTAGCTTTGCTGAGTTTACACATTTTCAGTCCCAGAAGGCAGCGGTCAGTGTACAAGCTTGCAGTAATGACCTTGTGTGTAAAACTTTTGAGAGAAAATACGCTGCAGCAAGACCGAGGACTAATCAGAAACCCAGCTAGTAGGACCTAACAGAAAAACAGTCTTTTGATATTTCGGTCATCCTGGCTGTCATCTGCAGATGTGACCTAGAGATGATTTGCTTTTGAGACCCTGCCAAAAGCTGCGCTTGTATATGCTTCTAACAAACGTGTATGTGAACCAGAGCTTTATGCAGCGTTCACCAAAATGCTATGAGATATGAACATACGTAAGATAATGCCAGCTTGCTAATGACACTTAATGAAGTTTTCTCTCGGTAAAATTAGACCACCTGTAGTTCGCCTCTGTTATGATCTCCATACAAAAGGGACCTGGGATTCTGCAGAGCTGAGGGTTGGTACTCTGTGAGAAGCATCACTTAGAGCTTCAATTAAACTTGGGAAGCAGCAAGCGGAATTGTGTGTGCAAATTAGAGAGTGGTTCCCCAGAAGAGGGCTGGGGATGTTTGCTGAAGCGTGCAGAGGGAAGACCTCCATCCTGCTAGAGGGATACAGGAGCAATAAGCAGATCTCTCCTGCTTTCCTTTGGGTGAGACACAGGGAACTAGAGATGAAACAAAATGTTAAAGAAGTCACCTTCTTTTCCTCTAACCCTCGGTGTCCTCCAGCCCGATACCCTGTTTTCTCTTGTTTTCCTACGGAAACATTAGTTAATAGTTACGATAAGTGAATGTGCAATCCTGTTTGCTGTTGGGTGCTTACCTTAGTAGGGCTGCGCACTGGCCCCATGTCTCGCTTCTTGTCCTCACCAACGCAAACCCCAGGAGCTCCCATCAGTCTCTTTTCATGTACCTTATCTATTGCGGAGCCTTTGCAAGCCTGACACAGGGTTCATGGGAGAACTTTTTCATGTTGTAAATGCTGGTCTCTTCTTAGGTGGAAAAACTAGGGAAGAGGTTTCCTTCCAGAAGTGAACTTAAAAGATTTCTAATCCTCCCTCCCTTCCCACTGAGATTTGTCATTGTGTCATTGCTGTTCTCTGTATTTCTCATTCTTTGAAGAACTGACAAGTCTTTCCTTGCCCTAACTAGATATATAACAACCAAGAAAATACCATTAACTGAGAGAAGGCTAAAATACTACGTTACCTCTCCAAGAAAAAAAAGGAATTAGGAACATGGGAACACTCCAAATTGTAGCTAGAAAAGCTTCATCGTTAGAGATCATTTTGTGCTTGCAGTGTATAATGATTCACTATCCAGAGGTGGCATCATTATTACTAGGGGGGAAATATCCCTGCAAGAACAGCGCAGCACTAAGCAGTCTCCTAAATTACAGTGTGGAGCTCCAAGAGGCAGTTCAGACAAATAAAACCACGTCATAGAGCACAGGATTCTTTAGTGCGCACGAAGGTTGCAGGAAATTGCTTTTTGCAAGGGAGCCAAGCCAGCCTCGGAAGGTATTGTTTGTGAGCAGCCTTGCATTCAGGCATTTTGGGAAGCAAACAAATAGCTGGAGATTAGAAGGGGGTGAGCCTAGCTGCCCACTGCCCACACTGACTGTGCTGGGAGGTGAGACGCAGCCAGCCGGGAAGTTTCCATGGCAGGTAACAGGTCTGTTTGTCGATCACCTTAATGGCTCAGAGCCTCAGCTGGAGAAATTCAGGTTTGACTATATGTATCTTAATCTAGCCCTTATTTATAGGAAGACGGGATGTTTTATCAGTTTGTTTCTTTCCTGATTCCCTGGAATCCAATCTCCTGTCAAATGGCTCTCTCTTTGTTTTCAGGAGGTAGCCTTGCTAGCTTACCCTCTCTTGGGGCTCCAGCAACACGTACCACTGGCGATGCTCAAGGAAATCTTTGCACCGCTGTGGTGCTCCGCGGAGCCAGGGACTGCTCTGCAGTGTTAGAAAGGCTGTCGGCAGGGCTGCTTCGTTTGGTTCTCCTTCCAAATGTCAGTTTAGGACTTTGAATTTGCAAGGTTTGAGGATTTATGAACCAGCTGCAAGACTAAGATACTTAGCTGATGTTTTGTGTTGAGCATAGTTCTAAATTGTATCATTGCTTGGCTGTACGTTATGCTTTAAACATGGTATTTTTGGTGCTTTGTTTCCATCTGTACCCACAGCCAGAGATTTTACCGCCTACAGTTGTTCCTAAAGAATCTGTGTTTTATAAAGTGTGCTGACACTATTTCCAAGAACCTTGCCTTTACTGTTTTTATGCACAGCGCAGAAGAGCCGGTCTTAGTCTGGCTAAATCAGACTCTTAAAAGACAGAGGGAGGATTGCGTTACTTTTGGGTTTGCACCGCACGAGATCATCCAGAGCGTTTTGCACCCCTGTGGCGGTTCATCCCCCAGACCAGCAGATGTGCCAGGCTGCCTCGCAGACCTCACCTTGTATTCCTTTCAGCTTCATTCTGGTGTCTGCATTCAGAGTCTCTCATTTCTATCTGATAGCAGGCACTTCTGATTAGAAATAGGCATATGGCAAAATTCAAAACATAAATAACATTATGTAGCTGAGAATCTGCTTGTTCAGGCTCCAGCCCTGGGCTGCCTTCACCTGGGAGATCTTCAGGACGGTTATTGCCTGTGAGAGCCTTTACAGGGCAGTCCTCATCAGGACCAGGTCATTTAAGCACTCCTGGCATGAAGTTATAACAACAAAAATTCTTTAAATGTTTGAAGCAGAAGTGGAAGTTGTATTTCATATTGCTTTTTTTTCTCTACATGGTCACACTGTATGGCTCAAATGGGCTTTTTGTAGTACAGATTTTAGGAAGCCAATAAATCTGAAGCGCCTTCTACGGCAAATAACTTGTCTGACTCTGTTCTCAAACACTTTGGAGCGTTGCAGTGTGAGCTAACGTGAGTTCCTGAGCGTGCGTGGCCATTGGTCTAACTGGGTATCCTCATTTTCTTTATTTTCTGTCTAGCAAACAGAGCTTTTCTAAATCTTTGAAAAAGATGATCTTATACCATTCTTCTAATTTAATTTAGGGTTCTGGAGAGAGTCTTAATTTTTTTGTGTATTGCTGGAGTTTAACTGCCATAATAAAGGACAATTTTTGATGTGATAAAATGCACTAGGAATGTCATTAAATATGCAGCAAAGCTATGACACAATGGAATTAAGCATTAATGAATAACATACTAGAAATATTAGTCTTCTGTTTTTGGTTATGATGAAGTCTAACATGAAAAAATGAGACCATAAACAAGCTTAGCAAAAATCAAATTTTAAAATTACTCAGTAGAATCTTAATGTATAGGATGTTTCTGAGTTAAAGCTGTTGCATATCCACAAGGATGCTTTCCCTTGGATAAATTCTTGCAGTTTCATGTTTTAATGTAATTTTATTATTGGTACACATTTTATTTTTACAATTGAATTATGATACTATGGAGACGTAATTTAAATTCTAGCCCATCTGCACACCAGCACAGTTATAAACTTATTTTACTGGCATACGCAAGATCTTCATAACTCGTGGCAAGTAGGATATTAACTATTTCTAGTAAAGGAACAATAGTGCGATCCAAAGCCTCATTAGAACTTTGATTTTGGACATAAGGACCCAACTGTCATTTCTGGATCTCTCTGTAAGTAATTTTTTTTACCCGAAGTTCTTTTTTTCTGGAGCATTCTGCATAGTCTATACTGTTTTAGCCTCTGTCGTCTACACACACACACACACACACACACAGAATCCCCTTTTTTTTTTTCCCCTTGAAATGTGATAACTCCACAGGCATGAGTTTCCCATTTTCTAGACCTGTATTTGTTCTGGGTGGAGCTGTGACTGCGTTAGCCCAGCAAATGCAGGCAGAATGAAGTCCAAACAGTTTGAATGTGCCTGGGTCTATTTTCATTTTTGGAGTTAGAATAAATTAATTTCTTTCCATTTCTGGCTGGATGGACTGACAGGAACTTTTCTGATGGTGAGCTGATTTCCATAGATTATAGTTTCTTTGTATGGCATCTGCCAGAGCTGGTGCTGGAACAAACCGCCCAGGGCATCTCCTTTGGGCTGCTGGTCACGGCTTTAAAGAGGAGGCGGGTGGGCGCAGGGGTCCAGCCCATGCTGTGGGATGGCTGCTGGAGAGCTGCTGTGTGGAGTGCACTGATGGCCTCAGACCAGCTCCTGGCAAATTTTCACGCTTGCAGCACCTTGTCCCTTGATGGGATGAGGAATATTAGAGGCTCAGTAATATGGGCAGGATTTATTTTGCTAGCTTTTATTTTTACTGTGGATTTACAGGTTCGGGTATGAGACTGGAAATTTTCCTACACTAGAATAACTTGCTGATAACCTCATTATTTTTTGCATGAGGCTGATGAAGAGTTCTGTAAATTGGACATTGTGGGGTTTAGTCTGTTTTTTATTTAAAACAATAAATGTGAATTCCCACATATAGCAAAGAGTCACCTTAAAACTCATACCTGACACACGGGCTCCTGCTGCCTAATGTTCAGTCTTCTCTAAAGCAAACATGTGAGTCTTGTATTGACTTTCCAGTGATTGTTCTTTGAAGATTTTGTGGCTTTTGTGTCAGTTGTTTGAATAACTCTCTTCTGCTGGTGAGTAGTTTGACGACAAGCAAGCTGGCAGGCCTGGCTGAATTTCAAGAATATGAAATAATCTTTATCATTCCAGTTCCTTTAGGATGTAATTCTGCTTTATCAGGGAAATATCCTCAATTGTGCTGTCAAGTTTTCACATGGGGAGAATATTGACTTCTTTAAACTCAGTCTTCAGCGTTACAGCCACTGGTTTCTCTTTCTTCTGCAGAATATATGAGGTTTAGAAGTAAAATTCATTGCAGCTAATAAATTGTATATGCAGGATATATAAGTATATGCCAAAACCCTGCAGTGACACATAAAATGTACAACAAAATGAAAAAAATACTATGTGCCTTTGATATTTATTTTGTTTCTTCCCCAATTAATTCCTCTCCTTTGGGCTATTCCAGACTTAAGTCAAAATGTTTGATTTATTGCTCCCTGTGAAAAGTGGGGGTTCCTGGTCGCTGGATTCATTTCACAGAGCTTTCAGTGCAGGGCTGTGCTGAGCATCCCATGTCCCTTAGCAGGGGCACCACGGGACTGCATCGGCTCCCCGGTGGGCTTCTTTCAGGGACAATCAGGACTTATCGGCACTTGAGGAGTTGTTACTTCTGTTGTTTAGATTAAAAAAATCTAGGTATCATCTGTTCTTAACCTGACTTTTCTTACCCTCCCCAATAAACCTTCCTTGAAATCCCAGTTTTAGGGTGTTTTCTGTGCTGGTGTGCAGTGAGAAAAGGTCTTCAGATCCCTGCCAGTGGAGGAGCATCCTTGACATCGCCATCCCTGGAGGTATTTAGAAGACACGGAGATGTGGTGCTTAGGGACACGGGTTAGTGGTGGCCTTGGCAGTGCTGCGTTAACCGTTGGACTTGATGATCCTAAAGGTCTTTTCCAGCATAAATGATTCTATGAGCAGCCGTGCCGAGCTGTGCTGTGCTGCCTCTCTGCTGTAGGGCATCAGGGACAGATTATCCTGCAGTGGGCTGGGAAGAGAATCCCTGAGCCTCCCCCAGCCAAACCAAGGAAAGGGGGTGGGTGGGGGGGGTGGGGGTGTGTGTCACAGTAGCTGCAGGCTCCGCTTTGCTTCGATACAAACCCAAGCAAATGTCAGACCTTGCAATTACCCTAAAAGCAGCCTTGGGGGTGTGAAAAATCCGTGGGGAGGGGGAAGAGAAAAGCCTTTAAAAGCCATCATCTGCTTGCTTTCTGAAGGAAGCCATGCAAGCCCAATGCTTTGTGTGTTGTTCCCATAATTGTAATAAACATCCAGGAGGCAGCTTTCGGCAGCTGCTAATTTTAAAGTAATGTATTAATCAAATTAATTGAGAGTTGCTTTTAGTAATTAGCAACAGCAAACATAACTTTCTGAAGTGATGTTTTCAGTGTTGCTAAAAGTGATGCCCCCCAAAAGAGTATCTCTGTAGATAAATCATCTGCAAAAGTGTTAAATTGTCTCTTTCTCTACCTGATAATCCAATTAAGTGGTGATAAGAAAAATAGCTCTTGGAGAGTTTCAGGGAAGCAGAATAATGTACTTAGTGTTGTACCAGAATCAAAATACCACATAATCATGGGTATCCATGGATACTGAAGCAACACTTTGATTACTAGATACATCCATTACCCTTAAATACCAGAGTTAGGTGTTTAATGCCCCGAACAATTTAATGCATGACTGCTTGAACTTGCACAGGGAATTCTCCTGAGATTTTGCCTGTCAGAGGCACAGCACAGAATCTGTCAGCAGGCAAAGGGAAGGCAGCTATGATATTTTTAAGACTCTCTCTTCTTCCAAGTTCCTGTGTGCTTTGCAACTGCTGCCACCCAGATGGCTCAATTCGCCTGCCTGTCCTCGAGCTGCCTGTGAACTGGAGCATTATGTGATGTGGCCCGATCTCTATCCCACGTCTGTGACATATGAGTGGGATTCCTGTGAAAAAAAATCGTATGATAATCTTTTACAGTGCTTGTGCTGTTGGGACTCGCTTCGCAGCAAATGGATGGGTGTTGTGTCTCTACAGCATCAGACCTTTTATCACAGCACAATGAGCACGGTGGTTATTTCATGGTGTAGAATCCAGCGTGAGGCTGAAGCCACAATTCCTCCACCAGAGCTTTGACTTCTTCATTTGTTTTGCAGAGCAGGAATGGGAACCCTGGAAAGAAGCCTCCTCTGCACAGAAGCTGTTGTGGGTCCTGAGAGCAGCCCAGGACACGGGGAGCTCTTACCTGTGTGGTCTGACCAGGGTCCCCTGCCACCAGCCTGGCTCCTTCCTTTCCGTTGGGTGAAAGGATCCAGTCCTCTGTCCTAGCGTTGACAGTGAGAAAATAAAATGCAAAATGGAAAAAGTAAAATGGGCATTTAAAAATCGCAATGCTAAAGAGGCTTGGAAGCATGTATTTAAACACGATTTTATAGCAGTGGCTCCAGCACCTTCTCAGGGGGCATCTGAGCAGGCAGCACAGAGTGGGTATTTCACTGTCTGCTGCTGCTGCTGCAGTGTGGTAGGGCCAGGCTTGGTGCCTGCACTTGGCCATCCATGCGACACTGGGTGCTTCTGTAATGTGCAAATGCATATGAATCAAGATGTTGAAGATAGGGAAAATGTGAGCAGAAACTTCTCATTTATTCATCTTTTGTAAAGATAGCTGGATTTGTTATTTCTTTTTCTTTTTTTTTCCTGCTTTTTTGTACTCACAAAATGACTTTTATATTATCAGAGTTCAAAACCGACTTCCTGGAATGTCTCAATACAAGTTTTCATAGCAAAACATTTTTTTTGAGGATACTTGTAAGGCAGAATCTTACATATGTATTCTGTTTGAAAGGGAAAGAAGGAGAAAGCTGGCATCCTATGTAGGCAGGGAAAGCATGGGCTTAATCCATTGTTCCTGACAGTAACTGAACAAACTGAATCCTTCCTATAAGCTATTTTGCTAAAAGTAAAAGCAGGAAGCCAAGAAACAGGTGTCGTGTCATCCCACTTGTTGCACAGCTGGTCCTTTTCAGCCTACCTTTGCTAACCTGCTCCTCTTTTTTTCTGATCACACTTACAGCTCCTTCCTTCACTGAGCTTTGGTGCTGGGGTTTGGTTTGTTTCTATTCCTGAGTAGTAATTGTCTGAAAAAAAGGACAAAAGCAACCTGTGGTGAATACTAATTTTGGGGAGAAATGTGATTTCATGATCTCTAAATCCGTTTGTAAACTTGAGAGTAAATGCAGTCTGCAGCTTTGGTTGGAGAGCATGCGGGAGGAACATGAGGAGGGCTGTACATCACGTTTGTCCCGCTGCTCTCAGAGCTTGGGGACATGCTCGGGTGGGAGAGCTGGGGTCCCCTGTCCTACCAGAGAGTAATTTGCCTTCTGTGCATGGTGGCTTTTATCTCCTTTTTGATACTGCTCTTTGAATGAACATCAGCATCTTCTTCTGTTCCCGTTGGGGATGGTGCAGCTCTGCGGGTGAGTGCAAGGGACCATGCCCCAGGTACCAGTAGGCGATGGCAGGGTCAGAACGCTGGGAAGTCTGAGGTAGGAGTTCAACACCTCTCTAGGAAGGAGGAAACTCACCTTTTTGGATGACTGTTTTAATCGTGGGGTAGGAGGGAGACAGCAGAATCTCCTGCATAGCACCTCATTTGTTTCTTCCTACAGGTCCCTAGTAATGACTGTTCCCAATTCAGATTAAACGGAAATTTTTGGTTTAGGTAAAAGTAATTGTATGGCTTTTTATTTTAATGAGAAAAAATGAAGATCTAGCAACAAAAAAAAATGTTGATCTCTAAATTTTCTTTTTCAGTCTGGCAGCCAAGCCAAAAAAAATCAGGGTTTTGTACATCCGTAATTGCCAACATCCTGTGCAATACCTTAAGATAAATTTTCTCTGTCTCCAGCACCACTTAATTAAAAGTTCTCCAGAAGCATGTGAGAAAGTAGGGGCCATTATAAGGATCAAAGTGAAACTGAAGTAGGTTCTGTTGTGCAAAGATTAACTAGGAATGGTGTTTCTTGAGACAGAAACTCTGCTAAAATGAGTCTTGTCAGGGACTTAATGAAGTTCAGAATATCCTTCTACTGGAAATAAAATGTGAGGGAAAAACTGATTTTCATCAACCAGGGAGAAAGGACCCAAGTTCACTTTGCATTTTTTTTGTTTGCACACCCCACCCCCCCCAAAAAAAAAAAATAAAATCTGGAGGTGCTGGTAGTTTTGATTGAAATGTTAGTGTTTCTGTGTTTTCTGAGCGCTGCCAGGGGTTGTAGTGCAGGGAATTTTAATTCCAGGAACAATTCCAAACAATCGGGTCAGTTTGCCAAAGTGGCACAAACCACTGGGAAAACTAGAAGCTGTAAAACCAAATAATTTCCAAGTTATTGTTTGAGGAAATGGTTTGCCTTGTTGTCTTATCCTTTTCATAGATTATTGTGCGTTTCCCTGGCTTACTGGTTGGACAAAGGCGCATCTGCAAAGGCTGAGCCTACCAAGTCTGCTCCTGGTGCTCCCGTGCCAAATTTGATGGTATTACAGAAACATTTGCTGGCAGCAGGGAAGGAAGAAAGATGCCAATGTTAGCCTTCCATACATAGCCTGGAAGAGAAAGGAGATTGTTTCAATGGTAGAGTCGTATGGTACCGACTGCTTCATCGTTGTTGCTTTGAGGACCATTCGTATTCTGATTCCTGTGGATTTCTAGGATTCCACCATGAAAGGAGTTAAACATTTGCTTGCAGAATTGTCTGAATGATGTAACTTACATATACCACAGTTCACGTCTGTTTTTTTCATCTCTAATATCCATTCTTTTTATAATGGCCTTTGCATTATAAATATATATAAGTATATATTGATATGTATATATAAATATATACAGAGGGGGGACCCTCTGTAGCCGACTGGTTAAAGCGTGGCAGTGCTGGTGGGACCAGCTGCAGGGGGCTGGAAGCTCCTGGTGCCGCAGGCTGCAGATGCTGGAGCTGCACAGAGCAGCCCCATCTCGGGTGCTGGGTGCGGAGTGGGTTCAACTCCCAGGCGGCCAGTGATTGCCGTAGCACTTTGTAGCTAATTAGAGCATGTGGCACTTCTCCTGTCCATCAAGGGTAATGTATTATTGCAGAAATCCTATGACAAAATCCTTAATTTGCAACTTTCACATTTTTGCCACGTAATTCCCTTGGAGGTTTATACCTCAGGAGCATTGTGAATTAACCTGACAGTGTAAATAACTGTGCACATGTTTCCTATTGTAATAAGAATGCAGGATGAGAATATGAAAGTTAAACTTACTTTAAAGTGACATTTGAACAATATACACCTGATTCCTTGGGCATCTGTTATTGCTAAAGGAATGGAAAAGGTTGTGTGCCTCTGCCTGCTGTGAGGTCCTCCGCAGTGATCAAAACAGTCTTATTCAAGCTCATAATCTTGGATGTATACAGAAGCTGACGTGACTGTCGGGCAGCTGGGATGGATCACCCTGCTGCTACAGTTCAAGTTTGTACTCTGATGTCAAATGCTACGCAATGTGGACTTGAGCAAAACAAAGTAAATAAGAAAATAATACACAGTGACCCATTTTGTGACTGGGAGCACTTATTAGTCAATTTGTCATAGTGTTGCTTTCCTGGAAGAGGCACTAACGGTTTAAAATCCAAATATCTATCAACATGTCTAAGTTGTATTATCTGGGTCTTGGTCCTCTTGCATCTTACTACTTTGCCTTTTTTTTATTTTCCCTTGATCTGCCGTGCTTGGCTGCAGCCATTTCTGTTCCTAACATTGCTTCAGCGAGTGCTTTCTAATGCTGGTGTCTCCTGCTGCTGTTACATTGAAAGTATTGTAGCTACCACACTGTTGATAAAGTATTTTGGGTTTATTCATTGATATTTTGCCATTTATCCACACTTCCTTTGTGCCGGAGGTGACAGAAAGGTTAGCAGGCCACCACATCACCTGCTCCGTTTGGGAAAGCTCTTCCACTGTCCTGGCTGCCAGAGCAGCTCTCTGCCCAGCTGGGGCTCGATGCTCGGTGCTGACTGCGGCACGCTTACCGTAACCGGCAGGTAGAAAAGGAGTGCTGTTATTTCCCTTCACCAGTGGACAGCAGAGAAACCAAGAGCTGACCTCCCAAAGGTAGTAGAAATCTCTGTATCAAAAAAAGGACCTGAAATCTACCCCCAAATTCCAAGCTGTTTCCTTTGTCCACTCTGGGTCCTCCTTTCTTTAAAAAAAACATGGAAATTATATACTTTGAAGCTGTACATTGCATTAGAGGCTTCTTTCCCCTGCTATTGAGAGCCTGGCCACAGCTGTCTCTCTGTCCAAAGATGCTCAGTTCAGCTGTAATCATTATCGACTATAATAAGATTTTTGGCTTCTCCATCCAGGCAGTAGAGATTGCATGACCCACACAATAGGTGTAATTATTGTCAGGGTGGGTTGCTGAGCTAGCAGCCCTCTCAACAATTTTTTGCTTTTTTTTCAAGCACTTAAGTCATGTGGGTTGCAATTACTTAATATTAAATACTGATTTTTTTAATAATAGTTTTACAACAACAATGTATCACATCTGAGGGCAGGGTGTGGGTTCTTTTTTTTTCCCCTGGAAACAAGGATCCTTTAACATCAATAGACTTTTAACTACAGAAATATTACTGTCATGGATGCGGGGTCTGAAACCCTTTTGCTGCTGGTCTTGCTTCTCTGCACGCCTGGTGTGGTGGTCGTATCTCTGTGATGGAGCCGTGGTACCTGGGGACGAGCACCTGCAGGCATTCTTCTCAAAAGGCCCTGAAAGTTACTTACTGGTGCAGTAATTAGAACTCAGTTGTTGGGGAATATTGCTGCGTGAGCCTGTCTGCTGGTGTCTGTTCTCTGGGGTGGTATTTCCAATCCTCTTGTGAAAAAGCTCGCTTTTACTGAATGGAAGCAGTGGAGGGCTGTGAAGGATTGAGAAGAATCTTTGCAGCAGCTTCAGATGTGTCTAAATAATGGCTCTATCCAGCATGCGAAAGCCCTTTGGTCTTGACTCTATAAAATATATCCTCTCCGTTCTGCTGTGTCTAAGTGGGAGCCTCTTGAAGGGCACTGTGGAGGGAATGCATAAATTTTCAAGTGACAGATCTTGGAGCTTTGTAACAGTCTGTGGGTTGGTTTGGTTTGGATTTATTTTTTTTTTTTTTTAGTTTGTTCTGTTTCTTTTCTTTCAATGAGTTCTCCAAAGATGCCATGCCCATGTTTAACAAGAGAAATCAGTCTGTCATGGGGGACTGGAAGTAGCTTGGCTTGGCATGATGGAGTGCCAGGGAAGGCACGGGTACTTTCCAGGAGCAGCTAATAACTTTAAATTCTCCTTAGGCGTGATGCCAGGACAGAGACATTTTTCCTCAACAGAGGAACATGGATGGCTTCCCCTCGATTTCCAGCTGCCTGCGCTTGGGAGATGCCTTGGGAGACTCCTCATGGAGCAGGAGTCTCAGTCTCAAACCCAGCGCTGCCTGGGGCTGTGTGCTTTTAACCAGCATGTAATCCATGCCACGTGGGGCATTTCAGGAAAGCCGGATAACTCCGCTCATGGATTGGAGTTGATTCTGTCAAATTTTGACCGGACAAAATAAAAAGAACATTTGAAAATGTTTAAACTTCTTGAACTTAGTGCAATGAGACTTTCTTTCCCTATTTAAAAATTAAATTTACTTTTAAAAATCAATATTGCTTTACTTTAAAGAAGAAAATCAGGTTGCAATAATTTCAGGTTGTAATAACTCTAAAACAAAATGAAGCATTCTGTGTGAATCAGAGAAAGACTTGGGGATTGTTATTCTGTGTTATTCTTTCTCAACCTTCCTTTTCACCATTTTATTTCTTCCCACCGGAACCAATCTTTTTCTTCCCCGGAGTTTTTGGATCAGCTAGTGCCAACAAACCTGGCTTGACTTCAAGCAACCTTCGTGTCTCAGCTTCTCAACATCCAAACTAGGGAAAAATGATCCTGACCTACTTTGCAAAGTGCTCTGAGATCTGCAGAAGAGCCGCATTTTGCAATTCTAAAACAATACACCAGGTCTTTGAGGATGCTGGGTAGTTTCCCTCCAGGTGCTTGTACGCCCGCGTTGGGATGTACGTGGTTTGGGATGGTTACCTTGTCCACTGGCAGAGGGCAGGCAGCCTGTTCAGGTGGTGGATAAGCTGCTGCCTCTGGGTTCGTTCCCTAAGAACACCTTCTCTGTTACTTCATATAATGGTACTTTTAGATCTGTGTTTTAAAGCATATCTGTGACTATCTCCTTTGTCCTGCTGTCTTTCAATCAACTCATCCCCACTGCTGTTTCTTATTGTGCATCTCTGATACTTTCTTAATTAACACACTGCGCAGTATATTGAGGAAGTTGGTATCTAAGATGCCATAAAAGATGCTGTTTATCACGAAGAAATAAAATAACGAAGGCAAAAGTTGTGTTTTCATCTGCCAATAACAAGCAGAAGGTCACTGGAAATGTTTGTGGGTTTTTTTTACTGGAAATGTGATTGATTTTTTTTTTTGTTTGGTTTGTGGTTTTGGGTTGGTTGGGGTTTTTGCCTAGAAGAAGCTATATAACTATTCTGTGAACTGTGCTAAAAGTGAGTATTTCTTCGGTACGGATGTATTTGTCACTGTTATGGTGTTGATTTTTGCAGTATTACCTGTGTATTTATGAGAAGTCCCGTTCACAGACATGTACTTTATCTTGAGGTTTCAGTTGCTTGGGCCACTCCATCCCATTTGGTGATGGGCATTTGAACAAGTATGGATTTTCTTGAACAATCTTTGCTTTGCCAATATCTCAACTTCTTTGCTGTTCCTGTTCCAGATAGGTTGTTTCAGAGGAAGCCTTTTCCATCAATATCCTTCAACTTGTAAAATTAAAAAGTATCTCAGCTCTTCACCAAGATAAAGTTTGCTTAATACATTGTCGACGTCACTTGCCTTTTAGCCTGCTGTTTTTTCACAATTAGTTTAAGCTTGTTCAGGTTGTTGTCTGTTTGTTGGGTTTGTGGGTTTTTTTAAATCCCTCTACTGACTGGTTTAATTGTTTATTTCACTTTTCTATGATATTGGTTTTGCCCATCTGTTTAATCTGTGAACCTACCCAGGCATGCAGGCTGTGTGTAGCGCAGTGAGTGCTCTCTGCAGAACCCAAAATGGTACGAATCCCTCAGGAAGGATGACGTGAAGATTAAGTGCTCCATAAGGGCAGTGATGCGGTTGGAGAGTTTCTCTTCCTGCCAGGCTCCCCTTCCAGCCACGTGTATTTCCCAGTGACTTTTCTGTGCTCTCCTCTGACATAGTCCTTTTCTTCTTTCTTCTTTCTTAAACAGGTGGGCTCTGCATTGCTCAGTCCCTGAAAATCCCCCAGGATCGCAAAGACAAGACCATCGACTTTGATAAAATTATCAAGCAGCTCCTAGAAACTCCCAATGCCAGGGCCATCGTTATTTTTGCCAATGATGAGGACATAAAGTAAGGATGACTGAGGGAATTGATTCATTTGTGCTTGATAGCTGTGCAGAAAAGAGAAAGCAAATAAGAATATGAATAATGAAGTGGAAATGTCTGTTGGTAAGAGCACTGTGGAGGGTGGCACCAGGCAGGGAGGTGCTGCTGTTGCTGCCCTGGCTGACATGGTGCCCCAGACCATACATTGGGGGGGGGGGGGGGGGGGGGGGGGGGGGGGGGGGTATGGACAGAGAGGAATGTTGTTGATGAAGGTCTGGAAGCTTTTCCTGGCATAGTGTCACTCACGCACTGGATGGCAAGTCTGATCTTACCACTCAAAGAGGCATTCAGAAGGTGCCCCTCTCTCCAAGCTTGTACTACTATGTAGTACATTCACTAAGTCAGAGTCTGTTTTATGGCAAATGATGGTTGCTGGTCATCAAATCACTTGGATGCTCAAGGTTAAACCACATAAGGTGCTCAAGGTTTAACCACATACACCTCGCTCATAAAATAATATAAAGAATATTTTAAAGTGTGACCTTCATTTCTCAGTTGCCTGTCTTCTATATTCTTTTTCCAGAATTTTAAATTAGCTTAACATTGTGATGGCACTGTCAGTGGCTGAGAGGCTCAGTTCTACAAAACAAGACACAAGGAAGTTAGGGTAAAGTTGCAGTAAAGTCAATGGCAAAGATACACATTTGAGTGGAATCAGTATGTCAGTCTTAGGACATGCGGTGAACTAAGAGAGAGTCCCCTGTGCTGCATGGATTGTGACACAGTGTGTTGTGAAATTCCTGAGCCATGCTGGTTACAGTAATTCCTGCTCATTCTGCAGTTGCAGTATGCCATTTTCCCCAAGCAATTATACATTCAAGTGATATTAATTTGTGAACAAAACTATCTTTTCTGCAGGCAAATCCTTGCAGCCGCTAAGAGGGCAGACCAGGTTGGCCATTTCCTATGGGTGGGCTCGGACACATGGGGCTCCAAGGTGAGCCCGCTCCTGCAGCAGGAGGACGTCGCAGAGGGAGCCATCACCATCCTGCCCAAGCGAGCCACCATAGAGGGTAAGGTCTGCCTCCTGCTTCCTGGCACACTGGTGGTATCAAAAAAAACTTTTCCCCTGTGCGTTTTGTGGATAAGTGCGTACAGACATGGTATGATTAAAAGACTATAAAGTACATTAAGTCTTCATCTCCGGAAATTTTCCTAAATGTCTGTGTTCCTCATCTGAAAACTATACATTATTTCCACAGCTGAGAAACTACCAGCAGTTATTTATTTAAAGCATGATTTCAGAGCTTATATTAAGCTGTAGTGGTATGACAGGGCCTTTATCACTTAAAAGAAAGTAAACCAAAATGATTTTAACATATTATGTATATACATAGGAAGAGAAAATCTTTTGCATTTTATGTATCCTCCCTGAAGCAGTGGATAACTTTTCTACTGAAGAAGGAAAAAATATTTTTTAGATCAGCACTTTCCGTTTAAACTTAGCTTAACTTTTGTTTCATTCGGATCAAGCATGATATTTGTTTATACGTATTGCTTGTGTGCTTCGCAAATATACGTGCTTGTACATACGAATGTGTATATAAAGATTACGGGAAACTTTTTTTACATAATTTCTTTGTTTCTCAACATGTCTTTGTGTTCTGAAGTGTTTGTTGTCTGATCTCTCCTCAATTTGTTATTCCCTTTGTCTCTATAGATTCTAACTATGTGGCTTCCTCTGGGCAAACCAAATTTGTCAGTTAGAGTCCATGTTCTCTTTAATACAGAAAGTTCTTTATAAGGAAGGCACTGAGTAAAGAACACAAACTCCTCGGCTGGCTCATGGCATTGTGTCAGGCAGGGTCTCCAAAGAGTCCCTGAACGTGTTGCCCACATTAAAATAAGTCCTGCTAGCTTCACTCACTGCAAAACCAACATTTGTGTTCATTGCAACTGTCTGCACTACCGCTGCATTAGTTATTCTTCTCAGGTATATGATATGCCTCATCCTTTTACATTTTTTAAACCCTGGAGGCATTTTCACATGTTATTTCTCCATAAATACGTGAAGTTGATAGACAATGGAGTGTTTTGTTTCTGAAAACCAGGATATTTTAGTCATCTTTCCATACTGTCTGTTTTGATCCCTGAGGGTTTCTGACGCAGAAACAAAAAGTCTGCCAACAGTATCCAGAAACAAAAACTTTACGAATTTGTTTGTTTAAATATATTTTCCTTCTATATTACACATTAGGCACGTTGCACATAATGGGAAACATGAGGTTTTCTTTTGGACAGAATAAGTGATGATAACAGAGTGGAAGGGTTCAGGTACAGACAGTCAGTTAAATAACAGTTACAAATATCAGTGTATTTAGTGTATCTGAAAAAAAACCCTGTCCGCTGAGCCCACAAATACCTCCTCATTCAGCGAACACATTAGACTAATGTCTAAAAGTTGGCTGGTTGCATTTTGCACTTGTAGTCATGCGGATTGTTCGTGATGCTTAAATTTCATTTTGCCTGTATATATAATTGTGTTCCTCCTTCAGGAACGGCTGCCATACAGCAGACAGATATTTTGAGGTCCATGAGTTCCAGGTTGCTTTCCAGAAAGGGAAAAACACTCAGCCAGAAGTGGGTACTGCACTTGGTGTGAAAAGGGGAGGCAGAGCAAAGCGTCCCAGAATAGCAGTTGCACTGTCAATAGCAAATGTTTCCTGGCTGTTCTGTGACCGCTCAGAAAGGTTCACGCTGGTTCTTACCTTTTTTGATCCCGTTCATCCATCCCTAATTGCCATCTGTATCTGCCATCTGCTTAGTCCTGTTAGGAAGAAGAGTAAAGGGATGGTTAAGAGTGCAGAGCCAATTCCCATTCTCCTGAAGCAGTTTTCCAGAACTCAAACATTTCCCCTTTCAGACTGATTCCATTTCTGTTTCATCCACTAAGAAACATCCACTGAAATCTGTTACTTACAGAGCTAAGTAATCCTTAGGTATTAGCATTTCTTTCCTTAGCGAGGCTGTTATCCATATGGATCGTCTGCCTGTCTTGCATTTGGACTGCTGTATGTTGTTTTGTTTTTCTTTCTGTTGTTGTAGTAATTTCATTTGGCTATGAATCCAAGAGAACTGGAAATAAGCATTTTAATGTCATTCTTTCATCATCCAGCAAGGAACATCTGCTTCCTAAAATTTAGTAATGCATTTCTTTAGATGAAGACATAAAATAAATGACATAAGAAGCCTTGATTTCCCCCTGTAAATTGATGGAAACAAACTAAATTAACAGAATGGAGCGCAGTTTGCCCTGAAGGACCATGTCTTGAGCAGCATCCCAGCCTAGCAGTCTCCTTTCTGTGTGGTGGGCTGCAGCCCTGCAGCCACTGCCCTGCGGCTTACGGGGGCCAGGTCAAGGCAGCAGTTACGCACCAGCTTAATTCCTGCTGGACTGCTGCAAGCTTCTTAATTAGTCATGAATGAGGGGGTTACCCTTATTTTTACTCCTCGAGAGCATCTTGGTTGGGTTTGGGCTTTTTTTAAATTATTGTTCCTTTTCCTTTTATCACTGTGTTAAATAGCATTTATAATCCATCAGAAGAAGATTCCTAAAAAACTTCAGAGGAAAAAGAGCACTGCAGCCCTATACCTTAACCTGAAGTACACGGTACTGCTAGCCTCTTCTCATGCTTCAGGGAAAAATGTTAGGCTAATAAGCCACAAAATGTTATATTACATTGGAAATTAATGTGCCTGCATGTTCAAGTGTATATGGTACACTCTGGATTATCAGATTTTTTTTTTATGTCTGTAAAGCTGTTGGTCATGTAGATCATAAACTGGAAGGGTCATTATGTAGAAAACGGCATTTTTCAGAGAGCTTTTCTCCCCCAGCCACGACTCCTCAATTCAACATACAGATGTGAAGTGCAGATGTGCTGCTGTGTTTATGCCTGTCTACATACGTACCATTCGAAGTTCCTATTTTTGGTAACAGGGGGAATATCCCAGCAGCCTCCTACTCCAGAGAGAGTCCTAAGCGCTCGGTTTCTTGGAGAATCGGCCCCCAGATACGCAGTTATTTGTCTCAATACTTGATGTCACTCTTGGGACAGAATTTTCTTTGCCATAGTCCCATGGGGTGATTTAGGAAATCATTACATGAACTGAATTAATTCATCTTAAGTCAGTCTTAATATAGCCCAATTGTGTTTGATGTAATTATGCTGAAAGGATAAAGTTGCATCTTATTTGCATAATTGCAATAGACTGTGAGCCAGAGGAAGTGCATGCTTAAATAGTAATCGCTTCATGAAAAGTTGTGTTTGGAACATGCTCCATAGCCAACTTAACCAAGTATCACCTAAGTTGAAAGGCTTTGTGAGCTTTTCAGTGGAAAAAAAAAAAAAAAAAGGCAGAATGTATGTTTTGTTGTGGGTTTTGGGTTTTTTTTGGGTTTTTTTTTGGGGGGATGGGTGGGTTTAGAGTAACTAGGGCAGCAGAATATTGTATTCTGGTTATTGTTGCTTGCAACTCTTCCAAAAACAGGTGATGGTGTGTCCACATGCTTAGAGAGGATTATTAAAACATGAGCCCAGTCCTGAGACTCAGCGTATGCTCAGAGGAGCAAGCACACTGTGTTGCATTGCAGAACTGCAAGGACCTGTGCTTATGTGTGTAAGAGTTTGTGGTCGTATGCCTTAGTTTGAATAGCCTTTTACTCGCAGTACATCCTTGTAACGTTTTTGTGAAGAGGTGTAATGTAACCATCGAGCAAGTGTTAGTGCTGGAGGATGGGAAAAATGAGACAGTGTAGACAACAGGCAGAACCTGTGTTTTCTAATTAAAGTTTGAATGGGATGTATTATTACTATATTACTATTTATTCATTTTACAATAATACTATAGCAATGATGAACATCTGTGACTGCATGCATTTGACGTTCGTTAAAACAACACCACAGTAGAAAAAAATCTGCAAAAAAACCCTTTCTTCTCCAAAATGCACTTGGTGGGATTTTACCTACTGCTGCTTTCGTTCCCCAGACACCCTTGTTGTTCCTTATTCGCCTGAATAGAAAGATAAATGTTGCATATGGGGGAGATTCCCACATCAGTTTGGTGTTGAAGAACAGGAGTGACCCACTGATCATGGGCAGGGTGAAATGCTGCAAAGAGATGCAAGTGTGAGCTACAGGAGGGTTTCAGGCAAGCAAAAGCAGGCTGCTGTAGAGTAATGATGCTAGCAGGATCATGGTAAAAACGGGAGATGTGGAGACAAGCCTAACAAATCCTCAAAATTTCTAGTGCCAGAGGGAAAATGGAAGCGCAGTGGAAAAAGGAAAAGAAAGGTTGAGACTTCATAAAAGCAGTGTGTTTTTTTTCTTGCAGTTCAGCTGAGCTACTTGCCTTCAGACTAGCGAATTACCATACGTGGTTGTCTTTTCCTTAGGCAGTGACAGTCTAAGAGGAAGTTGTTCATTTGTCGTGTTTTTCATTTGAAGTCCCAGAAGCTTTGTAGACCATCCAAACCAGCAAGAAGCAAAATATGGAAACACTCCCTGGGTTCTTGTGGGTTGGACTATCATTCCAGCTGCGGACTTCCCCAGGTGATGGCCGGGGAGCCCAGGTGGTGGGCCACAACCCTATTTCTTTGTAGATGGAACTGAACTTCTTCTGCACCAATCTTCTTAATCACAAACTGACTTTTAAATATTCCACTGCCACTTTACCTCTTCATGTTTCAGTAGATTGGATAAACTTGAGAGTATTTCCTCCTCTTGTTATCACTACTCTACCCAAATCTAATTACATGTTTTAACTGCCTGCGGTAGCTGTCTTTATTACACCATATAGATGTATATACGTTAGCTGGATGACCCTCTGATTAAAGATGATATTATGACTAGTCCAAATATCAATTGACGTTCTCCCTAGCAGGCAGATTCAAAGTCAGGAGTTCCTAAATTCTTTCCCTGGAGGAAGAGCAGATCTTTCTGCTAGTGATAACAAAATTTCTGTGGCACGAGGGATGGAAAAGCCTGATCCTTTAGGAGCAGGTTTGTGCAGTACTTGCTGAATCCAATATGGAAAGCTGTTAGACAACCCATGTCCAGAAGATACTCAGGTCTGGGGAATGGAGTCAGGTAGATGGTTTTGGGTTTCAGAATGATAGTCTTCCCCCCACACACACATTTTTTTTTCCCCCAATTTTTTCTTCTAGTCTAAGCCACATCCACACTGCACATTTAAAAATTGCTTATAGCAGTGTCTAGTGTCTATTCTGATTTAAAAATGGCTCATTAAACTCCTTCAGGAGTGTGGCAGTAGAGAGCAGGCGTGGCAGGTAGAACAGCAGCAGTCAGGATGTTGGTTAGACCTTTGCAAGGTGGCTACAGCTCGCTGCATGGCAGGCCAGCAATGTATTTTTATCCAATGCAGTGTTACAGCTGAAATGAGGAAATAAGCAGCTTTATTCCTGCAAAAACATTCCTATTATGCCACTCCAAGATTTAGGCTTTTGCCATTGGTGCCATGCAGAGCTGGGTGAGGTGCCCAGAGCGTGTCCAGGCATCACAGTTGGGGCGGCATCCCTGGGCATCCTCTCCAAGCTCCAACCTCTCACTCAAGGCTTGGCACAGGAAGAACTAATACCTGGTAAGCGCTTGCTAATACCTGTTAGTGTCTGTTAGGTCCCCCATATGAAGTAGTGAAAACTAGTATTTTCAAGAGGCAGTAGTAAATTTGTAATCTGCCCAGTCAGCCTAACCACTGAGGTTCACGAGATCTGTGGAAGATATTGAACACTTTCTTTTTGGGGAATATGGATCATAAAGTCCTAGAGAAAGAACTAGAACAGAGATTGGTAATTACTGAAAATCACAGCCATATCTTTAAGGAGTCCAAATGCCTCCAGTAGCTCTTACAAAGTTTCAGAATTAAATATATATCGTTTCCATGGATTGAAAATGTCTCTCTATTCAGGGATGTGTTAGAAATTGTTTTCCTCTTAACCTCAGCTGTAAAGATAAACAATTCTCTACTTACATCTTGCTTTCTGTTGTTCTGTGTCTCTTTTCTGCGCAAAAATATTGGAATTGGGCTGTTACACTGTGGTTCACGTTGTTTGCTTCCATGCTACTGACTTAACAATTTCAGATATCCAGTTTTTCCTCCAACTTTTTTCCTTCTAAAATAGTCTTCCTTATCTTTCTTACTTGTATGCGATCTGTTTTCACGGACACCAGCTCACAGTGAAATGAAACCAAGGGGAGGAACAGCTGTAAGAGAAATACAGAGGCTAATATATACATATATATGATGTTGATTATTTTTGAAAGTGTTGCAAAATGCTTTGCTGATAATGAAAAAAAGAATATATTCTTTATGGTCTGAGTTCAGAATTTGATGACTAACCAACAGGGTTTCAACTGGATTTAAGATGAATGATTTAATTCCAGCAAGCTGTGGATGTGGCTGAGGTTTGTAATCTCATGAAGCTCTCAGCTAAGAGGTTGAAGGATGGCTCAAATTCAGCACAAGGAAGTGCTTAGCTATTAAAAAAAGTACAAAATTCCAAAAAAATACCACCAGAAGCATTGCAAGTGCTCTAAACCAACATAACTGTCCTTAATTTTTTCAGTTGTTTGTCTTCCAGAGAAATGGTAAATCATGTTTTTAATGTTTTGGTTTTAAATCCAACAACAGCTGATTTGCTTATTTGTTTGGGCAGTGTTAAACCCAGGAAAAAAACAGTGAGAGTGGTGATTTAAGAAAATAATAGAATTCAATTCTCTCTCACTGTTTAGTGACTCTCAAATATTTTACCTTCACATCCCCAGTCTAGCAAAGCAAAGGAGCTTGGAGTTCATTTTCCTCTGTTAGAGACATTATTGAGTTTTATCCAACATTAATAAATATGGGCAAGCTGTTCTGCATCCAGCTGTGGCTGCATTTACCCCAGGATGTTTCTCTGGGAGAGATGCGCTTTGTGTGGAACTTACCCACCTCCTCCCTGAACAGAACGGAAGGGTGTCTTACCTGTCATAATAAGATTTGTAAAATAGTCCAGTTTGGATTTGTTTGTTTGTTTGTTCACAGCCGTTTTCGGAGGCTTTAACTGTGCTCTGTTGTTCTCAAGATCTTTCTCTGACCTTGGGGTGCGAGTGCCTTTAGGTAGAGTGAGTGAGATGGAAAGATGTGGCTGGGGGGTTGGGTTGGGTTGGTTCATCCTGGGCTGTGGGGCTGTCAGGACCGGGGGGTCACTGCAGCCTCACTGTAGCAAAGCCCACAGACATCAAAAGCCAGAGGGGATGCCCATCATTAAGGGAAAAGACAGAAGTATCATGGGCTGCCACTCCCCGATTTACTCATTCCTCCCATCACCTCCCCTGACTGTTCCTCTCTTCTCCTTGCCACCACCCATCTGACCTGTTTTGCTTTTGGCACTGCTGGAAGGCTCCGGCATCGGTGGGGCTGTGGGTGCTTGGCACCTCCGGGCTGGCTGGCTGAGAGCAGTGGGGCCAGCTCCGTCGCCCTCCTTTCCCCGCACTGCCAGCAGCCCCAGCAGCTGGGGGGCACGCCCTGGTTTCTGGGGTTTTAAATATGTAATTGCAAGCAACGCCAATTAGGAAATACACGTTTGGGTCAGTAACTTGGCAGAGCAACTCTGGTTTGGATGCTCTTACAAGTAAAGTTTGCACGAAGGGCAATATATGTAAAGGTTTGTTTGCAGTTTTTCCCCCATGAGTAAATTGTCTTTACCAGCTTTGGAATTAAAATACTAGGGTGTTGTGTGCTCATATTATTAAGTAAATACAGGAATGTATCATCTGTTAAGATAGGTTTGTTATTTTCGTATGTTTTGTCAAAAAGTGCACATTCCTTATAGAGAACCCGTTGGCTGGCCAGGCGCCGTGAAGGAAGAGCTTGCCTTTTTGTTTTTCTGTACCAATCACACAGTGTTTCAAGTCATTCTACCCACAAACTTGTTGGGAATGTTTCTTTCCCAAGGCTAACGAAGCTGTGAATTGAATTTAAATTAATATCGTGATTACTGGGAATCCAAGGCACACTAGCAACCTTGAAAAGTTTGTTGCATATCGATTCCAGCCCGTTGAAAAAGTCACTCCGGGAGTTAAGATTAGCTTTGAGTCCTCCTGGGTTAGTGCTGAGTCTCATCGCCTCTTGCCTGTGTCCGTTGGGACTCCTGCTGCGGGAGGGCAGTGCGAGGAGGGCAGCAGGTGCGCTGGGCTGAGCGCTGCCAAAGCCAGTGTGCGTCAGCTGGGCTGCGTGGCGAGCCGGGCTCCGTGCATTGCTTGCCCCGCGCTCTCCCGTGGGCTCCCAGTTTGAAGCTTCACGATGAAGAGCACAGAGCAATGAAATGCTGGCTCAGATACCGCGGCGCGGTGACACCCGGGCTCAGGGGGATGTGGTGGTGCCGGGGGTCCAGGCAGGCGGGGCTGTGCCGGGCTGCAGGCAGACACTGTACGTTCACTGTGGCACTGCAGTAGGAACACAGCGCTTCGCATGCCAGGGTTGAAGCGAAAGCTTTGGGGAGAGGTTTAGTAAGTTCAAAGAGAGAGTGGCTTAAGGGTAGCATTATTTTTTAATATGCAGATATAGAGAAGCTAAGAAACACAATGTTTGTAAAGTTTCAGATTAATGTTGTTTTTGTACTTTCCTTTTAAATGAAGGCATTGAAGCCTCTGGGTTTGTTCCTTTTGTTCAAGATTGCCTGTAAGTGTTAGTCACTGAGAAGTACAGGCTCGGCTGCAATCTCTGTGCTGCCACCGACTCAAAGGCAGTGCCCCATAGCACTCCAGACCCGAGCTCCCGTGAGGCAGCACGTTTAGAAAAAACACATACCACTGCAAGTCAAAATGTAAACTTCTTCTCTGCAGCATAGTATTTTGCTGAAGTTACACTTCTGGCTGTTTTGTGGTGTTCAGTTATGGGAGTTCTTTTGGGGTTTCTTAGACACTTTGAAGATGTGATCTTTTTGGAGTATTAAGGAGAGTTATCTGCCACTGCTCAGTACAAGACACAGCTCATAACCACAATGGCATTAGCAAGAAAATTTATTTCAGATGGGGTTTGAACCAGTACCTTTTCAAATGGCATTGCTGCTTCATAGCAAAGAAATTAGGTAGAAAGCTCTAATTGGACCATAAAGAACCATTGTAAAATAAAGATACAGGGAGCTTTCTCTTTGCCCCCTTGAAATTAAATGAACTGCTCGCCCAACCACAACAGACTCAGCTTCCTCAGGTTGGAGGTGCTTCTCTGACGCGAGCCAGCTGTTACTCATTCGGTGAGTACATGTCTGTGTCTCTGTATTTCTGTGCTTTGCGTATTGCTCCCAGGGCTTATGTTGGCATCTTCTCTTTGATGTTCATATTCAACTGTTATTTCAGGACACTGGAGACTGTGTGGGTGGTTGTTTTGAGAGAAGGAGATGCATACGCACATATACACACACAAATTGGTTGGTGCTCTAAGAATTCACAGAGTAATATTTAGCTATTGATCACTGGATATATCATCAGTGGTCTTTGTTTTGGGATAACCTGAATTAAATCTTCTGAAGAACAATTTTCCTCTCAGTGATCTAATGCTGAAGTTGTCTGAGCTGTCTGTTGGACACATTTGGGCACAGTATTTCCCTCCAGAAAGGAAGAATTTTATTTTTAGAAAGCCTGCTATCTTGGTGTGCCAGCTCCTGATCTGCATGTGATCTGGTAGGAACCTCCAAGCCTTCCTCTGCAGGTTTGCTCTGTGCAGAAGGCGGTGATGGGTACCCGTGATTAGAGACGCTTCACGGGGGAGCATTTCTTCCTCCACACAGCAGACAGCCATATGCTGCTTTCCAGCGTTTTTGCGAGGCAGCAGAGCCAAGGGCAGCAACCAAACTTCCCATCCTTGCGAGCAGAGCTCAGCAGCACATGGCTAGCACACAGCAAGCACATGGAGAAGGCAAGTGATGGTTTTCCACGCACACACAGACACACACACTAGGAAATCCTAGTGTTTTCTAGTGCTGTTAGTCTTTGCTTCTGTGCAGACTTTTAAGCCTCATTTGTTCATAGGAATTAATTTTCCATTTGTTAGTAAAACAGAATCTGGGAAGGGCTGGAGCTCAGGGGACCTCACCAGACCCAGTGTGAGTGAGCCCCTCTGAGCCACTGAACCAGAGCTGGCTCATGCAGAATTATATATATATATATATAAATGTTTTAGTTTGGAATTCTGTTTAGACGTAGAAACAGAAGTCAAGAAAAGATTTTACCACCTTCTCCCACTCCCTTAGAGCAGTGCTGGCACTGATACTGTGCCAAGCACAGCGCTGGCATTGTGTTTGCCTCCTTAACTCACCCCGGCCGATGCAGAGAGCTGGGAGGGTGTTCCAGTACTGAGCTGGGAGTGCGAGTGGTTTTGTTGATGAAACAAAGGTGCAAGAGAAGGGCATTAGGGAGGGGTGGTGATGAGGTATTCCTGCAGCCCATCTGAAGCATCATACCCTACATCTGCCAGCGTGGCTGGAGCTGCTTCTGTGGGAATGGGGAGGGAGAGGGAGGAGCTCCCCTCTCCTCTTGGCATAAGGTTGCATCTTTACAGATATTTCTGACATTATAGTTTAAGAGGTTAAGACATTTGTCTAATGCACAGGAAGTATCTTGGCAGTGTTTGTTTTACCATGTATATTTCATGTATTTTTCATGTCAAACAGAAATTGCAGGAGCTTTCTGATGTAAACTGTTCCTGGGTTAGGTAAAAATAGCCATGAATGGTCCCAAATACCTCCTTTTAAAAATGCCGTTCTGCAGGAGGGCTGAGAGCCACAGATTGTTCCTAATGAAACAGATAATTTTTCCTCTCTGGTATACGGCTTTGGCAAAGCAGAAAGAGTTTAATATAGTACGTAGCATTTCTAGTCCAGTGCCTGGTGGACTGCCCATAGATGCTGCAAAACAGGCAATGAGGAATGATGCTTCTTTGAGCAGAACCAATGGTCTCAATGTTTGTTCATGTCTGTGGTGAATTTGGGCTCAAGAAAGAGCTCTGAGTAAGGACTTTGGGATTAGGTCCATGGATACTAAGTGACCGTTTTCCTTTATAATTATTACAGTGTTTTATTTTGGGAAGCTTCAGACACTGAAATTGGGGGCAGTGAAACACAGAATACAAATACAATCTGCTTGTGCCATAAGGTGATGGAAGAAATAAAAGGTTTGGTCCTCTGTCTTTTCTACAAGTTTGGGTGGTTTTTTTTCAACAAGAAAATAAAATAACATTAATATACCTGCCATCTGCTAACTAAATACCAGTGTAGCCCACTGGAGAAGTGGCTTTTTCAGGGAGAGGCAGAAGCCGAGATGGATCCCGCTGCTGCGAGCATCTCCTGTAGCACCATGCCATCAGCAACTGCCCTGCCGACACCTTCCAATGGGGTTTGCGTGGGGCACGGGGTGAGCAGGTTCCTGTGTGGTAGCGAAGCAGAGCTGAGCTGCATTGAACCTGCGCTGGCAGCTGGAGCTCACGGCACCTGGGGGGCTTGCTTTGGTATCTGTGGGGTCTCCTTCCCTTTCTGTGCTGTTCCTGCCCTTCCCCACCCAGCTGTCGGGAGGATGAGGGGGCAGGTATGTGCATTCAGTGCTCAGCGCTTCTGCTTCTCCAAGAGACTGCACGTATTTTATCAGAAATGTCTATTAAATCACATATGTAATTCATTCATGTATATTAAATCCTCTACCAAGATAACTTTCAGTCTAATATATTTACAGTAACTTTATTTCCACTCTGCTTGAATTCATACATCTCATACATTTCTTTATCTTATCAGCTCTTGCATTACTCTTTACAAATGCTGGTAAGTATTAACTTGTTTAATATTACTCTTCCTCTTTGGGGTTATTTTTTGTCTGTCTTTGAAAGAAATTGAAAGCAGGAGTTCCTAAATTCTCAGAAGAATTATTTTTTTTTTCATATGGTATTTCTGACTCGCTAACCACAACCTAAAAAGATTCTCTCTCCAGGCCACTTAAAATTAGTCTCTGAAATCCTCTGTGACTTAGCTATTCTTTCTCTTTATTGGAAAGCCAGAAAAGAAATACTAGTTCATAATCTCTCAAGCAAAGTGAAAATAAAAAAGGTTGAGGCTTTTATTAAAGTAAAATGCAAGCATGGCATCCCTGCTTGCAAGCCACAAATTAATACGGCTGCAATACACATTTAGAATGAATTCACTGTGAGCATTATGTGTTTATTAGTGTTGGTGTTTTCCTGCATGAGTAGCTATTGATTACTGTCCTAGTTCTCACCACGGGGATCTGGAACATCCCAGGGGGGATCTCTGTGGGCTCCAGCTTCTCCATTGCTGGGGCTCCACGTGCGTGCACACACATGAATTGTGTGTTTCTGAAACAGGCTGAGCCCCACTGGGTAAGACAGGTTCAGACACAAAAATAAATGTGCTAATTTTAGTAAGTGGGCAGAGATCTGAAGGAGTTTACTTGTTTATTTGATTGGAGTGGTTTGGGTTTTTTTCCTTTTAGTTTGCATTGTTAATGCTTGAATGGTTATAGACTTTTGAAAGTAATAGTTTAGGAAATAATACACATAATAATACACATAATTTCCTTAAAGATGATACAATGAATGCTAAAGTGCCCACTTTGCTCATGCTGGGTTTGCAGATCTGCTTGGGGAATGTGTTTTCATTTTGTTGACTGACTACGTGACAGCAAAGGAAATGGAAAATAATATAGGGAAAAAAAAATCCTCCATGTAATCACATACACTAGCTCTTTAGAGAAATGAAGCAGGAGTCAATAGACCAATGATCTTGATCTCCTGGTAACAATAGATAAACACAAACCTTTTGCCTCATAGTTAAAATATAATTGTAGGATGGTGAAGAACTATGTGTTTGCAAGTCAAGATACCCCTCTGTGCAGTTTATGGTAATACGTCTTCAAAGTGTAGTTCAGTCTTTGTTTCAATTATGTGATATGGTCCATCTGGAAATTGATTCACTTGTTCACGTTAGCAGAGCTGTAATGCGACCAGCATGCCGTGGTGTGCCTCAGCCTGCTGCTCCACCTCGGAGCCTGGGGCTGGAAGGGGGTGAAGGATGTGGTCATGGGCAACGCCCGCTTACTTTGGGGTGCTGTAAGATGGAGAGCCTCTGGTTAAGTTGTCACACTGCCTCTGCCCACTCTCAAACTACTGTTGAAATTAGGGGAAAGAAAGAAAAAGAGCTAGAGAGAAAGCACAGGCTCTGTGTCTGAGAATCCAGTGATTACTAATCCCCTTGAAGGAGCCTTCAGCTGATTTCTCTTTGCCCTCTGTGTCTGCTGCTCCCTGCCAGCCTGCTGTCTGATGTTGCCTCCAGAAAGGAGCAGCTCGGCCAGCCCCTCGGGTACCGTTGCTGAGCGGCTTGCAGCACATTTGGGAGCATCCGTCCCCAGAAGCATGGCGCAGCATTGCTGCCCGCGGGGAGGAGGGCTTGCCAGGAATGCTGAGCACCATGTCTGCTGGGAGATGGGGCAAATTAATTGGCGATTTCTCTGCTAAAAAATTCCGTTGGCTTTGGGTGACGGGGGTTTTGGGGAGCAGAGGCTATTGGTGCAGCCCGAGCCCAGGTGCTGTGTATCTGTCCTGCTGCTGGCTGAGCTGCCCCTGTGCTGCTCCTCCCCTGCAAAACAGGCAGGAGCCGCGGCTCTGGGTGTACGGCGCATGCGTGTGCATGGGGGAGTGTGCCAAGAGCTCCCATACACACCTGGCATTGAGCTGCAGTCGACCAAAGCTTATTGCACTTGGAGTCTTTCCTCCCTCTTAACTAAGTTACGACACAATTAAAAATGTGATTAATCATGGAAGCTATTTAATAAAGGGCCAGGCAAATGGAAGGTTTCCACTTATAGAAAAACACAGGCGGTGGGGGAAGAAAAAACCTCTCGTACTGCTCTCTCAGCTCTGCTGGTGGTTCAGCAATGGCTCATGGTCCTGATGTATCTCACCTTCAAAAAAGTAATTGCGTTACAATTTGTGAGAAGTAAGTATGAAGCACATGAGTGGCATCAATTTGATTATTACTACTGAAAAGAGAATGGTCTAATTGCTTGTGAATGATGATTAAGCCTAATTAGAGTCACTGTTTTGCTATTACACTGATAACAGCCACCTGTAGTGCCTAGGCTTCCATATATTCTCCACGAGCAGGTATGGTGCCCACGTTTTTACTTCCCCGTGCTGAGGACAATAAGTGCAGTTCTTGGCTTTCTGCAGTGTGGTGTGTACATGAGCACCTGTGGCGCAGTAAGCTCCCACAGGTATTTCTGAAGTGAAACTAACCTTTTATTTCTATTTCTCTCTCCAATTTCTGTTCGGGGATACTCATGGTGGTTAACTGGTTGAAAGTAGCCTTGTAATGAGGACATACTTTGAATCTTTGTTTTCAAGTTTATTCTTTGTTTCTCAGTTTGATTACCACTTCACATAGCGTGAATTTCCAAAGAAAAATATTTTAGGATCTAATGGAAGGAGTTGCTAATGACATCTGGATGTTATTGACATCCCTTCTGTTCCTCAGCAGAGGTGTGCTGAGCTGCCACATAGGCTTTGCTGCTAAAGGCACTTGCATGGAAAGAGCCTGTTGTTCTCTGCCTTTATCCCTTGGCTTGTGGATTTTGTGGGTTTACAACGGCTACAGCCTACTGCTGCGTGCAGGAGTCAAGGACAACAGGAAAAGTATCAGAGTCGTGTGGAAGGAAAGATGCTGAAGATGGAGTTCTTGTGTGTCGGTAGTCATGCCCAGCTGAGGCATTGGGTTGGGATGAAACAAAATCTGCGGGGTGGCCGCTTCTGAGCGGGAGGTTTGAGTGGCTGCTGGCCCCGTCCCACGCAGGGGTGGCTGGTGATGGGCACTTGTCAGTGTGCCCTGTTTGGGGCTGGAAATGGCTTCGGAGGCTTTCCAGCTGCCGTAAGCAATGGCTTAAATCAGAAACTAAGCAGTGGGACAGCCTCTTTGCAAAGTTGGGGTTCTGGATTTCTTTTTTTTTTCCTGGGGATCTGCTGGATTTATTGGACAAAAGCTAGAAGGACGCAGGTTAGCTGGGAGCACGTCCCTGCGCCTGGCTGGTGGCGTGGGCTTTCAGCCTAGGGAGATGGCATCTTGCCCGCAGGGGCTATGGGCTGCTCCACCACACCACGGGGTTTGGGAGCCCGAGCACTGCTTCGGAGACCCAGCTCTGTCTTACAGTAATTTTCAATTATGTAACGCTGCTTCAGATGTTTGTCTTGTACTCTATTAAAGTTTGCATTAAGCAGTTCACTTATAACAGGGCCAAGAAAGAAGTTTAATACAGTACTGCAGCAACTTTCGTGGAGTTAAATTGGTGTGCTTTATTTAAAAAACAAAAAATATATGTACCTGAACTTTCTTTAATGTCTCCTTAGAATTTAACTTATGTTTTTAGCTTTGGCAGTTATTTAAAATGCTGATGTGTCAGTCCCCAAAGAGAGAATACTTGTCTCGAGTATTGCCACTTGAAATTTTGGGAAGCCACACAGATGTTCATCTCCTCATTATGGAAATAATGTATTTGGTTAATGTGTTGGTATGAAGAGAGGGGAATACAAATTATCTTGCAACTTGAGAGCCATTTAAAAGTTTCCTTATGCTTAGACTGCCTTATTCATCTCTGCTAACGCATCTCTGACGAGGGAGGTCTCCTGAACCCTCCGGGTCTGGAAGTGCCCTGCGAGGTGCCAGCTCTGGCTGAGCTCCTGCTGCCCCGTGCCAGCAGCCCAGCCCTGGCTGGTGCCCGGTGCTCGGGCAGCGCGACGCCAGGGACTCACTTTCACCACAGCACCCGGGGGAGATGCTGCTGGGTAGTTACCTTCTCAGAAGATCTGCGTGCCACTCCTTGGGGATGAGGCTTGAGTTTCTGTGCTGAGTACTGTGCTTGCAGCCTGTAAGAAAAATGAGAGGATCCAAGGCAGGAACTGGCCAAGGGTGCTTGCCTGATGGTCCTTAAGGCTGGCCAGGATCCCAAGGGATGCTTAGCTAATGGTGGGGTAGCCCTGCCAAATGGAGGTGATGAGGAATGGGTGCTTGGAGGGTATTCTGCTCCCAAAAAGTTTAAACCAAATTGGAAAACGCTTTTGCTTTCCCTAAAAGGTGCAGTGTGTCCCAACAGCAAGTCCTTGGGGAGATGCGGGCATTCCTGTGCGGGACTCCATGGCCTTGAGGCCAGCCCCAGTGACGGTACCGTGTCCCCCAGCCTCAGAAATCACCCTTGTTATCTGTTCGCATGCAAGTCTGAGCACTCTTCTGGATGGTGCCGTGTGGTTTGGTGTGATTAATGCACACAGTTGGCATAGAAGCTGAAACTTTGGGTTAGCAGCCTCAGGCAAGACGGCTGTAGAGGGGGAAGGAGAGAGCAGTCATTATATCACTCCATCTCATGCCCTAGCACACTCTGGCTGGATGGCATTATTAAAACTGCCTTATAATGAAGAAGTCAGTTGTCAAGACTCAAGGAAGTGATTTTTTTTTTATTATTATTTATTATTTTTTTACAGACTAAGCTTGGAGGGAAGAACGCAATAGAGTTTTTGGGTAATTTCTTAGGGATGTTATGGTAGTTTAAACTACTGAGACGTGACTTTGCTGTGCACAGCCAATTATATCAACTCTCCCGGCGCAATGCATGGATGGTCTCTGTTGTGCCAGTTTATGTATTGACTCCACCTGACTGCAGCTCACAGCTCAGGCTTGCAAGTGTCTGCCATGTGTACTGTCGAAATGATGGCTCTGCAGAGAAGAGGCATCATGTTAAATAGCATTTTGAAAGAGCGTTGTTACTTTCATCTAGCCGGTGTTACCATGTCAACAGTAAAAAAAAAAAAAAAAAAAAAAGGCAACTTTCGATGTCTGATTTGGGGGGTGCTGTGTGTGTATAAGTATGGGTCTGTGAGTGTGCATATAAATTTTAGGATACACAAATATATTTACACATACCATAATTATTCTTGTTGACATGGTAACACTTCAGCGAGGCACATGCAAATATATACAGAGAAAGAAAGCAAATTAACTCTGCATATTGAAAGAATTGAATGCAGCATAAGGAAATAATATTTGAAACCCAGCAAATTCCACAGCCTGGGGCTGCCTCGTGCGCGGCGGAGCTGCCCCCGGCGCTGCCCTCCCCGCGGCACCAGCCAGGTACGTCGCAGCCGCCGTCAGTGTGTGTCTCGCCTTATTCTCCCACTGCAGGCAGGAGGAGGACAGGCTTTGATTTCCTTTCATGTTTTGTTTGCTGCTAAGGTATAACAATGCAACTGAGCATTGATTTGGGGTTTGCAAGTTGGCTTTAAGGACATGTGCCAGAACGGCACAGCTGGGGGTGGGCATTGACCACCGTCAGGGTTATTTATGGCTTTACAGCTCAGAATTTAGGTCGTGTGTCACAGAATGATGGAAAATTACCTTTTTTGTGGCATCACTGTTGGTCCTGTTCTTGGCTTGTCTGCTGAAGTAGAGGATGTGTGCAGCGGGGGCATGGGGGGCGACCCACCCAGCAGCCGGGGTGCTCTGGGCGCTGCGCTGCCGAATCCCCACCGTCCCTGCCGCGGCGCCGGGCAGTGACTGCAGCCGCTCTGGCTCTGATGTCCCATTTACTTCATTTTGGCATGTTTGTTATGCATACTGATTGATTTTTGTTATTTTTTATTACTAATTTCAACCTGTTGAACATCTTTTAGGGATTACTCTAGCTGCTGCATTACCACATAGAGGGATTTCTGTATTTTTATCCTCATTTTAAATTATGCAAGCAGATGACTTGAGCTTAAATGCTTTTAAGGATATGCAGTGTGCATTTTGTCGGCTGCTGCTGCTATCAAAGGGAAGAAAACCACTCTCATGTTCTTCATTTAGACCTTCTGTACCTCTCTGGTTTTACTGCTCTATGTTATTAAAATGAAACAGGCCATCTGTGGAGCAGCTTCTCCTGTTTAGTCAAAAAGGGTGGGAAGGATGAACTTGGGAAACCGATGGGAGGAAGACTTCAGTGCATACGAAGGGATTCAGTTAAATAGTTAATTGCAAAGGAAAAACTGAAATAACAGCTCAGAATCTGGGGGTAAGCATTATTGATAAGAAAGAGTGATCAGCATCCTGACCCGCGGGCCTCACTTGCCACTGCTTGGCTCCGTGTCCCTGGGTGACGCTGTGTAACTCCGCTCGAGTTCTACTGCTGCCAGATGAGATTAATGCAAAAGCTGGTATCTGTTGCTTTCTGCTTTACTGGAAAATATAATTTCAAGAAGACTGGGTAGGCAGGTGAGAGGGAAAGCAAGCTATTAACTGAGTTGCCTGGTGATAAGCATTAAAAAAAAAAAAAAAAAAAGCGAGGGGGGGGTTTACTCATCTTCAGGTTGGGGGGCGGGGGGGGAAGAGTGGAAAAGTACTTCATGGCTAAGGTCCTGGCAAGACAAATAGCCCATTTTCAGTAACTGGGCAGCAGGAAAGGATTGATTGCTGGGAGAGATATTCTACTTCTGGATGTATTTTTAGATCTGTTCTGTTTGACCTGATTCTGGTGATAATCTTTACAGCAGATACAGATCCTCACTCGCAAGAGTAGGCTTATCTGAGCAGTGCTTCTCCCTTGTCTGGCACTCTGCGTATTGCAATTCATAAAAAAATTATTCATTCCCGCAGCAGGAGTCGTTTGAATAAGAAGTGAAGTATTCAGCTGAGAGCACCGTGCACGTTAGGCAACCGGGGTGACTTATGCTGGTGTCAGCCGAGAAAGTCCCTCTGTGGCTGAAAATGCAAAACCCTTATGCATTATGAAGTCTGCAGTTTGGGGGAAGAGGAACACAAGCCTTCTTCATCTTATGCCTGTAGCATGGATTTGGTCTTTTTGCCACTCATAAACAGTAGGTCCTTCTAGGTTCAAACGTCAGCCTCCTGCCCGGGAAAGAGGACGATCCTGGTGCCGTCCAGAAGACCGTGGCAGCAAGAGGAGCTGGGGATGGGGATGAGCTCCTGGCTGTGTGTCCAGTGCCTGCTGCAACAGGGAAATCTCATCCTCGGATGGGGCCTCTGGCTGGTATGGCGATGAAAATAACGAATAGCAGAAATAATATAGGGTTTCCCCTGTTCATATGGATATAGATGGGAGCTCTGTGAAAGCAACAAGTGCCTGAGGGCAGTAAAATGTAGAATAATGAGTGATAACGTACTTCTATATTAACCTTTCTGTTACAGCACTGGCTAGACACCACCTAGGTCATGATCTCATTGCTGTGGCAGCTGTGGCATCACTATCACTTCTATAAAATTATACTTGGCCAATATATATCTATTTCCGTAATACACGCTTTGTAGCATAAAATCCCAGGTTTGCCTTGAGTATGGCAAGTCGAATTTCCTTTGTGCAGGATTTATGTCATCATATATAAAAAGTCAAATGTGACATCAACTAAAATACCTTTTTTTACTGTTATTATCGGCAACTATTAAAAAACAAAACAACTGCGAAGCATTTTTATGATGTGAAGGGAGTTAATAAAATCATTTAATATTATGGCCTTTTTATGGAGTAAGAAGGTCAAGGAAGTATCTGTAGACTATCTTAATAGCTCCATAATATTGTGTAGTGTGTGGCTTGGGCAACATAATAAAATCTGAAAAAAGACTAGCTGTCTTAAAATTGATCTTATCATTCCACACCTAATGCTTTTACCCCACATTTAATGTCAGCAAATTAAACTATTTTGGCTTGCATGCTACGAAAATCAGAAAAATTAGTAGCTGCTTTGCATTCACTTGACATTAGTAATAATAGTAAGTGATGTTTTACTACTTGGGTAAACAAAATTTGTGTAACTAATTATATGTGGACATACTTTGGACAAAGAAGAGAAAAATATAAAATATCTTAGACAATAAAATCACTACTGTAGTGAAACTGGGTCAATATGTTCTATTTGCTGACAAGCCACACAGGCTGAGAATGAAAACACTTTAGGCACATGAGAAACACAGGAGGTCAACAACTTTGTGTTGTAATTAGGCGTAATTATTTTCGTTTTTAAATAACCTCAGAGCCCTCGAAGTCACTGCTGACACACAAAGTAGATGCTTCCTAGCGCGTACTAGTGATTTGGTAAACACAAAGTGACAGAAGTCTCTTTCAAAAAAGATAATAATCTCTGGTTTGCTTGTGCCAATAGCAGTTACCATCCCTGGTCCTCAGGATTCCCCCCACCCCGCCCGCAGATCGCCTCCAGAGATAGGGAACCTGGCTTGGCTGGTGCTGATTTCACTGGTGGTGGATCCCCTGGTTTTAATCTCTTTCTTTTCCTAGGGGATTGCTCCTCTTCGGGCACCTCCCTGCCCTCCTGCACAGCTGTCTGCCTTGGCTGCAGCCACCTTTTCCCTGTCAATGTGTGCCTGACACCTTCCCCATGATAAATGCCTCCTCTGTGAACCTGGCGTCCCCCCCGCCCCCCCGTAACGCAGCTGACCATGGCAAACCACATCGTTAGTCTGGGAGTCTGGTTTATTCTCCAAAGCACGTATAATTCCCTCAGCCATCTCTGGCAGGGAGGCTGAGCATTATGCTTCCAGGCAGAAAATGGGCAACATGTAACATCAAATGGAAGGAGAGATGCAATATTAATGATAGAAATAAATCATTTCGCTGGTTTTTTTTTTATTATTATTATTTTATTTGGGGGGGTTGGGTGTAAAAAGCAACGACAGGTCAGCCAGCCTGGTTCTCCAATTGAGAATCAAGCCATTTCTCGAAGGGTTCCTGTCTCCACAGTGCTGTGGCATCCTTGTTTAGTGATGTCCTGGTCCAGGAGCAGCCAGGAGGGGTTTCTGAGAGTGGACGGGGGGCTGGAGGGCTGGCAGGGTTTCCTGGGGAAGGGCTGGGTGCTGTGCTGGCACTCTCCCTCCAGATGACCGACTGTAATCGGTGCACAATAAAACACCCAGATAAAAATTGACATGCAGAGCCTGACTCCAGCCAGCTGGGGCTGAGGCACTCCCATTTTCCCCTGGTGATTTCTAATCTCAGTCACGGAAGCACTGCTGGTAACTCCTTGCCTGATCAAAGGGGTGCTGTGGATGGCACTGTGAGTATCCCACTGAGGGAAGCAGGGAAACAACCAAAAGTGCTCATGTTCTGGTGGCATTGCAGCCAAGTGACATTTGTCAATGACCTGGACTTCAGCCCTCTGCAGAGCTTGGGATTGGGTCCCTTTTCTCCTACACCCCCCACCCCTCCCTTTTAGATTATTTTTTTTTCCTAAGTCTGTTTAATCACTACGTAGTGAATTTATATATTAATCCTGGGGTGAAAAATAAATTGACCTATTAGGGAGTATCATCTCTCTATGTGTAAGAATAATGATTTAATCAAATCACAGTGTTTTAAAGTGATAAAAGATTTATTTTAATTTTTAAAATCTCATAAAATAACTATCTATATCTCTTAGAGCTATTTGCTGAAAAAAGTAATTTTCTTAAGTATGATATATGGGGAACACTGGGAAATCGCTAAATCTTGTCACACAAGTGTAGTACTTGGCCACATACAAGGGTAAGAAGCGATTATTCCTACTCCTACGTTTAAGCATCCAGCTTTTTGGGTTGGGTCATCTAATTCCCTGAGCCCCTGAACACCAAACTCTTATGTTTAGCAGTACGCGTGTAAGTTGTCTTAATGTCTTCAGTTCAAAAAGATTATGGTTAAGCACAGGCTTAAGTCTGTCGTTATTATAAGGAGCACGTTTGCCTGTATTTCAGCTTTAATGTTTGTGAACCGTATTAATACAAAAAGGTACCTAAAATTAGATGTGCATTTAAGATGTCGCTGTGACGCCAACCCACTGACATGGATAGGACTGCTTGTGTTTGCAGGACAGCTTTGTGGTACGTGGGAAGAGCAGAAATAATCCTGACTGAGAAGAGGTTTAAGAATGTACGTTTATGAGACAGTGGCAAGCATTAACTTTTTACGAATTAACAAATTACAGACTGAATCTGATGAAGAGTCACCTAACACTGCTGATGTTATTCCTCCCGTGACTTCAGGAGTTCCTTCCCTCTGCACCAACCTGCAAAGGTGCTGCCACAGCATTTTGCAGCGCGCAACGGTGTCATATTGTCACGTGTGATCAGCAGCAGAACAAGTGCTGCAGCGGCTCCTATTCATGGACCGTTTTTCTTTTGCCCCTTCAGAAAAGCAGCTGCCTGCCACCGCTGCCCAGGGGCTTGTACCCCTCTTCCCTGGCTCGGTACTTTGTGGCATTTTGCACCACCTTCCTCCTAGGCAGGTGCTTGTGCTTGTCTCAGTTTTGCTCAGGAGAGTCAGAGAACTCCTATAGTCATGGCTATTAAATAAATTCATGTGACATAAATCCTTACGCATTAACTCACAATATTTGCACGGCTCTAATCTTTGCATGGCTCCATCATAGCCTTATGATTAGTGTTCAAAATACAGTAATATAGATAAGTAATTACTTTACAAACTGTTCTTTGATAGGAATTTAAATCCTGAAAGTCATCATGGGACTCCTAATGTTTGATTAAAGTCCACTGTCAAAGTTGGTTGCGTGATAGCAGCAACACTTGCAAAAGGTCAGCATTTGCTGAGAATTGAATGTTTGGAGTTTGCTTTGCTTATTATCCATGCATCTGTTTCTCTAATTTGAATATTCAAATATTTTTCCTCTAGGTTTCTTTTTTTTTCTTTTTTTTTTTTAATTTGCTGTAAAGTGCATCAATAACATTTACCCTTCTGCAAATAATGGTGGGGGGAAAAAATGAAATGGTATTGATTAGTTGGTTTAAATCAGAGCACCAAGCATGGTGTGTATTCAGTTCAACTGGTTTATTTCAGACAGTCATAATAACTTCCCTGACAGCATTCTTGAGAATGATATAGGGAAAAAAAAAAAAACATCCCAGGAGTGGTGATTCCACAGAGCATTCATACTAACTTTTACACTGGATGAAAATCTCATCCCCTGTGAACCGGCACAGTTCATTCAGTGGAGGTGCATGGGTTTGCACCAGATGGTATGAAACATTCCAGGTCTTATTCTGTGGTGTATCACACACTGGCCGTGTGTGTGTGCCAGCACTTTGAGTAAAAATTGTAAATATTTCTCAAATAACAGTTGGTGCCTGTGAGCATGCTGCTGGCCTCGGCCCTGCGGAGCCGTGCAGGACTCCTTCCACTTGGCCATGGCCAGGGGGACCTTCCTTGGTCCTAGGGATGTTGGGAAGGAGGGCAGCTCCCCACGGTCATGCCTTTTGGAGGTGTTCTCCTGCCTTTTGGCTCTGTGGGAGCAGGAGTGCCCTGGTCTGCAATGCGGCCAGGGGCAGCGAACGGGTGCCCAATACTTCCACCCAGTAAGGGATTAATAGGTATTTAGCCGGCTGCTTAGCTCCATCCCTCTGTCAGTCAGCCACTGGCCTGCTTGTCTTGATCAATAGAAAATAATGATAAAAAATGTACACTCTTTAATAGGGACCTTTATTCCTTCTTGAGAATGCAGAGGGATCATTAAAGAAATCAATGAGAATGTTATTATTTGTTATTAAATCTGTAAAGGTTTAGAGAAATTCTTACGGAATTCTATTACAGTTTTATCAAGACTTATTGATTTTATCTTATTAAGTTATAGAGCGCTTTTCCCAGAGGTCAGTTAGTTTGGCACGTCGGTAAGGTTTACTATTTCTGGCAATATATATATGTATATTGCAGATCTTATGACTGAATATCCCTTTGAAATGCTCTTTTAATTATGGGTAAAACTAACGCACATAGGTTTACAAGAAAACAGGTTTGGCTTGTACAAAATGTACAAAAAAATCTAAGAGTATTTTCTGAATTTTCTTATGACCCATCCATATGGATATTTTCCTTAGGAAGTTTCTTCCTGGAAGTGCAGAAAAAGTGCTGTCCCTTCTGGAGACCATGCACAGAAATGTTTGAGTCGCTGATTTGTTATTAAGTAGAACGGCTGTGGCAGGAGAGTCTTACTGAACAATACCCCTAAAACGTGGGAAACCCAGGTGAAGTCCCTGCCTCAGCATAAGGAGGTGGCGATCGGGGGGGTCTCTGCTGTCACAGGTCAGCTCTTTTCCTGCAACTTCTTGCGGTTTTATTTAACATTTTCATTTCAAGCTGCAAAACACACGTTAAGGGCTGGGCGAGCCATACTGAGTATATGGATCTGACCCAAATACTCAGAAGTACTTAAACTCACCCCCGAGGTTTCCTCCTGTTCCATGTTGGTGTTTTGCTCGCAGGTTTCCCTGATTTGATTGCAGTCCTTCAGGCGCTGGCTACTGACTAGGCAGTGTGGCAGTAAGTTGGTATGGCTCGTTGCTTAGGGTTTGCCATCATTCTGAAGCACCCTGATGCTGTTGTTGCAAGAGAGACCTACGCGTATTTTCTAGTGAGGCTGCAGGTAAAATTTTGTTTTCAGCCTGTTTCTGGAAGACCCCAATATTTTTCTGGTTTGATTTTTGGAGATGACATGCATTCTGGCTCATGAGCAGTGGGGTTTGTGTATGTATCATGAACAGTAGACTCAGAATTAGGAAAATGTGTGTTATAGTTGGGTCAACAGTACACAAAGCTGATACAAGGAGACAGATTGACCCCTCTCCTAATCTTCTTTCTTATTTGAAAACATCTGTTTACATGCTGTCTATTTTTATCCCATAGTGGATGGATTGCTATGCTAATTTAATGATGCCATATGTTTTTCCTTTGACTCAATTTCATTGTGTGGAGTGCCAGATTGAGTCAATTTACCCACCTATTTCAGGGAAAGAAATTGTTGGCTATGGTGCAAAAAAATTTTTTCTCTCTTTCAATGGAACATGTGTTTACTGTCATTTTTTAACCACAAATCCAAAGGAAACATGTGATCATGCAATCTATAGAGAGAGTTTAGTACCTTTGTAAGAGCCTGCTGCTCCTGTGTTCCTGCCCTCTTCTGCAGTGCTAGTACAGCCCGCGAAGGCGAGTAAATGGACAAAATAGATATTCTGAGACTCATGTCTTCAATGGATTTGCACTTTCAGGATGACAGATAATTTACCTCTGAGCTTCTTAGTGTGCAACCGGCACTTTCAAGTCCTCTTTGCGATTTGATCTGCTTTATCCACGTTTCAGATTTGCATAGTTTAAATACCTCAACAACCTTCTTAGTTAAAGGAAAAAACCTCTTTTTCTTGTAACTGAACTTGAACTAAGATTGCAACTCTGGAAGGTTACGTGAAGAATACTGAATTTAACTGTCTCCATGAGCAAAAGCTCGGATGTTGCTCATTGCAGGCTAAAGACAGATCGCTGAGAAGGATTTAGAACTACTTGGCACTGCTAATAGTGGTGAATATGCTGCTATTTGAATACGCTTATTATAAGACCGATACAAGTCTCTGAAAAGAACAGGCACAGCACCCTTACTTCTGAAGGCGTCAGGTTTGGGAATGCCTGTAAAATTAACGAGGGATTTCAGCTGCCTGGAGCCTGTGACCTGGCTAAAGGGATGGAACGACGATTGCATGTTTCCCTGGCACCTCTGGTGCAGAGGTGATAAACCTTTTTCCGTGTTCTATGCCAAGAATACTTGGCTGTGTCACTCCACATACTCTTACTTCTGAACGGATGAGAGAATACAGCTTCTGTTGGCTACAAAAAGAAAAAAAAGACAAGAAAAAGAGACAAAAGCCTTCGTGTATGAGCACATAGACATGCACTAGTATGTTTGGGTCTGTTCAGCTGGAGAAGGGAAGGCTGAGGGCGGACCTTGTCGGTACACGCAAACACTTAAGGGCGAGCACCAAGAGGACAGGGCCAGGCTCTTTTCAGCGGTGCCCAGCGACAGGGCACGGGGCAACGGCACAAACTGCAGCACAAGAAGTTGCTTCTGAATAAGAGGAAGAACTGCTTTCCCTTGAGGGTGGCAGAGCGCCGGCACGGGCTGCCCAGAGGCTCTGGAGTCTCTGGAGACATCCCGAAGCCAGCGCTGCGCAGCCCGCCTGGGAGAGCCTGCTCCGGCACGGGCTGGGCTGCGCCATCGGCAGGGCTCCCGCCCAGCCCCCACCGTGCTGCGACTTGTCCTCGTGCAAATCTTTCGTTTGCCAAGCAAAACTGAAAGTGTGCTGGAATGGCAAAACAGTAAAAATGTTGTGGTGGGAGGGTGGGGATCTCCGCTGGTCACTGCCCTGAGAACCCTCCGGTGCCTGTCAGGAGCAGCGTCACCCCAGCAGGGTGCTCTGCTGGAGCCTGCTGGCACACCATGGTGTCTTGGAGCCTTGGTCACTGCAGTAGTGGGATTTCTGCCATCGTGCCAGTACTGAGGATATCTGTCTATTGATTTGCAATTATTTGTATGCACAGAGGTTTCTTTAGGCTCAGCTTTGAAAGAGACTAATGGATAGGAAGGTGCTTAAGCGCGGCGAAGTGAAGCAGTAGTACCCACAGTAGTTTGAAACGTGATGTTCCCTTTGGTCTAAAGTTGCCGTTGCTTACTGAAAAAGTAAGGGTTTTTTTCAGAGTTCTGTATCGTTTTGTGAGAAAAATCCATTAAAATGACCACGGTCTTTGAATGAGTATTGTCTGAACCAGTAAAGGATATTTGGTTTGGTTTTAAACTACAGATTTTGAACACTTGATAGAGAAAATCCTTACAGTATGGCAGGTCTAGTTTGTGATCGGAATTTAACAAACTATACTTTTGTAGTAGAGTTTTAATTATTCTTGTTTGCCCTCCTGGTTCGTAAGCCTTTAGATATACCTTTTCTGTAATTGCTATACACAAGTATGTGTTTGTACGTATATGTGTATGTATATACAGTGATACAAGTTGGGGGGGGGGGGGGGGGCAGCAAAATCCCGCAAAAGCTGTTTTTCTGGCGAGTTGGTGAGGTTACAGAGAGATGGAATATTGGTTGGGAGCCACATGAAAAAAACCCTCTGAACTAGCGGCTGCTACACAGCTATTCAATAGCTGTTACGTGGTTTCTTTCAGTGAATAGAGGGCTATGTATTTTCAGAAAAAGAAGACTCGGGGGGCGGGGGGGGGGGAGGTGCTTCAGATATTTTTACTGCCCTTCAACTCAGCTGTTAAAAATTGCAAGTTTTTTCCCCATTATTTTGATACTGGAGTTATATGTCGTTTTTACTCTTGCAAGCTGTTTCTGACTATTTGGCTTCAGTAACAAAAAGTCTCACAGGTTTAAGGAAGGAAACCTTTTTTATTTACACACACACAAACTTCAGGATGTCTAGTCCCAGGGCCTGGGAAATAGCAGTGATTCACAGTTACCACTTTGGAGTTTTGCTCTTTGAGTTTATCTGTACCTTTGTGAAAGGAAATTAAGGGGGAAAGACCCAGAAAAACAGTAAGCGTCCTGGTTATGGCCAGTTCAAATGAAACTGCCTTCTCTGGAGGTCTGGAGAGGTTAATTACAAAATTAGTTGTACTGAGCTCAATCTATTATCAGCTGCACTGTATCATTTATTTTCATTCATTATTAGTATATGTCTAATCCATGCTTTTCACTTAACTTTTTTTGTATTTATCTGTTTTACATTTATCCTACCTAGCCTTATACCTCACAGTTTAGTAGAAGAGTAATTTACTTGCAAGATGCAGCTGATGAGACAAAGTGTGCAACAGACTTCCTTCCTTCCCGCAGGCATCTCGTGTGGCTGGAGATGCGAACGCATGCTGGATATTGAGGATATAAGCAGAGTATTTGTTTTTCAGACTGCAGTGTTTCCCGTGCAGTCCGACCTAGGCTTCAGCTTTCTGTCTGTCTCCTTCTCCAGGGTTCGATGCCTATTTCACCTCCCGGACCCTGGAGAACAACAGAAGGAATGTGTGGTTTGCAGAGTACTGGGAGGAGAACTTCAATTGCAAGTTAACCATCAGCGGGTCGAAGAAGGAAGACACGGACCGTAAATGCACAGGTAACTTGATTGGCTTCCCCCTCTTCGTGCGGCTGCAGTGGAGTAGCTGCACAGCTGATGTAAGGAAGCTTGGCTGGAGACAGATTGAAAAAATAAATTGACTTTTTGTAGGTTGTAGAGAAAAAGGAACAGCAGCATCAGTCTTGCAGGACAAGAGAAGTAGATGGAAAGAGTAAATTCTTCTATTTCCTCCTTTTTCTGGCTGTTCATCCAGCAAGAAAATCATTATTTTTTTCATGGGTCCCAGAATTATGTCTGAGTGCAGGGTGGCTTGAGGGTTTTTTTGTGTAAGTTTGTTTTAGATGGGGAGTATTTCCACAGCTTGTGCTTTGTCACCTATCTGCAAATCACAAACCGTCCACCTACTGTGTTCAAAGCCCCGTCTGCTCATGCCCGTATACTGACCATGTGCGTTTCGATTTAACTTTTGGAGGTGATGCACCTGTAGGAAGGTATTAGCACGGAGTGAGATGTTTTCATTTTAGGTAGCATAAAGTTGATCAATTTTTGTTTTCACTAATGTTATTTAGGAAATTGGGGTTAAATAAATTTTTGCAGCCTTAGCTCAGTAACACAGCAAATGCACTTTCTGTGTTTGTGACTGAGGTTTGTGACTTTTGGTAGCGTCTTGTTTGACCTCTGTTATTTTCTGGTGGCTTTCAGATTCACTCCTCTTTTCTTTTTGCGAGGTACTGCTCACCATTTGAAGTATCATATTTTCCAGGGATTTCTGTTCCTGATCACATGGAGATTTAAGGAATTATTTTTAATTACAGAGGTGCCCAACTAACAGTTGGGGCCATTTCATTTTTAAATGAGTTGTGTGGTTCTCAGCACAGCCGTCTTAACGACATGGGGTGATATGGTTCTTTGGACTTGGAAGTGTTTGTTTTGAAAGGGAACAACAGGAGTCGTGCATGTTCTTGGGGTTATTCAGAGCTGACCCAGGTGCTGCCAGATGATCCACAGGGAGAATAACAGCACTGCCAATTTAATAATCTTGTGTGAATTAAGGTGTTAGATCGTCTAGAAATGTATTTCTAAAATTCACAGATGTAGGGTGTCTGCCCTCAAACTGAACGTCCCATTGAGCCTGTAAGTGTGGCTTGAATGTTGGTACTGTGGTGTTGGGGCATTTGCTCAGGGCTTAAAATGCGGTGGGTGAGCTTTGGCCAGAACCTGCGGTAAAGATGGTAAAGCCAATAATGCCATCTGATGTCCACCCTGCCCTCACCTCTCTTTGCCTTTCCTTCCCTCTCCTTTTAATTTTTCACAGCAGCAGTTTAAATGTGTTATGTTGAATAATTGCCTTGAATTTCGATCAAAGGAAATTATTTCATAGGAGGATATGCTTTACTTTGATTGAAAATTGATGAAAACTTTCCATATTTCATATCATCTGTTTTGGGTTTCAATTCACGGATGGGAGTAGGAGTGTTGTGCTTAGAAACAGTGCAGTTACCGCTGGGAATACACTGCTGTTAAATTTGGCATTTGGAATCTCCCCCAGAGGGAGGAATTTGACTAAAAATCGCTAAAAGATCTTTAGGATAATTTCAAAGAGTGTCTTATCACCCTTATTGTTTATGCCATTATTTTATTACAATTGCTGGCAGCCTGTGCTTTCCAATGTGAACATAAAAATGGTGCTCTGCCTTCCCTCGGCATAGATTCAGCAGAAACATTTGTTTTTGATGGCTAACTTACCCTATCGAACTGAAAAGCCACGTTATAGCTTCATACTGTACCAAATGACATGCCCTGACATCTTCCTTCCCTCTTCTCCAAACTGAAGTAAATTGTGCATCAGAAAAAGCATTACCTTTGAATTATATTGCTAGTATGAGAGTTGTAATGTCCCACGGATGTAATAATATTATGAATGATCATCATCATTATTTTAAAATTTGATTGGTAATTTGTAATGCAGCAAGGTACTAGGCCACAGGCCATCGGTTTCTGAGAGCAATAGGGCTCCTGAGCACTGGCGTGAGGTCTCGTGCTCCAAATGGAAATACTTGCACGTAGCAGGGAGAAGCTCAGTGCTCGTGGTCACAGCCTGTGACCAAGAAGAAAAGCTTCTCCAGGAAGACACCCCATGGCAAATTACCTTTTCATATCGCAACTTTCTGCAATATTTCTGTATGCAGAACTTCTGCATTAATGCCATTTATATTTATTTAAGCATGAAAATTTTCCCCCAGTTGGGATGAGTAAGATGTAGTATGAGAAAATGAAAATCTGTTTAGCCCACCTTCTAGATAAGATTAAATACACACGTTTCTGGAATTAATTCTGCTGTTTCTAGCGACTGATTTATTTTGGCGTGGTTCAGGGCATCATCCCGTGCCGCTAAGTTTTGCCGCTGCCAAGGACACCTATATTGTGGTGCAGATAACTTGTGCTGGGATGCGGGCCGTGGCGGAGCGGCAGTGCCCATCTGGCAGGAGCAGCCGAGCCCCTTGTTTGTCCCCAGGGCGGAGGGGCTGGTGCCTTCTGCAAGCAGCGGGTGCTGCCTTCTGTGCTCCGCCAGGCCCTGGAGTTGCTGCCTCTGCTCTTGAGGGATGCTGCAGTTTGCTTTTAAGGACACTTCATCAGGCTGCTTGGGGAATCTAATGTAATCACTGAAACAGCTTGACGGTAACAAGCATTGGTTTTAGGCAGTTTGTCGTTCTGCTCCTTGCTACTTGCATTCGAGAACATTAGAGAGATTCACTTCAGTCATAACAGGCCATGTCAGGTTAATGCAGGAACATTTGGGGAAAAAAGTAGTTTGCCGTACCATGCATTATGGTAAAAACGTCCTTTTATAGGGAAGGATTAAGGGAGGACAACAATTGTCTTTGCAGAAGAGACTAGTGCTGTGGTTGACAGCCATGACTCTGCAAAGGAGCCATGCTGAGTGATCTGCCCACGCCATGTGCAGGTGGGCTCCGGGTCTGGCTGTCCCGGCTGAAGGTATTTTCCTTATAAAACCCCATCGGACTAACACTGCCAGTGCCCTGAGATACAGGGAGTTAGCAATAACAGATAATAAAACAAGTTTTTTGTGTACATATTGTCGCGAACCAAGTTGCTCATGGTTTTTAAAGCGGTTATTGACTCAAATCCACAGCGCTGAGCATTCAGTGGTATTGCCCTGCCCCACCGGTGCGGAGGGACGCAGCGTGCTGCAGGTTGCTTTGCTAACAGCACCCATCGGGGTGTTCACCCTGTGGGTGCTCCTGTTTCCAACAGTAGCATCTCCACGTGCGGGTATGGAATATTCTCTGCTCCGTCAGAAGCACCTGCACTCACCTGTGGCAGCAAGAGGTGCATGCCAAAGAGAGATGCAAGCACTGGGAATACCGAGGCATTAGCTGCACGGAGAGCACCTGCATTCCTACCCCCAGCCCCTTGGCCTTACTTGGGAAGGAAATTGCAACACTTGACTGTTTTCACTTATTAAACATAGCTTTTAATTCAGAGAGCTTTACACTCAAGGAGACTTAATGAAGTGATATAAGGGTGATGTCACCTTGGATGTCATTTATCAGAATGTAGATTACTCGGAGAGCTTTTCTAATTATCTGCAAGTGTAATCAGTCTGAATATACAGCCCACATGATGGCTCAGACAATGACTTGCTCTAAAGAAAATGCTGGGAGAAAGGTCTCTGCAAGATGAAGTGACAGAAATTCAGCAGAAGGGCTCATAAAAGAGGGATGGGTGTGTTTAGAATTTAAATTGGAACAAGAGAAAATGCTTCAAAGGGACCAGATTCACCCTCCCAGGCAGTGGGCAGGCAGGAGCAGTCTCAGGACTCTGAATCTTGCCGGTGCATGATGCAATAAGGAGCTTCTCCGGCTCCTTGTGGGAGCAAATTCACGTGCCATGCTATGCCAGGAGTGAACTCCTAAACCCACCTGTCCTGGGGGATCTCTGAGCCCTGGCCTTCATTGGGTCACTGTGGAAGGCTGGAGGAAGAGGAGGGGGCACGTGGAAGGATGATGCTGTGAGGAGGCTGCCCCATCAGCAGCATTTTACTGGGCAAAGGTTCAGTGGCTTAGAGAGGCCAAATCCCTTTTAAAATGGAAGAAGCATCAGTCGGGAAAGGCTGTTCTAAGGACTGAGTTTCTCCCATCTGAAAATGTTACAAGGTAGGATTAAAAGTTGGCAAAGGACAGAGGTGTCTGAGGTAAAAATAATTAAAAAGGCAGTAATTTGAGTGTGCGTATGTGTACGCACACACACTCACTTCTAAAGCTGGGGCGAGAATACCTAGTGCTCTGGTGTGCATCAGGGGCTTGGTACAAGCTCAGTGGATGCTCTGCCTGGCTTCTCAGTGTGCTTTGGGTACCGCGGTTCTTTAGGGAGGGAAGGAAAGGTCAGATTTCCATTTAGTAAAGGAAAAGGTTAAAGTAGCAAAGGAATTGCTATCCTGTATGTTTATACTCTACAATAAAGTTGTGCAGCATGTGTCATGCACCTGTCAGAATTTCCTCTAACTGCTTTTTTGTATGAGAGGATTTACCCTTTGAAGGGGAAGAAGCAATACAGAGGGCTGAGAGCTACACTTGGTCTGGGTTTTCTGTGTCTGAGAAATACGGCATGTATCCAAAATGCTGGAAGCTCAAGTCAGAATTGGGCATATCACCCCAGATGTGGCACCGCACTGTGTTTCCTGACCATGGAAAACGAGGGGTTGCGGAAAAAGCCCAGATAATCTTGGCAAACCACTTGATTATCACTGGTTTGGATTAAAATGGTACCAATAGCTGGGATTTTTTTTTTTTTTGAGGGTAAGAAACTAATAGCAATATCCTGTATTATTTTCACCAGCAGTCAAGATGGCTTGTACTATGAAGCCATATGTTAGGGAAAGAAAAATAATGAGAAACAGAAGATGTAGCAAATAGCAGAGCCTGAGGATATCAGAATGTTACTTATAATTTGACTACAAAAAGTGATCTAGTGCATTAATGAATTAACAAAGTGCAATTTACTATGGTAAGAAAAATAGTTTTCAGAATGCTATCAAAATCCATATCTCGGGAAAAAATATTCTGAGACATCTCAAGCAACTTAATGGCAGATGGCCAATATCTAAAGCATTTTTTTTAAATGGATGCCAGCAGTCATGGTGTGCATGATTCACTTCTTATAAGAACAGCTTTATGGTATTCATTGGGATGAATATCTGTTGGACTTGAGGGTGTATGAAGACCTTAACTGTTCACAGTACCGTAGAAATCATGTCAGGAAGAGGGGCTAAATTTAGACTGATTCCTACTTGACAGTGTTGAGGGCTGTGACCGTGGAAAGGGCTCCATCTCCAGCGCCGCTCCAGGTTCGGGATGGCAGGTTTATACAAACGAGCGTTGGCTGCTGCTGGGATGCAGGGTCGAAAGCAAAGCTGCGCCAGAAAGCTGCCCTGTCTCTGCAGGCTGCTCCCGGCTCCTCTTAGCACCCTGTTTCTATTTGTGATAAGGCTTGTTGATATCACTGGGTCTGGGTCCTACAGTGAATATCAAGAATTCCTCAGAATTTCAGAAAGAAAGCAGGTTTAGGAGGATCCAAACCACCCACAGTATGTTTTCCTCTTGTCCAAGAATCTGCAGCTTGAAAAACCTTCTGTCTCTGGTTGTGAGTGTGCTTAATGTGAGCGTACCTCGAAATGCCTTTCCAAGGCTACACTGGAGCTCAGCAGTTCAGTTAGCTCCATTTAGTTAGCAGTCAATTTTCTGTACATCAAGATGAATTTTTTCTGTAGCTGTGCTTTGTAAAGGTGGGGGGAACCTTGTCATCTCTGTGTGTAACGCAAGGACAAGTTGTAAGCTCTGTGGTTCAGCAGCTAAGACTGTGGAGATCCAGGCTTTGTTGCTATCCCTCTTAATTTTTTTTTTTTTTCTTTTATCAGAACAAGGTTAAAAGCACATCTTCAGGGGTCTTTTTTGTGTTTGTGCTTTTTGTTTTATTCGGTTGGGTTTTATTTCCAAATCTTGGCCAATGATACTGGATCTTTCTACCTGACCAAGTCTTTATTTAACGCCCACTGTCATCATCTGTAAGTAGTCCTGCCTAGACAGTAGTCCTAAACTGTAGTCTAGTCCTAAGCAGTCAATGTGCTGAAATACAAAAATACTTAAAGTAAGGCTGGTTGTCGTGAATCCTCTATACAAATTGTAAAATAATTTGCTTTAGGACAAATACTTGCATACCCTTCCCCAGCTGCCCCTGAACATGGCAGGATTTACGTGCCTGGGTGGATTTTTGCCCAGGGTTTTGTGGTGTGTGATTGATGGCACAGGCGTGAGCAAAAAAGCTTTTGGTTAGCTCTTGTTACCGGGATTGCTGTGTGCATTTTCTCCTCCGGGCTTCGAGGTATGGTGTGTGTTAATGCATGTGTGTGGAGGTATATAATATTTCAGCGCAGAAAAGGTGAAGACTTAAAATATATCTTCTCCTGCTTGCCCTGCAAGATACAGATAAGGTTAAAGGGCAGACAGGCATAGGAAATTTATCTTCTCAACTGTATCCCGTGCTCTGATGCAGGTAAATAACCAATGTAAGTAGTTGTTTTCCTGCTTTGCTCGTAGGGCCTGCCTCTTTCCCCCATGCCTCAGGACACCGATACCATGTTTCCTTGCAAGTGTTTGGCTGATGTGTATTTTTCTAATGTGTTTCCATTGACAGCTTCTGCTTTTTCTTTTCTTTCTGATGGTGACCGTCTTCTAAGATGCCTGTGATCTTGCTAATAAGCTCCCTCTCAAATTGAAGTGTTCAAAGGGGGTGGGCAAAAGCAAGATGTATCTCACAAATGAAGCAATGTGCTCTCCAGTAAACTGCTTTTTACCAAGTGCAGGTCATCTTTAGGTGATGCCTCTAACTTCTCTGGGCCAGTACAGCTATAGCCATAGCTCGGAGACATGAGGACGTGTGTGAGGATGCGTACTGAGCCGATGTCTGACTTCAGTTTGAAACCCAGGATTGCAGTTCTCTGTTCTTTTACAAAATTTGCATTGCATCTTGTTTTGTGAATACTTCAATGGTCTTCAGACTGCCTAAACATACCAATGCTAACACCCATGAGAAAGAAAAGTCAATATATTTTTTCTGAAAAATGGAATGTGCACAAATTTAGGAGCAAATGACCCATGTTATGCACTAGCTTGTGGCGAATGAAGAGACGGGACGCAGCTTGATGCAAGCAAATGTCAATTTATTGTACAGAAGCACGAGTTTATATACACTTTCAGAAGCTGCGCGTTTTAAACAGATTGGTTCTTGAAGCTAAGCATTGTATACTAGGCAATCCCTGATTGGTGGTTAACTACCATCAATTAACAGCAAGGTGTTATCTTTCCTTGGTGCCATCCTTGGCGCCATCCGTCTCCCACTCCCCTGTGCTCTGCAAACATGCCTCATCATGTTAATTGTTGTCTAGACAAGCTCGAGCACATTCCCCTCAGCTAACTGATTGCCATGCATGGTCCTAGTTTCCAGACCGCTCCTGCACTAGCTTGCAAGTTGACTAGCTACATGCAACTCTTGATAAACAGAATATTTTCCATATAATATTAAATTTTCCCAGTATGCATTATAGCTTAATGATCTCTGTGCTTTCATTTCAAAAAGCTAATCTTATTTAGCATTGTAGTACTTCCAAATATAGATATCTAAAATTCCTGAAAGGACCCTGCAGTGGTTGGTACAACCAACATTAAAACAGCCTTGAAGAGTTTAATCGTTAAGGTAAACCAGTTTTGTGGATGTCTAAACTTGATTATCTTTCAGAAATACATTTCTTAGAATTGCTTATGTTTCTAGACTGCCAAGGTGATTTGCCAACAAAGCCCCGTGATTCAAATGACTGTTGTCTTGCTATTTACATACATATTCCTCAATTTGCAAACTGCATTTTTACCCAGGTGCTCAAATGCAAAGACAGCTCCAGTTTAGGCCTTCTGATCTTTGAAAAGTGCTGCTTCTATACATTTGCTCGATCACTGGCCTCACTGGCAATTATTGCTACAGGAAACATTCTTCATTTGTGCCTTAGCAGTGTGAAGCTGTAGAGTGTCTGATTTACATCGGTATCAGCCAGCCTGGTGCTGATTTTTTTACGACTGTAGCACTTCAGCATTGGAATATGAATGAGACCTATTGCGTGTGTTTTAGTAGGAGTGTTGCATGCACAGAAAACATCTCAGGTAAGAAAATGAGGTCAGTTTTTTAATCTAAAATCTATTCTTTTAGATGCACAGACACACCTGAGAAAAGAAACTCTTATGGTGGGTTGAATCAGAGTAATTGAGGAAAATAATCATTGTCTGACAAATGGAAGTGGATGTAGCTTCACAAAACTCATTGCATCAAAGCTTTCTGTAAACTGCTGGATTATTACTACTATTATGATCCTTATTATGTAATATTGTTATTTCTAGGATTGAAATAACAAATGTTCCATAGGACTTTCTGCTGCACTATGCTACTTTTGGTTTTTACTTTAATACTTGTGAGTGAAGACCAGCTACAGTACAGAATTTTTTTTTTTTTGATCCTTCTGGGTGAGGAATACGTTGTAGGGCATTGTGAGAGCCTGGTTTCCAAAGTTTGGTTGGAGGGCGTTAGTTGATTAGGCATAGTTAAAGGTGGCTACATCTGCTGTCTGTGGGTTTTGGTGGTGTTACTGGAGTCTGTATCTCTGCTTGTACGTCTCTATCTACTATTGCAAATCTCTGGCTGTGGGTCAAGGTGTACCAATTTAAGGAAAATCACCTTTCTAGTTAAAAAAGGCTTTCCTGCTGGTTATTGGGATAGAACAGTTGGTCTGACTTTCAAATTTATTGTGCGATATGAAGTTATTTCTCTTCATCAGGCTGCAGGGGGCTGTGGAGCTGTGCTGATGCTGAAGGCTGCAGAGCAGATTTGGGCGAGCTTTCTTTAGCCACTAGAAATAAGACAGAGACGGCACACGTCAGCGTTAGGGAGGTGGGTGCTCTGGCCTTCCTGGGCTGTGCTGCTGCCCTGACTTTGCCAGCTCACTGTAGCCTGAAGGAGATGATATTCAGGCTGAAATTTTATCCTAGCACAAAATCATCGAATCACTGAGGTTGGAAAAGACCTTTAAGGTCACAGAGTCCAACCCAGTACTGCCAGCTCACCCCTAAGAAAAGATGTTCTTCTGTGGTTAGCAGTAGAACCATGAAGGTTCATCTGTTTTCCCCATGAAAATCCATGGGGATTGGATTGATGGTCTTGAGATAAAGGCTTTTGTCTATAATGAGATCTTCTGAATTAGGATGGGCTGGGTAGATGACTGTAACTATGTAGCTGTATTATTCGATCTTGTATGTCTTGCAAAATGACAATACATGGATTATATGGCAAAGAGGCTGATTGTCTTACTCTGCTTGTTTAAATTACAATATTTACTCTAGCATATTGTTAGTTTTTCTCAAGCTGTAGTACTCAGCTACTTTCAAATAAAGAGCTTATTTGGAGAAGCCTTCAGATGTTACACCTCCTGTGTGCACGGCAGTGTCTATAGCATGAGTGAATATCTGAGGGGTAATAGCTCTGATCTTGTTTTGGAGAGCCCTGGACGTAGGTACTTGTCTATTAGGGAAGGATCCGTTTGTTTTGTGTTATTGTGGATGTTTCTGGAGTGCCATGAGCACAGCCGTTGCAGCTGCACAGGCTGAGCTCTCTGCTCTGTGTGTAGCTGGAGGAAGCTTCAGTATCATATGAAATAGCATATATGGGGACTAGCACACTTACAGACTAGTAATTGTAGCTGGTGCATCATGGATGTCTCAGCTCACAGGCATCAGGTTTCTAATGATGCTAAATATGATGGAGGTGGATGAAGAGCATATATTTTTCTGTCAGCACTTAACCAGCTACTGAATTCTAGCTGGTACAAATAATAGCTGCTTGTTTGATACTGTTGAGCATTCTGCAATCTTTAAATTAAATCTGTATCACCAGGTTCTCAGCAGTACTATTATGTAAGTTCCTTTGAAAATGCGTTTAATCCTTCAGAAACTGAACCACTGTCTGAATTCGTGTAACATAAGCACCAATGAAGTGGGATTTTGATGTCTGTCTGTCTGAATTATATGCCACAAAAATTGTCCTTGCAATACTATTTATACATCATAACATACCCGCTATATTATGTGTTGATCAAAGATGAGTCCAGAAAAAATCGGCTGAAGGAGAGAGATTGAGAAAATGTAACGTGAAAAATGATGTTGTCAGCTCCTTTTCCGTACAAGGTGTTGAGCGTTGCCGGTGTGGAGATGCAGAAAGTGTGACCAGGAATTCTTAAATTTGCATTTCATTTCTGTCAGCTGAAGGAGATGGTATAAGAGGACTTCTTACTCTCTGCGTTTTCACTACTCTGGGTTTGGGGCTTTTTTTTCCTCTCTTTGTTGCAGTATTTTTCTCTTGTGAAGATTTGCCTGAAGCAAGAGACCTAACTGCTCACTCTCTTAGGAATCATGATGATGAGCACTTGAGACTCTAGTAGGAAGCGAGGTTAAATTATTTGTCATCACCTTCAAATAGATCTTTTGGAAGCAAAAAATGCTCATGTCAATAAATTTCTTTTGTGTTTCATCCCTCTCCTGACATCCCAAGGTACTCCATTTAAAATCCATGGAACAAAAGTGCATTCTCTTGAAATCACTTTCTGTGCATGTGTCTCGGGTGTCAGCTACTTCATTCCTGAAGAAAATAATGTTATTGCATGGCTCCTGAAGATCAGCAAGTTTAAAAGGAAAGAAAAAGAAAGAAAAGGAGTCTTTAAAGAACAGGGCACATAAAGAAGGACAGAAGATTCGCACATCAGTGCAAATGGGGTTTGTGTTCACCTGTGCTTCTGGTGTCTTCTGACAGCACGGAGCGTTGCGTGGGTGCTTGCAGCACCCAGCACCTGAGTTCCTGTGCTGGTTCTTTCTCTTACACCAGGGATCGCTCCCCTGAGACGCCCCCGATCCGGATGTGACTGGGCTGGGGGTTCAAGCCTGCCCTTTGCCAAGGGGCATACACAGCACCGGCTTCTGTCGGTAAGAAGCTAATGACTGCTGTGAGTTTGCTGCTCTTCCAGGAGTAATTCCTACTTGAATTACTATACACCTGTATGTACAGGAGCTATTCCTGAAGCATGTAATTAAACTTTCTGCTTGGCTTTTTCAGCTAAACCTAGGAAGGGGAAAAACTTGGCACACTAGTGTTGAAGTTGGAATTAAAATTGTGCCCATTGCCTGGGTTTATCCCTGTCTGAAAACGGGGCTGATCTGCTGCTTGCTGGGTTACTGTGATGGCAGTTTGGTATAAACTAGAGGGAAGTCTCTGTTCAGCCAGACCCATTGATTCGGATACTTTAAATATGTATTTAATTTTTTTTGTCTTGAAGTATGAAGTCTATTTGATATATGTAAAATATGGCAATTGCTTTGCAGGTCCTTCGCTAGTTCAAATTTGGGCTAAACTTCTAATCGCAATAAATCCTCTTTAAAAGGCAACTCAACTCATGTTTATATGAAGGATAGCACACTCTTGTTCTAGTTGTATAAGTTAATGCATGGATTCTGGGCAGACAGTTCCATTTGACTCCATATCTGAATTTATTTTGCACAAATTCTTGATGTTTAATACTCAACTAAATGGCTGTTGAAAACTAAAAAGCTGTATAGAAAAGCATTCTTGTTACTGGAAATTCTATTAAGTTTTTAACATCTTTAATATTTTCACACTTGGACACTGTTAACATTGCTCTTGGTTTTTTTCAAGTGGAATTCGTTGAGATTCTTTCACAGATGTGTTCACTGCTAAAGGTTTTCTTTCTGCTGTGCATTTGGCTAACTGAGCCTCTGGAACCTAATACGCTGGATCAATATTGTTTGTGTACAGCCTTTTCAACCCCAGGTTCACTTCCCCTGGCATGCGTTTCTGTTGCATTGCTAATCTGGTTAAGTAGCTGAGCTGAAACCACTTAAAAGCCTTTTCTTTGCCAGGGCCTGGAACTGGGATGAGTTCTGTAAGCAATGGGAGGGGAGTGACATAATGAAGAGGACAGTACGTGGATCTTCACAGTCTGGAATCTCTCACCCTGCTGAATTATTTGCAGGATTTCAATGTTTCTAGTGTAGTTCAGATTTAAAGTTGAGGCAGCTTGAATGGATCAATGTCAATGGTGCAATTTGGCAATTACAAAGGGAAACAGGAGGAGGAAAAGTATAGGTAATTAAAGATGTTCATCTAGGGGGATTACTATATCTTTGCTTACTTTCAAGCAAATCACTTTTGTGGACTTACATAGACATTCTTTGTGCTTGTAGAATTTATGTTTAAAGGTGGTGATCTTTCTGTGCTTATTTGTAAGTCTTGTCTACCACCTCTCCACTCAAAGAGGAAAAAAAAAAAGGATTGTTTGGGACTGCCTTTTTCTCATGAGCTGAGAAAAAAAAATGATCAAAGCATGTTGCTCATAGCCTGCCTACAAAATGATTCAACCTGATAGTTGAATCAAGATGGTGCCCCAAGGGAAATCACGTTGGAGAAGACCTGGGCTGCTCCCTGACGATGGCTTCCCACAAACCAGAGCTGCTGCGGGGGAGGTGGCTTGGGCTGGCTCTGGGCGACAGGGTCTGGTGCCCCTAAAGCCGCTGTTCATTGGCGCAAAAGGAAGGTAGAAACATGTTAGCTGAGCAGCCACGGGAAAATGGACTTCTTGCCTCTGTTAAAATCATCAGTTCTCACAGTCATTAACAACTAGATTTCCTTTCCTCATTAGTGTCAATCAGTTAATTTAAATTCACTCATCCCTATTTCTAATTAAGGATATTAACAAAGGAATTTCCCCCACTCGTATCCTCCAACCCAGCATTTACTTTGATTGAATGTCTCTAAAATATTTGCAAAAGATGACCCTGAGGGCTGGCTCCTTGGGGCCTGTGGCAGTACCCAGGCTGCAGGTAACGCAGGAAGGTGAGCAGGACCAATGGTTAGAAAGAAGCACAGTGCTGCAGGTCGAACAAGTGGGATGTGCTTTTGCCACCCTTGGAAAAGAATAGATTGCACTTCTGTTGCTTCTGTCGATGCAGCTCAGAACACTTCACAAGCAGTAATTACATTTCTCAAAACCCTGGTGAGGTAGGTAGGTATAATCACACATTTTGCAGCTGGACAGATTGAATCGTGCAGGTGTTACTTGGACAAAGTAAAATGAGTAGTGGACAATTTCAGGGGAAAAAGTAAAAAAATCAAAGATTCACGATTCTCGACCTGTTCTTTTTTTTTTTTTTTTTTTTTGAGAGTTTCAAGCTCTCAAAATACTGTTCAGTTTGCTACTTAATTGTGGAGGAACCAGTTATCTGCTCATGCAACCAGAAGAGCAGGAAGGCCACGTTATTGCCTGGTTTTATGGTCACGTTCCCAGGTTATGTATCCATCTCAAGTCTGAGTTAAGGCAGAAGCCTACCATTCAAAATATTTAGATTCACCTGTTTTTTTGTTGCTGCACTTGAGCTCCTTTGGCTCTTTGTCGTTTAAATTCTGTGTTCTGACTTTCCATCTCCAAATGCCTCCCTTCTCTCAGACTTTTTTTATGCCTTGGCCAGTCAGACGGGAGGATCTCTGAGGCAGAAGGTTTGTTGTTTCTAATGTGCTGGGTGCTGTGGCAATCAAGGAATGGCTTTCAAAGCACTGCTTTCCCCCGGTTGCAGTTGGCATGACATTAAGCGTTCGGATGCCTTCAGTTCTTGCCTGCTAAAATATTTTAAAAGCAATCAGTGGATTCTGAAGGACATTTCATTCTCTGCAGTTGGGGAGAAAGGGGGTGCGAGTTAATGCAAACAGACTGAGCTTCCCAAGGTGGCATTAATAGCAGGCATGTTCGCTCAGCTCTCTGGAGCATCCCTTTGGTTGCATCTCTGAAGTGGTTCTTTCTTCCCTCAATCTGGCTCTGTCTTTCAGTTAGAGGGATTTGCAGCAGAATGAAACACCAGACTTTAAAATACCAGCTGTGCTTTATTTTAAATGCTTTCTTCTTTCAAAGACATACTTGGGGAGTATACGGGGTCTGGTGTTTTCGCTCTCGAAGATGGTCTCTGTAGGTTAGAGTTGCAAGTTTGTGATTATGGTAGGATTTGTTTCTCTGGATCATGGTAGAAAAAGTTGCAAAAAGTGTTGACGATTCTTTTATCAAGAAGGAAGTTTTGGTTTTGTTTTAATTAGAAAACTATAACTCAGAATGTTTTATTGCATCACCAAGAGCATGAAGTTCTTTAAATGTGCTCCAAGAGGAGTAATTTAAATTTGGTATCAAGAAAATACTGTTCCTTACTGACCTTCTGTGTGTGTGTCTGTGTGTGTGTTTGTTTTTAACGTGCAGGGCAGGAGAGAATTGGCAAAGACTCCCACTATGAGCAGGAGGGGAAGGTCCAGTTCGTGATCGATGCTGTGTATGCCATGGCACACGCGCTGCACCACATGAACAAGGACCTCTGTGCCGACTACCCGGGGGTCTGCCCCGAGATGGAGCACGCAGGAGGCAAAAAGCTGCTCAAGTACATACGCAGTGTAAACTTCAATGGTGAGCTGAGACTGCTTCTTCGGTAGCATATTGACCCATGTGGCTCTTTTCCATATAATTTCACTTCATATATATTTTTTCATTCATTACAGTTCAAGACTTCTGTTATTGTTACGTTAGAGTTTGTGGCAGAAGACCATGTTTATTTAGTATCTATTTGAAAACATCATGTTTTAGCCAAGGCAAATAGGCTACTACTGCCCAAAGACATGCTGCTATTTTAGGATGCCTTCCAGAAGACTGATTTCCTATGGGAGAAATAACTGGGTAAAAGCTTGAGCTTGTCTCTGACTAAATATGCCTGCTGAAACCCTAGAACTCTGTTATCATCGCACATCATTTCTTCCTGTTTATTCATATTATTTCACTTGGAGAAAACTAACTGGGTGAAATTCTGGTACCCTGAACCCAACTTAGCTGCATGCTCAAGAGAAGGGAGAGGACAGCTAATGGGCCAGGTCCACTGGCAGAACCAGAACTATGTGATGTAGACAGAGTAGTTGCTCCAACCTTCATTCCTCTAGCAAGACTGCAGAGGAGATGAAACATGGTAGGAATAAGGATGGGGGCACTTTATCTTTTTGCTTACCAGTTGTCCACCACGTATGGCAGTGATGGATACGATACCAGCCCTCTGTTTTGACAGTACAACGGGGTTTCATGTATTTTCCCTCCATTGCAGTATATAAATCAGGCCTAAATATTAGCACAATTTCCTTGCCTGTATATGTTTTACTGTAATTTTATTAGTTTCACTAACAAACATTTACCTGCTACATAACCAGAGGCACCAGAGCAGATCGCTTACAGCAACCAAATGTTATTTCTCCTTCATAAACCTTGCTAATGTACTTACCAGGAGGTCTTACTGCTCTTGCCCTAGCTCTGCATAAGATGGAAATCTGAGATTTAACCAGGAGCCAGAAGCTAGACCTCCAAATCCGTATTTAAAACAGATTTAGGAAAGTACTGAAAAAATATCCTTTTGAAATGTGCGTGGCGGCCGGGGCCGTCACTACCTGGGAAGAGGTGTTTGCATGACCTTCACATCCTCCTGGGACAGCACGGTGAGGTGTTCCCTGCTGCGATCTACTAATAAACATTTTCAATAATAATCTTAACAAGACCTACACATAGCCAGTAAGACCTGAGAGATGTAAAGATAGGAACACAGGTATTTCGTGGTCAAGTTTGGTCATTTGTCCCAAGGATATTTTTCCTTCCTATATAAATCATCTCATAAAGAGCAAGGTGAATATGAGGAGATTTTAATTTCTTCCCTTGAATTAAGTGGTGTTAACTACAGCCAGGAGCAAATTTTGAGATGAATGATCTGAGGAGGTCTGGAGAGTTCTACTTTCCTCATTTTGGAAGGTTAATTACAAAGGACAAACCTCCCGTAGAAGGACGGCATTCGTGAACAGTATTGCACTTGGGCCATTTTAGTACTGAAAAGCAGGTCATACATGGTCATCTCCAGGCAGTTCTTGCATATAAAGATGCTGAATGGTCATCTAATCATTTTAATAGAGCTGAGAAATAATTTATGAGAAAATGGATGTTCAGCTAATGCTGCATACTGTCCAGCTCCAAAAACTGGTTTGCACCAACTTTGGTTTCCTTATTTGTGTTTTCTTGGTCAGCCTTTTAAAAGATAACTTTTTTTCTTCCGTTTGTGATTGATTTACATGGCCATAGGGTTTTTTTCTTTGCTTGTGTACATGTAACTCATGTCCAGCACAGGGGCTGAAGTAGTGGTTTGCTTTTTAACATGGGCATGAGAATGGTGGCAAAACTGAGGTAGCTGTAAACCTTTTCAATTTCTCATGGCTGTGTGGGTGTAAGTGTATTCTGTGGAAAAACAACAAATTTCTTTTAAGGTTCATTGTTCAGGGGCAGAGTTTAGCTGCTTCTGTGTATTCATAGTGTACAGCTTCACATGTGTTTGTACACCCAGGCTCCATGTTCAGCTGCAGCCCTCCTGGGGCTCGTTCAGCAGGCTGTGGAAGATGCTCCAAAGCCAGTTTCTTCTCGGTGTGCTATAAAAGTAAATTCCCAGAACTGATGTGGATAGGTTCAGTCTTCCCAGTGGCACAGGATAAACAATCATCGTGTAACTCACGGAACGGACGAGGCCAGCCTGAAAAATGCAGAGGGATGGGGGGATGGAAGAAACAATGAAAGATGCTTTAGGTGGTCTGGGTGGTGTATTCCTGTTGATAAAGCCTGGGAGCTCCTGCGTCACAAGTCTGGTGTCTCCATGTTCCTTGGCCATCATGTGGTGGCTGGGAGGGCAGGGATGGAGGAGTGCGCTGCTGGGCTCGTGTCAGCTGTCTTGGTGTTAGCCTTGATCTTAACCTGCCCTTCCCCGGGCAGCCCTGCAACTCCATCTCATGAAGGTTAGCATTTGGAAAGCAATATTTAGTCTATGCTTAAAATCCTGTTCTCCCAGTCTTCTACCTAAATTTGTAGTTAAACCACAAAATGGAGCAGTGGAAACGCTTTGTCCAAGCCATATGCTAAAGAGAAAAAAAAAAAAAAAAAAAAAAAAAAGAAAAGCGTCCTGAGCCCATGAGCTTGAGATCCTCTTTGCATGTAATATGTCTCCTTGTCACGGTGCAGTTGAAATCATCTTGTCTGTGGCTGCTTTTGGAGTCTTTTCTTCCTTGCAAAGGTAATTACGTTCATGCAGAAAGAGCTTAAGCAACACTTTAATGAAGAGAGACTGGATTTGTGCTAGGAGCTCAGTATGAATTTTGATATTGTCACACTACCCTGAGAACAAAAAGGCCTAAAATATGGAAAACTGAAAACCTTGAGTGCTCATGCAGTGAGAACCTGAAAATCTCAAAGTGCAAAGTGGTTGTACTTTTGCCAGTGAAAAAGCTAAAGGTTCTGTTTGTATGAGCCCTTCAGGTCTTTGAACTGCAGTAAACATGAGCCGAATAACACAGCGATACCTTAGCTAGTTGTGCCCGTATGGCACCCTGTCCTCCTCCCGTTAATTCATTTCTCATCTTGTGGTGATTAGGAAATGGAAATCCTACAAATTCAGTTGGATCATGCCTGTCTTGAATGCATTTTGCAGGTGAAGGGGTGTCCTGTCTTCTCTCTGTCTGTGTAGCGAGAAGGCAGCTTATTTGGTAGGAACTGAAGTAAATTGTTGTAGCCTCGGAGTGACCGAGATGCTGCAGTCCAGAGGCTAATACTCAGTTTCTGCAGCGTTTGCTGGGGCTGAGCAAAATTATTGTAAACCTTAATAGAAGGAAAATACATCCTGAATTATCAAAAAACTAAAAATTTATGCATTAATAATTAGAAGATCAAAAAGTCAAATTACAAAAAGGATCATTTTTGAAAATAACGTTCCTTCTCTGTAATGAGGTTTTCATACATTACTTTTTATTATTTTCATAAGTGCACAAAAGAACTTGAGTTGCAAGTGAAAACTGAAATGCTGCAGCAATTTAAAATAGGACTGACGGGTGGTACAAAGAGAGCACCGAAGCATGCACCCGAGCCCACACAGAGGTTAAAGAAGCCTTGCACTCACTAAGCAGATCCTTGGCTGGGATTCCAGTTACTCCAACTTCAAAGTCCAGAAACAGGACGCTTCTGCTTGGCTTATGACCCAAGATTTATCAGTTTTTTGCATTTCTATAGATATTTATCTTCCCTACAGATCCCAGACGCTTCACAGCTTTTTTTTTCTGTATATATTAAACACATAAATGGTGATGTACCTGAAAAAAGCAACAGCTGTTTACTACTGACTATCAAGTATCCATACGTATGAGGTCAGTGTCCCGAGGGACCGTGCCTTAGGGGCCTCTGGAGACGACCCGGCAGGCAGTGCTGTACCGTGCCGTATTGCTCTGGAGTCTGCAGCCCTGTAGCATCCGAGTGCGTCTGCTGATCTTAAGGATCATTTTAAACGTCAGTGTTTAAAAGCTGTCTGCACACAGCTACACAAAGCAACAATTATCAGCAACCTACAAAAAGTTTTCTTCTTCCTGCAAAACACAGAAATAGCATTTTGGAGTGACAGTTCCTGGTACATTCTCACTTTAGGATCTCTTAGGTCCGTAACAGCGTCTGTCCTTCACAATGGCCTTCTGCTTCTCAACCTGTTGCCCCCAGGGAAGGGGGGCCCTGCCAGCGCTGTCTGCAGGCAGGCGGGTGACCTGCCCTGGGTGCCACCCGGGGATGGAGAGGCTTGGCTCTACCCCCCACACCATGGCATGGTGGCTACGGCTTAGTCAGGAGGGTTATGGGTGATACTCCCCATGGCCCATGAAGGTGACCGTAGAGATGTTCTTGACTGCTTACCCTCAGCCTACAGAAGACTTCGGGGCAGCAGAGTTTGTCTTGGTACTGGTGACTTTGGCCTGGCCACAGCAGCAGTGTGCGCTCTTGCTCTGCCTCCTGATGTGCAGACATGGACCCTTCTTCATGCCCAGGCTGCTGTTCCTTCAGGATACGGGGAATCCACAAATGTCTGTGTTGCATTTTGGGAGCCTCACGTCAGCTCCTACCCTTTGAATTGTACGTTTTTGTCAGCTCTGACAAAACCAAGCTTAACTAATAATATACAGCCTTTTAAGAGTCGTGATTAGCTAAATCCCATTTACCGTTTGTGCTGATGTTCTGAAGGAGCCTAGGAATTACAGCCATTTCTTCTTATTCACTTTAAGTGTTTTCACTGTAAATGTATTCTGCTTACATTAATCTGTAATGACAATTAAATATCTGCCTGGTGCTTGTAAGGAACCAGTGAGGGGAGATCTTAGTGGAAGATTTTCTGTACCAGCCTTTGAACTGAATTTGTATCTGATCTCAGAGGATTGTAGGATAGACAAGAAACAATTTACCAGGGCTAGAATGGAAACTATGCTAACTCTCTCCTTCAAATCTTTTTTCACTCACTGGAATTCAATGAAGAATGGGAATCATGAAGAAAATCATAATCTTAAAGTTCAATGCTACAATAGAAGAGATTTTTCATTGCTTTAGGGAAAAAAAAGTTACGCAAGAGGAGGAAGCTTTGAATATAGATATGCTGGAGTATTGTCATAATCTTCAATCTTGACACAATATTACTCTACCCTACTGAAACCTGTTTTAATATGTCTTGAAATAAATGTCACCCTTGAAGTTTTCACCTAGAGATCGAGGAAATGCAATGCTGCTGTGAATCCTCGTGGAAGAAAGGGTTCCCATCTAGTGCCATGGGAATTAGAATGCAGAAGTTCTGGTGAGGACCCACCTGAGGACCAGGAATGGCCTGTCCCATCGCTCGGCTGTCAGTGCCCCTCGAGGCTGCCAGCTGGCTTTGCCCAGCACAGGCGCAAAGGGAGGGTTGTTGGGGGTATCCTGGCCTTGCTGCTTGCCCTGCACTCCCTTACCCGTGGTAGCCACCTTAGTACATGGCAAATAAAGTTAATTCAGGAGTCTGATCCTGAACTGTTCCTGACTGAGATACTTTTCAGCCTGTGTCAGTATCATAGAGCCTAAATAAGCGAGTACACAAGGAAGAGTCTTCTTATAGCTTAGTCTGTTCTTTTCCATCCCAACTGCATGCTGATTCTGGGAATAAGAACATATTGTGGAGGAGGAAGCTATTTCTGGATGCTAGTCAAGATTCACTAGACCTGGACTGACTTCTGACAGCAGTATCTCTCAGAAGCAGATGGAACATTTTCTGGGGGGGGGAAAAATCATTTAGAGGCTCCATTCACAGGAGTGATTTTCACTAAAGAACTCCCTGAGGAAAGAGAGAGGGGAGGGAGACTGAAGGGGAGGAAGAAAAGCCTTCTGATATTTCTTGCTTTGTGCAAAGCTAGAGTGAAGTAAGGCTGATCTAGTTTTGCTTTGTTTTATTTTTAGTCAGTAGGTTTGAGCAGTGATAATCTCTGGAAGAGGGCTGGGATGATGCCACTGTGTCCTGAAGTATCCCTTTTAGATGGCTGGGGTGATAGATGACCTTTACCCGAAACACATTGCCAGTCTGAAAGCTCTCAACCATGACTAAATAAAATAGATATTGTAAAGATTTGGCATTGGTTGGTTGGATTTTGTCTTCTTTCCTTCCCTCAGGCAGTGCAGGCACTCCAGTGATGTTCAACAAAAACGGTGATGCCCCGGGGCGCTACGACATCTTCCAGTACCACACCACAAACACCAGCACCCCGGGCTACCGCCTCGTTGGCCAGTGGACAGATGATCTCCAGCTCAACGTGAGTCTATCTTGTTCTTTGCTTTCTCCTTTTTGTCAGGTATACTCACTAAATGGTTTTTTTCATCCTCCAAAAATTAATAGGGATCTTTACTATTTCTTTGCAGCTACACAATGTTTGGGTTTGGGTTTTGTTTTTATTTTTGTGTGTTACCTTCTTGTACTGTCCTGCAGCCTTTTCTCTGTACCCTGAGTACCGAAGCTCCTCAGACTGATGGAGGCGTCAGGTGATCATGCAAATTTTATTACTTTTGTGTGTCTGAAGTCCCTAGTTGCCAGCCTGGAAAATGAAGCAATAATGCATTGTAGTTTGGAATCAATGGGCTTTCATTTGCAGATGCTTTGTGGTTTTTTTCTGGTTATACTCTTCAGTTTTTCTAGTTTTAGGAAAGCTGAAACTAAATGGGTTTTGAGTGACTCACCCTTCCGGTGTTAGTCTGCAGCATGTAGCAAAGATATCCACATGAATGAGATGGCCATCTTGTAATGATGCCTGAAGAAAAACAAGCACGTAAGAGCAGGTGATCAAAGATACTTTGATGTTTCCCATATGGAAAAAAACATGAGTGGTGGCTGAGGAAGCTGGAGACTCTTGTGTATCCACACAAGGATGCTCTGTGATAGGTCCCTAGAGATGTGGGTTCAGGCTTCCTGCTTGACTTTGTGCGAGTTGCTTGGGCCTCGAATTCATGGAGAAGTGGTGCCAGTTTAACCTTGCAGTAGTTCAGCGCCGGGTAGATTGCGGTTAAAGCCCAAAGGCAGTGTTTTCACTGTGGTTTGACTGCTCTTCAGCGACAGAGCCTGAATAAAATAAAGGTATTCCTGAAGCAAAATGCCAGTTGCTACAGAAGGGTTTCCTTTGTCAGTCAAAGTTCCCACCCAAGGTCACCGCAGCTCCCCCTCCTAACATCATCCACCCGTGGTGTGCTGTGGCTCCTTCCCAGCCTCTGCTGCTGGATCCCCTTGAAGACAGGGTGCGGGGTGACGGGGAAGGCTGTGTGAGCATGGTCCAGCTCTGGGCTGCCATGCCAGCTATGCAGCTCTCCAGCTGGGATGCAAGTCATGGGCTTCCTAGGGAGACCAAAACACCATCATTTGGAGTGTAACTGAATGCAGGACACATTCTATTTGTAAGGTTTTCATGTCTTTTGTTAAATGAAGTATTTAATGTGGATTACCAAGGGTCCAGCCTTTGAGACTGACCGCAGTATTTTGCCCTTCTTGAATTTTGGCTCATTTTGATTTGCTGTGTGTTCTTTCAGTGGTTTTTTTTAACTTTTGATGTTCTATTTAAGGAAAACTATATTAACTTGCAATTTATGGTTCTTTTAGCAAAAATATTAATATTTTATTAAGTAAATCCTTCTTTATGTAGACGACACATCCTGATTCATTAAAATTTAAAGCTAAATTAGTGGAGCTTGATTTGTATTCCTGTTGTTGTGTTAAATGTTTCCATAAAAAGCACACTTTCCTCACCCTCATGTCCTCACAGCTACAGGCTTGTATCAGTAGTTCAGACTCTCACTAACTTCCCTTCTATTTGCTTACGGGTCCTAGTTTCTCACACAGGATTGGCATCGCTGTGATAGTCCTTGTTTGTATTTTCTTACAATAATAAAGAAAATTGTGGAGTTTAGAGAAGTCAGGGATTCCCTAAAATAACTAACCAAAATAATAGCTGCTATTAAACATCTGAGGGAAAACTACCAAAGGCTACAATTTGTCTTCGGTAGTTATTGTGGAGATAATAATTCAGGAAATGTTTCCCCAATTCTTATTTCTTTAATACTAATACGGGAAGGGCAACAAAAGGATGAGTGCTAATTTGGGTTTAGAAAGCGCTGAAGTGACGCTTTGTTTTCCAAGAGACTTGTCATCTTGGGCAATCTTGTTCAGTTCTGTGGGTCTAAATTTCCTCAGCTGCAAAAGAGAAAAGTTGTTGTGCTCTATTGTGCAGGTCTTAATGGTAAGGACACTCCAGATTCAAGGGCAGCAGGTAAATAAGTGCTAAAGACCATCATAAGTGTTTCTTCTTCATCATTGTCCTCATTCAAAGAAGGAGCAGAAATATTTTGCCATTTGCTTTCCTTAGAAGTAGTGCTACTGCTCAGTCTGTTGTCAATCTAATCCACAATGGTATATGTCCCCTTCCTACTCATAGTGTTTTGGAGTGAGAGGCAGCAGTAATGGAGAGAATAGGGCTGATTAATCTTGATAGGAGATGCTTTTCATGTAAAATTACAGAATAACTTTTTTACACTTTCTATTGCAAAAGTCAGTAGATAGACTGAAGAAGTCTTCAACAACGTATTTGTTAGTCTTCAAATATGCTATATCAATTTGTTTACTTTTTGTTGTCATAAGTTTATAAACCTGGTTTTACAAAATGTCTGAGTTCTCTCAATCCTGACTGCTTCACATCTTTGTGCCACCTTTGCTTTTTCATGTCTGGCAGAAGTGTTCAGTAAAGGCAGGTGTCTGCTCCCTGCATACGCAGGAGACAGCTCTGCCCCCCTGTAGCAGGTTTGTATGTGAAGTGTCTCCTCTGAGTGCAGTTGACTCACCTGGATTTACATTTTTGTATCTGAGATCAGAATTTGGTTGATAACCAATTAAATATCTTATGGCATTTTGCTGCAGCAAACTTGGGATATAGTATAGTATTTACGTAAGGACAGTATAATCACCAATTTTTTTTTTTGCTTGCCTGATGTCAAGCACAGCTTTGCCTGGTACCCAATGCATGATTTAGTAACAATTGGCTGTATTTCACAGAAATCTACGCAAGGATAAAATGAGCAGATGTCTAATTTTAAATGGCTTGGCCAGTATTCCATGAAAAACTGTTGCAGTGCTTCGTTCTCCCTGCAGTGAAGTTGTGATTACAAGATGCCCACCCACCTCCCAAAAGAGGTCATGGAAGACCACCTCCTGCCTCTGTCTCCTTTATGAAGTTTATGTCAAGCTCTGTCAGCCCCTTTTCAGCCCCCTGCATGCAGATTTAGTATGCAATATTCATAGTTTGCATCCATTTGCAATTTGAAATGCTTTGCCCTGAATTTTAGGATCGGAAATTCGGCCAGCTGCATCCCTACTGAAATGCTGTACCGTGACCCCCAGAGCCTTTTTAATAGCAAAGATGCAGCTAATGCAATTAGACAATAAAACTCTTGACCACAGTAGTATTACCATCTGAAACCAGGCTTGTATTTTACTATGCTAGTGTTGAAAATGCGCTTGTGTATTACAAGGCAGTTGCATCAATATGAGGAGAAATGATTTGACTTTATTAAGCTTTAATGCGTTTCAAAAGCCAATAGTGCTAGTGGTGAAAAGGAGGAAATCTCCATGGGGAAAAGGAGGTGTGTCATGTACCAGCTGGTCTGGGCTTTTGAAATGTGCAACTTTTTTTTGTTTGTTTGTTTTTTACTTTAGGAATAATTAAATCTCTAATGCTTGTGGTGTTCAAGCAGTAAGTAGTGAGGATGACTCTGTGGCTTAAGCATGAAGGCAGAGTGGCCAGGAGACACAGGTTCTGCTTTTGTGCCTTATTTTTCACTTTGAATTTGAGAAAGGTAATTAACTCTGCATGTTCTGTCTGGCCCCATGTACACCACAAATCTAGTAACAATAGACGTCCTCTTGACACGTGCACCTTTATTTGTTAGTGTCTGAGAAACCCTTGGAGGTTGCACCGTAGGAGGCCCTATAGGAACGAGCTGGCTGCCCAGCTCCTGGCTGGCTTCTCTGAATGCAGCTTCTAATGCTTTGAGGTGCCTGGCAAAAACAGAAACGCATCTCTCCTGGAGGAACTGATGTGCCCGAAGGAAAAAGAAATGGATCACTCCTAGAGGAACTGCAGGTTCTCATGGGAAATTTGGTGATATTGCTTCCCTTTCTCTATATAGAGTTAACTCAGCAGGTCCCAGGTTTATGTTTCCGCATCCAAACCTCTACAAATATCCCCAAACTGTCAAAATAAAAAAAAATAATAATAATAAAAAAAAACAATCCCTGTGAAACTGTTGAATCTTATTTTTCCAAGGATTTGTCTTCTGTATACCCTGTCACAGCAGTGCTCTCCATCATGTTCCCTGTGACTCCTTGCCATAGTTGTCTCCAAATTTCCCTGCAGTGCCTGAACGCCCCCCCACACCCCCGTATCGTGGCTGTCTGTGAATGGCATGGATGCGGGCTGGCTGGCCCAACAAAGGGGTGAAAGAGATGCTCGGTGCTGGGAGGATCTTTCTTCTAGCTAGCCACTGAGTTTTACTGATCCTGCAGACACATCCTTCAGAAATTCGGCTTGTAGTGAACACGCTTCAAATTGGCCAGCACTTTCAAAAGTTATTAGGAAGAAAGTTGGTACAGACAGATGAAGGGGCAGACAGAGCGTGCATGTGTTCAGATTCTTCCGTATTTTCTTCTGAAATGTTAGCAAAATTTAGAAATGCCCAATAGCTGTGCAGAACAAATAGTAAAGCTAGTCTTGCTGTTAATTTTGAAATGTGATTTACACAAAGTGTTGCCCAGTAATCCAGCTGCTACTGGATTGGAACCAGCAGGCACACACGTTTGATCTCTTGTATTGCTGAAGTGAGTGGCAGACTTGCATTTGACCGAACAGTTTTGGCCTTTTCTTCCACCTCTGCCCTGTTTTCCTATTTCACGCTGACAAGCTTTTAGGGGTCATTAGAAGGTTGAGCTCGTTCAAGTGTCAGTTCGCGCAGCTCAGTCCTGGCTGGGATGTGCGGGCGCTGCCGGGGCTGAGCCGTGAGCAGGCTGGGGACCTGCTGCTCTCAGTGGCCTGGCCACAAAGGGGCTCTTGCGGTACTGAGGTCCTGCGTGATGGACCAGAGGTCTTGGCTCAGTACCGGGAAGGAAGCTCTCGCCTTCGTGGTGTGGTGGTGCACCCAGCTGAGATCTGGTGTTCATCCCATACCGTCCCTCCACAGCTTGCAGCACGGTGGTGGTTGTGATGCCCTGTTTCACCTTCACCCTCATCTTGGTGAGTAGTGAAATGGTTAGAGACATATTTATGTGCCATTAGAGAGAGATATCTTCTTAGAGCAAGCTAATACATTTTTTAAATTATTTTTATTTTTTAGTTTGTCTAATTAACGCTGTACTTCTAGCCTATTAGTGTCTGCATAGGGTGCATCATGTTGTTTTAATTGCATCAGCATCTCCAGCTTGTCAAGTGTGCTCTTCCGGCTCGCTGTTATGGCTCATAAAGGTGCCACTGGGCACTCGGGCTCTGCTCAGATGCTGCAGCACATTTTCAGGATGGCTGAGGAAGGTGTATCCTTGACTATGGATGGAAAACATGATGTCCTATCCATTATCACACTGTAGAGATTTCAAGCAGCTCTTACATGAAACGCGTCTCACTTCCAAAGCATCAGACAGGGTTAACTGTAAGCTCCAGATAAAATTAAAACATTTCTCTTGTTAATTTGTTTGCAAACAAACAAATGCATATTAAAGATGCCTAAACATACCATGTGACGAGATAAACAAAGAAGCCTGTATTGTTTTATAGATGTGCCCTTGGATTGTAAATTGTTTGGTCACATGAAGCAGCGTACAGCTTGAAACATGATTGCTGGTTAAATGGAGCCTTTTGCATGCAGCGTCAGGAAGACTGGCTGCTTAGCTGTTCCTTACGCTTTTATTAATTTCCTCCAGCAATAAGTGATATATTGCCGCAATCTTTCTAAACAAGTGCTCAGAAGATTAATAGTATTGATAATTATCAATGTGGTTCCATAAACACGTACGTTACATAGATCTAACTCCCCTTATAAATCCTGGCTCATGTTATATGGTGCAAAGCAAATCGCTGTGTAGTTATTAATAACTCCCTCCTCCTTGGGGAAATAGCTGTATGATGTTGCTTTCTTCACTGTAGGTTCAAGCCAGTATTTTAAAGGAGCATGAAAAATGGTGGTGGGGGGTGGGTGGCAGGGAGGAAGTCTCTCTTTAAAGAAAGCGACATTCCCATACCTCAGAGTCACTGCTCTTGCAGCGCCCGGGGCGTCTGTATCGCTTGTGGTCAGCCCTCGCCCCCAGGGGCTGGGGAGCCACCGCTGGCCCTGACGGCACCCAGGGACGGTTCCCAGCAAGGCAGGGAGAAGGGAACTGTGCAGCTCCCGTGCTGCTGTTCTTCTTCTCCCACAAACAGAAATATGTTAGTAACTCTGTAATCGCCTGTGCAATTTATGCAGATCCTGATCCACTTCAACACCTACTGAATCTGTTTGGGCTCAGACTCATCTGTTTACATGCCATAAACATCTCTGTTACAGAATTTGGAAATACATGTTATGAACAGCAAGCTAATGAAAAGAGTAATTAGATGTCTAACCTTCTGTCAAGGGACCTATATCTACCTGACTTTTTTTGGTAAAATATTCAGAATGGCAATTAGATCCAAGCAACTATTCAGTGGAGTTTTTGATGCTCTGGAATATTCTGCCAACAGATGGTATTTTTCTAAAATAATGTGTTCAAATCTATTTCTGTTTGTTGGTTTTTGATTCTGTGGTTGGGTTTTGGTGTTTTTTTTCTTCAGAGTAGAACATGTTCAGAGCAGATGGATTTTTTTATTATCCCTGTGCCGCCCCCCCCCCCCCCCCCCCCCCCCCCGAATATTTTGCAGCAAAAGGTAAATCTTTCTGGAGCCATATGCAAATCTCAGTTTATGGAAAGCCTGGGATTTCCCCAGTTTCTGGTGGAAAGAGAGCAAAAGGGCACCTGTATGGCCAATCCGAAGGTTTTGCTTCAAATAGCAGGGATGAGAGAACTTCACCACAGTGACCATAGAGTTGTTGTGAGGATTTTAAGATGCTTTTAAAAGAATGTATTTTGAAGTATTTATCTGAAATTTAAAAACAGAAATTTGCCATCTCCCAACTCAGAAAATCTCAGCTCAAACAATTTTGCCTTAGGTTGTGTTACTGAAAGCACAATTACTGACAGATCAGTTCTAGCTCCTGTATCTGTAGAATGTATAATCACAAAAACCCTATTTGCAAATATATATATAAAATGTGTGTTTACGTGCCTTTATATGTGGATGAATGGATGAATGTATATACATTTGCAATATATAATCCTTAAGATTTCTGTTTGTTTGCAACATCTGAGTAAGCTCAAAGTCATGGTTCAAAGATTATGTCAAGATAGATAAAAGCGGGTATCAGTTTGCTTTCTCATTTCAGTTATTGTCACATAAATTGGCCTTTCTAGTGTCATTTCTTATTCCTGTTACAGAATGTAATGAGTAGCTGGTACAAATATAATACATCTCTATTACAACTTGGAGCCTGAAATCTTGTGAGCTGGTGGGTTGACAGGAGGTATGCATTGTTCAGGTTTTAGACAGTCTCATTAAACAAATTCAGCAAATGAGGTCAGGATGTGATTTAAAATTAAGATTTTAAGTATTAAGCATGATTAGTATCTTTTGTTTCCATGTGTCAGTGAGAAACCCTGAGGTTTCAGCTGATGCAGCCACTTGTTGAAAATCACCAGCATTTACATTTTTAATGAAATTGGCTAAACCCTTAATTAGTAGTACGTCACAGCATATTGACATACATGGGGATGTGGTTGTGTCCAGAAGTAGCTGGGTTTCTGATAGCTGAAAAAATATGATTTATTTTAGCTGCTATTGCCTCATCAACATTTTTGGAAAGCAATATAATCTGGGCTGTCCTTTTCAATGGAAATACTGGTCAGCTGGTGCTGCTCCTGGTGAACTGCTGCCGACCCTGGTCCTCAAAGGGGGCCACATCCAAATGCAGTGCTATTCCTTATCTTCTCACGGCACTCTTTGGAAATGTTATTCTGCCCCAAAATAACTAGTTTTATGGTACATAAAAAAGTTCTGTGCTGCTGCTTTAGGCATTTACAACCCACTGAGATGAATTAAACTTACCTAAATGACCCTCTCCCCTGTGGCACTGTTACTGGCACCCCACATCTTCTGCTCCCCTGACCCTGCTCCCATCCCTCCACCTGCTTTGCAGTGTTGCATCAGTCACTGGGCGACATGCAGCGACAGTTGTGCCTGAGGGGCCACGGGTGCCCAGCTTTACGGGAATTATTTCACAGCATAAAAGCTGTTGAATGCACAGTCCTTCCAGAAAGGTCTGCAGCCTGTTTGCAAAGCTATTTGCCATAGCTGAGCTCAGTCTTCATTACACCGTCAGCCAAATTGTGTGCAGCCCAGTCAGAAATTTAAAGGTGAATAATTACATCAACATGTTACTAAAATACGTCCCAACTACATGTTTTAGCTAACAAGTTACCATGCCCAACATGTCAATAGTATAATGTATACTATAATAATAGATGTTGTTTACTTTGTTCTGTCATTAGATTCTGTAATCTTTCATTGCTCATGTCAACCATGACCGGTATGAACACCTTTAATTATCTTGCAGAATTAACTTTCAGCCAACTGGAAGGGAATTTTTCAAACCACTGGCCCGCTGAATGACCATATGCTAATTCCTTAGTCCTCCATCAGGTCTCCAAACTGTGCGCTAACAGGCAGCAGGACTGAAATCACGTAGGTCCTGCTCACAAGCTGTGATTACAGCCTGACTTGGTAAGTGCTCTTGGAATAAAACCGATGAGGTTTGTAGTACCGCAGATGGTTTTGACGCATTAGGTTTAGAAACGGCTGCTGTAAATAATTTTTATTCAGATAAGGGCACAACCTCAAAATACATGATGGTAACCATGTGAATCAAGCAGCACTTCTTCTGTACCACAGAAGAGAGCTAAACAACTCATTGCAAATCATCAATAAATGCAGATAATCCTGCCTGTATTTGGGCTTTCCTTGAAAAGAGCCTTAGGTAGTGCATGTTGTCATCCAGAGAATCTCAGAGCATGTCTCCAAGTGTCCTTCAATACTCTCATGCCAAACATTTAGCATGTAATGCCAAATTAAACCCGAAAATCTTGGGAGCAGCACGATGTTGACTGCATTAACATCCACATTTATGCACGAGAAAGCTGAGGGGTATGTAACGTTGGCAAATAGTTGGAATGTGTGCTGCGACAGCTGGTACCTGGGTGGGAGTCCTGTGCAGTCATTCTACAGCAAGGTCTTCTATGACGTGAATCAGAAATCCTACCAGGGTGGCATTTTTTGGTATGGGGAAAGTAATGTAGAGAATGGAAGCATTAGGAGGCTTTGATAAGGTTGGGTGTGAATAGAACCATCCCGGACAACAAGTACCCGCAGCTCTTGGTCACCACCATCTGCAGAATTAGAAAAAAATCCGCAAAGAGCCAGACCGTTGCGGACCCCTTTCCTGTCTGTTCTTTGCCATGCTTGAAAATCATGGAGACTGTGGGGGTTTTTTAAAAAGAAAAATAATTCAGTGAGTTGAGCTTTCTGTATAGATTTTTTGTTATATAAAAATAGGAAGGCAACAGTTAAATCTTACACCTCTCACTGAAAACTAGCTCAGATTTGGAATTAAAGATGTGAAATGTCATTTCCTATTTGTTATTGACCCATTTTGCCTCGGCGGAAATGTGTACCGCGTGAGCTGCACTACCGTAGGCAAAGCAAAGTGAATTAAGCTTTATCAGCTTTTGGCAACTCTGAGCATCGGTGTAATTTTCCTCGAGGTCTGAGAATGTCACAAGGTAAAACATTTGTAAGGATATAAATGCTAAGAGAAACCAGGCTGAGCAAATATCTGAGACGTATTACATATCTTTTCAAAGATAGAAATCTTTTTGAAGATATCTTTTCAAAACCAGAAACATAAGGAGCTCATGAAAGGTATAATGGAAAAAAATTACGTAGCAGAAAAGTTAGTGAGTTCAGAATTTGCTTCATCTTGTGGTGTTCTCTTAAATGTCCATGAGCCTGCAGGCAGACTTACTCTCTGAGAATGAGTAACATAAGAAATAGAAGGTCAAAACATAAATCGCTATTTTTTAAAATAGGTGATGTTATTGCTCTTCACACATCACTTCTTAAATCCTCTTTTGCAAGGCCAATGTATTTTTGTCAGCAAATATATTCAAGAGCAAATACTTTGCTGGGATATTTTATGGATAATTAACAGGTTTGGTTGCTTTTCACAGGAGTAATAATGTCAGTTTTTGTGTTACTGAGGGCGTAATAGTTCTTTTTTTAATACCTCAAAATGGAAAGATGCTTTTCAATGACAGATGTGCTTTGTTGTGTTTGGAGAAGTTCACCCAGCTATGCAGAGAAAAAGACTAGGTGTGTGCAGCAAAGCTGTTCTGCTCCCCACGCAGCTACTTTTCCACTGCTCTGAGAGTAGAAAGCAGGGTACAACTTGTCCAACAGCACATGAGAACTTGGCATTTTGTAGATACCTGTCAGTAGAAAACTCAGGTTTCTAGTTAGGTCCTCTGTGGTCTTTAGCTGCGGTTTTGCCAGACGTTTCCATCCTTCTCCCCCCCCCCCCCCCCCCCCCCCCCCACCCCCTTGTTTCCATCCAGCGGGACCCCCCGTAACTCCGGCTGTAAAGCTGCAGCTTTGGTCAGCTCTGTGCGTTGCAGCTGCTTTCATCCCCCTCAGGTGAAGGAAGGCTGCTTTCTTGTTGTGGGTAATCTCCAGTGGCATTGAGATATTGTACCAGCTTTTATGTTTGCATCTCATCCTTGCCCTGGCAAAGAGATTTTGATGGAAAAGACTTTCTTGGTTAAAGTCTACAAAGGCTCATGGGGACATGTGATTAGCATGGTAGGCAATGGCAAACCAAGGCTGTGCGTAGGAAAAGGGAGAATTTAGGAAGTATCAGCAGGATAGCAATTGCATTTCTGCTTCTAGATCGAATGCATTAACTTTTGCCTTTTCCTTTGCAAAGGAAGTATAATCTTTTGTCCTGGAGGTAGTGGGCAGCAGCATGGGGGTTTGTGTCTAGTGAGCCCAGCAGGGCAGCCACCAAGACACTTCTCACGTTTCTTTCTTTGACATCTCCTTATCCACTTCAGATTTTCTCTTGCAGTTTCTCTGGTGTGGTAGAAGGTGTTTGTTTAATATCCCCGTATCTGTGAGTCATGAGTGCCTGGCGTTCACTTTCCAGAGGTCAGGATGCAGCATGTTTTCATGTTTGTATGCAGGGGATGAATGAAGCATGCAGTGGTTTCTGTTGAGATGCTTATGTTTAGAGGATTGAGGTGTGCTTTCTGTATGCAAAACCTAAAAGTCCGAGTAGCGAGCAGGACTATAGGCTTTTCCACTTCAGCTGCCTGAGATTCTAGTTCAGCGTATCCTCAGCAGGTGTGGGCCAGCATCCTCCAGTCACGCCAGTCATCCTTTGATTGTCAACAGCAGCCAAAGCCTTGCTCATTTGTCTCTTTTCATTTATCCAATTTGCATGTAATTTTTTTAATGTATTGTATTAACAGACATGGGAACTATTGGCCTAAAGCTGTTTTTGTAGGTCCAAAACATAACCCAGCTGTGTTTTGCAAAATTAATTTTTGCTACCGTACAGATGAAAGTGCCAAGGACAGTAGAGTAGAAATTGTGATGATTGTGTAATATTGAGCCTGTTTGCTTTAGAGGGGAGAAAGAAATCCCTTAAAGGGTATTGAGAAACCTCTGCACACATCAGGACCATGTGAACAGCCCTTACAGTTTCTAGCATTTAAGCAAAGCACAGAGGTTCCTGACAGAGAACATGTATTGAGTGGGTCAAAAATAATCACTTTTTAAATGTCCCTGAATACTGATTTCTGTAGAAAACTGACGTGGTTTGCAGCAGAACTATAATGCTGGATATATAGCATCCATTTTAATGTGTCTCAAGCTAATCGTTCATATGATAGGCAATAATGGCCACAAATAAACAGCTGCAAAGGGTCTTTAGCTAGCTCTTAAAACTTGAGGGGAAGCCTTTATTTGCTTTGTCTTCCTTTTTTATTTGTTTCTTCTCCCACTAATCTGAAAATGTACATTTTATATGAAAATGATGCGTTAAATGATTCCCATGAAACAATCTTGTTTACTTGTTAATTGCACCTTTTAATGGCGTGGAGGATATGTATTTGACCATTAAAAGTAGCATCCGAGCATCTGGCTCCCAGTGGTAACTGTGATTCGATGTTTTATTCCATTCTTGCAACGCCTGTCCTTTAGACTGGCTGGTGAAGGGTAGTGCAAACTTAAACCTTTCGTTGCAAAAGCAAATCTTGGGTCCCTTTTCCTCTCAAAAATACAGCTGGAAAAGGCAGTGCAGGCTTTTCTCCTTGATACTCTTGCAAGAGGTTTCAGTTCACTCAGGATGTGGGGAGTTTACATATGGTCCCCCAGTCATGGGGCAGGAGGTGAATGCCATCTCATAGAATCACAGAACGTTTTGGGTCAGAAGGGACCTTAACAACCACCCAGTGCCACCCCCTGCCGTGGGCAGGGACACCTTCCACTGGACCAGGCTGCTCAGGGAAGCAAGGCGAGGGAAGGAGTGGGGAGGAAGGTTCACTGCACTGGAAGGAAGGTGCACAACTGGGAGTATGTCAGACAGCTAAATATTTAGGGAGCTCAGCTGGAGGGAATAAGATACCAGTTCTGGTCCTTTTACTTTTCAAAGAGATGGAAGGGGGTGGTGGGGGAGGTGGGGGCAAAGTGTTAGGTTGTTATTGCTTTAGTATGCAAAAATGGGATGAGACACAAAATTCCTTAGCTTTCTAAGGTTAATTAAAAAAAAAAACAAAAAAAAAACCAAAAAAAAAAACCCAAAAACAAAACTCAGGGTTTGGGTGGGTTGCTTTTTCTTCTTTGCAAAATTTTAGTGGGATTTCAACCAGACCAATACCATCATTGTTTTAGGCAGGGTGTGATTGGAGAGCCAGTATTAATTTAAATACTAAATCCATGGAATGATCTTCAGTTTCAGCCTATGCTGCTGGGTTTTTCCATTTTGTCTGTCTGCCTGCTGTGATGTGCTGGTTCTGTACAGACCAAACCAGTGTCCCACGCAGCTTTCAGAGCAGAAGCAGCTGCCAGCGTCGGTCCTTGGTCACTTTCCTGTGCAGCAGCTGCCTGTCGCAGCCACATCGTCACGCAGCCACATCGTCACGCAGCCATGTCACTTTCCTCTTCCTCTCCCTGCTCAGTTTCAGCAAGATGTGACTGTAGCACCAATGAAAGACTGGCCCCAAGTGCAGTATAATTAAAGTCCCATCAGCCAACTCTAATTTTCTGTGTACCATCTACAGTTCTTTTAGGGACCAGCTGATTGAGTATAACCTGAGCAAGGTAATCTAATAGTATTAACAACGCTGCAGCAATCCAATTAGGGCCTAAATGAGTTAGGTACTAAGTTTCACTCAGAATTTTGTATTTCTTTCATCTTGCTTCCCCAGCCTGTGTGTCATTTGCCATGCACGCTAGACATGATGAGAAAATTACTGTACCATTGATGCAGATTCTTTAAAAAGGGAAAACTGGGAGCAAATAATTTGACTAGAAAATACTGGTCTTTGAATCAGCTTGGGAATTAGTAGGATAAATAAACTAAAGAATTTTGAGTTGGCAGGCACCTCAGGATAAATGCTGTCCAAATTACACACATACCATTTGGTACATCTCTAGTTATTACCCTTTCCGTTTTCAAAGTAGTATATCAGATTTGGCAGAAGTGTTCCTTTTTCACAGTCAGAAATAACAGCAAAAAAAAGAAGTTATTAGCTCATAAGCAGAGATAAACAAACATAAAGGGCTAATCCTTTTCTCAAAACTTGGTTAAGGTCAACTCATGACTATGCCATGAAAAATAACTCAACTCAGAAAAGGAGTTTTCAGGAGAAAAATCAGAATTCCTGGATTTCCTTCGGGATATGCCATTGTCATCCAGCCTTGTTGTTCAGGGCTTAAACGCGCCCATTGTTGAGCATTATGCGGATGTTTGAAAAAAGCATTTGAACATTTGATTTTGCCTGCTTAAATAGTAAGCAGTTGCTTTGCCCTAATGTTGAGCTCTCTTTCACGTTCTTTGGTACTTCGGATTGTGGGTTTCTTGCCATCCTGCACCACGAAACCCTTCAGTCCCGACGCTGTGGGGTGGGCACTGCGCAAGTACTGAGCTACGGGTACGTGGGACGTTCTGGCAGAGTCAGTGGGCACGTGCTAAAATGTGTGTGCTGATGGCTGTGGCCTCTCATCTCACTGTGCCCTGGCTTTGATACACCTGACCATGTCCTTCGCCCCGCGTATCGTGTACTGCTGCGTTCGCGTCCTGCTCGGAAGTCCTCAAATGGAGAACAGCGTGGGAGTCGGCTAGACCATTTTAGCCTTCTCTGTTAGGAGTCATATAAAAGGTATCCGTGTCTATTATTTACTGTATACCTCATGACATTTCAGTTTCTTATTTAAATTCTAGCTGCGGACTCAATGATCTTAAAGGTCTTTTCCAGCCTGAACGATTCTATGATTCTGTGGGTATATTTCAAATGAGATTCATGCAAACATATCCAACCAACGTAAAAAGCAGAAGGAAGTAAAGACCTAAAATACCTTTGATTGAAGGGAACTTTGCTAATGCTCTTTCCACCAGAATAGCAAAATATCACAGTTTTTCTTCCGTAAGTATGTAACTGCGCCACCTCACTTTGAGGTCTTTCGTCTTTTCCCTTTTTGTTTTGCATTGCAGTCTGTATGTTGCGATCAGCCCACTCCTGTTGACATGCTGGTGTTGGGTGTGTGGGGGATGGTTGGGGACACAGCGAGTCTGGTGCTTCATCTCTCTCATAGCAGATGCTGAGGGTCAGGCAGACCCAGAGGCAGGTTAAGGGCCATGGTCGTTTGGTGACCTGTTGTTGGTGAGAAGGAGCAGGTTCCTCACTGCGGGCTGTTCTCGTTCGTCAGAAGTGCCAGGCTGCATTTTCAGATGTGTTTCACTGAAAATCGTGACGCTAAAGGACAAGCTAGCTTATGCCAAAAAGCATTAAATGCTTAAGAGAGGGGTGTCAAGGCTACTCTTTCCATAGGTCTGCTTTCATTGGCCCGGTTAGTAGCCAGCAAGTGGTAAATTGCTCCTTTAATTAAGCAGAGTTTTATCTCCTTATATATGACAAGAGAAACATTGGGAGTTGGCAGGAGGTTATGAGCAGTGAGATGAGTGGATTTTTTTTCAGACCGAAATCGCAGCTTATGGGTTCTGCCAGTGACGACACCTCTGAGCTCTGTCAAGTGGCACAACCGTCCTGGTCCCATTTGCTAAACCGTACAGCTTTGTAAAAAGGGCTTAATACTGTTTAACAGACAGCTTTACATAAATTCCTATGAATATATGTAGGCACATCTGCTCTGCATACCTCTGAGTTGAAATCCTAATTCCTGCTTGGAGTTTGTGCAGTCACTAATCAGGAGGAAACATACCCATGTCTCTTCAGGAACAGAATCTGTGTCAAGACTTCATTATTTCTGACCTACATCCTACAATTAATTTTTCTAAGAAATCTAAGAAATTTTCTGAGACTGTTAAAGAAGCAAAATGAACTCTGGCCATTAGTGTGCAGTGGGTATAGCTCGCGTCTCCTTCGTACTGTAAGTGCTGTATGAAATGAGCAGCCTAATGAGGCTGATGCGTGTGGAGTTCGATGGGGCTCTGTACCGAGGCTGACAGCGCATCTAGCACTGAGGGACATTCCTGGGATAAAATGTCACATAAGAGGAGAGTGGCAGGAGTTTTCTCAGCCTTGAGATTGCAGGTTTGCTGCGTCCTCCTGAGTAAAGAACATACATACTTTGTTTTCTGCACAAAATGGTTAACTTCATTTTGGGTTTTGTTCAGGGATTCTTGTTTGGCCCGTTAGTTAAATGATATATTTAAAGTAATATAAATATCAAATGATGACGGATGGTGATGCTCTCCTAGAATATTTAGCTCTGCAGATCGAACCAAAGAAAGTCTTGACTTAGCAGATTTGTCTCTAAAGGTGAGCGCAAACAGTACGTGCAAAAGGTGTTTCTACATAGCTCTTATTTTGAGTGCTGCATGTCTTTTATGCTTTATTGCTGCTGAGGCACAGTGCTTATCATCTCACTTGTATAATCAGCTTTCAGACATGGCTGTGAGTGAAGGCTATTGTGTTGCTTATTAGTAAAAATTCAGGTGCTTTCAGTTCTGTCTGTCACTGCCAATCTTAAATCATTGATCTTTCCTCTCTACAGATGTCTGGGAAGAATATTTTTGAAACATTTGCATAAAACGTCAAAAAAACCTACCTGTTTCTGAGATTCAATTTAGGAAAAAAAAAATTACAATTTTTCTACATGTGCAACAGCACTGGTTTGAATCAGGGATGGGCACAGGCCTTCATGGCAAGGAGCTGCCTTTGGTTATGGCCATTACCACCCATCGCCTTCAGGCCCAGCTAGAGGACGTTGAGGAATCACACCTTCCGTCTGCTCAGTAGGGAGTTCCTTTGGCCAGTGTCACTAGTGAGCATGGTCCTGGTTCAGGCGCTGCCAGAAATGCAGGAGTTCAGGCAGGAAAGAGCTGAAGCTTCCTGTGAGAGGGGTAAAGCACCTGATAGATGGATTTGCAGGACGTCTGGCACAGGCAGGCTTAGGCATTAGCAGACTACTTGTCCATACAGTGTGAATCACTAGCTGAACTAAAAAGAGGCTATTATTCTTCTTAATCTCTGTACCGCATGAGTTAGACTTTCCCCCAGAAAAAAAAGTTTTAACAGTGTTTAGCACTTTTTAGGGTAATTTCTCCTTCATAACTGTGTCTCTTGAGTAACCTGCTGGTGATTTCAAGGTGATCTGTACTCTAATTAAACACTGGTCCATCCTTCCGTATTGAAGGAAGCTCCAGCTGAAATCAGTGGGAATGTCACTTGATTAAGGCATCCTGGGCTGGTACCACAGTGAGCTGTCGTTTTCCCTGTATGAAGCTGAAACCTGATGTGTAAATATCCCGTTAACGCCTTGCAACAGATTTAGCCCTGCCCCCTCAACAATGGATGCCTTTAGAGCTCCTTTCAAAAAAAGAAAAAAAAAAATCGGATAACTTATGCTACACGGGTTTGTACTGTGCTTAGTTGTAGCAGTAACTCAAGGAAAGCACTTGGAAACCAAACTTTCCTCTAAAAATACCTGGGTTTGGTTGGGGGGGAGGGAAATAACTGCAACAGAATAAGTAGCGATAGACGAGGGCTGGTTTTATTAATTTTCAAATGATTACATGATACTCTGAAATTAAGCCTAGCATGCAAGAATGGCAATGTTGTTCCTTATGTGGGAGATGTTATTTTCTGCATGTAAAACATTAAGAGCACCATAAGCTTAGCCTATTTTGTGAAATACAGAAGACAACCAGTAGACTGGATTCTCTTTTGACCAGTTTGACAATGAGGTGTGTTGGCAATGAACCACTGGGTGCAAGACGAAGGGCAGCAGCAAAAAGCCCCAAACACTCTGTCACTCATCCTTGGCTCAGGACTGATGATAGATACTGTCATTCTAAGCCACTTACTTCAGAATGAAGAATTGTCTTAGATTACCTCTGCTTTCAGAAGATAGGTGAGAGCAAATTTATCAGTTTAGATAAGAAATGTGTATTAGAAATGCACGTTTGGAAGTGTATGCTCTTCATTAATTAAAAAAGATTACACAGAGGATGCAGGATGAATACTAAAGATGCATGGCCCATCCCCTTCCATTAGTGAGAAGACAACAGGAAGCCGTAGTTGGATATAAAAGTATTAAAATAATTAAATTTTAGTTTTATTGTGTGTCAACAGAAATATATGATAATAAGCATTTTTTCAAAAATTGTAGATTAAGCATTTTTCTCTACATCAGTATTGTGCTAAAAATGCCCTTGCTTTAATGTAGAACAAATAGCCTTTGGATCTCATTAAAGATGTTATTATAAGTGCTCAGTGCAACTTGCTTCTGGTGTCCTTAAAGCAGGTAAGATTGGTAGAAAATGATGACAAATATTAAATGAAAGAAACAATTAGATTAGGAAAGGAAAGAGAAAAATAAATGAGGTTTTTATGTAGGTTAAGAACTGCTTATTATGAGATCACCAAGAAGGAGTTACAGTGCAGGAACAGAAGCGATGAGTTTAGTTGAGGTTTAAATCACAATTCATTTAATGTGTTGAGTGAAACGTGATGTGGATGCTATGCAGATTATTATACCTGTACCCAAATACCAGCTGTCCTTTACTCTAGGTGACAAGAACCAGTAGCAGGGGGATTCTTTCCTGATACAGCCCCACGTTCGGTGTGAGCAGAGCAGAGCAGGGGGGGACCCTTTCCCCAAGGCACCCACAGGTATTAAAGGTGTTAAAGTGAAGTTAACAGAGAAAGATGCAAACAGGTGACTGGCCTCCGGTATAGCAGTGTAAGCCTCCACCCAGTGAAACACTGGTGCACCAGCCCATCAGGCACTGGGGGTGCAGACCCCGTCTCCCAGCACGGTGCAGGGTGCCAGGCATCTCCCCTGTGCAGCAGCCCCTTCCTCACACGGGAGCAAACGTGGGAGCTGGTCCCACGTCTCCCAAAAGCTTTCAGGAAAGTTATTTTCCACACATATTCATAAAGCGCTTTGCACCGTGGGATCCCTGCCCACACTGGGGCTTTCCAGGAGCTGTCACAACATTAATGAGAGGAAGAAATTTGGAGCTGTGTGGTTCCTGGGTAAAAGTGATCCTGGGGGCATTTTGCTCATTAATAGGTATCTGAATCAGCAGGTGTGAAGCTGAGGGCCTGGCATTATGGGAGTGTTGTCATGATTGCTTGACAACGTTTCTGATTTGTGCTGACAATAAAAAATTGCAAGTTTTTTGACTGGAAGACTTTGAGAAGTGATGAGTTTCCATCGCCTTCAATTACAAAGTTATGGTTTGCTTGTCCTGTCCGTGTTGATGGGCAGGACGCTGTCCATCCCCACAGCAGTTACATTACGGCAGAAACAAGAAGGGCAGCAGCAGGAGAAACTACACCAAAAAAATGTATAAGGACTTGTAACTTCTGTTTATGAAGAAGATAGTTTGGAGGGATTTAAAATAATTAATGCAGCAGAGCAGGGAAACCTAGAAGATTTTGCTTTTCCTCTGAAGTAGGTTTCTTTTGAAGTGTCCCAAGACACCTAAACCCCCTCGCTAGCACAAACCATGTCATCCCTGGCGTCGGGAGGAGGGCAGCGCTGGGCTGATGCTCCATCTGGCTGGTGAAGTGTTCCTGTGGAACAGCGCTGGAAGTAGGGAGGAAAAAGAGCTGTCACGAGGCAGGGATGAGCTGCAGAGCTCAGGACCAGGTTTCAGATCTATGCAGGGGGAGCAGGGGTGCACAGCAGCCCCGGCCCAGTAGAGATGCTCTTACTGCAGTGGGGGGTTGGGTTTGGACACCGTTACCCCTTGGGTTCGGGGGCTGCTGGTTAACGTGTCCTATTTCTGCCCTGCACAGGTTTCAAAAGCTGCTTTGAAGTAGCTGGATTTTTACTTTGATTTGAAACAAGGGAACAGAAGGAAAATGAAGAGGCAGGAGTGAGCTCAGGCTTTACCACATTTTGAGGCGCTGGGGTGTAACTGGACTCAAACCTGTGAGGAGGGCACCCAGGTTTAGAGGACGGCTCCCAAGGCAGGGGTGCGAGGGCAAGCAGAGCTGGGATCAGCATCGGTCCCCGCGGGAAGGGGGAAGGATGCAGTGGCTTTGCAGAGCTGGTACACTGCTGCAGCAAAAATAATCATGCTGCTTAAACAGAGTTTTTGTAGTTTCTGGGGATTTTTTTGCACTATCCTGAAAAGGCATTGAGCCTGCATGGCCCAGAATGCAGTGATTTGTTCATCACAAGCAAAAACTATCAGGGTTTTTTTGCCTGCATCACCTTGCAGGCTCCACGCTTTTCTTAAGGCTTTTCATCAACCCCCTATAGGCAGTGAAATTAAAATAAGTTACAGTATGAGGTGAAACACCTTATTTGCAGTGTCTGGGCAAATCATTGGAGTAGCTTTGCATCCTTCTCTGGTAGTCTGGCTTATCGTTGCCGTTATCTTTTGAAGGGATTTTAGCTGATATTTTGCAGAAGCTCTGTTGACTATCTGTTATTGACATATTCTTAGCTTAAAACCATTATCATGTTAAAGCCCTGGATTTAGAAACTAATTACAAGACATTAATAGCTAAGCCCTAAGAGCTAAGTCATGCAAATATTGCTATCTGTAAAGTTGAATATACAAAAAATGTTTGAACTGCTGACTTAGTAACTGGAGTCTAAAAGCAATCTGTAAGGTGGCAATAAATCTGAGCACAATCCTCCGCAATTGTTTTCTAATGTGTCCATGAAATTAATGGCACAGTTGTTATGAAAGTCGTATCGGGGAATATGGCTATTTTTTCCCTGAGTAGGTTAATTATCACTAATGTAATTATTTTTCTACTGATTTCTATTTTAATCAAACTTTACGTGAAACAATTTTGTTCAGAACAAATAGCTTATTATAGGCATGTTTGTGGTGGTGAGAAAAAAGGCAGCAATGTTTAAATTATACACATATATTGAGTTACTTTATTCATTAAAATGAACAATTATGTTAGGCCGTATGAGACAGACTAAGCATTTCTTGTTAATGTTTGTTCTGTAGTGAACATAATGAGAATTTATGTTGGAAATGGATCCCATCCCTTTAGCTTGGAGGCACTTGTGAACTGGGCGATAGATACGTGGGAGTTAGGAGAGCTTGGGGATAGGAGGAGTTAGAATGAGCCCTACACCAGGAGGGATGCTGCACTGCCCTGTGGTTGTGGGGAAGGCACTGGAGCTGGGAGAGAGCTTTCTCTGCTCTTTTCTTTTGGGGTGTGTTTGTTTGTTCAGTTTTTGGTGTTTGTCCTCTGTACTGTGGTGGCAGGGCAAAACAAAGTGTACCACTGTAACGTAGTGGCTCTAGCAGATCCAAGTGCTGTGGAGCAGGGCCAACTTTAAAGTTCTTTACTCATCAGTTGTTTTGAAAATCCTGCAATGAACCTGTTGTGGTTTGGGATTTTTTTCCCCATTTATCAGATCAATTTGTCAGTGCATGAACTATAACATTATACTGTTGAAGGTGTGCCACTTAATATGGTAAGTGGATGATGGGTAGATATGTGACTTTTCAAGACATCAGACATGTGTCTACAGTATCTAGTGCAGTCTAGGTTTGGCATGCTTCCCAAACCTGGCAGAATTGCGATGGAAGAGTTTGTTGTGTCCCTCGTACTGACTTGGTCAAGCGTTAAGTTTAAGATGTGAAATTGCTGGGTCGCTGTCACACGCGAGAGCTTGGGCAGGACGCACAGTGGGCTGCGCCGCGGCCGTGGCCCATGGGCACATCAAGCAAGAAGCCACCAGAGCAGGGTGGTGATTCCTGCCCCTGCATGACATGCTCTGCTGTTGTTTTTGTTGAAGTTCCTCTTACAGTAGTTGTGGGCAAAAGTTATCCTTGCTGTTTTATCAGGATTTTATGGTCCTGATCCTGAAACTCTGAACTGAGAAAAATCTTTTTAAGTAAGCAGTTTCTAGTTCATAGCGACTAAAAATATTGGGAGAAAGTCATTGAATATAAGCAGGTTTAGGTTTAAGTAAATGCAAGAAATGGCTGAATGTAACAATTTCTTGCCACAATAGAATCTTTTTTTTTAGATCCATGTTTTCAAAAGCTAAACTGCAGTAAAAGATGGGAGGAGGAAAGGGGGACAGGAAAAAAAATATATCAGGCACAATTTCTCGGTCATAAAGCAGCCAAATACACAGATAAACAGTTTATTGCTTTTGTTTGCATTTCTGAAAGGAGTTATGAAACAATAATTTATTTCAAAGACAATTTATTTTTTCAAAAATACTCTTTTCTGAGTGGGGAAAGCATCTCTAGTTTGACTCATGTTCTAACCTGCCAGCGCCGGGCTTTGGTGCTGGTGCCTTATCTGACGGGCAGTTTTCATCATTCATTTTCTCACCAGAAGCAGCAGAACGCTGCAAATCTTTCTGAGGCCAGTGATACAGAGTTATCCTGGTGTTGTCTCAGGAGACCAGAAAAAGGACTTTCCATAATTTTGCCTGATCTTCTGTTTATCTTTTTACACACAGTATCTGCACGGAATAAAGTACCTTTAGGCTGCCCCAGCTACCCAGCAATGCCACAGAATATGTTAGAGAATATGGAAATTCATGTAGGCATAAGGGATGGAATATGATAACACATTAATAATGCTGTGGTTCTGTGAGTTATTAGTATGCAGAAGATTGGTGAAAATCCTTTTATCACTGCAGACTGGATCAAAATCCATGAAGTGTAGGATGCCTTTCTCACTTCCTATCAATGCATGCTGTAAAAAGGGCATCAAGTAACATCTGTGTTTAATAGTTACGATGGAAAATGAAGGCTCCTGACTGGATTGATGGGTCTTACTTTCTAGCTGTACAAACCCAGGTAAGTTATAGTTACCCTGTCTCAGTCTGCCTTTAAAAAGGACGAGATACAAATCGGTGATGGAGAAGAGGCAAGCTGCAGTCAGTTGGTTTCTTAAGGAATTGTCATGAAATTTTCACATCTGTCTTACGCGTCAGAAAATCCAAACCCTGGTTCTCGTTGCTCACTACCTCTTTGGTTCCCTTTTTGGCTAATGTTATTTGGCATGCCTCTGCAGTAAGTTACGTGGACACGTGTCAGCTTACTCCAGCTCTCTTGTGAGGCATGCACACAAGTTGGGAGTTCAATTCTAGGTTTCTAAACGGCTTGCTAGCCTTCAGCTGGAGCAGTGATGGAGCTGGGCATAGGAATGGATTTCCTAGCTCCTGGTGCACACTTTTCCAGTAAGACCAAACTACCATTTACTGCTGCAATTAAACGAGTCTTCGTATTCTCCTGTACCATCAGTATTCCTTCAGCTTCTGTAAGCTACATGCCTTCAGCTCAGCGCAGTATGAAAGAAGAGTTCATGGATCTTTTTTTCTTTTCTTCAGAATAAGTTGTGAATATTGAAGGTTAATGAAGTTTCTCAAGCGGTGGCAGACCTCTCAGGGATTATTTTTATAACAATCACAGCAGAGGCTCTTGGTAGTATAATATTTGAGCAGTGTGTGACTGAAGGGTTGTGGGCTTTTTTGCAAATACATGAAATGAAGATGATACAGGATCTCTTTCGAATTGCATTAGGAAAGTGACACTTAATCCTTCAATTTAAGACTTGCAAACCCCAGACTTCCTGTATACAATAATAATCAAGGCAGCTGATAAAAAAAAATTAATCTTACAATTTTTTACGTGTAGGGAAAATAGTGGAACTTGTAAGCATTTAGGTTACCTAAAAGAAAAAAACAGAAATTTTGTTTTAAATAAAACTTGCTCGCATCTGTCCCAGGAGATCAGGCTTTATATTTGGAAAAGCTATGTACACACCCACACAGAACAGTTATTGGAGCCACTGAAGTGTCGCTGGGCAGCTGAGTTGGTAATCGGTGCAATGAATTGGCACTGGGAATGTCAAGACCTTTCCAGTGGTTCCAGGCCGGATTAGTTTAGGGGGGCTCCAACGCTAAACCTCCCTCATTCTTGGAAACTGGTTAGTGGCTTTAGTCTGGAATATTTTCAAATTATTTGTGAGTCTTAATTTTCTGCAGTACTTGGGAGCCCTTGTAACATACTTTGGACTCATACTCAACGTTCTTGAGACTGCAGAACAAGTGAGGCTTTCCGTTTATTTAGTATGACCATTCATAATTTGTATTCCCAGAAGCATGCATGGTATTTTGAAAGCGGAATGTGACTTTGAAATGAATTATTATCTAATTATTGCATTTTTCATTGATAACTATTTCCTTTGTCCTTCATATTTCTTACATGGCTCATATTGCAGCTCTTGCCATGTTCTCACTGATCTCACACCCTATGGAAGACACACTTCCACCTCATTAAAAATATTAACCTGCTCAGTAAAGTTCCAAGAAGTATCTTGGAATCTTGTAGTATCTCCTGTTCTGGTCTTGGTAAGAAGCCTTGGCTCTAGGCGCAGGGGAAGCAGTTGTGTGACTGTAGCTCCTGCCCTCCCTCAGGCCATCGCAGTGTTCTTACTAACTTTCATGAACAAGGAAGAGGTTTAAACTCTGCTGTGTTATGTGATGTTGTGTGTCATTCCACCAGCATTAGCTACTAATAAAACTGAAAAGTTACGGCAGTGAATACAGTCGTGCATTAGAGTCCCATGCAAAGACACTAGCGTGTGTGGTTCATGGTGCTTTTCCAGGAGTCTACCACGTCTAAAGCTTATCCATTTGAGTTTTGTCTGCTGCAGGTTCCCCCGTGGTCCTCCCCTCTTCCATTCCCACCCCAGCTTGTCTGACAGCAACATCTAAATCATCAGCCTCTTTCTATTCCACTTGTCTTGCAGATCGATGGAATGCAGTGGGGCAGAGGAGTGCGTGAAGTCCCCCCCTCGGTCTGCAGCCTGCCCTGCAAGCCAGGAGAGAGGAAGAAGATGGTGAAGGGGATGCCGTGCTGCTGGCACTGCGAGCTCTGTGACGGCTATCAGTACCAGGCCGACGAGGTGACTTGTCTGCTCTGCTCGTACAACGAGCGGCCCAACGAGAACCGAACGGGGTGCCGTTCAATACCCATCGTCAAGCTGGAGTGGCACTCACCCTGGGCTGTGATACCCGTCTTCTTGGCTATGCTGGGAATTATTGCCACCATTTTTGTCATGGCGACGTTCATCAGATATAATGACACTCCCATTGTCCGGGCTTCTGGGAGGGAACTCAGCTACGTCCTGTTAACAGGGATATTTCTGTGCTACATCATCACGTTTCTGATGATCGCCAAACCAAACGTTGCCGTGTGCTCCTTCCGGCGTATCTTCTTGGGCTTGGGGATGTGCATCAGCTACGCAGCCCTGCTAACTAAAACAAACCGCATCTACCGCATATTTGAACAGGGCAAAAAGTCAGTGACTGCACCGAGGCTGATAAGCCCCACGTCGCAGCTGGCGATCACGTCGAGTTTGATATCTGTTCAGCTTCTAGGTGTCTTTATTTGGTTTGCAGTTGACCCACCCAACATCATCATAGATTATGATGAGCAGAAAACTATGAACCCTGATCAAGCCAGAGGAGTTCTCAAATGTGACATTACAGATCTACAAATCATTTGTTCCTTGGGTTATAGCATTCTTCTAATGGTTACATGTACTGTGTATGCCATCAAGACTCGGGGTGTCCCAGAGAATTTTAATGAAGCTAAACCCATTGGATTCACTATGTACACTACCTGTATAGTATGGCTTGCCTTCATTCCAATATTTTTTGGCACTGCCCAGTCAGCCGAAAAGGTAGGTGAAAATGAACAAAATGTGCATCTGTTGTATCAGGATTCATTGCAGTTATAAACTACGTACTGATGTTCAGCTTTACATAGATTTTAAAATGAGCTATCCAGTTAGCTCGTTACCGAGACATGAGCAATATACAGCACTATTTTCCTTCTCCATTTAGCTGGTGGGCTATTCATTTGATAAACTGGCAAATGATCAATAGCAATCACATTAGCCATTAGTTTTATTGTTGCATCCATTTCATTTGTGTCTTTTCAGTAGGATAAGTGGGAATTAGCTGTCATATTGTCCAGAAAGAGGCATCTCTTAACTAAATCATTTTGAATACAAGATGTAAGCAAAAAGCTGTCGAAAAAATAGTTGAATAGACTCCTGTGCTTCTGGAGCTCAGCACTGAGGGCAGTGTGTTAAGTCTGTTGAGTTGTCTGCTTCACAGACAGCAGCTTCAGGGCACATTCGCACCACAGGGTAAACGGCCTGTCCTGGGACTAGACTAGCACTGCATTCTGCACGGGTTATTTTTTAACTAGCCCAGGTAAACTGACCCTACAGCTCATGGCAAGGGTTTTGCCAGAGTCCTGGAGTGAATGCCAGGTTGCTTTTCTTCACAGGCAATATCTACTTAAGCCCACAGAGTTCATTCTCCAAAAGCCAGCCCAAAATGTTACACTTAGGCAACCTAAGAAAAAGCATCCAAACATTAGGACTTAACCCATTAGTTGGTTTGTTATGGGTATGAATTATTGCAAAGTGCTGTCAGACTCAGTTACAAGGTTCCTGTTGACTTTCAGAGGCTTCAGATGCCGCAGAGGAGCTTGTGATGTGTCTGTCGCAGGGCTCAAGTGCCCAGCGCTCCGCTCCTGTGCTTGCAGCTGCTCAGGCACTGGCAGCTTAGGGAAATACTCCCTGGCAATCAGAGCTGGCCTGCCTGGGAAGAGATGCAAAACTCAGTCAACTTTGAGCTTTGCTGCCAACAGAAATCAGGTTTAAAGTGTTCTTTGTAAATAGATCGAATCAGCTCTGCTGGGACCAGCAGATAGCTGGGATCCCAGCCCCGTGTGTCGCAGCGGATGCTGTGGTGGTTTAGGTACAGATGTTAACAGCCTCTCTCACCTCACACAAAGGAACAAGGAGAAATTCATTCCCTTCTTCTCATTACATTTATTGGTGGGGATGGTGGCCATGGAGAAAGCAGGCTAACAGCCAGAGGACAATAAGGTTAATTTTCCAAAACGTCAGAACATCTGTTGGCAAGAAAAGTCCTTTTCAGATTTGCACTTTTTAAAAAAGGGAGAACCTTGGTGTGTGTTTTGAGTAAACGGTATTCAAGAGGTTTTATTACAATATTATTACAATGCATAGGGCTGAATCAAACTGTGAGTGACTGAGCATTGCAACTTCAGTTACCTCCTGGGTCTGGGGTCCCTTCTGCACGTTCCTGTTGCTGCCCAGGTAGCTCCAGCTAATGCTTGGTGATGGAGAACGGCTTTTACCTCGCTCTGAATCTTATTTGGAGATAGCTGTAATTTCGGAGTGATTTGGCAAATACCTGCAAGCCTAGTCTTTAGGAAGAAATGAAAATATCAGGCTGTCCTGAGCTACTGTCAGATTGTTTCACCCTCCCCAGCCCTGACCCCATCCCCTTCCCCAGCCTGGAGGAAACTGCTGCCATGTCCCCTTACATGTGGTATTCCCTGGCTAAATCCGGGCATCATTGACCTCACCTCAGATGCTGTCCTGCAGATTTTGCATGGATTTAGTTGTGTACTGCCAGTTATCCCCACTTACTGAACCCAAGCTTTCCTGTGCAGGAAAGAGCATTGGTTTCTTGCTCCTGTTTTTTCACCTCCGTCTTCATTTAAAGTTTGTTCTTGGGCAGGCTCACTGCTGTGGATAAAATTATTGTATCTTTTAAATGAGCGAGCAGATTTCAGATCCCAGCTAACACATCTCATTTTGTGCCAGGGGTATAATTTCCCAATTTGCAGTTGTCAGACTTTTGGGTTACTGAGGTACAACTGCAGGAAGACGGTGGTGTCATTCATGCGGGTCTGTGCTTTGGCTACAAGTCTCTTCCATAGGACGGTGCCTGCACCAGAGCTTCGGTCTTTGCAATTCAGGACGGTGGTTTACAGAGATTTGCGATTGTTTTGGCCTCAGCTGGCCAGTGGAAGAGTAGCTCGCCCAGGAGGAAGCAGAGGTTACAGGGGTTTTCACATATCACCTCACTTCTGCAACAGGCTTCACAGGCAGCCATTGCATCCCTAAAGGGAATTAATTTTGACTGGAAAGGAGGTCTGCCAAGTCATACAAATGCTTCAAACGCCTCTGCTCTCCCTGTCGAGGGAGAGATAAGAAACAGCGTAAGCGGCTTTAAACACAGTTGGGCCCGTTTTTAACTCTGGTCTGATGCAGGGAGTACAGCGTGGCTTTTGTGCTCCCTGCCTGGGAACGCTTCAGGCCTGCAGGTGACCGAGATGAAGTGCTTTAAATTGCTGTCTGCAAAGATTTAACCAGCTGATAGAAAGACCCAAAGAATTTCAAAGGCTGCTGCCAGCATTCAGAACCATTTAGTGGCAAAAGCTTTAGGTTTCCTTGCAGTCGCAGAGCTGAATTACCCTGCCCTTGTTAGAGAGCACACCATCCGTGTACAAGTTCATGTCGGACAGCAAGAGAGCCGATGATTAACTCGATTTCACACAGAGCACGGGAGAGGGCACTGGGCAAAGGAAGCAGCCCTTCGCCGTGCTCTGCTCCAGCCCTGCGCTGCTGTGCAGAGCCGGTGGCACTTGGCTTGGGGCAGCCGCGGGGGGGGCGCTGGGGACAAGGGACTTCAGTAACTGCTGCGTGCCACAGCCCAAGCTCCTGGCTTGCTGCTGGGGCTTATTGCAGTTCCATGGACTGAAAGCTGCTATGTTTTGTCCAGCAAACCACCCAGTGTGATCGTACCTGTGCAGTGGCGTGCGTACATGAACGCCCGTAGGTGCGGCCCCGACAGAGCCCCCCAGCTCGCCCAGCCTGCGGCGCCGGCTGCAGCACGTCCGTGCAGTGACTAGCCTGCATGCTGGCCCTGCGGCTGCTGCTGGGGCTTCAACCCCTCTCTGCTCTGCACAGAGACCAAGCTGCAGTAGCTTTGCTGCTTTGCTTTCTTTTCTCTTTATTTATTTATTTATTTATTTCTGTTTTCTTGAGTAGGGGTGAGGGGATTGTACTTTTTTTGTGATTGCTAGTGATTTCCTGTCAGATATTTTCTCTGGAAAATATTGTGCTTAAGCTTAGCCACACAGATCTTTGCTGAAATGGAAATTGCACCTGCTGAAAATCTCATGCAACACAATCTTTTAAACTGAGAAATGGTGTTATATATAATGTTGTGATTTTCATTGTATGGATTTATTTTATCAATAAATACAAGCATAATGTTGTTTGGTAGAAAGCATATTGAAAATACCTACCTTGTTCAAAGTACAAAATAACAACGACAAAAAAGTACTAGAAGTATGCTGCAAGTAATTCATAGAAGGCGAATAATTCAGGCAGTAGCATTTGCAGCAGGTGGAAAGGAGGCTGTATGGTTTGAGAAAAGCCAGATATCAGAGTTTGTGCTACAGGATGGAGATAAAACATCAGGTGTAGGGGAGCTGGCACGTGGGAAAAGCAGATTTTGGACCTTTTTACAGTTTGCATTTACTCAGCTGGTTTGTCTGCTACGTAAAAATCCAGAAAGCACATGGTCAGTTACGCTGTAAAGGCTCAGTCTTGTGACACAGCGTGTCATGTCCTAGCGGATGCGTGACATGGCTGTCCTTACCATGTTTCACTGTTCTCTGAGTTTCTTCACCTTTGACGCAATGGTCACATAGCTGTTGCTTCGTGCCTGGGAATCACTGCTATTGTCAAGGTTTCGGGGGTTGTGGTTCAGGGTGGGGTATTTTTTGTGTTTTCCCATAACTATTAGCATATTTTCTAAAATGCTGGTGCAACCTTTGAGGACCAGGACACGGTACTGGGGACTGGATTCATGCCATGTCTTTGAACCTTCCTTTAGTATGTATTTTGTAGAAAGCCACTAAATATAGAGAGGAGTCCCTACATGGGTGAGGGGGTCACTTACTGTTCAACTCTGAGCAGCTCCTAATGATCAAAACCATCGTCAGCTGCAGGGTCAATGGTTTTTGGGGGTTGAGGACCGGGGACGGTGTCCATCACTGCCTGCTGCCCAGCTCCTGCCCTGGTGTGGCTCAGCTTGTTAACCTGAACATTTGAAGAGGGAGTGTAGGGATGCAATGCTATTTTTTCGCTCCTGGTGTAATTGTTTTTGACAACAAAACTATTTTATATTCTCAACAGATGAGTGGGTATCTTATCAGAACCAAAGTGGCCTCAAAGAGCTGTTAAACCAATTATAGGAGTCATAGCTCCACGGCAGAGTCAATACAAAGTGGCACTTGAAAAGAGCACGGATTGCTCTGTAAGGTCAGGCAAAGCACGGCTAAATCAATAAGCCAAATTGAGTCAAAATTTAAAAGTACAAAAGGGAGTGGATGGAAGGGGATGCAGGTGGTGTGGGAATGCATCCTGTGGGAAGCTGCACCACGCAGCCCTGCACCAGGGACGCATTAGTCCTTGCAGCCTCTTGGCTGATTGTTCATCCACTTTGATTATCGGTTTCTGATTTATATTTCGTTTTGAGGCAGGGCACTGCAGTAGGATTGCCGAGGCTGCTCAAGGCCAGGGGGTTGGGGCCAAGTCCCTGTGCCCCATCCCTACGTGTGGCATGGGGTTCTCTGCCGTGCTGCACCTCACAAGGTGCCTGGGGACCCCAGGCTCGTGCTGCAGCCACAGGATACTGCTACTGCGGCTGTGGGGATGCCCTGTTCGCTCCTTCCACGGGAAGGCTGTTCCCTGGCAGCGCACTTCTGCTTGAGCCATGTTTCGGGAGATGCGTTTGAGATTAACCTGGTTTCACGAAGTCAGGTGTTTTCATTTCTTGTCCTTTTTTATTATTTTTATTGTTTTACAGATACTGTGAAGACAGACAGCATGGCAGAGCACATGATATGCTCTAACACATCTCGGAAACAATACTACATAGGTGGCAGTAATAGTTTGCTTTTTTATTATTAGTCTCTCTTGTAATATACATTATTTAAAACTTACCCCGTTGCAGATTTCTGGAGGCAATACTTCCATGGTAAAAACAAAGCAAAGGCGGGGAAAAGCATCTGCAGTTAAATCAATGTGATATGTAGAGTTCTTAAAATATTGGTTTGCTTCTTCTGGAGATAGAAGTCAATTTATTCTTAGGAAAAACAATGCTTTTCGACACTTCTTATTACCATTTTTTAAACCTTTGTCATGTAAGGTAGTTTTATTTATGCTTAAGTGAATATTTAACGATGGCTGAGACAGGTGGGTAGCAGCACGCCTCCCAGCCCCGTGCCTGGCACCTGCAGTCAGTGCCTTCAGCAGAAATATGGACAGAGACTCACCCCCCTCCTCCGGAGCCACCTTGAAGCACCTGGCGGCGAGGCTGGCTGTCCGGCAGCGCAGCCCCAGTGTCCCTGCTCCCTGGCACATGGTGGCAAGTGGCAAAGCAGCAGCAGAGCCACTTCCCAGCCTGGCAGCAAAGCGTGAAGATGCAGTAGCCTTCTCAGATGTGCTTCATCCCTCTCCTGCTGGTTAGCAGGAGAATCTCCTAGGAAGGTAGCTGAGGTAAAAAGCACATACCAAATTTGAAGTTTGAATTTTGGATGTAATCTAAAAAAATTGTACAGGAAAGATGCGACAGGAGTCTATGAAAATGTTGGCTTTGGACGTATTGATGGAGGTGTATGGAGATTAACGGAGCTGGAGGAGTTGCCTGCAGGTTTGTGTTAAATAGCCTTGGTTAGGGCGGGGGTTGTTCTTGCCACTGTGTTCTCCCTTTCTTCTAACAATGTTTAGCTCCAATTACGAAGGGCTATGAGATCACAAGCTATTTTCTACTCCTAAGGTTATTCAGTACTACCACACACACATATATATATATATATATATATGCACACACTGTTGCTGAAATTAGATTTCCTGAATCCCTAGAAAGTAATACTGAAAAATTAGGTCCTTTTAATGGCAAACCTGAACATCAATGTGCCCTGTGTAGCAGGCACACACCAGAATCCACTTGGGTACTCGGCTTGCCCAAAACCTAGCGCTGCTTTGCATTACTGTACAAGCAGGTTTTACTCAGACTTATTAGTATGTGCAGATGTATGGCTTCCTGGGAGCTTGCTTTTCAGATTTCGAAGGAGGAGTGCAATCTGGAAACTTGCCAGAGCTATAACCAGTAGATTAAAAGAAATCATTGTCTCTGCAGGTTTGAAGTCCGTATCTGTACTCTTTAACTATGTACAGATACAGTTGTGTATGTTGAATATTCCCCTTAGATCTTATTTTCTCAAATTATGCCACTGAACTAATATAGAGGGATATGTCATCATTATATTTTTATGTTTCACAGAGATTTTATTGCCTTGTAGCTGTGATTACTATTATTTAGTAATTGCTAAGATTAAAATAATACATTTCTGGATGTGCTTACAAGCTAGTAATAACTGTCAACATGCTCCTGAATATATTCTCAAAATAGGTGGTTTTATTATTATTATTATTTTCAGGAGTTTTTTCAAGTTAAAAAAGTTATGATCACGACTCTAAGGGAATGATGATGGTTTCTCAGCCAGTGTTGTCTTCCTGGTTGGGCACTTTATTCACACTGGAATTAAGAGAAACAGGGAAAACTTGCCCATACAGTCATCATCTTCCATCAGCTTATTTTTGCATCCAGATTGCACGAACCTCTGGTTGTAGGTTGGTTTGGTTTTATTTTTTACTGAATACAACCACTATGAAATTTTGAAGTCCTTAATCCCATCTACTCTTCCACTTTCCTTCTTGTTTCTCTGTATTTTTAATGCTCATTTTATTCACATCAATAAGCAGGGTAAGTCAGGTGTATTTGGCAGCAACATTTTAACTTATTGTGTCGAATGATACATAAATACTATAATTTGAAGGCACATGCAAAGTGGATTCTTATTCAGATTAAATAATGTCACATTAACACGGTAGCACTTCAGTATATGTTCTATTTTTTGGTGAAACTAATTTACCCTTCAATTCTCTGTAACACAAATACCGATTAACCAGGTAGGACACACATTTATTTTCTCCCCTGGGAAGGCTTGAGATGACAGTTGCTATAGCAACTCTACATATGTGGATTTTGGAGTTATAAGGATTTTAATACAACATTCGTTGGAGTTTTATACTGTTGGATGGTGGAGCAAATCAGGCTTTGAGGCTCGCAGGGCATGTAACTACCATAGTTTGGGCTCATACAAGGATGGCTGTGAATTGTGACTTTCGTTTAAAGAAGTATTCTGGTAATAGTACCTGCATAAAACTCATTAACCACAAATACTATTTTCTGTCATTGATAAATACTATTTTCTGTCATTGAAACGCTTTCAGTTTGCCTATCACTTCATTATCTTAGGGATGCTCAGATGCTGAGGTTTCTTGATTTTATCCAGCCTCAAGGCTGTATCCCTGAGAAAACCATGGAATATAAGGATCTGACATTGGAGTTGTCCTGAGAGAAGCCTGAACTGAAAAAACTGAAAAGCAGCTTCCTAAAATTCCAGTTTAGTCCCTCCAGGCTGAAGCTGTGAGGGCTGGAGGTCTTCCAAGAACAGTATGCAATGAAGTCCACTTCTGTGGACTTTGCACTGAGCTATTCACAGTGGGTACATAGTGTTTCATTTTAACTGAGGGGAAAATTAAGTGTTCTTTGAAATGGAGAGATGAAATAATCAGTGGATTATTTTTTTGTGTGTGTGATAGTCTTTATTGCAAAAATCTTGGTGGCCTATATTTTTATCAGGGTAGAAGAGCAATAAAAAACCTTGTGAATACCTTTGAGTGTCTATAGAGTTTCCAAGTTAATTTCTGTAGAACTAATAGAAAATCTTAAACATAACTTCTTGGTAAATTTCTCAGTAAGATTTATTTTATTACCTTCTGCATTCATTTTGTCTTCCAAATGGAAATGGATAGTCAAAACCAGTCAAAAAATAGCACAAAAAGCATGTAATGTGTCACTGCTACTAATGATTTAACCCTAAAATAAACCCCCACTATTTACATACGTGTTGTTGAAGCAGCAAGTGCTACAGGAGTGTTGTGTTCTGGATTTGTCGATCTTTTGCCACACGCTTGTTTCTCTCTCCGTGGTGCTTTGGTGGGAGGTTTCTTCCCTAAACAGACAGACACTCACAGCCCTACCCCTTATGAATAGAGCTGGCTGACAGCCCTTGGCAGCTGCTTCTAGGAACTTGTACAGGAGAGCACAGCTCAGGAAAACCATAGTATTGCTGACCGGGTCACTGCACAGTGTTTGCTAACTGCCGCAGGAAGCAGATGGGGAATACCTGCCCCATCTCCCTCTGTTTAGTAGGCTGCTGTAAAAATAAATAAATAAATAAATAAGTAAATAAATAAACAGGGGGAGGAGGAAAGAAAGAAAAGAGAAAAAAAAAAAAAAAAAAAGCAGAAGTGAAGCAGAATTACAGTGGCCTAAATTTGTGTACCCAGGATTTCTGAATATACCATACCCTAACGCTCAGTATGGTGGAGAGAAGTGTGGTTCCTTGTCCCTTCTATTTGACATGATGGGAAATGGCTTAGGGCTCAGGAGGAGAAAGCCAAATTAAAGCTTAGATAGAAAAAGTTGTTAGACTAGTTGATGCCAAGAAGGATGGGAGATTGATGCTGCTGGTGCCCTGCTCTCCCTCTGCGGCTGAGGTGGGGGATGATTGAGTGTTCACTGCTTGGGCTGGTGATCCGGAGGCTGCTGTGACATGATGTTGTGCCTGCTCCCATGGAGGACGAGCGTGACTCTCATTAGCAGGAGACGGGTCAGGTGAAGGCTGTTCAGCACCAAGTTTCATGAGAGCAGATGCGTGTTGGAAGATAGATTGACTTCTGTGTGGCAGTTGTATTTTTAAGAAAACTTGAAGCTGTTTTACTTTGTGGCTCTGCAGGATGTGCCTGAGGCAGCATGTCTAGAGCAGACAGGCTGTTTTGTAATTTCATTGCCTTGTCTCAAGCTTTAAGTGTACATTCCTGCTTGCCATGGGAGAGTTGTGCATGGAGAGTGAAGAGCGCGGGTTTGTCCTTCGGCAGAGCTGCCCGTGCCCTGATGTGTCAGCCTGCATCCGTGCTGCAGGAGAACGTGGTGGTCCCCACAGGGCCCGGGGCCAGGGTCTACCTGCATCAGGGGGCAGATGGGGGACACCGTAACGCCTCAGCTGTGCAAATGCCGGATATGTTCCTGCAGAATAGCCAGCAGCTGTGCATTGCACTGAGTGCAACCCTTCTGCTGCAACTGGAAGCTGTCTTCCCTTCAGCATTCTCCCGCAGTTAGAGATGGGTGGAAAAGCACTGCACTGGGGAGGGGTCCCTCCTGGGCAGTGGGCTGGAGCTGCCGCACACGGGACTTGCTGCAAGCAGTGGGCTCGCTGTGGTCCCGGAGCACTGGCATCCATTAGAGATGGAGCATGGAGAGCCGCTCTGCTGCCGAGCTCAGCCTGGAAAACAATTGCTCTTTCTGCTGAGACTGCACCAACAATGCCATGAGGCGCTGCATGGGTGAGGCGGGGTAGCTGGGGTCTTTGGAGGAAGCAACAACAGCAACACAAAAAGGAGCAACTGGATAAGAAAGGGAACGTGGCTCCGGGACATCCAAATGCGATCTCATTTGCACTGGTGGAGCTGCATTTCTGTACCCCCGATTTGACACTCGGTGTTTCAAAAGCACTTTGAGTCACTTTTGTAAAGCATTAAATATTTCCTGAAGTTTTGTTACTCTTTGAAGTGAGACTAAAATGGTATATTAATATGCGTTGCCATGAAATTTCTTGTAATTGCATTTCTACACTGGGTAGAAAACAATGACTGGTGGGAAGATATCTCTGTATATTTAAATGTGTTTTAAAAGCTTTGATTTTCACTTATTTCTGGAACTATATAATGATTCTGGATTTTTATCCACCACTAATTTGTATAACGTTCAGCCAGGCAAAGATTGGAGTGTTTCAGAAATGAATACCATAATAACAGTAATAACAGTTCCTTGCATGCAGAAGAAAACTAAAGCATTTTACAGATGGATTTAGAAACTACGTGTTAGAAGCTTTGTGTCAGCTGCTATTTAGCAATTTTTGCAGTGCTCAGACATGTAGTTTAAGGCAGGCAGGTGTGTGTAATTCTGTATGTGTTCTCAGACTGTGCGCGTCACTGAGGAATGCTGAGTGCCCTCCAGGAGTGCATTAGCTGCATTATTAACAGCATCATCAAGTGGGGAAGACTGGGAAATGCAGACTGGGCAGGAAACAGTCACCCAGCGCTTGGCCAGGACGTGGGGGTTGACACCTGGGCTCTTCGAAGCAGCATCTTTACTGACTGGACAAATGAAGGCACGTTGGTCATAAATACGTTATCCCACAGTGCTGCATCCTATTCCCAAGTCAGGACTCATCTGGAAGAGGGATTTCTACCTGCTCTTGGTCCTGCCTGGGAGATGTCCCACCCAAGTTTCTGACTGTGTTCAGAACTTTCTAAGTTCAGCCAAGCCAACAAAAGGCTGTAGGACCATTAAAAGTGCAGGTCTCTGTTGTCTCTATTGTCAAGGCAGGTATTTAAAGCAAGGTAACAGCAAAAGTGCATACTCTGGGTGAAGTAAGAGATGATTAGAGTAATTAGATGCTCCTCAGAAGACCATAAATTAGTGCTGATTATGATTCTTGAAACAACAGAAGCATAAGGTACATCTAACATTGATCTGTTTTATCACATTTCCTGCATTGTAATGCTCCTTTAATGTTAATTTGTACTTTTGTAGTAAAATCTAATTGAAAACACTGAGCAGGCAGAGCCCAAGGCCACAATCGTGTTCCACATGATTACCTAAGGAGAAGGGTGTATGTTTCCAACGAAGGGATGCCCCCAACCGTTAGTCAGGTATAAGTGGTGCAGTCATTGTGTTCATGCTTATACGGTAATAGCCTTACAGGAATGTATAGGAAAACTAAAAGATAATTAACTATCAATTCATTTTGTGAAATTTTCAATTATTGAAGCAGGTATCTTCATAACGAAGTAATAATACTACATTTAAACTTGTATGTGGCTGTCTCATAACAGAGATGTATTCATTTAGGCAGAAATTACTTCAAGTTAGCAACCCCGCGGTAGTTCTGCAGTCACTGAGGGACTCTTTGAAGCCTGTGAGCATGCTGCTTTGATGTCTGATGTAGAAAGTGGGGAATCTCTTCGCTGTGATAATTCTAGCCTTTTCCATTCCCTTCAGTGTTGAGGAGGGAGAAAAAAAAATCGACTCAGAAGATGGAAAAAATAAATGGAACCCAGAAAGGAGCATGCGTTATAGAGAGGAAAATACCCCCACCCAAATCCGGAGTGTGTCACCCCATCCCCTCCTGCCTCAGTGACAGTGCCGGGGGACTCCGGACGCCCTGCTGCGATCTCCCTCTCGGGAGCGCTTACGCAGACCAGTAACTGAAGATGCCCTCCCCTTGAAGAGAAACCGCAGCTCTCTGCGAGCCTGTCGCGGCAGGTCGTGCTGCTGCAGGTACCATCTTGGGGGGAGGAAGGGGATGTTCTGGAGCAAACCCATAAATCAGTCATTATTCACTGGCATTTGGGGAGAGCTGTCCTTCTGTGCCTAGAGCAGCCGAGCTCCTGCACCGTGGCAGCACCGGCTCCTCCTCAGCCTTCTGGATTTCAGTTCTGTACATTAACTAAGAGCCATGAGCTATGGGCAATCTGGCATCACCTGGGAGAGCAGCCACAGGAATATTTTTGGTGCCTTTTCACATGGCCTGTTGTGAGCCACAGAGGGGGCAGAGGCGGTTGCCCATAGGTCCCCGGCACAGCGCCCCAGCGCAGCTTTGCTGGGTGCAGAGCTGTGGCTGTCCTTGGAGCACCCACCAGTGTGCAGCGTGTTTCAGAAAGATGTCAGGGCGAAGCATGGAAGAAGGGTATCTTTTTTCCCTGTGATTCTAGTGCAGACTTAACTGCCTCTGGCTAAAAAGCAATTTAATTTTTAAAGGGAAAAACATGTAGGCGTTTAATGCACAGTGTTGATATGTACGTTTTTGGTTCCTTATTTTTTTCAGAAAATTTAGAACTGCCAGGAGGGTTTTACATCTGAAAAGCAATCTTTGCATAGGCCCCTGTCGGTGTTACCTAACAGTTTTTATCTGCAGCATAAACTGACAACACCTCAACGTGAAATAATTTTGGTTCCATTGAGTCCAGAAAAGTAATTACTTTGTTGATGAAACTTTTCTCTTTTCTTGCGTTTTGATATCTGTGCAATGTCAAACTCACTTGAGCTGACAACATAATTTCTCCAGCAGAGCTGTTGCATCGACCATACAACTGCTGCTGGGCGTTAGTGGGGAATTTTTTCCAAACTTGCTGTGTTTCTGTGGTAGCAACAGGGAAAACTCAGTCTTGCAGAAAATCTGTTTCGTAAGTAGCGTTTCTGAATAGTGCAAATACTGACACATACCTCGAGGTAGCTACGTGTATGAACAAGGGTTAACTGTATAACTGTAAAATAGCTCTCCAAAGTTAGTTTTCAAGGAAGTAACCATAAAATTATCTCATTTGCTTAGAACAGGGGAGGGTAAGCTTGTTTGAATGTCTTTGCAGATAGTTTTGGTTTTGTGCTAATCTATTTTAAGTTATTGTGAATTTCCTGCGTATGTGAGGCTTGAGAGAAGTACGTTACAAAGGTGATGTGGTTTCCCAGTGGTATATATACATTCCAGCAACCCTGATTCTCTTCTGTCATGCGTGGGTTTTGGGGGAGAGCCCTCTTTCAGGGATTCAGGTGGGATGTTTGGGGCTATATTGGGCCATTCCCTGTGCTAACATCCACAAAACAGGTGGCCGGAGGATGGTGTGCTCTGTGAGGTCTGTGCCATGTAGAGTGCAGTTTGATTTTTGCTGCAGAAAACCTCGGTTCCCATTAATGCTCTTTTGTTTGAACAAGAGTTAATCATCTTTTCAGAAAAATCCTGTAGATCGTGGCTAACATTGTAAGCCAGCCGCTAGGAATTGAAGAAGCATTTTGTGAGAGCAGATCATAACCAGTTTCTGAACCCCACGGGTATTGTAGAAACATAATAATGTTATTTTGAGTAAGAAATAATGGCTGCTGATTCTAAGCTCATCCAGGAACAAAAAGAAAACCATGAAGGGCTTATTCAATACAATGTAAGTTATGCAGATGTTTCTCAGTTTTCTTGCTGAACTTGTATGCTGGAATGAGGGTTTCATTTGATCAGACCATTTCACAGAAAGAATGGGTCCTCAAGCACTTTTGTCATTGTGTATGAATGGCTTGTGAAAGCAGTTTGTGGAAGGGCACGGAATCAAGAACCCTTGTCGGCCTGATGCAGGAGGAGCATCCTTTGTTGCCTGTACTGGGGTCACACATTCAGAGCTAAATTTTTCTTCTGTTCGTTTTAGAATGAACAGAAACAAAATGGAAGGAGAAAACAAACCTGCTAGGAGAGAGTCAGCCAAGTGAATTTTTGCCGTTGATTTGGTTGGAGTGAGCTTGTGGGATTGGTGTCACAGCGCAGTGAGTTCCTACGTGTAGTACAATTGTATTACCCTGCACCAAACTGGTGGGGAAAGAAGAAAGAATCTGCAACTTTGGAGCTAGCAATTCAGCTGTTGTTTTACCTGAGAAAGTAAGGCCGAAATGGCATTTCTACAAAATCAGTGAAAAAAGTCTGAAGTTGCAGTGACTGGTAAAGAAATCCCCCCTGTGGCAAAGCAAAAGCACCATTGATCAGGGAGGTGGTTGCAGTTTGCTTGAATAAGGTCCTCTAACACAAAAATGTCAGGTCCTGTGCGCATACCAGTGAGCTAAATATAGCTGGATTTGCAGAGGAGGAGAACAGCTATTCTTGAAAGTGCATTTTCAGTCTAGCAAGGCCAATTTAATGCAAAGCAAAAAATAGTTTTCACTATACATAAGAGATGAACACAAAAATATTGACCTGAAGGATTTACTTGTTGTTTTAAATGCTTTAAGCAGGCATGTAATAATAATAAAAGTAGAAACCATCATACTCAGTCAAAGAAATTGCCTAGTATTTTGTCTTTGAGGCATAAGCTTGGCAGAAGGTTAAGACAAAATGACAATAAATTCTCATACAGTGAAGCAAAAATTTCATGTCCCAAGCGTACCCCATCAAGAGTGATTTGAGCATGTTTAGACTTCTGCATTTTGAAATAATGGCTTTTCAAAAATCATGTTTGTATTCATCAGAAACAGTACAGCAAAAAAAAGCCAGTGAGGACCCTTCCTTACCATGCAACAGAGCCGCAGGGTCCCGCAGACCCGGTTGTGCTGTGCCAGTGCAGAATGCGGCCGTCGCTCCGTGGGGTGAGGGGCTGGGGAAGGACCAAAGCCACCAGCAGGTCACGGCCACTAGCAGCACACATCCCATGGTCTCTGGCCAGCTCGCCCTGCAGTGGCTGGGCTGCTCAGATGCCGTTTGACCTGGTGCAGAGGGATGAAGGGGTCCCCGTTCAACACAAGCACAAATGGAGCCGCCTCAGGTGCCTGGTGTGGAGATGTCACCGGTTCCTGCTCTGCCCTCATTTCCGAGGCAGCGTTAGAAACCTGTGATGTTTACATGGCAGAAGGCAGCTGAGACCCGTTGTCACAGGATCAATACCTTATGACAAATGGAAATCTTCTCGAAGAGAAAGAGGTTAGTCTGCGACTGCCAAAACAAAGGTGCCTGCATGCATATGTGAGAGGCGCTGCTCTGGTGCATGGGAGAGGAGATCAGTTGGAAGAGAAGTGGGAACCTAGGGGCAGAGATCAGAGGTGGGGTTTTTTACTCTTTTTCCCTCCTGTTAAAGATGGGGTCTTGCTGGGGAGGTGCCCCACTCGACAGGTCAGAGCGAAGCGTTGGGAGGCTGGAGGTGCAGAGCGGGAGCCAGAGCCAGCCTGAAGCCTGCATCCCTGCCGCGTGGCGGAGGGTCTGGGGGTGTGGGAGCCAGGGCCCACCTTCTGCCCATAGCTGTGGCACAGCCACCCCCCCAGGTGAGTGTGATGCCCTGTCAGCGAGGGGAAAGCAAAGCAAGGAAAGCTTTTTCCTTCTGCAGTTTGGTCGTTTGGCATCATTTCCATGTTAAACTTTGTCCTTGCTATTGCTAACGTGCCCGTCTCTGGAGGCTGTCAGCTGCAGAAAGTGAAAGTCCAGATGTTTTCTTTCCCAAGCTGAGTAGTGAGAGTGGGAAAGGGGTAGGGAGCAATGGAATCACACCCAGTGAGGGCTACTGGTACGAAACAGTGTTTTGGAAGATCAGTTGCTTTATCCGGCAGGTGCTTCCCAGCCAGGTCTCTGTTGTAGGGTCAGCTGCAGTGGGCAGGAGAGACTTGTTGGCCCCTTTAATTGTCAAGGCTTTGTGAAGGGTTTTTCAGGTTTAGTGCTTTTCAGCGAATTATGTCAGGTACTTCACCAAGAGATTATTGAACCTGTGTTGGCATTTGGCCTTAATATGACTGAAGTATCTGTGGTGACAAAACCCAGGGAGAGAGGTTCAGGTGACACTCATATTCACAAAGAACAGATTACTCCCTCAGCAATAACCACTTTTCTTACACTGCTAATTGCCCATTAAATGCCAGCCAGCTACTAACTGCCTCTGCCACAGCAGGGGAACCTGAGGTTTAACTCTACCAGTGCCCCTCAGTTGTATGGTTTCATAGGTAATGTTTCATAAGTAACATCCGTGCTGTGTTTATAACAGCTGAAAAATGATTTATGTATTGTAAATTGAGTATCTTGAGCATTCCCAAAGATCTTCACCGGACTTGCTGTTAAGAGACATTTATTTAAAAGAATGCAGAGGGAGTAGGAGGACAAAATGTGATGAACAATATGCTATCATCTTCCTCTTGTTCCCCGTGATTTACATTTTCAACATCAGAGCAGCTTGTAATGTTTAATGGAGATAATTAAATATAATTTGAAGACAACATAGCTCTTTTTAGTAGTGGAACAGATCCTGCTAACAAACTTAACTAGCAACAATAATTCACCAGGAAGTTGGAAGAGTAAAATGCACTTAAAAGCTTAGCACTAGATTGTGTTAGGCGATTCTAAAAGAAAGGACTGAAAATCAATTAGTTTAGCCAAGGTGCTTAAAGCATGATTACAGCTGGAGAGTAAGTCTTGTGAAAACTGATATTTGTAGTAGTTAAGGTATATTCTGGTACCGTAATTGGAAGTTTAAGCAGAAAGATCAAGTGATTTGATTCTCCAGAATTTCAAAATCAATGTAGGGTATTTTATTGACTGGAAGATGAAATTTGTTAATGACCGAAGATAAGAAAGGTCAGGGCCCCTAAACAGCCCGGCTGATAATTGCTCCATGTGCCGTGCACTGCCGGCCGCCTTGCGAGCATCAGCCTTAGCCCAGTGCCAGCAGCAGGTTTAGTCCAAGTTGGACCTGAGCAGGGACTTGCTTGGGAAAAAATAAACACGTCTTCTGGCTGCGTGCCCAGGTGGTGCCTGCGGGGCGCGGGGGCTGTGCGGTGCCCGGCGCTCTGTCACCGGGCTCGGGAAGGCAATGCGTAAGACAACCTTTATTAAAGTAAACTTCCCTGTGGGAGCAGAACTGGCTTGATTTGATTGCAATCATACACACAGAAAAATCCCTCTTTTGGATGCTTTTTTCTCCCCTGAGGCCCAGGGCTTGCAGGCACTGGCAGAAGGTATAGTTTTTCACAAATTCAGCTTTGTATTTACAAGCTTCCTTGTGGCTTCCTCATGCAGAGATAAGGGAACTAGAGGTACTCAACTTTTATTTCTTGAGACGTAATAAAGGATAGAAGACAGTAAGTAAATCTCAGTTAAGTATAAAAGCAGGTATGCTGGCTGGCTATGAAGCCAGCCATAAAGAGTATTTGGGGTTTTTTGTATCCTGTCAAAGCTGAATGTAATAAGGCACAGGTGCAGAACTGGGGCTGTGGGCCGTTAACTTTTGTCAGCCCGTGGATTAGTTAAATGTGTGAGCTGCTTTGGCTTAGAACTCAGGTTTTTCTCATCCTGTAATATTCCAGATTGCTTTCTGTATAAATACCCCAAATGAAGCTGCTGATAAGGAGCTCTAAATAATTCATGGTGATTTATACTGTTATCTCCTGGGGTATGACGTGTAGGAGTTAATTTGAGAGTTCACTTGGAGCTGGTAAGGAGGAATTGTGAGCTGTCGTACGGTGATACGGGACACAGTGCCGCCTTGTTAGACTGCGTTGGAAAATGGTTTGGATATTGCTCTAAGTTGTCATTGCAGCGTTGAACTTGAGATGGAGATGCAGTTTATTCTTACAATAAAATAAATGCAATGTTTGATAATTAAGAGAGGAAGCTCTTTCCTGATGCTCTGGGTTAGCGTTGGTACGCATGGATACCTCCTGACAGTATGGGGGATCGTGGAATGACTGGAATTTGACAGGTCCTAAAATGATAGACTTTTTCTAATTAAATCTCATTTAAATGAGCACCTAAATCATTTTGTATTCTGGGATTACCCATTCCCAATTTAGCATAACAATAAACACCCATCTGTGTGTCACAGAAACCCGAGGATTGCATAAACCACAAAGCAAGCAAGCTCCAGTTTATGAATTATGATGGATTGAGCAGTTGCCGTAGCAACAGTTTGTTCTAATTGTGATACATTAGTAGCAACAAGAATTGGATAGCTTAAGTCATTTAGTTAATTAAATGCAAACTTGGACAGCTCTGAAGGAATAATAGAGAAAATTAACACCTACTAGTACTCACCTACAAAACATGAACAATTTCGCTGAAAAAAAAAAATAATCCCGAAGTCTTTCTGTATTCTTAACATCTTTCCTGGCGCTGGTTGTTTTCCTGAGGGATGCGGCATGGTGGACCCAGGCGTGCTCGCCCAGGTGTAGTGAGGGGGCAGCTGGACGCAGGCTGGGGAGTGCGACTGGGAGCGAGGGGACGGGGCTTCATGCCGGGAAGGGCTGGCACAGACCCTCCTGCGTTCACACCGGTGCGCTCCGGCACCAAAGCCTGGGCTCGCTTTCGGAAGGGAGGGTGCTAGGGTCTGCCTGCACAATTTAAGGGCTGGAGCTGGGAGTGAACTTCTGTGGGTTCGTCGTTCCTGCAGCACAGTTGGCTTGAGCTGTTGTCAGCAGCCACGCACGGCTGAAACCTGGCTGGGGCTTTGGCTGCTGCCCACACCTGAAATCCCTTTCTTTTTGCTGGTTTTGGGGTGGTTTGGGGAGCTTTGTTTGGTTTTAGGGTTGTGGGGTTTTGTTGGTTTGATTTAGGTTGGGTTTGGGTTTGTTTTCTTCAGGAGGTCCTTGTGGTTTTGGTTTTGGGGCTTTTTTTTTTGCAGACGAGGTTTCAGTACACTGCTGCCACTCTTAAAACGCTTTGAACTTTGACTGTTCTGCAGTTACGGAGGAATATAAAGCTTTGAGAACCAATATATTGAAACAGAAGGCAAAAATATTTCGGTCCTTCTCTGTAATTTTCTGCCCCTGAGTAGCTCTGGCAGGGCTGCACAGCAGGATAGGGACTTACATCCTGGGGAACAGCAGGAGCTCTTCTCTGTGTGGGCTGTGGAAGCCGAGGGTCCGTGAAGGAGCCCACCAGCATGGGGCTGGTCCACGCGCCCCACGCCGGGCACCACTGCCCTGGCTGCTCTGGAGCGTGGGCTTATCCCGCGGTGATTTCCTTGCCGGTAGATGCTTCTGACAGGTTAGAATAGTGATGTATCCTTAGGTAACTCACAGAAAAGGAAAATTTTTAGCTTATTTTTCTTTAAATTAAGGAATTATTTTTATTTTGCTAGGGTTTGAATTCCTAATTTACTCATAATCCCTAATGGCTGGTCAGGAATTAAAGGCTTTGCTGCCTTATTCTCACATGAATCCAGCCATTCTTTTAAGCAGCACTGACATATTCTCTGTTTACTTTCACACTTTAGAAAATAAAATAATTTTCATACTAATAAGTAAATCAGAACCCAGTTCAAGTAACTGGTTGACTAGAATTGCAGGCTTATCTCTGTGCTTAAATGCAACCTTTAGATCCCAAAACACATCCCAACTGCGTGGTCGCATACGCTCCCCGTGCAGACTGATGGTGGGGTTGCCTCGAAAGGGCACTTCCCCCCATAACCAGTTTGTTTCTAAGTATCAAAAGTAATATGTAAATGCTCTGTTTTCATTAATAATTGCATTATAATACAAGAAGTCAGTGAAAAGCTGGTGTGCTTTATATATATATATATATTTCTATAATGTCAGTGCTTTTTAGTAACCAGTGTTCTACTCTAAAGGTCTTTAAAGAGAAATAATATGTGTAGGATTAGCTTTTTCTTCCTTTCTCCTCCACTGACACCAGCTTGCCCTTTGAATTCCCCTGAAGGTCTCCAACCAGAATTAGATCTTACTTTGTATGCAAATATATGGAGTATATTCTCAATATAAGCCTGGGTCAAACTTCACTGACATTGAAAGATTCCCACTGACTTTTCTGGGGTTTATAGCAGGGCCATGGTGATGGAGGTGATGAGATGATCATAATTAGCATGGGAATGGGCAGGGCTGTTGCCATAGTTCAGTTCTTAGGTGGATTAGATGAGCAAGAGATGTTTTCTGGGATTGGTTTGAGGTTTTGCACACCAGTTGCTCTTGTGCAGAGGAATACGCGGTTGCCTCAACAACCCGTGTGAGAGGATTAGATGGAGACCTCCGTTCCTGCCAGCCAGGGGGAGTCTGCTCCAAGATAAAAGGTAAAGTAGAGACAGAATGAGTGTGTATGTGATAGATGCTCCCAGAATTGAACTCCCTGGAGCTGATAGAATTATGAGGAAATCGCATAAATTCTCCAGGAAATGTTCCAGACCTGGTGGTGCAGGTGGAATAACTGCCCCGTGGCCGTGGAGCACAGCAGCTTACTTGGTCTTACTTGGCGGCAGCCTCACAGAAATCTCTTGGGCAAATCAGAGTATCACCAAGGTGGATGTTCAGAGTTATGCAGTCATTGAGGATATTACACCCACCTGTGGAGGAGAGCAAGTCTTACTCTTCGGGAAAGGCCAGAGGATTTTTATTTGGAGGGGGGGTGCTTTGGGGTGGGATTTTATTTATAAGCCTGGTGTGTCAGTAGATCAAGGAGGTTTGGTTGGTGAAGAAAGTGGATGTGAAGGGAATCTGTTAACTGGACTGTCTCAGAAAAAGAGCAATTTTGTTTCAGAGAATGTCTTCCAACTGGGTGAAAGTGACTGGATGTAAATAAAACTTTCATATGGCTGGACTAGGGGAGACAAAATTGAAGGTGAAAGGACAGAAAAAAAATTTGAAGCTTGCTCTGTAAAATGAGTCTTCTTCGTGGAGCCCTGCTTTTCATTAGAAGCATAGCATGGCCTGAAATACCTTCTTTTATTTTTTTTCCTTTTTTTCACTTGTTAAGGCTCCGAATTGACAGCTCTGGAGAACCTAGCCTCCACAGGGCAGGATAGGCATGGGCACCATGCATGGACGTTCTCCATCAGAACCCCCAGAGAAACCCCCTCAAGGAGAGCTGCCCTGCAGTGCGGGCAGAGGCTGGTCCCTCTTCTAAGGGTGGTTTAGGGCTTGACTTTTTTCTTTTAACTTTTTTTTCTTTTGTTTTTTTTCTTTTGTTTTGCAGTATTAGCTTACAATGCTACTGTGTGTGATCATAAAACTATAAAATGCTTACATTTAGTTTGGCTTATAAATTTAATTTTGCAAGATCTGAAAACCTTAAAAGGTCTGTTTGCCATTGTAATGTAAGGCTGACTGATTTACTGTGCAATAAAAATAAAGAAAATTGCAACCCCCAAAACAGTTAACAGCATGTAGTGGGGAGAAAACCATTAGGGTATTTGTGCCTCTCATTTCCAGGCTATGAATAATTTTGGCAATATTTTTCAGCGCTGTCAAGGCAAAGCAGCAGTTCGTATCAGCTGCATTCGCAGACATTTCATTGCCATGACAACCTCGGGCAGATGCATGAGCTACTGTTGATTGTCAAGCCTGTAGTCGTTGTGACCTGCAGCTTGACAAAGGAGCCTACCTGCATAATACATACCGTGCTAGCTCATTTGCCCACACTGGTAAAGTATACTGAGTGTAAGGAGCCACCCGTGAACTAAGGGGAGTTTTAGAAGCTCCAGCTGACTCTGAGTTTCCATCTTCCTTTTCCTTAGAGGGTGATTCTTCATGTGTTGAGATGCTTCGTGCCTTGCCTTTCTCATGCAGCTTCCAAAAGGCTCCGTGTAGCTCCCTGCAAAGGACAGAAAAGAAAAGCTTGGTCCTTCTGGGGTGTGTGTATCCTGAGAAGTTACTGCAGTGAGGTCAGAGTACCTTTATCTTGGCAGGTCTGCATTTGAATTGGCTGAAGAGAAGGTCAGTGGGAGTTCTGCTGAATAAATGTGTACTTCAGTGCTGGTAGAAAGTTCACTCCCAGCTGAGATCCGCTTCTAGATAAATAGAAAAGTCATTCCGTTACTTTTCCATATTTATTTGTGTCTTCCGCATAAAGAATGAAATGGTAGATCTTCCGTGAAGGCAAGTCAAGTCAGCTATAGGGGAGGAACTGGGCATGCTGGTGCTCTGGTTGCTGTTTTCCCTGACCATAGGTGGGTGAGACCTGCAGCACCTTGGATCCCTGTTCCAATCACACATAACCAACAGCTTGTGTGTTGTTCCTAAGGGCTGTACTATTACACCAATGCTAAAATAGGAATTTTTTTTTATATACAGGCATTGCTGTGCTGATATGGCATCTGTGTAACCTTATCCCAAGCCAGTGTTGTAAGGACATAAACATTCTTGCTTCAGCAGATGAAAGTGACATTTAAGAAGAAATGAAAATGAGATTTACTTGCCAATTATTATTCTGCAGCTTAAATTTTTAGGATTTGAGAAATTAGGATGTGTTACCAGTATGCTTCAGTGGTTATTTCAGGTAATTTCTCATTTCAGTTATTTTGTGTTCCCTTGTGAATCCAGCCATATGTGAAAGCTGTAGCACATGAGCCATGCCGTCACTACAAAATGATGCTCTGGGCTTTAGACCCCAGTGTGATGCACTCTTTCAGCAGGACGTCACGTAGCCTCAGGCCACTGATGCTTTGCACATCTGTATTTCTGTTTGTCAAAAGTCTTTGCACTTGGTGATACACAAGTGCCAATTTGTGGTACAATTTTCTTCAGAGGTTTTCTCTGCACGTGTAAGGGTTTGAGCTGGAGTGATAAACGTTGGACACATCTTTGCTGGCAGCATAGGGCAGGCTGCAGCTGTGGCTGTGCTTAGATGCTTCCTCTTCATTTCCTCTGAATGTTGGGATTTTTATTCCAGGAAAGATATCGCCAGTGTGGGAAGACAGATACACCAAAACATGGGTTCAGGTTTTCCTGTCATGACCAATAAATGCCAGCACCTCTTTTGGTCACGTAGAGACCTCTTCTAAGAATGTTTAATTTTGTAGTGTGCTGATCAGAGAGGTTGACCTTAATGTGCTATTGGCATGAAATTAAGCATTTAAAGCTATTTTTTTTCTTTTTCTTGAACTATTTATTGGCACCTTGTATCCTGAATGACTGCAAAGTAAAATTCTAGAGAGCTAGGCATCTTCTCTGAGTGAAAGTTTCTATAAAATTGTTTTATTATGCATGACTATGAGGGCCATAATATTTTAGTTCCTCGTCTACTTGCTCATCTATATGTTTACTTATGCACACACATTAGCTTGTGGTTTGTTTGTCTTTTTATAATCAATACCTTTCACTGAATATTCACTCTTGGTTATTCCTCCATCTAACATAAATGGAATTGCCTTGAAATTGTATGGCCTGAGTTTGGTTGCTTTTCTAGAATAGCTTAATAATTTACAAACAATTGCGAGACAGCTTTGCCTCATGTTCACTCAGCAACTATTTGGTAAGGAAGAATTGTAAGCATGCTGAGGCTGCGGGGTCTCCACCATCAGGAGCGATGTCTGATCCCCACGATATTTTGGGGAGGTTCAGGATCTCGTGGCGCTGCCTCCCTGCCGGCCGGCCAGCGTTCCTCAGAGCCGGGGCTTTTTAACACCTCCAAAAATATTCCCTGGAAAGCTGAGGCTAGAAGTTAGTGATTCTGGTAACTGCAGAGGTTATATTGCTTGAAAAGCGCCAGTTGATGATCATACCTTCTCAAACCCCAGCATGCAGGGTGGAGGCTGGAGCGTGCCCAGCTCTTGGCATGGTCCTGACCTTCCCCTGGCGGGAGCGTGGCTGGGTAGCTGCTGGCCCGGCGCTGCCATGCGGGACCCGCAGGAGACACCCCGGCTGCTGCCAGGGCTCGGCCCGCGCGAGGATGCAGGGCAGCGCCGCCAGAGCATCCTCGCATGGTTCTGCTCAAAATCTCCAACTGACCGTGCTGGGGGGAATTCTCCTTTTACATTGAATTATTCAGTAGTTGAAGTGAGTAAAATTAAAGATTTCTAGACTAGTGACGTTTGGAATATAAGAAGGATAGCAAAATCTATTTCATTTGAACTCTAATCTCTGGTCATGTATAAAATGAATAAAATGCAATAAGTGTGGAGAAATATGATTTATAACAGCAGCTGAAGTCTGGCACTGAATACCCTGAAATGCCAAGATTGTATGTCAGTCAATTTAGCAGTGCAGCAGTGAAGGTGAAGAATGAAATGAAGGCTTTCTCTTTTTTTTTTTTTTTTTTTTTTTTAAAGTGACAGATGAAGAATTATTCCTAGCTCAAAAAAGCTAAGTGCTCAGCCAGTGAGAGAGGGAAAAGCCATTATTTTAATAATAGAAGTTGGGGACGTACATTACTTCTGTTGCACTTTCTGTTTGTCTTTTAGTGATGTGTAACTTATTTTATAGCTATTATAACAAACACGAATGTCAAGCAAGAGATATTAGCCAGTTCTGAGGATTGATAATGGGATTTCTTGAGCTATTTGCTTCTGTCTCTGCTTGAAGTACAGCTATACTCAGCTGTGACTGCAATTTCTTATCACCTGAAGACCCTTCGGTGACCCAAGTGAAATGATTCGGTGGGATGTTGCTGTTGTGGACAGACATGGGCACTGGATGACAGCACATAGCTGAGATCCCTCTGGGAAAACCTCATCCATTTCACATTCCAATGTCTGTCAGCTTGCGGACACGTAATTAGCACAGAAGAGGAATGCAAGGAGAGGTACGTGCAGCTGTTTCGCGGCTCTCCATCGCCATTACCTGTGTTAACAGTAAGGACTGGGAGGGTTCATCCTTGCTGTAACCTGGACGTGGTTCACAGCCCAGCCAGCACCTCCAGCTGCCTACCCACCGCCCTCGTGTCCACAGTAGGACACACGTTTCTCGTCACCATGCCCAGGACAGCAGCGTTGCAGAGCACTGCTGTGTGGCCAGAAGCAGATGAGTCCCAAAGGAGACAGAACTTCGTCCGATTGCAGTGGTGGAGATAACACGGACCTCACTTCAAATATTATTGTCCTTGCAAGAAGGCTACTGTGCTGGCACATCCTTCTCTGACAGATTTCTACTTCAAAGAGACAACAGAATTCAGAAATCCTCATAAAGTCAGTTCCAGGGAGTCACCAATTCGCAACTTTAATCCTTTGTTGACTTAAGCCAGGGCCACTGCAGCTCGTTTCTTGGCTGAGCAACTCCCAAATGGTCTGAAGTAGTTCACAGGCATCTTTATTGTCTCTAACTTATAGGGCAGGTAAAGACAGCTCTTTTTGCCAGCACATGTGGAATCTCTGCTGGATATAGTCAGTATAAATCATTCCACCTGTGGGATTGTCTTTGATACTGCTTCAATTTTATTTTTTTTTATGCCCTTTGAAAGCAGCAACATGCTTTTCCATCATTGCTCTGACCAATTATCTAACTAATTTAATTTCCTTCTAGATAAGCTACTAGAGTTTCTCTCACAGGCTGGAAAGGCAAAATTCCTCCTCCTCCTGCCTCTGCATCATAACCCTCAGAGCAAGTGCTTTTAACATTTGGTATTTTGAATTATCATACAAGTTATGGATATAGTCCATAAATATTTATTTTTTCTGAGGTATGCAGATTTCTTGCATAAGAAGTTCCTATTGTAAGGGAACAAGCTGTATAAAATATTTAGCTCGACTAGCTGAGATATATTTCAAATACATACATTGACTTCATCTTTACGCTACATGTTTGCCTGTGAAATGCAAGCTGAAGAACTAGATGTGTCAGGTGCTCTTAGGACATGAAAATTTAAGTTGACTTTGGCAGTGTGACATTAGAAGCAACAGTTTTATGGTGCAGGCAGAGGGAATAGGAAATTAGTCCTTTTAGACCTGTTTACTGCCATACTGTCTGCCTTTGCGTTTGGCCTCTGCAGGTGGTAATCTTTCAGAACGTGACCCCAGTTTTCCCTTTTGTATGCTAAGCCTCCTGCTGCTAGGAACATATTGAAACATAATGCATCACACCCATTACCTGCATAACTCCGGTGTATAATGTTGTTGTTGCCAAGCTAGTAACCACCAGGAGCAGCAAACGTGACGGTGTTTGTAAGCACATCTGAAGGTTTATCAGCATTATCACACTCTTGCTCTTTCTCCCAGCTTGATACCTGTTCATCGATGTCTGTCATGTTTTACTGTATCATAAGGAGGGAACAAGATCCCATCTGGCTTGTCTGCGACGAGGGGAATTTCATGGCCCTGGGCATGTTCTTCTCCCAGACCTCTCTACTTCGTGATGTGACTTAGAGCAGCTTTTCAGAACATCACAGGCTGTCCTCAGGTGGCCAGAAATATCAGATCCAACATCAAAGCTCGCTTTATCATCGGTGGTTTCTTTGGGCAGGGGCAGCTCCATTTCTGAAGCAGCTGTGGTTACTCTGCAGGTGGCCGTCGTTGCTCGCAGCCTGTGTGGCATCCTGCGAGTGACAGTGATGCTTCTTGTGTGCCCCTCAGAAGCGGCCATCCTCACCACCATGAGCGGGAGTGAGAGCATCCTTCTGCAGTAACATGTGCTGGAGCAGGGGCAGAGGTGGGCAGAGGGCCCTGAGGGCACAGGCCTGCAGAGTGCAGGATGTGAACGTGGGTGTTTCACAACTGGCTGGCTAAGGTAAGCGTGAGGGGGTTACCCTCTGCTTAGAAATGCTGTTCGCAGGAACCTGGTGTGGGTCCTGGGCTTGCAGTTACAATGGTGACATCTCCAGGAGCATCCAGCTCCTTGATTTGACACCGACTTTGCCCTCAGCGAGTCAGTCTTTTAGATTCTTCTGTCCGAGGAAATCTCACTCCCTCGGTATGCAGCCGACCGTGCCACCAGCCGGCCGCTGTTGTGGGGCATCACGTCTACGGTGATGCTTCAGGAAAGCACCTGTGGAAGTCCCCGTGTGACCCGTTTCAGCAGTGTGCGCTTCAGGGGGGTCCTGCTCCGTCGCGATAGTTTCTGACGGCTGTCCGGGTAAAGTAGAAAGATCTTTGCCCCTCTGCAGGTGTGTTTTGAAGCTGATGCATGTCAGGAAGAAGACCACATCGGTGAAGTAGGCTATGTTGCATCGTTGAGGTTAAAGGAGATGCGTGTTTTGCCATAGGGTGAAAGGGTGTCTGAGGTCACACGTTGTGCAAAGACTGACGAGGGTGAGCGCACACTCACGTCTGTGTTCACGTACCCGTTGTACCCCAGGGAAAGCTGGCCTGTGATGCCTTCAAGCTTCTGCCATTGCCCAGCCCAGACTCCATGCCATGTGTTGCATTTACTGCTCCCACAGCAGCAGGCAAACACTGAATTTTAATCCCTCCCAGAAGCAGAACAGAACTGGGCAATAGCGAATGGTTATTTATAGTCCTTGAAGCCACCATTTACAGGAGTAATTCTTAGACTGAGTCCCCTGTGTGTTTGCTTGTCCAGGACAGCTGAATATTGTCATTAAATGTAACACTTCCCGCTAACGGGCACTTTGCTTTTGGTCACCTTTGGCGATGCAGTTGTGGAAACCCGGCTGATGCGTCGCTGTTGCAGTGTATGTAACATGCAAGGCTTGGCTAGTTTCTGGAAGAGATTAATGCTGTTTTGTTTTCTGCTTCAACAGTGGCAATTCTTCACATCTGAATCTTTTATCAGCTCCCCCCTTGTTCTCTTAGTAGCAATAATAATTGTCTCTGGTTAAGTGCATGAAAGAAACTCAACTGGGCACACAATGTTTTTGCGATGATCTATTAGTTATTACTTCTGTAGTTTATTTGGAAGTCTACATTTCTATTTTGTGAGGGTAAATGCAGAGATCACATCTGGAAAAAAAGCACAGAACAGTCTGTAATATTTAGTCATTTTATTATTAGCAAAGAAAAAAAAGAAAAAAAAAGCCTTCAAAGGCATATTGAACCTGCTGGGAGAAAGACTTGTCTTCAACTGCCCTGGCAAAAAAATAATTCAAAGGCAATACATTTCTCCCTGCCTGTGTGAGAAGTTTTTTTGCTGGGCTTACCGAATTCTCTGCTGTTCCCCTTCATGGGGCTGTGCCAGCGGTCAGGTGCCTGGCTGGGGGTTCAGACTCCGCATCCCCCCTCGTCACAGCAGAGCTGCCACCGCAAGACAAGTATTTTTGCTCCTGCTGCTGGATTTCAGCGCTGCGCTGATACAAGACCTTGCTTAGTGAGGGCCCACAGATAGCTGATGACCTTTCAAAAGAGTGAGATGCAACTGTTATTACTGGGTGTAAAAGGAAGGTAATTTGGGGGGCTACTTTCCAAACTTTAATCTTCTTTACTTTCATATCTCCAAGGGAATGGCGATGTTACTCTGTGGGTACTTGCTGTTTCTGTGGAACTATTTTTATTTTTCCGTTACACTGAAATATATCCACAAAGTTAACCTGTGTTTTTTTTTCTGATCTACCAGATGTAATATTGTGAGAATTTCCAAAGGACACTAACTTAACAGACCAACTATTTTCACTGATGAAAGGCATCCAACCTCAGGTCTGCTGCAACCAGCCAGTAAAATGATTCCTGTGAGGCACACAAAGCTCCTTGTTGAGCTGTAGAAAAATCACGGGTTTCAGCTTGGGGGGAAAAAAATAAAATAAAATAAGTGTCATGGGGCTGCACATGTGCTCCAGACCCTCCGTGTCCCCCATGCCACATGCACCTCGTGTTCTGGGGGTGCGCAGCCCGTTCGCTGAGCCTGGCCTCTGCACCAGCAGCAGCTCAGACAGGGATGTTCATGAGCCGTGTGTGTTTGATAAGCCACCCTAGTGCTGTCAGCTTGCAAAACAACCAACCATTAGAGGGAAATTTTCTGAAACTAAAATCCCATCATTTCCTTCGGTGTCACCTTTCATATAATTACTAAGCACAGAATTTATAATTAAATGGTATGACTGATTCTGTGACATTCCCATAGACATTTCACAAAGGCTATTTGCGTGCCTTGCTATTTTGTACAGTAATAACTGCAATCAGTATAACTACTATGATTTGTTTATCAAACGTCCCTTGGGTAGCATCCGTTGTCATTTGTAAAACTTTGTGAACATCATGATTTACATACTGTTGCCTGTCTCATGTTGCTGTTGAGTTGTGGTTCTGAAGCAGTGCTGATGCTCACCTCTGCAGAAGAACATGGTTGTCTTCCGCATGCTGTGAAAAGTGCACATGGAACCGTACAGCAGCACAGACAGGCAAAAACCTGTAAAAATCTTATGAAGAAACTAGGCATTATATCTTTATAACAGGGATCAAAGGGTATACTTATTGAGCAGTGGAATTAACAGATTGAAAAGCGGGGAGAAAAGCGTATTAAATAATCATCCACAAATGAAGAGAGTCTGGAGGAACAGACACGTAGCTGTGGGCTGTAGCAGGAGACCAGGTTAACGTAGCACAGGGAGCCCTGATTTGACATTGTGACATGTGGCTGCCTGACATTGCAACCTTTGGTGTTTGTCATAGGTATAGATCATGTGTGCTGGCACCCGCATGCATTATCTGCCTGTAAAATCCTCAAATGCTATAGAAGTATGATGAACTACTGCTACAGTGTGGATTATATTAATACCATTAGGAGCAGTAGGTTAGAACAGCAGATAAGTGGTGCAGTCACTGCCTCTCATCTATTAACTGACCTCCTGCAACTGGAAATCTGTCTTTTGGATCATTTGCCAGATGTTTGTCCCTTTTGTCCAAAATGCTGGAGCCTGGTGTTCACAGGGAAGGGGGCCTGTGGTGTTTGGTAGTTTTCTTCCAAAATAATGTTGGCTTAAAAGAAAGGGAAACCAATTTCCCTAAGCGCTGCTAAAACCTTCTAATCTAGGAAAAGAGTTTTTGGGGGTTTTTTTTTCAAACTGCTCTATTCTCCAAAGGGCACTGCTAAATGACAGCTTGAGCAGATTATGATGCTTAAAAGGATGGGGATGGAGGCAGGGGTCCTGGAAGTCGTCAGTAGATAAGCTTCAGGGCGGCGTGGTATTATCTGCAGCTGAACTGGTACCATCCAAGTGAAGAAAGCGAGTGTATGTCTGTATCCACAGGAACCTGGGATGTGCACGGGTTGCTGGAAAGCCTCAGTGGGGCATGAAAAGAGGATTACTGAGCCAGGTCGGTAAAGAGAGCTGACAGGACTGCTTCACACATAATATTTTATATTTCTCAGACAACACAAGTGTACAATCCTTGTGGAAAGACATGGTTGCCTGGGTAAAGTCGCTGTTGCCTGAAACTTAACATAAATCAAGCTGTCTAAGGAAATGAGAATGGTGTTTGCTTTTACAGCTGGGTTGGGTGTTTTCCAGTTGAGGGTACGGTGCTGCCAAAAGGAGGGGTCACACCGGAGGACCTTCACCCCCAGGCAGCCCGTGCAGAGCTGCGGCTGCAGCCTGTCCTCCCTGCCACGCAGAGCCTGAGCTGGTGGGGCAGGGAGGGTCCCAAAAGGCGGCCAGCAGCAGCTGGCTCCCAGGACGCTCTCAAATTACTGCAGGTTTAGGGGTGCTTCGTGACTGGAGATTTTCATACAGGGACATCAGCCCCGGGTCATGGCCGTGGGCCACCATGATAACAGCTCCACGAGAAATGTGCTGTAGCCCCTTGCAGCAGCGCGGGTACCAAGGGGCCAGCGCCTTTGCTGGAGGTGCAAGGGCCGTGGGCCTCCCTAAGCAAAGCCGTTGTAACATCAAGCAGCACAGCTTTCACGGGAAAATAGATATTTTCTGGTGTTTTGTTTGCCTTTAAAATGATGTAGCTTGGGTGGGCAGGGGCATTAGACACTAGAAATATCTGAGAGTGCATTTGCATTCAAGTCTTTCTGCTTTCCATATTTTTGCAAACGTATAATGCAGTGGAAGCTAATTTTAATTTTTATTAAAAAATGTTTCTCATTCTTACATTTGCACAACATACTGTAGAGAATGAAATCTTCAGATGACCTGGAAGAGCCTTCTGGGAGATTTATAAACTGTCTACTTCATATGTAAGAACATTTGTTTTAATTCCCATATAAAAGTGAGATAAATTGGTTTGTAATAACACAAGTCCAAAAATATCTCATTACCACTTTATTTCCACATTACAAAATAACACAATTCTCTGCATAATTAGAAAGCTGAATTAGATAAAAGGAGCAGTTGCTCCTGATTAGACTGTGAATACAAAACATTAGCCTACAAAAAAGTATTTCTGACTCCTAAGGAGACTTTTTAAGATTTGCAGCTCTAAGTTCAGTTATTATGGCTCAGCAGTTGGAAATCTCTCCGCTGGGTTAGCAAAGACTGAACGGCCTGATCCTGCAGTGCTTTACGTCTGGGAGTAAGCCTAGCTCATGCAAAATGGTCCATTGATATGATTTGTTCTATAAAAATTGCTGCTTATTAGACGTGTGTATTCAAGACCAGTCTAATTTTCTCTCAAGGTTGTGAAGGTAATTTTCACAATTTGCATGAATAAAGCAAGAATCTGGAAAATGTAGAAATCTAAAATTCAAATGGAAATCATTTATGTAAAATGAATGATAAAATCTAGGTGCCTTTGCATGTGAATGATATCCTTGGGGTTGAGTTTTCTCCAAAGCACTGCTTCAAAGTCTGATGCATTTGTAACGGCAGTGTGTTCAGTTTAAGTTAAAATTTGTCAAAATTCAGAAGCTGCTTGAGAGAGAGAAGGCGAGAGATGTGAGGGAGGGTGACCCTCCAGAATTGCTGTGTCCTTATGCCGTGGCAAATGTGGCTTCACACCCTCCACGGGAGGGGGCTCACAGAGACTGAAGTACATTGTTTTTAGAAAGCTTTGATTTCCACTGGCAATGCTTAGCTCAATCCCAGTTCTCATTCATGTCAAGTTTGAGCATCTCTCACTAAATCTGCATCTTAATTTCTTCAGTTGATCTCAGGTTTGGAAACTACCAGGTTCATCAGCCAGCTGTAAAAGGCATGCATGAATTACTAGACTCACATTGTCGGTTAAACTTCATCCTTTGTATTTTAAGTCATCCATTTGCATTCATCTACAATACTTTCAGAGAGTTTATCAGAAGAAGTGGAATAAGAAATGAAATAGTTTCATGTAAACTGCATTTTTATGTTTGACTGGTAAAACCACAAAGCAGAGATAAAATACATAAAACTAAGGCTCTGCATAATAAGCATATCTATCAGTTTCCCTTATCTTTATAAAGCTCCCATTTGTCATGAGAAGCATTGTGTGTCACTCATTTTGCCTTGTTCTACAAAAGCTCTTTTCTCCCTTTCCTTTTATCTCCTATCAGCATAGGCAAGGTAGGAAACCTCGCTGGCATGACACTGAAAAGACCCTGTTGACTAAATAATCATTTAACCTTCAACCCCTTAACAGCAGAAGGACATAAAAATCAATACCAAAATATTACTGGCACTCAGCTGGTTGCAGCTTTTGCAATCGCAGCAGCCCAGAATTAAGGGGACAGCGCTGGGTCAGACCATCCCCAGGGTAAGTCACCTCTGAGTAAGGCAGATCCGCGCTGGTGTAGCCCACTGGCAACCACGCCGGGAAGCCACCAGCCATAGCGTGTGGCCCTGGAGGTGCTCCAGCACTGGTGCAGAAACCTGCTCTCGGGAGCAGTATCCTGTGACGTCTCCGGAAAACTCTGCTCACCCACCCAAAAGACCCATGTCAGGACAGCGCTGCCGCCCGTGACAGGTTTGTGCCGGTGGCTGATCGTACCTCAGAGTACAGGCTCGTCCAACGCGGGAGCTGGCTGCCACGCGTGGGCAGGTGGCCTCGGAGCAGGCTGTGTCCTGTTCCACAGGAGCTGTGCAAGCGGGGTCCCCGCCGTCCCTTGCTGTGTGCGAACTGCGCTTGCTCTTACCTTTCCTTTCTGAGCAAACTGTTAGTACTGCACATCCCCACACAAACCTGCCAGCTGTTCTGAAGTTCAGAAACGCCACATGCAGGTACCAGATGCTGCTGCTGAGGAGCCATTTGAGAGCTCCTGGCTGGATGGGGCTTGTAAAAGTAGCTCTTACGCACAGGGCGTCTCCTGCCTCACTAGGGGTTTTAGTTGCTGTCACACACGGTGTGTCTAAGAGGTATGTGTCTGTGAGTGTGGCGATACACAGTTCTTTTGCTTAACTGACCAGTTCATCAAAATCCCTATGGGGAGTGGTTGTTTTCCATGCTGAAGGAGAAGGGGGATTTGGGCAGAGAAAATTTGTAATCAAACATAAATATGCTAATTCTGTCTGTGGAACATAAACAACTAATTACGTGTGTCACACTGGCAGTGCTGTGCCATCCACATTTTTTTCTGTTCTTTTTTTAAAAATTTTATTTTTACCTGTGGTTCAAATTTCTGCTTTCTGCATAAAGGTTTTTATGTGCTCTAGGAAAGTGAATCAAGAGTTAGCTGCAAAACGTTACCGTGCATTTTTCACCATACGGCTAGTTGAACAGACTTTCTGTGAGTTCAAGTCATTTGAGATAACTGCGGAACAAAACACCGCTTTGAAGTACCCATGCATCTTCTGTGTGTCTGACAGAGCTCTTCACTGACATAGATCTCTTCTAACCTTGTAGAAATGGAGATCGCGTTCAGTAACCCTGCTCAGTAGGTATTCAGTGCCTGCCAGGTTTAGTTACATATCTTGTATATAGAAACAGAATTAATTCTTATTAAATGCGTGTTGCAGAGCCACATCCTTTTCAGACTGAACCAGAAGGACTGCAGACATTATTTAAGCGAGCTTTCTTCCCTGGTATTAGCAGAGAGATGTGTGCTCTGAATACCGAGCTGGGAAGCAGGCGGTCCCTTGGTGTAATGTAATTTGTCGGGTATGCAGTCCGTGGCGCCTCCCTGGCCTTCAGAGATACCTACAGCTCCTGGAACAATTGCAGGAGCTTTTCATAAAACAGAAATTATAATTACCTAACTTTGCGAGGATAAAAGCTGGTAGTAAGTTGCAAAGCTTACTAAAATAAGGAGGGTATCTTCCTGTTTATCCTTCAGCCCTTAAATTTTATGTTTTGTGTATTACACTTCTAGCTATTACATTTAGTTAATAAATATTTAGGTCCATGTTATTTATATCAATGCAACGCACTTGACCCCAATTGCGTTACAGCTGATTTATGTGAACATAACTGAAAGGAGGATCAGCTCCAGGGAAGCAAATGCATTGAGAACTGTCTTCTTTTTTAAATGTTCTTACAAGACAAATAGGCATAGTGCTTATATACATGGATATACAGGTATAGAGTATATATCTGTAGCATTAACAACGTTCAACTGTCAGGTATAAGGTGAGGAATAACCAGCCAGGTAGTAACTCTGGAGCGAAGAGCAGCAAGCAATGACACTACCTGACTGCGAAAAATAAACACCGTGTGTCACGGCAGTGGTGTCAGACAAACTCAGAAAATACTCGCCGGGCGAGGAGGCCTTCAGCAGAGCCCCGGCTCAGTCTGGGCATCTCTGGGAGGCAGCGGGTCAACAGCAGAGTCCAGGTGGGGGCAGGCAGAAGGGCCTGGGGTCTTCCCCGTGGCTCCAGCTGGGAGGAATTACCCCATCACCTGCCAGAGACCAAGGGGCTGCATGGCACCGTGCTGGTCTTTAAAAGTTCTCTCAAAGGCAGTAGATACTTAAATATATAAAAGAAGGTGCCAGAGGAGGTGGTGGCCACCTGCTCACCATGCCACCCGGAGAGGACAGTTAGCAGCTTCGTTCAGGCACAGACCAGAAGTTTTGGAGCCCTGAGTGCTCTGCAGGTGGATTAGGAGGCTGTGACACCCCATCGGAGGGGGGTTAGGACACGGGCAGGCAGGGTGACCTGTCAGAGGTGGTTCTGGTGGGAATGGCTGCTGCTTGGGCAGCGGTTTAGACGAGGTGACCCCTTGGGCTCCCTCCCAGCCTCAAATGGTTATACCTTGGCCTTTCGCTGGATGAGTTGTGCTGTGTCCCAGTGTCCTGACTTTGGCAGAATTTGTGACAACAGCGGTGTCATTTCCTTCGGATAATGAGTAAATAGAAACTGAGACAGCACATGGGTTTTTGCTTGTCTGCATTTGTATGGAGACACATCTGCCCACAGCACATTTTTTATGTTTTCTATAAGGCATTTTATTGCTTCCAGTGGTGGTCTTAATCACTGTAATAGCAACTGCTCTGTAGATATAACTCACGAGTCTGGAGACATTCATATTTTTCTAAATACGGGAATTGGGAAATAACTGGGCAGAGTCAGCATTTTACTCTGCCATTATATTTATTGGTGGAGTTTTTCCATTAGAAATTCAGACTGATTAGCACTGGATAGGAGGAGAGAGGAAGCAGTGTTCTGAAGAAATCACCCTCAATGTGTAATGATTTTCCCATCTATATAGATTTACTGTATATTTATTTTTGAAGAGGCCCTGCAGAGACTTTGCTCCCTCTTCAGCTCCCTCACACCTGTTCTCTGCCATCTCTCTGCCTTCTAGCTGTGCTAAATAGAATTGTTCTAGTTTGTCTATTGTGTTCTCTGAAAAGATTTTTTTTAAAAAAAAAAGGTTTTTCTACCTCTATGTATTTGCAGAATACATTTTTGAATCCTTGTGGTGTCTTTGAATACTCATGGCAGTACTTGTTCTCTGACTTGCATATATACCATTTTTTCACAATAAGCATAGCTGAATGACATGACCACATAGATCATTGTATATCTCTCAAAGGTCTTCCAATGAATTGTAGAGAATTAAAGTTTAGTAAAAAAACCAACAATCTTTCTCAATTATTTTTTAAAAAAGTCAGATTTTCTTACTAACCTGTACTATTATAGTTCCTCTTCTTTAACTTACAGTAGACCTAAATCTAAATTTATATCAGCGTTATTTCAATCCAAACCTGATCTTCACTCTTTAAATAAACAAACAGAAGCTATACCCTAAGCATACAGTAGAAACTGTATTGTTAAGGATGCTGAATGTTTCAGGCGTTGAGCCTCCAAAGAGGCTGTTGATATATCAGGAAGGCGATGTGTGACGGACCTCTCGGTGGCTTGCAGTGCAAAGGTCTCAGCTCACGCGTCTTTGGTTGCAAACTCATTAAAAATTACTTCTAAACCATTAGTTAATGTTTGAAGTACTACAGCCTTCTTCCCAGTCATCTTATTTGTAATAGTGTCTCATGTGTTGTGTCTCCTAGCTCTACATACAAACTACCACACTTACAATATCCATGAACTTAAGTGCTTCAGTGGCCCTGGGGATGCTTTACATGCCGAAGGTGTACATCATCATCTTCCACCCTGAGCTAAACGTCCAGAAGCGGAAACGCAGCTTCAAGGCTGTGGTCACAGCGGCGACCATGTCATCACGGCTCTCACACAAACCCAGTGACAGGCCCAACGGTGAAGCCAAGACGGAGCTGTGTGAGAACGTAGACCCCAACAGTAAGTACCGCCGCTCTGCTCGCTGCCTGCTGCGCGTTTGGAGGCACGGACCAATATCTGAGGTTGAGGGTCTTCGTATTATTTGGCCTTCTCAGTTAAAGATTTTTGATGTCTCACACACATATATATATCTGTGTGTAAGACATATATATATGTGTATTATTTTTTTAATTCTCTATCTCCTCCTCCCTTTTTTGAGTTGCGCTGGTTGAAAGAAACTCCTAGCAAAATACTTGGTAGCTGTGAGTAACTCCTCCTTTCCCTCCTCTGTGAGTAAGAGATCAGCAGAATCCCTGAGTACCAGACCCTTCAGCCTGCGTCATCTCAAACCTACCCAGCCCTGGCAGGCTGCAGTTTCCAGGGTGGAGGGAGGGATGAGTAACAAGCTCACTGATAACTCTGCTCACCTCAGTTATAATTCCATGTCTTGCGAAGTTTCTTTGCAAAAATCTCACAATCTTTGAAGTTCCCATTTAAGGATTTTATCCAGTCCGAATGCAAATCTTGCCACTGATTTAAAAGGAAGATAGATCAAAAAGATGCTTCCAGTTTCCTTAATGCATATCACATGGTATATTGTAGCACAAAATTACATACTGAGGCCATCAAATTTGATTTGCATTTGAATCTGGAAGGAGTTGAGGAAGGAGACAGCTGCACAACTTTGTAGCATATTGGAAAGGTTTAGGCATGTCTGCAGTTTTTATGAAAAACAGATCTGAATGTGGAGAAATGCCCTTTCCTTGCCCGTGATCTGTTCATCCATTTGCTGCTGAAATCCCTGCCACTTCTTGTCTATTAACTGCCATCTGAATATCTGCCTCAAAGCAGAAACTCTGCTGTCAAAGTGAAGTGGAAACAGCCAGCAAATTATTGACACAGCACTTTTCCTCCCTTTATTCATCCCTTGAGTATTTTTCCCCGTTGCCTTATCGTGCAGGTATACAAAATATATTCTAACTGGAAAAGCAAAACTTGTTTTTGGAAGCTGAACCATCTGAACTCTGATTCAGACGTGAGGTAGGAAGGAAATGCTTCTCATCAAGTAAGGACCACATCATGCCTCCTCCAGTCACACTGAACAGAGCCCTCACTGCGAGAGGGAAGAAATGCGTTCCCTGCGCTGGGGTATTGCCCAGCAGGAGCAGGGGCAGAGAGCCCTCTGCCCAGTCACATCTCCGCTGGGGGACACAGCGCAGGGCGAGGGGAGCCCTCCCACGGGCTTGGGGCTCTACGCCTGCCCCGCAAGGTGGCTGCTGAGGTCTGAGCCTCCAGCGCGCGGCTCCCACTGCTCCCCAGGTGTTTGGGGAGGGCTGCTGCCATGGCCAGCTTGGAAAAGACCTTTGAGGATGGAGGGAGAGGAAGGAGGAGGAGGGAGGGGGATTGTGAAAGGCAGCTGGGAAAGGGCAGGTGAGTGTGTGTTGCTAATTGCTGTTCTGGTCTACTGAGTTGGAATTAGTTTCTCCTCCAGAAAAATCATAATGCACAAATTCCCACTCAAAGACCTGAACAACAAGAAAGCAGAGAAGTTCTGATGATGAAATGTTCAGCACAGAAGCAGCGGTAGAGCCCGGTGGGAACTGCAGCTGGGGGGTTGCCTGCGCTGGGTTTCCCCTGCTGGTCTCATTCTCCTGCGCTGCATCTTGTCGCTGTTTTCAGACTTCTGAGAATATTTCCCCCTCAAAGAACAGTAAAATTTTCCCCTAGGATATGTTTATTAAAAAGAAATATTGCTGTCTTAAACCCCCAAGCTTCTGGTAAAATCCAACATTTTTTCATCCAGGACTACAGACTAGAAGATGTTTTTAAGAGGCAGGAGCAGCAGTAAGGAACAGAACCCCTTGCTTGTCAAGACGTACCACTTTCTGCCTTAAGCATCCAGTCTTCAGCCTGGTTTCCTTAACACTGATTTAAAGCTGGGGTAAAGTCAGGAGCAAAACTGGGTAAACTGGGAGTGAAGCCCTCATAACTTCGAAATTGGTGTGTGTGAAGGGAAGCTGCTTTCTGTGAACTCGTTTGCTTACATGTAGGATTCCAAAGCATATAAATTTGTTTATTCAACCTAGCCAGTCAGGAAATGTGCAATAGTATTAATTTATATGTCTTTCTCCCAAGTACTGGGCTTTTAAAATTTTTATGGTTCAGAAAATAAATTTTCTCTTAAATCTTTTGATTATTTATATATATGGTACCATCTGTTCATATCATCAGCTGCACCTACTGCTACTATTTCATTCCCTGGATATGTGTATTAATAAAAATTATTAGAAAATCAAATGAAAGAAACTACTGCTGTACTTCAAGTATTTGGGTACATTTAGTGCCAGCATAGGCTACTGCTGCAGTTAATGGGAGCTTTCCTATAGCGTTCAACAGGTTGTCAGTCAGCCCCCTAATTGGGGAGCATTTAGCATGTGTCTGTGCAAGTAATTCATGGAATACCTGAGTTGAGGAGTTTGGGTTTTTTAATTTGAGTATTTTGTTGAAAAAACAGTTCCATTTTTAGGTGGAAAAAAGAAAAACTATGTTAATAAGCTCGAAAAAAGCAATGTCATCTAAGCAAAACTCCCCAAACTTCATTTTCAGTGAAATTTTGCATATGATATCCATAAATAAATAAGGTTTTGATGTTTTCATAGCAATTTAACTTTTAAAAACCTCACCTTTATACAGTAGGTGGGGAAATTTTTGGAATTTTACCAATTGGAAAATAGGAAATGTGAATAAAAATTTGCCCCAAATGCTTGCATCAGCGCTAGGAGCATTAAAACAAACAAACAAACAAAAAACCCAAAAAAACTCTAATACTGTCTTTCAAAAGAAAACAAAAATAATATATTTTCAGTATCTGTCTCTTTACAATTGGATTTGATCCACTAAGGCTAGCTAACGTCTCCCTGCAGCTGTGGAGGGCAGCTGGCGGGCTGCGGCAGGCACCTCCCTGGTTGTGACGGCTGCTGTGGGACGAACCGGGATGGGACGTTCTGGCTGTTGGCTCTGTCCTGGGCTCCGCCGGCACCCGCTGGGTGAGGCTGCAAGCAAAGTAGTTGAAGGGATTTAAGGATGAGTCGGAGACTCATCAGCACAGTGCAAAGCTAACTTAGATGCTGATCTGGCTTAGCTACCAAGTGTTTTCTCCTAAGTGGAAAAGTACAGTTGGGTTTTCCAGTTTGATTTTCTATTATATTTCCTGGTGATGCTGCTGTTCATGGCTTGCTCAGGTACTGGAGACTGGAGTTGCCATTTCTATTGAAAACAAACAAATATTTCATATCACCTAAGAACCAATTAAAACTGAGCCACCAGCACAGGATTCATGTACCTCCAAACACTGGGGAATTCAGTGACTAAGCCCAAATTTATGGCCTGGCCTACTTATATACCAGAGCCAGAACCAAAAGCACAAGGTGGATGGTTTTGCAGAAAAACAGCCTTGAAAAAAATCTCCGTGATTTAGTAGGCCTTTAAAAGAATGCCTAATGAACTGAAGATGCACATGTGGAACTGGAATGCCTATAAATTACCTGAGCGGCTTTCCAAGAGCAGGTGGTCCTCAGCACGGTGCTGAGCATTGTGTGGAAATGCTGCACACAGCTCTCCGGTGATCTGCAGGAATCTGAGCTCGGAAAAAATGTGCTAAGCACTAGGGAGAGCTGGGCTCAAGCACTGGGGTTTAGTGTGAGTGTGAAAGAAGAAATGACATTAACATGGGAGGAAAATCACTGGAAATGCAGTGGCCTTGTATCCCACCCATCAGGAGGAATAGGGACTCACTGTTGCAGCTTTATGTTAGGTTATAAGGGAAGCAAGAAATTTCACAGGCTGAGCTCCCCAGCCATGACCTGGGAGAACTTTCATACCAAGTGGGATATATTAAGGCCAAGCTTTTTGATGTAAAAGTGCATTGCTCATGAAAACTCTCTTAATCATTCCAATTTGCTGTCACGTGCATGCTTTGACTCGTTCAACAGCGTTTTCCTGCTAATACGTGTTTGCGGCAGATTCAGGTGAGCAGACATGGGTGCACAGCAGCTTCCATCCTTGTTGCGAGTTCATTCTGCTCTCATGTGTCCTTGGCTGAATTTCAAACTACTTGAGAAGATGCTTCTCATTGAGTCTGAAGTTGAACAGGTAGTGAGTGCTGCTTCTCGGTTGGCTGCTTGTGTTTCTGCTGCAAGAGTAGTGTCAAACTATGGGAAAAACATTTGAACCTCCAACCCTTAACTTATATTGAGATTTACACGTAATTACTCCTTTTCCCTAGCAACTTGTTGTAAATCATGGCTTTACTGAACAAAGCAACGGGGAAATAGACATCCTGGTTGTTTGGTAGTGAGGAGGTTATGGAGGTTATGCTTCCCAGAGGCTGGATGGGCGGACCTTACTGGAAGGGCATTTGCTTTCATGCATTTCCCCCTAGAAGCAGCCGTGAGAAGGATGCTGAGCTGCCTAGTGCTTCCTGCCAGTGACTCTTCTGGGCAGATGATTTCTTGCAGGAGTAGGGTCAGGGTCTTTCAGGACTTGGCAGCACAGGGAGTGTTGATCTTCCAGTGTTCCCGTTTTCAATCTCATGGGAAAGATCTCACCATCTATGAAAATGGCTCTGAGACCAAGATGAGTAGTGCAGAGTAGCCCAGTAGTAGGTGGTTGTGGGCAGGAGGCGTGCAGCATCCCCGTGGCAAAGACACGGAGTGCATCAAAGTGACCAGCAAGGGTTGGAAAGGTGGAGCAGTTCATGGGAGGAGGTCCACTTTCCCTGAGGAGTTCATCTGAGAATTGTTGACATGTGGCAAAGGAAAGGTGTCACCTTAGAATTTTTGGTATAATTTTTAGCTGTGTTATGTTTGTTGGACTTTTAAATTATCAGGTGCTTTGAGGGCTCAGTACCTGTACAGACATATTCAGGATGACTTTTTCTCTTTCTCCTTTATTTAGCATTAAAACAACTTTACATGGCAGTGGATTCAGTTTTCAGTAGTGAAGTGCAGTCGCTGCCCTTTGTCCCCTAACAGACCAGGCACCGTTTGCATGTTTCCATTTTAAAACTGCACCTCCCTGTGTGCTCTCAGGTCCTCTGCCGCAGTGGCAGCGAGAGCAGTGTGTGTCCATCCTCGCTTTGCTCCCTGCTGTGAGAATGGACACTGGCTTTGTGGGTTCCCAGCTGGAGAGTGTGTGGAGCACAACCATCTCCCATCTCAGACAGACGTGCAGATGCACTGTGCAAACGTGCCCATGCTGTGTCCTGGTGTGTTTGTGTATTCACACCTGCTTGTCCTTAACATCACTGGCATGACATTGCCTACTCCCATCTTTCTGAGGGAAAAACTGAAATGGATGTCAATGATGCCCAGGAACCTGAGGGTGACGGCATGGGTGGGCAAGGACTAGGGAAGCCTTACACTAAAGCCAAAATGTTCTAGGGTTTGTTCAGAGGAGAGGTGAAAAAGAAAAAAGAAAACAAAATCAACCTGACCGGCTGTTTTCTGAGCAGCTGCTCCCATGTTCAGAGGTACCTGAACTTCTGTGAACTGGTTAATTTATTTCTAACCCAGAGTTAATTGCATACAGTGGCGCCTCTCAGCCTTCCACTATTGCTGCTCTAATCTGAGCTCTTCAGTTGGATTAATGTCATGGCCTCCGTGACAGGGCAAAAGTTGAAGAGTTTATTGTGAACAGACGTATTGTATTTACTTTTCCTGTAGACTGCATACCACCTGTAAGAAAGAGTGTTCAAAAATCTGTTACTTGGTACACTCTTCCACCTACTGTATAGCTTTTGCCTGCTTTCCAAAAAGGTAAGGAAACATCTAGCTTCTTATTACTTTATTCTCAAATGATGATGATGATGATGATTATATACATGAATAAATGAACAATGTGCATTAGTGCAGTTATGTTAAAACCAGTATCTAACTTAAAAATTGTTCACAGATCCATTACCGACAGCTCCCACGTGGAGGACTTGCTTTGAAAAGGGGGGACCTGGGACTTGGGTGATCCTCATCCCTGTGCTGTGCCCCAGCCAAACAAAGCGGGTGATCGACTTCCCACCAGTGGAGGTGGATCCCAGTAAAGCCTTTGAAGATGCAGATATTTGATAACAATTCAAAAAAGGAACAAACAAAAGATCTATAGTTAATTATGGCAATCAGATCTAACCACTAACAAAACGTTTTCTGAGTCATCTCTAGCAGCTTTACCAGCAGTGTTGCCTGGCAGCATAAAAATAACATTTGCTAACGTGTGAGCAATCTTCTTCATTCTAAAATTATAAATGGCTCAAGAAAAGTTGGCAAAATATTTTTTTTCACCATGGGTGTTCACAGTGACCGCTCCTGTATAGCCACGAGTGAACAATTTTTGAGGGCTGGCTTTTTCTGAGTGTTGTGACTGCCTACGCTGTGATCTTGTGAGCTGATTTTGTATTTGTGACTTGATCAGCCAGGAATTACTGCTTTGCTAGTGACATTAGAGGAATGAGAAAGCATTTGATATTGGAGACTAATAACTAATAACCGTTAATCAGTATTTCTCATATCTGCAGTCCCACTCAGGTGGCTTTGCAGGCTCCTTCGGGGCTTTGCCCAGGTGTGAAGGGTGCTGGCCCATTACTGCCGTACTGTGCAGTTGGTGCCAGAAGAAATTGCTCTATACCGCCTTCAGAATGTTTAGCTGGTCCCTAATAGGTGAGGACTTACATCAGCAAAGGTAGGGGTGTTGCTTGAATTGAGTCTCTGAGTCACAGGAAAAGAAATACTAATATCTTTAGCTGGTGCAAAGTGCCACAGCTCCACTTTCAATTCAACTCAAGTTCTTGTGAAGTGTTCAAATTGCTTTTTATTGTATTTGAATCACGCCCATTATTCTAACTGGCACAGCTCAGGCAGAAAGCCTTATTTAAGGTGTGAAGCTCTTTATGAACATCAGGACAACCTGCCTCGCCAGAGAGCCCCAGTCAGAAAGGTTGATGGTGGCTGGTGTTGAGGGAAATACAACAAAGCAGTCGCAGAGGAGAAGGGGCCACTCAAAGCGTTATTGCAGATCAAATGTGAAAGAGGAAAGGGCAACTAAGGGAAGATGAAATTGCTAAAGGAAGGGGATGAGAAGAATAGGAGAGAAGTAGAAGATGCACCAAATCTCAGGAAAAATCAGTTTTTAAAAAATAAAATTTAAGAACCATTTAAAATTAAAAGGATTACGAGCTCACACAGATTTCTAAAAATTATTTTTTTTCCAGGTAACATTATTGTATAATATAAGGAATTGCCATCTGCAAAGGCACACAAATAATTTTGTCATCCAAGTTCTATAAAAAGTGATTGGCCATTCAGATTCTTTAAGCAGATTTTAAAAATTGGGCCACACAATGCTATGAAAAATGCCACCGTCAAGGATGGTGTGGGCTTGTGATGGTCTTGCCCACGCCAGTGCTCTTCTGCATCAGGTATTGTTTTCCATTTCTCCCCCCTGAGTGTTTCTATTCCAACTGGGCTGATTGCTGTAGCTCTGGCTGCTGTGTTTTGATTTGTTCTTCCAGGAATACAAAACAAAAACCAGCAAGAAACAATATACTGTATTAAAAGCAAAGCAGTGATATCAGGAAAATATCAACTTGGTTGTAAATTGACACTTGTTTTGCTAGTAACGTATTTGTATGTAGGAATGAACACAGTGCTTAAGCCATTACTTGACTATATCAAATTCTGCTATGTGATGCACACAGAGATGCATTTGTAATGCTGTTAAATTGTATCCTGTGAGTGACAAATAGGATTCCTTTACTGCTGAGACTGATGAAAATACAAGGCTGGAAAAAACTCTATATGGTATCTGGGTCAAGAAAAGAAATTGTCCATCACCTGAAGAAGGCGAAGGAACATCAAATACTGTTTGTAGAGCTGCAGAGTCACATTTGGTGCTGTAGAAATATCTGCAGCACTTTTCTCCTCATCTATCACCAAGTGATATGCTCACGGGTCAGGAGGAAAAGACAGTCCAGTGATGAAAGTGCTTGTGATACCTGAAAGGCCTGGATCCATCCCTTGGGCTTTCGAGGCCGGCAAGCAGTGCCATGCTGCCCTACCCTCGTGCTGCCTTCCGTGGGTGATGGCTATGAGATGCTCGTGCGTTGCAGGTGGGATCATGTACATCCCAGGAAGACAGCTCATCCCTTCCACTGCCCTCTGGCCTAGGCGAGCAAGGACCATGATGTTATGGGGGTGGCAGGATGACGCTTCGTGCCAAGGTCAGTGACTTCTTCCAAGCTGGTGCAAAGACTGTGGCTTTCTTTGGCGTATCCCTTCAGCACGCTGGAGTTACTGGGCGCTTTGTCGTGTATACAGTATGTACTGTTTAACAGGGATTTGCTTCATTGTAAGAAGGACAAAGAAAATCATGGCATGGGTTTCTTTTTTTTTGCTCCAGGAAGGACCTGAGTGATGCCCATGGGCTTGCTGCACTCTGAAGTCTGTCATAACATTTATAAAAGCAGTCAAGGAGAGATGAATGGAGACTGTCCCCCTGCTTTTTTGGCTGGGTAATCATTACGGGGCATTGCTATTTTGGTTGCTTTTTGCAACAGGATGGTACTGGTGGTTCTTCAGCACTTAAAGTTGTTTTAGCAGGGATAATGGTGAAATGCTGCAAGTCATTAGCAACCTTTTATCATTTGTCTGTCTTTTCTGCTGAACTTTGACTTGATCTGGGCCAGATGCTGAGCATGCTAAACCACAGTGGTCCCTTTGCTTTGAAGAAGAAATGTCAGTTGATATTAGCCGAAGCTCTGGCCTCAGATTTCCAAACAGCGGCTAACCTTTCCACCCCAGCTGTGTGCCGCAGTGCTCAGCTGCGCAGGGTTAAGGACACAAAGAGGAGCAGCTACCTGCTCAGCAGAAATGTTTTCTGAACTTTGCACTGCAGCTGGCAGATCCTTAAACTTTGCATTCCCCTTGAATTCATGTTGGGTTTCCCCAAAGCTGGTCCTGCACACGGCTTTGGGCTATGAGCAGCTCTCCAGCACTAGCTGAATTAATTTGAAAAATGCCAATCAGTGTACCTCTTGGCGAGGGCAGAGCTGGGGAGGTTGGCTTCTGTACAGAGCAGGCCATTAACACCACTTAGGCTGTTAAACAATTATAGTTGTGTTAGGAGGGAGGGTAGCTCAGCCACAGAGGGAGGCAGGGGCTCTCCTCCCAGGGCTTGGGCACAGTGGGCTGCTTCCAAAAGGTTTTCAGTTGCTTTACAAGTCATCTTTTGCTTGATCAGTATGCAGAGGAATTTCCATGGTGATTGCGAAGCGTCAGGATCATTTGCCAGGCATGTGCAGCACCATGTTGTGTGAAGTCATGATGTTTCTTGGTCATCTCTCTCCTAGAATATATATGCAATTACTTAGATTAAGCTGTAATGAAGCTGTTGCAGTATGAGTCATGACATGGTTTCAAACTGATGTAAAGTTACCTTTCAAGAGGTAAATACTTCAAAGTACCCTCTAGTGCCAAGGATTTTCCGTGCCTGTCCCCTTCTTGCACCCTTGGGGCCACTTGCACCATCCAGCTGTGGCATCTCTGGGGAGGGGGCAGCTCTTTGAAGGTTTTGGCTCTGAACTGTGTGGTATGCTGTAGCTTATCACACCTCAGAGTATGTGGTATAGAATAATTATTTTCTGGAGTGAAGCATCATTTTCATTTTAAATCTGGCTAGTTTCATCCTGAGAAAGTGCTCAGTTTTTAACCTCACTTGAAGGATTTTTCTATTCAGTGGAAACTGCTAAGAAATGAGAATTTGCAGTCAAAGTTGATAAGCAAAAGAAGCTTCACTGCATCTGTTTTTATTCTAGAATGGCTTGCTGAAAAACTAAACATTTATCATGAATTTCTTGTAATGCTGATATTAATTTTAAAAGTATTGCACAGAGTTACATCCAGGTGAGGCCTGTGCAACACCCCCTATTAGTCCCTGATATATATTTTCCTGTTTCCCAAGTTGTAAATTATTTTATTGACGTGGTAGACTCCACTTTATTTGACTGATCATGGGATGAGGTTTACTGAGGGTGACCCCCACACCGCCTGGGTGCCGTGGGTTGAAAAGGGGGCAGCGTGGGAGCGGTGGCATTTGCCCCCACCACAGCATCGCCAGCCACGGCAGCTGCAGTGGCATCTCTGTGCCGTGGTCTGTAAACCATCATCTGCGGAACAGATTTCAAGTGATAGTGGAGGCACTCAAGGATAAAATGGACAAACAAATTCACTTCCCTTTTAGCAAGTTTTTCAGTTCAAATTGGTTTTCTCTCAGCCTCCTGCTGGAAGCCTCAGTTTTTGAAGAGCACGGACTTTGCATTTTGTTTTCAGCTACTTTTATTGTAGAACCGAATAATTTTCCCTGTTCCCAACTGATACTTAAACTGCTCTTTATAGCTGTTTTGGACTTGGCGTGGAGGACCATGCCCTGCAGCAGTTGGCCAAATGACCTTTAAAATGTCCCTTTCCACCCAAACCCCTCTCTGCCGAGGGAATAAGTGGGAAATCAAGGGAACATCTGGTTTATTGCAGTGAGGTCGCTGCAGCGTCGGGGTGCTGCCTTTCCCTGAGTCACACACTGTGTCTCCTGCCCGTGGTGCAGCCCCAGATGCTGCAGCCTGTGAGCCCCTCTCCCTGCGCCTAAGGGCAGGACCAGGGCGGGATGTGCTGTGCTCCTGGTAGCAGACTCACAGAAACACCACTCAGCATCGACCGGGCAGCAGTTACTAAAGCTTTAGCAAAAATGTGGTTGCAACAGACTGTGTTGTAATTGCTCCCCCTCAGGAACATTAACTTAGTTTTATGTGTAACTTTGCATAGCATAGTTAGATAAAGCAGATAAAACACCATTTGCTGTTGTGCCACACTATGAACCATAAGTGCATTTTTTTTATCTTCCATTTTCTACTGTTCAGAGGTGATTTTTTTTTTTCCTCCCTCTTCTTGTAATTACTGCATCCTTTTTCTCCTGAGCTGCTTTCCCAGTGGTCACTCCCTGGTAGGGCCGTGTCTCTAATGCACGCACACTGACTGAGAGATGCACACAGGTCCCTTCTGCACGCTGTTAGGCTCCTTGCTCCCCAGTACTTTTGAAAATTGAAGCCAGAAACCAGCATATAAGTATGTATTCCAAAAATTACTTGTTCATTGGCACAGATTTTTCAAGCCATAGTCCAGCTACATTTCATGAGGTTGAACAGTTGAACAACCCTTAATTTTGTACACACTGAGGGGTATCCATAATGAGGCTTGTTTTCCATGGGTACAATTTCACTGGTTTAATATTGTCTTATTTACTTCTTAAACTAAAATATTTATACAGATACCGCCGCTGAAGAGTTGAAGACATGAAGGACTGGGCCCTGTCCCAGTACAAATTGGCATCTGTAGCCCAAAACCCCTGAGACTGAGGATGGCAGGGAGTGTGCTGACGTTGGGTTTAGCGTTAAGCAGTCCTGCAAGGAGCAAGGAGTTGGACTTGATGATCCTTATGGGTTCCTTCCAATTTGAGATCTTCTAAAATGCCTTAAGATCAATATGCTGCAAAGAAAATAGTTTGATACACTCTGAAGGGTCACGAGTGAAATTTAAATGTGCTGCTTGATGTTACTGACACATCCACTGGATTTTGTGAGTTCCCTTTCCCATGGTGGGGCAGAGTGGAGCTGTCCCTCAGGGCAGTGGAGCAGCACCCCATCCCTGCAGCTAACAGCATGGGGCCCTGGCAGCTGGCTGCTTTCTCCAGGTTTCTGTTTTAAAGAAAGGAAAAATCATAGAATCATAGAATGGTTTGGATTGGAAGGGACCTTAAAGATCATCTCATTCCAGGTCCCTGCCGTGGGCAGGGGCACCCCCCACCAGCCCAGGTTGCCCCCAGCCCCGTCCAGCCTGGCCTGAGCACTGCCAGGGATGGGGCACGCACAGCTGCTCTGGGCAGCCTGGGCCAGCGCCTCACCCCCCTCACAGTGAAGAATTTCTTCCTTGTATCCTTCTAAATCTCCCCTCTTTCAGTTTAAAGCTGTTCCCCCCTTGCCCTGTCACTACAAGCCCTTGTAAAAAGCACCTCTCCAGCTTTCTTGTCAGCCCCTTTGGGTACTGGGAGGCTGCTATAAGGTCTGCCCAGAGCCTTCTCTCCTAACTCCCACATTAATTATTTTGCAGACCGTATCACACTTTTAATGACTTACATGTTACAAGACTTGTAAATATGCAGGGAAGTGTCAGGCCCTTTCCTGTTTTAAAAACTGAATTTCTTTATGCACTTGAATGATTCCCTTGTAGTTAGCTGTTTGAACAGTGCAAGTTAAAACACATTATTTGTGGCTGTAAGTATTTTGGATATTAAAGGCTAGGCAGCTAAATAGATGTCTTTGAGACGCAAAGTACTATTAAATTAGTATTAATGAGTGTATTAGTATTGTTCCATCGCTTGCCTTTTTATGTAGATCTTTTTTCCTAGGAAATTTGGAAGACTGAGCATATGTTGTTATACTTCATGGACCAGTCCCTTTCTCACTTTTTTGCCTAATAAACTCTTACTAGTGCTAAGTTCTCCCTTTGACTAATTTACCAGTCCTTACATCCTCTCAGGGAGAATCTGTCAAATTCATAAATTGTAATACCAGGGAAAATCAAAGACTTTGGTTCTTTGGTCTTCCATATATTTATAATGAATCCCCGTCTCTCGAGCAGGGTAAGTGTCACCTTGACAGGACTCACTTGATGCTGTTCTCACATGGTGGCTTGCCATAGTCTCTTGTGTGCTCACACCCTCATCTGTGTTAGTAAGGTGACCCAGATGAAGAGTTGCGAGATTGTGAAATCAGACTTGACACTCTCAGCTTAATTTCACTAAAATCACTGGAATTGCCCCAGGCTAGGACACTGCAACATTTGGAGCCCTGTTTCTTTTCTCCCTTCCCCAAGCAACTGGAAGCATTACAACTGCATCCTGCAGCTTTTGGGGTGTGTACTCTTTTAATTGTTACTGCTACTATATAATTATAACAAAAGCGTCCCCAAGAGCAGCCGTGATCCGTAACACCAGGCACAAAACCTGGCTCAGTATCGTCGGGATCCTCACAGCCCGGACGTACAGGCTGAAATGCACAGTGCGGTCTGGCCACCGAGGATGAAAGCGTGGGTAGTTTGACTGGGAGTAGCTAGAAAAGAGATTTTAGGAGAGACCAACTAATGGCCTTTAAGTCAAAGACCGAAGGGATCCTGTGCTGAACTTTGTAGTGTGTTTGGCCTCTGAGGCTGTATAGAAGCTGGGTTTAAGGTTTTACAGTTTAGAGTCTTTGCAGATTTTCTTGATCGTGCTTGCAGCTGGTGATTCTTGACTGCTAGAAAATTGTTTTGCAGCCATTTTAGTTTGCCTGTGGTTATTACGATCAGTTAATTTAATTTATTAAATTAATATTATTAACAGTTAGACAAGCAGCCGCACCAACCACGGCTGCAGATCTGCTTCTGAGGCAGTGCAGGAGGTGTAAGCCCAAGCACTCCCCATCTCCGGGTGCTGCCTCCACGGAAAAGCCCCAGCGCACTTAACTGCCAAGGCTTGGTACGCAGACAGGACAGTCTTCTGCCTTCAGTGCATGCTTGAGATGCAATATTCTGGGAGAGAAAATATTTCTAATGGGCTGTGAAGTGCAATGGTTGTGCTTAAATTTGATGCTTAGCAGCCATTCCCTGGTGTAATCCAGATCCCTTCGGCTCAGTGGTCGCGATGAGGGATTTCTTCACTTACACACATCGTCCTGCCCAGCTCTGCCCAGCGGCAGCCATGAGAGCCACATTTTATTTTCCTGTTCATCAAAGCAAGGTATAATTTTGCCTGGTTTTCATTTAAAAAAAAAAAAAGCCAAAAAACCACCTTTAAAAATTCTGTGCTGAATTAAAACCTCTATGAAGAAGCTCTGCTTCACTTCTCATGCGATGGTTTTACAGCCATTAGCACCAGAACAGCTGTCACATACTGCAGGGAGTAAAGGACAGCAAAATGAATTATTTTAAGGACATCCAACATCTGGTTTAGAAGTGAGCAGCTTACATTTATGATGAAATCTATATAGATGATAAGGTTAGGTGCAAACCCTGTATTAAATGAGCGACTTAAATTTTTTTTCTCTCAGGTATAAAGGAGGTCTATTCATAGCTGCCACTGAAGTAACGGGATTGAACATATGTGGCAGTGAAGCTCAATGAACAAAAAAACCCTCCCAGCAGATGTGATGGGGGAACGCTCCCTTTCTCTTTTTCCCTGCAGAAAGAAGGTCCGTGGCTCACTGGGAACAAGCAGAGCCCATTCCTCTTGGATTTGGCTCCTGGGATTTTGGTTCTGTGTTAGACCTCCTGACTTTGCTGCCACGTTTTGACTCGGAACAAAAGACATTTATTTTTTTCTTTTCTTTTTTCCTTTGTGTGTTTTTCTGAGATCTGTGGTACTTGAAATCACTGGAGCCCAGTCCTTAGCGGAACAGCTCACAGGCAGGCAGGTACAAAGTGTTTCCACCCATGGGCAGAACCAGTGGCAGTGGGTTGGCTGAAAGACTGTGTATTCACAAGCCTATGGAAAACTTGGTAAGCAAGTTCTAAAAGCTAATCATAGTAATAATGGAGTAAAAAGGCCAGGAAAACTGAAAATAAGCAATAGTACAGGTAAATTACGTTCTCAGCTATATGAATCCATGCAGTTTTCTGTGTGCAGGGTTACAATCATGAAGAAAACTGTTCAAAGGTTGTATAGTTAAGAGTAGAACAAAACCTCAATGGTAGAAAATCCCTGTTGAAGTGTGCTACAGTCAACAGGAGCAGAAGAGCAATGACGGCTGTCACAAAATCAGACATACCCCAGCAACTGCCCGTTGGTTATAGGCACGTTTACCTGATAGCTGTCATGCTTCTGGTCCAGGTATTCTGTCTGTGTCTGCAGGACGCAGGCACGGGTGTCATAACGTTATACAAGCCTGTTCCTGCGTGCGGTTGTGTATCTTTGGTGATTTTACCCAGGCCTTGATACGTTTTGTCACCTTGTGGAAAACAAGCCCATAGAATATTTCAGTGTAGCACTCGGAAATGACAGTGCTGATGAACTGAAGGAGCATGTGAGTAAAATGAGCATGAGACACAGCTGAGCATTCATTTGTCACTGACATAAAATAATACTGTAAAATGAAATAGATATTATTTAAATTGACACAGATAGCAAGCAGAGAATATATTTGTGCAGCAGGGGCCTGGGTTTGTTTGTTTTTTTGGGGGGGTCAGTAAGCAGCAGCAAATAAAAAAAAACGGCACATAAGAAATTGGTCTTTCCCGGTGTTTCTCTCTTACTGCAAATAGGCATCATTTTCAGACTATTTCCAGCATCTGGAAAGACTGTTTTTTTCTCTTTATTGGCTTCAAGAAAGGAAAGGTGGGCATCTTTCAGTGACGTGTAGCAATACATTAAAGAGCAGAGCATCCTTTTGTTCATGAAAATAGACCTTTTGACCTTGGGGTGATACTGTTGGTTTTGAACTCTGCCTGACAGCAAGAAACAAAGACATGGTTTTATTTGTTTTCTAGCCATAGTGGAAAAAGAAAAAAAAAAAAAAAAAGAAGGGAATTAGGTTAATGGCTAAATACACGTAAATGCCCATGAAACCCAATGGACACACATAATAAGAAGGAAAGGCATTCCGATTCCAGGATCTGATGTTTGGCTTAGTTACTCCTCTCAGAGCTCTGGGTCTTATCTGAGAGAGGAGTCTGGCACAGCATCTAGTGAGATGTCTGCTCTTGCTGTTCAGTGGAAAAAAGAAAAAAAAAAATAGTTGCCATAGTTACACCACTTGTCATGATGCTTATCATGTCTGTGGAATAACGAGCCTTATATTAAATCTGTACTCTTATTAATATCAGCTGCTAAACATTTCCAGGATATTTGAAATCAAGACTTTCTGCAAAAAAATTAAATGTTGATTGCAGCAAAATGGTACTGTTTAACCATGCAGCTCAAGTGTAATTTTGTTAGACACTTTATTACGGAATTATATACCATGAATAAATTTTCCAGTGAATTTAGCCACTTTGCACTTCATGAACATTCTTGATATTTCTGTTAAGATGTTTGTTACTTGCAACTCTGCCAACTAGCTTGAGCAGGCCAGCTTGAAGAAAAGGAGGGGAGTTCTTTTAGCTGAGGAAGCGCACCTTGTCAGTGGTGTGGCATTGCATGGGCTCCATGCTGCAGTAATTCAGACTTCCCAGGTGCGAGGGGTGAAGGCTGTGATTGCACAGTGTTTATCAAGGGAAATTCATCTCTTCAGAGGAGAGGATGCACCAAGTAAGAACCAGTTACCCACGGGATGCTGAAGTGTTTGTTCAGTCTTCTCTGTCATGTTTTTTCTGGAAATAACAAATAGAACAATAAATATGACACTTACTGTTATTTAAAATAAAACTATGACCTGTTTCTCTAACACAGGGAGGTTGTACTCAGTGCAACCTTGTCATTCATGTCCAAGGATAGTTCAAGATTAACAGTCCTTTGGCGAGATGTTGTTTTTCTCCCCTTGCCTGGTTCCCTCGTCGTGCACAGCAGCAGCAGGGCTGTGCTTTGCTCAGAGACATGAGTGATGGCCTGAACGGGCAGTTTATTGACTGAGAAATTGACTTAGACAGAACCCAAATGCTGCAAAAGTTTTCTCTCCGGATGTCATCTTGGTTTCAGTTTTCTATTGAAAAATAGCACGTCTTACCAGATTGTGAGAGGTACAGGTCTGCGTCTGACTGAGTTGTGTAATTGAAATGGGTTGGTCGGTTGGACCCAGGTCCTAGCAAGGCTTTTGGTTTGGCACTGCAGAGAGCCACAGCCTCTGCATTCAGAGTAGGGACATGTGCTGGTCTGTAGGGAAAAAAAAAAATGGAAATAACAAAGTAATGGAATTGCTTGTAATTCGTTAAATGAGTAAACAGAAAATACCTTTGTAATCTAACTTGGTATGAAACCCATCACTGAATGCAGTTGGGGAAAAAAAAATTGAAAAAAACATTGTTCGATCCTATGTTCCTGCTGTTTGGCAACTGCACAGAATTTTGGTTTCTTTAATTTTAATTTTTTTTATTAAGTAGGTAAAATTATTAAGTATAAAAACATTTTTGATTCTTTGATCCTTGAATAGATAAACTAGCTAGGTAAGTAGAGCTGTATTTACTGAATACTTGTGGAAGTAAGAAAATCATTGTGTGATTACTTTATAACCGTTTATTTGCTTGTGTATCTCCTTGTGTCAAAACCCAGGGCCCTGTGCGGCGAAGTGCTGGCGTGTGGTGTGGGCAGGGGCTGGCTGAGAAGTGCTGTTAGGGCAGGGGGACAGACAGGGGCTTGAGTGGTTGCTGGGTTTGGGGTTTTTTGGTTGTTGCCCCCTACGTGGCGAGAAGGGAGCAATGGAGCAATGCTTCGCAGGGTTCCCGGGCGGTGATGGGCCCGTGCAGGCAGCTGGGAGGGCTCCCTGGTGCGGAGGGCAGCCACAGAGCCCCGCGGCCGTGCCGAGGGGCAGGGAAGGGGCAGCAGAGAGGATGGGGCAGCAGCACGAGGCGGTGGAGAACGTTTAGGAACCAGTTCAGGAACAAAGTCAAGAGGTAAAGAGGAATCGTTTTCCTATAGCTCTGACTTCAGGACTCCTTTGGGATATTTTAGAAGATCACTCAGGTCATAATTTTAATTATGTTTCATGCAAACTGTTTTCACACTTGGCTTTAACAGCTCTCAATAGAGCCTGGCTTTCCAGGTAAGATAACCAAAGTACTATTAATTACTTTGTTTTAAGCAGGTGAAAATAATTTGCTACTATTTGTTATCTTTCCGGTCCACAGCATTCAAATGGAAACATTTTAAATGTAGTTTAAATTAGTATGTTTTCTATACTGTCAGCTCCAATTAAGGAATAATATGAATTAGCCTTTTTTTTTTTTTTCCCCTGCCATAATCTCATAAAGATTTGGAAACACGTTTCCTAAGACCCTGTGTGCCTTCGCAGGTACGCGGAGGGGCTGTTGCACGCTCCCACCCGCAGTGAAGTGCTGTGCATTCAGTTGATGCGAAGGCTGGGGCAGCACCGGCTGCCCGACGGGCATCAGCTCCCGGCTGCGGGGGTGTGCCCCCGGCTCAGCCCCTGTGCATCGCACCCCAAAGCGCAGACGTAAACGTGGTGGTTCCTCGTGCCAGGTCTTCTTTAAGCCTCTCCACAATTGTTCATTTGCTGGAAGCATTGATAAGATTTTCTGCTTTTTGTGCTGTGATCCCAGTGTTGCAGATACTGTCAGTCTTCACCTGATCCAGAGTTTTTATCTGCCAAGCAGGCAAGCAGGAGACAGGAGAAAGGTGCAGCCAGACGCACCAAAGATGGGTGCTCTTCAGTGGTACAAGGCTTTGTTGATTTTAGCTTTTATTTAGAAGGGTAAAACTAATCCTTTCCTATTACAGTCTTACTACCTGACTCAAAACTTCAGTTGTGGTTATCTTTCCAGCAAAAACGTGATGATTTTTCAGGCCATAAATAGAATGGCTGTGGCTCATTGGGTCTGTTCGTTGACTCAAAGTCATGTTTTATGTTAACAGCTTAGATGGCAATATTGACAACAATCTCTAAATTTATCTCTGAAGGCACCCACCTTGGTAATACCTTGTGAAGCAGTCAAAGGTGTGGCTGAGAGGGCTGGTAGCGGGTTTGTCACTGCGGGTAGTACCAATTATCCTTCCAGCTTAACGCAAGGAGTTTATCAATGCTGAGTTATCAGTGTAAGCAGTGCAGAGGCAGGGAAATAAATGACATGCTTTTTGTTTTTTTACAGAGGACTACCACTTTCACTGGTAAATATTCATACGTGACGAATGCCATATCTCACCACTGCAGAGGGGGAATGTGTGTCACACACCCTGTTTGTGGCCTGGTTTTAGAGCTCCTAAGAATTAGAACAGGTACATATCTTGGTACTATTTTTCAGAGGAGTGCATTCCCTCGGATGATCAGTTTTGCCCTTACTGTGGGCATGTCTCCCATCAGAGGCCATTTGATTCTGGTGATGCTCCTCAGTGACGTGCTTTGCCCAGGAGCAGGACCCAGCCCTTTAGGTCCCGGTGCCGGCAGGCTGGCGGTGGGGCAGAAGGGCTGTGGGGTGCACGGCTGAAGACGTGGCTTGAAAACCACCAGAAACATAAATGCGCTCCCCGTGTCCAAGTGGAAAAGTGCTCTAGAAGCATCGTAAGAAACCAGTAACTTCGCACATTATTTTATACTGTACTGTAAATTTTTAGGGCCAGCAATACTGGCTCTGCTGACACCAGCGGGTGCTTTGCCCACCGTTTTTATGGGAGCAGGATCTCAGCCGCGCAGTGCGATGCCACTCCTGCCTGTGGAATTCGAGCTTAGCTGGGAGCTCCCCATCACACTGGCTTAAAAATGGAAGTGTATGTTTTGTGCTACATCCTACAGGATCTTTCCGTACTTGTCTTTATAAGACAGCTTCAGTTTAATGTCCAGAGAGCAGTGTTTCGAGGTATAATGGTTACCCCGTGCCATTAGGCAAAACTTCCCAGCACACAGGGCTGTATTGCTTTCCTCTGACTCAGGAGAAGCGCGGCTTTGCAGCCAGTGCGTGAGCCAGAGTTCATTGTTTATCCACTATACTGGGTGGAATGTGCTCAACTTTCAAATAAGCAATTCATTCTTTCCTTTTTCTAAAGAGGTAAGTGCCATGTGCAATGCTGTGTACTGACTTTGCAGAGTAATCTTTACATCATTTTGTGGGTTTTAAGGTGATCAGTATGATAAGCTTCCCATCCTTTCTGGGACTCATTGTGGGAAAGCCTGCTTCACTGAAATTAATGGATATTATTATACTCAAAACGAAGTCAGAATTTTCTAGCTTTGTGCTGTAGTGCAAGCATCTTTCTAATACAATCACTTTTCCTACATTGTCTGAGCTTAAAGTTTCTTCATCCCTATCGAGGTAGAAGTTCAAGAGCAGAGTAATACATCTGCAGAATGACAAGGCAAACTCATACTTTATGTGCTCAAACCCTAACGAGCTGTCTTAGGCTATAAGAATGTCATGTCATTGCCACTTTGACCTGAACTGATTTCTATCATTATGCTGTTATCTCACCCAAGAACTGCTTCTATTATTCGTCCCATCGGATACATTCTCTGTTCACACAAAAAGTACATCATAAAATAACCTGGTGAATTAACAACATACACCTCTGATAGCAGCTACTACTTGAAAGCCTTATAAGCTAAAATGGACTTTTGTTTAAAGAAAAACCTACTTCAAATCCAAGTGTGCCCTGGGGAACTGGCAAGGTCGTACTCTTGCTTCCTATTAAATCCTTCTGGGAACTTCAAAGCAATCCTCGTTAAAAGAACCCATTATATTGGATATTTGTAATTGTTACTTATGGCCCTGGCGCTACTCTGCACAATATTTTGCCAGTCCCCTGGGTTCAAGGCTCACTTCAAGTGTTATATCATTCACTTGACTAGCTATGCAGTCTGAGTTTGCTTAGGGGCTGCATGATAGACAGGGTAAATATCCATTTCTAAAAGGGATAATAATAAGAAAACCCTAAAGGTAAGATGTAGCCCTGGTTAGAATATGAGGGATTTAGAAGTGACAGCTGTGTGAAGTGACAGATGTGTGAATGCTTGTTGGATAGAAATATACCTGCAGCGTTTGCCCAGTCCTGCTCTGAACAACACGTTTGCATGCATATGCATAAACATAATTATTCTAATAATATGAAGTAACTGTATTGTTATTAGTTGCATTGTCAACACTGCAGAGGTGAGCCCAGGCTATCAAGTGTGCATAAAGCAGCAGTGCAGGATCGCTCAGGCTGTTGTTTCTGATTGTGCTCTCCTGGCGTTAATCACTTAGTCAAGATTTCTGGGCGCCGGTGTTCACCTTATGGTCTCCCTCTGAGGAAGGAGCTTATAAACATTATCAGTGTTTTCCAGATTGGAAGCAATGACATCTGAGTGGCATTTGGTGATGGAACCAGATAGATGGGCTGGATGTCTGGCTTCCAGCCGCCTTGGTCACATCAGTGGAGTGGAGCCAGTAGAGGATCTGGCCCTGTCTTCCTAAATTAGTGTGTGTGCACGTGTGGGGGAGGCTGGGGGGTGGGTTGGTTTGGTTTTTTTTTTTCCAGCATTTGACATTTTTGTGACAGCTCATTAGACTTTGAACCTTAAGCACTATGTTGCATGTCTGTGCTAGGTAAAAACTTGTCCATATGGCCCAACCTGACTTGCAATGATTTCAGCCAGCCTTGGGATTTGCTTCCTTGCTTCCCATCCCACCAGATGACCTCTGCAGTGTTAAATCCCATGCACGTGGGTCTTCCTAGCAGCAACAGGTGAATTACAACCGTGGGGTACTTTAAAAAGCCACTGCCACTAGGTTGCTTTTGTTTTCCAAGAAAGGTGGGATCACTGTGCGTGTTCTCCATCCCTCTCCATAGCCAAATGCAGTCAGACAAGGTCTGCCGGGCTTGCAGCAGGAGCACTGCTCAGCGGGGGCTGCCCAGGAGCTCCCAGAACGTTCTGCAGGCTCAGCCTAGCTGGTGGGGTTGGCGGCACACGTCTCTGGCAAGCGGTGTCAGGTACAGCAGTTTCTCTGGATCGAGGTGTTGACCAGAATGTTGCGTTGCCAACCCAGACTGAGCCCCAGAGGCAGCTGGGCAGTTGTCTTCCCAGCCGCTGGGCTGAGACGGGGCTGCCACAGGTCTGGCAGTGCTGGTCCTGCCCGTTCACGTGGTGGCACCAGGTCGCAGGGGGACAATGGGCCTGCACAGAGCAGGGCGGCCTCTGCAGCCAGCCAGGTTCTACAAATGTAATTGCGTTTTCTTGCAAATGTATGGAAGCAGAAAATGAGACAGTCATATTGTGAAAACTGAAGAAAATATCTGAGTATGTATTTATACTTTTTAAAGCCAGGCAAGTTATTTGTTCTGCATTTATCCAATGAACTTAGTTGTTGGGATTTTTTTCCAGTTAAAATCTGCAGGACTTTTTATTACTCATATGCACCTATCAGCTGTTCTTCATTAGTTTGAAGAGTTTGGCTTCAGGAACCTTACTCTATGACTTTTTTTTTTTTTTTTTTTTAAACAAGTTTTTCATCTTCATTACTACACAGTTGTTTTTCTTCCGCCCTGCTAGCGGGAGTCTCCCAGATAACGCATCCCGTAGGAAACAGCAGGAGCACCCACAGCACACGCTGCCTGCTGCGGCAGGGTGACCCTGGGGGGGCACAGGCATGGCTGAGGGGTGACATTTCTTAGGCTGCAGTTTGCACGTGTCTTGCAGTGCTGTCCTTTGAATACTGCAGCTGATCTGATGAATCTCAGCAAAGCCAAAACAAATTATCACGATGGCACAGGGAATTCTTTGACGGCAAACTTGTCTTTCAAGGAACATCTGAAGGAAATTTTCAGATTACCTTTGGAAAATTTTTACAGCCATTCCTAAAACCTGGCACATTTTCTTATTTTGGTGGTAATCACCTGGAAACCTACAGCATTTCAGTTAAAATGAATAAAACTCAAGAGGAGATTAGCACTAAAAAAATGTCTAGGTTCTTAAAAAAGGCAAAAAGCCGAAGAGGAGGAGCTCCTGCAGGGACTGCCCGCCAGCGCCGAGTGTGGGGAGAATGGCATCCTCTCCCCAGGGCTGGGGTCCATTGCTGTTGAATCCAGGTACAAAGGCAAACGTCAGTTTAGCACATAAGTAGGTTTTAAAGTTATCTCCACAGAAGAATCATGGATGAACATAAAGAAGCAGGCCATCAGCAGCAGGAAAGGTGAGGATGTGGTGGGGCAATGCTGCTGGAAGTGAGGTCTGGCTTTTTGGTACGCCAGGCAATCTGCAGCTTTAAAATTTTTATTTTTTTTCTTCTTGCAGCAGATTTTCTTTTTATTTTTCCCATGAAGCAACACAGCTGTGAATGCTCCCCTCTTCCCTAGGAGAAGGTTTCTGCTGTATGAGCTGCAACATACAGAGTAAGACGTGCCATCGTCGTGTGCACAGGGACAGAGCAAGGATGGGTCGGTGTGCAGCAGACATGGGGCTGTCGGATCAAAGCTGCAATTTAGACACACATGGCCATAATTAAACTCCAGCAGCTACTTTGATTGAGCTGAAGGCCAAAATCCTATAGAAGATTGTGGCTTTAGTGCCTCTGCAAAGCTGGTCAAGCTGGCCCTGATCACAGTTGCTGATATCTCAGACTTTCTTCTGATGGGTAATCTGTGATGGGAATGCAGTCAGAGAGTAGTGGTGTGGTAACTGGGAGAACTGCTGGTAATCCCAGCAGACTGAAAGATGGCTGTGGCAGCTCTGCAGACAGTGGTGCCACTTCCATCCAGGAAAGCATCTGCTTATTAGCAAGGTAAATTAAGAAAATAAAGTTTCTGTGAAGAGCTGATGGCCTTTTACATTGAACTCCTGCACCTACAGAGGAGAAGAGATGCATAAACCTTATTTGGTTCCTTCAGGAATGACCCTGCAAGCCCAGACTGAAGTTCTGGAAGAACCAGTACTATGAGTGTGGGGGTTTTGGTCTGGTGTTAACATAAATCTGCTGGAGAAAGAATCAGTGATGGATGAAGAGGATGACTAAGCCTTCCACAGTGTTCAGCTTTTCTTGTGACTTTTCTCCAGAGGGGAATAACCGAATCACGTGAGCTGCACTACTTGTAGGAAATTAATCAGAAATCTCAGTGAAGCAGCAACAGACCTTGTGCAAACCCAGCGCTGGAGCAGGTCTGCATCGGAGCAGGTCATCCCTGCCGTAACCGGGATGCTAGTCACGCTCGGGATGGCGCTGGCCCGACACGGTCTCATGGTCCTCGCCACCGCAGCACCTAACTGAACTTGTCACACAGAGACACGGAAAAGCTCCTTTACATTACAAGCAAATTTGCGGTGCAAATGTGTCCGGACTCGCATAATCCACCCGAAAAGGTAGTGGTTGCTAAGCGACGCAGCCCTGTTCTCTTTTTATGCCATTTTAGTTCCTTCTCAGCTTTATGTTCCATGTCTAGGGCTGCTTAATTTGATCCTATTTGCAGTGACAATTTAGGGTCTTGTGCCTTGGATACCAATTCACACAGAATGTACCAATCATCACACTTGAAAATCACATTTGTTTTTGGAGCTGGTGAAACCGGAGTGGAACCCGGGGTTTGTTTTCTGCCAGAGGGGCGTTCCCGAGGCCGTGTGGTACCAACCTCACACCGTTATCTCCCCCCACCTGCCCTCCATCCTCCCGGACCACTCGTTGATGGCATGTAATGAATTCATTACACTGTTCACAGATTCCGTCTCTTCTAAAGAATTAACCTGCCTCAGGCCTCTCTCACTCACTCCGTGTGTGTTTGCCGCTGTTGTAACATGCAGAGCATCCTTCTCCAAAATCTGAACCCACATTTCCCAGGTGTTGGTTTGGTGAAACTACTGATGGGGCAGAGTGGGCTAGATGGGAGGGGTAGGGCAATTGCAAAAATGGGGATGTGAAATCAGTAGCATTAACAATGTGTGATATCCAGCTGAACTAAAGAAAAGTTACTTTTTTATAGAGGCAAATATTTGCATCTCTTACAAAGAGGTTGTGGCAAGGTGGGGGTTCCAGGTGTCTTGACTTTCTCCCGGATAGCCCCCCATCAGAGAATATCCTTGCATGGTCTAGTGTTTGTCTGGAAATGCAGTTATTGACCTGATGCCTATCGGGATTCTATGCTGACATCATTCTCAATACTGGGCAAAAATAAGAAGGAAAAGGAATTTACCAGAGCAAAGCAGAGGGATGAAGTCTTACTAAGGAATTTGAAGCATATATACGTAAAAAAAGGTAAGGAAAAGACAAACTTGAAATATAACTGACACCACCCACTTACATTCTGGTTTTGATTTTCTAGCATTTCAGGGAGATTACAAGCAACATGTTAGTAATGCATGCCATAGTACACAGTGTGTCGCAAGAGTAGCAAAAGGAGTATGAGCGGTGACTGTAAATCTATACAATTCTATTACATAATTGTTTTTTCTATTAATTTTTGAAGTGTCTTTATAAGTAGTCCTGGCTTCTTGTTATGGTGTTCTGTGTAACGTTTTCTTTCAGTCCTGCCTCTGGCCCGTTCTCTCGGCTGGGTACTTCAGCAGTCGCTAAGAGCAGGCAATCCAGCTGTCCTGCCAGGAGAAGCCAGAGGCCCATGGCCATCAGAAGTGATGTAGGGATGGTCAGAGAAGTTTATTGGGGTTGCTCATGCCTCAGTCAGTGCTTCAACATGAGTATTGTTCATCTTGGAGGTTACATCATAGTCGCTGCTGTATTTTTGTTGGCTCAGGTTTGATAAGACTGCACAAATAGGAAGAAATCATTCCTGCAGCGCTGATCGTCCGAGCAGGACGGTGTCCCCTGGCTGGCACACCAAACACGACAGAGCCCGAGCATGCGGCTGGGTGATGTGTGCCAAGGCAGGCAGATGCAATGCCAGGTGATGATGAGGGATTGCCCCTGCCAGGTGCCCTGCCCCAGCGTCTGCGGCAGAAGGGGAGAACAAACCGTCCCCTCTGAACTTGTTGCCAGGTTGCCACCAGGCTGCTTAGCTACTGGATAAATTAGTCAGGAAATAGAAATGATGTCTGTGGTGGCGTCTCCCTCCCTGTTGTCATTGTGCTCTGCTGACAAACCTCTGGGGTGGCCGAGCACCACCGCTATGTACATCGTGCTCAGCACTAACTGTCGGTGCTTTACTGAGAGTGACAAGGGGATGCAACAGCTAAAGGTGATACGATTTATGAGAAGAGAAAGCTGTAAAGCAATTACGGAGGAACACGCTTTTTGCTAATGTTACATTTGTAATCAATATATTCATACTCCATTATTAAAACATGAGGTTCTGTGTGCTAATCTACATAGAAGTCATGCAGTTCAGGCTGCAGCTCGGAGACAAACAGCTACCCACCAACACATGCAGTAACATGAAATGGGTTTTGTACACCTGTAGGCATTTATATACCAGATAAGTTGCCAATACACCATGGTACAGAGCACAGCAGGAGAGATGTGAAAATGTGATATAACAATCTATTTACATTTAGATACTAAATTTAAAATTATATTATTTTTTCCAAGCTTCGTTCCATGTGTTGGGTCCTGAGTGAACCTGTAGAATCATTTAGGACTGTTACTTTCATCTATTTCTCATATATATTCCCTGATTTAAAGGCAGCAGAGCATATGGATAGCTCTGTTTTTCAGGCACAGAGATGGAGGAGGAGCCACATGCATCCATTTCCCTTTTAGATGGACTAGAAGTAGGATTTAATAATCAGCCGCTGCTTTGCTTGGCATGAATGACACAGGTTTCTAAGCAAGAATTAAGAAAATGAAAAAGAGGGGGTAAGCGTAATCTGCCACAGTGACTAGAAAGGAAATCGGAGCTCAAGTTCGAGACTCATAACCATCACGATATTGGTCCTTGCTCAGTGCTGGAATTACTCAGATCATGTTTCATACATTTGATAGCTCAAGATGCCTGTGGGCTGTAATAAAATTTATTTCTTGCACTGTAAATCTTTTCTCTTTAAGCATGGAAGAGGTTACAAATGTGCATAAAATTGAAGTGAAAGTGATTAAATCTCACTCTGAGCAAGTATTGACAGATCTGCCTTGCTTTTGGATGCTGTGGGAGCTTCTTTCTTTGTGGCCCATTCTCAGGATAATGAAAACCAGTCAAGTGATGAAACTTATATATCCAAGAGGATTTTTGCATTGGCATGTTTGTTTTTAATATGTTGTTGGCACAGAGATGCAGTTACTTCAAATCTTGTTACTCACTTCTGGAAGGGGATGGGTGTAGGCTATCACTGCCCCCCACCGCCTGTTGGTGAACTGAAAAGGAAAGGGGTTCAATTAATTGTTGCACTTTAACAAAACATTGGTTATTTTCCACGTGCAGATAGGCAGGTTGTCTTCGTCTGGGTTGTGGTGCTGCAGGCTGCCTGCGGGTGTCTTGAAATGGATGCTTGCAAGGGAGGAAGATGGGATGCATTTATGGAGAATGGGAGAAGACATGGCACATAACTGAGAGGACATAGCTGATATGGTTGTCAGTATCTTGTACACAGTCACATCCTTAAAATTAATGCCATGCTGTGAAGTGTCAAGCTCGTGATGGCCAAGGTGCCTTCTTTATGCTTCCATTGGTCCAGGTGCCAAGAAATTAAGCGCCTGTCCTGTCTCAGCCCATCTTGGAAGCCATTGCTCTTGCTTCTTGGTTTTTCAAAGCTCCTGATTACTTTCAAATTGAGAGTACATGGAATACTCATAAAACCAGAAGACTAACAGCAATGTCAGCAGCACAAGGGAGATGTGATAATTGCACTTTCCTTCTACCCAGTACTGTGTGTTAGCAGTGACGCGATACTGCACTTCATCACTCCGTGCATCCCTGCAGCAGATCTACCTAACCTTTCTGAAGTGTGACAGCCTAGGCTGGGTTCCGCCATAACGTGAAGAAAACAATTTTCTTTTCAAGCAAAAAAAGTTAAGGCAAAATAATGTGAGCTGCAGAACCCTGTGCTGCACTCCGCTTGCCAAGTGAGTGTGGTGTGGTTACCTATGGCTGGACTGAACCTTGGAGACTGTTTCCAGTACAGGGGTCCTGTCTGTATATGTGAGATTGTATTCTTTGGTATTCCTCTTACTAATTTCTTCTCTTAACCAGAAGAGTTGTTGCTCTTCACCACTATCGGAAAAGGGCACTTGTCACTGATAGCCACATGTAAGCTCTTTCTAAATAGAAAGGTCCCCTTTATTCCAGCAAGTTATATGGTGCAAATGCCTCCAGAGCACAACTGTTTGCAAATATGAAATATGCAGGCAGTCAATACCTAGGAAGTTTCCTTTCTACATGGCAGTTTGTACTTAAGAATAGCCAGCAGCCCACATCTGCCCAGTGGCTGGCTTGTTCCTGCGTGGTGACCTCAGGAACAGGGGATGCAGCTGGTCCCTGTACAGAAGGTGTAGTCCAGTATTTCATATTCTGCATGCCACAGCTGTTGGCCCTGCCTCCAGTGCATCTAAGTCAATGGCCACCTGAGGTTGACATAATTATATGTATATTAATTAACATTTCTTTGTTATTTGCAAGAGGACAATCTGTTTCCACTGTTGGAAAGCCGTCATCCATTAACACTAACAGCAACAGAGCGTACGAGATCTGTATCTATTTTCCATTTAAAGAACAGGGAACTATCATGTATCGTGGATTAAAGCATGGTGGATTCTGGTAATGCTGATGTTTCATTAGCATTCCCCATTTTCATGTAAATTAATTTCTTTGAAGAAAATCAAATCCATACCTGGCCCTAATTGCCAATGATAATGATGAGCTGAGACTCAGTAGAGATTCATTATCGAGGTAGGCTGTCTGTCTCCTGAAGTCTTGAAATCAAGACTGGATGCTTCTGGAAGTTATGCATCAGCTGATCATCCAGTTCCCGGAGTTAGTGCAGGGACAGAGCTGCAAAATGCACCAGCATAACAAGAGACATGATCTCCTCTGGCCTAACAGCCTTTAAAACCAAAGAAGATTGTCTGTCCTCTCCTAAAATTACCATGAAGCTTTTATTGATCATTTTATCTAAATTATGGATGATGCTTTTGTCAACTACATTATTCTTGTAAAGCAGAGCTGTGCCAAAGATAACTAGTGTCTAAGGTTCAGATGCACGGAGCCCATCTTTTCACAGAGAGGTTACAGAAGTCCATGCTATCAACAATATTTCTTGGCCAAATTCATTTGGCACTGGTGTTTCGTTGTCACATTGAAAATGAGAAATGAGCTGCTGTGGTTGAATTTGTGAGAAAACTCATCAAGTAAAATTATCAGGTTTGCTGAAAGGTAGAGTAAAAGCCCTGCGAGCATTAGAGGGGTTGACATGATATGAACCAGCAGTGGAGAGTATCAAAATCTCCTTCTTTGTCATAGGAATTCTGCTGCTATTTGGAATTGGAGCATGTAATGGATAAAGCTGAAGTATATCACAAAATAATACATGTAATTACTTTGCAACCTGTTTCCTGATGATATATTTTTTTCCAGCTGCATTTTACCTCTCTTCAGCATTTAATAGCATACCTCAGTTTATTGAATATTTGCAGTCTAGCCTTGAAGGATAATGAGTTTTATCTTGCCACATGTTGAACACCTTCACGTCCAAGAGAAGTTAATAGGAACTGAAGGTGATCAGCATTTCGTGGGATCAGGCCTTGATTGATCAGACTCTGGTCGGGAACACAGTGAAAGAGCTGAATTAGGGTTTCAGAATAACACTGCAAAGTGCTGGAGTTACACAGGAGGTTCTTAAATTGCAGCCTTGAAAATACCTAGCAGTAAAATTTGTCTTTGCCAGTAAAAAAAGATAGTGACCACCATGAAAAAAACCCCACTTACATTAGACTGTGCTCCCCTGCATTATACTTTCAAAATATTCTGAATTGTTGGTGAGGAGCTTGTCCTTATTTAAGCAAATGTTTCGGAAAAGCAGGCCACATGAGAAGTTGGTAGTGGTCTCTGGTTAATACTGCTTCATGGCCAGCCCCAAGGCGGGGGATGCTCCGGAGGGCTGGCGGACCTCTGCTCCCCCAGGGCGGGGCAGTGGTGGAGCTCAGCAGCCCCCAGAAATCAGCGTATTCCTTTCTCTTCTCTTCCAAATGTATATTTTCCTGGGGCATGCACTGAGGATCAGGTTTGTTTATATATTCAGGTATTCTGTGTATGACTGATTATGATTCACATTAATGTATTTTGCTGAATCCAAATTACTCAAAAAACCCACAGATGCTTTTTAAGAATACTTGATAATAACAGCAATGTCTGGTAATTGTAACCTTTTGAGAATATCCATTATCTTAAACTGGTCTCATGGTAACTCAGTGAGTTAGAATATTAGATTTTAATCTTTACTCCAAGAGCATACATACTTCATACACATACTTTTCACACTTTTCTTTCTTTCTTTTTTTTTTTTTTTTTTTTTTTTTTTGGAAGTAAGTGGGAAAAGGCCTTTTCTGTATTCATTGGAACACAGTTCAATATAAAATCTCCTAAGTCCAGTACATGCAGTTACATTCTAGTTACAGAATTTGCATATAAATAGTGATGTTTTTGTTGATGTGCCTGATGGGAGACCATGCCATCAGTTGATAAGTCCCTAATCTGCCAGCGCTTCTAAGTATTGCAGGATATTTTGCTTTCTGTTCAGCTGCAAATATTTGCAATTTTTACTGACAGAAATGTGTAGTGTTGCTCACAAAGTCATTACTGACTGGTTTTAATTATTTCTGTTTGCAAACAGATTTCATTTGAAGGTCATAATTAGGAAAGCTTCATCTCCACATTGAAAAATTCTCAGAAGTCATAAAACTTGCATAAGAATAACTTTACCCATGAGAAAAGCCAGGTTCAGCCCAGGAGATTTAAGCGTTGGAGAGAATGTCACTGTTGTGGGTTTTTTAAAAAAAAAGAAATCTTAATGGGATGTGGTTACGGTTCCTCAGCAGTGAAGTCATACAGAGTGCAAGAGTATAACAAAATCAATCAATGGTAGTTTTGTTTATAGCAATAGCTGGAACTGGCAACACGGCTCTGGCTGATGTCATGGCCAGCTGCCTGGAGCCGGGTCCGCGAGCACAGGCTGTGCGGAGGGAGGATGCTCACCGGGATGCGGGAGCCCCCGCACATCCCTGCCTGCAGCCGCAGCTCCCAGACCAGCAGCCAGCCCTTCCCGAGGGGCCCTGGCTGTCGGTGTTTCTGACCATTCTCTGGTTTTCTTTCAGGCCCTGCTGCAAAAAAGAAGTACGTCAGTTATAACAACCTGGTTATCTAGTGTGTTTTGCCACGTGGGGCAGAGGACGGGTGAGGATTTTCATCCACCGCTAGCGCAGAACTCCTCCCGAGCCGCGGGGTGTCCGCCCCGGGGGGAGCGAGGGCACGGCGATGCTGCGGGAAAGCGTGAGAGGAGCCCCGCGCTCCCAACGGCTGCTCCCTGAAATATCCTTCATCGCTCTGGGCTTAGTACGTCGCTGCCGTTGGCCGTGGCCTTGGACACGCTCCGGCCGCGGGAACCGCCGTGCCCGCCGGGCCAGGCGCGGCACGGGAGAAACAGCTCCCCGGGGCAGGCTGCATCCAGCTACAAGGACTTTAAGGGGCTAATTCTGTCTTTCTATGTACTTCCAGACTGCAAGTTTTTGAACTTTCTGTACAGTTTGTGAGGATTTTTGCATATTGCCATCCATGTTGTTTCGAGGTCACTGTTTGTTTTTTGAATGCACAGTTTCATTGAGGCCCGATTCTCTCAGACTTAGCACATCAACTAAGGATTTAAAAGACCTATGTACATGACTTGTATGAGTACTATTGTATCACTGCAATCCATATACAGTATTTTTTTTAACTAAACAAAGAAAAAAAGAATTTAAAGACCAAAAACTGTGCTGGCGAAGTTAGTCCCGTCCCTCGTCCCCCCCATCCCCCCGTTCACCACTGATGGGCTGCAGAGGAAGCAGGAAGGATTTTTGCTGAGTTTTAGTAGAGATCTTGATATTTGGAATGCATGCCAGTAATGTATTTTATGGTACATGTTAATAATTTATGTTTGATATTTGTATTTGTGTTCTATTTTGTTATTTTATTTAAGGTATATGACTATTTTGCAATAATTTCAATAATTCTTATGATATTTGGAGGAAAGAATATGGCTTTTACATGTCTTGAGATTTTTTTCTTTGTTGATGCCCCACCATGATTGACCAGTGTGATAAGGACTTAAAAAAAGCATGTATGTTTTATACTGTTTGTAATAAGTAATTTCGTTAATATTGCTGCTTATGTGCCAATTTAGTGAAACCAATCTTTGCCGCAAACTCCTCCCTTCCTTTCCATTCTCTCGATCCTGTGATATTATCCAAGAATGTATCAATAAAGGATTTGTTTAACTTTTTTTTATTTACTCCAATAAATATATTTTTTCAGTTGTTCCCTCCCCCTTCCCCCTTGTGACTAAAGTTTGTTTCGATGATCTTCTCAGAGGTGGACATCCAAAACCCCAATGCAGAGGTACTTCAGCCTTTGTGCACAAAGAGCAGGACTGGAAAAGGTTTTGAGGAAGCTGGAAACTAACTGCAGGGGCAGAAAGTGTCTTTGTAAGCACTGGGAACTACACCAACCGCCAAAAGCCGAAGTGCAGTTGCACAAAGCCCTTCTGTTTGATGGTCTCCAAAGCTGCCTTCAGCTGTTGCGTCTTCTTATGCCTTTGAAGGTTATTATGTTCAGTAGCACACCAGAACGCAATTAAATGAACAACTAATCAAAGTCAATCTGCCAGGCAAGTGTTGAGTGAGCTGTGGGGGGTGGGGAAAGGGAAAAGTTTAGGGAATAGGTGAGAGGAGACTCTTTCCAATTGCAGCACGGCACCTGCACGCTGCCTTTGGCATAGTAAGAGCGGTTTGGGTGCAATGTGAAGATTACTTTGGAAAGTATTTAGCCTCCCATTTTCTCTAGACAACTTGATCAATTATACTGATGAAGTTAATCAGCATCAAAAGAAAATTTGACAGCTGCAACATGGGCCACAGTGCATAGTGATGAAGACTTCCATGTCAGACCTTGAGTGACTCTTGAGGCGTGCAAGCATGGGGGCTGGGGAGATGTTTGCAAGGCCTTCCTGTTGTTGTTTTAATAGTCATCGATCTAATAATGAATTACAGCAGACAAACGATGTAATTCTGCCCAAGTAAATGCTTTGTTAGCAAGAAACAAATGATCAGCCCAACAAATAATGAAGGCAGAGGCTCTGCAACATTTTCCTTTTTTCTCTATACTGCCCATAAACACAAGGACAGAGCCAGCATTGGGCTAAGTAAGTATGTGCCCATCAAACTGATTCTTGCTCAAAGACACCAATTTTTTTTCTGAATGGGCAAAAAAATGATTTGTTGGTTTGTTTTCACTTTCTTTGGAGTAGTGGGGAAGGAGGTGGCAGGAGGAAATGCTGCTGTTGGGAGGGAGTGGTGTCAGTTTTGGGGTGTGTGTGGTGGGTTTTTTTTTAATGTCTTCTCCCAGCTCATGTTGTATCAGATCCAACAGAGAATAAAAGCTGAGCCTTTAATTTTCCTACTTATTTTATTTTTTGAGGCATGTGTGGGCATGCACGTACCCACTCTCACACTGATTGCGTGTAGCAACCACCAGCCTCTGGTTCATGAGCTGCGTTGTTTGTTAAAGGTTGGCTGGCTGGTGGGTTAATATCTGACTGCAGTTGGGGCCAAATTTCCTCTGAAAGTGCGCAGAACCAGCATCAAAGCTCTCTACTCCGTTAGTTCAGGTCAGTCCTAAATGATTCATCCATCCTGAACGGCTTTCTAGTTTGATCACTGCCTGAAAAAGTAAGTAAATTGAGAAGGCATGAAAACCCAAGAAATATTTTCATGTATCAAAGTACTACATAGAATCTGCTCGCTTTGATCTGTGTCATCCACTGGTGTGTGCCGCAGTGTGAGCCGTCACAGCTCCTCCGCTGGGACAGCTGAGTGTGCCACCAGCGTCCGATGGCTTCGCCACACATAGTGTGGCATTAAAGGCAGCAGCCCTATACCCATACATCTGGATTATACCCAACTATGATAAGGTACGTTGATAACTCTATACAGATATATATATCCCCACATACAGATAACCATGTTACACACATATATAAACTTACAGAAATGCATATATATAAAAACATATGTAATTTCTAATTAATATGCAGTCATGCTGGTTGTACTAAAATAGTTATGCATTAATTTTGGTATTTAATAATATAAACACATTAGTAAATTTGTGAATTGGCTCTGTTGCTCTAAACTTATGTATTAAACCTGAAGTGAGTCACTGAGGACACCAGCAAGGCACTGTTTGAACAGCTTCTACAAGGTGAAGATGTTGCATTGTAGACTGTTGATCATTCTTTTTATTCCACAAGCTACACCATGCTATTACACCCACACAGCACATTTTTAAACAAAAACAAGAGTCCTTAGCTCCATTTAGGGTCCTTTAGTTTACAATTGGCTGCACTTAGCATCAGTGCAGCGTTACTGTTGTTTTCATACATCTTATTACCCACTGACTACACACTGGTATGACGGCACTGGGTTTGGTCCCTGGGGATGTGGTGGTGTACCTGGGAACTGAGCAGATGCGAGTGTCACTGGCCCTTGGCGTTAGAGTGCTTCATGTCATGTCGGTGGCAGCTGTCAGCGATGGGGCGCTTCACGAGTAAGAAGGACCAAGGTTGGACAAGGAAAGCTGATGGAATTTCCCACCTGAAAAAACTAAAAAAACCCCAACAAACAAACAAACCCCCCCCACACACACACAACAAAACCACAAGCTTGTGTTAGTCAAAGTGCTGCAAAAAAAACCCCAACATGTAAAAGTAAAGCTGTCTCTAGCATGGAGATCTCTGGCTGTACAGAGCAGAGAGAGGATTACCTGGGTAGGTGTATGTCGAGTTGAGAGGTGACGGTAGGCTCTGCACCTCCATGGGAAGCTGTCCTTCACCTGGCAGAGCTTCGGCCACCCTGGTCACAGGAAAAACCACCCGACTGCCTGGCGGTGCTGCCAACACAGGGCGGCAGAGCAGCTACTCGCACACGTACTCACACTCGGTCGGGCTCTGGCATGTCACCTATAGCATGTGCTCAAGAAGCATTTTGTAACTGATGAACATACTGTAAAAAATGCCTATGTGATTATGCTAGGAAAAAATGAAGAATGGGAGTGATTTTTGGTTTTTTTTTTTTTGTTGTCATTTACTATTTAGTCAGAATTATACACAAATGGTTTTGGTATGTTAACACCAAGTTTATTGTTCATAAATATCATCACAGACATAAGCTTTCTGGGCATGCTATATGATAGATAATGACAATTATTTAGGCTGAGTCAGAGCTTAGTCTTCATTTGTGACATTAATTGCCTTTATATATAATTAAATGCACTTTAATGCTTCCATGTACAGAATCTGTGCATCCATAAAAGCACAAATCAAACGTATTTATTAATTTCTAAGAGCTTTTTTAAAAGGCTTTAATACAGTTGAGTGTTTTTTGGTAAACAGTCTCTTTGATAGGATGTTTAGGAAAATATTTTGATAATTACTTTTTGTGCTACAGGCATAATTAATATTATTAATAATAAACTAAGAAAAGCTGAGGGGGTGAGACGCTGCTTCCACCCAGCTCAGATGCTTTGCCTTTCTCTCCCATGCAGTCAGAATTACACCACCAGCCCTCACCGTCCCTGGCCTTTTCCAAAACTAATTCAAAAACACAAGTTTTGAGTACATTGAGGGTGGCTGCACGCACAAAGTTACAAAAGCCAGAGTCCCATAAGATTTGTGCTGTGACCCATGGGCTGGATTCTATCAGCTATTCACCTTCAGCCCACACTGGAGGAAATAGATGTGAACTTACACCTCCCACATCTGGGGCTGCCAGCTACAATTCCCTGTTTTACTGTCAGCTTGCCAGTCGTCACAGCTTTATTTAATATTAACTGAGGGAAAGACGGAAGAAGGGTTATGGGAGGTAAGTTGCTGCATTTGAACCTGTTATTTGTGGTCTCTCAAGTACTCACCATGGGACGCACTCAGCTTCCTGGGAGGGACACGTGTTGGGTCTCTGGCATCTCTCCGGCAATACCTGATAAGAGGAGTATCTTCACTCTTGCCAGCAGTTTGGCAAAGCCTTTCTGTGTGATGGCTTCCTAGGCACTAAGTCATCAAATTGTTAAGAATTGCATGGCAAAAACGGTGGGCTCCAGGGCAGGCTGCCCATCCGCTGCGGTGCACAGCCTGCGGGGCCACGAGCCCTGTGCCTGCATGGGTCCTTGTGGAGAGCCGTGCATAAGGGTGGCAGCAGCAGCAGTGCAGCATCACACTTAGCCAAGTTATTTTACCCTGAATCATGGTCAGTAAATCCAAGACCTCCAGACAGGGCAGGGGTCAAACTGCCTTAACTACCATTGCTAACCGCTTGTGCATAGCAGTGCATTTATTTTCAAAGATGTCGGTTTGCTGATTGCTTTCTCCATACAGCCACCAAGTTTTTTATTTGTACCAAACATTTATTTTCAGTAGCTGTTTTATTTTCAGTAACTATTATTTTTTGCAGCCCAAGAGGAGTACTCTTTTTTTCTTTTTTTTCTTTTTTTCTCCTTAAGAATGATCTCAACTTTTTTTTTTTTCCTCCAGTTTTTTTATGCCTGTAGTATACTTGGCTGCATATAATGTACAAACCCAAAAATAGACCCTCTACAGAAAATGGACCTACAGGGAACAGTACCAGCTTTCCCTTCTAACTCCTGCTGGAGCTCACTCAGAAGAGCTAGGCTGCATTTTACACCGATGAGCAGCACATGCCAATGCCTTTAAGTCCCTCTTGGTCATCAGGACCAAGGAAAAAAAGTCCCAATTTGAAATGTAAGGTGAGCTATGTAAACAGCAGCCAGAGGAGCAGTGCTGATGGCTGCCAGGCCAAGAGATACCACGGTGAGGAGGGGGCAGTCGGGCTGCAGGGGAAAGGGAGACAGGGGACACGTTGCTGGCATCATGCCTCTCCCTGGAAGCAGAGGCATGTGTGGTCATTTATTTTCAATTATTAATACGTTTTTGTCGATGAAACACTTAGTCATCAATCTATTACATCTCTCTTTGCCTCCCCTGTCACCATCTCCATCACGTTATTAGCACCATACGCAGTCCCTGCAATCCATGGAACAAAAAGCCCAATTCTGCTTCTTAGGATCAGGAGAGGAAGTAGGTGCATGTTCCCAACACCGTGCAATGTGGGTGTAAAAGAACCTGACCAATGGCAGCAGGTAATTAAACAGACACACTAGTGATGTCATGAGGTAAGTGGTAGAAAAGGCTGGAGATCCGGACATCTGTGGGCAGATGGCTGAAAAGGACAATAATCCACATACAATACTGCCGGTGTATAACATTTGTTAGACTCTTATTATGAAGATGCTAAATATTATGAATATTATGATTATATTATGAATATTATAATATAATGAGATTAAAAATGAGCCATTTTCAGCAAGGATAAAAGAAAATTGCTTGCAATCCCTCAGGCAGGAATGGCTCAGCTGTGCGGTCAGTCAGACACCGGGGCAGCAGGCTGGGCTCCCCGGCCGCGCTCCCTGCGGGCAGGGCATGCTGCGGCAGGGCTGGCTCTGATCTCCTGACTGAAATGCCAACAGTTCCTTCACACACACACACAGAAAAGACGCCTGTACCAACGGCACTGGTAAAGACTAGCTTTTACGTGGGCAGGGGGTGGCTTCAGTGGGTAAACTGGCTGCGTAAGTTGGACTTTGGGAAAACCAGCTTCCATCCTCCCACGCCAGCAACTTCCCAGCCCTCAGATCTCAGTGCCAAGTCAGCACAGGCTCTGCAATACGGTGGCGTAAAAGTGTTAAAACACTGCGGCACAAACCCCCAGGTTTTCTGTGGTCTCTTGTCTGTTTCTGTTTATTAATTTATTTTACATTTTGATCAGATCTTGAGCAGATCTTAGCTTTTTTCCATGGGTACCAGGTAACCACTTTAAGCCATTTTGAGATGAAGCAACTGTTCCCTGTAAAATCTTGTTGGATTCCAGAAACCTGCCAACAGTGTGCAGGTGGAGCATGGTGGGGCTGTTCTGCTCACGTCATGTAAGAACACAGTAGTACCAGCTCTTCCAAAGTCCCAAGTCCCTGCTCCACTGCCACTACATCATCAAACAGCAGCTTTACAGCGCTGGTTCTGACCCTGGGGCTCCCTAGTGTGGGAGCCGCGGGCACTGCCCCAGGCATGCTCTGAAAAAAATAGGGGGAAAGAAAGCCTGTGACTTACAAGGTGCATCTAAGCCCTGGTTATGTAGTTAAGAATCATTACAACTGCAAAAAGAAGACAGAGGAAAGTATCTCATCTGCTTTGGCAACTACAGGTCAGACAACACCCTCGTGGAAGGCGTTCACAGAGGGATCCAAAATCCTACCTTGGTAGCTGTAGGAGAACATCAAAGCCCCGTGGCCAAGGAAGACAGTGTGTGCTGCTCCCTCCTGCCCATGGAGACAAAAATCTGGTCTGCAAACCTGCCGAATTCCTGTACGAACACGGTCCTTCCTCAGGGCCTCCACGGTAGGAACCACAGGTAAGGATGCAGTCAGTGCAGCCAGCCCACGTCAGACGATGCTGCCTCTGGCCTCAATAGGCTTCTCCAAGGCATAGATGGGGTGGCATGGAAGCATAGGCCTACAAAAGGGTGCAACGTTGGTCTGAGAATCATTTTCCTATCTTGGGAGCCATGGTCATCAGCTTTAAGACTTAAAACAGCTTGGTCTGTTCATCTTTGTATGCCAGGATGTGTCTTACATTCTGCCACCCTCTTTCCTATACCTTCACCGTTAAGTGTATACCATACAGGATTACATGCTTCCATGCACAATCCCTCTTAGTTTAACAGTATGCCGATATAAAAGACTGCCTTTTCAGAATAATTCATAAAAATTGATGCATATCCCCTTTTTTCCTGGATTATTACTCTTGTTTTATTCATTCTGTAGACAGCTAAATCATATAGTGAATATTAATGATGGTGATTTTTCTCTAGCATTATTTAAAGCCAAGATGGTGAATGTTTACTTACAGCCAGCAGGAATTCTTCTAAGTACGGATCATTTATTTCAGGCCACTGTGGGACTCTGTCACATATGGATTTGGGGCAAGGGAATAAGACAAGCAAGGCGATGCCTGCCAGCTCCCTGCACACCAATGCCTTGCTTCTCTCTGACATGGTGATGATGGGACGCTGCTCACCGTGCACTGATCTAGTGATGCCACAGCAGTATGTCGAGCTAAGTGCTTGCACCAGGTCCCCGGTTCACCGTGCTAAAGTGATTGAGAGAGAACGGGAAGAGGAGACCACTTGCCACCCGCTTGGAAAGCTGACCTTAGCAGCACTGCTGTCTTCAGGACGGTCCAGAGTCTGCAAGGACACACGCACACATCCTGCTCCCGCTGGGTGACACTGGCCCTCCGCCGCGGGCTGCAGGGGTGGATCACATTACTGTGACCGTGCTGTCAGGTTTTATTTTTCAGCTTGGGCAGGTGCTGACAGTTTCAGCTCCAAAGTGCCAGGTTCAGTCCCTGCTGACAAAGATGCATCAAGGGTGCTGTTAAGCAAAGAGTTTCCTTTCTTTTCTCTTTCCTGATGCTGCTGTTGTCCTTCAAAGACTGTAAAAATCTTCCTTAAGCAGAAAAAAAAGGTGTATTTATGGTTTTTTTGGCCATTAAAAAAACAGGATTGTGGTTGTGTTTTACTTAAGACGCTCAGATGTGTAAGAATTCAAACCCATGAACCTACATATTGACTATAAACCCTCATTGCACAGGGGGGCAGCTGGCACCTCGCTGCAGCCCGAGCATCCCAGAGAGATGGGCACCTTCCCAAACCCTGCCTCAGAGGCACACCTCCTCTGAGGCGGGCAGAGACAGAACTGGTTACATTGTCCCCAGATTAATCAACAATAAATTAAAGGTCTATCATTAAAAACCGGGGTTTTTTTTAGACCACAGCTTCTTTTGTAATTTTTTCACACATTGACTCAAGCTGTTGAACAAGTGTTAGTTAAGGACAAAAAAAATGAATCCTTCGGGGTACATGTGGGTAGTGTTTAGTGAAGTACGAATTTATGCACTGCAATAACATATGGAAAAGCATAAACACTCATTTAGCTCATAGATAAGTGACTCAATGTTAACTTTTAGTCTGTTTATGAAATTTTAAGACAGGAGGATCTTGAGGAAGTGTACCAACTAATTCCTATTAATAGCATGATCTGGGCAGGCTGGACTTTAGGGACATGGGTTAGTGGTGGCCTTGGCAGTGCTCGCTAATGGTTGGACTTGATCTTCAAGGTCTTTTCCAACCTAAATGATTCTATGATTCTATGATAATAAAATAGAACAGTAGAAAGTACAGAAGGCAAATGAAATAACCTTCCCTGCTTTAGCAGGAACTTGCCACTCTAACCCTTGAATGCAAAATACAGCACTCCTGCAAACACCACTTCATCGGTGTCCTGCCTACTCACTTTCCAACCAGCCATTCTCATCTAGCCAAGCTGCTTTTATTAAAGAGGTGAGCTCCTTTTAAGGACTATTTAATTTACAGTAAGAAATGTATTTGTCTATTGTTTTTCATTTACAAATACACGAAAAAGAAATTACTTAATTTCATTAACTTACCAAAATGTGACTTCTTGTCCCAGTTCCTTCTTCAACAGTGAAATTAATTTTACATGTAATTCATCTCATAGTACTTATACAATGTGAATAACACGTGGACTGTTGATGCTATTCAGCCAGCAAATGGGTTTTCTTGGCAGCCTAATGGTCTGTGCAAAATGTATTTGAGTAGCTTTAGCTATTTCTCTGAACCCATTAGCTGCTATAAAAATCTTTAGTTAACCTAATCTTATGACTCCATCCATCATAAAGTGTCACTTACTGTGTCCCATGGAGTTCAGCAGGTCCTAGTTCTTACTTCTAACCCTCACCTAAGGAAAACAACACTGATTTTTTTAGAGAAAAAACTTTTTGTAATTCCCTTTGCACTTGATCCAGGCTGTCCCTCAGCGGCCTCTCTACTACCCACATGCAGGTACGGACGTGCTGCCAAACAGCAATTTTCTTCTCTAATTCTTAACTGTTGGAAGGGGTAAAGCTCGACATTTTATCTGACCAATAGGAACTCCTATACCATCGGTAACAAGTGATTTGTGAAGGATTACTCAGCATGGGAGCCCAGCCACGTGTCCCCGACTCCACCAAGCGCCTGGCGCTCAGGGTGGCGCAGGAAGGAAAGCGCGGTGCTGGTTGGCTGCAATTCTCAATTAGCGCTACAGTGTTATAACTGGGCAACAGAGCATGAATCAGCTCTTTGTTTAAGGTTTGTTAGGCGATAATTGTGTTTGCTGCCACAGCTCCCTGTGTAATTGCAGCCATGGGGATGCGACGCTGCAGGTTAGCGGCCCCTTGGCACGCTGTGCCGGGGAGATGCTGCCCCTGTCACGCTGCCCTGCGGCTTCTCACTGAGCAACGGGTCTGCAAGCTTACAGCAACGTCACAGCCACATCTGCAAAAGTCTGAATGCAGGTAGGGGGCTCACAGATACAGGTGGCTGATGGAGAGGCTGCAACCGCCTCTGCTGAGGCAAGGATGTGAGGGCAGCAGGGCAGCGGGGTGTGTGGGAAGATGCTGCTCTAAAGATGTCTCAACTACAGGGAAAAATGTCCAAATTCCTCCTTAGACACCAGGGGATCAAGCCACATAGCCAGAAGAAACTGTTTTCCAGTGTCCCAAAGCCACAGAGCTATCTTATGCTGCCTGATTTCACTCTGAGTCTTAACATACAGAAATGAACGTGAACATAAACATATATACATTTTGTACTTATCTCTATACATACGGTATATATACATACCTCTTCTATTTTGTCTACTGCGGATTTCTGTTTTAAGCAGCAGCTAATTCATTCCTCATGGATGTGACAGAAGCAGCGATGTCTCTGGTGGAAATTGAGGCATCCTCTTGCACAGGTCCATCTCAGACCTGCATTAGCACTGAAGACAAATCTGAAATGTTCCTGAAGAATTAATGATGTCAATTTCATATCAGCTCTTAGCTCATAGTTCTTTGTATCTAACAATCTCAATGCAAACTGGAGATTTTTGATGGGACTTAGTTTTTTAACAATTGTACCCAATGATAGAACATTCTACCTAAATGCTTCAATTCCAAAGACTTTGGGTTCTTTCACCTTTTAATTACACCATCTGTGAGCTTCTAATTTATTAGGTGGATAAATATTCTTATAACTTTTTGGTGTATGTGGCTAGATTGTCAGCACTAGAGGATAAACTGGCAAGATGGTGTCTAAAGAAACCCAGTCTATTCAGAAGAAATATACAATTTCTCTTTCAAAGAATGCGTAATTTTTCTGGGCATGGGAAGAATAAAAAAAACAGGGGACTACTTTATGGTTCACAGCTCCAAGCCTTATTTTGTTCCATGTTTTTGGCTTTCTGATGGGCTCCATGACTGCCAGACATGTACCCTTGTTGGGGACCTGTGCCACCACACAAGGGAGCTGCAGGAGGATGGAGATCAGCTGGCTGGGCTGACTGGAGACTCCATCCTTGGAGATACTCAGACCTCAACTGGACCCGGTCCTGAGCATCTGGCCATCTCTAGCCAGCCCAGCTTTAAGCATGGGACTGGTTAGACTCCAGCAGTCCTTTCCAACCCAGCCACTCTGCGAGTCCATGATCATCGTCAGGGACAGACAAAGCTTCTGCCTCCTCCCCGGGGACCCCAGCAAGGGTTTAGCATGCTCAGGGATATGCACGGCTCCAAACCACAATGACAGAATGTCTTTCCTTTCCACCTGCCAAAATAACTTCTAAGCAATAGGCTTTGTCTGGCTTTATCACAGGCTTATTGTCCCAGCCAAAGATTTATTAAATCCAGCAATGACAGCAGTTCTTTCTTCTAGTCACAAGCTTTTATCTTGTTGTTAAAAGTTTTAAACAGCATCTCACACAAAAATGAACATCACATACATTCCAATGAGCCCCTTCAAGGAAGAAATTCAGTTAATCTGTGATGAATGTATCTCAATCTATTGCTTTTTAACTTATAGAAACGACTGTCTCCTACTATATTAAATCATAAGATAAGAGAGGCTTGCTCTAACTTTTCAGTTGGTATAATCCTGTATCTGCTCTTTCACATGTGGCTTTGGAGCAGATAAATTATCCTGCATGTGCCTTCTCCAGTGCCTAGAAAAGAGGGTTAGTGAATTGGTAGAGATTAAAAAGCCAGGGCATTAAAAGCCAGGCAGCAGAGCATTGCTAAGGAAGAGGAGGAATATTTCTGGCCTCTTCATGTCTTCTGGTTGGTGCTTCCATACTCTTTTCAGGATTCCCATCAGTGCAAGGATCCTTCTTAACCACACATAAGCTTAAGATGTTATTTACGTGGGGAAACTGGAACGATACACAAGTAAGGAAAAGACAACCAAAAATGCTATAAACAATACAGTGAATTAACTTGGATTTCATAGAGGCCAGAGCTGCATCTTGGTAGAAGAGGACTACCTGGGCCATCAGCACCCCTGATACAGCCTTTTCACGTATCACTTTTTATGATGGAGATTTGTCTCGAGTGTTCAGTCTTGTTGTAGAGGATGAATGATTGTGAGATACAGAAGCATGCAAAGCACAAAATACATTTCCTCACAAGCATATTTGCCTTCGTGTACATCTGCTTACCCGTTTATTTTGTGAAGTTGATCCCAACACTCTAATTGCTACTTCAGAAGCATTCCTTGTCCTAAAAATACTTCTTAGTTTCATCTCTTGTGTGAAGGCTGGAAGATGGTGTCTGCTGATTAAGTAAGCAAATGATGTGCTGTCAAGTAAATACGATTTGAAACTGCAGCAAAAAAAAAAAAAAAAGATCTACAATATTCACATGGTAAAGGAGGAAAAACTGAATGACAGGGAAGCGTATGTGTATGGGGTATATGGCTCATAGAGAGCCATGCTCGCTAAATTCATATACCAAATGTACTTCGGTCAGAGGATGAATGACATGCACTACATTTTCAAAGCCCGCAGGGTTTTACAGAGGAAAACCAAAAGAAGTACGATGTGCACCAGTCCGTGCCTGCAGGCTCTTACACTCACAGAGGATGCAGATGCTGAGAAGCCACACAGACCTTGCAGCCAATGCCTGCCTTCACCCCTCGCTGAGCGCGGGCTGGCACGCTGACGTGGAGTACAGCGCAGCCAGCCCAGCGCCGACGAGAGGTCCAAGGAGGGGCTTGCTTGGGCTGGTACCCTCTCATGCTAGAAGTCTCTGGAAAATGCTTCCACTTGTCTTGGGATCTTTCATACATAAGGAACCAAAACCAACGGGAAGCCCTGTAATGATAAACAAATATATGTGGTTTATGTCATCTGTTTACAGAATAAATCACACTAGGCAGCTGCAAGGGACTTTTTTACCTTTTGTACCTTGTTCTTCTTATTATTCATGAACACTCCAGATTTCTTAACAATGAAAGCACTAGCTTAGGGAAAGACAGATCTAAGTTGGAACAAAACCCACTTTCTACACACACAGCTTTTCAGTTTCTCCACCTAGACTGATTCATCCCTCTCTTGTCATTTTCACACCCTTCTCTCCCACAAACATATCTACCTTTTTAGATCAGAAGATGAAATTAAGTAGATACAGCTGACAAGCCAACCGGGAGAGAAATATTGACTCTTCCAAAGGTGATATTACAACTCTCCAAGACTTATTTTTATTTTGTTTTCCTTCACTTGAGTTTCCCTTTCCCTTTTCAGCAAGACACTGTATTTTATAAGGCACACTGTTCTGTCTTTTATATATATATAGTAGCCGTAGGTGTGTGATGACTTTATGTGTGCATGTATTATCTGCATCTGTATATAGCTGTAGTTTACTCGGAAACAACGCAGTAAATCACAGAAATGTTACAGCTCCCTGGCTGCCACATGCTGTTCAGCCCCGGCTTTCAAGGCTGCGATCATCCTCAACAGGTACCGTAACAACTGGGGGATTTACAGAGCCTTCAGCTTCATGCTTTGTGCCATTCTAGTAGGAAACTGGAGCAAATGAACTCCAGGAAAACCTAGCAATCTGTAGGAAAGGGGAGGAAAACATGAAAATCAACAGTACTTTTGTAATGAAAACTTCAGCTGCATCGTTTTTTTAACAAACCTGGAGTACAGCGATACACCGCAGCCCACCCCTGCACTCAGCCTAACGGGGATAGCAGTGCGGCTCCTTCTTACAGAGGGCTGCTTTCAGGGAGACCTGCTTTTCTTCTCTGCAGCACATTCTGATGTTGGAAGTATTCTGCAGCCTTTTCAAGGGGTTAATAACAACCTGAAAGGTAACTTTTTGCTTCTCAAATAGTCGCCAGTGCCAACCGGACAGCACTGAGCAGTCACCTGTCCCCAGGGCAGGGATCCATACCACACAGCGGGTCACACTTACAGGCAACTCTCAAAGGGCAAGGGTTTCCACATACGTGATGACCGATGACTAAAGCACACCTGGTAAGGAAAAGACTGCAGCCTTCAAGCTTTAAGTCATGACATTTTTCAGGGTTCACAGCTCATCACCAGAGCTGTCTGCCTCTAAAGAGGACCCCACCAAGCACACTTTCTTGGCAAAGCTGTGCATGGAGACACCTATCCAATAATATCTACCTGTAGACACATAGAAACCAAAAGGTAGACTATGAGAAAGAAAAAGAAAGTGCAATTTAGGAATACATTTAGAAAGGAGAATTTTCCAGAAATTTCTCAATCATTTTTGATCACGGTACCGTTGTCTGGTCCTTACCTTCGTATCTGGAAACAAGCAGCACACCGAGCAATGAAGCAAACCAGAACTGGTGTGTCCTTACACACACATGCATACATAGACCGGCATGTTTACTCAGACTAAGCAAGGGTGACGTACAAAATGCAGACACTAGAGGGCAAGGATGTATACAAATTTATTGAGGAGGGCACAAGATATTGGGCACAGCACCTGGATAAAGCGAAACACCAGCCTTACACACTGATCCATCAGTCCTTGCCCCCGTGAGTGACACAAACACACTCACTCAACAACACCCATCATTTGCTGAAGTCCCACTTCACCGCTGCTTTGATAATTCGCTCTCTTGGTAAGTTTCCTCAACTTTGATCTGTACCTACACACAGCTCTGTGGCTGTGAGTGTGTGCAACCGCTGGCCCACAGAATGCTGTATATTTACTAACACACTAAACATTACGTGTCACAGAGAAAGCTGCCCTGAAGGATGCTGACATAGTGGAGAAATCACTGAGCTTTGGAAGTAACCAAAGGTCGGTTGTACAACCTTAGCTGGTCCCCTTAATACAGTATTAGACGTCCTTTAATTTCAATTAGGTGTTAGCATAAACTATTTTGTTTTCCCCAAAAGACTCTAGCAGGGCAGTATAACTTAATTAGCAACCTTCCCACATTTTAGTCACATCATTCAACATGAGCCCCAGGCCTTATTTGCTGTGACCTACACAAAACCTTCTCTGAATATAACCATTCATATAATATACTACCTAATACTACTAACTCACTCATAGAAAGCTAACAACTTCCTTTTCAAGTGTTTCCATGTTCTTTGCTCTACTTTGAGTGTTTTACACACATCAGTAGGCTTTTTCCAGAGGTTTCCTCAGATGGAAGGTGGTGTTGCTGACCCCACATATCCTGAATATCCCAAGTTCCACGGAACTTGGGAAAAGCAGACCAAAGCAAACATATCTGCATGATAGCGCTCTGTTGTTTCATTAGAGCTCACCCATCAATGACCAGATAACCAAGCGTGGTTTATTTTAGGAGTTTCAGGAGTACTTGACGGAAGCCCACCTAAAGCTCAGCCCAGTGAGGTGCCCTGTGACACATGGAGGGGCTTCCACTGTCCCTGGGGATACCAGCAACTACACCCGGAGGAGGGACAGCTTTCCACCCACGTTACTGTGAACAGAGGAGGAAGAATAAAGAGTTCATATTTCTGAAAGCTGATGTGTAGCTAAAAGCCCAGGGATCGATGCCTGGAAGCTAGCCAAAGCTGCAAATGAGGGTTAGGAGGGAAGGAGAGAGCTCCATACCCATGCGAACACTTCTGTCCTGTGGCTTTCTTCAAGTGCTGGGTCCTGGTTGCCACAGGGGGCAACTGGAAGACTTGTTTGCCTTGCAATAGCTATCCATTGCCCCGACAGGACAACTAAGCCTGTTGTAATACCGGAGCAGACAGTTTAGGCTCCTTTTCCCCATGTGCACTGCTGTGAGAGCTGGTGGAGGAGAAGACAGCAGAACTGTGCTCCACACTGCTCCCTGAGCAATGCTCTAGTGAACATGTCCCTGCCGACAGCAGGGGGGTGGCACTAGATGGTCTTTAAGGTCCCTTCCAACCCAAACTGTTCTGTGATTCTATGACTGAGACATTTCTCTAGTTTCAAGGTTGCTCCTTCCCAGTGAGCCCGTGCAGCCACGATGGGGGGCTGTGCTGAGCCCTGGGTCCTTCATCCTGCAACAGCTTTATCTTCAGAACATAAAGCCTCTTCTGATACACTCTCAGTATCACAGCATCCCAATGCCTGTCTTTTTCCTACCACCTCCTGGGAAGCCTGAGTTGGATTGACAAGAATTTCAGGGATGTGAGCTGAGCAGCTGGCATGGGTGAGGGCTGGCTGCTGGGGAGTCCTCCTCTTCCTTGCTGCCCCCACGAAAATCCCTGTGAGAAAGGCAGACACACAGGAACAGCATGCAGAGATCTGCTGTCTGCAAATTTGAAGGTAACTATTTTCACAGCTGGTACTTTTCAAATCTGCCCAAGAGAAGAAATTGGGAAAGACCAAAGATGCCATGGTGCTCAAAAGGTGACCAGAGGAGAACTGTAAAGCAAATCCACTTAAAAAAAAATAAATAAAAAAACCTCAAACTTCCTCTCACAAAGATAACGTAACTGAAGCTGATGAATTGCTTCTATCTGACCAAAAAAAAAACAAAAACCCAAACCAAACCAACCAAACAAACAAAAGACAAATACTACATACATAAGGAGGAAAAAAAGCAACTAAGGAGAATTTCTAAAAAAAGTAATCTTGGAACTGAAACACAGAATCTAAGGTCAGAAATCCCACAGTTTGCTCCACCACGGCAGGAGAAACTGCTGACAGTGTATAACTGTACTCTGTTTTTCTAGGTGGAAAGGAAGGTAGGAGGAAAACAGCTAAATTCCTATTTGCCTAAATAAGATTCAGCACAGCAGCCACATAATGCTTATTTTGTATCATATTTCATGATGCATTCGGGATGCTAAGAAGGCTACCCCCTTGAACAGGGGGGTTATGTTGCGGTTCACAGCTATATGAGTACACGCACACCTACATTCAGGTCTCCCCAACAGGAAAGCAAAACCATAAAACACCTTGTACTTAGCTAGAACCACATCTTCTTTCTAAAAACTAAACTTCAATGTGACAGGGCACATCAGGTCCAACTTTACAGAGATTCCTCGTTACTTCAACCAAACCACTACATAACCACGCAGTAACTGTACCAGGAGTTTCAGGGGTAGTCAGACTGCAGAACTGGGAGAAATTCCCAATTACATACCTACAAGCAGTGCTGAAACTATGAATCAGCTGTAGTTTCTTCCGCAGGTGCAGGGAGAATATTTTATTAATTTCCATTTGTTCAGTCGGCTTCTCCTCCACGGCCGCCTCATTCAAAGCGCAGAAACCAAGCGGGAGTTGAAATAACAGGAAAACTTGTTTCCCAGTTCCAGACAGAATAAAACTATTCAAAACAGACATTATAATCAGAGCAATTAGCTGTAAAGTATTAAAATGAGTCAATAACCAGAAATTCTATTCATGAACTTTAGCGTTCATTTCTATTATTCAGTACAGAGAAAATTTTAAAATTAAAAACATATTTTGTCATGAACTTTTCTGAATGCATTCAACATATTTGAAGTAGTTTTACTTAAGTAGCAAAGGGGTTTTAAGATGCTCCTGATCTTTTTTAAACGAATTTTCCTTCCCATCCAAAAGCTGACAGATATCACAAGTAAAAAAGTTAATTAATCCAATAAATAAGAAATCTCCCTCTTAATTTTCTAGTGCAATAAGAAGTGAATAATATGAATGTGAATGCTGCTCTGTTTGCTATCTAAGATCATAACCGAGGGTACAGTGTACTTATCTGAACAGCAGAAATCAGCATCAGTCTTCAAGCAAGGAAATATCACCTTCGTTTAATAAATTAAGAGACTTCCAGTGTGGAAAAGGACCAATTATTGTTATCACTTACAAGCATTATAAATAAACATTATAAATATTAAACCCATCAACTCTGAGAAAACAAGGATTTGCTTTGTTAAGAAAAGAGCTAAGTATTAAGTGCATCAGGCTGTAACATACATCTACAGCCAATACGGAAAGCAGCTCCTAGCTGGGCTTGGAGCATTCCCTCTGCCGGGGGTGACCGCCTGTCCCGGCCGCGCCAACCTGACCAGGGGGGTGGGGTGGGTGGGATGGGATGGGGTGGGATCAGATGGGATGGGGGCTGTGGGAAGCCCCCAGCTCAGGAGCTGCGCAGCGCAGGGGTGAGCTGCAGCTCTGTATCTAGCCCAGACCTGCCGTGGGGGTGCAGGTGGCCACCTGGAGCCCCCGGGGCAGCCCACAGACCCCAGTTCTCCCAGGCGAGCAGGAACGATGGGGGAGCCAGCGGGATGCGGTGGCAGCGGCGCATCCTGCTGCTGGGAAGGCAAGGCTGTGGGGATGAGGGATGCGGGGGGCACCACCCCTCACCAGCAGCTCGGGCAGGGTGGAATCTCTAACACTGCGTCCTGCTTCCCAAGCTGATTATTGCCACGTTTCTGTCGGAATCACTCCAGCCACAGGAACAGCTAATCAGGCATTTGTTCTCAGCACCACGAAGGCAATCTGATGGAGTGTTTCCACCACATTACCCTGCTTAACACAATCATAACTTCAAAGCCAGTGCACTTCAAGTTCTACAGAGGTTGTTTTTATTTACAAGGAAAAAACTCAGGTTTCGTTCACACAGGAAAAATGTGCCAGGAGGAAGATGTCCATAAGGAAATCACCTGAAGTCCAGGGCTTTTGAGCGTGTCAAGGCTCATGAAGAAATGAGGCAAGATGAGGAGGCAAATCATTTTTCCCCAAGTATGCTCCCTTTAAAGTGTTTGAGCTCGCCTTCATGAGTCTGTTCAGCAAAAGAAAATGTAAATGGAATAAAAATAAAGAATTGCTATGGGAAGATGCATGTATTCATGGCCAAGAACCAGAGCCCTTCACATTTCCAGCCTCTTCTGCACAACCAGGAGGAAAAAGCACTGAAATCCATAAATCACTGTATGTCTCTTTGAATTAGGTAGTGTCCCACAGGAGCACCGATGACATTAAAACTGTTTTGCACTTTTGTACGTTAACTGCTAAATCCATAGCACCCAGGCTGCTTCAGCCTGTTTTAGACTACAGCGTTGCTGTGCTGGGTATATAAACCGGCTTTGCTGACCCGCACAGTCTTGTCACAGATACATGTTTTTGAACTGGACAGAGGAGGTCAACATAACTACTGCTGTAATAAATACCACATACTTGCTTATGGGCCATCTATTGAACGGATCTTGTATCACAAATATTTGTGGTGCATAATACTTGGCAAAGATGTACACTCCCTAAGGAAAAGCACAAGTTTCAGAATCCACTCTGTGCATGCAAAGAAGCAAAATACAGGCTGAGGGCACTGCAGAGAACGAGGAAAAAGAACCCCAACATCTGAAGGAAAAAAAGTTTAATGCACAAAATGACTCAACTCAGTGATTAAATGATTAATGTACACATTTTTGGCTACAATGTTTTCTTCCTCAGATTTGAGGCAGTTTCCTTCAGCTGTGTAAGTTTCTGTTTTTGTTTGCTTTGCTTTCCTTAAATATTTATGCTATTACGTTTCATTTGCTTAGCTTTACTTAAATATTTAAGCCATAATGCTTAACTGGCATAAATATTTTTTTTCTTTAAAATCTACTTAGCTGAAAGATAAACAACAGAGTAAGAAATCAGAAATTACACTGGAATTTTAGAGGAAGAACAGCAATTAACTCTGCCAAGGTGTTAACCTTTTTAAAATGATACTATTTGCCTATGCACTGCATTTGATGAGCTATGTACTGACACATATTAATTGTTCTAAAGAGATTTTCTCAATTTCATCTTTTTCCCATCCCTTTCCTCATTCTGCTTCAGATGCCACATTAAGCCTTTCCACTCCACACTGATGTGATGAGGACAGGCATTTCCACCACCCCGCTACACCACGAAGAAGCTACCGCAGGCTGAGAGAGCAAGCACACGAAGAGCTGCCGGACAAAATGAAAAGCAAGATTAGCAGCTTCCCTGCAAGCCCAAGGAGCAACCCCTGCCGGTGCCTCGTGCTTACAGCCCCGTCCTGCCGAGCCCTGCTGCACCAGCGCCCAGCCAGATCCCCGGCCAGCAGCCACAGAGCGTGGCCACTGCCGCCCGGCACGCCATGCACTGCTTAGCCGGCTCTGCCCGCGAGGCTATGGAACGCCTTCCCCAAACCCCACGGTTCAAAGCAGGTGCTGTTCCGCAGAGGATGAGGGAGAGGAGCATGGGGCACCGGCAGGTCCCCACTGCCTACAGGGAAGGGCGTACCGACATTCCTGCCTGGGAAATCCCACCAGCCCAAGGAAAGAGGCCCCACAGGGATGTACGTTTATCATCTTAAGTCTGTAAAGGCACCTTCCTTGCCCTCAAGCAAATAAAAATTACATACAGATAAATTATTCTACCTTTTCTTTATAATTCTATTAAATGATGAAATGCTTATTGGTGCACACCCCAGCAGCGTAAAGTCAGAAATCTGGTTCCGAGACTTAAGACTTATTTTGTCTCAAATAAAGGCGGCAGAGAGTTCCGGCAGACAGGCTGGAACTCACTCTGTTCTGTGCAGAGTATCCCCTGTATATTTAAATGAGGAAGAAGGAACATTTTTATTCCTGACACCTGCCATAGAGTTTAAGCACTATAATTATTTCTCTACTAACACCAGGTGTTACACACATTATATGCAATTTTGGAGGCTCAGTTACCACTGCAGTCTTCTGTATATGTCTGTGCACAACGTCAAAATGGAATAAAAATATAGCACAAATTTCTTCCATAGCGCTCAAGATGAATGAGCATGGAAATGGTATGTATCTGAAATACCTCATGTGTTTTTCTCAACAGCAATGGTTACAATGAACAATAAATCTTTCTCCCCTCTAAGTAGATACACGATATTTTTATAAGGATACTGATTTCACAAAACTAAAACCAGTGAAATGTCAGGATGAAGTACGGATTAGTCTCAACAGTGCTAAGGAAACATAAGAATGAGGGGTTTAGTAATGCATATACATCCCCTACATCACCTGCTGTAGCAAAACCTCTGGGAATTAAAAAGTGGGACACCAGCCCCACGTGAAGCCTACTCTTGCTCAGTCTGGCACCAGTGTGGCTTCAGGAGCAGCTTTCCAGCCAGAAATTTTATGCAATTTCATTGCTGGTTCAATTGTTAGGAGACTCTCAAGTGTACACTTTGGTTTTTTCACTTCAGTGGGGCTGCCCAAGCCCATGGGACCCCCAAGGGCACGGCCAGGACACCCAGCCATGGGCAGCACATCACCTCTGGAGGCAAGGCAAGGGCAGTCTACACTAGAATTAGCCTCGAAAGTAACAAACGGGATTTCAAACCCCACTGAAGGCAAGGTCACCCGCAGTAAGATGAGATGAGAATATTTCCCCTACTTGAACACCTTTAACTCTCCCTTGGTCTTTCTCTCTCTCTCTCCCTCTAAATTAATATGCAATATATAAAAATTATATTTAAATTAATATAAATTCCATGATGTCTGGGCCACAAACCCGTTAGAAAGCGAAGATGCTGCCACCCGAGGGAGGGCCCGCAGCACCGGGTCCATCAGCACAGGCCTTCAGGGATGCTCGGGACATCACCTGCCCCATGGCTGCAGCGCACTGCAGCCTCGGCTGTGCACCCACTGGCCAGCCCCACTCCTCCGCTCCGTTACTCAGGCTTGTTGGGACTGATGCAACACCTATGGATAAGACATTTTTCAATTTATGATCTTTCATTAGGTGTTTAGCAACGCCAGCTTGGAGCCAAGCAAGTGGTGCTTCTCCCAGTCGCCAGAGCAGGGGTACCGCAGGTCTAACTCCCCCGGCGCAGACTGGTGCCAGGGTGGCCACAGACATCCCCGAGCATCCCCAGGGCCATGGTGGGTTTGCTCTGCCCTTCCCTCACTGCTGCAAAACACGTGCATGAACATGTTTTCACAAGGCTCCCCCCGGCTGGTTTAAGACAGGAATGTGAATAACGGAGCTGCAACACACACCCTGGGGGCTTCGAGGAACAAAAAGGTACGAGGGCATCTGGGTCAGATCGACTGGATTCGGTTGCTGACTACCACTACACCAACACCCTGGTAGTGAGCAAACTTCAGTGCCACTCCTTGTCGGAGCTGAATAGCCCAACTAGTATTTTTTCCAAGACGCTGTGCACAGCCATCCCAAGCTGTGTTCAGTAATATAAACCAGAACCAGAACCACCTAATAACTCCAGAGACACAGCCTGGCAGGCTGTCTCTGTCAGACGAAACTCCATCATCTCAAACCTCCCTGGAGTCTTCCTCTGTAATCTATCACTAAAATGAAATTATATTGGTTACCATAGAAACATCCTGACCAATAGCCTGAGCATTACTTTTTTTTTTAATAGAAAGTGAAATATTGTTTCATTCAAGCAAAAATCTGCACTTCCATCAGTGCTGGTTTTGGATAAGCTGATGTTCTGCTCACTCATTCACCTGGCAAAAGGCAAAATCTTTTATTTTCAATTTAGTGCACTGCTAGTACTGGTTATGTCTCCTATTGCACTTTTTTTCCCCCCTCATGAATAAACTGCTGAGTAACTTGGCGTTGTACAGAGAGAAAAGGCAATGAATGCCCCTTGGTTGAAACCACGCACTATACATCTGTGTAGGGCTCTCCATTTTTATACATAAATGGTTTGATATTGGCAACCTACTCACATTTTATACCGAAGAAATCATATAAAGCAGCAGAACTAACTCTGGCAGTAGAAGTGAAATACTTACTCTCAGCTGCAGTCTGCGAAGAAGCCCACGGGATGGAATGCCGCGGGCTCCAAGGGACAGGGCAGCCGAGCCCCGCGTCCTTCCAGGGGGTCTCTGCAGCACCACCACCTCCGCAGGAGGGAAGAGCAGAACCTGGATTTTTGCAGAAAGTTGAACAGCTGTACCGAGATACCTCCTTCACCTCTTTAAAGCAGACCGTCGCACGGTTCCTCGGTTTGCGGCAGTAACATTCCATTGCAGACACATGCTGACTGGGTCTTTGCATCCTTCATCTCAGCAGATGCTTGGCCAGACCCTTCCTACCCGCGTCTGATGGCACCAGACTGTCCCAGAAGAGAACCCAGCGCTGGCTCTAGCAGGCATTGTTGACTGGGGCGCTTCTCATATACATACAGTATGTTTTTAATATCTGTGCAATTGTCAAGATTTATAGTGTGATTGCAGACATAAATTTTCCTTGTCCAACAAATCAGAAAGCAACCTTATGTTATTACATGAGGCTAGACTTTTATATAGCTGTATTTTTCTTTATTTCCAAGACAGTAAAAATATTCTGTTTTCAATCCAAACAAAGCCTGTTACGAACCTTTTTTTTTGTGTGTGTGTGTGTGTGTGTGTGCATACAGTCTGTATTTCAACAGCTTGTTTAAAACTAAAACCTAAGGTAGGAATGAGGCCTGATTTTTTATTAATCATGGGGGAAGAAAAACGCTTTCAGTCATGTTATGCGTACAAAGTAAGGCAGTTCCCACTAGTACCTTCAGTGGTTCAGGCTGCTTCCCAGGCATTTCAATCTACTATACCTGGGAGACAAAATTATGGCGATATTGGTAAGTAATGGATAGGGATTAGTATTCAACCAGCCACTTAATTAATCAGAAGAAAAGGTTAACTAAGCATTAACACTGTTCAGGGTGCTCCCGCTCTGTGAGCAGCACTGGCCTCCTGTTTGTGACTATAGCTGCTGGACTACGAATACAGGGCTGCCGGTCAGAAAGCAGACATCAAAACTCCCTTTGTTTTTTTCCCAATGTTTTCAATATAGTAAAAAACCTGTAGAGGTGGTTATAAGTCCATAAAAGAACTGTTTGTGGCTTCTCAGGTTGTGGTGTACGGTGGAAGAGATAACATACATCCACTGATAAAGACCCTGATCCTGCATGCAGCTAATGCAATTTCACAGTAAAACATTTTGCCATTGGTGAAATCATTCTCCAAGACCAGAGTACCGCAAGATTTCTACTGAGGAGCTAAGTTTTAGGCTGATTCACATTAAGCAGTAATTTCACTGGACACGGATCAAATGAGGAGCTTGTGGCTATGCTAAAGTAGTTATCCTGAGCATGAGCTACAGCTTTCAGCATAGGGACAGATACATCACATACAGCTTTTAAAAGAACAGACACTGGAAATGGACCCTTATCTGACAGCCTTTGATGTACAGCAATGGGCAGGAGAACTGTAATTATTCATAGAGTTACCTGCAGTGTATGATAGCAATATAATTATTTCCCTGTAACTTCATATAATTCCCTGAACCGCAGCCTGCAGGATGCAGCAACGGTGATTCAGTACCTGCCCTGTGAGCAGCCCAGCGTGAGATGCTGGTGCTCCCGGTGACAGCAGGGCTGGCGCGGGGGCGAGGGCTCCCACTCCCACACGGAGCACCCGCAAGCACACCACCTGACGGGCGCGGGCACAGGCCTGGGCACTTCTGCATAGAAAACCCTTCCCTGCTCGTACTTTCAGGCACAAGTTACCATCGTGTTTTGAATTTTCACCAGCTTTTATGACTATGCAGTCTATTTTCCACTCTCTAAGAAGCGAGGACATTTCAAACATAGGCACATCAATACATGTACATCAATCAATGCTGTACGTTCCAGTATATCAATAAATATGTCCACATAAGGAGACAAAAAATACAATATGATGAAGTTACGACACAGAGAAAACACTGTCTGGTGTGAAACACTATGCAGACACATGTCATACTCATCCATCCTCAGACCAAACGTAATAAATTGCATCAAGGTAAAACTCAGAAGAAAAACATGTTAAAAAGTGACATTCAACTCAGTTTTAACTATGGAGTCACAACTCTCGCCTGCATAATGTATTGCAGGCAATGCAACCTCTGAAACTTTTCCCATATCCATCCCTGCTGCCAGTGACACCAGTCACGAAAACCCCCACCGTTGCGGTTCGTGAAGGCCACCTCGTGCCACCTGGTGAGCCACTGCCCGCCTGTCTCTGCATTCCGGCTGGCCATGCTGGGACTTTGCCTTTCCAGTGACATTCCCAGCCTCTGCCACATCAGCCCTACCCTGCTCACACCTGTATACCATTAAAAACCTCATCATCATTTTATAATTTTGAAACTTCGAGTACGCTGCTCACACACTCCCTCTTTGTTGAACAAGAACGAGGACCTGGAGGCAGAGAACATGAGTTGGGAAGGAACTCTGTTGCTGCTGTTCCACAGCACACCCAGCACCCCTGTGCAGCCACCTCGCAGAGCTGGGCAGCACCCTGGTGCTCCAACAGCGCCTGCCAAAGCCCTCTCCCTGGCAGAAGAAACTGGCCCTCCCCCAGCACCCTGATCCCAGCAGCATTAACCACCTCAGACCTGCAGGAACCAGATATAAATATAGTGTGACATCACAGCGATGCCAATCAAAACAAAATTCTGCATGCCAAAACATTATATTCCTGGTGATGCTGAGGCTGCAGTTACCTGCTGCTGTGCCCCCGCACCGCACGTTCACCCCCCAAAGTGCTGGCTGCTGCGCCCGTGGGCAAGCAGGCAGGGGGCTGCATCGGGCAGCATGCGGTGCCTCCTCGCCCCCTTGCCTTCCGACCTCCGAAACACAGCGCCGGTCACTGAAAGGACGGTGTCTGATTTGCTTTGGGAAATCTGCCCGGGAAAGCACACAGAATGGACCTAGGACCGAGATTTCTTTGCTGTCGTCTGTGCTGCCCTGCGGAAATAGAAGCATGCTGGTGCAATTCTGTTTTCTTTACAGCCAGTGATAAAACTGCCCTCGACCTCATCAGAGCTGGTTTGCATGCAAGGCCTGAGATGTGAGGGTAAGCACACCTATAGACACTTCATCAAAAAGTCTCATACAATGTATGAAGACAGTTGTAATTTATAAACAAACCCAGGATTGTCCCCACCTCTCACACATGAACAGCCAAAGGTTTACACAGGCTTGGCTCAATTATCAGTGCGTTTTCCAGACACCATCCTCTCTCCAGAGGCTGCCAACGGTAGCACCTCCAGTGCCTCTCGCCCTGCCAGCACAACGCCCCCGCAGCCGGCCACGTGCTCCTCAGCACGCTCAGCGCCAGCACACCGCGCACTTGCGCTCAGCCGTGTCAGAATTAAGGTGAAAACACACGATCAACAGACTGTTCACAGGCCAGGCACATGCACACCTTCACCCGGGTTCCCATGTGGTACCCACCGTCCTTGTCGCCCACGTGACTCCCAGTTCTACTTGGCGCAGTAGTACTAGTAGTGATGCATTTGGTAAAATGTCATCTGCTTCGGGCATGCGCTTTCCATCGAAACGTGACACTAGTAACAATGAACCCTAGACAACGCTTTTACCTCTGGCAGAACGTACCTGAGACTTCCTTGTGCCTTTATAATAACAGATGTTAACACAACAGGCACTAACACTATGAGTTCAGTTCTTCAGTTTTCAAGAAGCGCCGTTTCACACTGATGATACTCGCCGGCAGCGGGGTGACTGCCCTCTTGCACCGCCTGCCACACGCTGCTGCCTCCTCGGTCCTCCAGCTTCGCTCTAAACTGGCATTATTTTGAATTTAAAAGCTTTGACACACTTTTTAAACAGAAAAAGAAAGCACTAGGACATGGCCAGCATCTCCTTGAAAGCATTACTAAGGGCCCTGCGGGAGCCCACGGGAGCAGCCAGCGTGACGGGGACCTGGCCCGCCACAGTGAGGACTGCTCTCCTCCAGCCCCCCAGGATGGCCAGCCCTCCTCCCCCTCCTCCTGCGGCTCTGCCCCCTGCCCATACTCCCTGCTGGTCACCAGCATTAGCCCAGCTGGCTCAGTAAGGGGAAAACTAATACCACGCAATCAACAGAGCTGCATGGAAAGATTGGCCAGTCTATCACGGAGGAGATGAAAGAAACTGGAGTATTTAATGACTGTTGGTAGGCTAAAATGTCGCCATTAAAAATGGCCAGAAATTCCAAATGACTGGGAATTGCATTAAAAAGTAGCGAGGCAGGCTAACCAATACCCTGGGAAATGAAGCTGCCACTCTCTGGTATGAATGGGAAGCAATCCGGGTTTATCTTTATAATTTTTCTGTCAATGCTTTCTCCAGGAAAAAAACAACAGGAAAAAAAAAAAAAAAAAAAAGAAAAAGAAGAAAAGGGATCAGCAGTTAGAAACATAGATGTATTATTACAGCCACTCTCTTTAAGCATTCACCAGGTGTAAATATCATAGTTCTCCAAACTGTCAGATTTATACACGTTTTGCCTCTCCTGCCATCTGTGCATCTGCCATTTCCAACATACACAACACTTAGCTATCCAATTTATTGTTCTCATCTGGTTGAGGCTTTTAAGTACATGTTTAAGTTTGGGTCAGAAGTTCCCACTTTTGTATGGATGTGATTCATGCAGAGATAACAGATTTAGAAAAGTCAATACCAAACCCAGTGCATATGCCCCATAAATTGAGAGCTAAGTCTCCCCAGGGTGCATTTCAGTTACTCAGTAGTAACTGGGATACGTATCAGCCTGTTCTCCAGTGATGGCTAACACTGATTCGCAACGAAGGCAATGAATACTGCCATGGCGTGTAACTGGTGTGGGGAAGAAGAATGAGCAGCTCCTGCTTCTGCTGGGAACAGAAAGCAGATGGAAATTGCGCCTGCTCTGCCATACCGGCATGGAGGACCCCTTCCACCAGACAGCTGCTGTGAGCTGCAAAAGATAAATAGCTGTACACCTTCTTGAAAGGAGAGAGTTTGGATTCCTTTGGATTTAAATTGGTCTCTCTTTCCATAAACAATGTCCTGTTTACTGCTCAACCTGTAGTATTAATACAGTGAATTATTTTAATTTCTCCAGAGTTGCTTACTTGCCCATTAAGAGAGACTTTATGGCTATTATTGGACCCCTGGTGCATCAAAAATTCACTGCTATCAAGTTGCATTAAACCTTCTCTACCATGAACCACATGTTTCCAATACTGGGAGTTTCTTCTATGATACTTCAAAAAGAATATCGTTAACTGCATCCTGCAGGTGCGTTTACTCTCAAATAAACACCAACTGCAGACCTATAAGGAAACCCCGAGACCCCAGAGCAAGCCATCCACTGACACACACAGGAAGCACAGTAAGGATTGCTGTTGTTTTCATCAAATATTCAGCAGTTCATGAAAATTTCAAATGGCAAAATGACCGAGGGAACTCTTTTCCTAAGTGCAGTATGAAAAGGCAAGCCTTGAATCCGCGCTGTGCATGGCACCCACGCACAGACTGTACCGGGCTGCTGGGACGGGCAGCTCCCATGGGTCAGCCTGGAGGAGCCGCAGCCCAGGGGAACACTGCGTGGCTGCTTACACGAACACCAGAAGTGGCTTTCCCCCTCCTCTTACCAGCCACTAAGTCTCCTAAGAAAGAAGTTAAAGCTGTGTTTACCACTTTGCTATTTCACAACATAAAAGTACAGTTTCAGCTGCTTCAAACATGTTATCTACAATATATCCAGAAAGCTCTATCTTCTGTTACCAGTGGGAGACAACATAAGCAGAAGATTGTTCTACTGCTCTAAGGTCTATAATAGAGTAAAACTTGGCTATTCTTAACTTGGCGATAGGTAAGATTCACATGCAATTGGGATTCAGCTTTACGTTTTGTACCTTGCTCTGGGCTCTCCTGATCCAAAGCCCATGGAACCATCAGCCAGCTTTCTGCTACATTCAAGGCTTTGCTCTCCATGAGAGCAGCCTGAACAGCATTCGGGCAGGTTACCTCAGAAATCCTCCAGCTGCATAATTAAATCCTTATCTCTGGTCATTTCTCATTACAACGTTCTGGGGACACGGTATTCCCGTGCTGCACTGACCCACCAGCCAACCCACCTCCCCTCGAGGCAGAGATTAGGGTCAGCCCCACACGGCCAGCTTACGGCTGCAACAGGCGCCAACGTCTTCCACCCTCTGCTGCCAGCCCTGGTGTCTGAGGTGGGTGTGTGGCGGCCTTCCCCCTGCCCCCCCTCACCCCCATGCCCCCCTCGCCCCCCCCGGCAGCATGCTCCGTGCTGGCCAAGGGCAGGACGCGGGCTCTTGCTGGGGAGCAGCCGTTCTCCCAGCAGATGCCATGGCAGGAAATTGCGGCGATTTTTGCTTTGGTGAAACAACTTCAAACATATATCACAGAACTGCTCTTAAGTGTCAGCTAGTTGAGTTGACAAACCAACTGCTGAATACATGTGGAAACGGTGAAAGTTTAAAATACAGTGTGTATTTTTATCCCTTCAATTGTCCTTGCCTCAAAATATCTGTCTACATGGCCACAATCGTGTGAGGGCAGGGAACAAATGTCAGTACAGCACAGAACTACCAAACTTAGCAAAAGGGTCTGCCCCCTTCCCGCTGTACTGCATTCCCAAGCGCCCCGTGGGGTGGGATCGCTGCCTGCGGTGCAAAGCACCAACTGTGCTTTGGGCCAGGGTGGCTCCTACCATTATTTACTTCGCCAATACAAACATTACAAAGTTCATATTTTCTTTCCTTGCTACAAGCTATCGGTTTAAAACATGAAAATAACAAAGAAAAAATTCCTAGTGTTAATGCCCAGTGTCCTTACATCTGCTGGTGGACCAGACAGACACTTGAAGCTGCCGGGGACGCATCCTTATCTCCGTGTCTGACGGGCAGTCATGCTCCACTCACCAAGGCACTCTGGCGGATGGAATAACGAATGTCCCACTGTGCTCTGAACATCGGGGGCTCAGTATGTACAGTCATGCCACGTGTGTTCTCCAGCATTTTTCTCCTCATTACAAATAAACACAGCACCCAGCCTCCGGGACTCGTGCCAGCAGGCTGGCTGCATCAGCTCGCTCAGCACCACTCAGCAAACAAATTGCACTGCATCAGCGTCGGGGGGTGCAGGGGGGACTGCTGCAACCATGTGTTGCAGACCTGTGCAGAGGGGTTGAAATAAATCCTCCTACCCTTTCCACGCAGGTCTGCTCTGTCCATCTTTAAATGACTTCACATGTAACTCAGTCGGTACAGCAGGCAGCCACGAGGAGCCCGTATTTATCAGCTACAGCCAGAGAAATGGTTTGCAAGTCTGCAGCACCAAGGGCTTGGCAAGGGGCACACACGTGGTACCTGGGTTTAGAGCAGCACCCTTTGGTCTGCATGAACTGGAAAACTGTTTTTCATTCATTGCACATTTTGTCTCCCTTTTTAGCATGTGTGATGCCCCCCCAAAAACAAAATATCAAGTTTAGTCAACTCTGATGATCAAATATTCACAGGTTACTGTCTGAATAAACAGACACTGGAAATGCAGTAGAGTGTGCATACAAGGCAAGGGTGCCAAGCAGCAGAGTTTTTAGACGCAGAACCTACCAGGTTAAATGTTCCCCTATTGCAATTTTGTGCTGGCTTGGTCCAGCATCTGCCCACCTTCGACAAGCCCTGTCTGCATAATCCAGGGTCTTCACTGGGCTGGGAACCCAACAAATCACTGCAGCTCCAGTTACTGCCAGCTCAGCCCAAGCATTTGGAATATTCCTATCCTCCTGCCTTAAAGATTTCTTCAAAGACAGTGAATAATAGCAAATGACACACCTCCTTTCTGAAAGACAATTCATTCTCATGCAGGCAGAGGGTAAAACCTGGCTTTCTGCCTGGGCATCCCTGTACCCCGGCTCAGCCCAGGGTCCTGGGTGTCAGTGTCCAGGCAGGACGCAGGGCTGTACAGCACACAGCAACCCACCCTGGGGGCCGAGCCGGCAGCTGCCTTGTCCAAGAGTACACGGGAGTAACGTCAAGAAACACATGTGGGTTTAGAGTACATGTACTGTTGGTATCTGCCTTTCACATACCGCAAAAATAATTAAAAAAAGGCAATAACATTAAGCACTGAGTTCACAATGAGAAATAGTGAAGCCTGGGAAGGGACCAGGCTGAAAGGTGAAACTCCATTTACATACCCAAAAAAGTGAAGTTTCAGAACCCCAGCCTTGCCCCTCGTGCAGGTACAGCTCCCGAGACCCAGAGCGACCTGAGCAGCCCCTCCGTAATGGGCAGGGGGGTAACCCCACACGGGAGGCTGGAAACTACTGGGAGGGACATGGCAGTGCTGAACCAGAGCAGCGATAAGCAATAGTTTTAAGTCACTCCTAACAATATTTACATTAAGACTTGCTTTTAGTAGCACCATGGAACTGGATTCAAGTACCCACAACAAATGCTCTCCGAAGCGTGCTGGCACACAGGAGCTCAGCTGAGAAACTGGCATACACACAAGATAAATAATTTTAAATGCTATGTCGATCTCTGAAGCAGTAAAGAGATGACACCAGTTCTCTGGAAGTTGCTGAATCTTCCTTTACAGATACAAAATAGAAACTACACCTCTAAGATTATGCTGTATCGGAGAACAGGCAATTAAAACTAGGCCACAGTGTTTGATTTTCAATATCTCATTTAAATCTTGTAAGAAAGTTCAATTAATGGTCTTGGAAAAGTTTTCTAAAATTTAATGCTGCTTCACTGCAATACTTTTTATGATTTTTTTTCCTACTGCACAGCCTTTCTTCTTCCCTTTGAAATCTGGCAATATTATGGAAATATTATCTTTGTAAATGCAGGTGAAGTTGATGATATTATTGATTTCAGATAGCCTTCAAGTTTGAGACAAATTTCCACATCAGCCTGGAGGTACAGAACAAAGATTTCCAATGTACTAAATTATTCAGAACAGTCATTTCTAAATAGAGGGGTGAGAAATGTCTCCGGAGAGGAGCGAGGTCGTGGTGCCTCAGGGCTGACTGCCCAGAGGGAGAAGGGGGATGCTGTGGAGAGGGCAGCAGTGGAGAGTCACAGACTGAGCCGCACTGGGAAATTTCAGAATAAATTAATTTTAGTTCTTCTCCAGCCCCAACCCTGTCCTGACCCCAGCCGTTCACAGCAAACATCCCCGAACGCCCTCCAGAATAAATACCATTAGCTTTGAGACCTGATATTGCTCATCCATTCCTAAAATACAATAACCTACATACACAAAAAAATTATACTTTACTTCCCAGCAATCACAAACACCTCTAAATTTAAGAGCTTTCCTAGAAACAAGGATAATTACTTTTTTTCAAAATACATCTGAATGTCACCCATTACTGTAAGACCTCTGAAATGCACAGCTCAGCTAAGGGTAGTTTACGACTAACAGTTAATAGTTGTGAAGAGAAGGTTTCGTTTGCTACAGGGGAGACACATAAACATCAATCACCTGTGTATGTTTAAAAAACATTTAGAATCTCTTGGAGGCAGGTTGCAGCGGTCTTGGCAGGTGTCAGGCTGTATCCTAGCCCGGGCAAGGACACAGCACCCTCATCTCCTGGGCGGGGGATCCCACAGCCCCCCTGCAGAGCCTACACTGATGTCCAGCCACCCTCAGAGAGGAAGGATTTCTTCTTGTATTTAAATGGAATTTCCTGCATTGCAACTGGGAAAATTATGGTGACCTGTGTTTGCAATTTAGACTTTCTTCAAGTCTATCCAAGGTTGCAGGGCATCACTTGTCTTGGCAATGCACCTCAAAAGTAGCCTTTATCTGTGCTCAAACGCCATGCACATGCCTACACCAAGGACCTTGTATCATTAGTATCTCTCATCATATATAATTTATATGTCTTAAAGAGTCTGCACAAACAGAGTGAGTTGCCCCAAACCTTGGGCCAGTAACGTACCCAGAAATGGCAAGCACGGATCCGAGCAGCAGCAGGGTCGTGGCTGAGCCCTGCGCTGGCCTCAGAGACCCCCAGTTGTGGCTCTGGTCGCAGATTTAGCTCTTTCATTGCCACTAGAAGAAAAAGAAATAAATCCTTTAATACATCTGTAATTTCTACTTAAAACAATAGTAAACATGTACATCAGCGAGGACAAAACGAAGGAAAGTAAAAGTAGCTTTTTAGATTTTACCATTGCTCTTACCATTGACTGCACAGGCTCACCTCCTGCACCAAGGCGGGATCCAGAAACTTCAGCTGGCATAACCCAGCAGTATGACAATCTACGCAAATCTAAGCTGTAATTCTTTTATATTGAAGGAAATCAAACTTTTATTCTTGCTGTGGATATGGGAGACTGAAATTCACTTTGGGAAAAAATCTGGGGTTTTATTTCTGGCTCCACTTTCAGAATTACGCAGCACAGGGCATTTTTATGTTGTAGCTCCATTATGTGAAAATTGGGAATAACATTTTTCTCTCCAGGACACCACATTTACTCTCTGAATGTTTCACTGAGAATATGACATGATTTAGACTGCAGTGCTTTAAAAAAAAAAAAAAAAAACACAACACCCCCCCAATTTTTAGGACTAAATTCTACCTGTGAAAGTGGTGTGAAAGTGGCTGCAGGGCATCAGCACTGTGGTGGTGGAAGCAAGCCAAGTAATGACTGAAACTCATTAAAGCTCATCACAAATTATCTCATTAAGTGCTTTCAGATTGGAAACCATCTCTCAGCAATGAGACACAATGCGGTGGTGAGGAACAGATCTCTCCAAAATGGGTTTTTATAATTATCAGGGTTACACAATACCCAGCGTAACCCCTTGCTCTGCTGACACACATCACGTTTAAGCCCTCAGACCATGTCAGGCCCTCACAGGGACAGGCTCCCGGGATGCGCTGCCGCCTGCCTGCGTGCCAGCAAACCCTGCGGAGCTGCTGGCAGCATCCCTGGGGTGGCAGGAGTCCAGGGCCACCCTGGTTGGGCCACCAGCTCCCTGCAAGAGCCTTCGGGCTGTTCCGGGCGGAGGGCAGGGGAGCAGGCAGCAGGCTGCTGACCTTGCTGTCCTGGGGTTGATTTACACCGCTATATAGAATTTATAGCAGCATCCCCACTGGGACAAGATATCAATTTTCTTTCAGTTTGAATACCATAAAGCAGTTTCATAGTGAACTGACTCCAGGGGCAGTGTGATGATCTTGTTATAGTCAGACAGTTATTATATATTCACAAGAGCTATCAGAAAAGAGACCTGGCTGCCTGCTGGGAACCCCCGTCCAGGAAGAGCACTTGGCCAAATTAAGTGGAGCCTGGACCTCCCTGGGCAGGGCAGGCTGGGGACGGGCGGCTGCACAGCCCGTGCTGCTCTGCTGCGTGGTGCTGCTGCTCTGCTGTGTGGTGCTGCTGCTCTGCTGCGTGGTGCTGCACGGGTGCTGCTGCTCTGCTGCGTGGTACTGTACGGGTGCTGTGCCCAGCACTACTTGCTGGAGATGGCCAGGGGATCCTTCAGCCAGGCAAGGGCCTCGGAGGCATTTTCTTGTAAAGTTACTACTGAGCCTAAGGAAAACAGCCACCAGACAGCATTAACAAATTCCAATGCAATAAATAGAGGATTAGTGCTGGGATCTCAAAGTGCATTCGACATCCGATCTGTCCACACCACACTTACTCAATCTGCAGTTCAAGCCCTTGGAGAGCTTCACTAAATGCTCTCATCAGCTTGTGCATTATCACAGAATCATTTATGTTGGAAAAGAGCTTTAAGATCATCACATGCAACTGTTAACCCAGCACTGCCAAGGCCATCACTAACCCCTGTCCCCGAGTGCTGCATCTACATGTCTTTTAAAGACCCCCATGGATGGTGACCCCACCACTTTCCCTGGGCAGCCTGTGCCATGCTGGACAATGCTTTCAGTGAAGACATTTTTCCTAATACTCAATCTGCAGCTCCCCTGGTGCAACTTGAGGCTGTTTCCTCTTCTGCTTTAAGTTTAAGCAGCTGCCTGGTTTGGCACCTAGGCTAAGTAAACTTTGGGTTGGGTTTTCTTTTTTTCCTCCTTTTTCTCTTTTCTTTGGTTACTAAGCAAAAGCAAGTCTCATCTGTACACTAGGAAGAGCTTTTGCCACGTTTAAAGCAAGTACAGGGACTCCAAGCTCAAACTGCTCTAATAATTTATTCTGGTCTTGAAATCCCTAGGGTTATTTCACAGAAAATGTATTTTAAGATGTTTGGCTCAAAAATGACAAGATAACAGACGATACATATTCATTTTCTCCCCCAAGATGGTGATGAGATGTAACAAAATAAAGCAGTAGTCTCAGCAGATCTTCCCTCCCCCAGATGGAGAAGAGTTGTGGTTTTATCTCAATGATACCACCAGAATTGTGCTGCCATTTATCTTGAGGGTGTACTTATGAAAGGGATTGTTTGCAGCTGGAGCTACAAGGCATGAAACAAACTGATAATGGAACTTTCTTTTGAAGCTTATTCTTTTTCAGTGGCATTTTTCTTTTTTTTTTCCTTTATGAGCTTCATGACAGCCAAACAGTAATTTCCTTTCTGTATTTTAGCACAAACAACAGATTAGTGTCACATTGTTTGCTGTGAGGTTTTGCTTGCTGCTTGCATGAGTACTTGTTGGCATTTGGTGTGTTCCAAATAAATAATGTGGTCCTTCATAAAGATAAAAAACAGAAACATCTTCTTGGCATACAAGAAGGCACTGCTAGCACGCATCTTGAATATGGTATAAAACCACAGAGGCAGAGGTGAATAATGTAATTTGAAGCTGGAATCACAAAACACATGAGCCAGGACTTTATCTTCTATAAAAGACATAACACAGCCTTTGGCACTGCAAACATCATAATCTACTGCAGTCTTATACACAAGAAAAATGTAATTTAGATTAACAACATAAATCACAAATAGTAAATTATTTATGTTTAGAGTAGATAGAAGACAGAACGTAACCTCATAGAAAAAATGTCTTTAATTTTTGTCCTTCTTAACACCATAACTATTAATTATTTTTTCATATTCTTAGTAATATTATCACTGCTAGAAACCACAAGGAAACATGTTGCATGGTGGTTCCCCTCCTGTTTCTCTTGCATATTTCTTAGAGGCAAAGCTTTCTATCCCTCTCCTTACCCATCATTTCACAATCAACCTTTACAATCATCTCTTCTCTTTCTTCCAGTGCCTCCAAAGCAAATGCATCTTACACGATTTTTGTTTTCCATAGCTTGCTTGGCATTCTTTGTTAGGCTTTGCACCCTCATTGTGACCTGATATTGCTCCTCTAAACCATCTTTTTCAATATCTATTGCCAGAGGTTTTCCTGGACCACCGCCAACACCCTAATGCTGTTCCCAGCCCACCGGCGGCATGGCCAGCCCAGCCCTACCCGTGATGGCAGCATCTGCAAACGCCATCTAACGTGAGCTCCAATGTAATTAAACAAACTGCCAAACCGAACGAGTGTTGGCTTGAAACCTCACATTTTAGATGAAATGCTGAAAACATCGCATTTTACCATTAAGTCAGAAGGATGATACATCATTTGACATGGTTTTACGAGACCACTGCCAATACAAAAGCGCTGCGAAGTCCATGAAATGAGCCCCTGACCGTTAAGAGTCGTGAACGCTACTCACCGCTCGTTAGAAGGCTCTGGCTTTGGTAGCCCAGAAGACAGCAGGAAGAGGGGAAACAGAGTACAGCCTGGCAGAGCAAAAGAAGATTAATGTCAGCACAGGGGAAAGGGCAGGGATAGGCAGCCCAGGGGTGGAAAAAGCCAGGAGAGAAGGTGGAAAGGACTCCTTTCATCAATGGCTTGAATCAAAGTTGCAGTCTCCATACCAAGAGCTTATTTGAGTAAAAATTATGGCAGGAGAGCACTAATGTAGAAGCACAGTCATAGAGGTAACACCATTAAGAGTGCATAAATATTAGAAAAACTCTCCCTGCCAGTCATATACTTAGTTTTGGCAAGGAAACTCGGCTTTTAGAGGCTCAGAGCCTTTCCTCTGTGCATTAGTGCTCAGTGGTTGTTAGCACTCGAAAGTAATACTTCCAATGCTATATCAAGTCATTCAAGTGACAGGAAATTTGAGCAGTTGATTTGGGAAATGGATATTTCATTAGAGGCACAACTCATGATAAATGAAAGTTTTCCTACCACTGTCATCGGGAATACCGATGAGCTCTAAATCAAACTGCCTGAGAAGGGCGGCAGGGCGCTGGCGTGGGGACGGCCAGAGGCTGCAGCGGGCAGCTCGGCTCTGTGCAGCCTGTGCGCGCGTCCCCCTACAGAGGCCACCAGGCTGACTGCGGCTGTCCCCAGGGCACCCTGCGGACAAGCCAGGACTCAAAAGCTGCCGTAGCATGACTTTAGCTGGCCCTGGTTGGCAGCTTCCATCGCTGCGAGCAACGCGGCAAGAGGCACAGGCACAGAGACGACTCCCAAGCACCAACTCAGGGCAGAAGTTACTGGGTGGGACTGGAACGGTCTTACAGACAGAGCAAAACCAACGGGATTTTGGAGAAGTTTATGTCTGTCTGCTATGGCTGCCCAAGAAACTATTCAATGATCAAAGAGGCCCTTTCTGAAATCCATCTGATCCTAAAGGACCAACAACGTACGCTTTCCCTGAACACTGCAAATTCCTCTTCTAAAAAGAGACGCCTCAGACATTCAACTTCAATGGCATTACCCACCGCAACGCAGGCAGCAGAACCATGAGAGCCCTGTGAAGACACGTGACGGACGCTGCCAGCAACCCCATCCCACAGCACATTCGTACATTCCACGCTTTGAATATGCAGTGCCCTCTGGAGACAGTTCTAGAGGAAACAAGGATTCAAGCACCTTTCTAGGTGCTTCATGGATAAAAAAATGCCCTGCAAGTTGTGACTGAAGTTTGTAAATTACTGGCTAATGCCCGAGTAATGATTAAGCTCAAAATGTTGATATGCATCAGCACAACCCTTAAGCGATCGGAGCATCTCCAGAGTTACCCTTGCTTTTGTCAACATTTTCAGAGAGACGCGCTCCTTGCCAAAATGCCAGTGACAAATACGTCGCTGCAGTCCCCAGGGAAGACGAACCCACCCGCAGACCGGCAAGGACAGGGTGCTGCGCTGGGGCAGCTTGGCTGCCTGCCCTGAGCCTCGTGCAGCACCGCTCTCACACCCAAGGTGGGTTCTGTAAGGTGTCCCACCTGCAAAAGTGGACAAACCCATCACTTTTTGGCACACACGCTTCCTGAGCTTGTCTGCCCTATGCAGCCCGCCTGCAGTACTTCAGCCGGGTTTAGCCCAGCGTTTGCAGTTTGCTCAAAGCAAACCCCTTTGCTACAGTGAGCAATTAAGATTAAGAAAACTGATTGATCTTCAGATAGAACTCTTAATATCTTCTAAGATACAGATTACTGAGTTTTGATCAATAGCCATGATATAACTGAAAATGTGTTTCCGCAGTTGAACATGCTGTGTTCCTAATACCCAAGATACGTTGGTGGGTTTGATTGATATGGAATAAAAGTAAAGCAAATGAAGCACCATCTGTATGTATTTGTTTGATGTATGTGTTTTTAAGTTCCAAATCAACTCCCTAAAAATAGTTTGGGGGTTTCTTTGCACAGCAATACAAGGTATATATGTGATGATGTGAATTTGAAGCAAAACCCTGTTCTTAATGACCACCACAAAAAATTATTTGCAACTTCCACAAACCTCACGTTTCAAAAATGAAGTACTAAAAAAATTCTTTTGAAGCAGGTAAAAAGTAATTAAAAATGAATACTTATCATTTTTTTCTGCATTAACATTAAGAGTTGAGGTACACTTTTTTGAAAATTGAAATAAAAATCAAGATCAGGGATCAAAAAGCTCCATTCACACCTTTGCAGCCTAGAGGAACGTTTCAGCCATGGCCGTGGCTCCAGCAGATGCAGGTCCCACAGTCTAACACCTCAACAGCAGCAGGTTGGGGGAGTTTGTGGGGTTGTTTCTGCAGCTACTATTAAATGAGAATCCAGACACGGTAGACACCTCCCTCCTAGTGTATTTTTCTATTTTACAGAGGAAAGGAAGGAAAACCTTGACGATTTGGTAATTCAGAGCCTTCCCCAAGCTCTCATGGCATTGCTCAGAGCCCTTCCAGCAGCCTCGGTGTTAAGCTACCGGCTCTCCTTGGCTGTTCCCTCCGAGCTGGGGGGCAGAGACCAGCCCTGCCACATTTCCCCCCACCTCCCCCCAGCCAGCAGAGCGGAGCTGCAGACCTGGTAGCCAGGGTGCACAGAGGGCAGCCTTTGCTGAGCACCTTCAGGCTCTGCGCCGGCAGGTACCGGCTGCTGGAATCCCGTGCCTTGCTCCTTTCGGGGACACCCCTGCAAATGCACGTTCTCGAGATGTCACAGCTTTCAGTCTCACATTCTGTGTCCATACTGCCTTCTGCTCAGGCCCAGGAACGTCCCTGCTTGGCACAGCAAAGCAGTTGAGAAATGGATGCAGAGCGCAAGCACCCGGCTGGCCATGTCTGCTCCTCTGCGGAGCACGGGAAAAATTGCACAGCATAGCTGTGCCTCCCACTTTAAAGAAGCAAAAAAGTCTATATAATCCTTTGATTTTCCTCCAAAAGCCTGTCATTAGGGTTTATAAAGTGAGTGTTATTTCAGCTTTCACTCTGAAAATTTCCTTTAACAGGTCACTATTATTATTCTCCATTTGCCAGGCTGAGACACCGGGGGTATGGAGCAAGTCTTGCCCCCCCTCCAGCCTGTTGCACCCTGTACAGAAGAGAACTGTTCCAGAGGAGTCTAGAAACCACATGGGGCTGAGGCCAAGAGTTTGAACTAATACTTTCTACCTGTAAAGCTGCAAAATAGAATAAAAAAAAAATCCAAGTGTATTCCTGTTTCTCCAGGAAAGCAGCTACACCGTCCAGGCAGTGGATGCAGCGCTTGCAATAAAGGCGTTGCCATGGCAACTTGCCAAGACCCTCTTAAAAATTCTCCAGAAAACAGTCACAAAAATCTAAACGTATGTGAGAGAAGTCCCTAAGCATGTCTAAATTAAGTAGCAACCAAATGAGTTCCTCTTTTCTCCTCCTGGGAAATGCTGCCTTACCAGCCTTTTCTTTGCTGCTGCTGCTGCTTAGTTTTAATTATACACTGTGCCTTTCTCTTCTCCATTGATTTCCTACACGACAAGAGAAGTACATGCTACACCCATCAACCTGCTTACCTGCTCCCCGCAGCTGGGTACACAGCCCCTGGAAGTTGACTTAGGTACTCTTTTTCTTTTTTTTGGTAAGGTCTGCTAATTACCTGGAAAGCCAACATCTTATTTTCAAGTATGGCAGATGCTTATGCCTATATTATTTTTAAAATATGTTGGCTTCTCTGATGGAAGTCAACCTGGGAGACCTTTATTCAAATGCTGCTGCTATGTACAGACCAAGCGACCCGCTGTGCGCAGTGTTAAATCTGCCTGGCACTTACAGAAAGCCCGGCTCAGGCTGCATATGCATCTCCCAGCCAAAGTTCAATTCTGTAACGTGTAGCACATGTAAAGTTCAAGGATAATGGAAAGTTTATCTTGCCTGTAGGACTGTTCATCAGAAGAAAAGGTAGCTTGTGTGATTATACTGCAATGAGATATGGATATTTTTTTTTATTATGATTCCCAATGTTATTTCAGTACGGCACAAAACAACGACACCCCTGCAAAGCGATTTGCTGGCTACAGGCCAAGTGCCCTAATAACAGCAAGTGCCCTGTCCCCATGCTTAGAGCCTGTCATGTGTGAGAATTACGATAAGATACAGAATCAAAAGTTGGTTTATGGTAAGAGACACGGTGGGTCGCATCCAGCAGTCTGCAGTTTAGTTATGTATTAACATTGATCACCGTTACCTTCTGCTAAGCGCCCTCAGCTCGCTTGCCAGTGTATCTTAAACACATCACATCCACTCAAACGAGGCAGGCATCAGCTCAGCCCCATCTGACTTACCCACACCCAGGGCTCCCAGGTGGCTCTGCAGACAGCGACGCTGGTGGCAGGGTCCTGGGGGGCAGTGGAGGGTCCCCAGCCTGGCAGGACGGGCAGACGGCACCCAGCTCCATGCAGCCAACCGGCACGGCTGGATGCAAGCGCCCGTAGCTCCTGACACCCGCACCAACTGCAACACGCTCTGTTATGAACCCAGCACTGCTGGCACAAACGCCACCCGCAGCTATGAATAACCCACAGCTCCGCATCGGCAACCCCTTCCCGCTCTCCAGAGCTCGGTGGGGTTCAGCCCTGGAGCCAGGGGGGCTCCTGCAGATGCTGGTGCCTGCTCCGGGCAGCATCCTGCCTCCTCCCCTTCTCTGCCAGCCCTTCACACACCTCTTCAGCCCAGCAAACCTGGTGCCTTCCCACAGCAGGGTTTTTCTATGAAACACAGATAGAAATCATTGTGTTGATGACAGTATTATTCATACAAGGGTCACCCTGGGTTGTATTTCTGAGGCTTGCTTCATTAGTCTGACTCTTTGATCATAACAGACTCGCTACACAGAGCTTATCTTTTCTGATATAAAAATATTTTATAGCTATAAATTATAGACAAAAAATTGACCACAAAGTGGAAAATTATTATTGGGGGATAAAAATAATCTGATTAATTGCTTTCTGATCACTGTATACAAAGATTGGAGTATGAGAATTGCATTTCATTGAGCTTATTCCTTCCATATTCCCACATAAAAGTTGGGTTTATCTTTTAATTGATCTACAGTGCATTTACATATAAATCTAGAAATTTGAGTTTGGGAAGATCGCTTTCAATGAGCAACGGAGGAGATATATACACTCTGCAGCAAGTTAGGAAAGAGGGAAGACGTAAAATTACTTTTAAGGTACAACTTAGAGAAAAATGACCAGGCTACAGTGCCCGCACCGCCCTGCTCCGTGCAGGCTGCAGCAGCCCTCACCTCGCCTCCCCTCCTGCTCTGCTGCCGCTGCTCACAGCTCTGCATGGGGGCACGCTGCCCCTCATCCTCCAATTAACCAGGCTTTTGCTCTAATTTCTGTTAATGCTTTACCATTCTAGGAGGTACCAAATTATTAGTTAAGAAATATTTACCGGTGAAAGATAATACAGCTTTGTGCTGCCACCTCGGTGTGCATGCTCTGTATGAATTGCTGCTGAAATGAAATAAAATAAAGCAAAAAGGGGATATGAAACAGCTGCTGAGGCGTATAAAGGTATTTCACGGCAAGATACAATACACTTTTATGGCCCAAAGTACAATAAAATTATGATTCATTACTGGTTAGTTAAGTCTGGGGAGGACATAGAGGTAATTTTCAAACAGTACAAGTTACATATCGAATGTAATTGGATTAGGGGAAGACAGCACATCACACTGCATGTTATGGGAGCAGGGGGTGTGAGTGATTTTGCCCAAGAAATGACTAAAAGCTATGAAAACCTCAGGATTTGTTCAACCGCTCTGGGTTGGGAGGGGCTGTGGGACAGCAGGGCATCCCTCCCAGCATCCCCAGGGACTCAGAGCATCATCCCTGTGTCTCCCCCCAGGCTGCAGCAGAGTTGCTGGGGGCAGCAACACCAGCACTGATTCTGAAAAATGCATTTAAAGACAGGGAAGAACGTGGAAGAGAGCTGCTCTTTTTATTTGAAGAGCTGCCTTTGAAGCAATCAAATGCACTTTCAAACTCGGAGGGCTCTGTGTTCCCGAGGATTAGCCCCGACCCCGGCACTCGCTCCTACAGTTAGTGTTTTCTGTCAAAAGACTCCATAGCTGAACCACACACAGCAAAGCTTTTGAGGCCACTATTTTATTTAGCAGGGGTTATTTGTTTCAATATTTTCTTTTCAAAGATGCTCAATGAACCAACACCCATGCACACTTTCATTTAGCACATTAAAATATTTATCATATTAAAATACTTGAATTCCTTTGCAGCAGCTTGTTTGAAACCCAGTGGCTCCAACCCCCCAGGTTTTTCTCACCCCACATCCCGGTCTCCATCCTGGGGCCAGTACCCATCCCGCAGGCGCCCTTTGCTGAGCGCTGCATTGCACAGGGCCGGAGAGGCACAGCTGTGGGCTTGGCCATCACACCCCTGGGCTCTCAAGAAGCTGTTTGGGTGCAGGAGCAGGAGCCTCCCCTGGGACTCCTGCCTGTCCTCTCCATCATGGCCATAGCCAATGCAAGTGTTTTGCTCAGGGAAGGCCACCTGCTCCATCAGGTGCTGGGCACCCCCAGGGACAGGTAACAGCCCCCCTGGACCAGCTCAGGACCACCCATCCCCTGCTTCATGCTTTGGGAAGACATTAAAGGCTTGTTCAGTTGAATCCATTTCCCACCTATGCACTGAGTGAAGTTATCTAAATTACTGGGTAGCGTTGCAAGAATGTTTTATTCATAACTTGTTTAATGCCTGGCACTTGCTTTTCTTTTGGTACTTATTTAATACACATTTAATTTAACTTATTTGAAAGCGCTAACATATTTTCTAATTACCTGAAGTACTTAAACTGTTTCCATGCTGTTAATATTTTTTTTCCTCACTATTGAGGGCTGAGATGCCAACCAAGTAACCTGTTTATAGGGGCCAGGCATCCCTCCCACCTTCACAGTGAGCAAGGAGCTCTGCCACCAGACAACCCCAGTGCGTGCAGCTGCAGGTGCTGGGGCACACGGGGACACCCGTCCCTCTGCCCCAGCACACATGGGCTGCAGAGGCACACAGCCACCCGGCCACCAGCCATGCGAAAGAAGGGGAAGGACCAGGCACCTCATGCCAGCAGCTTCACTAGCTCCTGTATTTATTATGCCTTATGTTGCATTTTATGGAAGGACACTAAATTTATTCACTACTGCTGCTGTTTTTAATAACTTCACAATTCCTGTGGCAGTTTCATTTCTTCAGACATTCACGGGCACCGTTTTTGCTGGGGTTTAAGAATTTAACGTGATATTAAGACACTAAAGGCTTTCTTCAGAACTAATGAGAGAAGAACATGATACGGCACATGCTGGCACGCTGGGGCACCGCATGACCCCAGCACGTTGTATTGGCTGCAAATGCGATGGTGGCTGACCCCGGGAAGGAGTCATGCATGGAGCATCAGTAACCCAGGCTGTTAGCGGGCGGGCACGGAGAGGCAGGCAAAGCACTTCGGCTGCAGAACTGCATCGCTGCACTGAAAGCACTAGCCCCCCGCAAGCACTCACCCGCGGGTGGGGGCTGCTGCACTCCCCATCTCTTGCCCCATTCCAGATAACGGGAGCAGTGATCCAGCATGGTACACCCATGGGCAACTACAGAACTGAGATGGGCAGACCCAATCTAATCTGCCAGGCAGGCACATCACTTGGCTTATTCTTCACTGGAAAACAAACAAAAACAAACAAACAAACAAAAGGAAGAGGAGTGCATTAGCAACTCACAGGGAGCTGAGCTGTTCACCTTCTTAACAAATTCTTTGCACATCCAAGCACAAAGTTACACCCTGGTACAGATGCCCTTCTTACTTGCTGCTGTTTACAGCGTCAGCAGTATATTACTCCAATTTTATTTTGGTGTAACTTTATTAAGGAGAATTACATGAGATAAAAATGGAGCCATCCAATAATAAATCTGGGTTTGCCTCTTTGTTTAACACACATCTTTTAAGTGTATGTCCAGATCTGCTCATGCATTTATTTTCTGTCCTTGCTTCAAAGTACTCTTATTGCTGTACTGTAGGAAAGAGTTATTTTCCATAGATACATTTTATAAAAAAAAATAAATATCTAAACCAAAACAAAACTAAAATTTATTCCTGGAGTAAAGATACCCAGTAAGAAAATAATCACCTGTTATCAAACCAGAAAGCATCTTGTGGAAAAGTATATTCAGGGTGTTGGGAAATCTGACTCATTCTCAAACATCCCCCCCTCCTTGCAAATCACTGTCAAAATAGTTGTAACGCTATTGTTATAGCAATATTCACCAGATAGTGTTTTTAAGTTTTCTCCCTTAGCTACTAAGTAAACGTTCAGTCTCTCGGAGACAATCTCTGTGCTTGGTGGGTGAGGATGCTGGAGGGAGGGAGGACGCGATCTGCAGCCCCTCCCTGGGCAGAGCCAGCCCTTGGACAGCTTCCACCTGTCACCGAGAGGACACGAGTCACGCAGGTGATGGCATATCAATATAAAACATGGACAAGGAAGAAAAAGCAGCTTTTTGAGTCCTGGTAAGAAGGGTAATGTGTTTATGCAAAATTACTGTTTCCTGAAACACAAGGAATTAGTATGTCAAGGCATTAATAAAAGCTGCCTAAATAAAAAGGAGAACTGAGCCACCTCTCGCTTTCTCCTTGCATCACCCCCCAGCTGGGTACATGTACTCTGGTTAGTTTTTCTCAAAGGCAGAGACAAGCCAAGAGACAATTTTCTTCACACTAATTTGCCACACTTCAAAGCAATTATTATATTACAGAAGCCACCCTAAACCAGCAGCTCTTTCCATTCAGGCTGGAGCCAATGCATAGAGACAGATCAATCTAGCCACCTGAAAAAAAATAAAAAAATAAAAGGTGATACATGAAAAAATTTTCAAGGGCAGATCATCTAATTTTCTAATAAATCTGCTTGCTGGCCATTTGTGTTACATGAGCTACAGAACTTGACCCTGTTCTCTCTGTTTCAGCCACTAACTTGAAGCTGGGCAAAACAGATTTTCCAGAAGAGCACACAACCTTGATTAAGAAACACAGACATTCACACTTTCTGCTTGGTATTCTGTTCCAATCACAAGCCTCCGCCCTGCTCAGCCCTCACACTCCCCTGGTTCAGCCCCACCTTTGGGTTCTTGCCGTGCCTGCACACGCTGCTGCATGCAAGAGCTCTTCCTGCAGCATCTGTTCCTTCCATCAAACACCTTCGAAGCACATTTCCATTGCTCGTGCCTCGATGGCTTTGCAATTAAAGCGAGGAAGGATCTTCACCGCTTTTGGATAAACCTATCTAACACCTCTGGTGCACGCTCAGCACTCCTCACAGGCTCAGGCGTGCCCGTGCAGGCTCTGCACGCCCCTCGGACAGATCCTGCCCAGGCTGTCTATGAGTTTGTGCACATGCCTGCGCCTGCCCCGCCAGGCACTGAGGACACTGACACCCCTCAGAGGGCAGGGGCTGTGCTTTGCATGGGGCCAGTCTGCAGTGAAAATGACACTGGATGGCAAGGCAGAGCCATGAGGCACTCATGGACCTGGATCACAAACAGTTCAAACAGATTGTCGCAGCGTGAAATTCGATAGGAACGCTGATTAGAGACGATGGGACATCACTTATTTTGGAACCAAACAGAATTGGTGTTTGGCTTTACTAGCAATAGACACCACTTGTTTTTTCTGCTGTCATCAATTTCTTTGCCATTATTTACTGGTTTGAAATACTGAGATTTCACCTCCACGTACACATCTTCATTGAAAAACTTCCCTTGCTGTTCTGTCTGAATCCAGCCAACCCTACTGTAACGGTCCTAACGAGTCATACCAATAACCATGATGATTACGTGACTGAATTCTACATCTTTTCTCAAAGGTTAAATCAAGAGTAAGTTAGGTTGCTGACCACTTGGCTGAAACATAGGTTTGCATACTACAAGATAAAAAAACACCTGTTTCAGCTTCTGCTTCCCAGATAATAGTGTTCCCCTGCTCCCATTTTAATGTGTTGTTGTGGTTCTGTTTGTTTTCCCATAAAACTTATTGCCTGAAAAACCAAAGATGACAATATTGAACTAGAAAGAAGAGTCTCACAAGAAAAATGGGAGGTTTCATCAGTGCCAAAGAGGCACAGCTGAGTTGCTTAGACCACTTATACGGTAATTAAAGGGGGAAATTTGTTATTTTCCAATAAGATCTAGAAAGTGTACTTTAGCAAATGAAATAAAAATTGAAGCTGCTAACTGTTAGGTGTTTATGGTGAAGGAGGAGATGATGGGAAAGCAGATTCAGGGTGCACAGTTACCCAGGTCACCTTGAATGTGCCTTGCCATCTTCTTGTCCCTTACGCTGGTAACCTGTGGACACTGTTCGGGGCTCAAATGAATCATAGAATCATTTATGTTGGAAAAGACCCTCAAGATCATCAAGTCCAACTTCAAGTGAAAGCAAGTGCTGGGCTCAACAGGCAGCTGCCTACCCTGCAGAGTATAAGACACCGGTCACGTGCTTCTAACCCCACGTGAAAGGCACTCACGGTTGCTGTTACCAGCGCGCCACAAGGCTGCAGCTGCTGCTGCCAAGAGATGCTCATTTCATAGCCAGGCGCTCCCAGGCCTGACCCTGCCATCCCTGTGGGGAGATGAGCCGCTCCTCCCTGCCGGCTGCTTTGCAAGGATGAGTCACCCAAGAACCGAGCTGGATCAGCACGCCTCGGGCCTTTCCCAGCACTTGTGTTTCTGAAAACATATAAAACGACCAGAGGGAAAAAACCCAACAACAACAACAAAAAAATCAAATAAAGCCACCCACCAAAATACAACCCCCAACCCAAGTCCATGTGGACTGTGAATTCCAGGCCGCGCATCCCGGTTCTAGCCAGGGCTGCATGCACCTGCCCCAGCACGTGGGGAAGGGAAGGCTCTGCCCGGGGCGGGGAAGGTGCCCACACCAGTGCAAACGTGTTCCACTCCTCTTCTGATTCTAGTCTCCTCTTCACACCCCCAGCTATGTTTTAGAAGCAAGTCTTTGTCCCACGCATTACAACGTAGCTAAGCATAATTCCAGGTTTCACGGAAAAAACGTGATGAGTTATTTACCCACATCAGTTTTCTATTATCAATATTGTTACACAAATTACAGGAGAATCATTGTTTTAATAAGGCTCATTTTTGAGGCTGTCTATGAATTAATTTGTACCTGGGATTTTGCTGGCATACTGAGTGATGCCCATACACGACGTAGTAGATCTATCAGATCAAGCACATTCTGTTGTATGCCTTGTGGCAGGGAGTCCTGCTGACACAGTAACATAATTGCATGACCTCAAAAGTAAATAATAAAGTGAAAATGAAGTCTCTCATATTGTCTCCACCTTTCACTTCCAATCGAATCTGAGGAAACCCAGAGAATAACAGCCATTCCTCCAGAAGTTACCAGGTACGACAACAGGTATGGATCCACTGCTATTAAAAAAATCATAAAAAGAGCAAGATAATCCCATCAAAACATTTGACTCTGCTTTGGGACTCCTTGCTTCTCATTGAGATTGAATATGGGACACTGCACCCTGTGGTACACACAAACACGGCAGGGAATGCTGAGGGACAAGCTGTCTCCTTTTTGTGGGTTCATGCATCATCATTCAGATGAAAGATTATATACTGAGATGTTAATTCTGCTGTTAACACAGCCAGGCACCAGCACAGCCTAGTAAAGTCAGCAAGCATCTCTAGGAATAAGCACAATGTAAATGCCATGACTCAACAAACTGTTACACCCCACACGATCCCCCAGTAATGGGTCACCAAGCAATGGGTCCAGCCTGACCCAGTATCTGGGCCTTCTGCTCGAAACACCAAGAGCTCTTAAGATAATGGTCACCATCACTTATGAACTGCCAGAAAGGGAATTAAAAATAAAAAATAAATAAAAACAAGGGGCAGTTCAGACACACATTCTCTGGCAGAAGGGGGATTCATAAATGCAGTCCAGTTACATCCAGTCAATTCAAAAACCCAAATAAATTCCTCCCACGTAACTGTGGGGCAGCAATCCATACCGTGCTGCTGGACAAACAGCCTGCTTCAAAACACTGACCGCCTTGATCCTGAGAGTTTGACTGAAACCCAAAGGGACCGAGTATTGCAAAGCTGCAGCATTAGTGCATGCATTCCCTAAAATGAAAGAAATACTTTTCCCCTTGCAAAAACGTCCAGAGCTGGCCTCGGTGGTGACAGGAACTCACACACAGGTCAGTTCTGGGACAGCACAGAAGCTGCTCCAGGACCTCGAGCGCCCCTTGCTTTGTAGGCTCACCAGCAGGAGCCAGGGTGGCACCACTGACAGGTGATGGCAATGGAGGGAGAAAAGGAATGCCACCCTCGGACGCCAGGAAGGAAGCAAATGATCCTCCAAGGAAAAGGAAAGGTAAGGGCTAATGATCTCCTTATCTAGACTCTATAATTAATTACTCCGTGACACAAGGCATGCGCTGTTTTTCACCCCTTCTTCCTGAAATCGCAGTGACAGCTCGTGCAGCCGTGCGAATGGTGCCTGTCTTCTGCCCAGCACCGCCGCCAGCGGGAAAAGCCCCGTCAAAAGCAGCAAGATTGTAACAGCGTGAATCTGGGCTGCAAAACTAGTAAGGACAGTTGAATTTTTCAGTCTTAAATTAGAAAAAAAGTTCTTCAAACATGCCAGAGCAACAGTTAAAGGTCTTTTTTCTGTTCACATCTGCCTGGAACCTGAACGTCCACCTGATGCCCCTGCAGTGGGTTGAAGGGATGCACCATCTCCAGAAACACACGGGATTTCACACACCGATTTCCCCAAGCACTTTCAGAAGTGGCACTGGATGTCCACACGGGAAAGGGCTGAAGTGCACAACAGGAACCCTCCGTCCCTTGTGCAGGCTCACCCTGCACAAATAAAATGTACAGAAAAAGCTTTGGTAAGGACCGAGCAGCCCCCGAGAACAGAGAGGATTGTTTCAATTAGGTGATTGCAAGTTGCCTTTTTGCCAGAGAGAAATCTGCAGTCAGAACTGAGTCGCCAGCAGATTTTTCATTCTGTAAGACCAATAAATAATAAATAAGTAATTATACAAGTAATCCATTTAACATTTCCTTCTACCAGCAGGCTGAGAAAGAAAAAAGAGACACTGCCTTTTGAGCAGTGCCCTGAAAATTAGTCTCTTTTTCTCCAAGACTCCTGAAAATCTGTTGAAATAGCTGAAACTTTTCTTTAATCCACTAAAAAAAATTACATTTTTTTATTGATTTTTAGATTTTAGTAATTGATTTTTAAGATCTATCATTTGGTATCTCTGACATGTGTGGCTAGATCCCAGTCATCACTGCAAGTTCAGTGCCACTGAGCTCATGCCCCCTCCCCCCTGGGAAAAGCCATTTATGAGAAGAAAGAACCTGGCCTGGACATTGCCAACCCTTACTCCTGCTAGATTTTCCTCCTTCCCGCATGGACCAGGTGAAATGCTGCCAGACCCACGGCAGGGCTGAGCTCGCCCCACTCCCACGCCGCAGCTACAGGGGCAACCTGCTCAGGCGAGGTCACAGCCTGGCACCCCGGGTCCCTCATGCCTCCCACAGCCGTGGTCCCTTGGGATGCTCAGGGCAGCGCTCCTCCATTGGTCACCTCGATGGGCATCACACAAAGCGCTTCAGCTGCTGTGCAAGGCACCATCACTTCCTTCACGTGCTCTTGTGCCGCTTTTACAGACTGATCCAAGACATTACACTGAATGGTGAGACTTCCTCCGAGGTATGGATAAAAGCACTGTAACGTCTGTTACTCTTCCTCCTTTCATACCTCCATGAATATCAGCCATATTCAAAGCCATTAGTATTCACTGCCAACTGCAAACGAACTACCAGCTTTTTACCAGATCACGACCATCCTTAAGGATCAGTGTATCTCCTGTACAAACAAAACATATGAAACTTATTTGCAACCATGCTTCTTGATATTGCCAGTACTTTTAGGGACCTGCTCGCAAAAGGATTTAAGTGTATTTTTATTTTTTTTATTTTTTTTTTAAAATCACATCTCCATCCTCCCCACTTTTCCCATTCCCCCCCAGCTTAAAAACTGGTTAAGAAGGGCCCTCACTAGCAAGCATGACAGCCAAGGGAAGCGGTACACAAGCTAAAGGCACACATACACAGTAAGCTGTAATACTGACAAACCAGACTGATTCCTACTAAAACATTTTCCAGCACAAGAAGTGCCTGGCTCTGTCAGATCAGTGCCATGGCTGCAGCTGTACCTGAAACACACCTGTGCATGGAAAATTAGGAAGGATTTTGCTGCTGTTTTACTTTTTGTCCAGCAAGGGAAATATTTACTCTTTTACCAAGGATGATAAAAGTACATTATCCCCCAGGGAGGGGAACACATTCTGAAGTAAGTGCAGAAAGCACCCTTCAAAGAGCAGCACCCACGTCTGGCAACAACCACCCTGTTCTGCTGCACAGGGGATCAGGGAGAGAGACCCCACCTGCAAACGTGAGAGATTTTCTGTTGTTTAACCAAACCCCACTAATGCATCAACCCAACCTCAGGGACAGGATCAGGCCAAGACATCACGTGGAGGCTGACCAGTTGCTGTGCAGTTGTTTTCCATATGAAAACCATGGAATAGAGAGAGGTGGGTGCAATGGTGCTGCAGACCACCACCACGGACCACCCCCCTGCTGCTCCTCCACACCAGCTAGACACTGCATCTCAGTGCATCCCAAAAAAACAGCAAGACTGTTTGGTTTGCTTGCATGTTTGTTTTTCTGTACAAAAGAATTATCAGTATAAACCCATGGAAAAAACAGCTCTTTCATTCTCAGTATAGCAAGATCTTTTAGTAAGCATGATACAACCTTTGGTTATTACACACTCTGCATATTATTGTAAACACCTCATTTTAGAATGCATTAAGCATAGAAAGATTAGCTCCTGAGGGTAGACCTAAAAGAGAAGGCAGAATTAATTAAAATTTATTAAACCAAAACTGGCTGAAAGATCTTCAAAGCAACACAGTAACTTGAAATCACAGAAGAATGGAATTGCTTTGGGAATAAAATCTAAATGAAAAGTAAAGTATAGACTGTACATTACGTATTACCTTTGTCTACATTTGCAAACATTAAGGCTAAGAGGAGCGAGGAGACGCACCGGGTCCTGCTTACAGAGCCCTGAGCAAGGAGCGGGTGCCAGGACCGCTGGAGGGGAGGGGACATCCCTGGGCACATCCGCACAGAGGGGTCCTGGCCACCCCACTGCCAGGGCCATGCAGGCAAGCACGTGCTCCCTGCACACTGGGCTGTGAGACGGGTATGGGAAAATGCCTGTGCAAACACCAGGAGGAGAAGGAAGAGCTAGTCACATGGATGGAAACACTACAATACCAAAATGTGTATTTAAAAATATAATCATCAACTCTAACAAAGTCGTACTGGTTTCAGAGATTTTTGGTATCTAGAAGTTAGGGATAAGTAACCTACAACTGAACATAACAAAAGCAAGTACGAAGAGAGATGTACAGCAAAATAACTTAAAAAAAAAAAAAAGACACAACTTTGCCATTATATTCCACTTTCCACCCAATGGCTTTTGGGTTTCCTTAGAGCCAGATTAGGAAGTGAATGAAACCTAATTTAACTTTCATTTAGGCCTTTTGTTAAATACTTAATTAACATTGAAGCACACACCAGCAAAACAGAAATAAGGCTTTAAAACAAAGAAGAGTGCAAAAGCAAAACAAATCCACTTCACCTAACCTGCCACAAATCATCTCTGCAATTAAATGCGACGCTAGTATACGTGCAGGTGGCCGGGCCAAAATTAGCGTAAAAGAAAATAATTTCTTCTCTTTGTCTAATTTGTATGCATTTGTAATCAGTGGAGTGACAGAGCACAGAACAGGCCCCCTGCTGAGGTGCAATCTTTCTCTTTGTCAGATATTCCCTGTTTCCCTGCAGAATATCAGGGAAGTTTGGGGTGAGAGGGAGCGCCTGGGCACATCAGGTCCCTGCGAGCACCCACGGTGGCTCCACAGCTCTGAGCTCTGCTGCTTGCTAGGGGCTTGCAACCTTCATCACCGGCTCTGAGATGGCAGCAGAGAGATGCCCACGTGCCTCTACTGGATAATCAGTTGTGCAAAGAAAAAAAAAATAGTGTTACAGAAGTTGTAGCTGGCTTTGGGTGCGTGCAAATGCGACGACAATGCCGTGCAGGGTGCCTTGGTGCTACCGCACAGGCAGGAGGAGTAACGCCATCGAAAAGGGATGGATTTACATAAAGACAAAGATGCAGCAAAGACAAACACGTCACTAAGAAAGATAAAGCAATTATGAGCTGAATATATTACTATCAAAACCAATTACAGATTTCAGTGGAGGGCACCACATGAGTTTTGTTTGTAACTCATAAGAAGAAGCCTATCTAAATATTTACTTTTACTGAATTTGAGTCACTGTTACATTACTTACATTTTCTGCTGGTTTATGCCCATCAATTTAATTTCATTCCATTGTAAATTAATTACAGCTGCCTTAATGAGGCACAATACACTTAGTTCTATCTGTGCTAAATGCAAGCAGACTTGCCCACTGGATCCCGAGGAGCCTGACCATGTTTGGTACACATCTCAGGTTGGTCTCGGAGTAAGCGGCTACCCGAGTTGCTGACTGAGAGAAGAGCTGTAGTGCAGGAGACTCGCCATGGGAAGGAGAGCAGACGGATGGCAAACACAGCAGTACCTGGTGTTTTCATTAATCTCCACCTTGTAGAGGTGTGGGGTATATTTAGGAACATCAACATTGCTGATGGAAATGAGTGTTTCTATTCCTCCAGAGTTTAGAGAAAAGCTGAGGAAGCTCACTGTGGTGCACTCTAACAGTTCAGACAGCAAAGGTGGTTGTTAAGAAGTCCCCCTAAATGTTCTCAGTGCAGCAAATGAAAGAACCATGTCATCCACTGATTTTAAGACGTGGATCCATGGAGGTACCTGGTCTGTGACCCCGCATTCAGTGCTGCCTCCTCAGACCGAGCCCTGCAAGAGATGCCTTGCAGTATCACACATTCTTTCTGCCTGAGGATCTTGTGCAATTAATATTAACTCAGCTTTGTAACACCATACTGAGAGGAAGAATTAACTATACTTTCCATGAAAAGCAGTAGTGTAGGACGTGGTGTTTGCTTACCCCACACTAGAGCTCTGCCGTGTGGAGGGGACATGAGCAGGTGTTTTACATGACAAAGCCACTCTCAAAACTCCATGGTGCTCTTCGGGGAAAAAAAAAGAAGCAGAGCAACCCTTCCCAGGGAATGCTGAAACAGACAGGGCTTCCGCCAGTCAGCTGGACTTTGGCCAGAACACCCCAATTAACATCTGTAACATGGTGTGAAAAGTGCTGGCTGTTTTTTAATTAGAGGATGCAGATGAGACCTTGTTTTCACACTGTCCCTCCAAAGGACGCCACCTCCAGCAGCGATGGAGAGTCCTGCTTAGTGTCAGGTAAAAGGGAACACAATGAACGTCGCTCAATTACAGTATTACCCATGACTTACCCAGAGCTATCTCTAGTAGCCTGAATGCGGCTCTTTCTCCGATACCAAGCAATGTGGCAGTCAGTCTGACACACGCTAATTAAAGTGAATAGAGAAGGACATTTTATAATTCATGGCACAAAGGAAACGCTTTCATCTTGACCCACCCAGCACCACATGCCTGTTCACAACCCTGAGACTCGAGGGTCATCCCAGGAAGGGAGCAGAAGGCAAGCACCTCCAGAAACAAGCCTGCAAAGGCGGTGATGTTTTCCTGTTGTCACTACTGCAATACACCGGTGGTTTCCCCTCCTTCCCTTCCTGCATGTATTTTTTATAATCATCGATATTTACAAAGTCATGAAATACTAGAGAAGCATTAGATTTTGATTGCCAGCTCCTACAACACAGCAGCCTTGCTGAGCGACCAGTCTGCGCAGCGCCCGCTGCCCGGCAAGCAGCAATACAATCGCTGTTGACAGTTGCTCATCGCTTCAGGTCCATCACTTTCACAGGAGATGGTGATCAGAGTTATCGGAGCTACTGCCACCAAGCAGAGCGAGATCTACCCACACTCCCGCTGCACCATGGAATCAAGCATCCATCAAGCGTCACAGAAGCACAGCACTGGCGGCAGCAGGCAGTGCTGCAGGATGGCACTGCTCCCCAGCAGAGCAGGGCAGAACAACGGTGCAGGAAAGCACTAACCCCGGGAAACAGCCCGTCAGATTGCCAAAACAACTATTTACTGACATTGTGTGTCATAAACCATGAGCACCACTGATGGAAAAATTGTTTACTCTTTGCAGAGACTTTGACTCCTTCATAAAAAGGCAATAACAGTTGCTTTTGTTCATACTGCACCGGGGGGAGAGAGGGAGAAAGAAAGAGAGGAAAATACAGATGGGCTGGGACTAATAACACTGGAACAGCTGCTGAACCACGGAGAAGTTCTGGATATTTACTGTGCCTCCATCTCTCCCACTCATGATGTTTTCCTGCCTATTACTTTGCTTTGCTAGGCTTCTTATAAGGACACAAATAATCCTGGGTTTTTTTCTATTCTACCTCTTTTACTATTTTTACTGTATTTCTTGTATAAATATGGGAGAACAAAAAGTTTACTTTCTAGCAACTTCGGAGAAGAAGGGGAAGTAAGAAATTTGTGGTACACAGAAAGCAGGTAATTATCTTCCTCCATCTGTGAATCCTGACTCAGAGCCATTTCCACAAACTTGTCTTCATTTATATTTACCCAGTAAGAAGCCCCTCCTGCCCCCATGCACCCGGAGAAGCCCAGCCGCCACAGTTCCACCGCTGCCTCCCGCGGCCAGCACTGCTGTCCCGCGCCACGGGCTCAGCAGACCGCGGCCAGCGTCTCATCCCCAACCATATCCCAGCCAGCAAAGAACAAGCATGTGTTTTGTCCAAGACAGCATCAACACCACCATCTACAGATACTTTTATCTATTTTCAATCTAAGCAAATACGTGAACAGGCAGCATTCTCTGCTGCAGAAACAATTAATCTACTAAAAGTGACACTGGTAAATAAGTCTGCGCCTGGATGCGTCGACATATCATGACAAGAAATTAAGAAGTGGCTTTAAATTCTAACTTGATAATTGTTTTAACCATTTTATTTCTTTACTCAAAGAGCAAGTTTTGATATTTGATACAAGCATGAATATTTAAATCATACGTTGAAAGTGAGATGAAGTCTCAATTTTTTTTAAGATATTGAAGTCAAAGCACTATTTGAATGATGAATTAAACATGTTTTAAAAGAAATAAAGGTAATAGAGTACTTTTGATGCTTACAAGCCAAGCTGAATGAAGGAGAAAGTCACCTCTCCTATAACACATCTCAGACACGGGCCTGTGAGAGGATGCGAGTGAAACCCTGACAATCTGAAGCTAAAAGCAGAGCTTCACCCACTTGGTTGTGTGGGACTGCAGCTGCCGAGAACCTTCCTCTCAGCCGCGACATGGGAAAGCACGGTCGAGCCGCATCCTCCGGGTACCAGCTGCAGCGCTTCTGTTAGCGCTGAGCCCACCCATGCCCAAGCAGAGCTGCAGGAGCTGGGGCACGGCACTGCTCCCAGCTCACGGGGGAGGGTAGGAAGGGGCTCAGCCAGCCTCCCCTCTTCCCACCCAGAACTGCAGTGGCTCGTCTCCTACCACTCTTCCTTCAGACTGCCACCACTGCCCTAGCCCGCTTACGTAAACCTCACCATGGTTTAAATGTTTACCAAAAACTGTAAAATCCCCCAATACCATGCCTCCACCCGCCAAGCAGCATGCTCGTGCTGAATCCCTGCTTGCTGGGTTCTCACCCCCTAACTACAACGCAGCCCGACACACTGCGGAGACCCCCGAGCAGCCCTGCAGCACCAGCATCGAGAGGAGCCGCGAGCTTCCCCAGCCCCGCAGCCACCCCAGCCCGGGCGAGGGCAGGCAGCGCTGCAGAGGGAAACCCATGGCGCGGGGACAACGCCGTCGGAGCGCGAGCCCAGCACCCCTCTGCGCACGAACGAACGCCTCTTTCGCAGTGAACCTCTGCTGCCATCCCATTAATCTTGGCTCTACTGAGTTACTACGCTGATTGGGGTGTTGCACAAACAGAAGCTGATCCTAGTTCTAGGTAGAACTTACCCTGCGTAAATGAGGCATAGGATGGCTGTAGTTACATTTATTAGTGTAAGACAGTAAATGTAAGGAGCTTAAATCCAAACACCGTGTACATTAACTGTTTCAGGTCTTGTGCCCGAGAATTACCTTGCCTTCCCACGCTGGTGTGTGCAGCATTCAGATTCATCTCTCACAATGAAGGCAGCATCTCCCACCACAGATGCAATTAATCTACTAAAAGTAACACCAGTAATTAAGCCTGTGCCTGAACATGCCAGCTGAGGACAGAAGGACCTAACGTGGGTCTGGCTCAGCGAATGCTGCTCACACCATCAGCTGCTGCGGACGGCACGGCACGGCATGCAGGGCGCTGCTCCCCAGACGGGCCCGGGTCTGGGGGGAGGGGGCACGGCTCTGCAGCGGTTTTTGTGGAAGCATTCACTCTCCCTTCCAGGTGCCCCCCCTCCCCTCTCTGCCCCCTGCAGTCCACGAAGCTGTGCCCAGCACTGGTTCTTCGCATTGTTCCTGCAGCGCTGATGGCAGCTCTGTGACCCACAGGAAAAGTTCAAAGGACGATCCTAAAGAAAATATCCAGTAATCTCCTCCGTGCGTACAGTGAGAAATACACCATGGAAATCTCTCCGTTATAGGCCCTGTAAGGAGCTCATCTGTTGCTTTAGACATGAGTAAAGAGCAAGGGAAAGGTGCCCTTAACTATATATAGAATCGGAAAATTTAATTAAAGTTTTAAATCATCCCAGCCCCTTGTCCAACAGGAAAGAAAACTAAAAACTTTAACTGGAAATTTGTTACTTGCCTACACAGAGCCACCAGAGAGAGTGAACATGAAAAATACACTGACACAACTGACTTGAAACACGACTGATGAAGAGGAAGGCCAGAGCAGAGCCCCAGGCTGGCAGCAGGCGGGCGCGAGCCACCGCGGCTTCCCCGGGGCCAGGGCAGCGGCACCGCCTTTGACAGCGATGCTCCCCATGCATCAATCAGTGTCCTGCCACTTAAAGCTCTTTCAAATTCTGAACCACCACCAGGAAAAAGTTATATGTAAAGATAAAACCTGTTTAAAAAGATTTTAACCATCAACATTCTGATTTTAAAGGGTACAGCTGAGAAGTACAAATTACCTTAAACTCAGAATATTTTTCCACAGGAATTTTTTTGGAAGAAGAAGGGAGAATACTGAGAATTATTTTCTAGTCCATCTGGTCACAGTCTTACCTCTAGAGATAAGTAAGAGTGGACATAAATATCCGTAATTATAACGGCCTCACCTCTTCCCAAGCCCTGCCTGGAAAAGGAGAGTAGAACAATCTGCGTCTAATTACACAGCATATTTTCCTGAATAATTAGTCCTACTTTCAATGGCCGATTTTCCTAATGCATTCAAGCAGCTGAATGTTTGCCTTTAGCAAGCGTCCAAAGTAACCATTCCTCTGCGCTTACTGGTCTCCCCCTCTGTGAACACGGGGCAGAGCCCGGCAGCATGCTGCAGCTGAGGAACGGGCGAGAGCTGCTGCCCACCCCTCTGCGGTTCCACACCGAAATGCCAAGTGGGAACACCATGGCCACTCATGCCAGGTCCTGGGTCCTGTTCCCCAGTCATACATCTGTATCTCAGCCAATTTATATCGTCTTCCAGATGAGCACAGCAGAGCTGGAATGATGAAAACCTGCCTCTCCCAAAAGCACTCTGCTGTGCTAAGCACAGACGTACCAGGGGACCTGGAAGTGCACACCCCTCATTAGCACCACAGTTAGCATTGTGTATAAACCTCCATCGCTGCTGAGGCTGCTGCATCCCGCCTTCCCATACAGACCAGGTCTGTACTGCCCATCTGCTCTGCAACAGACTTGATCACGCTCAGAAATCAAGATGAACTAAAGTGTTACCCATTTCATTCTCTCCTTCCTTTCTTTTCTTGTCTGCACTACCCAAACAACCTCAAAGCATCACTATCAAAACACAACATACTTTATCAAAATTTAAATAAATTGCAGACCTTGGGGGAAAAAAGAAAAAGAGAGAGGACTGACAACTGCCATGTTCCTCTGGACACAGACGATGTCTTGGACCTGGACTATTTTACCTCTTGAAGGGGGACAAAGAGATACCTAAAAACCTCCACACCTCTGGTGATAAGCTTTGAGCTTAACCCACTAAACACCCTAGGTAGGGCGAGCACGCAGAAGGGAGGAGAGACCCGTGCCCTGCACGCTGCTGGGGGAGCACCATGGACCATTAACTGGGAGGATGCTGTCAGGTGCCGATCATCAGTCGGCCCGGTAAAACCTCCCCTGCCATTAACAACACACATGCAGGATTTCCACACACCAGGGCTTCAACTCAGCCTTGGTAGCGGGCTGATATTTTTGTCACCGGCCATCTTCTATTTCTTCCTGCAATATTTATTCTCCCTGAAGCTTGACAAGCATCGTGCTTGGGCAGAAATGGGTCTGGTAATTGGGCTTATAAATGGAAAGAACTAAATGCACTCTTACTCTCATCTCTCTTAGCAACTTAATAACTGGAGATGACTGATGATCGGATCCACCTAGAGATTGCAAGTATAGTTTCTGTCATTATAATGAGCCACAGAACATTATTTAGTAACAGCCTAGTTTCTCTACTGCACTTCGGAGAGAAGGGCTGCTGATTGCCGCTCCCCGATGTTTATGGCAGATCATCATCTCTCTGGGTCCCCACACTTGCTGTGGCAGCCTGAAGCAATGCAACCCCCCAGGAGCAGGGTGGGACATGCACAGCACAAAGCACCTCTCCCCATCAGGGAATATTTATCCATGCGCCAAGGGCATAGGAATGGAAAAGGGAGGCACAGGCACAGCCATCACAGGCATCACGCAGCTTGCAATCACACAGGTAATAGTGCCCCTGCTGTTGTGCACCCAAGCTACGTGTTTGTCTTTTGTTGTGCAACACAAAACGTGCTACACAAGCAGAGACACCCCTATTTATTTCAGTGGAAGCAGATATTCACCACTTCAAACCGGCTACTAACTTTCTTCTAACCTTTTAATCTTTAATGAAGGCTGGGAACAATGAAGGTCACTCAAAAGCTTCAGCAATGGATAACCGTAACGCCCAAAGACAGCTCCAAAGCATTTTGAGCCCTCCACCCCAACAGGTATTGACAGTCCTGAGATTGTATTGATGTTTCAGCTCAGGCTTTCCTTTTTCAGGCTGATGTAGAAGCCGTATCTGAACATTAACAAAACCCACTGACTCTGTGCGGCTGCCGAGCCCGCAGATGTAGGTGTAATGCAGCACAGTGAAAGCGGAGTGACCCCTGAAGCAAACGCCAGCGTAAAGTCTACGGGTAAGAGGTCTTTCTGTCATGTTCCTGCCCAGCAAAACAGAGGCTGGGTGAAAGACGGCCACCAGTCATATTTCTTTAATAGAAATTAAAGAAATAAGAAGTTCTAAAAAAACCCCTCCACTTTAAGGGGTGCTAGGTGGTTACACAGAAATACTGCAGTTAAATCAGCAGCACTGCTCAGCAACAGATTTTACATGCACATTTAAATTTCACTGTACGCTATACAGGTGGTACCACAGTGAAAATGTTCATGTGCTAAAAAACTGCAGCCCAACAAGTATCAAACATTGCTGCGATGAAGCAGCATTGGTAGGGCACTGCACCCCCAGAATACGGGGGTTACAGCTCCAGGCAGTAGAGCTCCACCTGCTTGATGCACAGGTCTTTGGTAGTGAGGAGTTAAAACAAAACCCAGAACATTCCTTCAGCATTAGTGGAAATGGAAATGCATTTTTCATACAAGACAGAAGCTATCGTGTAATGCTATAAAAGCTAGTGCTCACCCCTTCCCTATTTCTATATGATTTGGTATTTATTGTATCCAAAACAAGAAATCACAGTATCCTTCTGAACAGAATGCCCAGCTGACAGCTAGCCAAGTCCACGATGCGATGGGTGAACACCTGGCTGGCAGGCTGGGCTCAGTTACAGCACATGGCATTGAATCAGGCTGGTGGCCAGTCACCAGTGGGATTCCCCAGGGCTCAATTTTAGGGCCAATGCTTTTTAATGTTTTTTATAAGTGATCTGGGCACAGGAATCAAGTGTATGTTAACTAAGTTTGCTGATGATACTAACCTAGGAGGAGCTGCGGACTCCCTTGAGCATAGAGTGCCTTACAGAGAGATCTGGGTAGACTAGAGAGCTGGGCAGTCGCCAGCTGTGTGAAATTTAACAAGAACAAGTGCTAGATCCTGCACCTGGGACAGGGTAATCGTGGTTGTAGGAACAAACTGGGGGATGAGAGGCGGGAGAGCAGTCCAGTGGAAAGAGATCTGGGGTCTGGGTTGGTGGCAAGTTGGGTATGAGTCAGCAGCGTGCCCTAGGGTGCTCAAGCACAGCATAGCCAGTCAGTCCAACACTGCACTGGTGCGGCTCCACCTCAAGTTCTTTGTGCAGTCGGGGCGCCTCAGTGTATGAAGGACATCAAACTATTATAGTGTGTCCAGAGAAAGGTGACCAAGATGGTGAAAGGCCTGAAGGGCAAGATGTAGAGGGGCAGCTGAGGTCACTTGGCTTGTTCAGCTTGGAGAAGAGAAGGCTGATGGGTCCTCATCGCAGTCTACAGCTTTCTCAAGGGGGCAGTGGAGGGGAGGTGCTGATCTCTGCTCTCTGGCGACCAGTGACAGGACAGGAGGAAATGGAATGAAGCTGCATCAGGGGAAGTTCAGGTTGGACATCAGGAAAATGTTCTTCACCAAGTGGGTGGCCAGTTCCCACAACAGACCCCCCAAGGAGGTGTCACAGCACCAAGCTGGTCAGAGTTCAGCTCTGGACAACACTCTTAATCATACTGTTTAGTGTTAGGCAGTCCTGCAAGGAGCACAGAGTTGGACTCTATGATCCCTGTGGGTCCCTCCCAACTTGAGATTGTCTATGAGATACCAAAATGCCTGGCAGTAACTCTGAATAGTGCATTTTCAACACAATGTTTTAATGCACTATTAAAAGTAGACATAATCATAAATGGAAAGCTAAGTGAAACAGAGAAAGCTTGATCCTTATCACTTCCTGAAATTCAAGATGCTCTGACTCTGTTCTCACTTCGAATTCACACCTACATCTTTACTGGCTCCTGGTTTACCAAAATTCAGGATGATCACCCAGCACTATGTCCAGTTTTTCAAGCTGGATTCACCGGGTTGGCTCAGTTTCACAATGCAGAGCCACAAATAAAATGTAAAGCCAAAGTATCTGTAGCTTTCTGATTTTGTGGGGAACAGTGGCTCAGCGCTGCCCTGCACCCACGGCCAGGGCAGGGATGCACAGCCAGCGCTGGCTGCAGCGTGCCATGGCTGCGACCCCTCTGAATGGTTGGACAACGGAGCTCACCAGCTCCTGCACCCGTGCGGCCAGCGCAGCCCTGCATGCATCATCCATCAGTCAGATCTGCTTCTGTCCTCCCCCCATGTCTCTTCGGGCAGCCTTTATTGGGATGAAAGCTTTCTCATCCCTCTGAGAGCCCTATCAGGTGCAATCATGCTCTATCACTAACCCTCTCTTTGCTGTCTCCTCACAAATCTTAATACTTGGATAAGAGTTCTGAAAGTTTCTTGCTTCAATATTGATGTTCCCTCAGTGCCATTTTTCTGCTTATTTCCAGGCAGATTTGTATATCTGCCAGACAGCTATCCCCCTGCCAGACAGCCTCACCAAGCTGTACTCTCCCACAAACCGGTTAGCATCAGTATAAGATACTTCCACCAGAAGCGACCCGTGCTTGCATCCCTCAAAGGACACCAAGGGATATAAAGTAAGTGTGGGAAGTATCACAGATTATTGTTTTTCCTGTGCTGTTTTTATAACAGTTTCATTTTTCACGGCCACCCCCACCACATCAGGTCAGCCACAGTTTACGTACCTGGCCATCCCTCCCGAAGCAAACCTCAGCCAAGACCTGGAGCAACGCACTGGCTTTAGGAAGGCTCCTGATGCTGCCTCACAGCACTCTTCCAAGCAAACTGTCATCATGCAAAATGACCACGGCTGATGTACTAAAAGCTGAAATACTGTCTGCAAAACACCTGAGCATGAGTTACAGCGCAGTAAGTTATGTCCTAAAGCCTATTATTGCAATTACAGCTTCATTTCTATGTTGGGCGGGTTTCTACAGCAATTTCAGGGAAACTGCCTGAGAAAGATTAGTTCTTCTGCAGACTGAAAAACAACAGGAGTTTTGTTTCTACATGTAAATATGATTTTCTCGATTGTAGATGGCATTAGAGTCTATTGCAAGATTCCTAGGAACCTTAAAAACAGTGAAAATTTGCTATAATTAAGCTGAACTTTCAAATGCACAGCTATCCCACTGGCTGCTAAAATAATGTCCCTGAAGTTGACCACATTTTGAGTAAAAATGTTCAGATGTGCCTCCAGAACAGAGAGCCAAATCCTCATTTCCTCCCCACTGGAATTAAAAGCTGGAAAACATTTTAAAGGTGACCTTCAGTTCTTTCGGGTTCCTGCTGCATTTGATCAGTTTTCGTACCTACTAAATACTGCTCAGTACTTAAACAGTATTTAAAATGCATCATCCTGTAATTATCCCACATAATCCTCAGCCTTGGGCTAAATCTGCAGAGAGACCAAGTAACTTTTGAAGAGCAGCAGTGGGAGGAGAGCAGGGGAGAACAAGGACCCCTGCTCAGCGCACAGCAACGATGAAAAATCCAGGTAGCATGGTAAAACTGTGACGGGAATGGTGAACCAGGGACTTGGGCAGTTTCTCTCATCAAGGATTAAAGACCAGAATGGACATTCAGGTTGGGCACACAGTGTTTCTGCTGCAGTAGTTATTTTACAGCTTCAGGTGAAACTCTGCCATTCTCACATAGACAACGCAATGAAACTTCTTACTTTGTGCCGAGTAAAAATGAATCTTTTTGCCTGCATCACCTGTCCTCTCCAACAGACAGGGCAAAGCAGCATGGCCCCTTCAACCCAGAGCACTCTGTGCCCGTGACACATCTCTTGTTGGCACAGGCATTTAGATGGAGGCTGCAAGGGCTCATGTTCTTACTCTGTTTTGAATAATTAAAGCTATGAATATGTTCTTCTGCCATCTATCTAGAGTGGAACAGGAGAGCTACAGGCCTCCTCTCCCCCATCCATCACCTGCTAGGGAAGTGGAGGGGATGTGTCGCCAGACAAGCGGCACGGCCCAGGCTCAGCAGTGATGTCTCTGCCTGCTCTGGGCTAAAACAGATGAGCCCATCAGGCTGGTCCCTCAACGCCCCAAAATCTCATCATACCTGTTTCAAGAGTTCAAGCCATTAATCTGCTGGAAACTTGAAAGAAAACAAGATGCAAAAATCATCACTCTTAAGGTAAAGGGGAAAAAAAAAAAAAAACAAACAAAAAACCCAAAACAAAACAAAGAAAAAAACAAACCAAAGACACCTACCTGTGCATGGGAAGGTCAGAATTTAAAAAATCTCCCTTAAACAGCTACATGTCTTAAAATGGAATAAACTTTAAGTGTACCATAAAAATACATTCTTCATCCCATTTGCCACTGAAATGCTGCTCTTTTTCTCCCTGCATAAAGACAAGCCTTAGGTCCTGTATTATTAATAACTGTGAGCATAATTTAATAGCTGATCCAGTACTGGAGATGCACATTTCATATTTTAATAGTAAGTGTTATTTGGAAGTAGCCTGGATGAAATGTAATGAATATATTGTTTAGTCTGCTCCAAATGCTTAGATCAATACAACATCATTTACTTATTGCAACTTATTAGCAAAGTATTTTTTTGTCATCTCTGTACTTCCATGGAGCAACCAGAGAAGTGGCAGACAAGAGGACTCAAAATTAATTATGATCATCCAAATTTAACTAATGTAAATCCCTTAAGTCCACTGTGCAATAGAGACCAAATAGTACACTCACTTTTATATATACACACAGAAACACACACATATGTAAGTATAATTTGAAAACAGTGTGTACAGTTTTGCTGCAGCAGAAAGTGCTACCAACCAGGCTAGGCACAGGAGCCGCGCTGTGTGACATGGGCATTCCTCCCCCTCCTGGAGGGCACACTCAGAGGAGAGGTGCCACCTCCCTGTAATGGTCCCCCAGGCTCTCCTCTACTGCAAAGCTCTTTTGTATACAGGTCCCTGCAAACAGGCGATAAAATATCTTTATCAATTCTAGTACTGCACTAAATCTTTAAAAAGAACAAACATCAGAAAGACAACATTGCATTCACCAGAAGCTACCAGAAGTTTTAGAGGAGATTGAAGGTTACAGTCTAATGCCGCAGAAGATAAAACTTTGGACAGCCTTTAGCGCCAGCACCTTTGGCTTGCTCTTTCATAGAACCACAGAACGGTTGGGGTTGGAATGGACCATAAAGATCACGGGCAGGGAGACCTTCCACCATCCCAGGTGGCTCCCAGCCCCATCCAGCCTGGCCTGAGCACTGCCGGGGATGGGGCACCCACAGCCGCCCAGAGACTGCCCCTATTTCCAGTACGCATGAACTGTGCCATGTACTGTTATGCTTTATTCATACACATCAGGATTAAAAAAATGAACACATTGCCTGAACTGCCAGAATACATTATGGTAACATTACATTTGAAGACTCTTATTTTCTCCATATATCCAATTATTTTTCCTTCTAGGTTCCAGAATAAAAAAATACAGGTGAGGGAAAACACCTACTTAGATGTCAAGAAATTGAGGGGTTTTTTGTTTGTGTCAGAAGTGCTGTCAAAACTTGCCAGCCCCCAGTGAACACGAATTACACTGAATACGATTATCACCAGGCGCAACCTCAGCTGCCCCTATACGTGATCTTAGCTTCACATCTAATTTTTTCTCTACTGCTGAACATGGAAGGAATTTTAACATGTGTAGGCTGTGGTATCCCTAATGACTATGTTATAGTATATACAATCACCGTTTTACTAATTTCTTTTTGGCCAATACATGCGAAGCTTTAACATTAGTAACAGAAAACACCTGCCCTGCCTTTGCTTTCCTCTGCCCCCTCCTCCCAGTTTCTCAAGGTTCCTTTCATCATGTCCTTTCAGAGGTTTAATTTGCCCTATTTCAGGAGCACGGAAGACTCCAGAATAACCTGCTACTAAATGGAGAGTGCCAGCGGGACACAGACTATTGCATAAGAGCACCAGCTTCAGCAGACCTGACTGCTGCCTAATAAGCACTTGTTACCTGATAAATTCCCAAAGAGGTTTCCTAATGTTTCAGTTGTGAAATAGCTCTATTCCTCAGAGAGTTGAAAACATGCTGTTAGCAACCAATTTTATCCTAGAGATGGCATGTGGCCGTCTGAACATAATTTAATTAAAAGAGCAGAACAATATAAAGTTTTCTGTCCTATACATATTTTGGTTTTAATTATAACACCTCATAGATAATTTAATGCTGGAAAATATTTCAGGAAACAATTTTTCATTGTTTTGTTCAGCTTGCTTTGTTTGAGATATTCAACTTTAATAACAGCATTATACAGGTGGCAAAATCCACGCTGACATGCACGCTCACCCACAGGTTACATGAAGAAACCCAGCCTGGTAACGAGAAAGTGACACATCCAGGTGACAAATTAGCCTCCTATGGTGTTCTTGTCACCGACAGAACCATGAGTTACAGTGAACTGGTGGGCAATGTAAAGTGCAGAAAGGAAAGCCCTGGAAATGAGTAATTCCTCATAAAGAGAATTACTTCCAGCAAAAAACACCAGTTGCACAATCCCAGTGCAGCAGAAGGCTGGTGCAGTACCTGTCATCTGCAGCAAAACCCTTTCAGCCGTTTGCTGCCCTTTGCTCATGGAACAATTACAACAGCCTTTACAATTAAGATGGCATGGTGGGTTGAGCCTGGCTGGTCCTCGAGTATCCCTCAAACACCCCGCCAGGGACCAGCAGCCGCTGTTCAGCCCCCCTTTGCCCAAGGGTGGGCATGCAGGGGCTGACGACCTCCGTCGGGCAGCCAGCAGCAGAGTCCTTCCTCCTCATGTCATCCATCAAGTGCCGAACTCCACTGAGCCTCCAAGACAACCGCATCCCCGAACATCTAACTTCTGCTTGGCAGTTCAAAGTGATTCAATTAATCCCTGTCCTGCTGCTTCTCAACAATGACCCAGAGCCAGATGTTTTAAAACATGCCCTGGTATTCGCTTTACCTCTGGAGATGGAAATGTTTGCATAGAGAAAGTCTCAGTTTTCCTACAAGCAGCAATAAATATGATTTTGCATTCAATTTCCACAGGGAATAACACATCAGCTCACACTGCCTGAGCCATTTTTAAATGTTTCCTCTTGGAAGTAAAACCTGAAAGTCCCAAAATATTAGACTCAAGTAAGGTTTCACTCCCTATGTGTTATAATCCTACGCCTCATTATTTGTGGAGTCATAGATACAACATGTGACACTGTTCCCCACAGCTGTTTAGTGGTATCTTTTTCTTCCTTTTTAAAAATAAACAAATACATAAATACATAAATAAGCAGGGTCTCAAGACTGCCTCTGCAGTAGAAGCTTCTCACAGCATGAACACAGCTCCCCATCAATCTTCTCTGACCTTAGTCGATGCTGCAAATAGATCAGGCCCTGGCCCCGAAAAAGCCTGGAAAATTCTTCTCTTCCTCCTCTTGTTCATCTCTGCCCAATGCTCACCACAGAAATTCCCACCTTTAACATATTTTTTTTTTCCCTCCTTCCACCCAGCTTTGTCTTTTAGCAGATCTCCACTGCTCCAAACAGACGAAAACTCTGATTGTAGCCACCTCAGCTATTTCTCAGATACATGTATCCTCAGCCACCAAACAATAATTTAAATTAAATATTCTCCTCTGACCCTAATGCCGCATGAGGTGGAGAACACGTGTTGGCAGCTATTTACGACACAGCAACAACCAGCGTCTCTACCCAGTAACGTCAGCGCACGACGCAGAGCTCACACCACAGTTTCTCACAGCGTCACGTTCCCTACCCAGCACTGTGCAAGGCAGTGTGACGTGCAAGTCCCCCTTCTCTTCTCCTGACTGACACTGGAAGGCTAGAGGCTAAAATAAAACAGAAAAATAGCTTTTCTGTAAGCTCACAGGAGCTGGAGACAGTCTAAATGCTACTCAACAGTATTAAGAGAATAAATCTTCAGGAATCAAAGTCCCCAAACAAACAGATTTATTCACATCTCTAGACCCACTTCTTTCCCCTCCTCTGAGTTGAAAAAAAACCCAAACCTTTCATGAAAAGCTTTTTAAAATCCAGTCCGGGATTTGCTATTCTGCATTTTATGCAATATATATGGACTCTGGAAATTTTACAGAACAAAATGATTACCCTAAATTATTGATCAAAGGGAGTAAATACATACAGTGGCCTTAAGATTACATTGGCTGCTATGAGAAAAGAGAGAAAAGAGTCCTCCTTGGTGATTGTACTGACAGTGTTCATGTATCATGATGAAGGCTCATTTCTAATTACATGATCTTATTATGCATTAAATACGAAAGCAAGTTTTTCCATTTTTATGCAGTTTGAAATATTGCCTTCGAAGCGAACAAAGGGACATGAATTCAGTAACAGAAAAAGGAAATGTAAATATGCTCTTCCAAACAAGCAACTGCAGAACATCACGCACGTATAATGCCTTTCATCCAAGGACTTCAAAGCATTTTAGACTCACTCATCAATTAAACTTTTTTATATCTCTCACAGGGCAGGCAAAGCATAAAAGAAAAATGGTGGAATAAAAAAGCAGAGACACCAACCAGCTGGCCATACACCGCTCCGGGAAAGGCAGCTCTCAGCACCCAGCCCGGCCAGCAGCTTTCCAGCAGATCACCCTTGAACACAGCCTTGGCCAGAGAGAAACCCTTCCCCTCACCAGGACACAGATTCAGCTACACCCTCCTGCAAGAGGTACCCAGAAAGAGCTAGCTGTTCCACCAGCCCTGGGAAAACCCAGGTTCCTGCCCAGCCAGCAGCCAGCTTTGACTGATAAAACACCAAACACACCAGGGCTGAGGAGACCCGCTGCTCTGAGAGCCCCCAGCCCTCCCCTCCACAGCTGTGCAGACACGAGGGCTGGGCATCACTTACCTGTCTGGAAACATCCACAGCACTGACGTGAATTTTCCACCTTCCTGTTGACACCCTTCAAAAAGCCAGCTGAGGCCGCCTCTCAAAATTAAAAGGAAGAAGATCCATATCTTGCCATTATCAGCAACAGCTGTTCACTATTCATCAAAGTGAGTTTAGCTGTGAATGAGTAGCATGTGTAATACAGCCTTAATTAGAGATGTGCATTCTCTGTAAAATCCTTGTAATTAGTGACACGAGAGCTGCTAATTTCTCTGGTAGAAATGAATTTACCACAGCAAGTTTGGTAGCATCTTATTGTAGAGGCAGGTATCCACAAAGGGCAGGAGTTTTGATCACTTTCATGGCATTTTATTTTTGCTACTTATTGAAATCTAGTATTACCTACAAATCATGCAAAACCGGTGTAATGTGCAGTGCATCTGCAATTCCGAATCCTTAAGTGGAAGCACAATGCTTCATTTATATTGACTAGGGTTGTTTTTTTCATCATCATAACCCATCCGGAGCTGTGTATGCCGGTGTCAGCAGGAGGTGTCAGAACACACCACGTACAGTAGAGTTCAAAGAAAACAGCAGTACTGATGAAAAAAAATGCCCCATCTTCCCTGTATCTCCTATAGATATAGATAATAGCCTTCATCCAACCAGAAAACTGAAACAGTAATATGTGATTTATGTTGGCCATAGAGTAGAAATAGTAGTCAGTACTAATGGCAACCAGCTAGTGGAGTACCCTGGCTAATGTTCATACTGGAGTTTTAGAGGACGAGAAGATGAACAAGTCAATTACAGAGTGCCCCGCTCCTCATCTTCCCCAAGTAATTGAAGATTCAGTATCATTTTTACTGAGTTATTTTTAATTGGTCTCATTTGCTGAAGTAAATTAGGTGTAGCATTGTCCTCAGTATGATATATGCATCTGTGCAAATTGGAAAGAAAACGTGAAAAAAATGTAAACCGCTGCCGTGGCAAAACAGCCAAAATCAGATAAATACAATTAATTTCTAAGCCTAGCCTTGAAAAATTATGATACTAATCTATTTATTTGACTGTTAGTTATGGTTTCCATCAAGGTCAGGAGAAATTGCTCAATTAATAAATGTCTGCTTGCACCTGACAACAATAAAACTCTCCCTAGAGTGCAATGAGCTAAAAGCCTGTGGCCTCAGACACAGCCAGCGAGGTGTGGGTAGGTTGTGCTGCTTTGGGTTTTTTTGCAAGATTGAACAATAAGCACATTACTTGCAGCTTGAAAGCTGCCAGCTGCCCTGGGGACCCTGACTATGGATGCGAGCTGCTTCTTGGAAATCAGGACCCCAGTGTCATGTATGCAAACACTCTTCAGCTGTTAGTTAAGGCTGGCCTCTTCCTCCTGCTGCGGCTTGGGCAGGAGAGGTGTCAATAAGGAGCAGGGTGAATCAGGAGAGATGGAAGGGTAAATATTAGTCTAGACTGATTCAATAATTGGTGTCCGCTGTTGTTTTCTGCACCAACTCCTTTCTCCTTGTCACTGTCCCAGGCGACAGCTCACCCAGCGCAGATGCTTGCCCGGAGAGGCCATCAGCACCACGCCAGCAGCGCCAGCAGCCGGGTGATGCAGTGCCTGAGCCCCGCACCAGCACTCTGGTCGCTCTGGGCAGCGCACTGCACGGCTCTGGCATCGGTCGGGCCTTGCGGGCTGGAAACAACCAATGACACACAAGCTGTGGCAATGTGCCATGTAACTTGCTCTGCAGTGAGATGAGGCATAAACCAAATCTAGCACAAGCTGATTGTCAGTAAGTGATACCCCCTTGATAACTGAAAGCAGAGCAATGGCCTGGAACAGCCAGTCTAAGGGAAAGCAGAGCAGTCACAGTGCAAATAAATATTTGTTCCATCTTTTAAAATAGAGAGGGAAAGCTCTTTGTTTTCTTGTCTCCAACTTGCCTCCAGCTGTTGCTTTCTTTCCTCTTCCAATGTTCAGTTGCTTCTGGGTTTCCTTATGGATGACTCTTCAGTGCTACTTCGAAGTGTGGAGTATCGGTCAGCGGTACCTGGAGCGAAGGTTTCCATGATACCCGTTTCCACCCTCTTACCAAACACGGGGCGGACAAGTGAACCAGCCGGCCAAGTCATTAACTGAGTTCAGAAAAGCCAAGACAGCAGCACAGCAAAGACTCTGACCACACATGACCACACTTCACTTGCTAAAGTCCTATGTAATTAGCTCCTTTTAGTTCAATCTATGGAGGCTGTTAAAGAGTAGAGGAAAAGGAAAATTATTTCCTTTGACTTTAAACAGAGAAGGGCTGTGCAAACCCTGCAAATATTTGATTCACGGGAGTTGGAAGCAAAGCAAACACGCTGCTGAGCCAGATGCCAAGACTGGTGAGTATCCGGCACCTTCTGAAGACAAGGTGTGAACCTCGGTGAAGCTGCAGCTGTCACCCCGCGTTGCGAAGGTCTCCTGATCTTGGCTTGAGCTACAGCGAGCAGGAGGAATGGGTGCAAGTTTAAAGGAAAATATTTGGCACCATTTTTATTCAGTCTGAAGGCTGGCTGTGCTCAGATCGCACAGAACAGACACTCTTCTTCAGCTGAAACCTGGTCCGTGCAGTAAGGGAAAAGCAACACCTCCGCTCTGCTCGCTGCCCCAGCCTGCTGCCCGCCTTACCCCGCAGCAGCTCAGCCCTTGGCAGGGGGTGGCCATGCAGCAGGGATGCTCCTGGGTGCGGAGGTGCTGCGCAGGGTCTCCCGGCAGGGACAGCTGGCCATGGAGGTGTGACATTGGTCGAGATGCGTCCCGTGTGGAAATAAACCCTTCTCGGTACTCAGCCGGGAAAAAAACAAAATTTCCCCCCACCCGTAAGGGACAAGAAGCCCTTCTGAAGCTCAGGCCACTTAAGCTGCTGTTTACCTGCCAAGACTGCCATTGCCCTGTGCCAGGCAAACGCTCACTTTAATTGAGATTTTGTCACCACTGAAACAACATATCCCAAATAAAATTAACTGTGTTCACTTGGGCTTCACACTATGAATCTGGCAGAGCTGGGGGGGAGCTTTTCTGCCAGGGTGGCCCATGGGGAAAATGAAAGGGCTCTGCCTGCTGGTGCCTAAACCTGTAGCAAACAAACGAAAAAGACAAAAACGCTTGCAAAATATAAATTTCCCCTCAAATTGATTCTGCAGTCATGCCTCGACCCAGTGGCAGCAGGGTGCCAGGAGAAGGTGCAGCTCAGTCCAGGCGTTTTGAGCAGGTTCTCTACAAAGCCTACAGAATCCATGGAATTACATATATCCTCCTCCTCATCCACAATTCCACTAATTTTGCCACTTACTTTGTTCCGCTTGCAGTTTTGGCTCAGGCTAAATAGTGCTTTCATGTGTACGTGACACATGGATGGGTTTTCTTGCGCACGCGAGCTGTTGCATAGCGAGTAAAGGCTGGGAAAAAGTAGGTCATTGAAGTATAGTTACTATATCTGCTTTTATCCCCAGAATTGCTTTCCCTCCAGGACTGGCCCAATTTACAGTCCTTTCTATTGAGAGGTTCACCTGCCCTGCGGAGATGTGGTGCCTTCATTTCAGGAGCTCAGTGGTGTCTGGAGCACAAGATAATCTTTGGAGGGCAGGTGATTTTCAAAACAGCCTTCCTATATATTAATATAATCCAAGAAAATAAATCCAAATCAAAGAGGGACTTCTGCACCAGTCCAAAGCAAAATGAGAGCCAAGTGGGGCCAACCTTTTCTTACACAGAATTTTGCTTTTCTCCCAAAATAACCCATCAGCTGCCACCTGCGATGCAGAGCACACTCGGGGCAGAAGGGTGCCGCATGCTGCCCGAGGTGCTCCGGCGGGATCTCAGCAAATGGCCCATTTTTCTGCCTTGGAGAAATGCGCCTGCTTGGAAGGAATTACTGCGAAGGGAAATCATAGCAAGCAGAACATTTTGGTAATAACACTCTTGCAGACCATGAAAAATGAGCCCTTTCAGAGGTCTAGCCAAAATACAGACCGCCCTTCCACCTTCTTCTCGCTGGGAACCGTACCTCCCCATACTGCTGTTTCCTTATCAAAACTCTTTCTGGATAATATATTACACTGACAGCACTAATTTAATTCCTTCGAGAATGGTAGTGAATATATTGGGTAAGCAAGTTTCAATTCCTATTTTTCCTTTGGGAAGAGAAAAGGCAACCTCATGGAGATCATGAATCTGTTTACAAGCAAGCACTTCCCTGGCTGAAAGTTAACGAAGGAATGGTTGGTGTTCAAGCATCCCCCTGCCCACGGCAGCAGCGTGAACGTGCTCACAGCACACGTCCCACCAAGGGGAAGGACTTTATATCTGAATCGTGAAATGTTAATGAGCCCACAAAGCGCCTGATTTATACAGCAACAGCCAAGGCTCCCACTTCAGGGACCATTATGAAACGTGTCAGGTACAGTGGGTTTTAATTATCCCCACAACAGTGTTTCACTAAATCTGAATTATTTACAGCTGGGTGTGCCTGTTTCTACACGGCTGACAGGCAAGCACGGCCCTTGGGGCTCTCCCCTATCCAACATCTCTTGGGGCTTGCGCGCTGTTTCCCCGAGATTAATTAAGGTCTGAATTCAAGTTTTTTGTCAATGTCGTGACTAAGGTTTATGGAGGTCCTTAGGGTTAATTTATAATCCCCTAAAGAATAAGTAAATATTTAAACTTCCCCCCAGTGGTGTAATTGAATGTTTTAATTCATGCTGGTAGACCGAGTCAGGCAAATTCTTCCATTTCTGTGATTATTTATTAAATAAATGAGAATAGAAAATCATTCTTGTCACTTTGCCTGAGTGTATGTTTATACTAAAATGCTGCTCCTTAAATTGATGAACCCCAGATTACAACTGCTTAGCAAAGGACCAGGTGAGAGTAAGGCTGTTTTATTGGGTTTTTAGCTAAGCACCCAGGCGACATGCCGCAGAGGCAGCGCAGGGGCTGCCCGGGACTGCCCGAGAGCCCTGGCTGTGGCGGGCAAGCGGCTGGGTGGGCGGCAGGTGGGAGGGATGCTGCGCTGCACCGGGTGCTCAGTGGGGCCACCCACCTCCGCCACATGCACCATGACACCTGCCAAGTGTCTGAAGGTCCTTGGGAAAACAGCTGCCATCCCAGTAACGGCTGGTTTGCTTCGCGGCCAAGCACAGTCCGACAGGGGCATGCACAGGGAGGCGGGAGGCAGAAGCAGAGCCCCCAAGGAGAGGCGCAGGTCCCGGTGGCAGGGGCAGAGGTCCCAGTGGTTGATGATGCTCGGAGGCAGGCAGGAGGCTGAGCGCCTGGGTGCTGCTCTGGGCAGGCTGGGTGCCACGGGTCAGACCCACCGTGCCTCCCCTGTCTGCCAGCTGTCACATCCCTCCCGCCGCACCTACCGGCAGCACAGCCCTTCCCTTCCCTGGGCACCCGCAGCCTCCCCGGGGAGTTTCTTAACATGTAGCACAGCACCTCTGCCCCTGGTGACCGCACGCAGAAGGCAATCGCTCCCCGTTAACCCAAGTAGCTGCTGGATTAACGAGCAGCACCCCCCCAGCATCCATTCCACAGCCCACATTCACGACCTGCGCTCATCATAATGATCCCCATTTATCAGCTACTGCCCACCCACCGCAGCTGCTGGTGCACCGCAGCCCCTCAGCTCCTCTGCCCCGGCCACCACCAGAGCCACATTTAGCCTTGGCACGGGCCAGGCTGAGCGGATGGGCTTTCACCCTGCACGTGCCGCGGCTGCACAGTGGTGATGGCACGGAACAGAATGAATTGCATCAACTGGGACATGTATTAATATTTAACTAAAAGAGGCAAAAGCAGCTGGTGAGAATTTGGGGTCTTGTACATCCAGGAGAAATTATCGGTCTTGTTTAAATATTCATTTATGCATTCTAGGCATCGAAAATCATTGTAAATCACACCTCCTTCACATGGCAGTGATTGCACTTAAATAAATACTGCTCACAGTTTCTTGTATTTCTGTCTCTGGAACCAAGAGTTTTAGATTTCTGGTACTGCAGGCAAAAGACAGAGATGTATTGAAAATTAAGGTACCTAAATAATTAACCCCACTCCTGAGTCTTAGCGGCAATTTAATAAAGTGCTCTTGGGGACCCGGCTGATAGTGAATAATACCTATTGTCACTGCATCTGCACAGGCTGTAGAAACAATTTGCTGTTTCCATTACACCGCAGTGCTCAACCATTTGTGTTTTTGGGAGAAGGGATATTGTCCTGAAACCCAGACTTAAGAAATCCTTGTGCACAGGGGACATGAAAAGAACAAACCTGAAAGATGAGCATGGGCTTCTTCCCCCTCCCGAGGGGAACCACACATCCAGCCCGAGCGCATTATTAAGCCCATATAACTTGTTGCTCTGAAAATACGCTTTGGTTGTCTTATGTGGAATTATTTCAGGAAAGACACGTTTCTCCCGGTCCTTCCCATGGCCATTCCTCAGCGGCCCCGTGGGAGGCTGCTGGGGGAGGCTGGCAGCGAGCAGGGGGCAGGGTGCCAGCAGTGGGCTGTGCGGGCAGCGCACCCTGCATCGCCCCGGCTGTGCCCACACGGCTCCTGCCGGCCAGAGGAGCCCGGGCGTCTGGCGATGCCTTGTTGGAGCCAGCTTAGAAACCTGGCTCTGGAGTAACCGCTCTGCCAGCACCAGGGGAGGCATTTTGCACAAGTCTTCATTGTCCTGCAGATTTTCATGTGCCTTTGATTAATTATGTATGGACTTTTGATTGCAAATATGGTGCGGAAAGGAGTATGAAAGCTGGGTGAATCAATTTGGCCTAAATCACATCCATCCACAATTCCTGCATTATTTTTACTTTTGCCTGCAAGTTACAGCGACGGAGAGACAGAAATTTCCTTTTTGTTTTTATTTTGGGAATTATTTTTCATGATAGCCTCTGCAGTGCGGGCTGGGTTAGAACCAGATTTAACACGGGCAGCTGGGAAAGCTGAAAGCTGGAAAAGCTGGGGGTGCCACTGCAGGGCTGAAGCCCTGGAGTTCACACCTGCTCGCTCAGCACCCACTGCCCCTGCACCGTCCAGCAACTTGAATCTGTCCAGAGAGCAGCCGGGCACTGACCACCGCCTGGGCTCTCCCCCCAGCAACACCAAACCACCCCCCAGCTGGTGCAGCCCTGCCCAGCCCGGCAGGGGCACAAATGTCTCTGCAGACGTTCCCAAGGGACCCCTGCAGAACCCTCCTACCCCTTGACTTCAAGAGGAAATATTACCGTTAATGACATGAAGTTGCTAATGGTGAGAACTGGCTGAACATCTTTCCATGGAAGAGTCACAAGTACTCTGGGTGTGTAACACGTCAGCTGTGACTACAAAAGGATCAACAGATGTTGTAGTGGCATTTTGCACCAGGATAATGGTGAGATTCCCTCACCAACAACCCCTTCCTAATGCAACCACTGCAAAACCGAGCTCTTTTGGCTTCAGTAATAACAAATAGGGTCAGCTCTGATCTGGGAAATACATCAGTGTCTTCTCCTCAGGGCATGTGCTCCAGCCCAACTCCTTGCAGTTTCTCCTGGCCACAGGACTCCCAACGCTGCTGTGGGATGGGTGAAGCGCATGATGTTCCTCTAAGGATTTCACATGTAGAGACAGCAAATACTAAAGCAGGTATTGCCCTCTCTTGACTCCGTCACCCCAGGCATTCTCCATGAGGACCTGAAGGAATATACCCTATACTCATGGGAACTACCTGTTTTCAGACTGAAGCAGTACTTTGTGCCACAGATCCTCATCCATGAGTAACAGAAAGTTGAAGCGTCCATTGGAGATTTCCAAAATCTCAGGCATTTCAGCCTCCTCTCATACTCAGTCCTGCAGCTCCTGCCGGAGGCCGGTTTGCCTGGACACCGCAGAGCCGGCGTGGTGGCTGCCTGTGAGCAGTGCCCTCCGGCCACCGCCGCACCACTTGCCCACAGCCCTTCCCAGCTCCCTAGGGCAGAGCTCAGCTCTCAGCAGGGCCTGATCCCTCTCCCTTTTCTCCTGCTAATGACTCCACTGTGCTTTGTCCTTACCCCCAGCTCCCCTGCCCGTCCCAGCTCCAGCTGCAGCACCCCTGCGTCCCCTCCGTCCGTCCCTCGCCACTGTGAAAGCCCACAGCCAGCACAAAAAAACGCAGTGCTTTCTCCCAGTGCCAGCTTATGCCTGCGGGACTAATCCTGACCTACACTGACAGCACACCACAGGTGGCACTGAGGAAGACGGTCCTGATAAATCTCAAGACAAGGTGAGGGTCCGTGTCCCTGCGGGGACTGCGCCGGCAGGAAGGGCCGGAGCCCTGCACACGTGCACCTCCACTGCTGGAGCCACAAGTGATCTATTTAAATGCCAAACCGGGAAATTACTTGGTCACAGAATTACAGCACCAAATGAGAGCGGGGCAGACAGGCTTGATCTGGAACAAAGATGGCTGGCACAAAGTTAATCAGCGTACTGAAACTCAGGGAGAGCTTATTCCCAAATCAGTGCTTTGTATGCTGTGGCTGCAGTTTTCATCCCTTCACAGGAATCCTGATGCCCAACTGGGGCATCAGACAGCTGAGAACTTCTTTATGTCTAAATCAGGACAATTATTAATTTAGACATTCAGTAGATGCTGGGAGTACAAGGAAGAGACGTAAGGGAGGGGAAAGAGGAATAAATCACTTATGCGAGTTAACCATATAAGCCCTTTATAAACAGCTCATTTAGGAGAGACAAATCCTACTGTTTCATTTTACTTAAAGAAAATCTGTTCTTTTTCCTCTGTGCACTATTCCTCCAGGAGCGCACAGGACCCAGCTAGACATCTGCCGCCTGTGGCTGCTGGCCAAGGCTGCGCTGACTGCGTAAGCATTTTGGCTTGCAAATACAGCCAGTCTGGCATTCCCATTCCACGTGCCACAAGGCATTCCTTTAAGGCATCGCTGTTAAGCATTTGAGTCTCAGCCAGGTGCATGTGTGTAGTTACTTACTGGGTAAGAAATGCTGCTTTGTTTAAGCAGGCTGGAGAAACCAGCCCCAGGTGTGCCCCAAGGCTGACCCTGCTGCCGGGAAGGGCTCCCCAGCACTGCTCAAGCCCTGGCAGCTCCGTCCTGCAGCACCGAAAAGAAGGAGCAGCAGGTGTGGGAAGGAAGGCAAGGTGGTGGGCAAACACTGACAGAACTGGATGTCTCCTAGGGCTGTAACAAGCCGTTTGCAAAGTTTCCAACCCCTGCAAGTCCATCCCTGCAGGAGCCCTGGAGGGAAAACTCGATTTGCCCCTCAGGCTCACACCTGGATCAGTTTGTTTTGCTGCTTCAAGCACCCTTAAGATCCAGCTGCCTACATTCTCTGCCTGCCTCCTGAGTCCCCTCCAGAGCTGGGGCATGCTGGAGAGGTGCAGGGAAAACACCACCATACCTTAACGTAAGTGACAACTGGGGTGTGTGTGCTAAGACAAGTCTTCTGTTTCAGAGTCCTCAACTCCAGGGAAAGCCTGGAGCAGAAACATCTGCCTGGCTCCATCCACAGAGGGAATGAAATCAGGGCTGTGCGAACAACTGCTCCTGTGGGAAGTGTAAGTTTCTGTAGCGCAGAACCTGCAGGGTTTCTAAACGTCACCAGCACCCAGGGAACAGATGAACGGGGCATCTCCAGGTCCGTTGCAGCTGGCCATGGGTTATCCCCAGTGTATCCTGGAGTTCCATGATTTAGCTTTTCTCCTTACTATAACGGCTGCTTTGCATGAGAGCATCCCCGGCTGTGACGCAGGCTGGTGGCTCCAGGCCCCCGGAGGTGAGCCCTTGCCAGGAGCCCTTGCCAGGAGCGCGGCCGTGCCCAGCCAAGCCCGGAGCCGGGGCACTGCCAGGCTGCACGGGCAGGGCACTGCGGCGGCCAGGGCTCGAGCACTGCTCTGCTGCCCGGGCACAGCCAGCCTTCCCGCGCTTCCAGTGATTCTCCCGGAGCCCTTCAGTACGAGAATTGTGCTACGTTATACATAACGTGAAAGAAATACACGTGGTAGGAAAGAAATTAGAGCTCAGTAATTAAAACACAGCCTCAAGCCATGCAGCTCCTCTCTGTGACCTTACTTAAGACAACGTTTCCAAGATTGCTGCTGCACACTTCTGCTGGGGGGGGCTTCCCCTCCCTCCCCCCGACGCAGTGATTTATCCAGCAACCATGGCACAGCTGAAGACTCATACTAAAATAAGGTCCGAGACACTTTCAGCAGGCGCCAAAGGGGAAGCACTTCAGATTGTCCCTTCCACCATGCAAAGCGAGTGCCCAAGGCTGTGTCTGTGCCCAGGCACCCACGCAGCACCCCGGCATGCAGCGGGGGCTGGCTCCTGGGGTGGGGGTCCCAGCAATGGGGAAAGGCTGTCCAGACATAGACAGAGCTGGACAGGTCTGAATGCCTAGAAAGCATGGAATTCCTGACCTGTGTTCCTCCAGTTTAATTACCCACCTGCTCTGACTTGTTTTGAGCAGTGGTGGAATTAAACTTCATGTACTTAGCAGGGAGCAGAGTGAGGTGACTTGCTTTCTCATTTTAGCAGTGATGACTAAAGCCTTCTCTACCACATAATGCACTTCCATTACAGCATTAAGGACCTTTCTGACCCAAATATACATCCTGAGAACAAAAATAACTGTAAAGAATACAGTATTTAATCTGCCTTGATTCTGCTCTCAGAAAGATATAATCTATTACAAATGTTATCCCTTGCCTTGCCCATTAATCCTAAAGGGACTAGTGATTAAATACTTTTTCTAACCCTCCAGTCCCCGCTGTGCCTGTGATTCAGAGAGTTACAATCACTCTGTGTTGTACATCTGGTGATGATAACGGGCAATGCTCCGTTATTACAATGTGCTTTCACTGCTGCTTACTGGGCTGCGAAGGCAACACTGCATTCAGCACAGTTCTTGGCTCTCTACCTCAATTAACGATATAAACAATATTTCACCACTTGGAGAAGGGTTACAAGGAAAGCCCAATCCAAGACATAACTTGCAAAGGCAAAATAAGGATACGAATTGCAGAACCGAGCGAGGACATGGAGACACAAGCATTTTGAGATGCAGCTCTGGCATGAGAAAACTGCCCTAATTGAGACATGAATAAAATGAGCACTTTTCTGAGTTCTCTGCCCGTGTTTGGCCTGGATTAACGATGGGAACTCTGCTCCCTGCAGGCATGCCTGCCCGGGGGCACCGAGCCCACCAACCACCTATGGCCAGCCTGGCCCCATCCCGACAAAGCTCCCATCACCAGGACATGCCAGGACACCCATCCCACCGTCCGCTGGCACTCGGGTGGGTGCTGAGCCTCAGCACAGGGGCAGAGCTGAGCCCCCGACAAACTACAGACAGCAGAGCTACACTTTTCTTCCAGCTTAAAAGATTCAGTGGACATCCAGTTACAAGGGCAGGGGTTAAGTCTATCAAATTAATTTTAATTACAATTTAAAGAAAGAAAAGCCACTTTAACATTTCTAATCAACAGGCATCTAATGAGGCATGTTAGTTCCTGTAGTCTGAACACAGTAGGAAATTTTCTAAGATAATTTACTTCATTAATATTCAGCTAGAAGTGGATCATCCAATACTTTCTATGGCGACACTGAGATAAAATATGTCAAAAAGAAAATTTTGTATTTGACATGGACATTAAGCTTTGTAAGTTTCGTTATATCTTATGAAAAAACACTTCTGACTGAAATAAAATGTTACAACCCAAATCTACCAGAATGATTACAGAGTCTATCTTAATAAGAACGGTAGCAAAGCAAGTCTGATTGCTTTATTTTTAGCACCACAATGGTACTGGTGTCCCAGCACAGCAGAGCATTGCCAGCAATGTCCCAGTCCCTGCAGCACACACCAAGTGTTTCCTTCACCCAGCTCTGCCCTCTCCCCGGTCCCCAGGTGGGACCAGTATAGAGGAATATACTTATTCTTGTAAGTATGTATGAATACACCAGAGCCGATCAGGAAAATAAGAGGAATCACCTTTGAGGGATCTCTGAACCTTGTTGCTTTCTATTATTCTTGACACAGAAAATGTCAACAACCCTTAAAAAGTTGACAGCCTTTTTAAAGAGTAACAGCTTCAGTGTAACAGTTCAGGTTTTGTATCATCAAGTTGAGGCTGGTTTGGATTGCTTCGTTACAACAGAAATCGAAAAAAACGCCAAACCCAAAATGAGAAGGTTGAATGAGAGAGCCCCATGGGGACCACAGTTTGTCTAGTTTCTTAAATAATAAGCAGATATGTAAGAGGGCAGGGAGTGAGGGTGAGACCTAGCTATCTAAGCCCGCTGAAACTCTAGGAGTTTTACACTGCTCAAATGTTGTTAACTGTAGGGTTCAGATAACAAAAAGCGAAGCCTGACTTTGTGCCATGAACTGGGAGAAGCACACAGTGCTGAGGTCTATGGCACTGATGCCCTGATGCACATCCTCTCCATGAGACACCCCTCGTAGTGATCTGCCACCAGCAGAACACGTGCCTGTTCCTCCTCCAGGCAGAGACCTGGCCTCTCCTCCCACCAGTGCTACCAGCCCTGCGGTTCCCGGCCAATTCCCTGTCTCCTCCTCTGTGCACGAGCAATTCCAGTCACTGCCATCAGAATGCTTGTCTTATTAATAATCAATTACCCATCAGGTCAGTGAGTCGCTCTGGAGCACGCTGAGTGGCATGGCCCCACCGACCCCCAAGAGACCTGCTTCGGATGTCTGTTGGTGGGAGCTTAACTTTCTGCCCTTTCCAAAACAAAGGATTGCAGATAAAAGGATTCCAATGCCGGAGAGTTACATGTCAGTCTGCGTCCTGGGTAAACAAGCAGGTTTTTCATCATCATGACATTCAGGCATGCATATTTAGAGAACATGTGCAGGTTAACTAGAAGTCCAACCTGATACAAATGAAAAAGAGCTGGTGCTAGTTTTTCTTTCAGGACCTCTATAAGCATCATTCTTTCTTCTTCTTTCTCTACTGAATTTTAAAGGTTATCCTCATAAAAGATGTTATTTCAAATAGCATTGTACCATCAGAAATGACAGGGAAAAGATGAAATCATGAATATTTGAAGAACTATTTTCTGAAGATGACTGTGTGGCTGGGGAGAGAGGCTGCAAAAGATAGCGACAGCCACCTGGACTCTTTTCCATCCTATCGATGATTCAAGGCAAATGCACACCATGGCTCTGGCTGCAGCGGGAAAATCAACAGGACCCTCTCCTTGTAAAGTCATACGCAGGCTGTGAAAGATGCTTCACATAAATATTAGACAATCATTAACCAGATGATTAATGTTCTGCACTGCTCTTCTGAAATCACAGTAGCTCAAGTGGAAACTGCAGAATTTTTAAAAATAAAACGCAACTAAGCAAAATAAATTTTACTCACCAAAGGGAGTGAGGGATGACAGCAAAAATTAAAGACAATTGCAGAAAAATAACCATTTGCCGCAACATTATCAGACAGCCCACTCCCCACCAACAAGGAAAGCACAGGAGTGATGTGAACCCAGACCCCTCGGCTCTGAGTCGGGGAATCCCAGAGGCAGGAGGTGCCAGCCCCGCCGCCCTGATGCTGTCCCCAAGCCCAGGGCTCCCCGCGTTCCCGGCCTCGGTGCCTGCCTTCTCCAGGAGGGATGGCTGCCAGCCCCTGCGCGAGGCCACGCCGGGACCTCCCCTCCGCTCTCCTCCTACATCTGTCCTGCAACCAAAGTTTGTTTATCTGCAGGGGCGGGGAATTCAGGGGGTTTTGGTCACCATGGCTACTACACAAAGCATATATAAATTATATATGTAAATACATATATACATAACCTTTAATGCTGATTTCTCCTATTTCCAGTCCTAATCTTAATTTTCTAGGACTGCTTGATTGAAGTGCTCTAAGATTCAATTTTCAGCTCATAAGATGCTTTTAATGCCTGTCCCTATGTGACTCCAGGGGATCAAAGTTTGATTTTTAACAGTGCTTACCCCACCCCCAATCAGGAAACTGTATATGGTCATAAACATAAACCTCCTCAAACAGACTCAGAATGGGGATCAAATCCCATTGCTTTCCACCCTGTACTGAAGACTGAAGTCTTGATCCCAAAAGGGAGTTTGCCCAAAAAGGAGATCATCACAGAACTGGCTGTTTAAAAAACCCATCCAAGAAAAGGAGATGTTTACAGTTTGCAGTTAATAAACTGTGCTATTTGCTTCCTGATCCCTGAGGAGGAAAGACCCGTGAGCAGCAGGGCAAGGCAAAGGGATGGGGCTGATTCGGAGGAACAGGACCGAGCATTGCAACACTGGCTGCTCCAGAAAATACCAGCAATCATGCAGCTGCTGTTCCCATTGACACACAGACCTGGGCAGAGCAACAGGACTGTCACAGGGGGTCAGGTCACTTCTTGGTGACAACACGGCCAGGACAAACCGTATCTGCAGCTCCTCGTGTCCAAGCATGTGATACCGAGGAAGCCCCCACAAAGCAGCTGTCGCTGCCCTCGCCACCAGCTCCTGGACACGGTCAGTACGAGATGCCATGGGCACCAGCAAGGCAGCAATGAGTATTTGTATTTGGTTATTAAATCCTGCCCAGAGATGGGTAGATAACATTTCTTGGATTTAAATACTGCAGTGGAGGAGAAGATCCAGAGAGCACGGTTCTGAGGTCTGAGCTGCTGGAGCAATGCAGAGGAGAGCCCAGGTGTCTGCAGGGCATCCCCTGGACCAGCATCGCTCCTGCTAAAGGCACTCCAGCAGCAAGGGGCCACCCACCCTGGATAGGAATGTTCTTACTGCCCTTAGATCCCTTTCTTAAAAGGCTCAGATATTGGCTAAGATGTAATTGCTTTTTTTAGTGTTGACGTCTGTATAAATGTTCTTGTGGTACAGCCAGGTACATGCATTTTTGCTGGACAGGTTCTGCTCCTGCTCCTACCCCACCACACCTCACTGCAGCTCATGCATCAGATGGTGAGCTGTTTCATTAGGCTTCACTAGAAACTGCCCAGCACTTCTTCCTCATTCTTTGCCAATGGTGACATTAAAAGTAAGTCTAACCTCTCAAAATGAAATATTTGGGTGGATATTACGCCACCTTCGAGCAATTAGGTCTCTAATAATACCACTACCTACTCGCCACTAAACATTTCATTACTTCCACTCTTGAAAATGTGATGGGAAGTAGGATCAAAGTTGCATATAATATTAATGGATTAAATTAAATTACATTCTCCTGATTCAGAGATGCTTAGGTTAATTTAAGAATACATATTTTACCAAAAACTGACTTAACTGCCATGTAATTTTTTGCTATTTCCTTTTCCATTATTGCTGATTAACAAGATACTTGGGAATAAATAGAAGTGCTCTCTCTGCTATAATTAGCCTGTCTGTCCCTCTGATTAGCTCACTCCTGTTTTGTGGCAGGGAATTTGGAAATTCTAAATACTCCAGTCTGACATCATTGTTCCAATCACAGAGCCAAATGGAAGTTTTCCGGAAAAGAAAGGCATTGGCTATATTTTAATGGATGTTTGGAAAATCACCATGGTTCAACTGAAGCATCAATGAAACAAATGGGTTTTGCTTCACTGAGCTATGAAAAGAAAGCCCAGAAGAAAGGCTCAAGCCAGGGTAAATTTCTCAGCCAAATAACGAGCAGAGCTGCGATATATTTGTGCCAAAGACCTGCCCAATTGCTTCAACTGGTCCTGTGAGCAGCAGGATGCAAGGGGGGGGGCATATCACAGCCGTCACAGGTACATGGCGAGTAACTCAGACGTATCGCTGTAGTACAGCAAGGAGAGGGTAGGTGATAGTAAACCTTACAGATACCAGATAAACGGCTCAAAGGGAGACAAGGCAAATGTTAGCAAAACTCTGAAACTGCATCTCTTCAACCATCATCGAAAAGGCACTGTGAAGATGGATTTTAACTATTATGTAAAACTCCCATGCTGTTTTCTTTGGAAAGCACAGCTCTCATTTTCTGCCCCACAATGTAGCGTCGAGGTAGTGGGGGACTCTGGAAGCTTTCCAGTGTGGAGGAGTTTGTAAAACAGTTTGATATTCCTGAAGATGAAAGGCACTTTAACGATTAAGTGATACTATTATTTTCAGTAGTAGTAGTAGTAGTAGTAGTAGTAGTAGTAGTAATGTTTCAGTGGTATGAAGTAAGATGTTAAAATACATTCCCTGCTTTAGGAAGTCCAAACAAATGTTGCCTTTTAAACACAAAATATTGTGCAGACATAAGACTCCATTTACCAAACATTTCGTGGGAAAATAGAGTTAAAATCTGTTATCATTAAGTAAAAACCTGATATATTACTGCAGCTTTTCATAAGAACAATCACTCCACAACCTGAACTAATATTTACTAACAACGTGCAGCTGCCCAGTGCTGGGATGCTTCTGGCGACCCCAGGCAGGGAAGAGATGTTCTAGGCAGAGGTCACCTGGGGGCTTCTACACTGCTCTGCTATCAGGAGAAAATATCTATGAGTAAGGACCATCAAGAAACCCTCAGGCTCTTCAGAGCACCCTGCTGGGGTTCACGCCGTAAGGGGAAGTTACTGCCTATGCCGTATCCCACTGGAAGTCGAAACTCCATGGAACCGGTTACAGGGTCAGAGCCGCGCCACGGCTGGCAGGCGAGCTACAGCCCCTCGCCTGTGTGCCACTTGCACCGCTCACACCAAGCGGCTCTGAGTTACACCCTTCCCGCCTACTGCTCCCAGGAAAATGAGTATTTAGGCAATCTTACTTGCCATGAGATTTCAGATCAGAGACTTCCATACTCATGTTCCTTGCTGGCTGCTGGAGGCTGTGCAATTCATGCTGGGCAAGCTTCCTCAACCAACAATAGATTTCAGGGTCCATTTTGCTAGTCCTGGAGAACACCAGACAACATTTTACCTAAAATAGCCCAAAGATGTATCAAAAAGTCTGGTTCCCAGGTGCAGCAAAGGGCTCCCCGTGGGCACAGAAGGGGCTTTCCACAGCTGGCAATGCTGTGTTCATCGCAGCAGGCTCCATGAAATCATACCCCTGGAGAATGGTTTGGGTTGGAAGGGACCATAAAGACCATCTAGTTCCAACATGCCACGGGCAGGGACACCTTCCCCCGGACCAGGTGGCTCCCAGCCCCGTCCAGCCTGGCCTGAGCGTTGCCAGGGATGGGGCACCCACGGCTGCTCTGGGCAGCCTGTGCCAGTGTCTCACCACCCTCACTGTAAAGAATTTTTTCCTAATATCTAACCTAAATCTGCCCTTCTTCAGTTTAAAGCCATTCTCCCTTGTCCTGTCACTACAGATCTAATAAAAAGTCTGTCCCCACAGACACAGGACACCTGGCAGTGATCTTGAGCAAGTACTACTTGGTCTTGTTTTATTTTTGCAATTCTTCATGACAGTCAGGTCTATAAAGGCTGAGAGACAGAGCCATGATAATGACTGCAGCAGCTGATGTGAGGCAGCACTGAGAGCAGAGCATGTTTGCAGCATCCCCCCACTTTGCCCTTCCAGCCCTCGGGGTGCCCAGAAAACTGGGGACACTCTTGTGTGCATGTGCATGACCTCGCAGAGATGCTGGGTGACACAAATTAGACGTCTGGAAAGCGCTGGTCCAGCCTAGCAGTCGGGTGAGGGTATAAAGCCATCAGTCCAGAGATAAGGGATAGTTCATCCCAAGGCGCTTCTCTCCCAAACTGAATGGATTACGTTAGGATATCTATAAAGGAGAAAGGTTATTCTGGGCTTCAATTCATTGCATAAGTATTTGTAGACCTGCTGGGAGACAGGCTTTTTAAAAAAATATTGTAGTTTTTGAAAGGATTAGTTTTACCAACTGTCATTAGGGTGAAAGCATTATTTACAAATATTTAGGGAGTTCTAAATAATATTATTCTATATTTTAAAAAGTTATTCACATTTATTCATATAACAAGAGAAAGCTCTTTTTGGCGATCGGATTATTTATTCTGCCCTGACAGGTTAAATGATAAATTGAGGTAAAAAAACTGGAACGTCCTTAGTTAGAGATCAAAAACCTTAGAAATGTTTTGAAAGACACATGTAGCTTTAATTAAACCTGTCCCGTAGTAAATTCACTGCTTCAAAAATCATCTTACCATCTTAATGAAGCCAGTAATTTTTCAAAGTTCTTTCCCTCTGGATCACCATGGGTGCTGATAAGCATGGATGCAGACACCGAGGGACGTTTGTGTGCTGGTGGTGGGAGACGGTTCCCCTCCCTGCTCAAAGCAAGCAGGGTGAAGCGTGGTTAAAGCCACCCTGAGCAGCCCAAGGGCTTAAGAGAGCAAAACAGTCCCTGAAAGCAGAAGAAGCTGCACCCCGTTCCTGGCCGGGGGTCTGAGGAGCCCACCGACCTGAGGGTGCAGGCTAGAAGGAATGACTCTCCCAGATGTATTCCCTCAGCCTTTCTTACAAGGTACATGTAAAAGCTTTGCACCACTCAAAGCAACCATACACTGGAACGACTTCCAGCTGTGTTTCTGAGTGAAAAATGTTTTTCTTCACCTCTCTGCTTTTTTAAAAAATTTGAGATCTAATTTGGCAAACAATTTCAATGTAGACTTACTTAGCAGGGAAATGTGATGATACATCAATTATTTTTAGGAAAATAGCAAATAGTGATCCCAAACCTCAGCTGTGGAAAAACAAACCTTCTAAGCCATTAAAACCTATACCCATACTTCAAATATCTCCCGGCACCAGACACAGAGCAAGAAGAACAAAGAATAAACTATTGCAAGAGAAAGCATTTCTGTGTAACGCCTTGTAAGTACGCGAGAAAGCTGTGCCTCTAATGCAATGAAAATGTAAAGCCCTATTTCTCTGAAAAGGAAAACAAAGATGTTTTCTCAGCAGAATAAAAACCTGACACATTAAATACACCCTCTGCCCTCTCATCATCCCCAGCTGCTAGGAGCCATTCATTTGGACAAATTGGAGAGAATTCAGAGACAAGCAACAAAATGATTAAGTGACTGGGGATACTGTCTCGTGAAGAAAGATTAAAAAGGAGTAAATTTGGTATGGCATAGGTGAGCCATGATTTTAAAGAGGTCACCAGAAGGATATGTATGAGAGAAGATCAGGAAAAGAGTAAAATATCACTGTGAGACTAAAATTATTCAGAGGTCAGGAGACAAAATTTAGGATCACAATGTTTTAATGCCAAATGAGATTCTTCCTGAGACAGAATGACCACTTCCAGTCCCTCAAGCCACCCAGACTCACGTGAAATGATTTCCTGAGTATGATAAATTGATTCTTGAAGGTAAACTTGCATTGGCAATAGGTAAGAGACTGAGTGACCTCTCTGCTCTTCTCCATCTCTCATTTCCATGCCAGAAAAGTGCAGATACTCACAGATATCTATTAGCAGTTGGGCTGAAGAGGGGATTTTCAGTCTAAGGGTTTGCACGGTGCCGTGTCGGACCTGGTGAGATACAGGAATCAACAGCAGCAACAGAAGGATGGGCACCAGCAGATGGAAGGTCAAGAGCAGAAGGAAAAGGTCAATTAACTTTGAAAGTGAGAGGGAGGTTCTCCTAGGCAGGGAATGCACCCCCTGACTGGGTCTGGGCAAACTGTTAAGGGGCTGGGGCAATTCCCTGGATCCCGGGTCGCACTGGGTGCGAACAGGCTCCTGATGTCGGACCCGAAGCCAAGAGCCCCATTACTAGAGCCGGCTGCTTTGGCTCCAGTTAAACTTTCACAGACACAGGGATTTCTTTGGAGGGATCACTTACAAAGTCACCCCCAGTTCAAAGCACAGAGGACCCCATTATTCACACTAACAGCACAGGCACGTCCATGCGGCCGTCATCTCTCCACATCTCACTGCCGCCCCTGGCCGCCTTCCGCAGATGTTCCCAAAAGCAAAAAGCATTCACAACGTGCCCTTGCGGTCAACAGATTCAGGCATCGGAAAGAGTCAGGAACACAGCTTAAAATAACCCAGCTGCACTTTGCTGTGAGAGAGCCGGGAAGGACACCAAGCGATTCTCCCTGATGCAGAAGTGGCTGGATTATAGACCTGATCAGATGGCAAACAAACACAGATGTATAGAACTAAATACAGCGTCGCCTGTGATCTCTGTGTCAACAAATTAGATAACTATGTTGGCAACTTGGCAGGCTCCTGTTTGCATTGGTAAATTAAGTTCACAGTCTTTGCAGTTGCAGGGAAATTTTTAATTTTTTTCTCTTTCTTTTTTTTTTGGAAAGACGACTGCATGGTATTTCAGGGAGCTCATCACTGTAAAGTACTCAGCAGAATGTTCTGTGCCTGTGGAAATGGTTCTCATGGGGAGAATGTGGAAATAACGGGACGATTCTAAATGATGTCTTTTTCTGTGAGTCGTGTGATGCCCTCAACCCCTATTACCTGTCCTCTGACCCCAGAAAATGAAATTTAACTATCAGGTTATTAGAAAATTCTTTTTCCTTTCTGATCTTTTAAACTCCGATTTATCTCAGATTTAAACAGACCCAGTTTGTTCCCATGTCTTTCCCGTCCAGAGGCCCTATACTTTTGCCAGTGACACTGATAAAGATGCACCATTTTCAGCACAGCTCCTATGCGATAAGGATCAGGCCCAAAGACCTACTTTAGAGGAAGCCAAACCATCTTCTTCATCAGTTTGGGAATTGTTGAAGATGCCTTGTGCACGTAACAAATGGGCACTGCTGGATTAATGAATGGAGATGGGGAACCACCGTGCAGAGTGGTGCTCAGGAGGCTGCCCGCACAGAAAACTACCATTAAACATGTTGATTTACATAATTTGGCCTGATTACATCTTTGGAAGATAGATGCTGCCTACAAAAATACTCCCAAAATTGGTTCATCCTTTCAGCCCTTACTATTGCCTTCAGATGGTACTGATTATTGAAGAAGCCGCTCCTTCCTCTCTCCTCAAAAGTGGCTGCTCCTACCCTGGGGATCTAGCTTTGTTTCAAAAATCTGGTTAGTTCTCACTGATTCTCAGAGAATAAAGAGTGAGTAGAAAACCGGGGACGCTAATGTATCTGCCAGTCAAACTCTCCTGCTGCACCCTCACCGTCCGAAGAAACAGACTGGCCCCTTGGATGCTCTCGCTCTCCCGTAAAAACCGCGGGGACCATGGTGGGGTCCTGGGGTTTGAACAGCCCCCGTGTCAGTGCACAGCTCACTGTGGGACAGGGCTCCCCCACCCGCACCCCGTGCTGCTCCCTGCCACGCTGCCCCTGGCAGAACTACTGCCTTCAGCCTCCACGGTTTCTCATCTTTAACTCTCATCTCTTCCAAGTGGTGCAGAGAACCAGCCCCTAAAATCAGCATCTCGCATCCCCAGCGAGCTGCACCACTGGAAGTCTGTCTGAAGGTCCACCTCTGCCCTCTGCTGCAAGACTAGAGGAGAATAGCCATTTGGACACGGGCAGCCAAAGCAATCTTCAACTGTTGATAATCTCGAGGGCATTAGGAAAATGAGTGTCGTGCATTTTATCATATGATTGATCAGGACACTGCATGGTTTAGGGAACAATATTCCCCTTAGAGGCGCAGCAGAGGGTAGGTCTTTGTTGAGCAGAAATTCTCAATTACCCCACTGCAACCTTGCAGGGACCTTTGATCATTCACAAGGAAGCCTGAGCTGACCAGTAAATACAGCCTTGTGATAAGAAACTTGTTACTGGCCATGGATGACTGATGGAGAGCTGGCAGTTAGTTTTTTACAACAGCTCACAGAAGCATTTTGGGGCCTCCCTGTGATAGTGCCTACATCTCCTGGGCAAGTGATCAGTAAAGTTCACAGATAGATCAATCTTCCTAATCATTTATAGCTACATCGCTTTGATGAGGTCAAGTCCTAAGGTGCACATGAATTACATTCTCACCCAGAATGAGAGGCTGTCACTTCTGGTGGTATCACCTTGCCTGTCCGCTCTGAAATGACTTCCCCGACATCTTCGTACAAGCAGCAATTCTATCAGCAGGTCCTCTTAGACAACCGCCACGAAATGAATTGCTCCGACAGTCAACAGCAGCCTTCTGCAAATACTTATCCTCTCAAAGACTCTCATAATAAAATTTTATGATACCTTTTTCCTTATGATAATCCAGTATAAACATAATTTAATGGTACTAGGAGGAAAACAACCAGGGCCACAAAAACAACAGGCAATGATTGTAAAGACTCTTATCTCATATCTTTTTCTTTCTTTTTGTCTATTCTCTCTCCTTTGTTTTAAATGCGTATTATTTTGGTCATGCTGTCACTGGATTATTACATGCTCTCAATTACACCGCTATAAAGCCAGAAGGTCTTTTGTAGTTATATTTTAAGCCTTTGAGGTGGTTTGGTTTGGGTTGTGGGTTTTTTTGCTTGTGAATTTGATTCAACTTTGCTTTGGGTTACTTTTATGCCTGCTAAACCACTCTATCCAATTTTGAAAAGGAAACTGTATCCAAGGGAAATGCTGGAGACAACCACACAACCAATTCACCTGTGACATGCCCATTTTTTCCCCAATCTGAATGTGACTTTGTTTACACAGCAGAGGAATTTTCTGTATGCACACCCACGGGTTATTTATCAAGCACATAATGTCCCTCACTGTGGCATCAATACCCTTGACATTTCCTTATACCCAGTGACATCATCCTTTACCAGGGACTCACACTTCCTTTGGGTACCCTAGGCAAGGGGGTGGCACTGCCAGTGTTTCCTCAGCCCATATCAAAGCCAGCACAGCAGCCTCGTTTAGAAAGAATGTAATGATTTTTATCAGGCCAAAGAAGTGACCTTGCTAAAAAAGCATCTCATTCCTCACACTGTATTGCTGGGGAAGATGCAACTCTGCATTCTGTGCCCAAAGAAGATACAGAAGAAATAAAGGATGCTAAATATTATTTTGTAAACAGATTTCCAGATTCTGCTCCCTGGACCGATTTAACACTTCCAAGGCAATACAAATCCTTGTACCTAGGCTTTAGCCTCTACTGTGCAGCACATCTGACCACCCATCTGATGCGTGCCATTAAAAGGCTGAATGAGAGACAGTCCAGCCCCCCGTCAGTGAGTTCCCAATCCAAGGAAAAAAAACTCAAGACAAAACCAAGGAGGAAAGGCTGGATTTCCTGCCTTCTCCCTTTTTCCCCCCGAACGCTCCAAACAGAGGTTTACCTGGGATGTCTGCATAAATCTGACAAATTATTTACCACTATTACAACCCTCAGAAATGAAATACATCCAATATGCTAAAGGTAGCTGCCGTTTATAAACAGCTCTTAAACCGGGATTAGAGATCACACAGCTCTGCAATTTCTCTTACTCCTACAGCCTATTTCTCACAACTTGTCAGCGCACTGCTCAAAGAAATCATTATGTAAATGCACACTGGGGTAACAGTTACCCACGTGTCATACGGCAAGGCAGCGCCACGTCCCGCGTGTGGCGTACCACACTCCCCTCGGAGCCTGGTCCCTCCCTTCTCCTTGCAGTTTAGGTGGAATAACCATGTCAGATCACGACAAAAAACAGTATTAGCTTATTTAATTAAATTTGCCAGCTTTACTTATTTGAATGACACAAGCTGGGCTCAGCCACAACTACGAATATGTAGTACTGGCAGCTGCACAAATATGGAACAAAGTAAGCAAATAATTCATAACCTAACTAAACAAAGATTTCACCGTACGTGTTTGTTTTAATAAATGCAAACTAATAGAAATATTTTTAGGCAAAGAGCTTCTGCCAAGACGTTGTGTGAAAAGCTTGGCATGGCTGGTGCATGGGCTGCTCCACACTTAAAAAACAGATTTCAGGGATGAAAGAGCCCAGCAGAAGCCCGACGATAATCAAATGGACAGTTTTGCCCCATTATGAGCTAAAATGTATTTGGAAAGGCAAACTGATAGGTCTGGGAGCAGGAGGAGTATTTTGAATGATCTTGTACATTATGGAGGGCCTCCCCCTGCGAGCACGGCAGTGAATTCCTGCACAAAGTGCAGGTTGTGTGCACCAAGCGTTGGGAGGGATGCTCTCTTTTGTACGTAATTCACGCTAAATATACAAATGTGTAAATTGCTCCACTCCTCCCCTTCCTTAACATGAAGTGGAGTAATCTATGTTCTAAATAAGAGTAAGGTGCCACTACAAATCCCACCAACTCTTGCTGAAGGAGCGGCCAGCCAGTTCCTGGGGCCACGCTGCCCTCCCATCCCACCACCCCACTGCCCAGCCACCAGCCCAGGGCACAGCTCCCCAGCCCGGGCATCTGTTTAGGTACTGGCCTCCTGAAAGGTGAAAGGAGCGGGCTGATCAGCAATGCCAAAGCTGTGGCTGCTGAATGCTGCAGGATTGCAAATACCACCTTTTCCTTTCCAAACAGTAAAAATATTGTATGTAAGGCTGGATGCAAGGTTTTTAACAGCTCTGAGCGTGCCTTCATGCCGCTGGAGTACATGGAAGAACCGCTGCCCGTGGGGAAAAAGGACAGTAAAAGGCCTGAGAAGGCCACAGAGCTGGACCCGGGTACCCACGGGCAGCGTCTGCCCTCGCGGGGCTGAGGGGCATCCTCATGGCCCTCCCCAGAGACATGCTGGGGACTGCAAGCCCTGCATCATGGCTGCATTTACGCTGCTGCTGGAGAAAAGAGAGACGTGCTCCTGTCTTCTAAAACTGATTGCGGGCAAGGATCAGCTGCAGTGGGATGCTGGTGATACACAGCATATCAGCAGACCGATGGATAGGCGCAGACAGAGCGAGGAGGTGCAGGACCTTGCACCCAACATCTGCTCCCCATGAGCACTCGCTGACAGCATGTACACATCAACCCTGGCTGTAGCACTGTGCAGAAAAAAATAGCTACGTATACAGTAACATACAGGAATACAGAAAGCATTTGAGATTTTGATGTGAAAAAGCTTTACCCAGGTAAACTCTTTGTTGCCTAAAATAGATGAAAGAGAAGCACAGGGCTGGACAGAGGTATCCTTCACCCCTACCCTTCTCCCAGGCACGATACCACTAAGAAATGCTGGAGTAAATCTGCTGCAGAGATTTTAGACATCCTGCTGCCCTTCCACAGGCTGTGTGAGAGCAGGAGCTGCAACAAGGTGCTTCCCATGTACAACAGAGGGGATGACACCCATTGCTTGCTTCGCAGAGGCTCTGTGATACCAAGTCTAAACGATGCACAACAAACAATCAGATTCCCAGCCAGAATTAGCTGTATAAATTACGATTATCAGATCACACTGCCAACAAAAGATCCTGGCTGGAAACCGGGCTATGAGCTCTGCCTTCCGCTGCCCCCCTGGGAACCGAGCTGCCATAGCACAGTGCAAAATCATATCATTTAATAGCCAGGTGGATATACAATATTATCTCAAGGATCATAATGGCTCTGTCTAGTTATAGCCTATCCAGTTTTAACTGATCCAATGCCATTTGGATTTAAATTATTGTTCTTGCTAAGCTGTCCTTAAAAGGCAGTGAAATTTAGTCTTTAATACACTGGCAATCCACAATGAGCCATTTCCACTTGGCTCAGGTACCTGAAATCACACAGACCGTATCAGATCACATACAGATCAGCTACTGCTTTAGGATTCCCCGTGGTGTTGAGGTACAAGAGGCACAATAAACAACAAAGCAACAGGCTTCATTCTGAGCTTCCCTTGCCTCTTTTGCCTTCTCTAATCTCCACAACCTTACTTCCAAATAGATTCTTTCCATGGGCTTGCATGATGGTGGCCATCCCACTGTAACACATCTTTTCTGCAGACCCATCCAAGTGAGAAGAGCAGAAGAGTTACTAGAAAATAAGGGCTGACATTTATTCTTCTGGGGGCGGTTCAGGCAAAGTAAGAACTAAATAAGAAAGTTTTCTTCCAAGGAAAACAGCAACACCGTTACAGTATGCATCCAATCTGCAGACAGCATTTTCAATGTAAATGTGTATGGTGTATGTATGTCAAATGCCTTTTATTTGGGAGACAGGCTATCTGAAATAAAACACTAGCCATTTCCACTGTTTAAGCTAATCTAAAACGAGAATGCTAATTTGATACAGTTACTTTTCTACTAAGAGCCAGCCTGCATTGCAGTTTACCATGGCAAGCATCATTAGTTACTGGTAGGTCTTTCTGCGAGGTTTCTCCAGTAACCATTGCTCTGATTGAAGTCAATGGGGATATCACATGGCGCACCAGTGGAAGATGTAGCCCTCCATGGCTCTCTATCGTCCCATAATGTCCTTTGGGACTTATATTTGAACGTGAACAAAGCTGTCCCCCTGAGGCTTATTCTTGCTGAAATGCTGTGGGACACGGTGGCAAGGTGTGAGCATGCAGTGCAGTTTCCACATGCAAAGTGGCAAGAGCAAAAGTACTGCTGCGTACCTCACGCGCACAGCAAGGCTGGTCCTCCAGCGACAGCTGGCTTCTGCTCGCCCGGACAGGCCCCCTTCCTCACCTCCAGGAACATCCCATCTTGGTTTCAAACAGGGTGAGGCAGAGAATCCATCACTCTGCTGTCAGGTTGTTCTCATGGCTAATTACCACCTTTGTTAATGATCTTTAAGTAGGAGCTGAATTTGTCACCATACAGTTATATAACCAGGTTCCTTTTCTTACACTGAATCTACACATTACAATAAAAGCCCTTTCCCCGTGGAGGTCTAGAAGAGAACTAGTGAGAGGCAGGTTACGCACCAGATACGAGATAATCTGGAGAGACCTGACAGGCAACTAGCAGCCGAACAGAAACACCCGGCTTTACAGGTGGGCTGGGATTGAGGAGAAAAGTCGCTTGAGCCAACCCAGTGTATTGGGTCTCCAGGGCACATCCCTCCCCCATCACCCTCCCTCCAATTCCTGTAGCTACCAAGCTCGACTTTAATTGCACACAGCTGTGATTGCCTGGCACCCCTGTGCCCACCGCAGCGCAGCAGCCGCAGTCCTTCGCCCACACCTGCAGTCTTTGCCAGGGAGGTGCGCTGGGCACATCCCGGGGCCACCAGCGTGTGCTCCCCGGGGAGAACATCCCGCATTAACCCTCTGTTTGCTTTCAGACCTTCCACAACCCTCACGTGGGGAAGATGCATTGCCTGGGTACATCAGTCACAGCACTGCAAACGCCGCAGTTGCCCTGGCCCCACACAATGCAGCAGCACAGAGCAGCCCGTGCCCAGGGACGGTGGTCTGGGTTAACAGGGTGGGTGAAAGTCACACGCTTTTTGGCAAGGGGCACCAGCCAGAGGGAAAGCAACACAACTCCACTGCATGGGAGGGAAGGCTGACATTATTATGGAGAAGAGTCACAACCCTCAGCTTCAAGGAAGGCTTTCCAACCTCTCATCCTCTTTTCTTTGAAATGCAGCTAAACCAAGAAATCACTTTGTTTCAATTTTACTAATGACCTCTGTCATGCACTGTCAAAGCTACCGAGTATCTGGATGAAAGGGAGTATTTAGCCAGCAGTGTGCATTTACAAAAGCTGGAGCACTGTTCTGGACAGAAGGTGTGGTGGGGACACTGCTTCAGCCACACAAAGGGCACTGCTATCTCTGCCTTAGGCTTATTCTAACGGGAGGCTCTATCCTGCCACACGGACAAGCACTACCAAAGTCTGGAGGATCAGCAGAGCCCTGGGAACATACAGCCAACAGCAAGCATAGCAGCAACTTGGCTGAAGTGATGCTCATGATCAGGTCTGTGTTTTAAAAGAATACAACAAACTCTAATTCCAAAGCGTTGCTTTGAATTTATGACCTTGTGTGCATTTAACATCTTCGAAAGCATCATATTGTATCATGCCTTATCACATTAGGCTGTCGCTGAACACAGTGAGATGTAACATTACATGGAACTAGCCAGGATCAGAAGCAATGCAAAAAGATTTTGCAGGTAAAAATATCCACAGATGAGTTTCAAGGAGGCTTTCACAGTGGTGACATGCAAATCCCCCTACGGCTTCACTTCCCACCAACTTGACAGGTTCTAATGGTTTCATTTAGGCTAGAAAGAGTGAAAGAGTGTCTCATGACGGGTGTGGGGTACCCCCAGTGCTTTTTATTGACTGCTCCCTGGTATTTGGATATGCAAACTACAGGGGAGGACCCCATGCAGAACGCCTGCAGTCCTTCCCTTTCCTATGGAAACCAGAGGTGCATAAGTCATGTTAGCAACTGCTGTCGAGTTTATTGAATAGTAACTACAAATATGGTAAAACACAGCTAATTTAAAAATTACTTAGGCCCAGAGGGATCGCTGCTAAAAGACAATCTAATCCTGTACATATAACAGCTAGATAATTTCCCCTGTAATTCCTGCACGCCACCCTGAAGCTTGAGGTTGCGTTTCTCCATGCTAGTGCTCCCCTCTTCTCCTGAGGAGCCATTTGGGTTGTGCCGCACACCACGGCCCTCGGGGCTGGCAGCAGTGTTCGCCCACCCCCCTTGCAGGGTGGGCAGCTTGGGGTACCCGTCCCAGCACTGCTCTGCAGAGAAGAGTTAACTTTTTCCCTGCTGCTGGTGTAAATCCATGGACTAGATGGTGTTGTAGGTTCCTACCAACAGGAACTCTTCTTTCTTCTCTACGTCATTCTGTATCGCACCTCAGACAGCTGCAGATTCGTAAGCACTACTCCAGATATGCACACAGGGCTTTCTCTCGGTGCATTAATTCTCACCCTGCAGGGAAGTTACAACTCAAGAGCATTGCTGGTTGGAAAGGGAGATCTGCAGCAAGGCACTGCCCGGTTATCAGGAGAGTGCTCAGTGTCACAGCGCTGGGGCTGCAGCTGTGCTGCGGACATGTGGGGTTGCTGCTGCAAGCTGCGGCGTGGTACAAAGCCCACCACAACAGCTAAGAGCCCGCAGCCCCACTGACACACCGTGCAGCTCGTCTTTGCCCCACCAGCATACACAGAAGCTGCCCAGAGCTGCAGCCGGTGGGACTGCCATGGCCCCTGCCCCTGCGTGCCTCCCACCACGCAGCCCATGGCACCCACTGGGACCCCGCTTGGGGACCAGCACCTTCAGCTTGAACCCCACCAAGGCTATACTTGTGCTTGTTGCCAGGAAATGAAACACATATATACACTGATCCGTATCTTGTATGCATCTTTTTATAAATATACACACACACATCTCTTCATGCATGTGTGCATATATATATATATATATGGATGCACACATGCACATATACATGTATAAAATAATTGGTGGGAACAAAAAAGCTGCTTAATGCTGCCTTTATTGAGGGTGCAGAGCAGCCTGCTGCTGCGGGACTGTGTGCTGAAGCAGAGGTGCCTGCTCAGAAGGATGCTGCCCACGTGGCAGCACAAGTAGCAAACTCACGTTAAGACACTTCCAAAAAGTGCAATGCAGGGGCGGGTGTGGCGGGGAGAAACAAAAAGCTCTGCAATTTCCTTTTGGTGACTTGCTAGACATACTTGAACTCAACACAGTCTGTTCATATAACCGAGGGGCAGCAGTGCGGATGAAGGCATGGCACAGGTGGGTTCAGACCAGGGGTGCCCCGGGTGAGAGGAGGGGGGAGGAGAGGCTGGTGGTGCTGTCCCCGCAGTGGCATCGGCGGGTGCTCTGGCCACCCCTGCCAGCCGGCGGAGCAGCAGGGCTGCCTCTCAGGGGCATGGAGATGCAGCTGCAATGGTTTCACAGTTCAACTCAAAGTCAGACAAATTGAATACAGCTTTTTTTTTCTCTACATGGACTTCAATTTTCCAAGGACTGCGAGATGCCTATGTAAATGTCAGAAGATTAATGTGCTGTCTCTGAAAAGTTCATATTGGTTTTGCTTAGACGAGGCTAATTCCTTCGCCAGAAGCACAGAGCGACACGGGACAAGGAAACAAGGGACAACCTCTTTGTGCTGCTTCTTAGCTGTGACTTGTAAAACATATTTCCAAAGGTTACATAGCCGCTAGGAGTGTTGTTTAGCCAGGTAAGCCTCCCTCTTGTGCCTAGAAAACGACCTCCGTTTCCATCTCCCTTCCTGAAATGTTATTTGTCACCTGACATGAAATAAATTGTATGGTGCCCATTTTACACACTCCCGTTTCACAAGCCCACAGTGTGCACAGGAACAGCAGCAAGAGGAGGGTCCCTTTCAGACGCACAGACTGACTGGACGATACTGTCACTACAGACCCGGGGGGGAAAGCCCGAGGACGGCACGCCGGCCACAGCAGCTTCCAAAGCAGCTGCACTAGCAGCAAGCAGACCCAAAGCCTTCCCTCGCCAACAAACATGAGGCGAACCAGGAACCAGCCTCCTCCAAGTGAGGACCCCCAGGCCAGGAGGGAGGCGGGGGGGGCTGCCACCCCCATGGGACAGCCGGCACCTTTCCCGGATTGTCCCACTGGTTTCCCCAGGGGGATTTACGCCTGACGTTTTATTTGGAGGCTGTAACACAAGAGTATGAAACAACACATTTTACTCCCGTTTACAGGTCACCCCTGGTTAACCAAAGCGCAACGAGCAGGAGTGGGTGCGCGGAGCATGAGCGAAGCATCCCTCCCGGCACCGCAGCCGCGGCAGGCTGCCGGCTGCCGAGCCTGGGGGGCACGTCCGCATGATGCTCGGCCAGCGCTTCGTCCCCTGGCCTCCCAGCCACCACCTGCATCTCCAGGGCCAAATGTGCTTCCTCTGTACTTAGCAATCCTCAGATTTCCTTTCCAGCCACACCGGGAGCCCAGAAACACTGAAGTAGCTCCAGGTCGCTGTGCCACAGGGCTCAGCCAGCCTGCAGCCCACTGCCCATGGCAGGAAAAACCCCAGCCTCTTCCTCTTGTAAATGCTTTGTGCTGACTGACCACAGAAACCAGTGTTACGCCAAGGCAGTGGTACATGACATGTGCCAGATTATCCTATTTGCAACTCTGCCCACTGTACATCATCTCTCTTCCAAATGCCCAAAATAGGTATATTCACATGAAAAGTTTCCCACAGAAAATAATAATACTACCAGAAGTGTTGTTTGTTGACATTAAGGAAAAGTATTGGTACCTCCAGCTCTTTGCTACTCACGCTGTTTCACTGGAGCAGGGCTGTTAATCTCAGGGTCCTGACCAAATTACTTTAAAATTATCTACTTAAGGATGAAGTTACATTTTTACACTAACTATTAATATACTCCTTGAGTAGTATAACCAAGCAACTAAGAGTACTTACAGAATTAAGTGGGAATGAAAATATTAATATGGACATTAATAGCTTGTCTACTTCTGTTGCATCCATTCCTTTTCATTGTCCTACTCTAGAGTATAATTTTGCGTTGCCCTCTGGACTTGCACAGTGCAGTCCTGTAAGAACAGTAATTGCTAAAGCATTATAACTGTATTTAGGCATCGCATTTAATCTTCCATGGATCGTATAATTTCAGTGAGAAGTGTGTGTCTAAAGTGCTCTGCTAGATCTTAAGGTCATGCTGGAAAAAGAAGAGATGTCCAGATACTGTAAAGCAAGCGCCTGTCTAGGGTCAGGTATAAAGCTGCACAGGGGACAGCAAGGAAAGCAAGGCAATGGCAGATACTTCTGAACTGAATAACGATAATGATGAAAATAACGGTGTCCCAGCAGCAAATATGTCCTTTGATGTTTATAAAATTCATAGGGATTCTACAATGAGCTCAGGTGAACAGGTATATAGTTTTATTACAGTTCTTGTTATTGCTACAATATAAGCTTTTAGAGGCTGCAGAAATTTCAACTGGGTTGAAATTCCAACTTCAAGTATTCTCCTAGGCCTTCTGAGGTTATACTAGAGGTTCCCACACAGACTGGTTTTTTATTTGTCTATTGTGGCCATACAGAAAGAGCAGAGCAAACACTGTTCATGGTTTTCACAATACCAAGTAATCCGATTTTTTTTTCCTTTTGTTAATATGTTCTTTCTTAACCCTTTACCAAATTGCTAATGTTTATAGAAATTTGCTTCTTTTGAACAGAAAAGATTATTAATGTCAAGTGCCTCCTAGTAACCTTGCTTTATAACGAATGCTTGTCTTTTCATTTGGTGTATTATGTGTACAAACACGCACAACATCTAAAAAGTGTTCCATGTGAAATATCAACTTGAAAAGAAAGGCAATACAGGTTAGTATCAGGAAAGGGTAATAATATTTCACATTGCAACCTGTTTGGAGTGGTGGTCTAACGGCAGAGCTCAGAGTATCTTTCCCCATCAATGACAGATTTCCTTCTGTTTACATATGCCTGGTTACTTGGTGTTTGGGCTTTTTTAGATTCTGAAATGCAAAATTTCAAACTAATAAAAAATGAGGGAACTGAGAAATTGGAAACATAAGTTTAACAGGTCAAGCTCTCTTAAAATTTTAGTCCTACAGCAAGTCCTACAAAGGAACGTCCACTCGGTGCCAGACAATTCCCCCCAGCCCGCGGCTGCCTGGGTGCCTGCCAGCACATCCTCCCCGCACACCTGCCAGGCTCCGGGAGCTGGATGGCTTCCTCAATTACAGGTGTCATTTTCGCAGTTTCTGTTGGGGAGAACTAGTCAAAGGGCAAGCCCAGATTCTCTAAATACTTGTTCGGCACCATTTAAAGACAAACAAAAGTAAGAAGATTACTTTTTTTTTTTTCTTACGCCAGTCAGGAGTTTCTACTAGAGTTCAATGAAACTTTTGTAATCATGTAATCTTCACTCTTCATTACTGTAACCATGAAATCAACAGCCTGTTATGAATCTAAATTACAGTGAGGAAGAAAAAGACATTTTTCATGTATGCAGGAGGGGGATGAAAAAAATACAGCTTTTCCATCAAAACAATGCAAAATCTGATTCTTTTTTCATCCTAAAACTGCTCCAGTGTCTACATAGTAAACCAAAACAAGTTGGTCGCATGAAGTACCAGTTGTTGCTCTGGAGTACTGCTGACATGATTAATTAGATAGTCACTGGGCCAGGAAAAAAAAAAAAAAAAAAAAGTGAAAATTAATATGATTTTCTGGCTATTCCAGCATTTTATATTAAAGAGCCATGGAGATGAAATGCTAAACAACCTTTGGAGAAAAGAGTGGGATCCATGCCTGCTCCCCGCTCAGGTGAGCGATCTGAGTGCCAGGCTGGAGGGCCAGAGGCTTTTCTGCCTTGTGAATAACCCCGCTGGCAGAGCTCTGCAGCACGGCCAAAGCACGGCTCCTGAGCTGAGGGCTGCACCTCCCCAGCAAACACTGCCTTTCCATCAACACCTGCCACTTGGGTTTTCCCGCGTCTCCATGGTTATACGCGTACAAAGCACCAGAGTTCCAGGCAGCTGGACACCAATTTCCTGTGCCACGGACCATGCGGGCAGCCCAGAGCCATGGCCACGACCTGGCACCGGCCAGCGCCCAGCGGCACCCGAGGCAGACCCCAACCACACTCCTGCCTTTGCTCAGTCTCAGCTGCAGCTGGTGGCGTCGCGACCCACCTGCAACCTTCACCCACAGGGAACTGCTCCATGTCCAGCAACTTGCTGCTTCTGTTCCTAGTGTGGCAGTCCGCTGTTCCAGTACTGCGAAATGATCAAATATACATAAAAGCCAGTGAGAGACTTGTACTTTCACTTAATTGTACATTCATGGTGTTTCTCTTTGTTAATCTGCATGAACATATGGGCACCTACTCACACAGAGAACATCAAGGTGTAGGCCCCCGGTACAAACACATGTTCACATATAAAATGTATGTGCACATACATGTATATGCTGGGGTTTAATGACACCCGTATTCATTACAGTAAGATGTGTTTGAACAGCAATATGGAGATTATCTCCCTCCGCATCTGGGAGAGGAAGGAAAAGTTTTTAGTGAGATTTGAATGCTACTGTATATATTGTCATCTGCATTTAACTGATGATAACCTAATTAACATCAAAAAAAAGATGGCCCATGCTATGCTAAATTTGCACAATATGGGACTACTCCTCTGGCTAGAGTACAGAATTCCAGCTCATTTAATTCCTTCAGCATTTGCATCGTGGTTGTAGAATATGGTATCTGTAAATGTAAATTTAAAAGAAAATAACTGACAGGTAGTGAATTTCTGTAAACTACCAGCAGATTTTTGCCTTTACAGACTTCCCTGAACCATTAAGCATCTGCCTAAAGTGCTGTTTGTTCACATTTAACAACCGTGAGAAGTTTTGTTAATATTCACAGCCTTCCATTCCGAGATCGAGAGTTCCAACACCGAGCCCACGGTCTGACATGTGTCCCGAGGGGCAGGCGCACACGCAGTGGCGGCAGCTGCCAAACGCCCCCCACCCACCCCGGGCCGGCTCCAGGCCCCCTGTGCTGCAGAAAGATGTGAGGGCACATGCAGGGAGGAAGCACAGGAGTTTTCTGAAGGCAGCAGGACCAATGTTGGGTGCGTGACCTAGACCCCAAAGGCAGCATCACCTCTGAGCAGGCACCAGCTAGCATTTACACAAGCGTTACCATCAGTAACTCAGTCATCAGAGTAAGCTTCCAAAATGTTATGGTGTTCATTATTATTTGCAGAGGCAAAACATCGGTGAGGTTTACGCAAGGAGAGGACAAGTCTCAATAATCCTTTTTCGCTAGACCCTATTCCCTGGTATTTCTAGCTTTTCCATTTTCACTCTTGGCCTGTATCTGAGAATACGGAGGTAAACAAACAAGAAAAATGATGAGAAGAAAGTGAGCCACCTGCTTTCAACCTCAGAAGGCTGGCATTTATTCTGAACAGGAGTCTACAGGTACCAGGGGGTTCTAATTGCTCCAGTTGGTTCAGTTTGTATCTGTGGCCATCTGGATATCTGTGGGTTAGCAATTAAAAACGGTAAGCCAAACATTTGAAAATATTACTGTTTAGCTTACTAAAGTTTTTTTAATTAAGGGCTAAGAATAGGCATATGACAAATCTTCAGTGCAAATCCAGCAGTGCTGTAAAGGGCCAGGCATCCTTGCTGATCACAGGAATACCAATGCAGGCTTTGTCTAAAGGCACCTCCGCAGCTTGAGGTGTGAGTCTCCTACACCCGCAGGTAAGACACTATGGATGGGCAAGCAAAGCATGAAGACACATAAGAACAGATATTGTGTTGGTGACAAGCAATTTTTAAGTATCTGTGAGGTGGCTGTATTTACATGCTTGTTTTTAAAGTTTAATTTTGGCAATTGTGTTTTCCCTTGGTGAAGGCAGCAGGAGCAATCGAACCGATGGAGAATGCCCACACGGCACCTCAGTCGCACGGCAGCTGATTTGGATGCTCAGGAACAAAGTGGGAGCACTGGGAAGGGCCCTGCCCCTACCAAACGGGAGAGCAGAGATGGGGGCTCCTACCCCAACAGGGTTTATACAGGGTACATGTATTATTTATTCTGAATGGCATTTTTTCTCATTAAAACTCCTTCCCAGGCCCCAAACCCTTCTGTCCTCCCAGGCTGCACCATTCCAATTGCTCTTCAGCAAGGAAAGACATTCACCTTCCAGAGAACCCCCAGCAACATCACTCGAAGAGGAAGACTTGTTTATTTTCTTATTTCAGGGGTGTCTTGCAGCCTCATGACTCGTGCTGATATTCACTTCTCACTTAGTCACTCCAGGAGGGCTGAAGCCTGGTGCTCGGAGAAGCTCGGGAGGATGCTCCACACACGCCGCGATCCTGCCAGAGCTTGGGTTTGAGCAGCTTGGCGATAGCCTACGCCAGTGAGCCAGAAAGAGCCCGTTACAAACGCATGGCACCTTTTCCAGTGGATCCTACTGATGAATATACCTGTCTTCCCACCTTCTGGAGCAAAACCTCTCTCAAACTCTGTATGCTGCCTGCACAAAATGGGTTTGCTTTATGCCTCCTTCACTGTGACAGTGCCCAGGCTGCCACGGATTGATGCAGGCAATCAACAGGCTCGTTACAGAAGTAACAGCGTATGTAACATGATGGGGCTCATAAGCACCTGGATTTCAAAGCAGACAGGCAGCTCCCCCCTCCCCACCTGCTGCTGCCCCGGCCTCACCTGGGTACAACCCCGACCCTGAGGCTGCTGACGACAGAAACCCATCAGACCAGTACGGGGCACAAATAGGGGTGTTAGTCTCATGAAAAAAGGCCTGAGGAGAAGCAAATGCTGGAACCTGAAAGCTGGCAAACACAAATTGGAAGTACGGTGAAGGCAGCCCAGGGTGGGAAGGAGCGCCCGGGGAAGCAGCGTCCCAATGTCCAGCTCTCTGCAGACCAAGCCGGGTGCCCTCCCGCAAGGGGACCGGCCACCAAAGGGCGAGGTGGGTGAGGGACAGGGCAGGCGATGAGACTTTCTTCTCTGTAATACCGAGAGAGCACAAGAAATGATTTATGGATCTCTTCTGCCCTAAAAGCACTGCTTTCAAAATACTTGCCCTAGGACTGGCCTTTAGAGAGGAAAAGGTTTCACTGTCCGTCCCAGAAGGTCCCCGAGCCCCATTCAGCCAGCACACGGGCACCCCCATCACAGCCCTCTGCCCCTAATGCAGGGCTGGGTCCTCAGTGTCAGACCAAGCCTTGTGGAAGATCTCCTTCCAGTTTCAAGTAGGACACACTTACAATCAAGACTCAGACTCAGCAGCTTTCAAATTCTTTCCATATTTATGACAGATACCAGGGATTGGATTAACTTCATTTATGAATTTAACAATGATTACACTTTTATTATCCTCCACACAAACAAATATGAGGAACAAGTGAATTACGAATAAAGGCATTATTCGTGCATTTATTTACATATCCCAAGAAAGACTGTATTCATGTTGTATAATTCCGATTGCATGCTTTGCCAAGCATTAAAGAGGTTTACCACAGCACAGCCGCCCCAGTTTGACAGCTTTGACAGCTTCACTCTGAAAGTGTGTGTGAACAAACAAGCAGAGTCGTAGAGATGTGGGGTGGGCCCAACAGCGTGCAATGCTTTCAAACAACACTGCTGCCACAAAAACGATTTCTCGTAGGTATCATCCCACACCGACATCTTTATTTCTGAGAGTGTCACATATTAACAAGCTGCTCTGCTGTACCGATCTACCTGCAGGTACAGCCTCCCATTTGTCAACACGTCACCCCAAGGTGGTCTGTGACACTGCTGTTTAAATAGCGTTCTTTTTTCCAAGCTGGCTGAAGCTTGTTTCTTCAAGTGACCCATGCTGAAGCACCATGAGATGGTACCCAGCTGGTGGTTAACAGCGGGGTGTGTTCAAACCATGCAGGGGCTCAGAATCGGGGCAGCCTCCCCTGCCAGGGTAGCCCTCCTGCCCTGCACCTTGCTGAAGGTGAGGGCAAAGCTGATCATTGAACACACAAAGGAAAAAAACCCACAAAACCAGCCTGACCCAACTTCAGTCCGCCAGGAACTCCAACAGCAGCCGAAGGAACACCCGGCGCTACGTCTGAGCTCAGCTCTGACCTGATACTTCAGTCTTCTCAAGGAGAGATGTCTGCATTTCCATGTCCGTCCAAGAAAGAGTGTGGACAAGACCATTAGCAATATAGAGTGATGGAGAAAAGAAATAATGAATCTGTTTAGAAAAACACAGTATTTAAATGTGTCTGATTAAGATGAAAACAGAAGAAGGAGGAAAGCAACCCACATATTGGTCCAATATTATCTCCTCTTAAGACTGTTAATGTCATGTTACTTATTCACCTAGTATTGTGAAAGCTAGTGCTATTAACATAGCTGAAGCCTCTGAAGGACAGGATTTGCTTTTAACAATTCACTCCTCCGTGATTTTAAAGTTAAATTCTTAGATTGTATCATGTGTTTCTATTTTGAGATGAGTAGAAATACAATGCCAGTAACTGTACCAATAAATGCGTAGGAAGTGATGGAGCCACAAGGTACAGGCAGCTAACTTAGGGCAACCACTAACTTAGCAAAAGCTCAAAGCTGTGCTAGGGCAGGGGCTATGGTGATCATCACCACCATATTAGAATATGGCTTTTCATCAGCACAAATTCATTTTTATAGGGCAAAAGAACTCCTGTCCCCAAGGAATGCTTTCTGGCATCTGGGGAGAGCGCATATTTTTCTAAACATTTTCTTAGATGCTACTAAAGACTTCTCAAAGTTTGGCTGAGACTTCAAACCTCCAACCCTCGGCAAGGTCCAGCTGTTACAGGTTGAACAGTGGCCAATGTTTCATGTCATCTAGAAAGCAGCTAGATTTTTTCATTCACACCGCACGTACAAATGAATGTCTCCTGAATTCTACCCATGCCCTCACTCCTCACCAGTACCTGCTGAAACGTCCATGCCCACATCCCTGCCCACATCCATGCCCACAGAGGGCAGCACCCAGCAGAGCCCTCAGCCCTTCTCCATCTCTGCTTGCCGCTCAGCACTCACTGTGCACTATCAGTTGCATGAGTTACACAATACAGATCGGAGAACAAGATCTTTTAAATAGTAGAAGAGTGAATGCCACAGCATCAGCATTTGGCTGTGCAGTCACTCAAACCTGAAAGATGTCTGTGATTTGTCAATATTTTTACAAATGCCTAGTGATGGGTGCAAATCCAATCCAGAGAAATCTGAGCCAGTGATAAACAAAGTTCTGGAATAAACAATGTGGATGACGGTGAATTAACTCTACGACAGTCTGGAAGAACCTCAGAACTATTCACATGTTGAGAATTCATGTAAATATTGCTAGCATGGTGTCCTTGGAGACTAATTAGATGAGTAAGTGCTATTTGTTTTGGGGGGTTTTCTTTTGAAAACGTAGCTAGTGTCTTTACTGTCAGGTAGAAACTGGATTTGACAAAACCGCGAGCCCAAGGAAAGCTTCATCGGAGCCCAGCCTGTGACTCAAATTAGGCTCACTATTGTTAGTAATTTTCCCTCTCTTTTCTGAAAATCAAAAGATTCTTTCACTTTCAGGTCTTTAAATTATGTGCAAAGCGCAACAGGATTTGCTATGTGCAAGTGTGCCTTTATTCTTTTGACTATTATGCAAACAAAAGAATCCAACAACATTCATTCGATGTTTTTTCATATGAAGATGATAGAGCACTGCTGATGTCTTAATGCCTGATTTATTCTCTAATTTATTATTCATCTGCTTCTACGTTATAATGTCTGATTTATTCTTTAATTTTTTAATCTATTCCCTGATTTAGTCCTATATCATCCAATCTGGAATGTAAAATAAATAACTAAATAAAGAAATAAAAAAATAAGCCATTCTAATTTTGAACAGCAAGCAGAAAGATAAAATATAATGGAGGAGGTACGAATTTATGTGCAAAGCTCATTGCTAGATCAGGCATATATGCCATACTGAAGAGTATGTCAGAGGCAAACTGGTAGTTATAGCAACCATATGCTTAGCTAGAATAACACATTCCTGAGGACACAGGAGACCTAAACACCGTTGGGAAAATAACAGTTCAGATCTTTAGCCAGATAAAGCAAACACTTTTTACCAATTTCTGCATTCTCTGCTAGCAGTGGCGGAGATTTCAGAGGGATTTCAGCTCCATCAGTGAGAGCAAGACAGAGCTGGCCCAACAGCACACTCGGACAAATGGGGCTTATTTTCTTTCCTAAATGTACCCCTTACCAATTCCCTACTTAAATGAACAAATGTTTTACTCATTCCAACTCAGACTTTTAACTAAAATAATACTCAGTGGTACCACTTTTTAGTAGTCCCGTACATTGCATCATTTTTTTTAATCACACTATGCTTTTTGCAGGTCACCGAGCTGGGATGCCGCCTTTGGGCTTGCGTGGTAGCAGGTGACCACCACCTGTCACACATCATGGAACGGTCGGAGAAACCTCTTCTTGCTTTAATGTTCCTGGAGGTCTCAAAGCACTTACAGAAAAATAAGTTTTAAGGAAAACGTATTCATTCCCAGAAATAGCTCACAGAGCAATATAGTCTTTTTTATGTAGAAGAGTTTCCCTATGTATGCATTTAACTCTCATTAAAAAAACAACATGACAAAACCAAATGCTTGTGGGTTTTTCGGGAGGAAAAAAAAGAAGTTTTAAGCAGATACAATTGAAATAGTAACAGCACACATTAAGTATCACTGTTACTACTGAACTTTACATTATTGCTGTTACAGCCAGCCCTTACGTTATTCAGACCGGGAGCAAGACCAGTGCTGTGCGTGCTGAGCAGGAGTACTGGGGAGCAGCCCCCCGTGTTCCCCGGGCTGGGGGGGCTGCGGATCCGCCAGCATCCATGCAGGGAAGCCATTCCGAATAAACCAACACCTGGCCCTGAATGAGAGCTTTGCCTGCCTCAAGGCTGGGAGACACACATGTTTTCAAAACAAAGCCTGTTCCCGTGGGTAACTGCGCAGAAAATAACCCCAAACCGACACACTTCCCGTGTACTTGCCCCCTCCCCTAAATTAGAACGGTTCAGCTGCCTGCTTGTTTGCTGCCCCCGAAGTATGTACAGAAATAAGCACGCACAGCAGCATCCAGCATCGCACTTCAGCAGAGGGCAAGCTCGGCACCCCCCCGAGAGCAGTTTACAGTGAATTGCTTGGCTATAATTAACAGCTCAGAAGCTGTAAGAAGGACTTTTATTGTCTTACCAATCATGATGGGCTAGCATGTTGTTTATATTCCTTTATTAATAATACCATCATGTGTACAGTGATGGATTTTTTCAGTTCATGTCAGTATGTTCTCCGAGAGCCATTTTTCCCTCTCCCCTCCACCTTCTTGCCGAATTGTCCCCAAAACTGTACCTTTTCTTGGCTAATTAGTTTAAGCTCCAGGGCACAGAGGCTGTGACGCTCATTCCCAGGAGCTGGCCACAGCCCTGGTGAAGGCAGACTCCTGGCAGCGAGCCACCTCAGCCCCGCCTTCACCACCCCCAGGATGCTTTCACCCCTTTTTCTAGGTAAGGACTTCGTGTGCTCTCCTCCTACATCCTTCCTGCATCTTCACAGGGATTGCCAGTCACCTTCTGGTAGCATGAGATGACAAGCGCGGTGTGTTACACCAGGCAACGCAGCCAGGGTGCCGCTGACTCAAGAGGAGACTGCAGGAAGGACGCGGCAGCACAGGCATGTTTTCTGTCCACTTGTTGCTCCCTTCTCCAGAAACGGACTGTTTCTGTTAGACAGGAATTGCAACCAAATGCCGTACATCAACAGAGGAAACATGGAAGAAGCACTGTGCCCTCACTCGTTACCAACTGTCCCTTTAGGAAGGAATATCGGATTTTCTCCCTGGAAATGGAAGTTCTGCCCAAGGAAGTCAGTCAAGGCACGGCACCCAGCATGCGCCGACCCACGGTCCCTGCTGCCAAGCCTGCCATTTCGGTAATACTCTCCCCAGTCAACATTTGCAAAACAAACCCGAGGTTTTACCTTCTGAAGAATTTTTGCCCAACAGTTCAATATTTTTCAAATGTGAAAACATAAACCAACCGGAGATCATTTGCAAAGGCATGCCCTTGTCTGCTGTAGTTTTCTCCAAACTGTTCAGCTCAGCCAGACCTCTGCTCCAATCCACTTGCTGTCTGCCCCTGAACCGGGCTAAGTATTTTAAATATTTATTTATTTATTGTAAGGGGGATATTTTACCTCTGCAGAAAAAAGAAGCCGGGAGTTATCTGCAGCAATATTTTGAATTAGCTTTTACTTGTGTTGCTTCCACTACCTCCCACCTTCAATCAAAACTGATGGGAATAAAAGGATTTCTTCTGTTTCATGGGTAATTTCTTCATACTCCTTTTTTCCTTTGCAGTAGCACATGCTGCATGACAAAGAATCCTACAAAAGTCCCATCTCAACATGAGAACACTGCAGCAGAGGTTTCCTAGTTTATTTCAAAGGAGCACACAGTTTCTAGGCTGATAAACAACAAAACCATGAGAACCTTCCTGAATATCTGGAAAGGCACAAGGGAATAGGCAGGCAAATTAGTTTCTTCCCACTCCAGTGTTATTTCCAGAGAAGTTACCCAGCTGTCTGCACCAGACGGACCCTGGCCTGAGGTAACATTCAGCTGGTGGAAGCGATAGTTGAATGTGCCCTTGACGTAGAAGGGATTTTTATTTTTACATATATCCCTTTCAATAAAGAAAAGTTACAATGGACAAAGACTCTACAGCCACAGGCATCGCCTGCCGTGCTGAAGTGTGCTGTTGTTTCCACTCGTGTCCTCTGCCTGTGTGCCGTGGAGCTCCATGGTTCCACGATCACTTCGACGGAGCCACCACCATGGTGGTGCTGGGAGAAGCCAGCAGAGCTCGCACAGCCTCGACTCCTGCACTGCTGCAGGTGGAGCCTCTGGCAGGGTGAGCATCTCTTGTTCTCTCTGTGCTGAGCCCTCACGCCTCCTTCCTCCTCTGCCCCATCGCTGGTGCTGAGAGCAGGGGCTCGCTCCTGCCAGCTGTGTGTGGCCCCGGGGTGCCCACCTCCCCGCAGCTGGCTGATCAGCTCCCCACGGCCGGGGAGGAGGCTGCTGTCAGGCATTCCCAGAGGTTGGCTGTCACGCTCAGTACAGAAATTCACGTTTCTTCATCAGCTTTCAGATCTTCAGACCTCCAGCAAAACTCGTCAGAGACTTCAAATCCCAACACCCTTTCAGGATTGAGCTCTCAATTTATCAATAAATTTATCCTGCAATTGCTAGCTGAAAATCGGAGCAGGCGATGCATTGTTTGACAGGAGTTGTTGTGCATAACAGATTTGTTTATTTAGACATGCAAATCATACTCTTGTTTATGTTGGCAGGAAAGCAGAATGACCTCTTTTATTTAAAGTACAGACTTCAGAGATTATTCATAGTGACTGCAAAAGGAAACCTTGCAGAGAGACAGGCAAGAATAGCAATAATTTCATAGCATGCAAAACTGCATCAGCGCTCTTACTGTACAGCTGCCTGCTTGGAAAGATCTGGAAGAAATTAAATGCAACACATTTGTAGTTGCAAAACTTGTAAACAGTGCTGAGCAATAATCATTGGGATGGTTTTACAAGGCAGACATGTTTATACCTGAAGTGACATTTTAATCTGTAAATAGAAATGTCACTAACTAGCGATACTTCAGGTTGTGAAGACCTGCTTATGGCTGTTATTTGCACCATGAAAATACAACCGATTGATTTAAGGGAGAAAAAGGAAAAAACAATCAGAAAATTCATCAGATGCAAATATGATGTCTTATGTGCAAGTAAATTTTAAAAAGGAAACATATCAGTAAGGTAGAAAGGAATAACTGATTTAAGTCTTCATTTCACTTATACTCACTTAAAACCAGGACTGAAGAGTTAGAAAATTCTTACAAATGCATTCTACTAGTGCACCAGCAAACAGAGTGTTTGAATTGAACATCAGTAACGGAAGCAGGTTTTATTGGCCGCATGGGCCTGTTTTCCATCCTGATTCCAGCTGTCAATAATGATGCTTCCCAGATTTTAGGAGTCTCTCCGTCACTGTCCCAGCCCCGCAAGGAGCTTCATGCCCAGCCTGACTCTCATGCCACTGGTGTGCCCAGAGCCCTGGCACTTGCTCCAGCTCCCGCCCATGCTACAGCCACTCCTCTGGGCACTGCAGCCTGCATAGCTGGCAGCACCGATCCCATCATGGAGAGCCGTCGCCAAACAGACTTTCTGGGTTTACTGCTGTTCTCCCCGGGCAACAGAAATTATTTCGTGGGCCGAGAAAGTGAGAGCAGTATCTGGGCTGGGCACCCAGCGGCGGGGCTGTGCGAGCTGCAGGATCCGTGGCCGCTCACCACTGAGCACCCATCCCTTGCATGCCTGCGAGCGCACGGCGGGCTGTGCTGGGCTCCGTCAGTGGGAATGAGCCCTTGCAGGGGGAGAATCAATACAAACGTACCCCCAGGTGTGCTCTGAGCACCCTGCAGCCGGCGGTGCCCCCAGTCAGCCTGAGCAGCCCCACGCTCCCACGGCTCGTACGACCTTGCTGTCACTGTTCCGAGGCGGAGACATCTGCACAGGGAAAGCAGCTGGTGGGGGCATCTGTTTGCAAATTAAAGAGTGTCCAAACACCGGTGCCAGAATTTTGGTTGAATCAATAGGCCAGATAAAGCGCTAATTGCAATTACATCAGTCCCTGCTCCAAGCCTGGGACTCTTGGCCTAACTTATTTTAAAAAGCTGAATTAGTGATTTTGCTGTCCAGTACTTCTTGCACATCCTCTGCGACACTCCATCACAAGATAATATGAGATTATTAGTAACAATCACAGAGTGCTCTGAGAGATGGCTTGAAAAGTAACATTTAACATGCCTGCACATTTGTTGACGTGGCAACTTCGCACAGCCTGCCAGGGAAGCTGGAAATGAAGCACCAGCCCCGGGTGATGTCAAGAGCAGAAATGCTGAGAACATATGGTTCTCGAAAACTGCTTGGAAAAAGCTCTGCCAGTACAAATGTTCATAGATCGTCCCAATGAAAAACACTTTTTTAACCCTTTTTAAAAAAATATTACTTATCAGTATCAGCCTCAAGATAGCAGCAAGCTGTACAGTCTGGGCCCTCCAGCATCACTGTTTCCAGATACCTGAAAGACCTACTATTCTTCTGAACATCAGTTTGGTGAAGAGTCAGGATGTGTGTCAGTTCGGACAACACAAACATTTTAACTTTGCTCACACCAGCCTGAATTTTTTATTGTCAATTCTGACAAGCCAAATGGACTGGCAGGCACAAAGCCTGAAGGAATATGGCTTGGGCATGTCACAAAATGTGACTTGTGTCATATGCAGCCCACAATGGGGGCCTGCTGAGCTTGCCGTATGATTCTGAGTGGCTGAAAATGTCAACTCAAACCTTGGGAAACTGATGCAACCTTTGTTTTAATGCCCTGCTTTCCACCTCTACATTCAGGTATCTTGGTGGTTTTTCCTTTGTCCACATATAACCATGGAACTTCTCTCCCTGTCTCTCCTACTGTGTAAATACCAATGATTTCATGCAAACCACTGAAAAACAGGCAAAGAAACCAATGTCAACTATTTGCATTTGTACAGTACATATAAAAACACCTCCATCATGAGATCATTGCTGACGCTAGGGTTTCCGACACTGGCCTGCACCGTCCAGAGCCCGTGGATTTCTTCCCCCATCCCATCTACACCTATTTGTTGCTTGCCGTTCAACAGTGGGGCACAGGGCTAGGTGACGTGTTTTGGTTCTCTGCTCCTGCAGCATCTGCAGAATTGGGTTAATGATCTGTCACTAAAGCATTGTAATGCTGAATCAGAGAAAAGAGAAAGGGACAGGTATTATTCTTCTCTTCTACATAAATCATGCACCATTCATTAAGTTTGTGCCAATAAAATCAAAGCACATTACAGGCACATTAAAGACAGTAAGAACATAGGGCAGCTTAGGATGGAGAATAAGAGAAGCATTCTTGTTGTACTCCTGAAGGCCCAGCCTAGCGCACCGCTTGCTACATCGCTGCAGTCAGTCATCCTTCTAGGAGCAACATTCACATGTGTGCATCCTGCCTGTGCCACCTCAGCAGCTGGAGAGATGGCTAGTGACAAACTCTGCCAGTCATTTCAGAGGATTCAGCTTCACCTCTAACAGTTAACTCTACAAATCCCTAATTATATATCCCATTTGATTAGTGGCTGGGGATAGCAATGCAATTTATCACAATAAAGTTGGGCTTGCATTGTTTTCTGGCCCAGGAGAATCATAAAAAAAAAAATCTCATAAAAATCTTCACTGTGCAAAATTACCTCTTTTTGATTTGTTTTGGGTTTTGTTGTTTTTTTTGTTGTGGTTTTTTTGGGGTGTTTTTTTTTTGTTTGTTTTTTTTTTTTTTTTGGGGGGGGGGGGGGGGGGGGGGGAGTAGAGGGGCAGGAGGACAGTAAAGGCAGGGGGGCGGGGGCAGGTTAGGAATTCAGGTCTTCCAGGCAAACTTCAGGCTGTACCTGCACCAGAATTTCCTGCCTTTTCCAGCTCATTCACCCTTTGCTCTTCTCCCCCAACCCCACCTCTCCTTTGGAGTTCTGCTTTGATACCACACCAGTGCAGGCTAACTGAGAAGGAAGCTGCTCCCTAAGAAAGGGTTCCTTTGACCTCTGCTCAGCCAGAGATGGATGAGACAATTCATCAAGGTTATCTGGGATCTAGACTTGGCTGGACGTTGCCTATTTTATAGCTTTGACCATCTGCTCTGTGTCTGCTGCAAGAGAACACACTCTTCCATGACACAGAATGACTGGTAGAACTGCGCGTGTATCAGTTTCAGAGGGGATATAATTTCCTAATGGGTTTTGTCACTCTGAATGTCAATTCTACATGTGCAGAGACACTGTTACAACACTTCATGCTAGTCCAGCCTGAGTAAAAAGTGGTGGAACAAAAAATAAATGTGGCCAACTAAATTTATTAAGGAAAGCGATTTTTGCAGTGCTGGGAAGAAATGACCTTACAAACAGGATCCAGAAAGGGAAGCCAAAGTAAAACAAAGGTTCAGCCAAATTTCCAAGGTTGCTAAAATTCAGCCAGAGAAAGTTTCAGCAATCTACAACTGAAAGGAAAATAAATCCAAACCTGAAAGGAAGAAACAAAGAAACTGGGGAAAAATTAGCAGGAAAACAGTGTGGTGAACACAACAGAGAACGGACAAAACTTGCTGTTGCAAACATGGACACTGCTGTAAGCCCAGGAGCACCTTTAGCTGCACCTACACTACGCGCAGCCCAGAGCATGGCTGGTTTCCCCAGCAGCTCACAGACCAGCTAAAGGCTTTGTGTTGTGTGGTCAGACAGGAGATGAGACCTGCACAGATTACACTGGAAATGACCTTGCCAGAAAGCACGTGGAAACACTTTGAACTAATTATGAGTGTAATTATTCACATCTCTGCAGACCTCTCCTTTGGCATCTTGTGTACTTTTAGATGAAGATTTCACTCAGCCAGGCACTCAGACATGTTCCTTTGAACCTGGTGAGAGTATTCACAGCTGCTGGCTGGGAAGCGTGCAAGTCTTTTGAAAGAACTGTTGTTTGTTGTTTTTTTTAATTACAAGCACTGAAAATATTTTGACCAACTGTAAAGCTGTTGAGCTGTCATCCTAAAAGGTGTTGCTACAAACATCCTTCTCTACTAGTTCTAAGTAGAAATATAGGCACCACCTGGTAATATGTGCACAGGAGTTAGAGTAGCCTGTCCCACATAAGACAGAGACTCCTCCAGACACTGGTGTATGTAACATAAAATCACAGAATCATAAAATCATCACAAAATCACAGAACGGTTTGGGTCAGAAGGGACCTTAAAGATCATCTAGTTCCACCCCCCTGCCATGGGCAGGGACACCTTCCACTGGACCTGGTTGCTCTGAGCCCCAAAGCCCATAACTGCTGTGAGTCTGGCAGACCCAGTCCTGCCACAGGTTTGAGCTAGTTATGAGAAAGCAGTCTATGAATTATTTAAATGACAGGACTTTTTTATATATATAATTAATAATCATTATTATTGTTTTCCTGGCGCTGCACAAAGTGCACTAAACTGCAAGGGGAAGAGGCGTGCTGGACGCTGCGTGTTTTCTACCAATGCATTGCGCTGCACTGAGACACAGACCCTGGCAGAGGGTCTCGGGGGCTCCCCACCAGCTGGCACACAACGAGGACAGTTCAGTGAACCCTCTACCGAGAGGTCTGGCACAGAGCTGACCAAGTCACGAAGTGTGGATAAACAATATACCGAAGACCCTCAGGGAGAGAGGGAAGCAGCAGACCAGCTCCCAAGCCCATGCTGCAGGAGCGACAGCATTCGTTCCGAGGGCATTGAAAGTCTCAGCACATAGGCAGGAAGGGCTGCACAATTACACGGAGACAGTGAGTTCCTCCTTTAAAAAAAAAAAAACAGATGGAGGAGGAAAATAATGCTGTTGTAGCCTCGTGAGTTGGCTCTCTGCTTTCCTACTCCTTTTTTCTCCAAACTGTAAAATGTAAAATTAATGCTGGCCATCCTTTATCTCATTGGACTTCTGCCATTTCAAAGGTTTTCTAAAAAAGCAAAAATGCTTTTGCCCGTGTCTGCATTTTCCTGTCTGCTACGTTACATTACCTGTTAAACTTGGAACAACCTCTCTGGATACCCGATTAGCTAAAAGGAGAGATGTGCTTGGAACAACTTCTGTTGCCTCCACAGCTCGCCATGTGCACCCAGCATACGACCTGGTGGGTCAGGAGCGTGGTACAGGGGATGCTGCACCCCCCAGACCCCATGTGCCCCACGCTGGGTGGCCAGACAGCAGCGTGTGCCTGCATCCAGCTGGGTGCTGGTGGGTGATGCTCGGCCCACCCGGCACAGCCCACTGCAGCCGAGGGCAGCGTGTCCGCTGGCACAGCACCCACCGCAAACCCACACGGCACCTCTCCAGCTGCAGAGCCTGGGTGGCAGAGGGGGGGTAGTGGGCTCTTCTCCTGTGCAGCCCGAAGGAATAACACAGAAAAGACTCAGGAAATTAGTCACAAAAAATCATTTGAGACCGATGACTTGAGAATCTCAGTCTACTCGCTTTTTCCAAGAGATGGCTGAGTCCAAAATCTACACAGAAGAGGTGTTTCTGAGGATTGGTAGCTTTTAAATGTAAAGTAAAAAGCATAACAAGGCACAGGGGACCAGAAACTAAACAAAACCAGACTAGAAACAGGCATTCGCTTTTACCAGGCAGGGGTATGTACCATGGGAACTGCTTGAAAGGAACACTGTCGGTTTGGATTTCTTTCTATCCTTTTATCAATTCCCTTTAAATTTCTGGCCAAAGAGAATTACAGTCTTGATTCGGAAATTCAGAGGAATTTTGTAACTTAATTTGCAAAAGGGCAGATTCGAGGCTGGTCAGAAAGCTCTCCAGCCTCACCATCACCGTACGGCACTTTATAACTACAGAGGAAGTTACTGCAGGAGCTGAGGTCCACCCCAGGCACCTCGAAGCTGTGAGAACTGCCCTCAGGCAGGCAGAACCTGGGCACCGAGACAAACTAGTGCCAAGGAGGATGAGGGTCCTCTGCCTCCCACCACCCGCACCTCTGTGGTGCCTGCAGAAGTCCTGCACCTCGGGCAGCGACCAGGTTCTCAAAGCCTTGTTAAATCCGTACAACCCTGCACTGACCACGACTTGCTTCACCTGGATCTTCAGGTGCCAAGTGTCAGTGAGTTTTCTGCATACAGCCTCCTCTTTGGGATAAGACACGGCCTTTTGAGGGGTACTCTGTGTCCACTCAAGTGTTCACACCATCTACATTATAATAGGATGTGCTCTTCACATGAGAAGACAGGATGATAAGCAGCAATATAACCTATTATGATATTTTCATCAGCATTAAATGTCTTCTGCATAAATCACAGCGTGAACTGATCGAAAGTATTTGGGGGGCTGTGCTTATGACAGTTAAAATTTGTAACTCTGCACAGACCTAATTTCTCAATGTCCAATTCATTACCTAAGATACATTGTTTTGCAGATATTAATGTATTCAGAATTCTAATAATGAAAATAATTTAGCAGAAGCTGCTTCCTCTTCTTGGCATTTAGAGTAGCCAACTCGAACTAAGAAGGGAACACGCTGCTAAAAGCTCCAATGGCAGAAGACAGTGCCCGGCCAGGGGTGGCAGAGGAGCCGTGCTGGGAGCACCCAGGGGAGGACCCCATGCCGTGCCCTGGGGCCCCGGGCTGTGGTGATGCCATGGCCATGCCCAGCACCGTGGTCCTGCCAGGCAGTCACCGCTGGACCGCTGGTGTCCTCGGCTGCCGCAGGCTGCTGGATCCAAACTGTGAAGGATGTGGAAAATGGAGCTGGAGAAATGGCCCTGAGACATCCCGCCATCCTCGTCTCCTCAGCACCAACATCCTTTGGAGTAACTTCCACGTTCTTCATCGCCTTCTCTCAGACCAGCAAAGCCAGCCCCTGCAAGTCACATCCCACCTGCCCACATAACAAAGCTGTAACCACTTGAGAAACTACTAAACATGGAGGCACAATGAATAATGAAAGAAAAAGTCAAATACTCTGTAGTAACATCAAACCAAATCTTCTGTAATAACATCAATATTTAATATTACGGTGTGACTGCCAGCACATTGCAACTGGGTGAAGTACTCAGGCTAACCTGACAGGCAAGTAAAACTGCAGATTAACTGTTTCCTGTTTTAAAAATCAAACCATTGACTCTCTTTTTAATGTGTAATCTCTATAAGCCTCCAGTGGTATCTTTTTTAAAGTGCTGCAAGATAACATTCACAAAACCAGAATTTTGAAAGCAATTTTCACACAAGTTGTTGCTTTCAATCAAAGGCAAGGAAACATCCATGCTAATCCTGTAACGAGTCCAAAACTGAGTAAACTCAAATGGGACAAGAAACATCAGTGTCACAATAAGAGCAATAATCAAGTCGATGGGCTGATGGGGATTGTGGACAAGTAATGAATTTAAATGTATTCATTGCAGATTCCAGAACCTGGCCAATGGAACGTTCTCCCTGTGAAAAATTGGCACAGTTGAGGACTCTGCAATGTGTCAATTGCTAAAAAGGGCAAATACAATGGTGCCCCTATTAGCAACTGCATGAACCCATGAATTTATTACTGTAAGATAATTAAGGACTAAAGGCATACAAAAAGCTAGAAGACCCAAGGAAATGAGCAGCACGGGAGGCTGAGGGTCTGACATCCCTGAGGACAGCACCAGCCATGAGAACCAGCAGCGCTGCAAAGTTTGGGAGACAGGATTATTCCCCACGCCCTGGATCCAGCGAGCCAGACCAACTCCCTGTTACAGACACGGCTTAGCTCCACAATGCCTAAAGTCCCACAGGAGCACTGACATTTCGCTGCTCTGCATAAGAACAGAAAAACCATTGTAAACATGAGCACTCCTGCTTCTTTCGCCCACCGTTCGTACCGTACTCAGCTCTTACCTGCTTTCAGTAACCGTACCTTTGATTTCTACAGTAAATGCCCTGATTGCTAGGAAAGGGGCGTACACCAGAAATGTCGTATGTGTGCAAAAACTGACATTTCTTAATAAAGTAGGATTCCAAACCCACTTCAGAATACTTCCAGAATGAACACAACAGATACGCACCAGCCATGGGAACATCAGCAGAGAAAAACAGCAGCAAAACCTAGGCTGTAATTCCCAGTTAGCTGGTGTCAGGACCTCCTTCCATACGATAGGAAATGCTCTCACTGAGAGGTCTGGAAAACAAGTAACCCTCCCTCCCTGTGCCCCCCAGCTTCTCTAACTTACACAAAAAGATTTAAAGCCAGGTCTGTTCCTCTAGAATAAAAAGTGACTGAAACCACGGTACCTAATTGCTTATATCAGCTGCAGCTCTAAGTTTTCAAATGTATAGTCCTTGCTGTATTTTACATTTCACTGGTGATTCTGTTCTAAAACACAAAACAAAGGCATTGTGACGCCAGCAAACCTGCCCGCGTGTGCAGGAGAGCGGTGGGATGGTGGGATGCCCACCGGCACTGAGCCGGGCATGCAGAGCACGGCCCCGCACCACAGCAATGCCCGAACCAACTGGAGCAGGGCTGGTTCTCCTGCAGGAAACCACAACACACCAGCAGTTTGTCAAGCATCTTTGGTTTTTTATGAGGTTGCTTTTATGATGCTGTTTTACAGTTTGCCATCATCGCCTTGCCACCTGCCTGCAGAATCCCTTGCTCTATTACAGCCCTGGCCGCTCACACATGACACAGCTCATGTCCTGTGCTGGGGAGCACCCGGTGACCCTTGCACGTCACCTCAGTTAAGCCCCAGAGGGTATCACTGCCAGCAGGGTGGGTACAGGGACGGGGCACCCCTCTGTGCTCCGTGCGCCGCTGGGGATGGGCACTGCGAGCATCACCCGTCTGCTACCGTGATCACAGGGAGAGCAAAGTCCTTACCGAAGACAAAACACTGAAGTTCTACATTCAAAAACTGAGGGAGATGAATCCCAGCTTTCTAATCTACCATGTTTTTAATCCTGCATGCTGTCCTAAAGTGCTCTCAGGAACACTTGTGTGGGAGAAGGCAGCTAACCCCAGCGCCTCCGGCCCCGCTCCCAGCCTCAGCACCAAATAGAGCCAGCCCTCGGGGTGCGCAACTCCTCATGCTACAGGCTTCCTTCGGAAGAAGCTATGAACAGCACCAAAACCAACAGCACTGACTACAAATAAATATTCCACGGGATATGAAGTTTCAGTCTGCAGCAGTCCCAGCTTTCACCGTTAATCACCCAACCCCACAGCCTGGCTCCTTCACTGTATATAACAATTTATGATAATGTAGACATCAATACCTGTTTAAAATGGTTCAGTGAACTGGTAAAAAAACTACACCAACTTCCAGTTACCATTTATCTTGCTGGCTTTCAATCAGAGGCGATTTTGTCTGTGCAAGAGGTAATTACTTGTAAATTAAATACAAGGGTGTTTAAGTAATTCATATTTTATTCCAGAGGTATAAAGTCCACCCGTCCCTCCCCACCTGCAATGTCCGGTCCATCAGACTCAGGGATGTTGGCCAGCAGGAGCACAACGCACCGCACCACAGAAGGGCAGCCTCAAGGGGCCAGGTAGCACCCGCTAAGACAACACATGCATTCTTTGAGTAAACCCCAGTGCTGCTATTAATTTATTGTGGTGCAGTTCAAGATGTAGCAAGAACATTACCAGAGCGGAGGAAGACAAGGTCCCCATGCACCTGTGGACTGGGTGTCAGCATCTGGGCAGGCGCGGGCTGAGAAGGGCTCATCCTGCTGGGTTCAACACCTGGAGCTGCACTTGGCTCTAGACACAAAATGAAATCTTGTGGCTTCAGTGTTTCAATCAAATAAAACATTTCATTCCACATGAGATCACTTCTTTTTCTCCTTTGTTTTCGGGTCAGTTAACTGTCACCATGCTCTCATTATAAAAATATAAAGCAGTATTTAGGAAGAAAAGCGCCACTTCAAAGCATCAAGGCAAGCAGTTCCTTGCTGCAAATGTCAGCACCAAGGGTGTAACATTTTTTAAAAGTTGTTTCCATCAGTCTTCTGACTGAAATTCCATTTTTCATAGATTTCATGATTTGCCAGATGTCTGTCCTCCACCAACCGTGACAGCTCCTCAGAGGGTCAAACAGGCTCGGAAGGATGAGCCGGCTGCGGCACGGGAGCCAGCCCCTGCAGGACGGGAGGCAAGGGCTGCCCCCAACACCCCGGCTGCTGCCGGCCGGCACAGGGGGTTTCTCACTTTGGAAGTCTCCCCTCTGCAGCTGGGCTTTCTGTCTCAGAGCTGGAGAAACATCTCCCCAGTTTCCAACAAGTTTTCTGTGGCTCCACATGCTTGCAGAGGAAGAGGAGAGGTCACCTGCCCACTGCCTCTCACCACCACTCGCCTTGCCAAAAGATCCAGCAAGAACTTTTGGGTGCCAGCTACACCTAAAAACTATTTTATTTTGGGTTTTTTTGTGAGAAGAGCTGCTCTGGGGACCACGAGGATCTGTAGCTGGGTATTCACCCCTTCTGGTGTGATTTTTAAAGAATGTCTTTTTCCAGATTCTGCCCAACGCCCAGGTAGCCAGTTACTATTAGAAAGTGGCACTGCCTTTTAAAATGCTAGAGCTTCATCTGTTTTCCTCCAAGCTCAATTTCACAAGCGTGAATTCAGTATGCATTTATAAATTCTCAAACCCAGCTCCTTCCATCACCACCCTGGCTGGGTTCAGTTCAGCATGCAATGATGTAAAAATAAAATTTCTATTGACTCTGGGGGCTTTGGAGCAGACCTATTGATTAGTTACTTCTCCCTGTGAATGTCCAGTTGACATTAAAAGAGCCAACTGTGCAGTATAGTTTTATTTCATGTAAATAAGATTGAGAGACTCTAGCCCAGTGCCTTAAAGACAACACCGAAGCGTAACACGGCTTGTTTAGCCAGAGAAAAGATGGCTCCAGGGGGAAATGTTTGTTCTTTGCAAACATACCAGGGATGAGCCCTGGGACAGTGGAAGAATCCTGTGACAATATTGGCTAAGAACGGGTAAATATAAATTGGCCCTGAGTACGTTTGGGCTGGAAGCACAGAGATTTCTAACAGATTTGGCTAGGGAACGCTTTTGGGAGCCGAGATGGAAATGTGTGCTTGATCAGTTTATTAAGGTGATCAGGCAGACTGGCTGCAGGCAGCATGTCACGCTCTGCCCCCTTCCCAGCCCGGGAACACATGGTACCACTTCTCAGCCCACATCTGCCATCACATTTTTTGCAGTCATTAAGGAAATACAGCTCAGCAACACGATGGCCGAGGCTTCCCGCACAGCAGGGACACGCTCCACTGGCTGTACGTACAGCAACGCTCCTGTCCTGCACACACACGTGGGGCTGCCCTGCAGTGCACACGTACCCCCACCCCCCTTCAGCTGCATGCAGGCACCTATTTTGTATTGCCTTTATATACAAACACACATACATGCAACTCAGAAAACTGAATCCCAATAGCCACGCTGGTCTGATTATTTTTCCTCTGTAACAGTTTCATCTTGCCCCAGAGGGCAGAAATTAAACCCCTGACACTGCCTTTACTCCCAGCTCTGGAGGGCACAAACCTGCCACATGGCAGCACTTGTCCCTTCAAGCCTCGAGGAGTCCGCGCTGCAGGACGGATCACACTTACAGCTCTGCCTTCCACAACACGCCTGCAAGTTAATGGTTCTAAAACATGGAAAGGAAGAAAGGCAAGTGAAGGAAAATGTTTGGAAAACATTTCTGGTGGTGCCTGATCACATCTCCTTGCCATCCCAGCCCACTGGCCGGGCAGCCCCTCTGTTTACTTGGCCACTGTTTTGCCTCCCAGTAGCATTTCAATATTGACATCTCCAGGTTTCAGCTGTTCTCTTCTCTTTTGATTCATGTGCAGCAGATGGTGCAAATGACACCCCTTTTATTTTCTGGATGAATTCATATCGCCTTGCCAAGATGCTAATTTTTGTTGCCAGTCATTGTACATTGTGTTACTGGTGATGAAGACTGGCTCTGCTTTGAAATTGAGCAAAACTGCAGTCACGGACAGGTTAAAGTTGTAATGAATTATTATTTATAGCAGGTTAAAAATTAAGAGATTTCACTAACTAGCCTTATTTTGATCCCTTGTTTTTGCTTGCGGTCCGTTGCTTTTCATTGCGGGCACTTACCCGTGTTTTGATGCTGCACATGGTACACAGCAGCAGATCTTCCCAAGGCTGATTTAGTTTATACAATGAAACTTTGTTGCAAACTTTTCAAGCATGGTAAATAAATCTCACCTTGTCCAGATGTCTAGTAAGTTAAACCGATCAAATGACTAAAGAGAAGACAATGTCTGCCCATCTCAGCTGCCTCCCCCCTCCCCAGAGCCAGTCTGGAATCACTGGGGGGGGCGAGCAGGATGACTTCCCGGGTTCTCTTCTCCCATGACCCTGTTGTTTAAACACACTGCAGATACCAACAGTTTCCCTCCCTGACAAGAGCTCTGCACTTCATACTCATGCTTAATTTGTTGGCCACTCCAACGCCCCCAAGTCCTTTTCTGAATTCCCCACTCACTCCCCCCATCTCTACACTGCTTCATATACTTTACTTCACTGCATTTCACCCTAGGGTTTTCAGAAGCGTGTCCTCAGTTTTTCAAATATTTTTTTATTTCAGTTCTGTCCCCCAGAGCTCCTGTGATCCCCCCTCTGCTCCATGTTATCTGCAAATGTTATCAGTTTTCCACCACACAAATCACCAATTAAAATAGAGAACAGACTCGAGAGCAGGACAGGTCCCTTGGGGACTCTCTCCCTTGTCTCCCAGATTTGCAGGCAAATAACGGTAGCTACTACCTAAAACAAGTCTCTCAAACAGCTATACGTGCATCTTACACTTAGACATGTCTCTCCAGCTTGCCTGGAAATACCAGAGTCAAAGTACATCATAACTATTTGTTCCCCTGCCACCCACCAGGTCAGTTTATTAGTCTAATCTGATAGGCTTTTCACAAATCCATGACAATTGTTTTGTTTCGATTTTGGTCACCTCTTCCAAGTGTTATGGATTGATTCTTTTCACTAATTAATTTCAGAGCCTTTCCAAAAACTCGTTAGGCTTTTTAGTCAATAATACACTAGACTGTATTTTTTCCTTTTATAGTTAGGATCTGTATTTGCATTTTGATAGTTTGGAGACCTCCTCTGAGCCCCACAAGCTGTTAAAAATAATTGCTCCTTGTTCAAAAATAGTTTTGATTAATTCTTTCTAATTCTAAGGAGAATTTCCTCATATACTGTGTCCTGACCTATCCAGCAGATCCAAGTAAACTCTTGCCCATTTCTTTTCTGTTCTGGCCCCTTATGCTACACTCTGGTCAAAATTAACCGTGTTATCAGGCCTTTTAGATACGTTTGTAAGCAGCTACTTCTCTGTCAAGTACTAGGTCTGTATTTCCTCTTCTATCTCCTTATTTCCAATGTATTTATAGCACTACTTCCTCCTGCTTTTTATCTCACTTGCTAAATGAAACACATTTTTTGCCTTAGGCTTTTCATTTTACCATTATATGCCTGTGCTATGCCTTCACCTTCATTTCTTTTCAAGTGTCTCTGCTCTTGTACCACTTCTTTAGATTTTGAATTCCTAAAGGAGCTCCTCATTCTGCTCTAATGGTTTTGATTGTGTTCCTACTACCCCTGTGCAGGAGGATGCTCAGCTGCTGTGTGTTTATCGGTTCTCTCTCTCAGAACCTGCCCTTTCCCATCCCTCAGACCACCATCCCAAGGGATCCCACCTCCCAGCAACTTGTGTCTGCTGAGGCCACCTTCTCCAGAGCTTATCTAATTTAAATTCCTGCCCAGGCTTCTTCCTTCCCTGCAGGAGCAACCTCTGTCATTTCATAGTCAGTCCCCCCCAAAATTTCCCATCTACCTTCAATTCTCCACCAATTCTTCCCCAGCAATCAGAAGGAACCGCACACAGAGCCTTTCCTCTCCTTCTCTCCTCTCTGTGGTGAGAAACCCTTTGGGCAGCCACAGGGAAGGAGCAGTCACAGTGTCACTCTCCACATGTGCCAGCCCTCAGTGGCCTCAGGCAGCATGGACAGAAGGTGGTATTCAGATTCAGAGATATTCATACCCCACGAATGATGGCAGGGTGGGGTTTTCTGGTCCTAGGATCGTCTCTGTGTAGCAGAAGGCAGGAGGTCTTTCTGCACAGATCTGCTGGCCTCAGCACCGGCTGTAAGCAATGCACCAGGCATCACCGGGTGGCTTACGCAGGCCGTGGCATGCACCCCCTGCATGGGCTCCTGAGCTGCTCTAGTCCCCCTCTGCCACCCACCCGGGGCTCTTTGGTTTAAGAAGCCCTATGATTAAACCCTCCAGGCAAGGGCATCCCACAGCTCTTAAGAGTCAATCCAATGAGTGTGGAAAGGAGAAAACTAGGATAAGTGTAAGAGAGAACTTCTGAAAGTCCCGAAGAGTAGCACAGTATTTATTTTCCATTAAAAGTCAATGGCAGGCAAGTACCTAAACACCCTTCATAGCCTGAAGGAATCTCCTTCAGGTTGGATGCCAGTAAATATTTCTGCTCCTTCCCCCTCTGCTGGTATGCTGAGAATAACAACGACAATCGATAAAGATAACTTGAAGCTTTCAGGTAGTAATTCTGAATTACAAGCAGCCAGTTTCTTTTCCAAGCCCTACAAATCCTCTAACAAACAAAAGTTAACCTCCCAGACTCAGGGCTCTGAATGATTTGCTGCTGTTACTCTCCTGCATCCTTTGATCATCTCCCTTCCCTGCATGGGCTGTCAAAGTCAAAGTCTGAGATAAAGAACAATATACTTGAGAGTGATGAAGCAAGACAAGAAGAAAAAGCACCTTGCAATTAAATATTTTAATAGACATTTTGAAGACTGCTTTGAAAGGATTTAAAATTAATGTTAACAATAGTATGCATCGAAGGGCTCAGGCTGAACAATGCCTATCACTTTTTCTGCTTAAGAATAAAGCATAAAATTAATACCCTGTAATGTTTTATACCAGCACCCCTTTTTACTCTTCTAGGCTAGGCAGACACCTCTGAATAGCTGTGCACAGCATCTCTAAATCCTCCCCCCTCATAATCCTATCAAGCAAACAGTTCCCAACAGCTTTGGCGAACCTTCCTGATGCTGTGCATCTATCTGCAGACTGTCATCTCCCGGGAACGTGCCTGACGCCAGCTCTGCACTGCCTTCTTTCAGGTACAAAGGGACATCAGGCATTTGCCTTCTCCCAGCATGGCACTCCCAACTCATTTTTGATTTAATAAGCTGACAATTAGACAGGGAACCAAAGATAAATGGAGGTAGAGCACAAGGATCGAAGGCAATCCTAGCGCTACACATCACTCAGCACCTTGTGTGCTGCCTCTAACATGTGACCACAGGGAAGGCTGGATTTATACTGTTGCTTTTCATCAGGTTTCAATGGAGAAGAGTCTCAGCAAGGAGCCCGAGGCCCTGCTTTATGACTGTAAACCCTAAGTTACGACTCCTTACTTGCACAGAATTGCGCATTACTCCTGAAGCAGTCCCAGTGAGGCAGTGAATGTTTTTCCTGGATGCAGATCTACTCGGCCAGTGCCGCTGAGGTCTGTGGATGTCATCAGCACAACCACCTCAAGTCTCTTCAGCTCCTATTTGGCCCCCTTTTTCAGTGTTAATTAACACAGACAGCCCTTCACTGGTTCAAATTCAAAGGTGAATTTCAACAGGCATGAGTGGCTAAGAAGTTACAGTCTCGTCACTGATCAAAAATAAGTATAAATACAGTTACTCTTGATATTGGTTAGATAGATACAAGTAACGAAATTTTCATCAGTATAAACGCCCAGTTCAGTATACAGCTTTGTTTATAACTTCCCTCTGATTTTCATCTATATCTTTGCTCAAATTTAGGCAAGTGTTCATTACAACTTCTGCAGCAGAGGCATAACATCTGAAAACGTCACGGCTGGCACTGGTACTAGCTGTCATGACTTTCAAACCATGTTGCACCAAGCTGCATGGCTTCCGCAACGTGACCTAAAGCAAAACTCTCACCAGTTCAATACCCCAGGAAAATCTGCCCCAGTGTAGCAAATGGAAGTGGAATACACACCGTGCCACCAGACCATCACCGTATCTGAGACTAAGCAGACATTCTTTCTACTACAATTGGTGTAAACCCACTTATTTATAATTAAGTTACTGATCCATGCATTGGTGTGAAATGACTCTACAACATAAGTGCAACAATAACCTAGCACAAAATCTTTAAATAAAAATTGTCAAGTGAGAAGATATATATAGAATATATCAAAATTAACAGTATTCATTCATCTTTCAAAACAAGTTGAATGTGCCTGTTCCTTCTGGAAGATCTGTGTAATGCTCATTGAACATTTTATTTTCATTACACTTGAACCTTTCAGCAAAAATAAAATACACAACCAAAGTAGGATGGTTGTTTTGATCAATTTTCAGACAATTATACATTAGAAGAAAAAGGAAATGCATTAAGATTCACACAGACGTTAGCACTGTTGACCACTGGGAAGGAAGCAATATAAACTAAGGGTAACGTGTCATCAGAAATGACAGCTCAAGCACAAATATTATTAAACAGATACTGTAGCACAGGCTTATAAGGAAATGAAGAAGTCCTAGAATTTGGGATATTTATACAAACTTTAGGCAGAGTTTTATAAAATAGCATGCGGGGAGCAAGCTGTTTGAGCCACATGCCACATAAGAGTAAACATAGCAAAACCTTAAGTATTATGACTCATTCCTGAAATGTCACACAGTCTGCATCAAGAGCAGCTGACCTTGAAATCTGAAATATTTCCTCTTTGAATAAGCCTTACACAAGTTCAGAGTACTTTTCCTTAACAGTCATGGAATGCCCAACAAAATATTCTGACCTTGCATACATAGCCTCAAAGAGCTCAGTATTTAGTGAAGCTGGGATGAAACAGATCCTCAAGGTCTCACCCATCTCAAGCTGAAAGTCTGACACTTCGCACCAAAAACTACAGCACCCACATTACTTCAGCAGAACCGAACACAGAATTGATTGCATACTCAGCAACGCTGTACATGTATGTTTTAAGAAATTCTGCACAAATTCACGCATCCCCATTGCCCTGCCACAACTGTAAAACAGCCCCTTCCTCCAAACTTGTTCAGATGTGAATACAGATGTTTTGTGCTTAGAAAGGATGGACAGTGTTCAGCCGTTTATGCTGACTGTACCAGGGATGCTCTGCTTTCAACGGCCCAGCTTCGGGGAACGGATCGCCCAGGCTGACTCACCTTTAACACCAACTGAACTCCTCTGACAGTTTACAGACCAGCCACACTTAAGACTGTTTCAGCTCCCTCAAAATCCCAGCTCCAATTCCCAAGCAAACAATAGAAAGCACCATCCTTTCCTGCATGAGCTGCTCTGAGGGCAAGGAAGCTGCTAACGAGCAGAGTGCCGTTAACCCAGCAGGGTGGCACCAGCGCAGGGCACGCAGGTGGGCTGGCTGCTCTAACAGTCCCACACCATCGGCAGCTCAGCGTCGGGCCCCAGCAGACCCCACTGTGCAGCTCAGCACCCTCCCCACCCCAGCAAGGTGACGGGAATAATGCAACAAATGGGAATATCAATGATCTCAGCATATAAAACTTGTTTGCCTTATCTTATCGGTACACCAGCACTCAACTACATATAGTCGTTCAAATCTCTGTTTGTGCACATGGTTTTCTGCACTTGTGATTCATCAGATATTTGAGCTTCAACTACCCAGTAAGGAAGAAAAAAACCAGCTCTCTGGTTCCTCACCTGTACACACCCTTACTGTCAGGGACCCTGCGCAGTCAAACAGAAGCCAACACTGACAACTCGAAGTCTGGAAGGAATTAATTTCTTTAAAATACAGGGAATATGCCTGAAGATGACCATTCCTGGGTAACGTACAAGTGCTGATCCACCACTGGTGAAGTATTTTGAAAAACAGTTCAACCAACTTACCTGCCTCTCACAAACTGTAGAAACTTCTGGTCATCACTGGCAGCAGGAGACCTAAAAGAGGTTAACAAATTCAGTTGTTGAGAAAGCATATTAAATGCATTTTCCATAAGGAATTCTACAGGAAGCTGAATCAGTTGCTGCTTACTGTTCACTGCCTGACATAAATTCCAAACTACTATTTTATGCATCCAGTTCAGAATACTTCTGTGGCTAGGCAGGAGCATGTAGAGAATATCACAGCCATGATAGTCTGAAAAAGTGCTGCTCCTAAAGCAATTCATTATCTCCAATGACTCCAAGCCTTTGTGAACAGATCTAACCTCATAAAGAAACCATTACTCTCAAGTTCCTCAACACATTGTATTTTCAAAATCTTTGCTGACTACACCGTATTTCCTTTTGGATCCTTTAAAGACATCTCATTTATCTTTATTGGATTTTCTTTCACTTGGTTTCAAAGTTAAGCCATGCCAGAGAAGTTAAGCCATAGCAGAGAAGTAATCAGTGCATGAATTCTGAATCTTAAAGAAAGGGTGTCCTATCTTGCTGAAAATGCACAATATTGTGAAGAAAGATGTGCTAAAGAGGTTGCCTCCAAGAGGGCTATCGGTATATGCTGTCACAGGTGAAAAAGCTGCAAGACTGACTTGCACTTCAGAAATGTGACCCTTAACGAAACCTCATCCCTAAGTTATTAGGCTTTGCCAGGCTCCCGTGACTCATCTTAATAGACAAAGCATAAAATGAGGAAAAACAGAAGAGTATTTGAAGCATCGAATTGATAGCTGGTGCCAACAGGAACCATGGCGGTCACTGTTTGACATCAAGACTAGAGGTGACGTCAAAGCTGGGAGAGCAGAGCATGGAATCACAACTGGAATTAGAGCTCCAGATGTTGCCCACTCCAGACCCTACGGTATTTAGGTAACGTGGAGATTAAAAGAGAAACAATTAAATTTTTACCTTTTTGTCTCCCAGATTGTTTTGGTACTTTTCAGCAGGGAGAAGACAAAGACACTGGTTGCAGTAACCAAGGGATAGCGTAGTTACTCCAGAAGAAGTCAGCCATGACCTCATGATACTGTTGAGTTACTCCTCATTTTACCACCATAGAAGAAATTAAAGTCAACCACATCGTAGTTGTGTCAGATTTTACACCTTGCTTACTTTTTTTATGGCCAAGTATAAATTTATTTATTTATTGCAGAATTTAACTGCATCTGATGAAGTAAAAACACACAATTATTTTTTTAAAACTGAATTACTATTAGGAAATTAATGTTAGCACATTTGGAGTCCAAATGAAAAGGTATGTCACTGAACTGTGCGCTTCACGAACAGAATGTTGTCTTCACATATTTCAAATACAGGAAAATACACAAGCACACATGTAAGGAACCAGTGTCCAGCTCCCAGAATCACAGCATGCATATATACCAGTTTGGAGTAAGCCATAAGTTAAAAAAGACAAAGGCAGCCCCCCTCCTCACTGGATAATAATAAACAAGACAATGCCAGACTTTTAATCAATATTGATAAGCACAAATACATTATTTTGATTAATGTTCAGGGCCTTTGCTGTTAAATCATTATAAAGTTTCCTACTAGGAGGTGAACATAATCTAGTCTAGCCATAAATCAGAAAATAATTTATTTTTTTTTAGATCTTTCTCGTCAAATGGATTAATATAATAATAACAAACTACTCAGAAGTGTGACATAAGGACATCATCTAAACAAAAAGGTGATGTTCAAGTGCTCTTTGATATTACAATGCCTTTCACAAGGTGTTGTACCTTCCCTGACAGTTAGCCAGCTGGTTAATTCGATATCACAGTAAAACCCCTGACTCACTGCAAATAAAGGCAAAATACAATTGCAGTACACTTGGGTTTAATTTTTCTCCAAACGACCTCAGCAGTGGATCCACAGGAACCTTGCCAGGTTCCCTTCCAGCCACGTGACCCCGTTTGATGCTCTGGCATCAATACCTGTATGCTTTCAGGGCACAACGGTTTAAAATGCTTGTTTGACTGAACCAATTTTACAAGGGTCAAACTCACAGGGCAAGGTCTAATTAAATCCTAGTATATCATCGCAACCTCAAATCCTACATACCTAACATCACTCTCCAAACTGCCATCAGTTACTTGCCCGTTGTTGTTAACACTCTGTCATTACACCCTCCTTCAGATTTACTTACGCGCAGGGACTTTGATCCAGCCTGAGGTCTACAGAGCTTTGTGGAAGACTCCGAGTGAAGCCAAGCAGGATACAAGACCTTAAAAAAGCACAAGCCATTTTTTATCATCACTCTTCTCATGCTTTTCCTCTACTCAGTACTGCCTGCCATGTCCTGTGCAATTTTGGATGCAGTCCTACAACAAGATTCATCCCCACTTTTGCCTCATCTCACAACTCACCTTAAGTGCCCTCCTGTAGCTGCTGCCGCAAACACCCCCCTTCAACTGCAGGAAGCACAAAAACCAGAGTCATCGACCTCTGAATCCTATCGCAACTCCTTGTATGAGTAACACAAACTGACTGCCCAAAGAATCTACCATGCACAAGAGAAAATGGATTTGGTTGTGCTAAATCAAGTATTAGTATTGCCTGTGCGTCTCCACTGTTAGTGCGGATACAGATTTGCAGGGCAGTGAATCAAATGCAGCCGGGAAATCACCCATGTTTTGCATTTTGATCTGCAAACAAGCTGTAGCTCATGACTCCACTCTGCCATTCTCACTGCTGAATCAGATTCATCAGAGGAACAACTGGTACGTGCTGGTTGCTCCCCGCTCTCCCTCCATTGTAAATCTCTTCAGTGAATTATGGAAGACTTCACTTTTAAAGGAGCCAATTAGAAAATATGGACGTTCAAGGTAGACTAGGGCCATTTACCTAAAACTGATGAAAGACTGGGGCAAATAACTCCTCCATCACTTGTCCCAGGGGTGCAAACACAAACACTGCCAAAATGTTTGTTTTTACTTCTACCACTAGATTAAAATAACATTGCTCATAAACAGCACTTTAGGGAATATGGGTTCAGTTGCAGGGATTTGAATCTTCCATGATATACAGAATTATTTGACGTTTATTGAGTTTCAAATATGATACGGTAAAAGGGGAAAAAAAAGTGGTAGAACTTCCATTAAATGAGTTACATGTGCAGTGGCTTTAACACAAAACTGCAAAATCACACAGCTGCTCCACATGCTGCTTTGTAGAGTGCACTCTAACCTGTACTATGGCACTCCAAGAAAAAAAAGAAAATGGACCAAAACTCAAAATGAAAAAAAATCCCAAAAGGAGAAATGTCACCACCCTGTATTGTAGTGCCTTTTAGAGCATCTCCTTGATGACACACACTGCAGCAGCTCTTTTGATTCCATTATATTCATTTGCAAAGCCTTCTAATCTCAGTTACCCTTGTAAATCAGAATAGCCAGCATAACTTCACTGAAATTACAGGGTAACTGCAGGTACCTGGCTGCAGCTGAAGGATCTGGCTGTAGGTTTCCTTCCCGATTGTTTGTCTTATCTCCTACTTGTGATCTGCTTGTGAGATATGAACCCATCTCATGCTACACACAGCTGCAATTTTTTATAACTGATACTGGACTTTGTTGTCACAGTTTCAATTTACACTTTGTTATCAGCAAGAAAGAGATCAAGGATGTCTTCTTCCTTGACCAGCATCTCAATTTTCCAGATTACAAAACTGAAGAACTCATGTTGCCCTGGTTTCAAGTAGAACTGGGCAAGGAAAAGATACTTTGGAATCATTGATCATTCTGAGAAGTGTTAAAACAAAAAAGAAAAAAGCCTAACTAAAAGAAATGTTAACATACTGATGAATCAAAGATCAAATATCTGGTTTGGGCTAAGTTATTTTTTTCTCTTGGCAACATTCAGTCTTACACCTATCAATGTAACACCATATATTTTTTTCAGGAGAAGACGGCAATTAAAAATTCTAAAGATGACATCAAAATCTAAGCAAAATAATATAGTTTTAAAGCATCCATGCTGTATAACTCAAAATGAATCTACTTTTCAAATAGTGCTGGGATTAAATTCATAACTTTGTTGAAAAACTTTTGTGTAAAAATGTTCTCCAGTTCCAAAATGAAATATTAGAACAAGTACTAACAAGAAGTTCTCCAATCCTAACTTCTAACATACTCCTTTAATGACATCTTTTCCTTCCCGATATCCTTAGGAATTTCACTTCCACGTATTTAAATAGCTAAGTTGAGGCTCCTTGAATATGATCTTGATCCAAACTGGAAGGCACGCAGAGGAAACGGCTCCCACCAGGAACTCTGGTTCTGTTCCAAAACCATATTTTACTTTTCAGCCAACATATTTCAGACTTGCACTCTTTCATCAAGGGCTTGGTTCACTAGCCAGCCTGTCTCCGGTGGGAGAGGAACAGTTTGGCAGCATCTCACCAAGACAAAAGCCAGGTAAGCCATGATAGCATGGTGCTTGAAGTCTACAGCAGCCTATTTAAAGGGCATAGGAAATTTTAGAAAATGAGGAAGATAAAACCCAAGAATGCAGTTATTAGCCAGGCTACGTGGGGACATCCCACAGAGACAAGCTGCAATAAAATAACGTTCATTGTGTTTATCACTGTTTAGCTTAACACCAGGGAAATCCATGAGAAGGCTGTAGCCAGGAGCAAGAACATGGGCACCACGCTTCCCAGCTTCTACCCGCCTTTTGTTCCTGGTGACCTGTTTCCAAAGAAATCAGTATCTGCTCAGTTTAAAAAAAAAAAATAAAATAAAATAAATCAGGGAAGTGGTTACGCAGGAAGAAAAGAAACCCAAACATGCCCAACAACTGCAGGAAATACTGGATAGAAGCTCAAATAACATGTATTTGATTCAGTTCTTGCTTACGTGAAATGGAGAGAAGGCAGCTCTAGCATGCCAGAAAACACACATTCATCCTCGCTGCTGCAGCAAATGCAAATTGTTATGAAACAGCTTATGAATTCCTTGGGAACTGGCTGACCTCCCCAGAAACCGAAGCTATTGATTTGCACCAGCCAAGACTCCGCTCTAGTAGTTTTGCACTGACTTCTGCAAGGAGTGGGCCAGGCTCTGAAATCAAGTTGCTTTTGATTGACGTAAGTTCACCTGGTTCGGATACCGCACACGGACTCCATTCTGAATCTCAAACACCAGCCTACTGTTTTACGGATATTGAAGAGCTAACATTAAAATTGCTTTAAAAACAAAATTTAGCAAGGCCAGAAGGAAAATGCCGATATGTTTCTCTCAGTCACTACTGAGTTAATCTTGGGTTTAAAGCACCATTTAAGCTGTCTGGGGGAAATAATTGAAAGGAAATCTGTTTTAAGTACTGCACTTTGATTTTATCTAAGAATACAGATAATCAAGTCTCTGGTCTGAAAGCTGTGGATTACAAAATGTACCAGAGCAAATAGGAATTTTATTGGCTCAGAAATACACATGAAGGGGCAAGAGTACAGATGACCTTGTGGTGGGTGGATGGATGGCAGCGAGGCAGGAAAGGCTGCTGGCACCGTTCTTTGATTACCCAACGCACCTTCCCAAGGAGGAATCCCAGCTTCCAAAACGCCACCCAGCCACCTCTGGTGCTGAACCCAAGGGGATGGGCTGAGGTTGCCAAGAAAAGAGAAGCTGGTGGCCACTGCCAGGAGACAGCTATGTACCACCTGGAAGGGCACAGCAGGAAGGACAGCAGTGGCCCTCCACCCGCGCAGGAAGGCTTGCTGACATGGTGTTTTCCAGTAAGCGATACAGGAGTAATGCTCCACCACAGCCTTCAGACCAGACTCAGATTCACACTACTCAACTCGTCTCCCTCTCCCAAAAGCTACTTACAAACCTAGGCAAGTCAGGGGTTTGGGTTTTTAGGGGGATTTTGTTGTTGGGTGGTTTTTTTGGTTTTGTTTTTGCGTGGGGTTTGTTTTTGGTTTTTTTCCTCCTTTCCCACCTGTTCCATGTAGGTATTTTGGCCAGGTTCATCACCAAAATATTTGACCTTCCTCATAAAGCTTCAGAGAACATCTCACATACAAAAGCCATATCCAGTTCAAATCAGACATTGTGAAACGCAGCCTGAAAAAAGATCAGAATAGGGAAGTGGGCACCCAGTATGCATTCAGTGTGGTTCTGATGTTGCTGCTGCCCTTCAACAAATGGTGCTGACCTCCCACCTTTGTCACCTACACACTATGCTGTCTCTCTGTGCATACTCCTTGACACACATTTCAAAACAGAAGATAAAGCAAAACTAAGTGTCTCTTAGAAAATACATTGTCTCCTCAAAGCATTCTCATGCCTTTTTATCATGAGAAGGATGAAGTGACAAGGTGTGCAATGAAATGTTTTGAGTTTCCACACTCAGAGCATCTTTCCCACAGCATACAATTGATTCTTACTGCACTGCAAACATTCACACAAGAATGACCACATGAAAGATCCTCCTGTGAGGAGCACCATGCAGGTGTATGACAGAAGTAGGACTAATGTCCCCAAGACTGATGTGCCACCAACACACAACACGCCAGGCACCTCTCTCGTGGTTGCTTTGTGAGACACCCCTCTCCAAGCAGCTCGGGGCTGTCCACCACCCACGCAGGCCAGCCATCATCACCTGTGCTGGTTTTCCCACTCAGATCCACAGGCTCAGAAGAAGGGATACTGGTGCTGTACGACTGCACCAGGGCAAAGCACTCCAACTGCTTTTGTGAACACACTTGTACAAAGACAGACTATCTCATTACAATGCTTTTGTGACCGAGCAGAATACAGAACATCTCAAGTTGGAAGGGACCCATAAGGATCACCGAGACATGCAGACATAATTACATACAACCCCCTTTCCTCTCTCCCCTGCTCCTGCTTCCCCTAAGGCCAGTTCCAATGGTGCAAAGTTGTAGTCAAAGCCATGTGCCAGGGTACGAGCTGGGGAGTGCTGTTTTCCAGCAACACGCTGATGCTCCATTCCTGCTCTCATGCCTCCCACCTTCTTCAGGTGCTGGTTGCCACCATCTATTGCAGCCGGCATGGGAAACACTCCCACACCCCACGAAGGGCACAAGCAAAACCACAACTGGCTCTAGGAGATTTTATTCTATCACGTACACATGTACACACTTCACACACACTGTGGCATATGATAAACTATTTGTGTACTTTAGCACTCAAATCTGTCTAATATTAAAAAGGCTTTTGAAAATCCTTCCCCTCAAAAAATTTTCTAAGCCACAGGGGGTGGGGTGGTGTTTGTGAAATAGCTTTTTCCTTCCTTTTCAATGTAATACAATATGTTATTCAAAAGCCAAAGAGTTGTCAGTTTTTATGTTATGATAATCTTCTCAAGCATCCAATTTTATTCTGCTTTTTCCCCCTCTGTGCCGCCACTCACATTCTAGCCTGTCACAAAAGAAAATGTCTGAATACATTAATTACAACTTGTTAGACTTCCATATAGTTAATGCTATTGAGGAAATCAAATCACTTGGAAAATAACTAAAAGAGAAACAGTTGCTGGTATTGCAGAATTTTTATGCATTGCGCTTCAAAGCTGGAGCTTTGCAAGACAACAAAAATTATTATTATAGAGAATGAGAAAAATCAAATACAACTTGATCCTCTACCCTTGGAATGTTTTCTGAATGCATTACAATATATATTTTCTATTCTGGTAAAAGCAGTTGAACTCTTCACATATTACCTTCTTTCATGGTGTAATTACAAATGCCAGTTCTGAAATTATAGTATAAAAACTTTCTGAAGCTAGGAAGAGATCCAATTCTCAGTCCCCACTCACACAAACATCACAGTCGACAATGACTGTTCCTTTAACGTGAATAAAAGATAATTATATTGGATCTGAGCAGACAAACAAGTTACCTTGGGATTAGTAAAGGGAGATATTCATATGGTTATCCTCAGTAAGGCTGGTCAGCCTGACTCCTAGGGCTCTGCAGGGCAGCAGAGCTAGGTTTTTAACTGTATAAGTCACAGAGTTCAGCATACATATAATTGTTAGGCTTATAAATGAAGAATTCATTTCTGTAATCAGAGACCCTAAAATAACTGCAATAACTTGGATCATTGTTCAGCACAAGATACTTCAAGGACTGCCTACCCATCAGATTGCCATGGGAGTACAAACTAGCTAACACCAGTTTTGTATGTGGTTCACAGAGAGAGGCAGCTCTGCAGAAAACCCGACAAGCACATCCTTGAAGACTGTGCTGCCAACGAAGTGTGATTTCACTGAACAAAGGAAACATTATCAGGCTTATGCAAAAGCCTTACACACAGCAGCAGGTAAATGCTTCACAAATTTAAGCTCTCTTATCTTCCTACCTTAAAGACACTGAATTATTCTTACATTTAATTTCTCTTACTTATATTAAGTCATAGTAATGGGAAAAAAGTGAAGTCTTTCTAGCTTTGAAGAAGTTATCTGAACAGGCAAGACAAAAACACCTTTGGATGATGATGATCTTGTCCACTTTCTCACAGAGGTTAAGATTTTGTTAGTCAGCCCTGTTGAGAGATGCACCCTAAAAATCTGGAAAAATAAGATACTTGTGCATTGATGTTAACAATACTGCTAACTGTGCCACATCGCCGCTAGAGCCCACAAATTGCTAGTATATCCCAGTGAACATTCTGCTACCAGGTGTTAAATATTTAACTTTTCATTGAAATGCCACTGGATGTGAGACATTTTTAAGTCACATATAGTCTTCATAAACTCCACAGTACTGGTACAATCCAAGTAAAAGGTTAAAATGCTCCATCCACCCCACAAGAGGGAAGAGCACTTGGTGCAAGCACCCCCCGAACTGCAGCAGGGCTCACCCTCCTGGCAGCAGCAGGCTGGCACCTGAGCCCCGCTGCCCGGCACGGGGGGCACTGCCAACCTTCACCCAGGCCCTGCCTCCAGCCACAGCGCTCAGACCCTCGCCTTAGAATGGATATGTTAGAGAACAAACCCAGCAGTTCTATAGTTTCCTTAAACCATCACCTGCAATTCCGCTCCCAACATTCAAATCTCCTTTAATACTTTGCTTCTCATTTTGGTAAAAATGGACCAAAGTTGAGTTTATGGGTTTCTTTACACATATGGTTCACACACTGCTGGATTAAGAAATAACTGTCCTGCACACGCAAAAAAATACTTTTCTTGAGGACTATGCTTGAGTTTCTCTTCAGTAGCGTCCCAAGTGGAAGAAAAGAGAGCCTAGGGAAGTGCTCAAGCTCAATTTGCTCTTCACAGCAAAATGTTTGAGAAGACTTAGAAAGAAATTCAATAAATATTCCTTGCCCTTAGAAGAGAACAACTTGACACTGTGAAGTCTTCTGTTTACACAGCAAGTAAGTGCCTTTGAAATCCACAGAACCAAGTGCTCAGGCAGATAAAACCTGCAGATCATTTCTTATTACAGGTGAGAACACTCAGGTTGTGTATTTGAACCTGTGCCAGAGCAGGTGTGATCATTCACAGCCCAAAGGCTCTGACCCATGAGCTCCAGTGAGCCAAGCCTTGGTGGTCTGCAAGAGCACAGTCCCCAGATGCCTGTCCCCATTCAAAATCACCTGTGGGGTGGCAAAATGGGAGGAGTGGGCACAAGTCAAGTTGTTTTGGTCTTGCACAACAATACCTGGCTGACAGAGGGCCGTGGAAGAGAGCTGAAACTGCCCCAGCAGGAATCACCAGAGCTTACACAAGCTTTAAGAAGCCTACATCTTTTTTAAGTGATTAGAGACTGAAAACCCCCACTTCAGAGCGCTCGCCCTGGCTGACACAGAGTCCTTCGCCCGCCTGAGGCTGATATCTCCCTCCTTTTTGCTACAAGGCAGCAGTGAGGAACACTGAGACCGAGGCACGGTACTGACAGGGGCTGCGTGTTCAGTGCCGTGGGTGTGCTGTGCTGGTGGGACTGGTGGAGCTGGAGCTAGGTGGGCTTGTGGGCTGATGCCATGCCCAAGCGCTCCATGCAGCCAGGGTGAGCCCCGGCCATGCTCCAGCAGCCTGTTGGGTGTTTCCTGCAGATGAACGTTCTCGGAGGAGCCCTTGGGACAGAACCAATGCAACAGCGCAGAGACAATCCTAACATACTTCCACCAAAGTGCCCTTCCAGTGACAGCTTGCTCTCTCCTAACCGTAGTACTGCTGTACTTAGGATTCCCCACCTTCTTCCTCACTCCTGTCTCTATTACAGCACAGCCATCTCAGGATGATGAGAAACAAAAGCAGAATAATAATGAAGTGGAGAGCATTTTCTCAGAATCCTACTAGATCTGGGAGGTCCTTCACACAGTTGTTGTTATTATGTAAAGAACAAAGACACAACTGGCTTCAAAGCCAAAAGTCTTTACTGAATAACTCACAAGCCAAGAACTTGCCAAAAGTCACCTAACAGGTCAATGACACAACCAAGGAGAAGCACTCAACTCTGCAAGAAAAATTACTTACTGTAAGTGTACAGAAAGGTTAACTGTAACCCAGATGAGATTTATCGGAAACATTAGCAGCTGCAAGAATTAAACAAGGAAACTACTCTCCATTACTAGTGCCCAATCCTTCACTGTGATCAAGAGCACTGCTCCTGGTGAACTGGGGGGGGGGGGGGGGGGGGGGGCACGGATTACCGAGTAAACTGGCACCAAAACATATTGCCCAATTTAACCGAACAGATGTCAAATAGCCATTAGCATTACAATGATTAGTAAACTGAAATTACATCTTATGGGTTTAGTGCCTTAGATTAAGCATTAACCTGTCTTAATTAAATTGCATCTCAGTAATTGATTTCACAGCACTGAACTGTAAATAACAAATTGCAGATGATCTGGTTTTTTATCTAGCAAGATAATGTAAATCAGCCTTTACACATTGCATTACCTCCTTGTCTCTCTCACTTCTGATGAGGCTTGCTCACTCTGCTTCTTTTACCTAGACACATAACCTCCTCTGACTTTACAAGTACTTTAATCGCTGCTGATGTTTTTCTTATTGAACTGACGAAAGTCATAGCTGGTTGTCTGTAGGGTAGGCAGGACCCAACGTCTGATCTCTGTATCTGATGTCTTCTCCCCCCGTAGAGTTTCTTTCCATGTGCAGAACAAAATGTGTCACACAAACATGGCTTGCACAGCCATGTAGCTACTGTGTGTGCACAATACAATGGGACTGGGGCAGTGAACCAGCCTATGGCAAAGTAATGACTATAGCACATGGACTTCCCCTAGCTACTCCTGCACTGTGTAACAGCTTCCATTTAAGTAGAATAACAACATAATTATTATAACAGTTTCATTTTCTTTTGATTACACTGTTCAATATAAACAATACATTCAATGAGAGCGATCAGGGTAAGCAAATTCTAATCAATTAAGTAACTCAATGCAAATTCAAGTTCTTCCTTACACAAGTGACTAACAGATGGCCTTTGCATCAATTACATCCTTTTGAAATAAGGATCAAGAGCAAAATCAGAAGCTTGGGGCTAGAGGGCAAGGAGGTATGAATGGCAGGATGAACTGCTCTCAGTCTGGATGTCAAAGTTAAATAGTTGCAGACCATCAAAGAATCACCTGCCTTCCATCAAAATGAAAGCATGAAATGAGGGTGGAAGAAGGACCAATTGAAAAAAAAAAGTTAGGAGCTATGATGAGTAAGGGGTCTTGCGAAGCTGAAGGACAAACAGGAATTAAAATATTAGTACAGCTGCTGAATGTCAAAGTTATAAGCATTACACCAAAGATCGTCAGGAGTTACCTTCATCACTTGATAGTGATTCAAAGGAAAGGAAGGCCTGTCTGCCTTCTAAAGGTGGCCAAGGACACCCTCTCGACAGAGAATCAGACTTGTTTGTTCATTGGATGCTCACCTTATTCTGCTTTCCCTTTTCCTGAATTGTGCAGCCATGAGCATCTGAGATGAAAATAGAACATGAGGTCGAGCTGCAGAAGATGAAGATGACCATAAGGACAAATGGCCCAGAGAAGCCTGGAAATCAAGAACTATGGTATGTTGTATACAGCACACCAAAGGTCTCAGTGGGTACTGCAGAGACACCCCCACCCAGCTCTGCTTCCAACCCTGCCATTCTTCTAAGAAGTACGGTGTACGTGGGTTGCAGGCACTACACTGATGGTACATTTGATCATAACTTAGAGCTTGAAATTCAGTGATTCTAGAACCAATTTTAAGCAACACATCACATTTCAGGTTAGAGTCAAAAACTATCAAGCAGCTTTTAAGTCCCTCGTACAGCTATTTTATTCTATCTGCTATGGTTTTTCTGAGGCATCGCCTTCATCAAACGTGAACCACTTTAGTCACTACAGAGCTTACAGCTGTGTCTCATAACCAGGAGGGCCAGGCATCTGCATTCATAATTGCTTGTTCAAGTATGATTAAGACAGATTGGACTGATTTGGTCTAACGTGACTACTAGCCCTTCATACCAGATGTGTTGTAAAGTGTCACAGACACAATCATTAGACTGTGACTCAGAGGGCTTAGCAGACATTACCCAAGCCCAGCAAGCTGTATCACTGAAAAGATGATGACCCTGACAAGTAACTTCTGCCTTTAAAAGATGATAGCTGCTGCACAAATAATTTTCAGTAGGGTTACAGAATCCAAACAGCAGTCAGCTTGACCGTTACAGCCCAGCACACAAGCTTCTTTCAGTATATTCACTTCCACATGTCACCCTGCATTCATTGCAAAAACGCCAAATCGCATCAGCCAGTCTTCTTGCTCACGCTATGAAGCGGTACGCTGTTCAGAGGAGGTGGTGCAAAGCTGCATGGAGCCATCTTTTGCACCAACCTGACCTTGAGATGATCTTAATTACCCTGGGGGGAAGGGTGAATTAAGAAGGGTGAAAGAGTAATTTCACACCAGCTGTTGACAGTACCTGAAGATGACAAGAGGATACGAGTAGCCTGGCCACACATGCTCCACATTAGGAATAAGGCAATGCAGTCAAAAGGCCTGACCAAAGGACCAGTAGCCTGAAGGGAAAGGGGTGGTAGCTGCGGCCGGAAAGGAACAAGTAGAGATGCACCCAAGTACAGATTCAGGATGCAGTCTGGCCCATGGTAATTAAGGAAGTGTAATCAAATAAAACAATGAAACCTTCTGAAGGGGGTCCAGCGGAAAGCTAGAAAGATGATGATGGGACTGAGGCATGTCCCTGCTGAGAAAAGGCTTACAGAGCCGGGTCTGTTCAGCTGGAGAAGGGAAGGCTGAGGGGGGACCTTGTCGGTACACGCAAACACTTAAGGGCGAGCACCAAGAGGACAGGGCCAGGCTCTTTTCAGCGGTGCCCAGCGACAGGGCACGGGGCAACGGCACAAACTGCAGCACAAGAAGTTGCTTCTGAATAAGAGGAAGAACTGCTTTCCCTTGAGGGTGGCAGAGCACCGGCACGGGCTGCCCAGAGGTGCTGGAGTCTCTGGAGACATCCCAAAGCCAGCGCTGCGCAGCCTGCCTGGGAGAGCCTGCTCCGGCACGGGCTGGGCTGCGCCATCGGCAGGGCTCCCGCCCAGCCCCCACCGTGCTGCGACTCTGTGACCTCCCTTTTCAGCCTTCACTGGGCTTTGAGTTGTGTGTCTAACTCAACTACCCATTTACTAGAGAAAGGCCTAGAAGAGAAACTGCCTCTGCAGAAGCCCAGGACACAACACCCACAGGCGGTGTGGCTGGGACGCCTGAACACGGGACACGTACAAAGCCCTTTCCCTGCAAACAGCCCTGGTCACTCTGCAGACCCTTGTCACCAGGCTGCTGGCAGGACCACGCTCCTGCCACTCGCTCAGGCCACGTAGCCGTTTTTGGATCTTTCCTCACATTATTTCTGCTGGTTTTCTCCTGCAGCTTTTCTGTCCCACTCACTTTCACAGATGCACTGACCAGCAAAGCCCCTTCGCCCCAAGGGCACCATCTCCTTTCTTGAGTGGGCTGTACTTTGGTGAAGGTTTACCTGATCTTTAAATTTTTCCTCCAGAGAAGCTGTCAGCCCTAGTACAGTTTAATGCAATCCATAACAACAGGTTGGAAAAATTGGTTAAAACACATTTTTACACTGTCTGCTTTGGTGCTGTCACCTGACAGGAGTATTTGTGAGATCCACTTATGCAAATGACCCCTTCTGCATCTGACCAAACCACTCTGCAAAAGCAGCTTACAACTGAAGTGCAAGCTGAAAGATGTACTGTGGAGGAAATGCATTTTTGCTGGGAGCATTGTGGCACTTTGAAAACATCTCATATGCCTACATTTGGCATGCAACTCATATCACTAAGTTTTATTTCTGAAAAGGTATTCTTCTAATGAGCAGTGTCAGGCAACCTTAGCAAGAGGTAATACTACCAGAGCTGCCATCTAATCTCTATGATAACACAGATATGCACTAACTGCATTAACCAAGAATATGAACTTAGAAAAACACAGTAATTATTCATATGCTATTAGTGTTCCTTTTCCCTGCAGCATAAGACTCAAAGCTAAGTCTCAGAATCTCATTTTTCTACATGTGCAAATAACAGGAGCAGAATCTAGCAAATTGTTGCAAAAAGCACCTCTGTGGAGAAGACAGCACAAACAAAACTCCATTAGCAGCCCTTGAACCACATTCTCCTCATAATGCAAGAACAGTAAAAAGTACCTCCTGTCACAGACTGTTACAGAAAACAAGACATCATTTTCTTTTCTGTTCTTTTCCTTAAATGATTTACAGCTGCATTATTCCAAATCTTTACATTGTTTTTACTCTTGAACTTGTACTGAATTCCTCAAAAGTGGCGTATTTTCAGCAGCTGGCTTTCACACGCCACCATAATGATTCACACTCAGGATGAGATAAAACAAGATAACTGATAGGGGTCAGAATATTAGACTAAGATGCTGCAGGGATCCCCCCCACTACAAACTAGAATCTAGCACCAAGTTCTGCTGTCTGGATGCTCCCCCTCTGGTGCTACCTGGACCCCACATCATTTTTTGGTTTTATCGTACGAGTCACATCGTATCTGTACAGTTTGTCAGCAATTGTATTCAGCGGGGGGGGGGGGGCGGGGCAGGGGCTTCCCTCTTCTCCCAGTTATGCAATGGAACTCAGAGACCGTTTCCCCTCTTCACCTGCTTTACCAAGCAGGCCCTGTACCCCATGCAGCGCTGCAGTTTGGGGAGAGAGGTGCTGAGGAAATTAGGGAAAGAAAACAGTAAAGATAAGAATCAGATCCAAAGACTGGTCACTGCTTGCCAAGACCTGCCCCGTGTGATAGCTGAAGCATGAGCTGGTGGCACGATCTGGCCCGCGTGGGTGCAGCAGGGCTTGGTCTATCACTGCCGTGCTTCTAGGAAACACCAGGTTCTTTTCATGCTCTCTCTTGTGCTCCGCTTTTGTTTCTCTTGGTCGAATAGTGAAGAGGGCTGTTGGAAGACTATCTCCATACTACAGTTGATCCTCAGACAGAATTTTCCTTCAGAAAATGAAGGGGCTTTCCAAGCTACTTAATGACCGATTTCCTGCGCACCACTGTACAACGTTTCTCCACACACCAGCCTCTTTACACCCCACAGAGATCTTCTATATATAAAGACAAGACCAAGCTCATTCCCAAATCAAGCATGCATGGTCAGACACAGCTGCCCACAAGGTGAAAAGGTCAGTGGGAGAAGATACTGTGATCTTCGCTTCACCTGGCATGTCAGTGAAACACCAAAGAGGTAGCCACTGAGAAACAGCTGCATGGCACTTTGAGATTATACCCTGCGATGAGCTACTCAGCCTCAGGAGTAGCAAGGCTCAACTATTTGCTTACAGTTGCAGAGTGCTGTGTTTGCCTTGTTATATTATCATAAGCATGATTAATGACTGTAAAGAATAAGCAACTGGTAATCTACTTAAGAAGAAAACAGATCTTTGATTCTTACTATCAGTTAGGTTGCTGGGTTGTGACAGCTTCTGTCCTGCAGGTTATTTCTAGGGCACTTCTCCTGGATCCTGTCCTAAATCCCTTTTATGTGTTTTTAGTAGAATCAGTCCTCTTACCCCTGGGCCCTAGTATGCAAAATGAGTATTACACTTTGCTCAGCGACAGCATACTACTACCTAGAATTACTCCTGTTACTCAATAAAGTGATGTACAAAGTGATGTGAATTTCTGTTTTAATAGACTTCCATTGTCTAATGCCCATGTTAATAAAATATTTAAAAGTCACTTCCACTGTGCTGGTGCTGCAGGAAAACAAAAAGGTGTGCACACAAGGGAGATCTCCATGCCCACATGCCATTACTACCGATTAAAAACACCAAGCTTACCTTCCCTCGGCCACCTTCAATCATTAAGTGGCTGTAACTTTCCTGTTTGCTTCAAAGAACACAGGTTTTGGACCTTGTTCTCAAAGGTGAAAATTTAGAAGCTGCTGAGCAGTGGTGAGCACACTGCACACTGGCTTCCCTGGGTGCGGATTACGATTTTATTAGCTCTGAGATTGCAAGGCCTGGTTATTTATACTGTCTGCGCAGCTCCTCTTAGCAATTAGGATTCTTCCCCAGCATAAATGTCTTTATCATCCCGCATTTCCCAACTGAGTACATGCACACAGCTCTGCATTGTTTATTCCGCTCTGAACTTTTGTACCATTATATTTTGTCCCACAATACACATTTCTTGTTATTTCTAATGAGTAAACATGGAATACAGCTTCTTGTAGAACAAACAAGGGCTGATGCTCAGGTGATGTGAGGCTAAATTCACTGACTACACCCATTTATATCCACTGACAATCTAGCAGATAACACTGCAATGCCTTGTTCATCTTGGGTCTGATTCAAAGACCAGAGTTGATGCTGAGTCTCTTGAGTATTTAAAAGATGCGTATCTAGTACTAACAGTTTCAGTAGAAGGCTCAGGAGAGCAGAACAGTAATTGGGGAGCTGCCTGGGACAGCATAAAGCTTGATAACAGGTCTCTGATTAGACAGCGCAAGCCCCAGAGGACAATTTGAAAATAAAAATCAGCAGGTAACCCACAGTATGGCTGGGCTGGGGGACTACTACGAGTGTGCAAATGTCACATCTCCAGCACCCCTCCATCCTCAGCCCCATTCCCATCAAAGCACTGGGGTCTACTAAGCAAAGACTGGAGTTCTGGTAACCCTGTACAGCAAAGCTCCATTCAGATTTGGAACTGGGAGTCAAAATAAGAAGTTAATTTTCAGTTGTGCACAGTGACACCATGACAGGCGTGCGAGGCCAGGCGCACCGATGTGGAAGGGCGGTGAACAGTGCTGGCAGCCAGCTCCTCACCAATGGGGGAAAGGCCAGAAGCAGCGGGGCAGGCAGCTGCAGGGAGGGAGGGGGCTGGAGGGGCACACCAGGGAGTTTCTACCGGCACGTTACGGGTATCTGATCCGCGGGGGCATCTGCCAACTTCCCCCAGCCTCTGCTCTGAAACATGGTGCTGGATAAACAGCTCAAAGGAGCAAGAGCTGCCCAACTATACAAACATGGTCCCTCACGGAGCAGCCTCGTGAGACCAGCACCAGGGACAAAAAGCATGCAGCGGTGTGCCTTACTCCGGCCACTCTACAGGGGAGAAGACCCAGGTAACCATGCTTTCCTCTGATGCCCACCTTTTATTGTCTTCTCTGAACAGGACCGAGACACACAAACACAGCTCAGACTGGCACTGCATTTCCGAGGGAGCAAACAGCAAAATTTTATCTTTCTCTAGATTCTTCCCACTGGAAAAACATGCATTTTAGGTGTCTATGATTACCTTGGCATCTTCTCAGAGGACTAAAAAGAAATCAGGCACAACTGCCCATCCTCTCATAGCCCCATCTGCAAGACCCTCTGTTTTCGTGGAAAACACTAAAATTACATGAATGTAATATGGGCAAACTGTGCCAATTTATTTTTGAAACAGCAGTGAGAAGCAACAGTGAAATCTTGCAGTCCATACTGGTGCCTTTGCAATGACAGGAGGGTATATTTTTTAAATCACTCAAGTCATTTTAAGACATACATCAAAGTTGCTTTTGTTTATATTTTCACATCAGTCATCTACAAAGCGGTATCTACCTGCCATTATATATGCAGATGGGGAGGATTAAGAGCTTCAAAAAAATAAACCTCCACAGATTAAACACTTCTGATTGTGAGAGTTCACATCACTTGTTTGGTTTTAATTAGGAATCTAGATCGTTAATGCATAATATCCTGTTGCTATCCCTTCACAGAATAATAAATACAGTCTCCTTGCTATGACTAAGCAAGCAAAACACCACGTGGACTACAACTGGTTATCTGAGCAGGCTAAAACCAAATCTGGATGTTCTTACTCTCACCCATTTTACCTCATCTATTATTCAGTCAAACTCCCACTGCAATCAATAATTGGTTTCACTTAAGGAGCAAAAGAAAACTAATAGTACTGATATCCATTCATGTATTTTCTTTCATCTCAGAAGATCCCACGACACTTTAAAATCTTCCCACTACTGTGGTGATGCTCCTGTTACAACTTATACCAGTCAGCAAGGACTGCAAAGTTTACTACAAAGCACAATTAAATCCGAAGGCCACTCTTCTAGCCTTGCTTCGAATTGGTGCAAACAATTATGAAGTTATAAGGTAATTACCTGCATAGAATTTAATAAAACTTGGCAGAGCTGATGTCAAGTAACTAAGCTGCTGCATGCCCAGCTATTGCTGGGTCCACCACCACCGGTCCACAGCCCAGGGAGCAACATCTCCTTGGAGATTTGGGTAGGAAGGAAGTTTGCCCTGCCCCAGCACAGGCTCACGCACAGCTGAGATCCCGCTGCTCTTGGGACAGTTTGTGAGGAAGATGTGACTCATCCCTTAGCAAAGCAGGTGCTGAGCTCAGAGACAACATCGCACTGGCAAAGGGAGAAGGCAGGCGAGGTGCTGCTCTCATCCTGTGCTGTGAGGTGTCCAGTGCATGTTCCCAAGGGGTGCCCACCTAAGACACTTCTGCTCATTCACCTCCTGCCCTCTCCAGAGAAGAGACTGCCCGTTAGTGCCAAACCTGCCAATTCATTCCAGCAAACTGATTGGGACCTCAATTGAAAACAAAAATAATAAATCGTTGGTATCTATCCAGCATCCAGTATGACAAGCAAATCATATCTTCAACCCAGGCTGACATTGCCACCTGTAAACTACTCTGCACTCCATCATAATTCATAATTTAGGATACTGGACATTTTTAATTAGCTCTTCTGTCTCTAAAGAGAGATTTCTACAAGTGAAAATCTTTATAATTATTGGTGAGTTAAAGAAAGGTAAAAAACCTCACTGGGAGGTTTTTCTTTTTTTTCGCCAGTCATTAAATGATTGAGATGATAAAAGAACGAAGAATCTGACAGATTAAACAGTTCTTGAGAAGACATGTCAGCTTCAATAATTTTAAAGCATTAGAACTGTCAAGCTTTCAAAATAGGAAAGATTGTATCTTTAGAAAACAAGGTTCTACTAATTGGCATGCATGACAATCTAAATTGAGGCTATAACTCAGTGATTAAAGGCTTTCTGATTACGGATATTTGAAAGCGACTCCATCTGCAAAGCTGGGTCTCCCACTCTGGAAGACAGTCAATTCTGACTATTCCACCGACTACATGGGCACTTATAGCAGCCATACCTGATGATTTGCACCTAGGCACCTAGGAGGGTTGGGGCTTTGGGTCTTTTTTTACCCAACTGAATGATGCCAGTATCTTCTAATTACCAATCTGTTAGGGAATACTTGAGCCCAAGAGAGATGCTCCACATATCTTCAAGACAATAAAGAACACACTTGAAATGAAACCCAAAAAAGATGGCTTTGGTGGCTGCCCAAGTTCCCATCAGCTTTTTGGTGGTGCCCCTTGCCCAGAAAGATCCCATCAAAGTAATGGAGATTTTAGCAGAGTTTTAAAAGAAGCTAGCCATCCTAAAGGAAGGGTGCACAGGTCAGCTGTGTCTCCAGCTCTGACAGTGATGGCAAGTAGGCACGTGTTACGGACCTGCAGGAACCCATCTCATCACCGCACAGTCACCCAGACAAACCACCATCACCGCACAACTGAACTTCAAAAGATACCAAGTTCAACCTGAACACCTCTAACATTTTCCTATCACTAGTTCTGAGAATTCATAAATCAGCTTGGAATATGCTAAATATGACAGTTAATATCTGGACTTAGCTCCTGTAATAATAGGTGTTTCTGGAAGTGAGATACAAGCCCGTCAGGCAATCTCACTATTCATTTGAAGAAAAAGCATGAACTTGGGTCCTTTTCTAAATCAACATCCAAGTTTTTTAAAAATAGCTGAGAAGGAAGACAAACTGGACATATTGTGCTTATAGCTGAGAAGGAAGACAAACTGGACATATTGTGCTTAAAAAAACAGCCCACAGGGAAAAACTAAGTGTACCAAATCTTCAGCCAAGTGTAAAGTAACATAGAACTACTGAGGACAATTTAGAGATGATGCTACCTACCTACCACCTGAGCATGAGTCTTAAGATTTCCTACTTTGTAATGTAAGAGGAAGCTTAAGAAAATGCCAATTTAATAGCAATTGGAAATCTTCATTTTTTTTCCTGCTGGATTCATCCGAATGCTAAGCAAATAATCTAACAGATTGATCTATCAAATGGGAATATCTGCATGAGTAAGTTTATTCAGATGCAGTAGGTATTAGTGACAATAAGTCTTAATTTGGGGTGAGGAAGGACTTGCTGAGCATCTGATAACCAGCCAAATTTTTTAAACCATATTTGTGCTAAGCCAGATTTCAAAGTAATTTGACATACTGTAAATTAATTCTTCTGTATATATAGCACTGATGAAGGCTCACTGGAACTGAATATTGGAAACTTTGTTCCCTGCTATAGCACATCAATAAATCACAATTTGGCATGAGAAACTGAGCCTGCATGGTATATTCCTGGCCATTTCTCAAAAAAAAAAAACAACCCTATTATTAGACAACAGGTTATATGGAAAATTGGTAACCACTAGCTGTTAGTTAAGAGCTACTAGTGAAACTACTGGTAAAATTAAATGTTTCTAAGAGCACAGTGAGGGAAATACCAGTTTGGACTAAAAATGCCCATGTTCTGCTGCCTGAGATAAGAATACATCTTACATTAGAACAATGTGTAAAAGATCAAATGGTGTTTCTTGACACCAATGTAAATCGGCAATCATTCCAGTAATTCCACCCACTGAATTCCTGACTGGCCCTGGCACACTTCAAGCATGTAGTACCCTCCCTTTTCCTTAAACATGCTTTGAACCATAATCTCCACTGTAGTTTTATTCACCAAATTTTAATTACAATTCCATCACACTGGTTTCATACCACTAACTCCACTGCAGTCAGGCTCATAATCCAGAGAGTATATTAAATTTCAGACCTGTACATACATAGTTAAACACAAAGTGACTTGGCTTCAAAATATAAAGAAAGACCTGAGCAATAAAAATCCAAAGTGGCTTACTCTGTGATGCCGTTTCTCCTAAGATAACACCACTAGGTCAACTGAGCGCTAAAAGAGTAATTTCATTTGTCATTTCTGTACTTACCAAACCTGACTTTCATGGAGAAGCACATTTCACAATGCACGTCAGGCTTTATTAATCTGATTTTCCTGTTCCTCTCCAAAGATATTTAATGCTTTAGTAATGATCAATATACTTGCTCTGATGATAAACAAAGACAAATGAGCCTGTGCAGCCAGGATAGTATTTGTAATTACCACCTCTGTAGGCATTCAATTACATCTGATGAGAGGGTGACAAGAGTTGCCTTGTGTCTTTGACAGAGATGCATTTGCAGCAGGCACTTGGCATGCAGCTGTCACCGTGCTAATTTTCTCCACCACATTCAGTTCACTATTGCCAGCATAGTCCAGCATGTCTGTATTAAATATAAATGCCACAACATCCCTCCTAATGGAATTTCAGAGGAAATAGTTCAGAGCCCATCACACTGCCATCTCACCTAGCCACCAACCAGAGCTTCATTTAGCCAGTGAAGGTTTGTCTGAGACCACATTGGACAGATTCATCCAAAACAGGTGGCCTGTGGCAAAACAAAACAGTGCCGGTGGTTTGCTTCATTGCCAGCACCTTCCCTTGGGGCTGGACAGCCTCCAGATAGCAAAATGCACAGACCTTGGACCATTGTGCCCTTCCCGTTCTGCAAAGGTACCTGAACCTGGCTAGGAAAGTGAAAAACACTGCAGTCCTAGACATTGCTCAGTTCCCCTGCTGCAGATCTGCTGGGAACAGGAGACCCTGGAATGGGGGAGAAAACAAGACTCAGAAGACTCAGTTTCTCCAGGGAAAATATGACAGAGCCATGCCTCCACTGTATTAACGCTATTTGAACAGTATCACAAGTACTCCTGTTGCTCACCCTACCCCTAAGAAATCTTTCTCTTTTCGCTTGCATGGAAGTGCCCTGTTGTTTCTATTCACTGAGGCCAATGGGACTTCAGTTTCATTTGATTTCGATTAGACCCGAATCGCATACTTGATTATTTAGATTACATTTACTCATTTCGAGATGTTAGATGTGTAACAATGAGTCCCCAAATATCAGCAGACCTAAATAATACATACTCTTCTTTCATTTAATTTCTCATACAAGTTCATTTTACTCAGTTTGTTACTCAATATCTGCCACCAGTTAAGGGAACAAATACAAAGAGTAAGTTGTCAGAAAAAGTGAAGCCCAATGCAACACCACTAGAATTACACTTTGTATCTCCCAAAGATTCACATTTGCATCTCATGGCTGAGCTCAGACTAAAAAAATATTTTTAAAAATTAAAAATAAAAATCAAAAACATCTCTAAGGAAAACTGATCTCCAACTGTGCTCTCATTATTATTTGGCTTTACACTTAAACACACATGAGCACATGTAATATTGATATTGTTCCTGCACTTTTTACTCTTTAATCTGAAATGTTCCTATACTGTTCTCGATCCAAGTCTGAGAAGTAAGACTTGGGAGAAGACTGAAATAAAGAGGCTGAAAAAAATGCCCTTCTCTGAAAAATACTCATATTTATCACAGGAAAAAGCCCAGAGAGCTACCCTTGTTCATATACTGTCCTAGTCATGGTCTCAGGTGTAAAATGTCATCAGTGCAGCTACTGTGTGTGTCTTCCCCACATTAGCAAAAAAGTCACACTTCAAAAAGCCCGCCAAAGTCAACTGCACTCCATGTTTGCAGAGAAAAATGTCTTGTGATTTGTATTCACTGTTCCTCTTTCCTCCCTGTCCAATTTTCAGGTGAAGCTTGCTCTGCAAGAGCTGTCAGCTGGGTAACTGAAATGCCTTTTGGCTGCAGACAGGGAGAGCGAGCAGCAGCCACTCTAACCACTCCTCTGCAAAGCCTCCCTGCTCCACAGTGCACAGATCCAAACACGCGGCTGAACCCACAGCGGCAAGGGGAAAGTTACAAGAGTTTGGTTAAGCCCACCGCCTACCACGCTCACAGTCACAGCCTCGCACTGTCACAAATGGACTTGGCCAAACCAAAACACGTTCGGTCAGACGCCTCAAGGTACGTGCATAATGACACTTTGCAATGCTCCTTCTCCACAATGGAAACTGTATTCCATAAAAAGCGTATAGCCATATAGCATTTGTTAAAACACAATTTACAGCCTGCTTTCCAGTTCAATATTCTAGTTGATTGGGGCCCGTTGGGAACAATTTCCATTCCATATCATGCAATCTCATTAAATAAACCCTATAAATTGTACAGAATTGTTAAAATCTCGGTTTATGAGCTTAAATATGGCTTACCTTTCACTGCTCTCAGCTGTTCACAAAAATTTAACACAAAAAATAAATATGCATATTGTTTTCCACAGCTGCTCTTGACTGTGTAATTATTAAAAAATAACAAGGGAAATCTGACGTTCAAGAGTGAAAATGTACAGTATTGCTCTGAACTTTGACAGGAGGAATACACCTTATCTTTTCAAATTTAACTTGAACATGGGAGTAAAATTTACTGCATGTTACTGGGCAATGTCTGTAAACACCCACTTTCCTCTGGAGTGGCAAGATCAGTGCTAAAAGGCCTGAAAGCGTGGTGTTCACATAGTTTACCAGCAATCAATCCTCTACTCCATAACTTCCAGGATGTTCCAGAACCTGATCCAAACCTCACCACCCAGAATGCTCTCCCACCCCCAAAGGCACCCCAGGCGCCCAACAGCAAGTACACAGAGGGTGCTGCCCCTCCCTGCTCACAATGCGGATATGGGCTGTGCCAAGCCAGCCGCCGCTGAGGCTTACTTGGAGCGGCACTTGCCACCGGGGAAGAAGCCATGCTTAGAAGTCAACCTGCAGCTCCAAAGGGGCTCCCTCCCAGCTCCCCACCACCACCACCACCACCGCTGCTCGGGACGATCAGCATGAATGGTATCCACTCCATGGCCACGCCAGCCCAGTTCAAAGCCCACCATCACCAGTAGCTCGTATTTCTGCTACCCACACCAGAAGTGAGAAATCCCTCTTATTTACCATTGCTGGGAGATTTCAAGAAAGAGACCTTTGCTTGCTGTATACACCGATGCACGTTTGTTATTGCAAGCGCTGCAGAAAATGTTACTGGATTTACTGTACTCATCCGTTAGTACTTTCCCTTTCAGCAAAATACACACACCACAGATAATCCAGGTTATCACAGCCCAATACTAATGTATAATTCAGACATCTGAGGTTTCTTTCAGCTACAACGTGCTCAACCGTTTGAAGTGTTTTAAGTGTATTTGTTTTCATTATTCTGATAAAACAAAGAGGAGAGGCTGAAATCTTTTGATCTTGTTTAGGAGTGATCAAAATTCATCTTTTTTTATAAAGAAGAAAGCACCAGTATTAGTAGATTTTCACTAAAATTATCATTACTTTTTATATATGCGTATTACTTTTTATATATGCGTACTAGAAAGCAAACTGCAAAGGAATGCCACAAACTTCCAGCAGCTAAAGACACAGACTCTGATTTTTCTTTTATATTATGAAACAAATAGGACAGATAAAAGCTTTACTAACCTTGGGGCGCTCTTCCACACAGCGCCAGAAGCTCACTGAGGTACACAAAGGAGCCGCATCCAGCACACCAAGAACAAACAGAAGCTGACACTTTTCTCCCAAATTACATAAAAGAATCTGGTTGCAGTAAGTCCTTGTTTTGAATTTGAGCTTAAAGAAACTCAGAATTTTTGAACAGTGACAGAAAAAAACCCACACAGATGTTCAAATAGCAGGAGCTGAGATACTTCTCTAATGTCAAATCTTGCCTGGGCTGGCTAAGGGAAGGTTAATATTGGTGGGCATGTCAATATATTGAAATAAGAGTTATTAATCTCTGTTGCTATGCAAGATTCTTAAGTGTAAGCACTGAACCACAAATCCAGTGCAACAGGAGAAGGTGCTGGCTATGTGAAGAGGCAACCAGGAATACAAGTCAGATCGATTGCTGCAGTTTCATGCTACAAAAACGCCACATTGCCCCTGAAAAAAGGCTCATCCTAGGAGCACACTTATGCTCCATAAGACATTTCTTTCCATCATACATCAAAAGCATTCTGGTATTTGTGCTTCAGAGAGCTTCTTTCAGGCAAGCTCATGAGATTTCTGTGGTGTACCATTTTAGGTTTCTGACTTCCTTTGCATGCTGAACAGACAGAAGTGAGAACTGGAAGGAATTTCTGTCAACCTGAACAGAAGAGACTTCCACAGCTGCAGCAAAGAGGGGCTGGCAAACTCTCCTCCACCCCAGGCCACTCTGAGCACACCTTTGCCAATCCTGATGGGTGCCTGCCTAACCTGTGCTCAAGGAGCTCCAGTGCTGGAGACCAAGAAATGCCTAGCCCTTTTGTTGTCTCCTATGAAGGCTACAACCCCTTGCCCTACTCACCCGGGGTGTGGGTAGGGTGGTGTTGTCCTTGAAGTATTTAGGCATCTGATCACCTTCACTTTGCTGAAACTCGCCTTCACTTTTTATAAAGAACTGATGCTAGTTAAATCTTCTTCATAAGTCATTTTTCCTAAGCTTATATTCCTCCCTGTTGCTTTTCTTTTGGTGCCCAAAACTATGGAAAGACATGTTGCAGGGCTTGCAGATTCAAGTGTCTCTCCTCAGCTAGTTTCCCAAGGCCACGCTACCCTGTTGTATACTTTGCCTGTGTGCCTGATGCTTTGAGTAGTGCCTCCCTACTGATTTCTCCCACAGCGGCTCAGATCGTTGCCTCTCATTTACTCATACCCCCTCACAGCATAAGGCATGCTTCCACAGCCAGCTGCATCCAGGCTGCAGCTCCTCAGCCACACACTGGGGACCTCCCACAAACACAGCCTGCGGGGCTACACCCTCCTAACTTCAAATTTCCCCTCGATGCTTTGTAGATGGTGTAGCCTGAAATGTACCTGTGGAACTGGTGGGGAAGTAAGCTAGCAGTAATCCTCTGGTCTATCCCCTAAGGCAGGAGGGGCAGATGGCACCTTGTGAGCCAGCAGGATTGGGAAAAACCACTGGCAAAGCTATATACTAAGTCTGGTCCCCAAGGCTGTGGCTTTCACATCCAAACCACATCTCTGCAAAGGACTGACACGCAGCCGATACAAGCAAATAAAAGTATCTCCCCAGAGAGGGAGAGATTTCACAGCAACTTTATATTTATATTTATAAAGCCTCAGGACAGAGACAGAGCCTTGGAGAAGGCAAGAAGCTTTTGAAAAGACATGTATTTTCTCCTCTTGAACATAAAGACAGCTTTTCCCCTCTGTCTAGGGGAAAACAGCAAACATGAACAGCTCAATGAAGATCAGGTTTTATATTTTTTGTGCATGTGGAGAGCTACCTGCTGGTGTTTGGAAGACATCAGGCCTGATGCCCATGTTGGGCTGCCATGGTCTGCAGCATGATGGATTGCTTTGAACCACTCCCCCCCCAAAAAAAATTATGTATGGGATTCATCTGACCAGACAGACATTTCTCCAGCAGTCATGCTAATGATAAGCTGGACTCCCTTTATGGGAGTTCATTGCTGTGTTGGTTTTGGCTGGGATAGAGCCAAACTGTGCTGCAAAAATGCCCACTGCATTCCATGTATACGTCTAAAAATGTATACATGGATGAGAGATTATTTCCAGGTTGGCAACAGCAGCCTGTGAGCAACAGCTCTGCAGAAGATAGCTCTTCCTGGGTTGAGTAAGAGTCATGAAAGCTTATCAATAGAGCAAGGCAAGTATTTCCAGTACTTTTTTTTTTTTAGTGCAGAAGATACAAAGCAAATGCTTCCCGTACTAGCACTGGTTTATGAACTCCACTCTTCAAATAAAATTGTTAAATAGTTTCTATTTTTAGGAAGAAACACCTTTGCAGTCAAGGTAGGTTTGACTACAGAAAACATCCATAAGCCTGCCATAAGGGAAGGGCACTGCCACGCAAGTGAAACCTGCTCTGAACTGCAAACTAGCCCACATTCCCTCATTCCATACGAAAAGCAGCACTGAGCCCTTTTCACATCTCCAGACAGACAACAGCACTTCTAACTTATTTCTTCGTTATTTACCTCACTTCACGTAAGAGCAGACTCCATCTGGCTCCCAGTTCCATCAGGTCTCACACCACACAGACCTCTCCAAGTGACCTGTTCTAATAGAGAAGGCATCCCACAGATTTATTCCTGGTGTCCTGCCAGGATTGCCGAAGGACCCAAGCACAATGTGGGCTGCCCTGGGGAGGCCATTCAGGCCAACAGGCAGGAAAACTGCTACTGAAATCTGTGGGAGACTTGCAGAGATTCCAGTGGGTCCTATTTCTTGACTTGCAAACCATATCCAGGCTCTGACCAACACAAGCCACAACCAGAACACTGCCTTAACCACTGCCACACAAAATGGCTCTGACAGAGGTTTTGGCACTGCTGTACGCACATTATCACCCTCCTGTCGAGGACTTCTAAGACTCAACCATGAGCTCCTGAAAGTTTTGCATACCTGCTAGCATGTATACTGTGCCTTCAGCTTTGTTAAATCAAAACATGCTAAAAAATCCAATACTTCCAAGTAAACATAATGCATTTCCTGAGGAAAAAATTAAGAGATGAAATTTAGGTAATTATTCAATTAACAATTGTTATGTATACAAGACAATCTGATTTATGGACAGCTGTTTACACAGGCAACTGCCTTAATTTGACAGTGTGCTCCTGGCTTCCCCCCAGACCTTGCTGTTTAATTAAAGTTAAACAGTTCAATACCCATTTAACCTACGAGCATATGGAGAATTTAACTAATACTGAAGAGGGAGGAGAACTCTATTTATTTTTAATTGAACTGTAATAACATAAAGGAGGTCACTGAAGTGCAAAACAGAGGTGAAGTGGATTCAACACTAACAATATGCCTGGGATATCAAAAATACCGTAGCTTCAACTTTGCTCTCACAATTTGTGTCCAACCATCTCTTCCTTCCACAATTTCCAGACACAAGAAAGGGAAAGGTTAAGAGGGGAAAAAAACCCACCAATGGGCATCAAGATTGAAAGATGCCTGATCTTGTCATAATTAACCCAGGAAAATTGTGGCAGAATCAAGGATCAAATCCAGACTCGCTGCTTTCAACATACAAGACTAACTGCAAAAGTGGTCTTGTATACTTCTGACACAAAGGTATTCTGAAGTTATGCTGCAGAGAATAAAAATTAATCCTGGTTCCATCTTCACAAAGCCAGCTAAGCATAGTTATCCCTACTGCACAGATCAAGGTGCAACCTGAAGTGTTAGGCACTGAAGTCACTTGTTCAAGGTCAGACAGCAGATCCATAGTTGCTCTCTTACATCCACTCTTCAATCCACTGGGATGCTTTTGAACCCAAATCTTATTTGAAATTCAAAGCTCAGAGTAGCATTTAATAACTCCACAAGGCATTTTGTTTCAACAGAGAATAAAGGTTTCAAAGGTACTTGCATTTGCTATGAATAAATTCTTAATGTCAAAATTCTTAAATATCGTCTTAACTAATATTCTTAGTAAGTGAAAATTAAACCTGACACTCAGCTCAAATACTCTGGTTTTCAGTTTCCCCATTGCTAAACCTTCAGAAAAGGGAACATTGTTTGAATTCGTATACGATTTGTGTCCAATATATGATTAATTATCATGGGATTTATTTACTTTGAATTATGTGTGACAGGCACTAGCTAGCAGACTCGCTGGGTCATGCAGCTAAGATATAAATAAAAGCAAATTTTATCTCATGACAACGGAGCCAGTACGTGAGCCTGTTTTCTGCAGAAAATGAAGATAATATGTCAGTGAAAACAGGTAGGTCTGTAAGGGGTTCATTTTGGTCATACTCCAAACTCCCTGGACAAGCCAATGCAGACTCTGAAACAGTACAGCCCCATTTACCACAGCTCTGTGCTTGACCTCATAGGTTCTGCTAAGAAATTGAGATTATCAACTGCAAAAAAGGAAGGCAGCATTACTTTTTCATGGGAGCATAGGTCACATTAGCTCACTTGGGAGTTTAGGAAAAGTTTGCATCTGACTGCACTATGTGGAGGTACCTTATATTTCTAAGGCTTGTGGCATCTCAAGATAAGTAATAACAGTATTTCTCTAAAAAAAAAAACCCTATTCATAGTTTCAACTGAGGTAGCATCATTGCAGCTGCACTAATTTACACCAGTTTAGGATCCTATCTGGAGAATTAGTCAGAATGACAACAGCACGTATTCGTACAAGATAAAGTCTTGAACCCTCAAACCTAAAAATAATCTGCATCCAGGGGCTTTTCAGCCAGGATGCAGAAGGCTCAACACAAGATGCATTTCACAGCACAAGCACTGCAGAATAGTAGTACGTATCACAACCTTACAACACTTTTAAAAAGTCTGGGTTCCTACTTAGACATTCATAAAAGTACTAACTAGACTACTGCTCTGAAACAACCTCCAAGAGAAGCAAGGCTTGGGAAGGAGAGATGAGAGGTGATATTCAAACTGCTGAGACAGTTGGAAAAAAGGACAAGCTTTCAGACTGATAGTCCCATCAGACCTAAGCCTGAAAGTGCATCTGTTTTTTTGAACTATGTTGGTTCCACCTAATTAAAGATAATACATTTTCCTGCAGTTCTGCCTAGCATTAAAATAAGCAAAACTAAAACACTTGCATAGAGGATGCTGACTTCTTAGCTAGTCAAGTGCAATGGCTCAAACAAAGTCAGTCTACTGGCAAACCTTTGTAGTTTTTATTTGTTCAAGTACTGAAAGAACAATCATTTCCATCAGGGTAGCTCAAATGGGCAAACATGACTGAGCCAAATAGTAACACAACACAAAGGAATCAAAGATTTACTCTTCTGATATATGATAAACTTAACCATTAAAAGTCTTCCACCTCTGCATTTTCGTGTGCAACTGCACATAAGCACAAAAAAAACAGATAACAAAGGAAACACACTGTGTAAGACTTACTTTCCTCTCTCAAGCACCATCTTACTTTAAAAGACATTTTTGTAGATTGACAGAATCATTCTTTTGTTTGAACTAGAAGGGAACCCATCTCAGGGGGTGCCTTCAGCTGCTATTCCCATGTTTCAAAATATTATTTGCTACATGGATGATTCAGAATTGACTAATTCTACTTCATTATCTTAAATCTTGCTAGGGTTGTACACATCTAGACACATTTTTCATAAGACCAAGATACAAGTCTGCAACGCTTTTCTCTGGCATCTTATGATGTCTAATTTTTTGTTGTTCTTCTATGCCATTTTGGGATCAATCTTACAAATCCTGAACATGCTCAGTGACTGTAGGTTATAGGGCTGATCACAAAAGATTTTCAATATTTTAAATGATTTGGTGTTGGCTTCTGAAACACTTAATAGCAAGGGATTTATTTTTTTTTTTTTTAAGCTCTTCCAATACTGACTTATTTACAGAAAGTAGATCCATTTATACTCAACCCATAGCAGCTAAGTTTCATGTTCCTGTTTTAAACTACTTGGCTCCCTCTAAGTCAAACAGACTCAGTCTGGCCACTTCCATTCAAGACTTTAAAAATGCTTTTTTCTCTGCAATTAATCATCTGTTTGTATCTTAAGCTTTTCAGAAGCAATATTTTAATGACAAATTTGGTATTTAGTTCTGCTAATCTTTGTATTTCACATATCGCTTCAAAGTGCCAACCAACTGGCTACAGAGTTACAGTCTTCATTTTCAGATGTCCCAACTGCTATTTATAATATTTTCAATGACCATAACCCACAAGTTATCTGGGAAAAAATTTAGCAGTGATGTAAATTACAGACATATGGGAAGTACAGAGGGGATTTACCCTACAGATCTCAACTTCACCTTCTTCTCCCCTTCTGTAATTCCACATGGCCAGAGCTCTCTATCCAAAGGTAGCCCTCCTGCCTCAGCGTTTGCTTCATGTTAATCAGCAATAACAGAGAGAAACGTGAAAGTTTAGGTTATACATCAGTATTTCAAGAAGTAAAAAACATTGTATCTCAAGTTGGAAGGGACCCATAAGGATCAAGCCCAACTCCCAGTAAATACTTAAACTGAAGGATCCCAAGGGTGATCCATCCTCAAAAAAAACCTGAGAAGATGCAACTATTTTCAGAATTGCTCCTCCAGGTTCTTCTGTCAGGTTCCCTATCCACAAGCCTAATGGACAAAAAGTGCAACAACAGGAAAGTGAACTTTCACACCTACTGCTTTCTTACACATCAGTGCTTATGAAATATTTTATTCAACATGACACAAAATTGTTTGTCTTCTGTTTCAGGGTGAAAGAACATCCAAAGGTTTGAATTCAGCTCCATTTGAACATCATCTGCTGAACTGTCCTCTTCAGCAGCTGAAGCAAAAGACTGTTTACACCACCTCAGCAACAGGTCCCACAGGCACCAGCCTCCTTGGGCTTATCTAAGGCACTCTGGAACCAGCAGCATCCCCTGGAGCCCAGACACTCCTGGTCTGGGGGAAGAATCTCTTGTAATTGAGCAAACCGCTTACCCTCAGCAACCCACTCAAACCTTGCCTGTCACCTTCCTTGATCCCCTGATGCTCCAGACACCAGAGAACTATTCTGCCTGTTTCCCACAGAAATGCAGGCAATACCATCTCTCTGCACGTGTTTATTGCCCACAAGCATCCTCAGCTTTCCTGCCTATTCGCAGGCCAATTTCTGTGAAACACAGCAGAGGTTGCGTTATTACAGTCTGTTATTAGGTCTGGACAGGTCTGATATAAGAATCAGCCAGTTGGGAGTAGGAGCCTGCGTTAGTGCTCCCACTGAATTAAATTCTGTTCAGTATCTGAGGATCCACCTAGGCAATACCCCGAACGCAAAGTCCTTTTTGGATGACTCAACTTACAAAACAGCCCAAACCCAACCATGAAGGCAGGCAGGTGGGATTTGTCTGTTCCGCTCACATTTTGATATAGTGAAAATGGAAGAACTGTGTGAGGAAAATGAAAGAGAAGTGTTTTTTCCTATGTATATAAAGTTTGTGTCACACCTGATGACATCTGTGAACAACAAACGTCCATAATATTGTGAATCTGAGAAGAAATTTCTTTTCAGCTATCTGCAAATGAGGTCAATTTCTTTCTTATGTGGTTTTGACAGGCTAATATTTACGCTCAGCTTATGTGAAAGCTATGTATGTATAGCTTGTCAACAGACCAGATTTTTCAGGTTTCTCACGCACTAGACTGAACTGCCAGGGAAGGCACCTTCCTCTCGTGGGCAGCCGAGCCCTGGCCCCTGCACCAACACACTGAACATGGGGAGGTGAGCAGAGAACCCACCCCCTGCCTGGGCAGCTACAGCCGCGGTGCTGACGGGAGCAATACCCCAGGTTGTGTCAAAGGCAACTTTCTGGCCTGGCACAGTGAGGGATCCCAGCCAGACGCACCAACTCTTACTCACGCCCGTGCCCAGCAGCAAAACTGCCCTGCAGCTCTGACACACTAGTGAAAAGAACCGATTCCTCCCTCCTCTGTGCACCCATCACGTATTTTATTTTACTTCTAGATGCATCCCTCCATAGCCAACACCAAGGTCACGTCAGCATTTCTAGTTTGCTTCCTCAGCTTGAGATACAAGTTTGCTTACAGCAGTTCACCTTTCACCTTTTCTAGCTCTTCCAACACCCTCAAAAAGTCATTTACATTTTCTTTATTTCTGGGCAGTAAAAGACAGACAAGTACACAAACCTGCCATTGTCAACAATTATGACTAACACATGCTTACAGTTGGTTTGGTACAATAGCCCCTACAGACATATTACAGCTTACAGACTCCTGTTTGTAGATCCTCTGAAGTTTTGTCAATGCAAACTGGGAAGTCAGCTTGCATTTTCAGGGTTTGCCTTCTGGTTTTTGGTTGGTTGGTTTTTAAAACTGTACCTTTTCCCCTTTCTCCAGATATCCCTTCCTCTCTTCTATCCTAATAGAAGCATAATTAAATTTTATAAAGTATTTGCTGAATGCTATCTAATATTACATACAACAGGTACAAAGCAAGTTATCCCCTGCTATGCTTTTTAACATCATACTTCATCCTGTACACAGCAATGACACTGTCTTGCACACTATTGTTACAATTAAATTGACAGTTGATAATCAAACTCTCACCAACATTCTCCCAGATTTGTATAGCTACCTATATCAAACCTACTCAAAAATTACCACCTAAATAAGTTATGCCATTTTTTTTTTCTTCCTTTAGGAATGCTAGCTGCTATCCAAAAAAAAAAAAAGAAAAGGTTTTCCAGCAAAGACAACACTGATGTTAGAGACAGTGTAAGTTTTACCATTACCTACAGGATACGACCACAGAATGTTTGTGGAGCACACTGAAATCCTTTCTGACAGCTCAGCCTCCAGGGAGCATTTCTGCTGTAAAAACCTTACTTTAATCAGGCAGTAAGAGGCAATAGATTCCCCTGGTGCACAGCTAAGCTTCCTCCCCCACCACCTTCCACAACCTGCGTGATAGCTCCGTCTCTTCGGTTGATAAATTCTTGCTTGTCAGCAAACCCACCGCACACAGCAGTGCCACACACCGAGTGCAGCCCCAAGGGCAGAGGCAGCACAGGGCACTGTCTTGCTCCCACACCCGCAGCGCCGCAGCTATCCCGCAGGCAGCTCACCCACCGGCCACAAAACCCGCATCATCCAGGACCAGCTCGGAGACCAAGCACTGCAGAAAGAACACTTCAAAAATAGACAGATTCACAGCTTTTAGGTATAATGGTATTACCTTCGATTAACCCATTCATCACAAGTAAGTTTTGAAGTAGCAATTTCCAGCAGCAATATAAACAGAGGAAACTGCCTAGAGAGAAAAGAAAGTAGCATTCTGTAAGATAAACAGATGTCCCTTTGGTGTAGCACTTGGCCTACCATGCCTGCGTCTGTCAGAACAAATGTACATTCGTTTCAGATCAAAGCTCCAAAACTATTAAACATAAAAAATACTACTAGCTCCTCCAGCTCTGATACCTTAGGTCAGCTTGTTGCTTTCACTCCTTGGTATTGCCACACATGAACCACGCTACAATTATTTTTTTTTGTAGAGTCAATAAATTATCATTTTCCTATGCCACCCTCTTCCAAACAGTGTATGTGTGTTCTGTATGCCAGAGACATGACAAGGTCCATAAGACAGCAAGAGACTATTCTCATGTCTTTGAATACTCCGGACAGGGCCCGGTGGGAGGCTTACTGCAGACAAGACAAATAAGATTCCAACCAAATGACACCCCTGAGATGGCCAGGCCTCAGCCACTGCAGGAGGTAATGACGATGATGATGACAATATTGATGCTTGTCAGCTACAGTCTGCAAGCTTGTACAACATCAAAAACATGCCAACAGGAAAATTATGTATTGAGCTAAAAAAGCCTGTTACTCTTCAAGTGGAGCATGTGAAACAAGTAGAGGCTTTTGCTGGCAATTCTACAGGAACTTTACCATTCACTTTGCTAGGTGCCTTTTGCTTCTGCTTCATCTAAAGAGATACCCTGTTAATTTTTCTTTTTGCTAGTTAAGTACATCTCTTCAATAGGACTTTCCAAGACCTGTAGTTTTAAGTTATAGTCGTCTCAGTCTGTAGAAGAGGAAGATATAACCAGCTGGATTTCATAAACTGCTTAGAGCATTTTGAAATTAACTGCATGTTACCTTTTTTATTGTTTATTGAAGGGGATCTTTCTAAAGCCTTAGAGAGGGTGTTTCTTTTATCAAGATGCCAAAAAATTGCAGTACTTTTACGTGAACCTCTACCTCTCTGATCAAAAGGCATCTCATCATTTGGGAAAAAAATCAGGTGCCCACTCCTATTTAAAAACATAAAATGCAGGGAGTGGAATTTCTGCTAAGCTCTGACTCACTGATGGAAATGCAGCTACACCGCCTGAGAACACAGACCCATCATAACTTCACTTACATTTAATGTCTATACATTCTGTCAGATTTCTATGGCAGAAATCCCAAATCTCTGGCAACTATTGAGCATTCCAGATGTATCAAACTCAGTACATAGATGAAAGAACAGGACATGGATGAACTTGGAAAGAACAGACTTCCACGTGTGGCAGCCTCATTGAGGTGTAGACCCTATGCACATCCCCATGGCAGGCCTCAGGGAGGAGGACCTTAATAAATCCTGAAACTGCAACCGCGCTGAACTAACAAGCCATCTTGCCCTTCACCTTATGGAAACAGGATTTAATGCCCAATCTCCCAGCTCGCAGCATTTTCAAGAAGCCCAACCCACCAAAAGACAAACCCAGAGAGCTGAAAACCGATTCTTATGGTTTGGTTGAACAGAAATGTTCCACAGCACCCCCGCATCCACCCATTTCCCACCCCCAGGAAAGAATCTACATCACCAAGAGCCACCCTGGGCTTTCCAGCAAGGGATGAGGCCTGACTTCCCCTACGACACACACGCTGCTAAAGTAAATAGGTCCTCCTTTTACATGCCAGCCACAAGGTTGTGATTTAAGGAGACCTCGCTGCTGTTCTTGCAGGAGGGGCAGCAGCCCAGGTGTGTAGCTGCAGCACACTGGCTGGTCATTTCAACACAGCTGTTCGCACAATGCACAAAGCTGGCAGTGGCAACAGCTCAATTGCTTTCCCCCCCCTCTCTGCTTAGCAAGTGCGCTTTGCTTTGCATTTCAGCTGTGCCAAGTGGGCACACTTGGCTAGTTACCCCAAATGAGATGACAAACAGTAACACACTGAACTGTTTATTGCACTGCATTTGATCATGAGCTTATACCAGTAATCTTTTGTTGGCTGCAAAAGGAGCAGCACTGCAAAACAAATCCAGCTCTCAAAAAAGCTGCTGCTGGAAAAAGGGTGGAAGAAATTGTTAGGAGGCTTTTTGCAGTGCCCTGATCCTTAGGAAAGTTGCCTTAGTATGAACAGCAGGACTTCAGGATCTGTCCTGTTCCCATCTACTCTGCCCAACATCAGGTGTTCACACAAGCTGCATTCAACTTTAGAGAAAAAGATACTTTCACACTACTATAACTGGCAGAACTCATGTTTCTCAGGTACATACACACAAGTTACCATAATACCGTAACAGTTTTAGTCTCACAAGTTAATAGTTACTAAAAATTTTCCAGTTGGATACGAGATCACACAGGTGTGTTCCTCAACTATTTTCTGCAGTTATGCTCAAAACTGTCTGCAGACTGCTGCTGAAAAACAGGGATGTGAAGCAGCAGTACAGTACACATAGGCTGCACTCCTGATGCACAACTCACATCTTTTATTTCTACTCCAGAAACCAACTTCATTTCTGACAGCTCATGTCCTTACCCAGCAAATGGAACAACGTTACCTTATCTTTGCATTGAGCATTTATCAACTGCAGCAGGCATCCGAAATTAACATTACATAAATCACATCTTCAGAAAGGAAAAACCAAATGAAGCAGCTGTTGCATTTTTAAACTTCCCATAATCCCAAATAAATATCTCAGTTAATGAGTGTCTGTGATAATGAAGAGATGGCAGGTTTGTTAGGAAATATTTAACTATCTTTAAAGGTTACAATTTGTAATTGTTTCAGGTCTGTACTTCTCTGTTCTCCCAAGTAACTGGTTTTGAAAGACAGGTATCCTCAACTTTTTCCTTTCTGCACACCACCACCCCCCCAAAAAAAAAAAATCAGCTTCACAATATAATTCCATGATGTTTTCACGTAGCTTTTGTGATTCTTTTTTCTCACTTCACCTTTTTCATTTACCATGAAAACAAGACAATAGACGCTTCCAAATTTAGTATACATGTATATATGTGTGCTTGTTCAACTTTACATAATTTCATGCTCCCATCATCTTTATTTTGCTCTAAACCAAACCACTTTTCCACTTTCCATTCCAAGAAAATGTAAGCTCATCAACAAGAATACAGTGCTCATGACGGAATACAGCCCCAGGCACCAGCAGTGGGCAAGAAAAAGACCCATCTTTTAGAAGAAGGAAATGAGCAGACTTCAGGAACATTCCCACAGCATTTACAAATGCATACATCTTCCTGATGCACCAGCCATTAATTCAGAGCCTGCTGTACATAAACTGTCTGAAATTAGAGGATCCAGCATTACAATTTCTTCTCCTCACTAAAAGAAAACGCAAGAAAATTACTATTATCATAACACTGTGAAACCCAATGAAAATGCATGTATCTAGTATTATTGGAAACTTTCACATTCTTATAAAAATATTCTCCCCATTTTTATTTGACATTATTTTATATTAAGGCATGAAGGGTAAGATTCTTCAGTTCTTAGGTATATTAAAGCCTGGGCAGGCAACACAGGCCCTGCACTATTTTGCTCATCTCATCTGTTACATATGGGCATAGAAGGAAAAGGCAGGCTTGACCTGCCTGAAAGAAAACAAATATGTAAAGTGAAATTGAGCACATTTTCTTTCATTCCTAGCATGGAATCCACTAGATCACACTGTACCTCTTGGTCATATGTTCTGCCTCTGATTTCTGTAATTAAACACGTGTAAGGGAACACAAGTGTAAATATTACGAGCCAGCTATTAACACCTAACCACACACTCTCTCTCACACCTTCCTCAAGAATGGAGAAACAGTCTCTCCTGTTGTATCTGCTTACACCAGTTTAGCCAAGGAAAAGTGCTTCGCTAATTGGCAGTGAAACAAACTGCTAGACAACGGAGGCTGCAAAGACACCTAAGTGCCCACCGACTTTTGTGTCAGAAGCATTGATTCTTCTCTCTCTTCCTCCTGCCAGTCTAGATTTCCAGCCTCTACCCAGGAGGTGCTTATTTCTTGTCCCCACAGCATTAACAACAATCCCTATGAAGAGAGGCAGAGTCTAGAAAGTACCCAAAATAAGGCCAGACAGGGAAGCACCAAATTGTGATCTGAGAAGTCAGAGAAAGGTTGAGAATCTCTGACAGCCATCTCTGCAGCCCTGCTCTGATGGAGGATCTCCACACCGCTACGAGCTGGAAAAGCCTTTCGATGTGGTTTAAGGAGGCTGAAAGTAACAGCCTCAGCCAAATGTGCCAGTGGACGTAAGCATGGTCACAGGAAGAAAAAGAAAGGAATAAAACCCTCTGTATCCCACTAATGACACCTTAAATCCCATACTGCAAATACACATGCAGAAGTTGAAAAGGAAAGAAAATAAAGCCCAGGCTGAGAGTCATCTTTAACAAACCCTAGGAATGTGAATAATCTGTTTGCACCACATTTCGTCACACTAATAAAGCCAGCTGAGTTATAGTATCTTCTACAGGCTGAAGATTTTCCTACCTTTTCCCAAGAGAACTGAAGGCACCCAAATCCTTCCGGAGTTTTGAATGCTTCAATTTAAAGTAAATTGATCAACAAGAGACAGAAAGCATGCCAAGAACAAAGCAAATTCTTAATTATTCAAACACCATTTGTTTTGTTCTAATGAAATTATAGTTCAATAATTAGCTATTAAAAGTCTGCAACAGGTCCCAGTTCTCACAACTTGCCTCTAGCTTCAGCTCCCATTTGTATTACCATCTGATCACTCCTACCATCAGTTATATTTAAGTCTTTCCATAGTTCCATAAACATGCAAAGCTCTTTAGAAGAGAAACACTATGTTTTCAAAGACATGCTGAAGTAAGTTACATGTAAAAAGAAATCTAGGGGTAGAAAACTGTCCTATAAAACTAAGCACATGCTTGTTTTATAGAAATTAATTCCAGAATCCATTGCAACAACAAGACCAAGATCAATATCCCATCAGTGAAGATTTCCTGGGCACTTGGTGAAGGTTATAATCCTACACCGCTGCTGACACACTAGCACTGCCTGGGAGACTGCCTCACTGCATCCCCAGGATCTGGCATAGAAAAACCACACCCCTGTAAAAGCCATCTCCAAATCAGTTAATTATCATGCTTTATAGAGAATCTTACAACCATTCAGCACTTCACATGCTCAGTGTAATTCAAAATAAACTCAAGGATCTTTATGACTACAACATGACCCTTTTTCTTTCTTTTCTGTATTTAATCTTGCAGCTTCACTGTTGAAAAGCTGCCTATCTCACTGTGTTACACATGCATCTCAGAAGGTTGAAGTTTTCCATTCCAACCTATTCCCTCATAGCTCTACTCAGCAGCACCTGAAATCATAGCACAGCAGTAAGGACCCTCTGCACAGAGCTGCCCCTCTCCACACCCCCTACGGTTTAAACAGACACAGGGAAAGGAAGAATTATTCCTGCTTTGCAGGTGTCAAACTGAAAGCAAAGTAAGAAGTCTTACATTTTAAGAAAAGAGAGGAATGGTTAAGGAAACAATGGGAAACTTGCTTTCATTTAGCAAGTTATCTGCATGGTCCTGGCTAAGTCAAAGACCTGGAAACAAAATCAAAGCTGAGGATGCCACTGAGCTCCAGCTGCTCACCAGCAGCCATGCTCAGGGGCCCTGGGGCAGGACGTCCAGCACATATTCACTGCGCTGCAAAAATAAAGGCGAGCACACTATGGAATAACCAGTCTGAAATACAGTTAATATAAAACCAGGAGAAAATGCAAGATGCCTGTTAGAGGATTACAAGCCTGGCATTACTTTAGAAATAACACTGAAGTGAAAAGGCTAAGGAAACCTAGAGGTATAACAGAAATCTGGTCTTTGAACTGAACAGTTATCAAGTCTCTACAATGTATCCCCATGTCCTCACATAAAAAAACTGGAAAAGCTCTTTGGTACATGTGACCAAAGGATGGCAGTAATGTCAGACACCAGCAACACAAATTATAGACCTGAAAGAGAAAGAACTACAGCAACACATGAGAACTCAATAGAGAAAAAACCTGTAGAAGGTTACAAACAAATTAACAGATAGTACAGAGGAAGAGAAGGGACTAGTGAGATTAAGATTTTAGCAAACATTTTCTAACTCATGACAAGACCTGGAATTTAACACACAACTAGGTAAAACAGCAGCAAGTGTACAGTAATTAAATAGTTAGCTAAGAAAGAGAGACACTGATCAATCAAGTAAATCTTTCCATACTTTGCGACTTCTAAGGGCCAATTTCATCCCAAATGTTTCCTTTTGATCAAGTTGCACCAAGAATTAATTTGTCTCTGTAATTCTGTATGAGGCTTGAGGCTACAAGGCTCAGGAGTTATCATTTGGGAATAGCAGGCAACAGCATTAAAAACCTCCACACTATACATCGCTGCTCGCGGGTGGCACATCTCTGGGCAAAGGCACCCACGCCTCGCGCCGCTATGCCATCGCAAAGCAGAGCTACATGGGGAGCTGCCCTGGGGCAGCCAGCTCTCCATCCCCATCCTGCTACCCAGGAAGGAGCTGGTGGGAACCGCAGCGCCGACGCTCCAGATGAGCAGCAGCTCGGCCCATTCTTCCCAAAAGGCCAGGACGCTTGGAGGGGCAGGTGGGTCACACTGCCCTCCACGGGGGAGGGATGCAAAGCAGCATGGCACCCCGCGCGGAGCCAGCCCGTATCCAGCCCAAGCAGAGGCTGCAGCACAAGAGCATTTTCTGGCCCACAGGCTCTGCTGAAGCTATGCAGCTCCCCCTGTTGAAATCAAAGCTTATTCATTGGGATTATTTTTATTTGGGTTTTTGATGCTTCACGTCAAAGTTCAGAACTGGCTGGTCTTCCTTGCAGCACAGGAAACTCCCCAACTAATGCGGTGGTTCTCAAATTATGGGCTGTTCAAGTGACAGAGCTAGTGCTCAGCCCACTACTTGCTATGGAGATGCTCAACACGTTCCTTTAAAGAGATAAATAAAGCAGGTCACAGGAGAGGCATCCTTAGAATGAGACAATCCACTTAAGAACATTTATTCCTTGAATCATTTCTTTCCTTGATATTTTCTTGAAAAATTCTTTCCCTGAATCATTTTCTTATTTGTAAGATTTTGTCCATTTCTCTGTGCTTTGGCAAAGAAATTAAATACTGAAAAGTTTCTCAAAAAATACCTATTGTTTAAAAAGATAGTTTTCAGCAATTTATAACATCTTTGATCCAGAACAGTTACTGATCCTGGGTTGGTGAGGGTGGTGGTAAGGCATTACAAAACAGCATTTTGTCTGAAGTGCCATAGGAACAACACTAAGCAGTAAGAACTTGGTCAGGTCTTATGCATAACACAGGCACCGCAAATTCAGTTTGTGCTGTAAACACAGTAATTCTGATTGAATTAGGTCAAGCACTTTAGAGATGGGGCAAAACAGAAGGAAGAGAGGAAAGACAAGAATTCCAACTAAACGTGATTTTAAAGTTGCCAATGAGAACACTAAAAGAAAAAAAACCTCAACTGCTCCTCTGGTTATTGACAATTACCAACATTTCAATTGTGAGAGATTCTGAATCAGAATTCAGCTTGACTTCTGATAACATTATACCATACCTTCTCTGATAAACTGTATGGATTAGACTTCTTGAGCCTCTCTGTATTCCACATTTTCCATTTTTAAATCACTTCTGTAATTATTCTCTAAGTACACTTCATCATTGTTTCTCAAGCAAATAGAAGCAGAGGTATCATTCCTGTTCCAGACTCATGCATACACAGTTCTCATGTGTATGGGGCCTCTACACAGTATATACTTATTTCACTTTTAAAGGCAATTTCAGCCACATCACCACACCGAGAGCTCATGCTGAGCTCTCGCAATCTCTTTGATAAGTTCTTTTCTACAAGCACAGCCTCCGTTTCCCATTTTTTTGGAAAGTGAAAGATGTGTTCAGTTATGCTTTTCTTCACAATTTAGATAATTATTGCATATTAGCCATTTCTTCATTGTAACTACTCTTCAACTGCTATGTTAAAAAGTAAAAATGTTGTGCTTTAGTTTTCCCCAAATTTCCATTATATGAACCCTTTTACTTAAATCAATTAATAGCAACTCTTGAAAATGATGTCTGGTGAAATTCTTCTTTCATATATTACTCTAAATTCCTATTGTTACTACTGTACTGATGAGTCCTTGGGATGGAAGTAAGAAAGCTCCACACAAACTGAAAACAAAAGTTAGTGGCTTCCTCAGCCAGTTCACAGAGTTCTGTACCTTTGGGGCTGACGGTAAAACAGCATATGGGTAAACAGACAGGGGCAGATCTATACAAAGGCAAAAGAGTGGTTATCATGAGAGGCACTGATATCAAGACACCAGCTGTTTCAGTACTGGTGCAGGAAAGGTTAATGGAAAGCCTCGAGAAAGAATAAAGACGACCTTTACCAGTAAAGGAACAGCTTGAAAGAAGACACCACACACCTTGGAAATTCAACAGTTAAAAAGCCAAAGGAAAAAGAGATTTCCAAGGAGAAGGCATCTGCCATTGCACACAGGCAGTGGTGAGAAGGGAGAGAATGTCCCACTGCAAGAGAAAACATTGAACTTGTTGGACCAGAGGAAGCATCTCTGCTTTCCTTCTGCATTTCTGATGTGAAATCCTGCCAGGCTGAGGTCACAGCCTCTGCAATACGGGAGAGAAGACAGAAGCAGCTAATCGCATTGAAGAGGGAACAAGTATCAGCTGTGTACATGCATTTAGTGCTCCTCCTCGATCTGTGAAGTGTGTCAAGGCATGCATCCTGATTTTGGCTGGGATAGAGTTTATTTTCCTCCTAGTAGCTGATAGTGCTGTGTTTGGGATTTAGGATGAGATTAACGTCAATAACACACTGATGTTTTAGTTGCTGCTGAGCAGTGGTCAAAGACTGCAGCCTCTCATACTGCCCTGCCAGCAAGCAGGCTGGGGGGCACAATGAGGTGGGAGGGGACACAGCCAGAACAGCTGACCCAAGGGCCAAAGGGATGCCCCATACTATTTGACATCATGCTTATATATAAACCAGGGGAAAGCTGGCCAGAGGCCACCGCTCAGGAACCGGCTGGGCATCAGTCTGCAGGTGGTGAGCAACTGCACCGTGCATCGCTTGTTTTGTATATTTCTTTTATCATTACCTTCATATTCTATCCTATTAAATAGCCTTTATTTCAACCCACAAATTTCACTTTATTCCCCCTCAATTCTCTCCCCCATCCTACAGAGTGAGGGAAGTGAGCGAGCAGCCGTGAGCTGTCTGCCAGGACAGTCTGTTTGGCACCCAACACAGGGCCTGAAGCGGTGAGACCAGCATGTTAAAACAAGCTTGTTACAAGTTGTATTATGTAACACCTTACTCACTGTTTATGTTCTCTGTTGAGATGTTCATCACCTCCAGAGGCTGGGCTACCATTATCATTTTGTTGTAGTTTGTAACAGTGGCTTATGACAAAATAAAATTGCTGTTTGTAAGACTAATCTGGTATTTGTACTCAAGCATTGCCATCATCTCTGTATTTCAGGAACAAACCCTCAGAAACTAGTAACAACACCTTTTACCTTTTCTCCTCAGAGAGCCAATCTGTGGGTGAGATCTTCCTCCACCTTTCCCTTCTCTATCCCAGCCAAAACCAGGGCAGCATGTCACTGTGAAGCACTGCTTCCCTCTGAGAAACAGGACACAAATTCTGCCATATCACAAATTTTGAGACTGCTTAGTAGAGTTTTACTTTAGTCTCTTCAAATTTAAAGCTATTATCCTTGCTTTATCCTACTCTTTAGCAAAACTGTGTACTAAGCATAAAGTGAAAGGGTACTTAAGCTCTGGTATTTGGATTTAATTACCCCTACTCCATCATGACAATGAGCAAAGCTTTTTTCAGAGCTTTGTTTTTGGTCATCACAAAAATAGAAGACTAAGGGCCAAAACCAAACAAACAAAAAAACAACCAACAGATGGATAGCAATATTGACAGCCCTGAACCCTGAAAAATCACCAGTCATTCTCTGTAAGGATCACAGTGTTTGAATTGCATTTTAATTGCTTTGCAAGCTTCTAAAGTCCCTTTAGGTCATAAAGGTTTTCATACTGTCTGGTTACAAAAAGAAACACTAAATATCATAAGATCAGTGATAAAACTGAAAATATTGAAGTAGTTTGCATAATTAGTACATTATCTTCATGTTGGAGCCAAGAATCCTCCTTCCATCAGAATTTTAAAGTTTACATAACCTCACAGTTGTACTTTTAAACTTCCAACATTTAGATTAGAAATGACAAAACCTATTTTCTCCTCAATTATTAACTGAATGTAAGGAGTGCTGTCTGTTGAACTCAGGAGAGCAGATTTTCTCAAACTCCGACCCATTGTCAACCATTTTAAGCCGACAAAAATCTTTTCTGGAGCTTGATGTTACTTCTCCTTTTAGTAATATTTATGCTTAATTAGTATAATTAATATTTACTCATATAATTAATAAATTCTTGCACAGCAAGTGTGATAAAAGGTATTGGAATTAGGATCAGAGGCTAAAAATATAGAAGCTATATTAGACAGCCTGGGGCCCCAAAAGACAGCAACGTACTACAAAACCCTGAGAAAACTTGATGACAGACAAGAAAACCAGGAGAAACAGAATTAACACAGAAAAATCAGAGGCAGAAACAAATAGCAAAACCAAATAACTTGGATCCTGAAGTTCAGGAACGGTTTTCTTCTCCTCTGAGCCTGTCCTGCTCTTCGCTCCCCAGACTCTGCTCCTAGGAGCAGCTCCCAGCCCACACCCGCTCCGAGCAGGGCTCTGTCGGGGAAGCCAGCCTGCCCTCGGAGCGCAGCCTCCCTAGGGCTTCCCTCTGCTCTGCCTCTCCACGTTAGGCAAAATGTGCAAACCCAGTCCATCTTCCACACTAAATAATTAAGTACAGCATGAATAAAAACACATTATCCCCTACCTATCAGGCTTCCAGAGATTTTATTGTTTCTTTTAAGTAGCCTTTCACGAGCTGTACTTCACAAAATAGAAATTCAAACTCAGAATTGCTTGAGGTCGTTTGGAAACCTTCAGCTCTGCAGATCTATTTGTGTAAGAAAGACTCCTGACATTAATAAGAAGGTAACAAATTTTTAGTTACTCTTAAAGCCTTAAATTATTAGTATTAAATTGCTCTGGAAAAGATACGGGAAATTCAATTGTATGAGATACACAAGATTTTTTTTTATAAAATCATAATATAAGGTCATAAAAAGGAAGGAATTACTATCTTCCCTTGAAATAAAACCAAATCCAACAACTTGATGACACATTCCAAAGAGAAAAGGTAAACATTTTCCATTTGCTCAAATTATTTTTCCATCTGTGAAGACGCAAAGATTTTTTTATTCCAACCTAATAAAAGTATTCAGACAGCTCCCAACTCCTTCTCAAGGTCTAAATAATCTCACTTTTGTGATTCAGAAGTAAATTCAATGTTTACAGTATTCAATTAATCTCCAGACAGGTGACAGAGCTAATAACATCTCGGTTGGGTAAATGGAAAAAAAGATTAAGACCAGCCACAGTTGCCTGTGTAATCATCCTTTGCTGCCAAGACTGGGAGGTGGTTCCAGAGCAGCTTCTTACTTTGATGGCCATTTAGTCACATTGAGTAAGAAGAAATAAGCCCAGACAGCTGGAACAGCAGCACGGCTCACCCGCAGCCATCCTCTCCCTGCACTTCAGAGTGTGTCATCATCACAGAAATGTCACGAGTAACTTAAGAATTGACATCTCCAGCCAATTGAAAGTAAGAGTCAGTGATGTTACTGGGCTTGATGATTAAAATAGCAGTCACAGTGAGCAATCATCTAAAACCAAAAATTGTATGTTTAAATTAATGCTCAAAAAAATCAAAGTATTCTATAAATCAAGCTTTTAATTGCTGACCTTTTGAAACCAGGCCTATATAGACTGTCTAGACTGGACAAAGGAAAGAGAAACTGTGCATCAAGAGCGTTTGGCTGACTGGGTTACAGCAAAAAATAGTTGATGTCAGTCCATATCCACCACCCATCCACAGAACCCCGAGTCTTGCATAAACACTACCCAGTGGACGTGCTCCGGTAATCTCATACAGGTTATGAAACAAGCAGTATCTCAAATCAGACATTTGAAGAAACTCTGCAGAACAACAGGCTTTAACACATTTCCTAATCTTCTCTTCCAAAACTTAACAGAGCTAGATTTTCTGCAGATTCCCTAATATTTACGTATGGGTGCAGTTATCCAAACAAGTTTACAACACTGTTGCAACACCTGTCTAAATACTGATAAAGGTTTATTTAACACAATATTTATTCTCCTTGTAACAGAGATAGCCATTTGAAATGCATTTAGAACATCAAACAAAGCACAGACAATAGAAAACAAAACACAAATTGCCATTATCCAAGTATCAAAATCATCTCAATCTGCTTCCTGCACCAAAGTTTTGACAGTAGTGATAGAAAAGGATATTAAATTAAACCAACAGATTTTGTTGCTACAGGTGAGAAAATGGAAAAAAGATGATACTTCAGTTGGACTTCAATTTTTCACCTCAAGCACACCAAAAAATAATATTTTTTTTTTTTTAAACAATCAATTATAGATGATGCTTACAACTAAGGGAAGTTTATTTAAAGATCAATGACAGCATGGTATATGTTATTGGCCTGTCTCAGCCTCTATATCATTGTCAAACTTAATTGTGGTTACTTGAAGTGAAACAAACGCATTAAAACATGCTGCCATATTATGTTAACAGATCTGAAGTTGTACATGTCATTCCATTACACTGCATCTTAAACTGATTTAATACTGTGTAATACAACATGACAAATTAGTAAACAAAGAATAACAAGCCTGTCTACTTGATATCAAGTTAGTTAGCAAGTTAAGATCATTTTATATAGAAGGAAAACCCATCCCCCTCTGCTGACTGTTTGAAAGGGTTTTTTTCTATATACCTGGCCAAGGTATTGCCCTAGTATTTGCATTTCTCTTGACTTTCTAAGTAAAACATTCCTATAGCAGCCCTGTAAGGCAAGTAGAACCATTTCCCATTTCACAGACAAAAGGTTAAGCAACAGAGGAAGCCTAAAGGATATATCCAAAGTCAAACAAAAAGCCTTTGTGAGCACTGTTTCCCCAGCTGCTAGCCAAGCCTCTTTAACCACAGGACAATTCTGTATTAAGTCTTAGGACTGCAAAATCACAAGCTGGATTAGGAAAGAATTATACTTAAAAGAATTAAAGTATCAAGTATGCAATAGTTGCTTTTTTGCACATGCCACCCAGCCACGCACACACATCCTTGGCCTCATGAGCAGTCAACCTCACTCTTCCCATCTGAGCCAGGCTGCTGCAGTCACACAGCAGACAAGATATCGAGCAACATGAGCAAAGATTACCACATGCTAGAGACTGTTTGGGGAAGGTATCACTATATACTTCTTCCATATCTATACCCTTCCTCAGGTATATGGTACTAGACACCGCACACAAAAAGATAAAATAGAAGAGACTGCAGACTAACAGACAGACCTTCGGCTTGAACCAACACTGCTACCCCTACAACGCAGAGAAAGAGCTTCAGAAGCCAAACATTAAGTCTAATGAGAGAGAATAACTTATGCTTTGAAGTGAGGCCAACAGCATACCTGGTAAAACAGTGTGTCACAGTGACAACGAATTCACAGTAGAAAAGCAGATACTAAAAGCTTGGTAATAAAACACCAGCGCTCACTGCCTGGTCCTCTGGTGCCAGCGGGGTCTCAGGGACCACTCTCACCTGGCACAGGCAGCACAACCACAGCAGAAGGCTGGGGTTCAAGATCCACAAGACCCTAAACTCAATCCCAGCTGACAGTGATCCTCCTGAGATGGTCCAGCACATGGGTTTTTCCAGAGGGGTAATGAACAAGGAAAGAGATAACTGCCAAATGCTCCTTCCCTGGCATTCTAAGAAGCACATCTCTGAAAACCCAGCAGAAAACCCAGAGTGGGATACGCTCCCTCCTGGAAAGAGGTTTTCACACCCTATTTGAACATACTCCTGACCCTAACCCCACACTAAACAGACCCGGCAGGTCTCCACGGCGCAGCGGAGGACTGAGCAGGCAGACACTGCTACAATCGAGCAGAAGGCTGCTTTATCTTAATCTGATTATGGGTGGAAAATAACGTGCAGGCTTCTGTGTGGCATAGACTCACCTCTGACTCCTACAGTGCAGGGCTGAGCAGTAGCGTAGCAGTATTCTGACAGCCTGATCCACTGCTTGTGGACAAGATCATCATAAGCAAGCACAAGCACAGTCCCGAGTGTGGGAATCAATCCCATTCTGCCTTTCTTTTAGCCCTTCGTTTGTAGCTGCCAGTCTTCTTCCATCTCCATTTTCTGTAGAGAAAGTCAGAGGAGTTCAATCAGTATACAGGGTAAGGAGACAAAGGCCAATCACCGTAATTCCCACTAGAAGCCAGGTAGGGAGACTTACAGCCTAACAATGAGGGAAAAAATAGATTCTAAAGAAAAGCAAATCTCCCCAAACTGAAAGAACACCATGCTGCAGAAGGCCAAAACAAGTGCTCAAAGCTGCATTTCAAATCCATGGGTGGACATAATCTCAAACATTGTTTTGAGAACAGAAAAGACTCTCCTCAAATTATTAAACCGATTTCAGGTGAGATCCTTCTGCCAGACCCATGAGAAGATTCTGCACTCCACAGCAAATCTAGCCTCCCAGATGAGAAAGGAACAAGACCAGCACTCTTGACCCCAACAGCTTTTAATGCTTACTTCACCCCATGCCAAACCAGGCCTGGAATTCAAAATCCAACTTCCAGCAGCTTGGAAGCAAAAGCAGGAAAAGAGAGGGAAGGGCCAGCTGGGCAAGGACTTGCACTACTGGGAAACCATCGGTTTGCCTTAAACTCCGAGCAAGATGGTTTCTCCAGCTCAAGGCTGTGCCTGGTGGCTGCTGTTGGGTGGCTCTGCTGCCTGAGCAACTGATGCACCAAAGCTTGGCACACTTGAAGATGGGGCAATTACAGCATTGATTTGATAAGCTTCAGTAAGGAGAACACCATGTATTTCAAAGCCAAAAGGCAGCTCTAAGGCAAGTTCAGTCCCACCACTCCATTTTCATCTGGACTGGAGCTTTAGTCTGGCCTCATCCAATTACTCATGATCAGCATCTTTAAAATTCAACTAGAAACAAAGATAAAGCCATAAGATAAGTACAGACATACTCAAAGCTGCAGACTTTTCTATTTGCTTTTTTTCAGCTAACAGTTTGGTCACTATAGAGTCAGACTACTTAAATAGGTTTTAAATCTTGCAGACCTTTGAAGACTTTCTGTCACACAGAGAACAACTGTAGCAGACAGTTTTGGCAGTTTATAGTTATCTTTTGGGGTTTCTCTTACAGATAATTATAAGAGATTCTCTTTTACAGTTCAACTAATTACACAACTTCCTTTGTCCATTAATGTCACTGATACTCTGGCCTCAGCCCTGCAAGGGTGTCCTCATGGAGATGGAGAAACAGAAGAAACCAGAAGAGTCCTGTTATCTTTAAACACCTTGAAAAATCTAAGACTCCCGGTACTTTCATCACTGTTTTCCTAGTCATTTTGGTTCCAGGCAGAGAGAGCAATTAAGTGCACGCTGCTATTTAAAAGCACAGGGATAAACACACTGAAATTAAACAAAACAACTAATCTAGTAAGTATAAAAGCATAGTTTATATCTTTGACACAGCTACATTTCATCTCAGTGCAAAGAAACTGAATTTCATTTCCTAAAGATCAAATAGCTTTCAAATCTGGAAAAGTCTGAAGTCCAGATCTAGGAATGAACAGAAAGTGGAGATTTCTTTTTAGTTTCTATGGAAGCAATTCTTTCAGTTTTATTTGTAAAACTGGCTAAACTCATGAGTCAGACTTTTCTACTGGAAGACTTTGTAACATATGTAGATACTGTAGTCTAAGGAAAAGCACTATTCTGTGTTGAGTGGCCATGACAATCCATTAAATGAAGCAACTATATTAGGAAAATATGTCTGCTGTTTTATTAGCTGTTCTGAGGCAGACATGATGATCTGAGCCTAGAAGATTTATACAGACAGTATATTTTATTAGATCAAGTACTGGAACCGGGGAGAAAAAAGAAAAAAAAAAGACAAGCTCTTAGACACATGAGCCATGCAGACAGTTGTCCCCATTACAACAGTCAGTCTAATAAAATATATTACTTCTTACTATAAACCTTCCTTCTCTGTAATTTTCATCATTGCTAATGCAAAAACTTTTTAAGTGACTCATACTTTTTTTTTTAATTTTCTCCTTTTCTGAGAAGTTACAAATCAGCTACACAAGAACTCCAGTACACAGGAGACTTCTGGAGCACATCAGACACTTAAACCTGGCACCAGTGCTGCATTCGCTGTTCACAGTCATTGCTGCCTCCAGCTGCATCAGCAGGAGGATGCCACTGCCTCTGGGGCAGAAAGCATAAGGCTGCTCCTGTCCCTGTGACTCCCCACAGCTCAGTCTTTGCCACCAGGAAAACATGCAAAATCCCTATTGATTTTCAGAGTGCTACACCACAGTTTCTCTCATTGCAATTCCTGAATTTCTTGTTTGTTCCTTCCCAAACATGTACTGCCAAGATACTTTACCTTAGCAAGCAGTGTAATAACCTCTGCACTGACAGGAGATGGGTATCTTGCTCAGCTGTGTCGAAGGTTCACTTAAAAATACGCTCTGTGACCTTGATGCAGATTTAATCTGTCATTGTACACTCAGTTTAGCTCCAATCTCGCCTTTTTGCAGTCCTGTCCTAAAAAAGTCAACTAGATATCTTTTCATTCACTTGCAACATATTGAGTGACCTTGGCAATAGTCTAATCTATCTTGGCAGATTTAAGATAGAGAAAACAAGCAGTAGAGACAGACCTGCTGGTTTCTGCTATTGATCAGTGACTTGAGTGAAAGCTCATTATGAGCAGAAGGAACGTGTCGGGTACAAGTTCTCCTACAGAGCAGCAGCAAGCGAGATGAAGAAACTCCTAACCAAAGAAAGGGTGGTTGTGCTTTTGCTTTTGGCAGAGGGAAGGAAGAATAGGGCAAGGCAAGAAAGGAGGAGCAGACAACACTTCAGGTCTACACAGGCTGCACATCAGGAACTCCCAATTAAGTAAACTAAGTTTACTTAACTGAAAAGTAACAGAACATTTGTTTTCAAATTAGCAAGGTTACATTGTCAAACTTTACAAGAAGAGAACCAAACTCATAAGAAAATACTGTTTCTGTGTGTGTTTATATATATGCACATTAAGATAATACTAAAATGTATAATTATACACACACTTTAAGTAGTATACTATTTAGAGTATTCCTTCTGCCACTCATAGAAACTCAAAGAGAATACCTAAGAACACAAGAACAGTCAAACAAACTCTTATTACTGCACTTGCAATCAGCGCATAATGCAGAAACATATTGCTCTGTTTGAATAGTGCTGCCTTGCCTCAAGACAGGTCTTTTTACTCAAGACAGTTACTCCGTACTAGCTGCTGAAGCACATCTACCATGACCTGGTGCATCTCTTCCAGCCTCCCCAGAGCACAAGCTGGCAATCATGCCAGGCTGTTTGGCACTTCTATTATCCTCTTTGCTCAAACTACCTTTGTACTCCAGGACAAAGACAGCTACTTGCCTGTCTCTGAATTTTATGGGAGGAAGCATAATCAACATTCCTTTCACAAGATGCCCCAAACAAAATACTGCATGGTCACTGGGAGAGACAGCAGCAAAGTCTCACCCATCACCAAGACTAATAGGACACCAAGAGAAACATTTGCTGAGGGAGATGCTCCCAGGGCAGAGGCCAGAAGCAGTTCCTGGATTCCGGGGTGTCTCAGAACTCCTCACAGGAGGCAGCAGTTCAGATGACCAGCACTGCAGTCCAAGCTCTTACCTTGGCTTCAGCCTTGGAGTTAACAGCCATGCTCAGGTTTCTCACTGGTGCTGCACTCTTCCATTATGCCTTAATATCTGTAAGAAAATACAACCATGCTTCCTTTTACTGCAGTGTGGCTTATCCTCCAACCTCCACAGGTCAAACCTATGTCAAAATTTCACATAAGTATCAGGTGTTAAACTGAGCTAGATGAGAAGGAGAATATCCAGCATCCAGCTGAGAAGAGAAATATCAGACACTGAGGGATGTTTACTGCTTACAGACTTCACACCAGGCAAAAACATAATGGGGGTGGGGGGAACAGACAATGGAATAATTGAAAACAAACAGGAGTAGGTACACGCAAGGAGGGAGAAACAACAGCACAGGACAAATCCTACACAGGAGACCTGATTTCTTTCTCGTTCCTCAGTTTTAGAAGTCTAACCCCAGCTCATTTTATTGTGCCTGCATGGTCTCCTTTAAAGGGTCTGTTAGGTCAAAGACACTCAGTTGCCATCCCTTCAATCAGACATTAAAAAGCAAAAAAAAAACTCTAGATAAAAATTAGGCAGAGCAAGACATCAAAAGGAGAAAAATCATGTAGCAGAACTCGGGAGAGATATCAAGCAAGCAAGCGAGCAGTCATGCACTGTGTGTGCAGCTGATCCACCCCAGTAAATGTCAGCTTCAGTAAAGGTCACCGGCTGTATTGATTCCTCAACACTTCAACGCAGGCGATTCTGTACAGCAACTCCTTTCATGATGGATCAGACTGTCGAACAATTTAGCATACTGATGGAGGGAGGGGAGAGGGACAAAGAGCAAAACGTGTGCTATTTAACTTGCTGCTAGTATGCATGGGTAGAAACATCATCAAACCATAAACACATTCATGTGTGGTGAAATAAAATGCATTACTGACTACCAAACAAATACCCTAACATATACATATACATAACATATACATATATACCTAACATATACATATATACCTATATATATACATATATAGAGGTATTAAAATAGGATTATCTCCATCCTTGCAGATTTTCAAAACCAGACTGGATAATACCCTGAGCAACCTGGCCCAATCTCACAGCAGGACATTAGACTAGAGACATCGCAAGGTCCTTTTCAACCCGAGTTATCCTGTGATCCATGAAACTGAGGCACATACCATGAAGGTACAAGTATGGAAGCTATATGTGTGGAAGAACAACATGATGGGTCATATCCTAATTTCCGCACCAGTAGTTGATAACCTCAGTAAAAATATAACCTCAAATACAATGCAAGATTTTAGAGGTTTCTTATCTTTGAGGTCAAAGAAACTATCAGGGGAAGATTCTCAACCATTTTAATACTTAAAAGTTAGACACTATACTTTTAAAAATATTTGACCACCCACAATCTGCTGGTTCAGGTACAGAATTCACTAGGTGAATTCACATAACTTACATTGCATAGGAGAAACCTGTTATAATCTTAAAAGCTTCCTCTGGTCTCGCTCTATGAAACCAATCTGGTCTACATCACTGCCATTGTACCTTTAAATCTGCCAAAAGGCACCTCGCAGTAGATGCGAATTCAGAGTCAGAGAAACTAATTGGAATTACAGCGAGGGCCAGGATCCAAAGTATCAGTGAACTTCTACCTCAGGATGCTCATCACCATCATAAAAAAATACTCTGCTATCAAAAGGTCTCACTGTTGTTCAATACAACAGGGGTTTTCACAGTGACGTAAAGGTTTTCAGCCTTTATTGCTCTTCAGTGCCTGCCAGTTTAGTACCTGAAGGCAACCAATACCACTTTTGATAACCAAATACCTTTTACCTCCCCATCAACAGTAGGTAATAAAATGCGTCCCAGTAAGTGTGCTAGAAATACAGCAGTAAATACAGATCATGAAGAACCTGCTAGACCAGCTAATCTCCTCAGAGGTCAACACTATAACAGCAATTAACTGTGGACATTAATACTTTCACAGACTAGTAGTGCTTTCAAGCTTTCCGGATGAAAAAAAAGTAGGTCACCAAGTTGTTCTTTGTGGTTGCAACTTTTGTTTTCCATTTGTCTAGAAAAAGACCTACTGACAAATCTAATTACTGAGCTACATTAGCTGGAAAAAAAAAATAAAAGTCATATGCATGTAAGTGCCTATTTTATATTTTAACTGCCAACTGCACAGCCCTAAATTCATCAGACATCCTTTTATTTAGAATAGGTACTATATTCCATATGAAATTAATTATCTCACTGTTGATGGACTGTTGGTTATTATGCTCCTTTGAGATGTAAAGTCTCAGTGGCACAACTTCCAAAAGGAGCAGTGGTTTGAATGTGCATGTACATTCCCCCCAGAATCTACACAAAAGGGCAAGTATTTACCACTAAGATAAACTTTACATTTAAGCTTAAAGCATAAATCTTCAAGTTTTCAAAAGACAAATTCCAAATAATGGCTTCTTCTCAAATACGTATTAATGAATATTTGCTTGAAAAGTACGTAAAGGCACGGAAGTATAGGACAAAGTGACATTCTGTGGGGCAGATCTCCAGCTGGTGTAAACTACCACAGCTAATGGACTTCCTTCAACTATGTATGTGAAACAACTGCATTGTTATTTCTACCAGATACTGGAAATTTATACCAACTGTGTGATCTTCAACAAACATGAAGAAATAGCTCCAAGCCTTCACCTCAGAAGGTTTTTTTCAGCATAGAGCCAGAAGAGAAAGGCTCCCCTCCAGGCTTGATGCCCCATATTACCACCATCCACCCACCCACAAATACCTGCATGCTTCACTCTTCATATCCACCATATGTATCTACTGCATTCATGGGCTGAGCAGAAGTACTCACCAGCGCTGGTACCACCAGAAGATGAATCGGGCCTTTGTTTTAATCGTAAGTGTAACTTAAAAAAAATATCTAACCCAACTAGTTCATTGCTATGTCGTACCTGGCAAGAGTGATTGAGAGGAGCAGTCACAGTAAAACAGCCTATGGTATTTCATGCAAGCTACATGTGGTTAATTACTAACTAGTTACTGATAATGGGGCCCAACCTAATGGCATGAGTAATGGGAAAGATTAGGAAATAAACATTTGAGTGACATATTTGTGTTTATATTGAATTAACACATTTCTACAGATTCATACCCTCACAGGCTATCCTTACCCAAAACAAAGAAAAAACAGCCACAGAGACCAGGCAACTAAGGGTTTGGTTTCTATAGATTTTTGCATTTAAACCACCTACTTCACAGCTACAGAATAAGTAAGTGAAAGTGGATGAACAGCTTATTTATGAACCGATCGGTGCACCGGAGGAACACTTTGATGATCCACAGGCAACAGCACATTTTCTGGCCTTGGCCAATTTACAGCATTTCATTTTTGTGTGGGTTTTGGGTTAGGGATTTAAAACTCTTCAGTTACAAAACAGAAAGTGTTCTTATTAAGAAAAAAAGTCTGGAAATGAATACTCTGCTTAATAACTTCCAGTAGCCTTAGCGACAAAAAAGCCCTATGGGTTTGTTCATGTCTTTCTACACACTCAATTCTTAGCTACATCCTTCTTCTAAAGCATCACTACTGCATAACCAATGAATAATTTAAAACCCCTAAACCAAACAGGATACTGTCTCCAGACCTGTGAGTAAGACACAGCAAAACAGTTTATCTGGAAGAATATGATCATAAAAGTGTGTTCTCAAGATACCAAGAGTCAAGTTACATCGACAGCTGTGCTTGAGACAAGAGTAATTGAATTTCCTGTAAAAGGTACATACTAGTGTTTGGCCTGTCTTGATTTAAGCTAGAGTTCATCAAACATTTCCAGAATCAGTGACAGAGACATAATACAGTGTCCTTAAAGCCACCTGATTGAAAATAGAACAGGGCATCTGTAACTGAACCGCTAAGAAAGTCCCATTGGCAGGTATGTTCCTTCCAGAAGGTAAGTAAGAAGACATTCAATAACACTGGCTTGCCTTTTTCCTCTTCTTCTTAGAAGTTTAAAAACAATAGTCAAGAAGTCTTGTTTTCTTCTTTTCTTTCCCTGCAGCTCAAGGCAGGGAGCAAAAGCACGGTCCAGGGCTGGGCAGAGCACCAGCAGACCTGCACTCGGCTCCTCATCCATCTCCTTGTCACGCTGCAGAAGCTGCTCAGCTCCCTGCTCGTATCAGGTGCCACTAACAGCCCTCTCCCCAATTCACCTCTAAGGCTGGAAATCATTAAAAGACATTATTATTTATTTGTTTTTGCTGTTGGGGGCAGAGGATTGATCTGAAACTAAAACAGATCAGTTGAATAAGAAAGTACTTACTGCTCCACACTGAGAAACTATGGCCAGCCCTCACAACAAGACTTTTTTTTTTTTGGAACATAGTTCACTATCCAGCCATACTATTCCCAAATAATACCTTCCATTATGCCAGAATAGTCCTTCAGGCTTTGACAGCACAATACACTAAAGAACATCCTCAGTTTTAGCTTCATTTCATTGAGAACTTTAAGGTACCCCTGTTTCAGCAGGAACTGTGAATATACTCTATACGACAAACCTAGTAGGGAAAATTTATAATGTGTAGGAGGACTGAAAAAAAGCAATTCTTATGTGCCTGTTAAGAAAAGCTACAAAAGCTTTGCTTTGAAGTAAAGTGTTAATATTTTTCATAAAATATTTATAAAGTGGTACATGATATTTATAGAAGAATACAAGCATATTTTTATAGACAGCTTGGAAATTCTCAATACTAGGTTTAACAGAAAAAGTGAACCTTCGCTTTTGAGTACTTTGCATCCCTTTGCATAATTTCATTGACATGTTAGGTTTCTTATTAAATTTTATAGGATGATTTCAAAAGGCTTCCCAATGGTTATAAAATTATACTAAATTTGATGGAGCTTTTTCACAAAGACAATAGGGGCACATCTCTTATAAACCTATTAGAAAAAGATTCATTTTATTTTCTCATAAATAAGGTTTCATCAGAAACATTTACAATTTTATACAACAGTTTAAAACTGTTCACTGAATCCCCGATAACCTGCTCAAAAAGGAAGTACCGGCAAGAAAAGTCTGTGGTCTCAATATCCAGGTTTAATATCTCAACACTGCTGGATGAAGCACAACACAGCGGAGCCAGCACATGCTGTAGGTGCCGCAGCCTCCAGAGCTCCCTGCTTCCCCACTCGCCTGGGCAGTACTCACACTGCTCTTTGGCCTTACTGCATCCACTGCAGCGATGCTGATTACTAATTTCATGCAGCCTAAACCCACCACATGTTGAACACCACACTCCATTCACAAAAGAGCCTTCACTGCACCCACAGCTTGAGGTAGCTCCATCCTGCATGGATCACTGCGAGGTGGGTCTTATCTTCAGAGAACGCTTTTGTGTCCACAACAGGTACAACACCACCCGTGCTGTCATCTGAAATAAGGCCAACAGCAGCTACAGAAGCGCTGCGTCACTTCAGCTCTGCCACAGAAACATGAACATAAGGTTTATCCCCAAAGGCTCCAACTTTAATTTATAAAATAGGAAAGACCCCTTGTCTGGAGGTCCTGTTCAGGTGCTGTGCCAAAGACCACTGACACTTCTGACCAAAGTTGCCCAGAGAAAACTATATCAGGTGTCTACTGCAGAGGCAGCTTTTACTTATGCCTCAGTACTAACATGTCAGTTAATCAAAAACATCCTTATTATTATTGGATTAGCACAGTGGAAGTATTACAGCCCCTCAATCTTTTATTCCTGTAGGCTATATATCCTCTCCTGAAAAAAAAGTATGTCTCCTTTTGGAATTGTGGATTTTTCCACTAAACAGAAAAGGTCAGCTTTAAAATTAAAGCGATACTTTTACAGGGTTATTCCTGTTCAGTGAATATAGCCATATTTCTTCAGCACATTAGTAGTATTGGATTTCTAAACCACATTTTAGTAGCTGACAACACACATATGCAAAAAAAACCATTATCAGTAACAATACAAACACTGAATGGAACAATTTAAAATGGGTCAACACTCCAGTAACATTTTATTTAAACATAGCACATGTAAAAGGATCACTCTGGATACTTATTAATTATGTGATAGGTATTAAACTGAAACATTTTAAGTCACTTCCCACAAAGATTTCCTAGGGGTCTCATATGCATAGAATTGTCATATCATGATAAAAAAATAGGTCTAAAATATTTCACCAGTCTACCGCACTGACACAAAGCAAAATCAGCTATACTTAAGGTACGCCAGCACAACCTGTTCTTAAAAAGAAAAAAACACACCATCACCCAAAAAAATTCAGAGACAGGGAGATCCAGGGATTCTACGAAATTCAGTGACTATATGTGCCTCCTGCTTACAACGTTTTGGTTATAAGCGGATATAAACCTCCTTGCAACATATGCTTATGTTCTGTTCTATTCCTAGGGTACATAACAAATACTTACATTACCACCCTTATTGCCACACAAGTGCGCACACAAACATGAGAAACAATGAACAGCTGATTTAAATTCTGCATGTGCAACATTTAATGCAAGTTGTAAACTATAAAAGACCAAGCTGTGTAATGTTTACTTGCAATATAAACGACTTGAAAGATTCAAGTCAATAGGAACCCTGAGGATTAATATGCATGTATTCCCTACACTGCTGTCAAACCACAGCCTGTCTCATTTAAACACACTTATTTCTGTAGTTCTGCAGATTGCCTTAAAGTGAATTACAGAAAAAACACAGATATTAGTATAATATAGCCATCACCTCTGCAGCAATGGCATCTTCTTGAACAGGACCTCCCTCTAAACATCAGCTTTAATTTAGACTGCAAGCTCTCCATGAAGAATTTGGTTTCAATCATTTCTAGAAGGCATTTAGCAATGGACTATCATTATCATCACAGTGTTACCCATGATGATCACTGTCAGAGTTCCATACTGCAAAAAACTACACTACTTGATTCAGAAACTGTTGTCTAGTTTAGTTACTAAACCTATGGCTTGTGGAAGGTAGAGAAAGATGTTCCAGCAAAGGAAATATAATTAGCACAATGAGGATCATCAAGCTTCCAGTATGTTACAAATTTTTGTTACAAAAAATGTTACATGTAATGTTACAAAAAAATTACAATGTTACAAAGCTGTTTTACAAAAAGAAAACAAAGTGATTAGGGGGAAAAAACAAAACAACCAACAAAAAAAACCAAAAAACACACAAACAAACCTTATGGGAAGTCTTATATGAGAACCCACCAATTGTGGAATACTCACCTGCACTTAAAAGGCAACTAAAACAAAACAGAACTAAAAGTCAGTTTCTACTTAGTTAGGCAGTTGCAACTGCCTAAATATTCAAAGGCATCACAAAACATTTATCACAGGCAGGATTTGCACGCTCCTGCACATAAGAGGGAAGAAAGCTGGCTAAATCTCTGCAAGACTGTCAGTAGAATGGCAGCCTACAAGCCATGTCGAAGTGAAAGCATCACCCAGGTCACAACCATATGGCTGTGCTAAACTACACAAAACTCTGCATCTAGCAGTACAGCCACTACTTACCTCTTCTTAAGTGCAGCTCTAAGAAATGCTTTGCTCTCCACTACCATGAGGTGATGAAATAAAAGATCTTCGCTATCCATGTCCTTTATAGGAGACAAGCACTTCCATCGTTAAAGGACTATTGTCACAAGTTGGATATTCCTGAGCACCTAAGCATTGCTACACTGTTTTGACAAGCCTACTGAGAGCTGTTGAAATATCATTAAAGTTTAACAAAACAGATTGCCCTTGAGCAGTAACACACACATGTTGCCCTAGTACCCTCCCAAGCAAAGGCTGGTAATAAATGGAAAGCCTACAATAATGAAAAGCTGTATTTTAAATGCTAATGTAGGCTTCAAAAAGGTGATATGGGAAAAGTGACAAAGGTAGTTTGTTTGCGAGGGGTGTGTGTGTGAACAGAAGATTAAAGGTAACTTAATCAAATGAATCTACCACATTAATACAATTCAAGTACTCTTTGAATCCTGTGTGCTACTCTGAAATAAGTTAGTGATTACAGACAAGCCAAAAAGGACCAACCAGTTTTGGGACATAGACCTCTCCAAGTACATACTGTTTTCTGAAACTGGTTGTTCAAAACTATTCAGTTTTTAGACTCAGCAAAAACAGCGAGGAGGATGCTACTTAAACTTAAAATTCATACATGAAACTGCAGTGCATTTCTAGCCTGTCTTAGGGGGTTCTTCCATTCTCTAGATGACTCTCAACAAAAACTGCAGCTTTCACATCAGGTTACCCTGAGCTGTGTGATCTCCAGCATTGGAGAACCTCAAAGCTCAACTAGATGCAACCTTAGCAACCTGGCTGGCCCCCTCCAAGTGGGAGAATGGATCCAGACCGCCTCCAGAGCCACGTTCCAACCTGATACCACAGCTCTAAAAAGCTTTGTTTAGACAAAAATCCATTTTTGTTTCCAAAAGCAGTTCTCTGCACAAAAAATGGTAATAAATGATCATGTTGTATCAAAGTTGTAGGTGAGACAAGTACCACCAAAAGGAGGAATAAATGAAGCAAGAGAGAATAAAAGAGCATTCTAGCAGATATTCCCAAGCTATACCTTTAAATATCATCTCTGCACATGCACACACACGTGGCCTAACATGGAGCCTGTAAATTCTTCAAGTCTCACTGCCTATGAGCTCATTTTGGCAGAGAAATGATTAAATAGAGCTGTAGTGATTATATCTCCATCTTACACCAATACTAGAGGAACTTAATTTGATACAGTCCTGGTTAATAAACAGAAAACAGATGAAACAATTTATCTCTATTTACTACAAATTCCATGGGGAAAAGAAGACTTTGTCAAATCTGTTTGTGTCTTTAATACTGCACTGAAGTCTCTAGTAACTACTTTGCAGATCCTAAGGCAGAAGAAAATTCAATCATATTTTGGCTTCTAAGAGTAACACAAAATAATTCCTTTTCTTTCTGCTTTGTTATCCTCATTAGAGATCACTCAAACGGTACCGAATGCTTACAGTAGCCTACATGCTTAAGGAACCATGCGGGTGGGTGACATCTGTGGACTCTGCCTTTAGATAATGTCAAACTTTTTCACCCCAAAAATCTAGAGAACAGGCCAGTTTAGAGCACACAATACCCTTTCTGAGGTCTGGAACAGAAGCTTACCATAGGTGACAGGATCAGCTACATCATCTTAGTCATACGACACATTTTATAACAGTCTTAACACATTGGAGATATTAATTCAAAGCAGCTTTTCAAGGGGAGAAAGCCCACCCAGCATGTACGCAATGTTAACTTTCTCAAACACATTCTGTCAAACTGAAGTAAAAAAAATATAAAACCTCAAAACACACTTAGTGCGTCCATGCCTGGAGGTGTCAATGCAAGACAGCAAGCAGGTGCGTTATTTAGCCCAGTTTAGAACAGCACTTACCCACATGTGTAGTTTAAAGCACATATGTTTAATTCTGTAATTCTTAAAGTACTTGAAGACAGTGAGCTAATTTTGATTCCACATTATTCATCTTGCTTACATGCTATATTCCTCCCACTACCCCACATCCATCTCTGCCATTAAATTGTAGGTTTGCTCCAGAGCAAAGGACTACTCCTACTATGTCTGCATGCAGCCAGGCACACCAAGGTCCCACGATTAGAGGCTGTTAGGCACTAAAATAACACCAATTTTATGTGACAAAAGGAATAAAAGGAAATCTTTGACTCTGCTTTAGAAAAGTGAGGTAGAAAACAGCATTCAAATGATAATTAGTTTGACCAGTATTTTCCAATCCACGTGGGCCAGAGCTGTTCTCAGTTGCTGAGAAAAAAATAGCCCATGGCCCACCAAGTTCAATAAACCCCCCCTTCTCCACAATTTACTGGAGCACCAGCACAGCACACTGCTCATGTTGAAGGTTTTAGGAAGGTGCATGGCAGAATTTCACCCCAGGTGAATTTACACATTGGATTCAACAGCAGAGCACACTGCTCTAACCAGGAGCCACCACTCAAGAGCTGGAAGCCAACAGCCACTTCCCAGGCAGAAGGAATACAAGGGGCTATTTGTCCCTCGCAGCCCAAAGCAGACCAAGCCCCTCCACCAGCTAAGAAACAGGCCTGTAGATTTATTCGCTGGACCCTGCAGAGCTGGATGGGGACACAGGAGCAAGGCCACACCACCCTCTCCAAACGAGGGGCAAGTATCCCATCCCACGTGGTGGGGAAGGAGTTACTACCCCCAAAGGGACTGAGGCCAAACATTCCCCACAACAGCCTGCCTTCCCTCTGTTAGCATCAGCTCTGAAGAAACAGCAAACTAGATTACAAGGATCAGAAACAACACAAGCTACTTCTGTGGCTGGCCTTGCTCAGAGGCACTCTCCTCGCCATGACTGATGCGGCCCTGCTGGTGTCACACCAGGCTACTTTATGTGCATCCATAAACTGCTATAATTCAGCACAAATTCATTCTGTTCTGTGGAGGATTTTGGAAAACAATGAAATTTTAGCATCCCTCAAAAAAAAAAAGATGTTGTCTCACTGGGTATGACAGAATTCTGAAGTATTTCAGCATTAGTAAGTGTTACACAATGCATCATCTGCATAAAAACACTGAACCAAGAAAAATCATACAGGAATTCTTCATCAGAGCAGTTCACTTTTCAGGCCTCCCACAAACACCCTTAATCTTTGTTCCTATAGATTCAACTTAACCTTTTGGAAACATTACAGCTAATAACCTTAAGGGAATAACAGGAAAACATTCCTTTTCTTGACATTTCTGCACCCGACTCCTCCAGCCTCTCCCTCCTGCCTTCCCATTGCTTTTGACACTACTGATCACTCCCCCCTCACTGACATCTCATCTTCCTTGGGCTTCTGGGTGGTCTCTTAACTCACAATCCTGTTCAGTCAGGACACCAGAGTTTCTCCTCCTTGCTCACACCCACCAGGGGTCTTCAAACACACTAATCACGCTCCATTATCAGCTTACAGAAAAGACCTCTTACCCACACATCTGAAGACAGCCTCAAGTTTTGCCCAAGTTTCAGGCAACAGCACACACCAACATTGGCAGAGATCGAAATCAGACACTAGGTTGAACTTTCAATCTCTGGCAGCCACATCTTCAATCAACTGAATGTCACACTCCTCCAGCTCTGAAGGGGCATCCTCTCTCATGAAAGTTATCATTACCCTGGGTCACCAACCAAAAAAGCCAATTACCCTCTGCAGCAGCACCCGGTGTGGGGAACTCAGGTGGCAGCAGTGCAGCTCCTTCAATTGCCATCTGCTTGTTTATACAGTTGATCAAGTCAGTCTTCTCTCAGGGTTAAATGTTTAAATTTAAATTAATTATTGAATTAAATGCCAAGTTTTTACTTTCTTTTACTTCCCTCTTTCAAAACTCAGTTTACATTTTTGATCAGAGCCAGTTTATAATCACCTTGCAATACAGTTCAAATGCTTTTCTGTCATTTTCCTTAATGGAATGAAGCTATCATGTAAGGAACCGGTCCTTCAAAACTGCCGGTGTGCACGTCTGTCACACTTAATTATGCTTTGTAAGGAAATTGAGGTAACGTCATTAAACAGTGCAATTGACTGTCCTAATGATAGAATTACACGTGTACCCTAACAACATGTAAAGCACAATTGTCAGAAAATTATATATAAAAATACAGGTGCTTATGATGGGAAAATGATAGACACCCCAAACAAAAGCATAAAGGAAACAATATTTAGATATTGACTAAGTACCACTCCAAGCTCACTGACGACAACTCCAGTCAGTTTTGGGGAAGCAGCTGTAAGCAGCCAGCTAACACACAGCACAAATGTGACCAGAAGTCACATTCGTCACACATCTCCAGGGACAGCCCTACTGTACATACAGCAAAAAATCACACATGATCAGAGACTCAAAAACAGGATCTGTTGCACAGTATGAGGGAAGTTTTTTTTTTTTCATGAAACAGACTGCACAGGTTAAAATTTAAAGCCATTAATAGATCCTCTAGCATTTCTACAAAGGCGCATCCCTGTACTATCCCATCCATCTGGGACAGAAAATAAGCACTAGTATTACCTCTATAAGTGCTCATCACCCTTTCTCCCTTTATTTGGTGGCCAAGACCCCCCAAGGAGTGGAAGCTCTTTAAACTGAAGTTATGCTCAAATAAACAGCATCTATCAGAGGATCATAACCATTTGGAAATAAACCACAAGTCTTTACTGTTCTGTGTGAACCACGCAGAAACTAGAAAAAACTTTTCCAGTTGTTCATCAGTCCAGAATTCTACAAAATAACACTCCCTCAAGCAAGACTAACCTGTCTCAGATAAGAATTCAGCTGAATCTTCAGCCAAATAACTTTGAAAGCAGCTGCAGCAAGTGAACATTACTTACTCTGCTGGAGAGGCAGCATTTGGATGGTTGTTTTTACAAGCCAGCTGTACATTACTGCGCTCACTCTGGTGTATCCTATCACTCAAGCAAAGCACACTTATCTCTAATTTTGTAAATTAATTTCCTCCCCGTGATTACTATACTTTCTTGGTCATTTCATTCAAATAAACAAGGAATCCCTTTAAATTTTGTAACAATGTAACTGTAAAACAAGGTAACAACTCAGTACTATAAACAATGGCATGTCAGTTTCTGTAATTTTCCTAAATCCTTCTCTGGCATTTCTTGGTCTTACAGCATATGTTCCTGAAGACATGAAGAAATGTGATATCTTTATTTAAACACTTAAACCATGCAATCCCACAGCTGACTGAGCCCAACAAAAAGAGACATCCTGCTGCAAAAGCAGTAGTCATTTTTCTGAACATTTTCAGAAACACCTTAATGCAACTAGACACAGATTTTGATTAAATGTTTCAAAAAAAGCACAGAAGTCATGCAGAAAGAAGGAGCAAGAAAGGAACAATGCTTTCCTAGCAGCATGGGGGGGGGGGGGGGGGGGGGGGGGGGGGGAGCAAGTTACAAGCAAATACAAAACCTAAAAACCCTAAATGGTGCTTGAGGAAGAAGTGATCTATTAATTAGAAATTTTTTCACTGTTTTTCTTTGTAGCTTTTAAGGCTATCTTTCATGTTTTGAATATGTTCCCAAACTTAAGTGCTGAAGATGCTTTGATGTTAACAAATTTTAGCTTATACCACATTAAATGCAGCACGAAGTACGCAGTGGGTCACAAAAAGCTGTCCAACTGCGTAATCTAGCTCTGAGTTAGTTTAATTCACAGATGCACAGACTTTTCGCACCAAACTAATAAAAACTTGAGTTGGCCGTCACAGAGGTACCCAACACAGGGCTCTAAGTCAGATTAACAGCAGTCACTCACCATGCCACATCCTTCACCTCTGCATATCAGTGAAACTCCTCATCACTGTTACTGTGCAAAGCCTGTGGCCTCTTCTCACCTATGCCCATTGCCCAGAGCAACAGAGCTCCACTTTGTCTAGGATGCCCCAGATCACTACTGCATACATACCCTTAACTAATTTTCCTATAATAATGCAAGAGTTAACATACCTATAATGTTTAATACATGATGAAAAAGTTGCTGAAGGACCTTCTGTATAAAAAGAAATTCAAGGATGTTGCTCTAGTAATAGATGGCATAAAAATATGGTATCCCAAAACTCAGTGAAATGAATCTTAGATTAACAATTGTTTAAAAGAAATCTACTTTTTACAAAAAAAAAAGGATTGTGTTACACAAATATAAATCAGGTTGCCACTAAGAAATTATTTTTTTCTGAAGTGACATTTGTCAACTAAATGACTAAGTACTTTGACATTTGTAGAAACTGTGAAGCTGCTAAAGCTATACACTACTGCTTAACATTATTTTTCCTTTGTATAAAGAGAGTCACAACTTGAGCATAAAAATTGCTCTTATTAGGCAGAGAATGTCAAGTCTCATTGCTAAATTTACTGTAGCGATTCACCATGAAAACAAGCATTGCCCTTTTGGCTTTCAGCACTTCCATTAAAGTGCCCATTCAATACTCACATTAACTTTACTACAATGGTATTACTTAGGCCAACAAAACCAGTATTTTATCCAAGTCTAGACAATGTTAAATTCCTTCTAGCACTGATACAAATTCATCATAACATCTGGCTTGTAACCAGCCCACAAAGCCTCAGACAAGCAGTAATTAAGCCCAGACTCAGGCGTACCTCTTGGGAGGCCACTTACCCATCCAAAAACTGGCCAAGGTCACCCCTGCCCCTCTAGTCATGGTGTCTGAACCAGGGGGCTGGAGGCTTGAGGGGACCACAGGCTCTAGAAGAAAACCCATGCGCCCAGCAGCCCTGCTAAGAAGCTGCAGGACTGAAATGAAGATCACTGAAGGGCAATTTGTTTGCGACATTTCCAAACATCTTGGACCAGCAATTGCAAATGTCATCCTTTCAAAAAATACACTGATCAGGGGAACTCAGATATATGCAAGCACTAATAAAATATCCATCGCCAATACATTTCCTGAAGCGTGGGCAGCCCGATGTACTCAACACATGGCATACAGCACGGACGCCTCAAAGCACCTCCTGAACTGAAATACAGACACCCCCCCCAATATTGAGAAGCAATAGCCAAGGACCAGTCCTCCAACAGCATAAATCACATAGCCAGGACACATAGAGCTCCCAAAGCACCAGTAACCAGCTGAGGCAAGCTGGTGTCCTGAAGCTAAAACGTTGAGCATGGGCAGGAGGCAGCCCCAGTCAGGGCTGGGGGACGGCGGGGAAAGCAGTCAGTGGAGGTTTGCCTGGCAGAGACCAAAACCTGAGGCGTATTTAACATTGATGAAGAACAGATGACAAATAATGTTATCCACAAAAGATAAACCAAAAGACAAAAACAACCTTAGATCACTAAATATTCCAAACCAATGTTAAACTATCATAACTGCACAAATTTCGTTTCTGGAGGACAATGTGAAATGACTCTTCAAGACCATCCACAAAACCGCAAATGTTTGCCTAAACGTTTAAACAATTTAGAAGCTCACATACAAACTAATGCCCATTTAGAGACAAAAATCAAAGTAATATATTTTTCCACATGCTCTACTGGATTGCTTAAGCTGTAATGGCACACTTATAAGAAACTATAATAAAAAAGACAAAATGCTCATGCAATACAGCATGAACATAGCAAAAGAGCCATTAATATTGTTCTGCCAAAGAAAAATGTCTTACTAAATAGCCTGAAAGGACATCTGACATGCATCTTTCCCTGTTTTCAAGAAATATAACCATACATAAAACTGATATGATTACTTGCTAAATCTAATAAGTTTCTTTTTCTTTGATGGTTGTTTGCTCCTTAATGTGCTTTAAATGCATAATAAAAATATAATGAAAAACATACATTTATTCTATGTGGCAGCTACTGCATATTCCATAAAAAAGTAATCTTATAAAGTTTAATTTTACAGTGTTTCTTAAACCTATTTCTACTTATTCACTATATGCAGAGGGTATCTGCAAAGGAATTTAATACTCTAGCATAACCCTTTTCTTCACCGACATTAATGCCAAATTTTCCTCTTTACAGCCATTGTCTTCTCCCTTCTGTAAGCCTAGAAGAGGAAACTAAAATGGATTTAAGGTTTCCAAAGAGTCTCATTAAAATGTAAAGTCCAAATATCCACATCATTTTTTCCACGATTGCTTTAGGACTGTTGTGAGATTTTTCTTGTCTGGGCATTAGTCTTCCATAACATTTTAATATCCTTGAGAAAACTCTGAACTGAGCTTAACTCATTGTCACTGGTGATATCAGTGCATCTGTTTTGCATTAAGGGAATGCAAATTTTAGTATATATGAATTAAAGACCACTTTTCAAAAAGCATCCATCAGGAGAAACACCAGCAAATAAAAGCCACTGACAGGAAACCCTGTGCAAATCTTTAGGATAAGACAGTCCAGAAAAACCTCTTGGGACAGTCTCCCTTGTTCCCCCTTGCAGTGGAATTTACTACTGAAAATCATGTTTGCAGTCAACAGTCAAAACATCTGCTATTTATAAAATAATCTTATGTTACACACATTTGTTTTACATGCCTTGCCATTCATTTAAAGCCAGAAAAAATCTGCCACAGAATTCTTTGTTATGTCAATTGACATAACAGCTTTTGTTCACTTCAAGAAACAACAAGTAGTAAGGACTTGCAGATGCCATAACCTGTTCCTTTCACCAGACTCAGCATGTACTCCAGTTCTTGGGCTGGGCAGCGTTAAGCCACCCTCCCATTACAGTCACTTCAACTAGCCTTGATCTTACTTGATTTTATGAGGCTACTCATCCTTTTAACTGGAGCTATGCAGAAAACCACTTATCAGTGGTGCCAGAAATCCCGTGCCCCTAATTAGGATGTGTTCCCCCACAAAAATCAGGATGAGGAAATTCTCCATGGAAGGTCTAGTTCTTTCACAGACAAAAGGCTCTGCGTTCCCACAATCACCCTAACAGTCCTCCACTGCAGCTATCTCAATTTCCATTCACCTTTCCTGGGCATGCTTGCTCAGAACTTGGGTAGGAATCCTAATGACACAGAGATTTGACAGGTTTCCTGGGCACAGAGGTGCTTTCCTGGTCCTGAAGTAGACATGCACTGCATCTGTAACACAGAGTGGTCGCTTCAGTGCTGGCAATGACCAAACCCTACCAGCCACAATTCACTTCTGTTCCCCACAACAGGTTGAAGTGCTCTGAACCCCAGCACACCACGGCTACAAATAACGCTGCCCATACCCACTCTTCATATGGAACACCCATGTGTAAGAGTGCAGCGGATCTCAGCGCTCTCAATACACCCAGTGCTTTCCAGGAACATCGGACGAGCTACTCGGCACCCACGCATGGCAGTTCCAATGAGGTGGGAGGGAAGAGGCACCTCATCTTTCCAAAGAATGACCCCTGTGGTAAAACCCCACACAGCTTCAGCTGTTCGACTGCAGAGAAAACCGCAGGAAACAGGATCATTACTGCCTGCAAAGGAAGGGAAGAAGGGGGGAGGGCACGCAGTATTAACTGCTGATATCAAACAAAAGCCTAAACTTTCACAATATTCCTATATAAGTTTTCATCCACAGGCTCACGGTGTTTTGCAATACTTCAGCTCTGCACCAGTTGCGCTAATTGGTGTTTCAGCTGAGGATCCAGTAATAAAACCTTTTTCAAGAACGCCCCTTGCCAGAGCTGGTGATGTCAGACTTCACAAACGCAATGCAGTGGCAGGACTGAACCTTGCCAGGCTTCTATCACCTTTATTCGGTGTCAAAAACTCCAGAGGAAGTATTTGTGCAGCAAATAAAGTAGAGAAGCACATCTGAAACAACAAAAGATCTTACTTGAAGGCAGTTGAACTAAAACAATCTACTGGCACTTGCAGCTGTACAGCATCTACCTAAACAGCATTTTCAGTGTCAGGAGCTAGACACAACAGAATCTTCTGTTTCCACACAAATGGTATAAACATCCTCAAGAACGTAAGCAGCAGCTTCCAGATTCTGAGATTTAAATCAAAACTTTAAAAGTTAATCCTTTTAGTCCTCACGTGCGTATGTTAGAGTGATAGAAAAAAGCTAAAAGCTCAGAGATTGCAAAGAGCAGTGTGTACAGGAAAAGCAGATACACTCAGGTATTTTGTGACACAGGGAACACTTTCCCTCTGAAGCTGCTCATTTTTAAGACCACTAGACTAACTTTAGACCTTGCTAGAGCCAAAGGTTTGGCAAACATTCCCTAGCAGGGGCCAGAAAGCCTGCTCTGGAAATGAATACTTTGAACCTCTCTCAAAGATCTGCAGCAAGTTGTTCTGCAAAGCACCTCACCTGTTCAGCAGCTGAACCAGGGGCTCCCAAGCCCTTCCACTGCATCACGTTTAGAATTACCACTAGAGCTGCATACAGTACCCTTCAACTACATTAGAGCCGGTTATACTCTCTGTCACCATAAAAATGCCACTTTACAATACACTCAGGCAGGATGCTTTACTGTTTACGACAGATGGCAGAACTAAATATGCTTTAAAATGGTTTAAATTGGGAAAAATCTTCCTCTCTCTGGCTATTGCACCATTCATTTTCTGGGTTAGCGTGCAGATAAAGCAGCAGCAGCTCCTCTAAGATGAGGCATCTGTTGAAGGGCAAGCTTTTCTTGAAAGTGCTGCACCTCAGTTCACAAAACTTAACATGCTGCTGCTGCTCAGCACAGCTGTCCTCATGAGGCAGCAGCAGACTGAACATCACTGCAGAGAATGCACCCGAACAGGGAGGTCTGCAGCAGGAGGACCAGCCAGTCTGCCTGAAGCAGGGCTCAAGCAACAAGCTGCTGTGAGTGCCCAACCGCCTGCACCTGCCAGCTTGCCTTCTGCCCTCCCTGGCTACTCAACCATAAGCTGGATGAGTCAGCAGCACACAAGGATCACCAAGGCAATGATTAATTTCACTTTTTTGTTCTGAGACACTGCCAATCCAAAGATCAACTGGCTTATACATTTCATAGAATCATAGAACAGTTTGGGTCGGAAGAGACCTTGAAGATCCTCTAGTTCCAACCCCGTGCCATGGGCAGGGACACCCCCCCACCAGACCAGGTTGCTCCCAGCCCCATCCAGCCTGGCCCTGAGCCCTGCCAGGGATGGGGCACCCGCAGCTGCTCTGGGCAACCTGATAAGACTTAATTAGATGCTGGGGATGCATTTAGAGTAGCTTAAACAGTAACTATATAGGGTAGTTGGGGGGGGGGGGTGGAGCTGCGGGGGTGGTGGTGATCCTTATTTCCAGTATGGAGAACAAGAATAACTTCTCTGGCTCAGATGGATCTTGGGTCTGAATTCAGCAGTCTGCTGACGCCCTCAAGGAGTCACAGTAGCCCATGACTATATCCGTAACACTCAAAGTGAGTTTGAAAGCACCAATGACCCTGCCCCGCTCCCCAGCCCAGCTGGCTCTCAAGCCACCAGAGGCAGGCTCTTGGACCCACCTGGTGACACAGCGAGCAGCTGAGCCCATATAGCCCTGCAGAGCCTGGCATGCACCAGCAGGTGACCCGGGGCTGCTGCTGTAGGTTCGCTGTATTTACAAACAGCATAACTGGTCCTAAGGACAACCTCAGGGTACCCCCAGAAATCACACTTAGTGGGATTAACCCAAGGGCTTAAAGCTAGACATGCACTTAAGCATTTTAATGAGTCACAATTCATCTTCTTCAATCCTCTTTCTTGCACTGATTTGGGTACCAGTTGCTTGATAATCTTACAGTGCTGCTTCTACTATGTATTCCCCCACCTCCATCTTTACCCTTAAATACAAAGTAAAAGAGCCATTTGCTCATCTGAGCAATATTGACATGTCAAATTTACTCAAACAACAAGGATCAATAGCACGCAAAACTCAAGAGACCTTCCAGGACATAAAAAAATATAATAAAGATCAAGGTGACAGCAGGTTTTAATTATGTGAGAGGAGAAGGTATGTTCTGTAAGGTCTTTGCAATTTGAGACTATAATCAAAATGTCATCAGCCTGCCTCTTGTATTTTCAATCTCTTAGGAAAATGACTAAAACTGGTATAACATTTTCAGATTAATTTTGATGCTTCCATCAGAAAACCTGACATTTGGCTAATGTCAGACATCACCTGCATTGTCATTTGATTTCTCTCTTCCCCCCTGGGTGTCACTTCACTAATGACCTAGAGGTACTAACAAAACGCAATGAACAGATTAAAGACAGAACTTTAAAAAATGAAGCAATATATGCTGTGACATTAACATGCTACTCACAGAAATATTCAGAAACATATGTTATTTGCCAAGCCATAAAATACAGGTGTTTAGAAACTAAGTGTAAATATTCTAATCATTTATCCAATTAGATGATGAACCAATTCGCAAATTCTTACAGTACTTGAAGCATTGGAACACAAGATACCTGTGAGGAACACCACAAAGTCTCTGAAGTTTTACAGTTATATCATTGTCTCTGATGCAGGAAAATGCAGATTTTATCCTCCCTTTCACATGAAACAGCATGCAAATTAAAGTTTCTGTGCTCTCAGCCTACATATTCCCAATAAGATAATTAGCCCCCTTCCTTCCTCTGAATCTCTTGGGGGTTTGAGGTGAATTTACCTGCCAGAAAGTACATAAAATTTTTCTCAGTCTCCTTCCATGAACTCCCACTTGGTTAGCAAAAATGTCATAGAAATGTAAGTGTAAGGAATTATTTAAGACCCTTGTGAGGAAACACGGTAAAACAAGTAGCATCATGGAAACACAGAAACATAAAGCTGAAAAGGACCTCAGGAAAACAGATGGGCAACACTGCTTCAGATGCCCCTGAGAGCACCACAGGGAATTACAGCTCAGCCCTGCAGCATCCCTGTGCAGCATTTGGCTCTGGCAGGTGCTGAGGGCCCTGCAGGCACAGGGAGCCTATCCTAAATACTGTTAGGAAAGCACCCCACTACCAAAATAACTACAGATAGCATGCTAAAACAAGGCAGGAGGGCCCACAGGAGCACATCAAACCAAGTGCTCCTCCCCTACATAACAACACTGCTGGGAACTGCAAGCCTGTTCAGAATAACACATCTAAAGTAACTCATCCTGGGGACCAATTTAGAAGACCCCAATACAAAAGAAGAGAAACAAGTTAAATAGCATTTACCACCTGCAACATACCATCATTCTTCAGCCATAGCAGAAGTCAGAACAGTACCTACTTTCTTTTGCTCTGCAAGCAAATTCAGCCTTACAGATTTTCAGTTTGTCCACATCAGCTCAATATAGCACATAAAACAGTTGTAATTAAGTTAAGATGGACAACAACCATCACAACACACCCATATCAATTAATTGCAACAGCTCACCTCTCACAGTGTTACAGAGTACAGAGTACAGATTCTCCTGCTTGTCTCAGCTACATTGGACACCAGTTGCTGTACTCAGAACCCAACTCAGTCAGCCTCACACAGGGCACCTGTTATCACAGCACTATGAAAACTAGCCAGCCACAACAAAACCCTACCATCAGTCAAATTCTCCCATCCATTCTGCTTCTCCTTCCTCCAAACCCCACCCAACCACCTCACTCCTCAGGGCTATTTAACTACTTAGCAGGAACAAGCTACAGCTGCACATCATCCTGTCATCAACCCACTGCCTTCCAGGCAAGGCCACAGCTGCATGTTATCAATACTAATCATCCCTCTGCCTTCACTCCTCTACATAAAACCCTTCCTCCCATACCCAGCCACACTGTTACACACTTTTTTCCCTGCAGCAAATACTAGGACTTGTTACAATTCTTTCAGACTCCTTGCTGATAACAGCACCTTGACTATTAACATGGAAGCTCTGCACCCTTGATGGAGACTGTTCCATGCTGTTTCTCCAAGAGGCAGAAATACTGCAGCACCTTGCTATAATATTAGACACAACATTACATGCAAGAATAACATGATTACTTCCACTGAAAACAGAACCATTCCTAACTGTTCTTTATTGGTATTTTTTTACGCTTACCAAGCTTCTCCACACCAGTAAAGATTATTGCACTATAATTTTAAAAGAAAATGTGGCCATCTTATAACAATAAGATCTTAAGTATTTTCCAATTACTTCTGCCTGGGGCTTTTTCAAGCACTGGGAATGAGAACTCCAATATTTATGACTTATTCCTACTTCTTGATTGTTTTTTTGAGGCTCATCAACAGGCCAGGACAGTATCAGGAAAAATTCTGCTGCTTGCCAACGTCTTTATTCAAATCACACAGCAGTTTCCCTTTGTCCTCTAACTTTGTAGGTGGAAGTACAAATTATACTTCCAAGTCATTGACTACCTCTTACAGAATTTAAAGTTTTGAGAAATTCACCTTCCCTCTTCCTCCGAAATGCATGTTACAAGAAATCCCAAGCTGCTCCTAGTTTCAAATGCGGCCAAAGTAAACCTCAAGGGAAGCCCTACAGTCAAGTCCTGCAGAAGCAGGGCATGCAGTTTATGTAGGAGCAAAAAATACAGAGCACTGTTTTGGCTCTTGCTTTTGCAGATATACAACTGCGTGACATAGTAGTTTGGAAAAGGTGTGTATCTAGTATGAAATTCATGCCTATGAAAAAGACTATTCAATGTCTGCCAGTGCTAAAGCTTGGCAGTCACAGGAATATTGCAGAGATGGTTGGCAAAGCACTGACCAGGTACCAACTCGAAAACCATAGATGTAACCTTCATTGAGCACACATCTCTTAGGCCAAACTCTCCGGATGAGCATAAGCAGATTTTGGCTCTATTTCTTTCCTTAATGGATAACAAAGACCCACTTTTCAAACTTAATCTTATAACCTTGAGCGGGGATGACAAAAGTGGAAGTGCCACATACTCCCATTACAAGAAGTCAGAATCTGTTGTGGCTTCAAAGTGTCACCCAGAAATCTGACAAAACATGGTGACATTCCCTCTCATGCCATGCATCTGCTGAGTTACACACCTAGCCCTGTCAGTTTCACTAATACGGCAGAAACTACTGTTGAAATTAAATCATTCAAGCCAAATCGAAAACCGTTGGAGCTGACAAAAAATCTGAGATGCTTCCTATGGAACTATGGAACTCCGCTGGGTATTGCTGTGAAAAGCAACAGCGGCTACTGTGAGATGCACAAAAGACACATCTTTTAGATCTAACCTGCAGCTTTTCCACCTCTCACTTCACTGTAGCTTAGATTATAAATACTGGCCGAATTAAGCTTGTCAGGACATACAAGACCAAATACGATATGGACAGATGAACCAGACTTTTGCCACCACTTAATCATCAGCCCTGGCAATCTACATTTTGCTTCTAATTTAGGCCTTCTACAACAGGGATATCTTTTGAATGCTAGAGACCTACAGTGACCTAGAGCTATCAATATCCACGCACACATCGTTCTCTTGCCACATTGCTACTTTCCTGGTGAGAAAAAAGAAAAGAAAAAAAAAAACGTTTTAAAGAGCATCCCAGAAATACTTGCACAGATACCTGAAGGCCAGGAGAGAGCGGAAAGGCTATGGAAGTACCACGAACCATCACTCACTGACCTCTTTGAAACACATTTTCTCTGTGAGCTGTGTCTGTTTAACAGGTGTCCTTTGAGCAGAGCAGTTTCACCCCACGAAAGTGTAAGTCAGGCAGGTAGATCTGACAGCAAAAGCAAACGCCCTGTGGAGCGGCGGGACTCAGCACCAGGAAAACAGTAAAGCGGGCCTCGTGATTGCACAGCCTGTCCCTCCGACAGGCCGGCTGCCTTTTAGAGCTCTGCCCAGACAGTTCCACCTCCGAAGGAAAGGAAAAACGCCAAGAACCCCATGCAGGACTTTGCCACCGCACGCGATGTCCGGGCCCCCATGGTGGCTGGAGGGCTGCCCGGCCACCCGCACACAGGGGCACCCGCACTGCCGCCCCCCGCCCGCAGCAGCGCGCCCCCCGTCACGCCGGCCGTCACCCCTGGCTTCCACCCCCGGCTTCCACCCAGAGCTCTTCCCAGGCGAAGCCTTGTCCTATTTTTATAGCAGATGAACTCCAGTTTTTGCATACAGTGCTTTACAAACGAGCACACGCCACACGCCTCACATTTGCTTTGTTCTCCCGTGGGCACAAACCCACCAGCTGTACCGCAACGGGGGGGGGGGGGGGGGGGGGGGGGGGGGAACTGGCACCGCACGGCGCCGATCCTGCTCCGGGGCCCGCGGGCCGCCCGCCTCAGCACCGGGGGGCTGCGTGCCGGGGACACCCACCACTGGGACCACGTGGCTGGCTGGAGGGGCACCCCACTAGGAAAAAAAAAACAACTCGGTTTTTAAAGTTTTACACTCAAAGCCTGCGGCTGCCCCTCCGCGCCCCCCGGGCCAGGACAGGCGCCCGCCGCCCCCCGCAGCCCAGGCGCCCCGAGGCCGCTGCGACACGTACCGGCTGCCCCGTCCGTCCGCCCGCTCGGCTCCTCCGCTACCAGCGGCCCGGGCAGCGCCGCCGGGCGGCACCGCGGGGCAGGAGCACCCGGCAGCACCGGGCAGCACCGCGGGGCAGCGGCGCCGGGCGGCACCGGGCGAGCATCCCCCGGGGGCGGCTGTCGGTGCCGGCGGGGGGGAGGCTCTGGCGGGGTGTCCCGGGGGTCCCGCCCGCCCGGCGCTGCCGCGGCCCCTCACCCGCCTGCGCCGGGGCCGGGCGGCGGGGCGCGGTGGGCACGGGGCACGCGGCGGGCCCGTTTCCCGCCCCCGGGCCGGCACGTGGGGCTGCACGGCCAGAGCGCGCACGGCCGCGGCTTCCCGGGCGCCGCTGCAGCGTCGCACGGCTGACTGTCGGTGCTGCGGGAACACCGGGCCCTGGCGGAAACGAGCCGAAACCCTCCTGCTTGACCGGGCGGGCTCTGCGGAGTCACAGCTGGCGGTCACCCTGGGACGTAACCCTGGCGGTCACCCTGGCAGGCCCGGCGCTGGCGCGAGCGGAGGCGGGCACCCACCTTCCCCGTGCCCCAGGGCTGCGCGGGGCGCAGGTGGGGAGAACCCGCCAGAGCCAACTGAAGCCACTGCTGTGAGCCGTAAGTTAAAAAAAAAAATAAAAACAAAAAACACAACAAGAAACCCCAAACTAAACAAGCCATCATTGCAAATACTGGATTTTTTAAAAAATGCTTAAAATGTTTTTAAAAAAAGCTGCAAGAACTCAGATTTGCTAATGGATAACCCTTAGTTCCTTTGCTCTTGCTCTGCACAGTGATGTGCATAATTAGACTATAACTCGAAAGTTATAAAGTAGGTATGTTTATTGCGCGCAGATGCACGGGGGATCGCTCCTCCACAAGCATGCATGCCCGAAGTGACGAACCATCTCACATTTATACAATAAAACAAATGAATATTCAATTAACACCTAAATTCGTTACCTAAACCCGCTTACTCTCGCTTCGTATGTTAATTAGCTTATCAGTCCTTTGCCTGGAATGTGGTGGTCTTGCAGGTTTGTACATGATTCATGTCCTTGTGACCATCTGATCTTCTCCAGCAAGGAGACTTAGCACTCCCTCCCTCTAGATAGCATTGGAATATCTCTCATCCTTTTCTCATTCTCTTTTTTAAATAGGCCCTTTGTTAGAGGAAGAGGGGCAGGTGTCTCCTCAAAACTGTAGTCGTCTCCCCAAGGCTGTGTGCCTATGTGACCAGACACCGCACCCATGACCAGTCACCATACCCACATTCCTTGAGCAGACATATACAATCACAATCGATGCCCATTGTCCCCATTTCACACTACTTCTCCATATCACAGAACAATTTGAAGCTAGATTATCCAGAAATACAGTTGGACTAGATGATCCTAAGGGTCTTTTCTCATGAAAATGATTCTATGAAGACAATGTTTATTTATCTTTTAATACAAATTTTAATATATAATCTTCTTATGTGACGGTAGCCATGGCATGAAGCTTTTTGCTCACGCTGTGAAGCACAGTAATTTATTACCCTATTCTGGGGTTTAGATCATGGGTTCTTCCTCGGTGCCTGTCCCAGCAGAAGGCCAGTACCTCAGACATTACCATGATAAGTGAAATGTCAAAGACAAGCAAGAGAAAATAAAAGAACAGGGTAGTAATCTGGGGAGACAGATCTTGAAATCTCTGATGTTCTGCTGCAGACAACACTTCCCTAGCAGGGTGGGAAGCTTCTTTCTCTGCATGGGATGGTTTGACATTGTGAACTCAAGCAGGGTCGTTAAGCCTCAGGCGAACACAAATCTTAATATATAAATATGTATTATAAAATGGTCTCATAGGCCGTACCACCAATTCATCAAAAAATTAAATGCCGGGGTGCAAGTGAGCTACTGTGTTGATAACAGGGAAGTCTCCAGAATGAGATCATTGCATCTAGTGACCTTAATGTTGAGAAAGAAGCTGGTGGGTCGTGGTACAGTATTTAAGAAGAATCGATGGGTTTATGAAAAGAACAGAACAACATTGAAAAGTTCATATGCCCTTCAGTGTCAGCACACATTGCAGAGACAAACCCAGGTTTTCCTTGATTCATATATCTATGTTATATTTCATGCATATATGTTTGAATGTTAGAGAACTAGAAAGAAATGAGTAAACGTTCTCAAATTGTTCTTTGGGATCTGAACTTGAGGTTTCCACACATGAAAGAAAGAGTACAGAGAATGCAGAGTTCAAGAAACTTATTTTTAAAGACAACATTCCTTTCCCCGTTCCCTGTAGGGCTCACGTGTGTCACACTTCATGCTAATGAAAATAAAATTTGAATTGATCAAGACAGGGACTGAATTTTGGCTGAATGCAAAGACTGACTCTTGAATTGATCGAGTTTCATATTCAGTATGTAAGTAAAGGAGTGAAATGTCTCTGAAATATGTTGCACTCAATACGTAGGGGATTCAGAGGAGAAGAGGAATGTTAAAAAGAAGAATCTGACAGATGTAACATTTTCCACTGAGTGACAACTGCACGGGCAGCTTTCTGATGCAAACAATAATGCCAGACAACGAGCTCTCTGTTCAGAAGAGATACTGAGAGGCGTTTCAGTATCATCATTTCTGTTATTAGGGAAATCATTAGGCACCCACCTGGCACAGAAATCTGCAAAAGAATAAAAATGTGAAACAGGCATGAGAAGAGCAGCAGTACAGCACACAACAAGTGATAAAAGTGGATTTCTCGGGCCCTGAACAACTCGTAAGAAGTTCTCCAGGAAGATTATCTATTCTTAAGGATTTCTTCTGCTTCATATTGAATATGCCAGCATGCGCTATGTTGTGTGTGTGGAATGGTAATCGAACTGCAGCGTACTCTGAACACAGTATAAACACCTCGGCACACTAGTGATCATCGGTCTAACAAAACCAAAAAAGATTCCATAACTTAGCAACTCATCTAGATACTGGGTCTTTCTTCTCCTTACTTTTGTGAAGCCAAATGTTGCTATTGCAAGGACAAATCTAAAGACTAGGAACTCTTAATTAGTAGGAGTCATGAAAATATTTGTAGAAGAGTAGAAAGATTGTGTTTTGCTGGGGAAGAAGCATCTGCTTTTTAGTTCATGCATAATATAATCCCCGAAGGCAGTACCATAAGTGTGACTCAGGTCTTACACAAAGGAACTGAGTCACGATAACGAAGAGACACTTCATTTTCTATGCCAGTCCAGTTTTTCCCTTCCATTCTGAGACTGCCAGTAAGAGTTAATCGGTGGCAACTCTGGTAGTAGCTGCTCTAGGATAGGAAATGTCTTCCGGGGACTCCACAAACGCCATCCATTCATTACTTTCCATAGGCTGCCTAGGAGAAGATGGATGAGTGTGCTTGGTCACTACTGACGCAGATCAGATTGAAAACAGTGACCTGCAGGTGCAACGTTAAATCTTTTATCACCGATTGACTCAAATAAAGAATGTGTTCTGGAGAAAGGATATTACTGTTATTGGTTCCAATGCTTATTTCAAATACCTATCTACCTCCCTTTCAGAAAGAATGGGCGATTATCACAAGCAGTACGGTTGCAAAGCAATAAATGTATGAATTCTGAGTTGTCTGCAGCAAATGAAGTAATTTAATCATATTTTACATCCTTATACCTGTGAACTTGTTAGAATGTGCTGCCAACATGCTCCATTTGTGCCTGGTTACTAGACTCCAGAGCTTTGTGGAAGTAACGTATTTGCATGCAAAAAGCCTGTTTTCATCAAAAACTGATTTTACCCTTGCAAAGTATCTGCCACCAGCTGTAATAAGCATTGAATTGAATGTAAACTGGTTATTTCCCATCTGGTTCTGAATTAAAAAGAGTAGAAATTGTGAATTAAATAACTGGATAATTTATTGAGATAATTAAAATTAAAATTAATTTAATAATTAAAGTTTACTTTTCTTTCACACTCAGGCCTCATCAGAAAAACACACCATCTGCACCACTAAGAGGAGAACACTCCTATTGTTTTCTAAACACACAACCTGCCCATCATGAGAATTAAAATGCCCTTAGTACAAGGGGTTTCTGGATGCTTATGATGAAGTACGAGATGTATTTGTTCATGTCTTTGCCACGTAAGAATGAAACAAATAAGCCATTGTTACTGAGAGAACTACAGACCATCCAGGCATTCCACAGAGCAACGCGAGCAGTGCTGAGCAATACAAATGACAGGAGAACTTGGACACCACAGTTCACTGTTCCTACCAGGAGGTAATGTAAAATGCTTAGGTATTAAAAATAGGTGATTAGAATCTCCAGCAGTACTTCCTAAAATCAAATGGGGGGGGGGGGGGGGGGGGGTTGCTTCTGTGGTAGAGGAATAAGGGTTTGTGTTCTAGGACTTCCTAATTGTTTGGGGTTTTTTTGTTTTCTGTAATTCAAAGCATTGAAAAAGGTAGGATGGCTTTGCTCACGTATACCTTTTGAGATACTGTCATTAGAGAAATTCATACTGCTGGCAGTGTGTAGCCATATGGGATAACAGAAGGCATTTTGCAAATCTAGAAACCAGATATATTCGGAGTTTTTATCAGGAGAGAACCTTTGTGCAAGGATGGAGAAAGAATCAGAACTGTTCAGTCCAGATTTATGTTGTCTTCCCATTACAGAACACACAATAGCACTCAGTATTTGACAGGACATAGTGGTCAGTGCTGCAGAAACTGTTCTGGGTTGTATTAGCTTTTGGACAAAATTCCAGATCAGCTGCCTTCAGCAAGAAGGCAGGTTTTCCATTGGTTTGAGATACTCGGTGCATAAGGAATTGTGACATCTTACGTTAGTTTGGTTCTTGCATTCTGGTTATTTATGTGTGGAATATACCTATGAAAGGCACTGGCCATTAATGAAACAGAAAATGACACAAGCAGCACAGACAGCATGGTCTGATGATTCATTGGGCTGAGAATCAGGAGAGGCAGGCTCAGTGACTGCAGGTAATGGCAGCAGCGTGAAGGGATGTTGTGTAATTTTTCAGGTGCTGTCAGAGCAGGGGCAGGTGGGCAGAGCCCAGGGCTGCCAGAGCAGGGTCCTGCTGCTGGTGAGATCAACCCCGCGCTGCTGTAGGACAAAGGGTCTAGTAGAATAACGAAGAACCCTGTGCTAAGTTCCTCCCGCTAGTTACCAATGCATCTTTTGTCAAATACTTATGCCTTTTCACAGTTAAAAACAGTAAAAACTTCTTGAGGCAGGAAACATCCAGTAGATAAAGGTACCGGTCATGTTCTTCATCTTTCAGAAGGGAGAAAGAAAATTCCCATAATGAAATCCACCAGGTTTGCTGCATGGACGTCGTTAGCAAAAACAGATTCCTGGCTATCAAACAAATCTGCTCTTTCTAGCAGGATGCCCTACAGTATTGCTTCTGTAGCTGCGATGGAGTGGGGGTTTGGGGGCTTGATTTTTAATATGAAGATAAAAGAACCTTAGATTTTTAAAATTAAATTTACAATTCAATGTTGTAGTTGAAGCAAACAGTAAATCTTATGGGAAAGGGATAACAGCTTCATGCTTCTGTGTGAAATGTCTGCATGCATGATGCGTAAATGCCATTACTCTACTCAAGTCTCTTGGAGACTCATTTCTCCGAAACAAGCTTTCAGACATTCTTTCCCCTGGACATATGTGTACTTCCCAGCCATCAGGGTCATAGTCTCTGCTTATGAAGTCCTTAACAGAAAAGAAGTAAGTCCTTCAAGAGAGGGGAGTTACATAACTGAGTATCTATAATTAAACTGAGCTGTGACACCAATAATCATACTGCACAAAACACAAGCAGAAACTACAAACTTGGCACAAAGAGCATAGTTCAGGGGACAGGGTGGAATCTAGAACTTCTCCCTGCATCTCTGGTTGAAACATGGCTCAAGTCAGAAATAGCTAAAGGTTATTTTTATCTTAGGGTTATTCATTCGATGGATCTTTGGACATAAATACTTTGTCCAAATCTCATTGTGGTCAGTAAGAGCTTTTCCATTTACTTGATGTGTCTTCGGAAGAAACTACTGGTAGTCAGACTCACATGCAGCTCAATTTATCCTGTACCAATTACCTCATTTGCTGGCAGTTTAACCAGAAAGGTTACAAAGGCTGCCTCTCTCACCTGCAGAATTACTTGTACAATCACAGCTCAGGGGTATTGAGATTGAAACTCAATATGCGGACCATTTTCATGCTTGTTCCGTGAACAAATGCTTCAGACTATGGACAGTCTCCAAACAGAGCTACAGCTCATCCCTGTGTTCACCAGACCCCTGTTCAATATGCACATGCTCTGCACTTTGCAGAGTTGCCATCTAAACCGGTGGGTCCTGTAATGGTAAAGGAATCATGTTCATATCTGGGAATCCTGGCAGTTGGATCTCTTTCATTTTGAGGTATCTTTATGATCCTAATGCTAAACTTGGAAGAGGCAAGGGAGAACCAGTGTGCTAGAAGGGGGCAGAACAATGACAGTATTTGGAAAGAGGTTAGTGAGGCAGGATAGAAGCATACGGGATGTTCCACTTCAGATGTACCTGCTGTAATAGCATTTGCAAGGAGAAAGGTGTTATGAGTCAAATAACTTCTAACATAATCTCACCAGACAGGCCTGTTTGTTATATTTTTTACTGATTAGCTTTTCTTCTTCCAAAAGCTGAAGAAATGCAGTGTGTGCAAATAAAGAATGGCTAACTGTAGTCAATTTTTACATTAAAAGTATCTATGGAAAGTGGCAGGAACATGTACAAAATGCACTGCATCAAGGTCAAAAAATCCCCAAACCATCAGACTCCTGATCTTACATTCCTTCTCTTCCCATGGTGTCTCCCTGTCACAGAAGATGACTGGGAGGACAGCTGGGTGCGGCAGAATGACCTGTGGGTGATGAGATCTGCACTTTATTAGGCCACTTTGGGAAGTGAATTCTAGAGCAGGTTTGATGTGGGTGGCTCTGGCATTCACTTCTTCCCCTTTACGCTGTGACATCAGTGTTCATTCTAGTAACTGCATATCACAACTTCTCTGCTATTGCAGCGGAGGGAGGGGAATCTCTAAAGCAGAGAGCCTAAGTCATTCATTAACTCCTGAATTTTCCCATCAATGAAGTGGTGCTCAACATAGTTTGCAGGGATAGGAATGATGCAGGCTGTCCCTGAAACATTTCTCAAAATGCAGACACCTGAATGTTACAATTTCAACCAGTCCTGAGGTATTGAGTATCAAACATCTTTTAACAATCCAGCTCATCTCCAGTGTGTGTACACCCATATTGTATAAAATAATGATGTGCAAATGTCTTAATGAACCAAAATTCATAAGCCCAGCACTGTTCACTTCAGGGAAAAGGTGTGAGGCTGTATCTTAACTCTGAACCTAACTTTGTCTTAGGTAAAAGAGTCAGGAAAGGACCCAGACCTTCAGTGTCCTCCGTGCAGCTCGAGGTGTCCACTCCTGTGTATGCCTGCTGCGACTTTAAAGAGCTGTTGTATGCTTTTATGGACTACATGCTGCTAATATTTCAGTGGATTTCTCCATTGTATATTTGAGTCATTCAGGTATAAATCAAATTGCATCCACTTTAATTCCTGGCTTATTTCTGTAGGTGCCTTTTCCAAAGCCAAAGGAAATTTTAAATGGAAATCTTCTTACTGATGCTGAAAGGCTCAGGGCCAGGCCTTGAAATACGCTCATCAATACAGCCGCTTTACTTTGGCAATGATATATCAAGAATTTAAAGTACAACTATATATCTTACTTTTAATTTCTTACTTCGTTGGCACTAGGCCACCCGATCCCAGAATGGAGCTCTGCTCTTTACTGGAATGAAGATTAAAAGGGCATTTTCGGTACCACTTCTGATGCAGAAACTGAGAGGTTTGTATCTCCTGTAAGCAAGCAGGAGGAGGCTGGCCGAGCCCATGTCTGTCTGGATTGAGTTGTTTTTCCACAGCAGCCAGTTCCTCATGATGTCAGGACATTCAGCCAGTAGTGAATTATAAGGGTGCGGGATCAGCGTGGCTTCTGCCCCTCCTCTGCGGCAAGCGCTACTTCTAGATGAAAGTACCCGATAAGCTAAATTTCATCTAGATAACAAAATAAACCTGAATGATTTCTGGGTCTGAACATCAAATGGACAAGTTGCTAAAATCCCCCATCACTGAGAGCTGTGGCAGCTAATTGCTTCCATGGAGCCGAAGAGAATTCCCTGCATCTTTGCCATACTCTGCTATAGAAAATTGCAGCTCATCCAGCTGCAAGTATGTGACAGGCAGACAGACAGCACCTCGGGGACAGACGGTTTTAAAGCAAAGTTATAGCTATGTATCAGTGGCATGTTCATGAGAAAATTCACAATGTGCTGACACTCCAGATCTCCTAGTAGCATCACGTCGTCCAGATAATGTAAAAGCCCCAAATAAAAGGTGCCCCTGGGGTATGAAAAAGTTGCTTTGGAGGAAGAGATTAAAATATTCCTGGGTACAAACCTACCAGAGTCCAGCAAACACCACCAGATTCAGGGGGCAGTATTGGATGTACCACAAATTCACGTCAGCCCAAGGGGGTTTATGATCCACAAGGTCAAATGCAGCAGGTACTTTTAAATAGAAAAGCAGATAAAATGTAAAGACAAGTTCAAACTCTATTTGAATTCAAACACAGAAGGACTCAACAGCTACTGAATTTCAACAGGATTTATATGGCTGCAGCCTTTAGACTCCTTTGAAAGTCTTATAAATAACCATCCCCCAAAAGTATGCTCACACACAAGTAACTTGCTTAAGTAAATGTCTTTAAATCAGGTCTATTCAGCTCTGCTCAGCAGGCACTTGTCCGGCGACAGAAAACTTCAGAACACAACTGAGTGTGCAGCTACAGCAGTGTTTTAATTAGAAGTAGTACAATGCTATCACATGAATGCTTTCTTTAAACCTTTCCAAGATGTTTCTCTTGCACATTCCTTGCAGGTATACCAGCTCAGGGTATAGCTGCTTATTTTAAGTGCTTGTTCATATTCATATCAGGTGGATAGGGAATTGACAAGTGTAAGAAAAAAAGAAAAAAAAAGATGAAAAATTGCAGAACAAACCCAAACATATCTCATGAGTCTCTAACCCTTGGGTCTGAAAGCATGGTTAATATTTTTGATCTAACAGGATCTTTGGGAAGGTCTCTGGTCCTGCGCTCTAGCAGAGCTGTGCCCTACCTGTGCTCCACAGCAAGCCCCTGCCCACACACAGGCTGCCCTGCCGCAGGGCTTCCCACCGCCCCCGGCACTGCCAGCGCGAACTGTGGTGAAGGGGACACAAGCATTTTTAACATACAAACTGCAGCTTCAAGGTGAAATGCTGCTACCAGTAAAATAAGTGGAGAAATTAGTTCTGCCATTGACTGCAACAGCAGCGGGATTTCTCCCAAGCCTTTAGTATCTCTTTGTAGCTATATATGTTCCTGTATATTATTGCTGCAATACAAGCATCTATTGTAATCCCTGATCTTCATGTCAAAGCTTCCTGGAAGGTTTTTCATCTAAATGTGGACACATATTTGATAGAAATTCACAGGAAGGCATTTTAAACCGTTTGAAGATATTGGGGCTGACTAATTTATTCCCAGAAAGAGTGTCATGCTAGGATTTTCTCCCCTTCATGAATACCGCAGAAATTCACAATTAAACTCAACCTCTGATACGGAACATGATTTGAATGACACTGCCAAGAAAAGTGTTGTATATGCTTTATATAAAATTAGAAGTAATTTTGAGGATAATTTCATGATAGTCCTTTAATAACCAGTAAGATTCTAGCAGAGTTAAGGGAAGTTTAATCCTTTAAGTGATACTGCTAGGAATTTGGATGAGTTAATATTTTGCTGCTGAGGTGGTCCTGCCTCTGACTTAAGACTTACATTCTCTGGCCACTGCTGGAGTGGTTTGCAGGAATGAGAGTCGAAATACCTCCCTCGAGAGTCCTCTAGCAAAATCCCCTGAAGCAGAATGAGGCGCTTCATCATTGACAACACAAAGGCAAAGAATATGCTGTCTCTAAATCAGTGCTGTGGAGACTCACAATCTACAAGATGTAAAAGGACACAAGGAAGATGACTTCTATATTGCCTCAAAATCACTGGTAGCAAAGGCAATGCAACTGAAGCAGCGCTTGCCCTCAGCAAACTCTGTGAATGGCCTCTAGCATTTACAAAACAAGACGGTGAAGGAAAATGTCCAGAAAAGCAAAATTAATTTGGTTTACTGTCTGTAGGGATATAGCATTACTGCTTGAGGTATTAAAAGCAATCTGAAAAATTCTAGGGGGTGATACAGACGGTATCATTGAAAGTCATACACTGTCTGTTCCAGCTAGCTGTCCTGTCTGTCTGCATGACTGAAATCGCCTGTGGAAGGCAGAGGGGGTTACACTCGGTTCCGTGGGACAGATTCTCAGTTGAAGCAGTCAGGTGCCACTGGAGCTGTTCATTGTAGCTCATGGTCGTGAACCATGCGGAAGGATGGAGGGCTTTAGCATGCGTTTCATATTTTGCTTCAAAAATACATTCAAACAGAAACGCTTTGCAGCTCTAACAAAGTTTGCCAGCCTGTTCTTTGGTTTACTATTTTCATTTTCTGCCTTTTTTCCTTACATAAATCATATACTATCTTGCTCCCCACAATCCAGCTTCCTTTCTTCCCACTCCCATCCCTTCCTTGACAACTCTCTCCCCCTTATCCTCCATCTTCTTTCATATACATAGTGGCTTACAGCACAGAGTAATAAAGAAGCTTTCCTCAAAGACTTCAGAGATTTTTGTGCTTCTGACACAACTCTGTGCTCTTCTGCCCTTGTGTTACCCTAAAAAGCTGTTTACATCCTTTGACTGTAAAGTAGGAAGATTTAACTTGCACCTTTCAAGAAAACGCCTCAGTGTTGTCAAATAAAATGCCTAGGCTTTGAGCATCTCTTAGTGATGGTGAGAAAACAATTTATATCAACAGTACTGTTTCTTCATCCTGGGGACTTCCAAGGGTTGCAATTCCATACTCTGCATTTCGGGGGGCAGGCAGCTTGAAAGCAGAGCTCCTCACCCCACCATGCTGAACACGAGGACAAAGGCAGGAGCAGCATACAAATATCATCTGTCATTGTCCTGCTGAAAAGTGCTCCTGTCTGGATGTCTGAGGGGATGACACAGACCATGTAAGAAAGAAACCCTTTATCAGCAGGGCTCCATCCAGCTGGTATTTCTGGTTTAGAACAGCTGCACTGAAGCTGCCAGAGCAACCTTTCTATTTCAATTTTCCATGCTCCCATGTGTGCGGTTTTTATCTTGATGGAGTCCTACCTCCCCAGCCCTGCCATACAGAGGCTGCAAGTCAGGACCGAAGCATCCTGGAAGTCTTCTCAACCTCAAACAGAGTGAAAAGTGGTGGAAACACAAAACAGAGCAGTGCGGTTACCCACCACAGGAGCACTGCTGAAGAGCTCTGGGGAGCCCAGCAGGGGCAGGTCTCAGCATCCCCAAGAGCTCCCAGCCCACAGCGATGGCACCAGCCCCACTCAGGCTCCAGCTATGGCACAAACCAGCACATAACACAAGCTGGAAATATACAAGATGCAGTGTTCAAAGTGCATCCCTGGCGGGTTAAAACCAGCCTGAGAAATCACATTCCTTCTATAGACACCTAGCTTGTTCCCAGCACTTGTTCTTCACTGGTGGGTCCTGTGTGGTCAGGAAGTGGTATTGGAGAATTCTGCTTTTTGAGTTCATCAGCCTAATCAACTTCTCGTGACTTGCATGATTCTGTGAATATAGAGTGAACAGTTTTGGGAGCTGTTTCCTACTGCCACTCATAAGGTTACCAAATGCAGCAAGGTTTAATCAGATGCTCAGGTCTTTGTCAAGGCTGTGAAGTCTTGTAACACTTATCTGGAATTTCCAGATGTCCCACAGTACCCTGAAAGGGTATTTCTAATTAGGTTGTATGTCATCTGGAAACCCCAGCCGCATTCCCTGCATGGGCCAGTCAGCTGTCTGGGCAGGGCACGTGCAATTGAAACTTGGTCTCTGTAAGAGGTGCTGAGCAAAACTATTGTAACTCATTTATCTTTTATTTTCAAGGGCCAAAAGTAAACAAAGGGCTTAATTCCACTCTGGAAGGCAAAACACTTCATTGACTTTAGGGGGTGAGCAGAGCTGGAATTAAAATGGAAATGTTAAACTGATGTGAACCAGATGTTTTGTATTACAGCTACAATAGCTTCTGCAGCATATTATCTGCAAACTCCTTTTGAGATCTTGTGCAATGAGAGATACTACATAAAGACTAATATTAATTATCCTGCTATTGTGAATGCATATTGGTGTTTTAAAATTTCAGATGTCTCATGTTAACATTATGGCTTTTAAAACTGACATTTAAAAACAAGTGGTTCTGCTTTTAGTCACCAGAAGTACAGAACAATAACTCAACTAAAAAGGGGACCTACTGAAGTGTCTGTCCAAGGAAACAAAGCAGCTTGGGGTAATCTTTGAACTAATCCTCACACATTTACCCCTTCCACACATTTCCCCTTCCACGCCTGTGAACATGGCAGGTTTACATAACTCTGCCGGTACATAATTGCATGCAGTGCTGTGAGTTTCTAAATCAAGTTGTGTCCCAAGAATTCTAAATCATTGAGTAATGAGGTTTTATTCATAAATACTGTAGTCACCTTGGGGTTTCTTCATTAGCTGTAAAGCTTCAGATAGTTTTAAAATGTATATCAGCACTAAATGCACTTTTCAGAGTTGTAGTAACAGGCAAATCCTCTAAAATATCATTTACAGCAGACTCAGTTCCATTAGCGATCAATACTCTTCCCATAAATCCAACCTACTTTCCTAACTCTAAAGATCCCTTAAAATTTGGCATTTATGCTTATGCAGCCACTTGGTCAATATTTTCAGAGTTTTCTGAAATTAAGTGTTTTACCACAGTGCCACCCGGTGGGGGTCTAGAAATGAGAGCTCCTTCACTGGGAGGCTGGCTGGGCTTTAACAGACGTTTTGGAAGAAACAGGAGCACAAGCCCTACCTTCCCCGCCAGGAGGAAATGCAGACGTGCAAGGGATTTGGGTTCTTCAGTACTGCCTATAGTCTTAGCATATGGACAAAATAAACACAGTGTCACAAAGAAAGCGGTACAGCAGTAGCAGAGGGAATACTGGAAAAATACTGCACAGCAATTACAGGAAAGTAAAGAGGAAGAAGTAATACACAAGGTATATACATTAACAAGTGTTACAGCTTTAACAGGGTACCTCTAATTCAGTTAAGATGTCCTTAAAACATAACATTTATACTGTGCTAACAGACATACAAGTCAAGCATGCAAGTTTAAATTGTTACTTGTAATGTTCTGTACTCCCCCTCAGGTTCTGGTGTGAGGAGGCTGGCATAGATACAGTGCCCATGGGGCTGGAAACTGCCCGGAGAATAGCTTGGATTATTCCTGGTTGTTCAGAGCTGGAACCCAAGAGCACAACTGAACAGCAATAGGTGAGTGAAATCTCACTTTCATTCATATTGAGGTTTGGATGCAACACCTGCAATGGTGTTGATGATTTGGGGTCTCAGCCCTTGGATGTTTCTCCTTTCTGACCATGGAATAAGTGCACCCATGTTTGCATTTTCATTCAAATTAGACCACCTCTGAACTGAGTCTCCCAGTCATTCTCACTTAATCCCTTTTGGTTTGCATCACAGAGCAGTTTCTGGAAGTCAATGTCAATTACTTTTGAATAAAACTAAACCAGAAGATGTGTTCCAGCAGCATCCTGTATGTGCCCCAGCTGCCAATGTGTTAGTCCATAGAGCATCTACTAGATGAGTCCAGCAAAAAAAACCCAAATATGTTTCAAATGGATGTCACAGCCTCAGCACCCACTGTTTGACACCTATTGCACTGTGGTACTTCATAGTGTAGAAATAATCTAAATAACAATGCTTCTTTTTGTATTTCCAGGCTCCAGCATTGCATTATGATGAACAAACAGCATTGCTTGTTCTTACAAATCACAAAAGACACTTAGTTCATTACACCTACATTTGCAGCATGCCAGTGCCCACTGCCTACATTTTCTCAGCTATGCTTTTGAGGCAAAAAGAATGATTTTGTCACATATTCAATAATGGAAACTCTGTATATCTGTCCCACCTCACACGAAATTATTGTTCCTCTCATCTTTGCTATGAAAAATCATCCATCAAACAGATACTTTCGAGTCTTTTTTGTGTGATGCTGGCTCATACAGCAACAAGAAAAGTCAGTTTGTAGAAGGTTTTCTCCCATTTACTATTACTTTTTTCTGTAGAAATTATACTGAGAAGGATTACCTAAGAATGAAAACATTAGTCTAATATTGAGGATGTTGTGCTTCACTTTACAATCCTGTTATAGATGTTTTGTGCAACTTTGCCCAAATATGTCAGCATTTGCCTCAAATCTGTATGTGTAAAGTAGAAGTACTACTTTCATACCTCTCCAGAATGAATCTACTTGCGACTGAGGTGTTGGAAATACATCTATAGCTGACTTGGGAGATCGCTTTGGTCCTCCCAAAGGCCTTTCAGATAAAAGCAAAAAGCCAAGTTCATGCATTCAGCTGGAGCACCTTCCTGAATTTATAGATCGATATAATTTCTGTTTCTTCTCAGCGGAACTCGGACTTGTCAGGAGGTGCACCCAAGCACTAGTTGACTGTTTTCCTTGGTTTCCTCTGCCACACAAAATAAAAGGGAAATTCTCATCTTGAATACAGACTCAGACACCCAGCTGTATTCTCACATACCCATCCCAGGAGCTGCCTACAAAATTGTGCTCCAGTGCTAGAAGATCTGTGGGCAGTCTGTGGAATGTGGGAGCCACTCCCTTTGAACACAGACCGGGACCATAAACCGCCCTGTTTCCTGCGACAGTGTTAGCATTTGTGGTCTAGACAGCAAAGTCGTTCTGGACATTAAGTTGATGCAATTTAATATCGTCCCACTATTGGCTACTCATCTGAATATGGCTGTGCTTGCTCACAAAGGGCAATAAAGGCATATTAAATTGAATTTGGCTTCAGGAAATCTACATGTTCCAGTGAGGCAATAAAAATATTCACACTCATGCAAATTAGTTAAAAAAACTGAGTATCTGTGTGTTATCTGTGAACTATAAGAGGAGGCAACTGATCAGTATGAAAGAAAAGAACCTAACTGTACAGAGATTGATTTAAAAAAAAATAATCATACATCGTATCTCTAACAGGCAACCTTTTCTAAGGAGCCAAGGAGGCAGTCTAAGTAGCCACTATAATAGGTGAAACATCTCAGCCTTCAGGCTGTAAGTCAACCTCTTAACTGTTGAAGACTAAGGAGAGGGTTTATGTAGAGATTACTTTAGGCTCAATTCTCTGGGAGTTTGCCTATTGATTTAAAAAGGACTCGTGTCAAGCTCTAGCTGCCTGCTCCAGGGTTTCCTCTATGAAACATCTGTGTTTGATCATTGCTGGGTAAAGAATAAAGAATTAATTTAGATAATGCCTAAGAGAAGGCATTGGAATGGGAGTAAGGAATAGGAAACAATAGAACCTGTCCTTAAGCTACCTGTTATTATCATTTAACATGTAGTGAGAATAAATAAACACAAAATATAACATTATAAATAAGTCCTGCCTGTAAGGGGCTGCAGCCTAATTAAGAGAGCAGCAATGAATAGAAGCTGTATGGCAGGGCCGGTGGGATCCCAGCGATGCCAGCTTGTTGCCTACTGGCAGCAGGAGCAGCCCTGTGGTACCTGCTCGGGGGGATGCCAGCCTGCCCAGCACAGTGCGGCAGGGCTCTGCCCCTGCCCCCTCCTTTGAAAATTATGACTGAAATGGAAGGCATGTCAAGGATGGAAGGTGGGAGCTCGCTAAAGTGGAAGCTCATCTCAGAGCTGTCCTGGAGGTAAAACCTTAATTTAATGGTGCCCTGAAGGTAAGGCGTGACCAAGCAGTGACCAAGAGCTAGGTCTGAATGCTCAACCTGGGCATTCACACTCTCCTTTTGGAATACGCAGTGCTTGATCCCTGGCTCAGCACAGGATCAATGCACCGTTTGAACCCTCCCAGTGTCTCCTGCTACTCAAGCCTGTACCCCAAGGTCTTAATGCACAGCAGCAAGCTCTTAGTGCCACCGAAAAACTCCTGTGCCTCTCCTGACACATGCCAGCCCTCCATCTGGCCCGTGCTGCTCAAATGGGGCTGGCCATTGCCAGCCTTTTTTTGTAGTGGGGTATGGGATAAAGAGCTGAAATACTTGTTTAAATATCCTAGCCCCTCGTTTTATAGACTCACCATACCCCTGGGCATGCAGCAGGACATGGATGTGCTTTCCCCATGACAGCTAATTCCCCAAATTTAGGCCTGGCCATTGTGCATAAGAACAGATGTAGGAGCCAAGCTCTGAGCAGTCCCCACTGGCTGCCTGGCAGGAACAGGCATCTGATCTCCTCATTCACCCCTTTCATGTGTCTCAAATTAGTTAGAACCTATTTTTGGAGACAGATGGGTCTTGTCAAGATTCAATTATTGATAGATAAATTCAATAGAGAGTTCTAATAAAAGATAAGATTAACTCAGTTCAGGTATTCCAAACATAGATATCATCCCTACATTAGTCTGTCTGGCTCTCATCTCTTTAATGCCTGTTGCTATATATCTTAATAATCCTGCATATCTTTGCTCCTGCATTCTTCCTCCTATTATCTGGATATCAGCTTTTTTAGAAAGTCATAGCTTTGGGGACACTAATGCTTTGCTATATCCCTGCTTTTACACTTGTATGCTTCTCTGAGGAACAAGGATATTCCAAGTTGCAGTGTCAGGGTGGGATTCATCCTGTAAGGAAAGGATTTTACACCAGGAAAACTTCCACCACCAATTCAGAGGAGTAACATCTGATCCCCTGTGAAGGGGAGCTGGGCGGACCAGGGACCAGCTTCAGCCAAGATCTGGTATTATCACCGACGCTGGCAGGAGGGGATGCTGAAGACAGAAAAAAGACAGTGCCTGTCCTGAAGAGCCCGCTGGCTGACTGCGCAGGTCCAAACCCACAAAACTTTTTTCTTTTTTTTCTTCTTTGTAAGAACTAGCTAGTTTTTGGTCCAGTTTATCTATGTGTGATTACAGAAAGCTTTCAGTTTGAATCTTTTAACCATCGCTTGTACCTATTAACAACTTTTCAAAACCAAATCAGTAGACTCCACTAGTGGAAGCAAACTATTATAAACAGATCAGAAAGATTTTGTAGTCACTGCTTTTTACTCCTTTTTTTCTGTAGTTCCTCTTTTTATGCTGGAGAGTAATGTTAGCTTTTCCATTACTGTACAGAGAAGCTAATTTTGTTCGCTGAGTGTTATTGGCCACTTCTCTTCTTGACCTACAAAATCACATGTTAAGAATACATGAATTAATATTACTAATAAAAATAACGTGACACAAAGATGTTAACAACCATATAATTAATTTGCAGTGAAAGGCCAAATAAGCCACAAATCCTAGAATGGCTGATGCCACTCCACTTTTGCAGGTGGCATATAAAAAGCCTAAGCAAATGTGTTTGCTTTTCAAAGGAACACAGAAAAAAAGTTTCCAGTGTCAGTATTATGCCCCCTTCTGCCCTTCCTTCCTTTAAAAGTTTCAAGCTTTAAATTTGTTGAGCAACTAGGAAAATACTTGAAAGCCCATTTTATATTTACAGATGTTTAGTGACAGGAATAGCAACTTCTTTTTACATTTCCCAGTGGATGCCTCATGCTTCATATTTCCCTGAGCCTGTCACAGTGAGTTACGTCACTCTGTGAAGCTGAAATAAAGATGAATCATTTGTGAAGCTCCTGTATCTCCTCTTGGTCAGCTTTTCCAATTGCATCAGAGTAAACTGATAAAGAAGCAGAAGGTTTCCCTATGATGAACAGCTAAGGTTTCAGATGTACGTCTGATGGGCCATTGTGCTGAGGAAAAGGACCAGCAAGGGACAGATATCCAGGAATCCCATCCTCACCCCCCCTGCCTTCCCCATCACTGTTACTGCAGCAGTGGTCACAAGTCCCACCCAGGTGAGCACCTCCTGCTATGCCTGCCCAGCACAGCCCATGCAGGGGTGCTGGAGGGCACCACGGAAGAGCACTGGCACAAGGCAGGCAGTGTGTGGCATGTGGCACATGGCAGGACCGGCACCAGCCCTGGCACCCGCACAGGGGCCCAGCTCTGCTGGCACTGACCCCAGGGACAGCCAACAGCCACCTTCTCACCTAAAGGATGCTGATGCTTCACCAAGCAGCTCCTGCTGAACTCCTACTCGGTGTTTAACATCTGGTGTGAGAAGAAAATGCGTTTCCCCCCACATGTGACAGTCTGCTGCATGTCTGCCCTGAACCTCCTGCTCCAGAGAGGCACAAATCCACATGAACCAGGTCAGCACTGGCGGGAGGGGAAGCAGTGCTGCAATGGACACTGTGGAGTCATGGTGCAAGAAGTAAATAACATGCCCAGTACCACCTGTGACAGAAGTAGTAGTTTCCATGCGTAACTCTTCAGCACTAGGTCGCAGCCTTCACCAAAGCAATCCCTCTGTCTCTCCAGATATATCACAGAAACTTTTTTCAGCACTACCTTCCATCAATAAAGCTTCAATCATATTCAGACCCATAAGCTTGCTTTCTTTCCTGTTCTCTTCAGAAATACTAGGCTCCTGTCTAAAATGCGTTTTAGCAGGAGAGAGAATGTTTGATATCTCTCCGGCTCTGCAGCCCCTAAGGCCATCATTGCCCTTCCAGCTGCCTGCGGTCCCACCGTCGCTTCTCCTCTGGTAGCCCAGACTTTGATGCGCTGTGCTCTGCAGTGTAAGGAAATATGAAGCTTCTCACTCATGGTACTGTGGATTTAGATATTGACTTTTGGGATCAAAAGATAGTTTTAGGCGATAATATCAGAGGACCTGCTGAATAGAAATGAGGACAAGGTTTGATCCCAAAGGTATGGCACAGCAGTAGCAGCTGGAAATATCAGCTCACAGCAAGTGTCAGCAGTATAAAGCCACAGAAATGAATGTCAGTTCAATAATTTATTGCGCTTAATGTTGTGTTTTGCTGTTTGTGTAAAGAGCTGCCTGACATCCAGCACATACAGGAGGTAGGTAATAAGTAAAAATCCCAGATGTGAACCCACCAGAGTTTTGTTGCATCTTGGCTACCACACCTTCCTTTAACCCTTTGCCTCGGGGATGTCTGAACTGAGAAACTCCTGGTTGTTTCTGCAGCACTATAATTCTAGATTGCTAGTGGGTTTTTATTCTTATGGCTGGCACTACCTCATTTTTTACGGTTGCTCTGACAGGTCCCAGAGTCGCTGTGTATTATTTATATTGCCCTCTCATGTCTTCACATCAGGATGGGGACGCTGCATCACTGCAAAGCTGAGCTTGCAGTTGGCGCAAGCCATCCTGATGGCCCCCGTGGGTCATTTTTCAGTGGAGAGAACAAAACATTTCAGCTCTACTTCCTTCAACAGCCAGCTCTCTGCCTAATCAGTCCCTCATATATCAGTCCCCTAGCCCTCAGCCCCAAAAGACGCAAGGGCTCTTTGCTCACAGGTCCTGCCTGACAGCCCCTGCTTCCTCGCGGTAATTGGAAGATGCCCCAGCTTGAAGAGCTTCACCTTTCAGGGACTGCTGTAATTACAGAAGGTTACACTGCCATCTCTCCTAGAGAGAAGCAATCAATCTTACAGCATAGGTGCTGTGGAACACCCCTATCTGTTTCTGAAGAGTGATGCCCATGATCTGGGGATGATTTGTATTTTGGCCCCTTTTTCCCAATTTCTAAACTGTTGATGCCAGTCAGTGGGTATTTCTGGTGAAAAGACAGGTATATACACGTGCTAATTACTGGGAGTATCAAAATGATCTCTGAATGGAGAAGAACACAGACATGAAAAATATTATTGGAGAACCTACATAGGCAACAGTCTTGTATGAGGGCAAGAAGTTTCTTGTGTGGTTATAACATTCCTTTCTAACCAATTTATTTTTCACTACAAAATTAAAAATTCCTTTAATTCCAGAGATGAGTCTTTGTAAAAAACTACAGAAATTTCTCCGAATCAATGTTAAAAATGCACTCTGTTAAAAGAAAATAGTTACATTTTTCTTCCCCATAACACAAACAGCTTCTTTTGGTTTCATTTTGCGGTTTTCTTTTTCTTTAAAAGTAGCATGTACTTAATCATGGATAAGCATGAGTTGCTGAATTTTATCAAGACATTTGATTTATTTTGTCGCTTTCTTAAAGGCAAAACTCTTTATATCTAATTATAGAAAAGGCTTATGCTATAAAATATGTGAATAAACTATATAAATCTGTAAAGTTAATAATATATGGGCTCATGTTTTGACATTGCCAATTTACGGCTTAAGCTAATTTCTGCTGAAGTCAGTGGACACTTTCTTTACCCACTGAAATCAGTAGAATTACTGCAGCCTTCGCTGGACCAAGTGAAAACCTAGTTATGGAATATGCAATGACTCCTGCACATCAGGAACATCACAGGCTGGTGTGAAATCAGAGCAGTTGCACTGAAGCCATTCTCAATCCTGATGTGCAAGGCACAGGTCAGGAGCGGGTGAGGGTCTGTTTCCAGCTGGAGCTCTGCTCTGGGAACATTTCTCCCATTTCTCCTCTGTCTTCTGTTTTTAAGGGACAGAGATTATTCTCTAAGGAGTGAACAAGAAATATGTGAAGAATCACCCAGGCTCGCTTACAGGATGTTTTTTCATTACTATCTAAGGAGAAGTCTCTGTATTATGTTGTCAGATGGTCAGATTTTCCATTTTCAGAGCCAAACCTTTCAGTACTTTCTCAATCAACATTGCAATTGATCTGTCATTACTCATTTTAACTAAGTAGATACAATAGGATTAAGGCCAAGTTTAAAATATTAATGAAAGCTCTTCAGAGGATGAGCTATTATGTGAAATACTGGCCAGGTTTGACTGGAGAAATGTTGTTGCTGCTTGGCAAATCTGCTTTCTGAATATCACTGGTGTAATCACACGACAAACACAGCATTTCTCTGGGGTGCCCAATTCGCTGAACATGCCCCCCACCAAGTGCTTTACCGAGGGGCAAGAGGAGATTTATGGGCCCCCAGCCTCAGGCTGATGGGCTGCCCGTTCCCACGTGGGATGGCACAGCACCGGTGCTCCAAACATCAGGGCTGTGTCCGCTGCCTTGCAGTAATGTCACCGCTTCCCTGAATTCCCAAGTCGCTCTGGAACAAGCCTTGGCAGTTTTCTAGCCTTTACCATATTGCTTGATTCTTTCAGAAATTAGGGCAATACAAGCTCACACGAGTTCTCCTCCAGAAAATGTAATTTCTTTTGACACCTGTGGCACGACAGGGCAGTGTAAGGCCTTAACCTCCTCACAGAGCTGTTGGTTCTCTTCGATCTGGGATTATTTCTATGCAGTTTATTTTAATATATGTACCCCAAATGATAACAGATCTCCTGTAAGCTATTCTGCCTCAAGCAGAACTTGATGGAAGAGTTTCCAGGCTGCAGGACCCAGGTCTTCCAGACATGTTACCTGTTCCCCAGTGATCCTGGCACTCCCCCTTAATCTGGCCGCTGTTTTGTGTAACTGAAATTAAAGATGTGCGAGGAGTAGCCCTGGCATGAATGTTAATCTCCAGTATTTCATCCTCAGAAACATGCTGCAAATCCCTTTGAGCCCTGGCTGTTTCAAAGAATAAGAGAGGATTAGGGAGAGACTTGCTCAGCTGATTTTATTTTTACTGGAGCAAAGTTCCCCACCGGCTGCGGGCAGCCGGGGAAGCGCACATCGCATTTACATATACAGTCTTCCATGGGGACAAATCTCTGATATTGCAGCACGAAATCTTAATGAGCCAGATGGTATTTATTCCTGGCTGCACAGGCTATGCTGCCAGTTAAGGATAACATCAGCATGTCAGGGCTGAGGAGAGAAACTTTGGGAGCAGCAATGCAGGTACAGCACAGCCCGACTGGCCAGCACAGCCCTGCTCAGCTCGGCGGTCGCACTGAGGTTCGCTCCTCTCAGCCCGGGAGGATTCTCCAGCTCTGCTCAGGATGCGGGGTGAGCCCGCAGCCCCCGCAGCCCCCGCCAGTAGCTTGCACCTGGGCTGGGCTCCCACCACCAGCCCCACCAGCCTTTACAAGAGGAGATGTCAGGTGCCCAAGCCATCGTAGAAGCATTCCTACACAAACCTAGGCAAGGGCACTGGTGTTTCAACCTGAGGGTAGCTTCTGGGTTGCTTTCAAAGAGATGCAGATACAGCCAGCAACCCCTCATCGCCCAGAGCCAGTGTATTGACTCAGATCTTAATGAGAGCTCTGCCTTTGTCTTCAGGGGACAAAAGCTTCACCTGCAGGAGACAGCAGTGAAGGCTGTATCTTTTAAATAAGGCCTTTTATTTTCCGACAAACACAGAGCTCAGAGAAATCTGGCAAAGGCTCCAATAAAAATAACCCTGCTTTTGCTTCTGGCATCCCTACAGAAACATCAAACACATTTGTTCTCAATAGAGCCATGAAAAATATTATTGTCAAACACCTCCATGTTCTTGATCAAGAGGTTATCGATTCTAGTTTTGAACTAAAAAAAAGTCAAGAAGATTCAATACAGAGCCACTCATTAACTCACTGTTCATTTAACACAGAGTAGTCAACATCTCTGACAGAGTGGCTTAAAAAGTCAGTGTAGATTTTTATGAGAAACTGTAGACAAAATTAAAAGCATGTAAAAATGAGTCTGCTAAGAGACAATATGTAACCTAGAATGTTATTGGGAAAACAAAGGTAGGGAAGAGTGCTCACCAGCGCCAGAGCTTCAGCTGCTGCAGGCTGAAGCAGATTCCTTGGGCTGAACACAGCGATGGCATGACATGAGTCAAAGATGAAGCAAAGGAAACCCACAAAAAGAAACAATATACCAGAAACCACAAAATCTTAGGTTTATGCAAAACCCTGGAATTGTTCCATGGAAAGCCAGGGACGGGGGAGCCTGCTGACAGCAGGAGCAGCGAGCAGCTGCTACAGATGCACAGAGACCTCTCAGCTGCCAACCTTGCCTCCAGAGTCCCATTCCTGGGGCTAGGCAGTGAGAAAGCAGTGAGAAGAAAGACTCAGACCCAGCTGGCATCTCCTGCAGCCTACACACACCTCTCTTATCCAGAAGACAAAAGAATTTGTCTTCCCCCTCATTCACAAGGCTTCTAGTCAGCCTGCTTTCTCCGTGGTATGCCACTGAACTTAAACCAGTCGCAGAGCAAGACTGCGAGGGGGAACCAGTGCACAGCCTTGAGCTCTTACATGTCTGATCCAGTGAACTGTGACCGTGTTATAATTAGGATGGAGGAATTATAAAGACAGTTGAGGGGAGACCTAAAACCTGGAAGTTACCAGGCTGGAGGTAGCTGTGATGCTGACAGAGCAGTCCATCCCCGTGGGGTTCCCCTGGACAGGATGACTAATGGGGGGCCCTAGAGCCAGTCTGCCTTTTCTCCCAGCCAGAAATGGCTCCCCAGAATACTTGGCTAGCTGATTTCATATTTGCTCAGGGGTGGTTTATATCCCCTTCTCATGAATATTTAGCAATTTACCTGGACATTTTTGTAAATCAATTTTAACCAAGTGGGGAATATTTTCATAAAACCTATTTTGAACTTGCAAATGCAAGTTTTCATGCTGGAAGCCTTATTAGAAGAATTACAAGTAATATGCCATTAATGTGTCCAACAAAAAGAAATTAATTCTGAAGATGAACTACAAATGAACTTCAGATCAAGAATTGTCTGCAGAAATTACTTTGTGATGAACTGAATAGCGTGTACTGGCAATTTGTGACAAGAAAATGAGGCAGAATGTATTGAATAAATTACTTGTGGTTTTGCTGTAGTGGCGGTCAAGAGATTCTTGGGCTGAGTCTACCAGTAGGACTTGTGCTCTTACTGTAGGAATAAACTGTTTGTTCTTATTTCTTGACCTGGCATTTTCAGTGATGACTGGTTTATTTTTCAAGATGGTAAGAAATGGACAGAGATAGATGGGGGGGGGGGGGGGGGGAAGAGTAACATCAGCTTAAAAACATCTAGCAAAAGTAAAGACTATTAACCAAAAAACGAGATCCAGCAGTGTATAACCTTGGAGGTGTATCTTGCTCAGGTGTGGTGGGACAGTCCCTGCCCTGCCTGCTATGCGGTTCTCCCAGCTGCCCCAGCCCATGCGGTGCCCATGGGTTTGAGCTGATGCCCATTCCTCATTCAGAGACTTCACATGATAGTCTCCATCTTCGTTGCTTTGCTCTATGAGTAGGTGAGGATCTTCTATTGAAACATTTGAAAACTAAGACAGCATGTGTGCGTTGCTCCTAGAGAAGGGACCCAAGTACCAAAGCAGTGATCTCTGGTGGCTTCCAGTATACTGCTCTCCATGCAGCTGGTACTGCTGCCTGGACATCACTGGCAACATGTAGACACACATCCTGTTCAGTATAGAACACTTCTGTTCTCTTTCAATGTTAAAACCACCATATTCACCACAAAAATAAAATTGAGGTGATGAGTTTTGGTGAGTTTTCTGTGGGAGGAAGGGTGGCTTCCCCTCCCCAGTGATGGGCCATCAGCACAGAGACCATGGCAAGTGCAGGAGTACAGGGAAGGTCAAATGGGTATGAGCTGTCTGCACTTAAGAGGAAAATTGTATTTACATTTTTAATTGCTGAAGTGTTTCTCTGCATTTCTCACATGACGCCCTAGGTGGCGGATGGTACCTTACTGAATGGAGTTATTATTCAATCGTTATTTTCTTAATATTTGGGTGTGTGCTTCCTGATCCTAATTTACACCTGAAGGTTGAGTATGAGCATATGGCTAGATTTTGTCATTTAATCCATAGAGGAGTACATCGCCATCCAGTATTTCTTCTCCCTTTGACAGGACCCCTTGGACAAGAGGCACACTCCGAGCTGGAGTACAGCCAGCACAGCCAGGGCCGCGGATGGAGGCCGAGCCCGCGGGCTCCCTGGGATGCTGCTGAGGCTGGGTGAGTCTGTGTGTCCATCTTCAGCTCCTGACCACAGGATTATTTCACATCAGTGCCAAGTTTACCCTTCTGTGTCTGGGGAACTCTTTGCACTATGAATAAGTAACCAGATGTTGTCCTTTTATTAATACAGAAGAGAAGCTCTTGTTCAATAAGGAAAATGGTGAATAATAGATCTATTTAGAGTTAGCAGGGACCCTCCCTGCTTTACTTAGAGTTCTCCAGTCTACAAGCAGTTTAATGGATATCAGTAAAATGCAATTTGCGTATTAAGAGTATTAATCAGATTCCCGTTTTCTCAAGATTTATACAAAGCCAGTAATTCTGAGATACTAAAACAAACCTGAAAATGGCTCTTAGCAGACTTGTGACCAAATCACAGAAGGCACTACCACGGTTTGTACTAAAAGCCCACTTTTTTGACAATCTCAGCAGAATTATTCGGAGATGAATGAACTGTACACCCATGGCTGGACTCACAGATTTATGGTCAATGCTTTCTGAAAGTGATGGAGGGACGCGGGGACATGTGTAGCAGTACAGGGACTTTTTCTGAATCAACTGGAATCAACTGTCTGGGTTTATTACTGAAGACTATCTCCTTGTACTGCCTGCTTTCATACAGCATCACGCAGACTTATCTGTGACCTTCACAGATGTCACATCAACAAAGAATAAGGTTCAGTTTAAAAAAAAATGAATGTAGTAGTTTCAGATCTGGAGTAAATCAGTGTAGTTTCAGTAGAGTCAGCAGAGAGGTGCTGATTTACAGACACCAAGGAACTTGTCCTATGATTACAAATAGTTTAAGTGAATTGTTACTACCGTGCCAGTTCAGGAATCTGGTGATTATACAAGAAAAAGCTTGTGAATCATTGGAATAGATGAGCTTTCCCAGCACATGAAAATGCAGTGCCTGGAAATGGGCAATAGAATTAAAATACATTTTTTTATTTTTTTTAAAGTGGTACATGATGATGTGCATTCTGAGACTACACAATTAAATGCACTCAAAGATCACAACAGTAATAAACAAATACCTACTTTGTTCTATGCCATCTGAAATTTCATAATATATAACGATTTACCTTTCTATGCCTTAATCAAGGGCAGCCGGCCCTCCTGTGGGGCTTGTCTTGAAATCTGAAATCAAGCCCTGCCCATGGCTTTGCGGATGCACTAATCCTTGCAGCTCAGCTGCAGGACCAGGTCTTCCCGTGGCACGAGTGGACTGAACGTGCATGGCACGAGGGTCTGGGCCCCATTCGGGGGAGGGGGGGGAGCTGCCCCTGCCCAGGTTGACCAGCCAGCCCCCTCCAGCCAGCGTCAGTGCAGCAGGTTGTGAGATTGCTGGCTAAGGAGACTGTGTGCTTGGGTATGTCAAAGAGCAGGGGAAATCACAGAATCATAGAATCATTTATGCTGGAAAAGACCTTTAATATCATTGACTCCAGCCGTTAACCAGCACTGCCAAGACCACCACTAATCCGTGTCCCTAAGCGCCACATCTAGACGTCTTTTAAATACCTGCAGGGATGGTGACCCCACCACCTCCCTGGGCAGCCTGTGCCAGTGCTTGACCTTTTGTTACCAGCAATTAGACAGCAGGGAAATGTGAAATGGTCAAGAACATTTGTTTCAACCTCTCCACTTTTTTCCAAAAAAGAGTCTCAGTCTGTGTTTTTCTGACTGCAAATACAAACTGAGATTTATGAATGAGCAAATCTCAAACAACCCTTAGTTCATGTGTGACCATTTCATCTTCTGAGTACAACCGGTGCTTTGGCTTTCTCTGAGGAATCAAAATCTAGGAGTAGCTGCTGTTCTTCTCTCAGCCTATAAAATACTCAAAAAAGAATAATTTAATTTCTAGTTTAAGATCATGGCCTGTCTTCATATTTCTTATCTCTGAGTTTACTTTGCATTAAGACTACCAAAATAAAATCATCCACTGCACTTGAGATTTTTATTAGCTCCTAATCTAAGAACCGACAAAAGAAAAGGGAGATTACTTAGGGCTGTGGGATCTGGAAGTGTGCTGAGCAGAACTGGTGTGACGCTCGGTATATTTTACATCAGTGAGAACTCATAGGTGCGTTTCCTGAATGCAGCAAGTACTCTGCTCTTCTAGATTTCAGAATAAAACAGATAGGTCTGAAGACTCTCACTAACGCTCGTGAGTTACTTCCACATGGAGCAAAATGCCCCTTCACACTGTGAGACAACACAGCTACGGCCATGCTCCACGCAATGGGGAGATGCGCAGGTAAAGAAAATGCCCACAACAAAATAACCTCCAAACACCTGTCCCTGAAAGGCATCTGGGCCGTGTTTCATGCCATGCATGGTTCCAGTTTTAACCTATTAAATCCCCACCAGAAGTGGTAAAATATCAGATGTACTGATACAATTGCAATTGCTCTGAAACAGAGCTGGGAACCTTTATAAAATATATATACTGCTGTTATTATGTGTGTTATTTTCAGGGGACAGAAGACTTCAAAGTAGCAGCCAGTAAAATACATGTCAGCTTGGGGATTATCATCAGAGATCACAGCTAGCATAGCACTTGGTTTTGTCTTTTTATAGGCTAGTGTTCAGTTAAAAGTGGAACTGGACAGTAAGGATGCCGTCAGTGTATGACAGGAATTATCAGCAGGTTTCTTGGGCAGGTGACTTGGACTCAGTTCTACTGTATACTACCACCTTTTCGCATTTCTTGCCTTTTTTTTTTTTAACCAACTTGTTTTCCTTACATTAATCAAGTGTTTTAAACCTTATGCAACCCTACACGCAATCATTTTAATTAAGACCAGCAGTGCACTTTGAAATCCTCAGATAAAAGGCAGTCTATAAATGCAACAAATTAAATTTCCAAGAGGAGTGAGGCAAGATAAGGAAAGTTCCAATCCCTGTATTTGCATTTTAAGAAAATCTGAAGAATCTGGGACCTAAGTATATTCCAGAATGTTTTTAGATCTAGCCATTTCACTTTTATTATTCAGGTCAAAGCAACACTCTGTGTACCCTTCACCTTTGAGGTATTCTGTCTCTACTTTTTTACTTGAGCTTTACAAGTTTGTTTTATAATTTAGGTAATTCATTGGGTAGTACGTAGGTATGTATCCACCTATATACATGTTTTCATGCCTAGTTTGACTTTAGAAATAAAGACAGTGGTGTTTCCAATGCTGCAAGCATACATAATTAATTCCATGGGGATTACTGAAGGAAAACAAAATGCATTCCTGAAGACGATGGGGACCATTCACTTACATTACCAAAGCAAGATTAAATAGAGATGTTTATCATATAAATGGTCAGCTGAGAAATCCCCAAGTAAGTAAACTCAGAATAAAAATTTCTATTTTTTCCAATGCCCATTTTGCTTTCGGCACAGGTTTGTTTATGGGATATTTTAGAGTCATTCTGGAATAGTCAGAGGCAAGGGGTAAAGTAAATGGAATTAAATAAACACAGGTTCCTGTGATTCTTGTGTCAAAACCATTTTTGGGTGGAACTCTGAAAATCTGGGGAGTCCAAACAGACACACACACCAAGGTCCTTCAAGTGGCTGCCTTACCCTTGTAGTGCTTGTTGTCTGCAAACAAGTACATTAATATTGCAGTGATTTATCTACTGGAGAATGAGGGTCTCGCTGGATTGCAGAATGCATCTGGACCAGCCTAATGAGCACATTCTTCACCATCAGAGAGGCTGTGGAGGGCTTGCAAATATTTTAGACATGATTCACAGAGCCAAAAGGTCCTGTTTACTGATATGCTATTTATACCTAGCTCAATTAAACCTCTTCGGGGAAAAAAAAAATCAAGAATACCAACACTGGCAGTGCTGTTGGAAGTGAGTATCTCCTCATTAAAAAGGTTAGAAAAACACCATTCATAATATTGAAAGTTTCTTTCAGGCATATTTATGCCCTAGTCTTTGTCCAACAGCATCAAGTGTCCTCCTACAAGGCGCGATTCTGGCAGCAGACAAGACCAGTCAGTTTAACTGTGCCCCGGTGGCAGCCAGTCTCATGTGCCGCATCCCTGGGGAAGTGCTTTGACCCTGTCAGCCCCACTCTTCCCCCTGCCAGGAGCTGAGCTGCCAGCAGCGCCCAGCCTGCACCGGCCCCGTGGGGCTAGCACAGAGGATCTGGGGCAACTGCCCCAGATTTAGGGACATGTCTAGAGAATCTCCTGAAACCAAAGACGTGCAGCTCCCTCCTGGGAGCAATACTCTCACTCAAGGTGTTTCCTGAGCAGAATGGTTTCTGCTTGGTCCAGCTCCTTAGTAGCAACTGGTAGAAAAATAATTGCTAATTCTCAGTGCTCTTTAGTTGCAAAGCCCTTGGGGATGGAGACAGAGAACAGGGTGTTGTGAGCTGCAAGGTGCATGGCAAAAGCATGAAGAAGAAATACAGAGGGACGTGCAGGAAGCAAGTAGCTCTGCTAAGGTCAGATCAGTTCCTGCAGGTCCTGGCCTCATAAGCTAGAAAAGTAGTAAATTGCCAGAAGGTCCCATTCTTTCTGTTAGTTGCAGGCTCAGGGAGAGATATGCCCACTTAAAGGAGAAACCTTAAGAACAACTCACACCATTTGGATCTCAGTTTCTTGGAAATCCAGGTCTTTCAGACCTGATGGCTAAAAAAAGTCAAAGGTATATCCGTAAAGTTCAATGTACTGCAAAGTGCTCTTTCCTGGAGCCTTCACAGTGGAAGTAAATATCTGGCCTTGAAATTCACATTAATGTTTGTGGTTTCTTTCTGGCATGTGAACCACCTAGAGCTTTTGGAGGTGTGCTCTTGCACAGTGTAGGCATACCTTGTGCAACCCCTTGTGCAACAGAAGCCTGTGAGATAAGCATGAACGTTCATGTGGCAGTGAGCACTAGAAGCATTAACATAAAATATTGAGATGTAAATTAGTGTTGGAAAGTAAGCACAGCAGCCTTTATATAACACTTTAAATGAGGTACCCATTAAATAACAAAGGTTTTGTTCACGTAATACACTATTAATAAATTTTGAGCCATCGTCTCTTTAAAAAAAATGTACTTCAGTCAAGTGGAAAGCAGACTAATGTGGATTTAGAAAGAGGTTGGGAGTGCAACAAATTATAAATGCTTTCTACTTTATCAGCATTACAGAGTACTATTAATTTTAAAAATAGCTTTTAAAAACATACATGGCATACCATAATGGAGATGGCTGTGTTTCAATACATCATCCTGATGACTCTTTCCACAGCAATGAGTTATGCAGACACGCCAAGCTCTGTTTTGCAAATGGTATGTACCATGCTGCAGCTGAAAGTTAAAAAAAGCAGGTTTGTCTTTTGATTCAGGATTGTCTCTGCTGGGACTTCCGAGTGCGAGTGCCTATGGACACGCTTAGTGTGTGTATCAACGGCCGGGACGCTCCTTCCCACTGCATATATCTCAAGGAAGCACCATCCCTGCAAAATTTCCATTGTTCATTATCCCCATAGAGGGCTGGAATCAGACCAGTAATGCATGTGTTGAATGATTAAAAATAAAAATGTTAATGGAAAATGCTAATGTAACTGAGTAGCTCCTTTAAAAGACTTTGTCTATAAAAGTTTCAGTGCTAATTGGCATAAGCATCCCTAGAACGGTGCGTTGTGTCTGTCTAAATGATGAAAGAGGTAGTTGCCATAGCAAGGACTGGTTTTATTGACTGCTTAAAGGGAAGAGACACATAAAACCATAACTGAGGCCTGAAAATGAATTAGAAAAATCCCTGGGTAGCTCTAACACACTCATGCTTACTTGCCTTTTTTTTTTTTTTTTTCCTTAGACTGCACAGTTCTGTGCTCCTCATAAAATGGCAATTGCAAATATGACAGAGGTCAGTGACCCATTACAGCAGCCCTCAAAGGCTTGGGCAAAGCTCTGCCTTCTCACAGGCTGGAAGGGCCCTCAGTCCCTAAACCTGATGTCCCAGGCTTTCTGCTCAGGCATGAGAGTGCCCCCGGGTGAGTGGCAGAGAGGGGAAGACCTCTGTTATGACTATAACTCTAACCAAGAGAACAGAGCCAGAGTTTGTATCTTTTAAGGCACTAGGAATATATACTGGGGTTTCTCTCGCGTGTGGCCTCTTTTGTAAGCACTGAGACATGAACTCTGGTTCAAGATTTGTCTTCAGCTGTGTCACTCCTCACTTTCCTTCCCCAGTATTTCTGCACAAGGCTACATTGCCACTTCCCTTGCAAATAAGAATATTACTTACAGAGCATGTATGTGCTGCATTAATGTGTTCCCTTACCCCATTTTATTTTATTTAGCAACAGAAAAATATCCCTAATTTAATCACCAGTTACTGATTACCTAACTCAACCCAAAAGACCAGAATTCACCAAAAGGCAGAAGATCTATTCTCTAAAAGCATTAGAATAATGATCAAACAGTAGCTCAAGCTGTAACACTAAGATTAGCAAAGTCATTTATTTTATTACTTTATCACTTATAAAAAATAAACTTGTCCTCTTAGGAATGGCAAACTCCATTTACCCATGTACTGGTTTACCCAACATTGTTCCTTCAGGCTTTCACTCTTGCCCTCCTACTCACATATGTCTGCTGAGCTGAAGTTTTTGTCGCCTGTTGGGAGCTATGGTAATTGCATCTGTCTTGGTGCTCTTTTATGCCAATGTCCACTTATGCAGGTTTGGAGCTGCATTATCATATTCTTAGTGAAATGAGTATCAGCTGCAAAACAATCTCTTTTCATAATGCTTACGTAGCACTACATTTCCTCTGCTGTTGATATGATTATACAGATAAAGAGTTCCACTGGAACCATGCTGTATAAAATCTTTATAATGACAGGTACAAGGAAATTCCTTTGCCTAGATTTACTTCCACATGCTGCTATGCAACTAGGAGCTATAAATCTGGCTTTATCAGCAGGCGATAGCCACATTCCAACATCCTGTTGTGAATGTGTGTGTGTGTCAGGCTGTGATGGATGGATACACACACAAAGGTCACAACTGACCATTGCCAGCAATTCACTCTCTTTCTTTCTCTCTTTCTTTCTTTCTTTCTTTCTTTTTTCCTTTCCTTATTTATTTATTTATTTCTCTCCTTCCTTCCTTCCTTCCTTCCTTCCTTCCTTCCTTCCTTCCAAAATTTTCCCAGTACTTCATACATAATTTTAATATCCCACAGCACCTTCTCCAGATTATAACTCAGACCATCGTGTGATGCTTCTGTAAAGCCAGCTTTAGAGTTCCTAGTCCTAACATAAACACCATGGGCACACAATACCCTCATCGACTACAAATACATTCAGCAGATTTGAATTTGTTGTGAAGGCTGTCCCCCCTCGCTCTCTGCCAGATCGTGCATTGTGTCCACGCTACGTCAGCTTTATAACAGATCAGGTATCGCCTGTTATCTCACATCCAGTAGAAAAACGTCAACATTAGTATCAACTTAGCATGCTGGCTAGAATACTAGGAGTTTAACTGGGTGATTCATCTGTGCTGTACATCAAATCTATACGTTTTGTCTGACTAAAGGACACAGACTTCGTAGTGATGGTTGCGGAGCCCCTGCCTGCAAAGCAGATTAAGTCTGTTTGTGTAGGATCCAGATATGCTGCAACCTGTAACATCGTTCTCTCATTTTTCCTAGTATGTTATGATCAGCTTCTATTATTCAAGAGTATTTCCGCTCCGTTCATGATGCACACACAGAAAAATGTTCTGCACCACCATTCTGAGAGTAAGCTGTCTAGCTCAAATGAAACACGATCGCTTCTGCTTCAAGCAAATGAGAAGAGACTTTCTATTTTGCACCTCACTGAGTTCCACATTTGGGCATTGTTTATTTTACTGAGCCTACATTACAGAATTAAAATATTAATATACAGGCATTATTTTTTACAAAGGTATGTAGCGAGAGGACAACGAGTAATGGCTTTAAACTGAAGAAGGGTAGATTTAAGTTAAGTATTAGGAAGAAATGCTTTACTGTGAGGGTGATGAGACACTGGCACAGGCTGACCAGAGCAGCTGTGGGTGCCCCATCCCTGGCAGTGCTCAAGGCCAGGCTGGATGGGGCTTGGAGTAATCAGGTCCAGTGGAAGGTGTCACTGCCCACAGCGGCGGGATGGAACTAGGTGGTCTTTAAGGTCCCTTCCAACCCAAACCATTCCAGGATTCTATTATTTAGATGGTGATTTGAGTATGTCTCTCATTTATATGAATTTCCCAGGAGGGAGATGTTTCAAAGACCCAATCAGAAAACAGAAGTAACTTTATCGTTTAAAATCATGAAGTATCCTCTCCTTTACCCCTGATTACAGGTTTCACATCCCTCAGAAATCAGCAACAACGTGCTCAGCACACATCAGTCACCCCATGTCCTCTGTTCAGGACCTCTGGCCATCTCTCTCTGATCCATTTATAGTTTGCCAGTTCAGCACTGCCACCTTTCCCTGTTTCTGGGCTGTTTTTCCATCACCTTCCCAGTGCTCTGGGGGTAAAGGAGAGACGGCGCTTGGGCGTTAGGGTGCAGACTTGTTCAGGTGGGTTTCTTAGGAAATGGTCTGCTGGGAGAACCTCAAAGGTGATTCATAGAGATCTCAAGAAGTAGTTTACACTTCCCAGAATACACAAAACTGTTATGCTGTCTCGGTGAGATGCATTTGCTGGCTTCCAGCAGCACTCAGGTATGTGCATACACTTTGACCACAGAGAGATAATCACCCAAGAAGTCTCTGAGACAATCTAGATGGAGGGAAACGAATGCGTTGATGGGAAATAATGGTTTTACAGTATCCCCACATCTCGACTGGGGACTGGAAAAGGTCTGCTTTCCCCCTCCCACAACATTCTGAATTTTTGTGACCCTTCCCATGAGAGCAGGAGAGGAGTGTCTGACCCTGGTGTTTGTACATCCCCACAGTAGTTGACCAAACTTGACTAAAGCCACAAGGGCTCTTGTTGGGAAGTGTTATTTTCAGATATGCTTCCCTCCCATCCTGATTCTTTGGACAGAGATGTGTTTTAATAACCCCTCCATCTCGATGCCGATTCAGACCACGAGTTTCTTAAAGCAGCTGTAAGCCAAAGGAGGGCATGTTTTCCAGTGACAGGTCGAAAGAGTTACAGCCCCTTAAATCAAATTAGTAGACAGCATCTGAGTGGGAGCCTCTGCGAGATGAACGAGCTGGCAGTTTTTAAAGAGTAACAACGAGGTAATAAACAAGATTAACACAAAACTAATGGCAGAATAGAGATAAATACAGGGAATGTCCATGTAATGTCAAGGAGGGTTGCATGCCAGACTTCTGGCAATGTGTTTGAGACAGGAGTAGGTAACTCATACCTACTAAATCACAGCCATAAATCTTATGCTGTGTTAACAGAACATGAATGATCTGCTCTGCAATGAATGGGAAAAAGAAAGGAAATTCACTGTTTGTGACAAAAAGAGCTGCTAACCTAAGCTGCTCCTTTTTGTTCGAGCCAGGTTTGGAAAAGGGCTTCAGCTGCCTGATGATGCAGGTAGGTGTGCACATGGCATTCAGTCCCCCAGCTTTATAAAGATGCCCCTGAAGAAGTCAGTGGGCTCAGGGTGCCACAAGAATAGCTCCCAAAGCTGTTGTTTTGAAAAAAAAAGGGGATATTTACACTGATGAGTTGGTTCTGAATTACATACGAAGACCAAAAGGAGATGGAAAATGTCCCATTCCTTCCCTGTCAGTCAGAGTGGATGCCTTTCTAAAGCTATGATAACCTACACCAACCCATGAACCTGCATCGTGGGTCCATAAATATTTCACATGGTGGAAGTCTTTATAATTTTTGGTTAAACATTAATTAAACAAAAGAGTTTTTTGGTTAATAGGTGGACTTATTACTAAGAGAGTACAAAACCTCTCCAAAGGAAAAGATGATTTCTTGGCTACAGCACAAGACCAAACCCTTGCAGCTCTGATGCAGAATTTCCTTGTTAGTGTAAGCAGGTCTTGTGGAGTTCCTTGTCCTTCAAATTCATTTGGACAAAATCTGGATAAGGTAAAAGACAGTATCTTTTGTTATGGGACATGATACATTAGGAGAAAGGAGCCAAGCTTTTGAACTAACAGACTTCATCAGATCCCAGCTCTATCTGCTCCACAGGTTCCAGATATACTGATGGGTCTGGAGAGGTTTACCGTCTCTTCACAAACCCTCCTGCCTTCGGTCCCCAGACCATCAGGGCATAACCAGAGGGTTATTTCCCTGCTCCTCTGCAGCTATTGAGTGTGACTGTGCAAACACGTGGTTACAGTCCAGCACTTGTCAATTACATTTTTATTAGCATCCACTCCTGAAGAACAGCAAGAGAGGAGACATTAACAGGGTCTCGAAGGGCTGCGAAGTGGCAAAAAGCCTGTAGTGCACTGTTCAGAGCTCTGCCTGAGACCTGGAGAGCTACCAGAGCTCGTGTCACTGGCACAAATGCAGTAATTAGCAATGTGAGAGCAGAAATGGACACAGAGCTGATTACAGAGGAGCCATGCTAGTGAATGGGCTTGCCAAGGTCTTGTTGCAAGGCAGAGTTTGTCATTTGGAGCTGGGCTGACGTTTTAGGCATGTAAGCTCATACTTGGACTGAAATCCTTTGGTGTCGCTTGGTGTCCTTACAACCGTTTGAGCAAATAATGGAAACTATTACATTTGTGATTTTGTCTGCCGCTGCTCAGAAACAGCCTGTATGGTACAGAGATGCCTTTCATTTTTAAGTGCTGCATGGTTTCAACTTGCAAGAACATTTGATAATGTAGCTAAACTATAGGGAAATAAATACTTTCTTTTAAATTCATAGTTCTTTTTTGAACTTGTGAGCAATGAGTTAAGCTAGACAGATTTAGAAAGGCCCTACAGTGTTTTTCTGTTGAAATACCAAATGATATACAACATTTTTCTTGTGTCCCTGCAAAAACAAGACTGCCCAGGGTAACATAAAATTTTCTTTTACTTCCTTCCAACAATGGCACATTTCTTCTTTTAGAGGCTGATTAATATTTATTACTATAGTAAATGGCAACTTAAATATATGCTAGCAGTTCTGCAGTATGTCATTAATTTAAGAAAACAGGACACATACTATCAAACTACAATGGGTCCTTCTACAGTGAATAATGGTGGTGATATGGCAATCTTTTAAAAGGAATTACTGAAGCATTGTGATACCGATTTAAATGGCAACATGTTACCATGCAGAAGCAGATCATTCCAACTGGTACATATAATTACATGGGAAATCGATAAGTGAGGCATCTTAGGTTATGCACTGTGAGCCGCAATGAAAAAATAAGAACATGGGAAAACAGTCATAACCTGAACATGAAAATCAGTGTTCTCCTTTTGAAGAATACTGAGAGAAGTCCTTCATCCTTTCTCCACCCTAGGGGTGTAGGGATGCATCTGGCAGGGTTGGTGGGCATTACTGAAGTTTCTAAAAGGCTACTCTTAAATTCTTCCAAAAGAGGGGTTGAAGCTGGAGCTAGGCAAGAGACTTTTGGGGCTGTGTTTCAAGTAAGAAGATAACTTGCACAGAAGGAACCTTTGTTTAACAGTATTTCTCTTTTTGAGATTCCTGAGTTGTTTTCAGATATGCCTTTTAAAAAGTTAAACGAGGACTCATAGTGTCAAAATGAAAAGGTATTTAATCCATAAAACTACGTACCAGAATCTAAAGAGTAGCATCAGATAAGATCAGTTCTGCTTTGTCAATGGTTCTATTTTTTAACTACAATGATCTGTAAAATTACTTTGTTACTTTTGTATTCTTGCACTTCTCACACCAGTGGTAAAGGTCATAATGCCATCACAAGTCAGTCCTCAAAGACAACTCAAACAGCCTGATACAGCCACATACAGATAGAGTGACAAAGATACGTGATGCAGGACCAAAACAGAAGGTCACTACTTTATTTACATGTGCTTATCATGTACAATAAGGAACGAGGGTTGCTGGATCGGTCTCTGCCATTTGTAGGCTAAAAGATTTACAGCCCTGAACTAAACTGCTCCAGCTCCAGGATGGCTTTGCCGTGGCTCAGGTACCACAACTGGCTCCCATGGGCATGGTCTCTAATGGCTGGTCTTTGTCTGCCCTCACCATCTCTACTGCCTGTCCAACCGCATGTCTGGCCAGTGCCCTCTGGATCCGTCTGCTGACCTTCTACAGCCACATACGTCAGCTAAATGCAGCCCTTGACTCTGAGACATCCTTTCTCGGACATTTCTTAGATACTTTGTGTACGCCCACGGCTTTCTCAAGGGGCTTTGCCTCATCTAGATTCAATTTTCTCCCTTCCCAGATTTGTCTTTCTATGAGGTGGGACAGAGCCACTCCTTCAGCAGCAGCGTGGCCACCAGGCAAAGGATGCTAACCGGGTGATAGAGGTGTGACACGGCAGCCCCGTAACACCCTCCGCTCTCAGCACTGGGCAAAGCTAATGCCACTGACGCAGCTCTGCCCATCATGGCGCTAGTCCCTCAAGAGCCCAGCAGCAGGTCCTGCAGCCCCTGAGCAGCAGATGGCCGGCAGCCTGCTGTGACCCTCGCCTCCAGCCGGGTCCTGGGACAGCGCAGGGCCAGCAGGACCCAGCTGCACTCACACGATGCCTTCTTAGTGTCTGCTTTGGATCAGCACAGAAGCTGGTTGTGCTGGACAGCCGCTTCTCAACAGGTCTGCCTGCACTGGAACAACTTCCCCTGAGCAGCATGGCCAAGGCATGAGTAAAAAAAGTCCTTGATTCAAAATAAAAGGGCAAAAAGAATGATTCATTTTCTTCATAAATGCTGTATGTATGTCATTTCTTACTTTATAGATAGGCTTACAGAATTCAGAGACTCAGACTGGTACATGATTTTAAGAGCCTTACTCACTACAAATAATCTTTTGATGATGAAGCTAACTACGTAAAGCTTTGGATTAAAGAGCTTGCATGAATATAGCCAAATTAGGAAACCCATATGATAACAGCTGTGTTCACAACCACATGTATTGCTGTTTTATTTTTTAATCTACATTACTGGATCTATTTTTGACTACAAACTAGATGACTCATTTGATCACGACTAGTGAAAAAAACATAGTATGTTGTCACAAAATATGTCTTAGTATTTTTTTCTTCCCACTGCAACCATATATCTCCTTACAAACAACCATGGGCAAAATCAGCACATACAGGAATTTGGCTTGTTTTTTCAATAATAAATAGAAAAGGAGCTGCATGGATTTAATTGTCATTTGACTGCCTTTTTTATTAGTATCTTCCATTTATTTTCCTGTCATTTTTCTTTGATTGTTCTGCTGAGATTGAGAGTCCAGGAGATGATAATTTCTTCAAAAATATTTCAACCAAACCTTTAGTTTTACTACTATGCACATGGAAGAGGGGAGAAAACTTAACCAAAAGCAGCTGCGGAGCCATATTTTCTACTTCATTTATCCCTTTATGTTTGTACAAAAGAGAAAAATTGAAAATTAGCCAGAACTGTAATACCACAAATTCTCTCACTAGAAAACACAGCATAGTTTGCAGTAATCCCTTTCACCACAGCATTAGCTTCTTGATCTACAGTGCACAAACTGCTCTCAAAGAGGTGAAAGACTTCACCAGCCCATGCAGACCCCTGTACCACCAAGGCTGCAGTGGTCCACACCAGCACATTGCAGTGTGCTGCCTGTGACTTCAGCTAGTTCATGGCATCACACATATTCATAGTTGTTGGCCATTTCTGTTACCTCTGGGCCAAATTTTCACTTGCATCAGTCAAGGAGCAACTCAAGCAGCTCTTTTAAATCAAGGTATCAGCATGGATCTGCCCTGGGGGGCAAAGCAGCATCAACTGCTCAGTGAGGCTCAGGTTAGCTCTCAGCCAACTGCATCAGCCTTCTGCTTAACAGCAAAATTCATTTTCAGCTCCAAGGTTTCATTCCCCTTTCTTCAAAACAAAGCAGATTAGCATCAACTCCAGGCAGAAATTTGGCCCTTTCCTCTGTGTGGGATTCCTGAAGAAATAAAGAAATTCTTAAGGAAATCTTTCTGCTCCCACAGCGCTGCCTCTATCCTGTGGCTGGACTCCAGCCTTGTTCATCTGCTTTGTACACACCTGGTCCCTTAAACCTCGATGCCACAGCCAGGCAGCTTCCAGCTGACCTTGCTCCATATCACCTCTCCACCTCCCTTGGGACATGTCCCTTTCCCCTGAGAAGGCCGAGCAGGGAGAGGGGCTGGGATCAGAGCAGGGCACCAGCACTCATCCCTGCACACATGCAAAGGCAGTGAAATGGAAGTTGTGACTCAGGTACCAGTCTTCCATCAGTCCTTATAGCTGATGTATATCGTGCATCCATAAAGTTCTGTGTGAGTGTGACAGCATCTGCAGCAGGACCCACCAGGCTGCTGGTGTCCAGGCAGGGCTCTCACTCCCCATGGGCAAGACCTCCAGGAGATGCACAGGCAGGAGCACATGGGCTTGTGCCTGCCATGACAGCAATCCAGATCCACAGTCTGGCACTAAGGACCGCACCAAGCACATTGTAGCTCAGCTCGTGCCAAGGTTGGATCTTGTCAAGGTCTGTGCTGTGTGCCTCTCAGCATGCGGCAGGGATGGCACGTGGGTGGTGGTGAAGGAGGGGACAGGGAAGCCCAGCGAGCTGGTCTGGTAAATTATCCACCAGCTGCAACAACCCTGGGAGTTTGTCTTAATTCAGACAGTCCTGTCTGCACCTCAGCACCTGATGAGCTCCTCCTTTTTCATTCTCTGCTTCCCACATTTTAGTGGGTCTCTGCTATGTGAGGATAAAGCCTTTGAGCTAGGCTTGCCTGATGCACACATGAGAGAGCTGGGCTTGGCAAGCTTCTCCCTCTCTGCTGAGCAGAGCCTGGTGAGAGTGTGCAGGATTGGGGAAGGGGCAGGGAGGACGTGGCCTTCATTCTCCACATTCAAAAGTCAGAAGGGCTGGAAAGCAGCTTGCTCCATTCTTCAAAGCCACAGCTGAAACAATACGAGTGGCAGGAAAATAAATGAGGAATAAAGCTGCAAACTCAACTGAGTTAGACCTTGCAAAATCCATCTTAGAAAGTACAGATTCTGACCTGAGAAATGGGTATTGCTAAAGATGCTTTAAATCACAGAGAGTGATGCACTAGGAGAGTCAGCTCTCCACAGATGACCTAATACGTCTTTTCCTCCCCTGTCCTCAGTGACTCCAATAAACTCCTGTCCTTGCAGACCAATAAAGAGGAACTCCAAGGAGACAGGAAGTCTGGCTTCACCTTCAGCATCTTGTCAGAAGAAGCAAGCAGCTCTGCTTGGTTCAGGAATGATTACCAATGCCAAACTCTTACTGCCATTATATCAGCTAGCAACTATTTTTTGGTCCATGGTACAAGCTTCTGCCTTCAGAACTCAGCTGACCACCAAGGAAGAAATAGTCTGATGACACCTCTGCAAGGATGGTTTTATCCTGATAAAAGCTGCCAGTGAATCAACAGGAAGCTGAAATCTCTGTTTCTCATAATTGAGCATCTTTCTCCTTTATTCATTTGTTGGCAATTTATGGGGAATGACTACTGCAGAGATTTAGCTGTGTTTAGTCATAGGATGGTTTTGTCTCTTCCTAGCAAAGAGCTAAGTATAGCACAGACTCATTATTCAGAGGCCGTCAGTGATAACTGGTGCTGGCATCATTCCCGAGGCACAGTTTGAGCAGCCGGGTCCACCTCAGAGCTGACTTTAACTTGCCTTTGCCTCTCCCTGACTGCACTTTGCTCTGCTTCCCAACCTGATGTGAGGCCGGAGCAGACCTCATCCTCAGAGACAATATTTATGGTTGTTTATTCCTGGTAACAGGCTAAAACCTAGAAACTAAAATAGCCACCACCCAGCTTGGCTGAGTTCCCCATCCCTGAGAGCCACCCACTATCAGGTGCTTCTCAAGGGATTTCTGAACATCAGAAATAATCTACGCTTCACTTGACTTCTTGCTCTGGCTACAGTTAGCTATTGCTTGCCATGATTTATTTGTGTTATCATTAATTACAACAATTCCAGATGTATTTTATTGCAAATATAAGCATCTAGGATGTTTTTAAGTCTTATTCTAGCCTTGGTTTTATTATCTTCCAATATTAAGAAATCACACAGCCTAATTACACACTGTGTCAGGCATTGTTTCCATGCTGATGAAAAGCCTTCGCTACATGGAGAGACCCTAGTCACTGCCCTGGCATGTGGAGCCTGCTAGTGCACAGCTTTACAACTGCTTTATTTAAATTTAAAAGTAACTAAATATATTTAAATTTAAAACTAAAATCCAGAAACAAAAATACTTCAAACCCAGCACTTTTACATGTACCATCTCCTTGCCACCCATAAACAGATTGCTTTCTCTCTATGCTTGCCCGAAGCACGGCTCTGGGCTCTAGGCGACCATGAGAGCTGACTGCAGCCAGGCGCCATTCTCCCTGGAGCCAGTCGGCAGTGGGACAGTCACTGCTTCCTGCTGGGTGCTGGCCCATCACCCTGTGTCTCGTGGCTCCCAGAAATCCCTTCGCAAGTTCTTTCCTATTCCCCAGGTTGCTGTCTGTGTGCATTGGGAAAGTGAGATAATGTCACCCCATTGCCATGTCAAATGTTTCCTGGCGTTGCCAAGCCCTTCATGGCATGGGTTTGAAAAACAATATCCTTGTGCTGTTCCCCCTGCTTGCTCCCAAAATGCCTCTGGAAGGTCAAGTTCAAACACCCTCCCTAGAAGGACTTTATCTTTCCAGAATTTCTCTCCTGCTATTGCTTTTTAACCCAGATTTTTTTGCAGATGTTAAAATATCTCTCGTAGAAAAATGCAGACATTGGCTCTGCCATGTCAGGGCACATTCCTGCTCTCTGCAGGTGAGGGCTGCCAGCTCCTGATGCCTCCGGCCTGTTTGCTCTATAAGGCCAGTATCACCTCTGCCGCTCCAGCCCAATTATTTATCTTGAAAAGAGTGAATCCCTTCTCCCTGGGCTGGATCCTGGGAGGCATTGGCCACTCTGTCCTGTATTGTAGAGGGAGAGCTGCAAAGGAGAGCTCAGTATTCACCAGCTGTAGCACGTAGTCATCACTATCTCTGGATCATTTGGAAGCACAATTGGAGAATTTAGCAACCCAGTTCCCCCTGAGGCACTGGGCAGATTTGCCTCTCTTCACAAGGACTCAGGCAACTCATCCCACAGCTGGAAGCAGCAGAAAGTCCTTATCTTCTTCTGAAAACTGAGGAACCCCAGAGGAATCAAAGCAGAGCATTGCTGGACCATGAGCTGGGAAATACAGGCACCTGTGTTGAGTTCCCAATTTCCTCCCAGTGAGGTACCAGCCCTTGCCACTGTTCACTCATTTTCCTCCCCACACAGCCACTTTAAATTGTATTCCTTAATTTTGGAAAAACATATCCAGGTGCTGGGGACAAAATGCAGTGTGAGCTCTAATAAATCCTGTCAGGGCCAATGCAGGAGCAGATGGCTTCTGACACACTCTCAGAAACTGAATACAGGTCAAAATGAGCCTGGGGTATGCTTCCCTTCTCTGCAGGAATATATGCAAGAAACCTCAGAAAAATGTATATGTGAGATAATAAATCAACATGAGAGTTTATGATATTTTATTTTTTTTCAAATTACAGCTGTAAAGAGACAGTTGAGTCCTGAGCTGTGGTTGTGTTCCCTGCTTCTGGCAACTCTCTTTTGATCACAGAATATCAGGAGGCAGTTGGATCCTGGTTTCTTTTTGCTGGAGTCAGGCACAATGCGGAAGGGAGAAAGGTGGGGGACAGCAGAAAGGGGGGAACCAGGAGCAGGAGGAGCCCTTCAGGCCTCACCTGCACAAACAGACTTTGTACTAGGCCTCAGGCCCAGCAGGAGCTGGCAGCAATGACTGTTGAAAGCTGTAGATTTTGCCACTTCATGGAAGAAAAGAGCCCAAAAGGTGATAGATTGTCATTCAATGCTTGATATGCATTGAAATAACAGGAGAAACACAGTTTCAGAGTTTCTTCTGCTAAAAACATTTCACATCTGTCTGCTGTGATAAACTACCCAGCACATTCCTGTCTGATACGGGAAATCCGTTTTCCCTGCGCTTAGTGTCTAAGCTTGGGACAGAGGGACAGCCCCTGCTCAGCCAGGAGGGGCGACTTGCCTTGAGAGCTGCCAGCTCTCTTCCACCCTGACCAGGCCAGGCCTGCATACCGTTCCCTACCCCCCAGGCCCCACGCCTGAGGCTCCATCCCCTCCACACTCCTCCCCAGCACCACCGCTTTAGGTCGGAAACGCTTAAAATCACTAATTTTTGTTTTTCTTTGCCCTCCCACCCCCCCCTTTTTTTTTTCTCCCAGAGCCCCGGGCGCCGTGGCGGGGTTGCGGTGAGAGAGAGCAGAGGAAACCACTCGCGCGCGCTGCGCGCCTTACCCAGTGAGCCCCGCCCTGCCGCACGCTATTGGGCAGAAAAGTTTGTCTCCGGTGGCGGATTGGCTGAGGGCGCCTGGGGGCAGCAGCCGCCGCCAATGAAAGGCAGCGGTCGGGCAGCGCGCCCGGGCGAGCGGTGGGTGCGCAGCGTCGAGTGGAGCGCAGCATAGAGTTGGAGCTACAGCGGAGCGTAAGCAGCGTGAAGACGGCGGCGTGCGAGGTGGGTGTGCGGCTGTGTCTCGACCGGCCGAGACCCCCCCTTCCGCGCCTCCTGTGTGCTCCCCGCCCGGGCAGGGCTCGGAGGAGCCCGGGGCGCGGCTGCGTGCTTGGGAGACCGCGCTGGGCTGTGCGCGGGGGGGCGGTAGGCGCCACCTGGGAACCGCGGGCACAGGCAGGGCTCGAAAACTGTATTTTTTAATGGTTTTTTCCCCCGTGTCCCGTGCTGTCCCGCAGGCTGGTAGGGACCGGCGTCAGTGCAGCTGCTCACCTCCAAAATTCTGCTTGTTCAGATACACCTGGGGGGCCGCCGGCTCCGGGCGGTGCGCGCCCCTACAGCCCCGCGGCAGCGCCCCGCTCCGCGCCTGCCTCCTGCGCGGCCCCACCGGACCCGCGGAGTCCCCGGCGCAGGGCGCCCCGCCACCGGCCCTCTGCCGGCTGGGGGCGAGCAGCTGTGGCAGCAGATGTGGAGCAAAGGCAAGTCACAGGGAAGCAATGTCACAGAACGTGACTGTTAAGCGAATTGTTAAGTGCTCGGGGTTAAGAGCAGGCAAAAGTGATCTCCGAAGTACTTATATTTTTCCTACCCCTTAGCGGAGCAAGCCTAGCTGTGTGTTGTGGCTGTGTGGCCGCAGATGGGGTCTGCCCGGCTGCAGCATCGCAGTGTCCTGCGATGTATCTGGGTTTGTTCATATTTCTAGACCAGAAATCCACTTCAGCAAAGCTTTTGCTGGAAAACCAACGGTTGTTGTCTAAGGTCACTTCTGTGAGACTCGGGCCATCACTGCCCTGAGCTTGTGGCCTTGGAGGGAGTTGCTTGTCTCCATTTAGACCCTCTGGAAGGTGTTTGCGCCTCGTGCTCAGGCTGTTGGAGGGAGGCTTGCTTTCCCCAGGAGGTCCTGGGGCTCTGCCACAGTGTCTTCTCATGAGCGAAAGAACCAGAATAACTGAAGGGCCCTCTTGGCATGGCGTTAAGCTGAATAGGAGGGATTTTAACTGCTAAATAAAACACGTGGAATGGGTTGTCAGGGAGCAGCTGCTCTTATGACCTTATGTGTTCTACCTTTGTCGCTGCATAATTAGGAGATGAGTTAAACACCTAACACCAGCACTACTGGGTTTCAACATTGTTGTAATCCCATCTCTCCATGCCAGATGGCCCTGACCAGGCAGTGCCGAGTGCTGTGCCCCACGACTGGCCTCCATGGGTCTACCATGGCACAGGGGCACTCCCAGACCTTCCTGGTGGGGAATGGCAGGCACTCTTGTTGAGTGAGAAGTTTCTTGCCCATGCTGTGCTTGGGGATGCCTCCCTGAATGTCAGGATAAGGAGTTCAGCCCATCTGCTGTTGAGGCGGTAGCTCCCTCTGTCTCGTTAGGTTTGGACTGTGCCAGTGCTGGATCCCAAAGAAAACTGCTGGGTTTTGTCGAAGACTGGATGCTCCTTGCAGGCTGTCCCAGGGACATGTTGGTGCTTGGCAGCAGGGCTTGCTGTGTTGTGGTGTGGGTGGTAGGGGCTGTGCCATGCACTCCCTGTGTCATGATGCTCCTGCTGTCAGTGTGTCCTGCCTGAAATACCTGATGCTTTGAGGTGGGATGGTGGGATTTCTTCTTCCTTTCCTCCCTCCATCTTTCCTGTCCCTGCTGACCCTGTCGGTGCTTGCTGGCAAGGACAGGGTCCTGTGGGGTGACCCTGTCCCTGCAGGCATGTGGGGGGTGGCAATGGCTTGGCAAGGACCTGCCAGGAAGGTCTCCTCTGGTGTGTCATCCCTGGAGACTTGGAGCGATGTGTCCTCTGCCGGTGTGTCCCTGTTGCTGGGAACCCTTGGGCTTGTCCGTAGTGTCCTGGTTGCCATAGGTTCTGTGGGGGGAGCACCTTTGGGTGCCAGCTGGAGGCCCTTGGGAAGCTCTTGCCAGGCACTGAATGGAGATTGATCCCACAAGAGTGCAAAGTGATCCTTTTCCATAGCCAACTGCAGCTGTGGTCAATCTGTTTTTATCAGACAGCAGCTCAATTCCTGCCATGTCCAGAGCACTGCTGGCAGGGCGTGTGGGGCCTGAGTGGAGCAGGGCCCCAGCCTGGGGGTCCCTGTGGGAGGAAGCAGAGAAGCAGGGCTAGACATGGACACCGAGGAGGGCTGAGCAAATCTGTGCTGTGGAGCAGAAATATGCCCTGGCAAAGCAGTGTTTGCTCTAGACCCATCTCTCAGGAGCTTCTCAAACATCATGCACGGGGGATGGAGCAGCGAGGCTGCACAGCGGTACATCAGAGGGCTTACAGTGCACCCTGAAAGACTTGCAAATGCAGAAACCATCCAGGCCTTTCCAAAATGTGTAGCTAAATGTGTAGCTCCTCTTGGAAAGGCAAAAGACAAGATGTCATTTTTAATTTCATTTAAATCTGTGAAGGGAATGGCACAGAGAGTCTGCAGTGGCAGGGTGTAGTTCTGCTGTGAGATCTTCTCATGGGCAGGCAGTGCAGAGCATAGCACCCCTGTGTGGGGTGAGGGAGGGGTGATGCCTTGTGTCCCCATGATTCTGGCAAGCTGCCTGTCACCTGAACTGGGCTTGGTAGTATAAAAAAGTTCCAGCTAGCTTGTACTTCAAAAGGGATATGGAATGACATAATAAAAACAAGAAATAAAAAAAATACAGACCCTGGATCACTGTCTGAATAATATATGTCCAAAGACAAATGGGCATCTTTGCAGTAGACGGCTGTTTAATTTCCTGAATCATAAGAAGGCCACTTTTTCTGGGCATGGGGTGGAATACTGTCAAATTTTAATTTGGCTTGGCAGTGTCGCACAACCAGTTTGAGCAAGTTGGGGAAGGCAAGTCTGGAACTCATTAGGGCTTGTTGCAAGGCCCTGAAAATTTGATTTTCAATCACTGTTGGTTTTAATTATTCTTGATGTCTTGCCTAGCGTATTATGGGATTCTTTCTGAGGAAATTAAAACAGCATGAGTGGGACAGCATTCTCTTTGGCAAATGAGTTGTTTAGATTAAATTCTAAATGGAGAGTTAAAACTCGAAACAAAGATAAAGCGTGATGGCTGGCATTTTGTGCGTTACTGGAGCTGGTTCAGCTGGACTGTGCAGGCAGCAGGATTTGTGTACTGTTCTCACTAAATTCAGTCCATTTTTGTCAGGAGAAGAAAATAACCCACTAAGCTAAAAGCACCGTTCAAAGCCAAGGTAAAGCTTACTGAGTTAATACAAATTTTGGTTCTTTAACTTCTTCGTTCTTCAGTTCTTTAAAATGTGTTTTTACAAACATCCAAAGTAGACTGTAGGACAGGAAAAAAAGCATTGCTGCTGTGATAAATCAGTGTATGCAGGGGTCTGGGTGGCTCAGAGGCAGAAGCCTCCCTTTTCCATCAGGAAAGTGTCTGGACACTTTTGAAGATTCCCCCATATATATCTGTGGACATGCATGGGAATGCTATTAAGGATTGGGAACTTATTGTAAAGCCCAAAAATCTAGAGCTTTTTAAAAAACTTGAGGAGTACATTGGAGGCTCAGCTTTCTTGTAAACTGTATCCCCTGACTGAGGTGACCAGGATACTTAGCTGAGCCCCTAGCTGTGTTCCCCTCGGCATGGCAAGTGCTTGGGCAGATGGCTGGCTTTGTGTGGAGAGACACTCAGCTCCTAAATAACGGGGTTATGCCCAGAAATAGTCTCCTGCAGGACACATCTGTGAAATCTCTATTCTGTCCAAAAATACTTCTAAACAATTTGGCCATGCAGTGATGAAGACGGCAAGGGCTGTAATGGCAGTCAACATGCCTGCAAAGCCATTGCATTGGTCATTTAAAAGGTGCTAGTGCTCATGTTTGTAAACACTGTTGGTTAGCCTACAAGCAGTGGCATCTCTGCTGTTTTTAATATTTTAATATTTTAAAATCTCAGCATTTTTAACAATTAGACCACTGAAAGTTATTTAACCCTTGCAGACTTCTTCCACATTCACCATTTCTGGTTATGGTCTCCACTAGCAGAAGCTCAGAGTTTTGCTATGAAAAGTTGGTGCCTTCTCTGTAAAGCCTCCTTTTGATGGACAAGGGGTTTGGTCCTTGTGTCGGTGACAGGTTATATGTGGCTGGTGGTCTGGGGAGGTGGCTGGATCACCCCGTGTGCCCTTCTTAGAAAGCTGGTTTATACTTGTGGGTCTGAAACCCCTGCTCCAAGAAGAGCATCCTTGTGTTGGAGCCCAAGGGAGGAAGCACTGCTGCAGCTGTCATGGGGAAACACATGTTGATCTTGATGGAGAAACCTACTTAGCTCTGAACAAGTATTTATAGGTATGAAATCATAAAGCAGCACATGGGTTAAAGAGCTGATTTTGGGACTTGGACTCAGAGCTAAATAGAGTCCCATAAAATACAATTTACAAGTTACAAAATCCCTCTCCTCCTGCAGGGAGGCAGTGTCTGGAGTATTTGTTTAGGCTGAGGATTTTTCTTTTTTTTTTTTTTCTCTCAAAAAGGAAATATTGTATTTCAGCCATTCAGGAAAAGAGGTATTCAGATGTCCTAGCTTGCAACTATTGCCCCGTTTAAAGATGGGGCTCAGAGAAAGGGGAAGATTTCAGGGAGGCTATTTGCAATTTTTGGAGGAGTAAACGCTTCCTAATGCTGGTTACCAGCCGGATTCCTCATGCTCTTACCAGCTCACCTACTCCAAACTCTTCATCCAGTTACTGACAACTCTGAACTGCTCCAGAGCAGTTCTTTCCCTCTGCAATGGGGAACTCTTTCCTCTTGCTGGGTATGCTGGTTTTGTCTGTGTCCATGCTTTCATGAGTCAAATGCAAAATGTGTTAAAAGCAGTTGATAGCAACTGCAGTGAATAGCAGCTTTGACTTAACTGCTGACAGATATGGCATCATAAATTGTTAATGTTTAGCTTGCTAGGTGCAGTATCTCAAACCTGCTCAGGAACAACTGTTCTCAGTTGCTCAGAGAGGCAAGGGCAAGGAGGGCCTGCTCTTCCTTGTCCCTGGCGGGTGGGTGATCCCAGTGAATTAAACCAGGCACTAGTGAGCAGGAGTGTGAGCTGGCTGGCTCACTTGAAGGTCAGATGGTGTAAATAAAAATAATAGGGAAATGGAGGAGGGTGGGTGAGTAGTAGAAAATACAGAAAATAGAAAGGTTTTTTGTGCTACTACTTAATTGTGGATGCTGTTTGCTGTATCTTTGACATGCAAAAATACATGCTTCTAGGAAAATAACTTTTGCTTGTGCCTGCAATGTTAAAGCCTTGGTTAAGAGAGGCACTAAAGCAGCTGGGTGGCTGTTGTATACAAACTGCTGTGCAAATCTCATTAATTTCTAGCGCAGCTGTATGTGTCTAGAAGCTTTAAATGCTGGGGGTTCATTGCCTTACCTGCCAAGAAAATGGGCTAAATTCTGTCAGAATTAGCTTTTACATAGTCTTTTGTAAATTATGCCAGATGGTGTTTCATTAGGAAGGAGCTTATCATAGGATGAAAAATCTACTGTTATCTTACCCAAGGAACAGAGGAAAGCAAATTTACCCAAAAGCATTGTGGCTGGTTACCCGTGCACTACCAGTATTTGAGGTGGCACAGCCCTTCAGCTTCCGTGTTAAGGTTCAGGGCATCACTAGCTACAAAATTAACTTGAACTTCATTTGCTCTTTCTGAACACCTGGGAATGTGTCACTCAAATCCACTTCAAGCCATTTTCCCCTCTATGTAAGAGGGTAGCTTTTGTGAAGATTATGAAGCTTCAGGCAAAAAAAAAAAAAAATCCCCAGTGTTCCCATCACACGTGCTGCCAAGTCTGCTTGGACTTCCAAAGAGCATCTGCGGGTGCCAGCTACAACAGGGAGTCTACAGGAGGACAGCCAGCCAGCTCCTGCCAGCCACATGTCTTAATCCAGAGCATCAGGATATAACAACTGAGCAGTATTTCTCCTAGCTTAATGTACCTGTCGTGGACATTTAGGATGGGAACACAGGCCTACAGCCCCAGAGGCTGGTGTGACAACTTGTCCAAAGCTGTCAGGGCTGCTGATTCACTGTATGTTTTCTCTTAAACGCTCCATGCCCAACCATGGATGGGCGTTCTGGGTTTTCGAGGAGTTTGTGATGGTGGCCAGATCCTATGGAAACCTTGGAGCTAATACAGTGAAGCTGCAGTGTGGGAAGGATGTGTTGAAGGAAAGGGATGGTGTCCCTGGCATGCCTCAGCCCTTGTCTGCTCTGCTGTTAAATGCCTTTGCGCTCTTGGGCACATCTTCAGCTTTCTTGTGTCTTGATCTCCTCAGCTGTAAATCATGAATAGTAGAGCTGAGAAGATATTTAGGAGGACTAAATCAGTTGCGTTGTATAGAAATTTGGAAGCAGCTTCTGAAGTGCAATGTGTCAGTGTACCAAGGGACCCCCATTCCTGATGGTCACTCAGTACCTTCTCCTTGTGCCAGAGGTGGGAGTGACAAAGCTGGCTCAGCGAAGGTAACTGGTGATTACAGTGAGACACTTACCTGAGCAGTCTGGAACTCGGCACCACTGCTGTTTAATTAAAATTGGGTGGGTGCTCCCTATTCCATACACCTACTCACAGTTTGCTTTGGTTTTATAATTAAGACCCAGTGTCTAAAGCACTGTCTTGCTTGTGGAAAAATCTATTAATCTTATTTTTCAAAGTTTGCCCTTCTCTTATCATTAATTCACACATTGTTAGTGGAGAAAGGAATGCTGCCAACTATGTGCTCTTGGAAGAGCAAGATATTTGCAGAGGCTCTGGTTTGTTGTATCTCTGTCATCCTGTAGGTTGAGATCTGGCAGCTCCATTGAAAGTTTTCTCAGATACTGGTGCCTTTTCCTGGTCTTTATGTTGGTAAAATAAAAGGCAACAAACTTCTTACTCTGCAAAGTTTAATATCAATAAGTGCTTCCAATATTCCAGATGATAGCAACTCATTCACTGGTGACTTAAATCCTGTAGAGAGAATTAGAAAGTCAGTCTACTGTAAGTGATTATTTTTTTTTTTTTCCTGTGTGTGTGGTAATTTGGGTAACTGTGCTTGCTCAGAATTTGGCAGGGAAACAAATTGCTTTCAGGTCACTATTACAATAGATGTTTTCTGTCTATGAAAATGAGAAGAAAATAAATCAAAACAAACCTTTGCTGTTCTCAGTCAAAATTATAGTAGCAAGTGTGTATATTGATTAATGCATTTCTAAGGGTAGTTGTTTGCCCTTGCACAAATTTATTCCACTTGCAGACGCTGTCAAGGAGCCCCCTTCTAAAATCCAGGAGAGTTTGTCCAGCACAGCCCTGAGTTTCCCTCTAGAGGTAAGCCCTCCTCTCTGGCATTCAGCTGGTCCAAGGTATGTTTTGAACAGTTTTCTTCTGTGCCAGTACTGGGAGTTGACTCCTGAGCATACCGGAAACTGGACCTCACTGGACGACAGGTATAGCTAAGGAGGATGTTTGGTCATCAGCAGGAGGGAGGGTTGATGTGTTTCAGAAGTGGCAGTTATGCTGCTGTGGCTCTTCTGCTCTGGTGTGTCAGTGTCCTTAGTGCTTACACAGACCAAGTGAAAAGAAGAATCCACGTCTCCAGGAGCACCTCTGGAGCTAATATTTAGCATACTTTTAGCTGGTCTGAATGCTCTGGCTTTGCATGCAAACTCCCAGGCCATGTATGTTTGGGGTGAGGGACACTTGCACAGGCTGGGCGCAGAGCAGAGCTAATGTGTCAAACTGATGTCATCATAAGAGATGATATATCTTGTGATACAACTTGATAAGCAGAAGCAGCAAGCATCTTCCCTAATGAATGGCAGAAGGGTGAAACCAGACAGGGCTCTTGCATTTGAGACTTGGGGAGCATCTCTTCCAAAAGAGAGGATGAGCCAAAACAAACCCTGAGGTGACTCAGGCTGACCCTTGTGCCCTCCAGCTGGGACATGGGCATTTCATCCCACCCAGGGCTGATTGTTGGGCTCCTTCAGCATCTCAATTGTTGTTTTAATGTTAATTTAAGATGAGTTAAGTGGGATGGCATCACTGCCACCCAGGAGAGGATTCATTTGGATTCTTCTACATGGTAAAGGGACCTTGAGTGAGTATTTCAGGATCCAGAGTAATTGTTTAAATTGCTAAACAAAGCTGTGTCTTTTTTCAGATATATACAGCTTTTACTACTGGGAAATTTAGGCAAAGTTTTTGGTGTCTTTTGTGTTTATCTGAAATTCTGGACAAGCATTTAAGTTACAGCAAAAATGTGGTTGGATTTTTTTTTACATGCATTTCTACTGCACATTGTGAATAGAGAGCTTTAGTGGGTAGCTTAGCCTTCAGCATTGGCATGCGGAAATGCAGGTAGTGATACACTGATATCCGTGTTAGTGCTAACTGCTCTTGCACTCAAATGTGTATACAAGAGCTAGCCAAATGATTAAAATAAAAGGGCCTCATTGAACCAAGCACTTGTGAGTTCAGATTTGTTGGACTGATGTGAACCTTTTGGCAGCATAGGAGCCACTGAAACGAAAAACATGTTGGTAACTTGACCAGATAACTGAGAAAATTGTTTGGTGCATCTGCTTTTCCTCCTGAATTAGGAAATTAAAGTAGGCGTGAGACTGTTTGACATAGGTTTCTGGTTAGTTCAAAGTGAGCGTTGTCTGGGTGCTGCCTTTACTATATATACATTGATACCTTATTTAAGATTCCCAATAGCATACAGAGCAGTATGGGCTCAGAACTAGCTTCGTTCTAGGTATAGAAGATTTGGGGACAGCAGCAGGGGCTCTGTTCATTACTAGCACAAGTGTCCTGCCTTGCCTTAAACTGAGGGCAGTTTAATGATGTGCGTGCCCCAGGCTGTGTCCCTGCTGCTGGTGCCCCATGGATTTGTAGAGGTCACAGAGCCAAGTATTTGGCCTTGCTGCCCAAGTGAGGTGCTCTGAAGGAGGCTTTGGGCACGGCCAGGGCAGTGCCCCAGTTCAGCCCAGGGTTTCTATGGGACTGGGTGCTGCTTTGGATGACCAGCCCCACATCATCTAGCAGCAGGCAGGCTTGCCGGCTCTTCTTGCTGGGGACAGTTGTGCCACCATGTCCCTGCACATGCCAGAGAAGTTTTTTCTGGCCAGCAGCTGATGTTACATGCCACTGGTACTTTGTGGAGGGAGTTCAGAAGCCCCTAGCTTTGGTCAAAAGGCTGCTAGGTAGCTCGCCCTTTCTGGAGGAGAGGCAGCTCCACATATGCTGAGAAGGGACAGTTGGGTGCAACACATGGTTGTGTATAGTAAGACAATTATGGTAAATCTGCCCAGCCGGAGCCAGAATAGGAAAGAAAATACAACCAAAGAGGCTTTTCATGTGGATGGAGTCAGGCTTTATTCTGCTTTTATCTAAAACAGAACCCCATGGATGTATTAATATTTTGCTGTTGGGCTTGGCTGACTTTTCTCCTGCAGCCCATGTGAATATTGCTTAGCTTTAACTGATGGTGGTGTTCTCTTTCCAGAGCTTGCAGCATTCCCCATGCTGTGATACAGATACCTCTTCTGTTAGATGTAAATGCTTACACCCTCCAGTTACTGGAAATCCTGAAGGAAGTTTGAGTTGACTCCCTATTATTGTGCAAGCTTAGCTCTGTTACAGTCAAATAATGACAACAAATTAATTGCTATCCATCCGTATCCCTAAACTCCTCAACGTTTGTGCTGAGCAAACTGGTCCCACCCATGTGAATATTGTATGACTTTCCGCTCTTTATTTTTCAGGGACTTTCTTAAAGTTAGAGTTGTTAATCTCCAAAAATTGTTGCAGCTGGATGAACACCACCCAGAGTGTTCGTGTGGTCCCTTAGCTTCACTTAAGCTCTCTTCTGCCCTGGCTATGATTTATTGGGGTAGAGTATCAAATGCCGAGACTCCGTGGGGGTCTTCCAGAGGCTGCACAGAAGGGCTTGTTATTGAACCTGCTGTGGGTGCTGGGGAGCACTCTGACTGTGAGGAGAGGTGAAATGAGGACCTCAGCTCTGAAGGGCTGTTGTGAACTTGTAACTTTTTGTAAACCAGCTTTTCTTCTTTCCTCCCTAAAAAGGAGGAAAAAACATACTTGAGGTAGTTACGTGTCTCCATCGCTGTTTTTAGTCTCCAAATAAGGTGTTGTGCAATAAGTGCTTTCAGGATCCAGAAACCTCTGCAGAAGCAGGAAGGCCTTGCTTTGCCAGGCCTTTCTGGAGCTGTGGCTGGGACAGCTGGTCCCAAAAGCCCTTTCAGAGGCTGGAGAGCAGCAGGTGACCTGTGCAGCCATGTCAGGGAGGAATAACGCTCCCATGGGGTTACTCTTCAGCCTGCTCTGGTGGTACGCGTGATCTCTGGCATCGAGCACAGTGAGCTGGAGCGGGCCAAGCCCTGCCTCATGTCCGATCCGTCTGCGAAGCGGACTCCTGCAGGAGCATATATGTTCCTGGAAGCTTCGAGTCTTCAACACTCCTTGATTAACAGCCACATCGGCCAAACTTACCAAAATGCAACCTTATTTCAGGCACGAGGTCTTCTGAGGATGCAACTCTAGAGTAATCTGCCAGCCATGCTCATGCCCTACAGATCCATTCCCTGGCATGGTGGCCAGTGCTGTGGCAGACCAAAGGCATGTCTTCTGGCTGAAGCTGCCCTGTGTTTTCTTGTGGTACACGGTGTATATACTGCCAGTGGTGAAACTGTCCTGCTAGGAGATGCCTTGGCTCTTCAGGGTGTCTGTTTCCCATCAGCAGGACTATTAGGAACTTTCTGTGATTAGAGCAAGGTCCCTGTTGAAATGCAGGAGAAAAGAGAACTAAAGGTCTTCCAAGGGAGTAGGTCTCATAAGATACCTCATAAGATAAGGATCTCCTTATTCAGTTATCATCCTTTTGTTACAGGGACTGATTTAGCAGCTGGAGCTGGCTCCACTTCCCTGTGTCCACCTTGTTTGTCACTTAAAGTCCCTGGTCTGTGCTGTGGTCTCATGACACATAGCATGCTTCTGCTGGAGGTCAAAACTAATTTATCATCTGTCTTTACTCTGTACCTTGTGCGTAGTTAAGGAAAGATGGTATAAGGAGCAGCCTAATAGTAAAAGAAAAGGAAGAAAACTAAGCATAACCAAAAATCAAGTGTCAGGCTTCTGTCTGCATTTCTTTTATGCAGTGTCAGTAGTAAGTTCTCCAGCAAAGGTGGGCGCCTCTGGCTGGGGCGGGCCAGGTGGTGAAACCGCCCCAGAGGCACATGCTCAGCTGCATTAGATACTGGTCTGCTGTTACTTCCTTAATATCCTCTCATATCAAACTCATTGAAGTCCTTAAAGGAAAGCAGAAAATTGCTATGGGTTCTTGTGGCACTCTGGGTTAATCTGTGTGCTACAGATGTTCGGTGGGACTTCCTTATTTGCAGTGACCAGAGATAAAACAACCTCTCTGCAAAAGCAGCTATTAGTGGAGGATGTTAGGATGTTAGCTTTCCCCAACTAACCTTTTTCTAAGCTCTGTGAAAATTTTATATTAACATTAAATTTCTTCTACTCACTACTTCATAAAACAATTGGGTCTCATGAAATGAGAATCCCAGGAGCAGTGTGCTGGAGCCACCCTGTACTTCTGTGGCTCTACAAAGCAGAGATGTTAAATACATCCCAAGGCACTTTTTTTTTTTCTCCTTACTGTATGGTACATCAGCCCGCTCATCACCATCTGTGGGAGGATCTCTGCAGCCATACTGCTACTGATGCTTTTGACAGTGGCCTCTTTACTGCTACAGCTTCAGGCTGCATGTGGGGGGACCACAAAACAATGATGTCTCATGGGGCTCTGTGTCCGTATATAGCCAGTTATACCCAAGAGGAAGGTATTTGTGTAAGTGCAACTCTAGAAGGGAGGAGGCATTTGAGGGCCTTATGATAGTTGGTATGCCTGTTGAGCACTGGCAGATCTAAGTCCAGCCCATCTGCAGTCTAGAAGCTTGGGCCATTTTCCTGTAGCATTAGCCTGGTTGTTTCTAGAGGAGCCCTCACTGGGAAACACCTAAGTTTAGTCTGAAGTCTCCTCTCTTGGATGTACTAAATCTCTGGCACTGAACAGGTTGTGAGGAGGGTGGAAAGAAGCTACTTCTAATCAGAAGGATTTTCAAGTCATGTGGATGTGGAAACAGTTTCCTCCATGTGCCACTGAGGACAGTCCCCTTGCACCAAATTCAGTTGTCAAACTAGGTTCCAGTATGCCCTTTGGCGAAGGGGCATTGGCCAAGGTGTGCTGGGCTGGTCGGAGAATGATGGTACATAAAAACCGAAACTTCTGGAGTCTCAACAGAGCTGCAAATGGAGAAGGCTGGTGGAGCTGGACTCTGACTTGCTCATAATATCTAACAAGGGGTCCATCTCACCAGTCCTGCCTTGAAAGCTGAGTGCTCCTTTCCAAAGGAGTCGTCAAACCTGAAACCAAGATGGAGCCATGTTTGGGTTTTTTCCTTGTCATTTGTCATTATAGGTTCTCTTATTTTCCAACCACTGAGTGAACTTACCAGTGTCTAGGATGGCCCTGCCTTTGGCCAGTATAATAGTGAACCATGGTATTACTGGCTTATTGCTGAGATTGTTCAGAGATGTTTTTGTGGGTAGAATGGCCTCAATTTCCTATCACTTCACTACCTAAGAATTTCCTCTGCACTGACTTCCTTTCTCCTTTAATAGCAAGAATGCTATAAGGCACAAAAAGCCAAACCAGAAATCTTGCAGTGCATTGTATATCTAGTCATGGTAAGCAGAACTTGCTTTTCTTCCAAGCAGTTTGTTGACAAACTTGTTTTAAAGACATTACAAATATCTTCAAACTCTTATCTTAAACTTTAGTATCACCTCATTTAATACTGCTGTTCCCAAATGGCCTTGGACATATGGAATCTGATAGTGGGGGAGCATTTGCTTTACATTATCTTACTGGGTTCGGGTTTTTTAGTGTTGCATCTTTTTTTATTTATTTTAAGAAATCTCCTTTTATGCATAGTTGAGAAGCCAGAGTGGAGCTGTGAGGAGAAGCTCCATATCTGGGCAGAGAGTCCTGCTGACCAGGCAGCCCAAAGAACAGGCAGCACTGCCTGTTGTGTTTGGCCCCTGCACAGAGATGGAATTGAGTGGCTCAAGCCTCCCTCTGCTTATGACGGAGTGAGGAATAATGCTGTCCTCCAGATAGATGTGGCTGTGCTTTTGAGTAGCCATGAGGAAACGCTGCCCAGAGGGGTCTGAGCCTGTGGGACAGGGCAGTGCAGCAGCTGGTGGGTAACTGCCCTGCCCCCATGAGTGTATTCACCCAGGCTGTTCCTGCTGCCCTGGCAAGGTCTGCCTATGCCGCAGGGATGTCCCTGAGACTTGGTGTCACCTTGAGCTGCCATCTCAGCACCTTCCCCTGCTGCTGAAGACCAATACCTCCAAAGGCAGAGGAACTCGAGCTGTCTCAGGAGCCACATGTTGCCTTGAAGAGCCACTCAAATTTCACATGGTTTCCCCATATATTTTCCTATAGCTCCAGACTTGCAGCTAGCTTGCACAGTAAGGAGCCTTATGCTACTGACATCTGCAAACAAGAGTTCCCAATGAGATCTGGAGCTCCTGGTTGCGAAGACATGTGATTCCATCTTGGCTAGAGCAGTGTACAAACAGGAGGGCTGGTAACAAGGTCTTCTGCTGATGTCTGAAGCTGTATGTGGCCAAAAATAATGGCTAGGACTTAGTTGTGTCTTGAGGAAGTGGATTATCAGCTTTTGTTGTATAACCCAAAGGCAAGGATTGCCTGTCGATGCCAATGGGTTGATTCTTCAAGTAGAACAATACTGGTAGGTGAGAGCTGAGGCTTTGCTGTATTAAATGTAATCCATTTTACTGTATTTGTTTGGGCTTAGTAAATGTGTAACTGCAACAAGACAACAGTGGAAGTTCAAAAGCAGTCCCTGGGGTGCCTGGTCAGCGGGTGGGAAGGTGCCACCTGCCTCACTTTGGCTGGTCTGGTAAACCTTACAGTGGTGGCCTGTGCCACAGGGTGCCCCTTGGGTCTGAAGCACTTGCCTGGCTTGTGTGTCCATCCATGAGCTGGCTGCTCCGTCTGTGGCTGTGTGGGGCATGAACTGTTTGATTCCAGCTCTGCCAGCTGGTAGGATTCAGGGTGCTCACCCTGCCCTTGGCAATGGACAGTCATGCCCAACCCATTGTGTGGCAGCATTTGGAGTTGGATGAGTGTCTGGAACAGATCCAGCAGCCTGGACACAGAAGTCCTCTGGCTAACTGGGGTGATGGGTAGTGCCAGCCTGCTCTGGAGCTGGTACAAGGGTGTTATGGAGAGTGCTGAGTCAGGTGGTACTTCCATGGGGTTTAGATTAAGTAAAGAGCAGTTAACCTTTTGGTTACTGCTTGGACCTTGACATGAAGCAGAAGTCATGTTTGGACAAGTAGAATAAATTACCAAGTTGAATAAATTACTAAGAAAGGGGCTTGCGAACACTGAGGTAGCCCAGCAAAACAGTGGGTTTGTGTGTCACTGGAGGTCACAGGCTGGTGATCACTCTCAAATGCCTCTGAGTTCCTGCACCAACGTTTCACTAGTTTCTGAAGTGCTGGGTTGTTTTGGGGGGGTTCATATACTGCTTCTTGTTACTAACAATGCTTTTCCCTTTGTATGCAACAAAACTTTTCCAAATGAGTTTATTTAATCCAGATGTTTGTATTTTAAATAAACAACCATGTGTAGTCCCTTGTCTATACTCAGCTTCTGTCTGACTCATTAAGATCAGAGTCAGTTAAAAAAATCCCATCAGTTAGTAGGCATCTAGCATGTGGTTCCAAAACTGGCAAGTTTGTAAGTGGGCTTAAATGTCTTCATCTGTTCTGGAGAGCTGGCACGCAGCTGAAGAATCAAAAATATCCTATTTTTCTGGATGTTAGAAGCAGGGTGGAGTATGTGTGCATTTTAAGACCATTTTTAAGATGTATTTTTATGGGTTCCCAGGGTGAGAGGTCTTTTCACTGGCTTCAAAATATCTGAAAAAACTGTGGGTGAAAAATGAGGTGAAAGCTACGTGTGAAAGCAGACGCACGAATGAAATAGCAGTCCCTTGGGCAAATTAGGCTGAAATGGGCCATTCCGTACCCTTTGGGCTGTGTTTCTCAAGGATGAGCAGCTTTGTATGGAGACTTAACAGTTCTGTGCAAAAAAGCATGTAAAGGCTTGTCATCTGCCTTAAAATTGGCAAGTCAGCATTCAGCTGTTTCTAGAACTATCTGCTCATAAAAGCTTTTTTCCTTATTAGCAACACTAGGTTTCTCAAGTAAATTAAATGTCTTTCCTAACTGAGTGCCATCAGATAACCTTTTCTTTTTGAAGGCTGTAGAATATGACTTTGAATGTCCAAGGAGACCTTGAGGTGCCCCAGGTCCATGCAGGAGCTTTGAGGAGCCCAGGAGCTGGTGCTGGAAGCAGGATGGGTGATTCCAGGTAGGGGTGGGAGGAAGGAGCAGCTGCCACCACCATCACTGGCTTGGCACTGGAGCTGAGCTGTGGAGTCCTGCACTGCTGGGCAGAGCTTAGGGCTGGTCACCAGCTAAGCTGCTGCCTGTAGTGCCCGGCCACCCATGCAGGGTCCCTGCAGAGCATTCTCAAACAGGAATTTGTATTTTCTAACCACCCACAGCACTGCAGAGTGATGGAGCTGAGCACTTTCCCCTAAATGCATGCTTTTAAAATTACCTCTGTTCTTTTACTGCTATTGATCCCTCTGTTTGCAAATCGGTTTTGGCAAGGATGGCCTCTGCCCATCCCCATGTAAAGCTGGGGAAGGCTGTCCCCTCGCTGCAGTCTAGGGGGCACAGGGCTGGCAGTCTGCATGGGCGAGGGATGAGGGCAGCAGGAGGCATGATAAGTGCTGACTTTAAATCGTGTATGGTCTTGTAGTGAAAGACTATTGCAGCACATGGCCTAGATCAATATTGCATAGGCAGGCAACACCCGTCTCCAGTATTAAAAACCTCTGCAGCCTTAACTGTTCTGATCGGCTCTAAATGTGTGTGTGCAAATGAATGAGCTTGAGAGGGATTAAAGGTCTTGCACAAAAACTTGATAGATGAGAGAGAGCACCAAAAAAGGTAGGTGGTGTGAGACCTCTGTGTTAAGCCTTAATGGAAAATGCAGACTGCAAGGTCCAAAGTGATCAGAAAATTGCAAGAGATTGACACTCCATAATGCTTCTTAAGGACTTACTAGGTTTTTGTGGAGGTGGATGACCACCCTGTAGCTTAGTCTCTGACTGCACAGGGTCAGATCCATTGAGATGGGGCAAAGCACCAGTGAAGCTGCCATTGCTTCTGCAGTGTGTTTGTGTCTTGGGGGGAGGGGACTGTCCTTGTTTTCCTGAGGTCCATTTTTACACAGAACAAATGTGCGTCTCAGACAGGAGTCTTGAGAGTTTCTGTAAAAACAACCAGGCTGAGAGAAATTCAGCATCCTGTCATGTCACTTCTCCCTGATGCTTCCAGCAGTACTTTGGTTTTGTCTCCCATTGTACCCTCCTGCATTCTTCACAGTCAAAAAGCCATGCTTGATAAATCCATGGCACAGACACTAAAATAGGTGGGGTTTTTCCAGTGTTACTGTCTCCTGTTGTGGATTTTTGCACTTCAATCACCTGCTGGGAGGTTTTAGGACCCTGTGCAGCAGTGAGCACCCATGTGTGTAAGTGACTTTCTTGTGTTTTCGGTGAGTAGCAGAAAGTGCAGCCCTCTTTTCCCCCCACCTTTCCTCCCTAGGGCCTTTCCCCACAGAGTTTCCTGTTCATAGTGGAGACTACCCATAAATCTCAGTGCCAGAGGCATGGAAACATGCCACATTCCTGAAATACACTTGAGCCCCTGTAGAAAGTCCAAGGAGGTCCGAGCTGCAGTAAAGAAAGTTTAGCATCAGGGTATGGCAACACATCTCCATGTCTCACTGCATGAAACTTATGACTTGCACAGATTTATACGCAATATATAAGCTGAATAAAACCAACCATTCAATGAGTCCTGAAGCCTCTGTGCATGTGATGGTGTGTGTGTGATCAGTGTTTGATGTGCCACCCCCTCATGCTGTTCCAGATATGCCATCTTACCTCACCTTAAGGTGAAAGCCTTCATCCCAAACATCCCTAAATAAACTTGTAGCAGGTCTGCGTGGACAGTGGTCAAGTGGCAGTTGGGAGATTAGAGGCTTTACAGCACATAAGGTGTGGCTGAAGAAACAAATGTCTGAAGGAATATTAGTCCTCAAGTCTCAGATAATCTTTGAGAATAAAGCCTTTCCAACTCCAGTGTCCTATTCTTTTCCAGATGTCAGTGAGCCAGCCACAGTCGGGAAGAGGTGTGCCTTGTTTACGTTGCAGAGGGACGTGCATGGGCTTTGAGCCACATTCTTGGAGGTAAGTAACATCTTAGCCTTGATTGGGCCCTGCCTTGACACTGTCCTTTTGGTTCTGCTGGTATTCAAACTTTAGTGACTTTGAGTGTAAAGAACTGCAGAGCATTTGAGTGGTGTTGGGAGGTGTGGAGAGGACACGATGTCTGGCTAGGACAAGTACTGAGTTGAGAAGGTGCTCGTGCTCTCCATCTCCCTTCCCTCACTGGTACTGCTCTTCTATTTTTTGAGTTGGTCTACCCCACAAGTGTTTAAACCAAGCTGAAGCTCTTATGTGGTAGGTTGTTTTTTCCACTTTTGCCAATGTTGCCTGCTCCCTGGGAGTTGAGACTATCTCTGCTAGGTTGGGTGCAGGTCTTGACAGCAAGGTGTGGCTTGAGAAGAGCAGAATGCTGGGGTAGGAGATGGTGCAGCTTGCAGAAGAGTTTCACCTGCTACAGGACTGTCCCTGGCAGAATTTTGTGGTTGGTGCTGTTCAGTGGGATGTCAGGAGTGGGGCACGGTGCTGAAGCTGCTGCATGCTGTGCTTTGCACAAGCCACCTGATGTCCTGCACAGTGTGCATGCTGGAGCACGGATCCCCTGCATGCTGCATGCTGGCCTCCCAGTCTTTCAGATTGTTTGGAAATGAGTTGCTGAAAACAAATGCCCTTGCTTGCTTTGGAGGCAGGGAAATGCTGACCAAAAGGATGATTTCATGCAGTTAGTAGGAGTAGTGCCAAGTGCCTGTCTGTCACCCTTGTCCCTGAGGTGAGCGTGGGTGCAGAGCTAATGGAGTGAAACAAAGCTGTTGCCGAGGGCTTAGTGTTCTGTCTGGCTCAGCAGCACCACAGTGGCTGTGGCTGCTGGCTGTCCTGAGTATCCTGATGGCTGAAATGCTATGCTTGGTGCCAGAAGCGTCATGTTATTTGATACTTTATGTTCAGTTTTTCATCTTAAACACAAATTTAGGTAAATAGCCACCGGTACCAGTAGCTGGTGGGAGCTGACCTCTGGGCAGGGACAGTTGGGCTGCTGCCTTTGCCCTGCCTGCATGCAGATCCAAAACAGGAGACGCAAAGGGGGCTTTGGAATGGGAGCTGTCCAGATGTTATTAATTATAAAGAATTGGTGCCCTCTGTTGTCTTGCAAAACTCTAGACTCTTTTTTTCTGTGAGCCTGAAGAACTCCTGCTTCCTGGGGACTGTGCAGCTGGGTCCTGTCCCAGCGGTGCGCAGGAGCTGGCGGTCTGCAGGTGTGCTGTCTGTGCTGCTGAAATGCTTCAGTGGGCTTCACGGTGGTGCCATGCAATTGTGCCTGCAGCCTTTGGTTCCCAATTTCAGTACCTTGGCTGTGCAGAGTTCCAAACTTTATAACACTCACTGGGTTGAATTGCTTTTGGTTTTTGACTCACTTAAAGGCTGGTTTGAATGATACTTGTTCCAGAATCCTGCTGAAGGACTTGGGGTTACATCAGAGCTAGTTTGTCCTTTCTGCTGTTAGGATTTGATGGAAAAGCTGGCCAGCAGAGAGTGGCCTTATAGACTTACCTTTATGATTTATAGCTATTGTAATTGAAATGATAGACACAAGTATCAATTCCTTTAGAGGTAATTTTTTCAGTGGCATGTAAAGCCTCGTAAGAGGCAAGGCTACTGCTTGGCTGGTCAGGATGGGTGATGTAGTGATGATGCTGTACAGGTTGTTCAGAGGAAGTGGCAGCTCCCCGCCATGGGTAGAAGGCAGCAGTCTGCTGGTGCTGCTGCAGCTGCTTTTGCCTGAGGACAGCACTTACAGGCTTGTAACATTCTGCTCTATGCCACTGCTGTTCCCTCTGGGATGAAAAGCTGGACATGAGCCAGCAGTGCATGCTCGCAGCCCAGAAAGCCAACTGTATCCAGGGCTGCACCAAAAGAAGTATGGCCAGCAGGTCAAGGGAGGTGACTCTGCCCCTCTGGTCTATTCTGGTGAGATCCCACCTGCAGCACTGTATCCAGCTCTGGGGCCCCCTATATAAGGAGGACATAGACATGTTGGAGAAAGTCCAGAGGAGGCCACAAAGGTGATTGGGGGGCTGGAGCACCTCTCCTGTGAAGACAGGCTGGGAGTGTTGGGGTGGTTCAGCCTGGAGAAGAGAGAGGGCTCGGGGGAGACCTTTTTGTGGCCTTTCAGTACTTTAAGGGGCTTATGAGAAAGATGGGGACAGGTTTTTAGTAGGGCCTGTAGTGACAGGACAGGGGGTAATGGTTTTGAACTAAAAGAGGATAGATTTAAACTAGATACAAGGAAGAAATCTTTTACAGTGAGGGTGGTGGGCACAGGTTGCCCAGAGCAGCTGTGGGTGCCCCATCCTTGGCAGTGCTCAGGCCAGGCTGGACGGGGCTCGGAGCAGCCTGGGCTTGTGGAAAGTGTCCCTGCCCATGGCAGAGGGTTGGAACTAGATGGTCTTTAAGGTCCCTTCCAACCCAAACTGTTCTATGATTCTATGAATTGTGCTGAATTCCTGTGTGTGGTGCATGAGCCTTTTATCTTATGCCATAACTCTGGTCTGCGTTTAACCTTTGGAAGAGACTGATGCTCCATGGCTGAGCCATTGCATGATCATGTGCCTCCCCCTACCCAGTTTGCAGTGAAAGGATGATCGTGCTTCTCGCCCACAGGAAAATCTGTAAGTCATGCAAATGCAGCCAGGAGGATCACAGCCTGAGCTCAGACATGGAGGATGATCAGAAAATTGGGCGCCTGCTGTCAGACTCCAAGTATGCCACACTCACTGCCCGGGTGAAAGGAGGTGATGGCATTCGCATTTACAAAAGAAACCGCATGATCATCACCAACCCCATTGTCTCTCGGAAAGACCCCACCTTCGACACCATCACGTACGAGTGGGCTCCACCAGGGCTCACCCAGAAGCTGGTAAGACAATCCATGGTGTGTTTGGTGGGTAGTTGTGTCACTTAATGGAGAACTTAACTTGGGTCTGGAGCGAAGTTTTTTGGATAAATAGCAAAACACTTGGTTTGCCTCAGAGAGCAAAAATGCACATAACACTTAGTATTTTGGAAAACCTCGTAAATAACCATAGTAGATAGGAGGGGAATGGATTGCCTTTGCGTTTTTATAGGCTTGCTTGCCTTTCTAGGAGAAGTCTTAACAGGTTTACAACTAGAAAGATTGCTGCTTTACCAAAGTTCATGTCCAATAAAAACGTTGCTGAGAAGAGATCCCATCTCCGCTGTCCTGCCGGTTGTACAATGCCTGTGCAGCCCACGCAGGTGTTTGCATGCTCCAAAAACCCAGGCTGGGTGTGGGAGTCATTTGTCCAGGCCTTCTCAGGGTGTCTGGGCTGGGATTTGGTCTGTTTTCCTAAACACCCCCAGGAGGCAGAAAGCTGTGCAAGCTGTGGGACCTGCATAAGGACAACAAATTAACTCTAGACACCCATCGCCATGCTTCTAAATCCATGCCAGGTCTTGACTGGGCTTCTGGGAGACAAGCTATTTGGGTGGTTTATTTGGGTAGGAGGAGTTGTCCCTGGGCTTTGACCTCACTGTTGAGGGGGAGGTCCTGCCTTGCTTGTTGAGTCTGATCTCTTGCAAATCTGGGTGTGAGCTTGCCCCAAGAAGAGCCAGCACAGGTGGAGGTAGCTAGCTGGGAGACTTCCACTAACCTGGAGGGGGGTTTTCAGCAAACACTTCAGAAATTATGCTTCAGTCTGTCTCAAAAGCAGAGAAATTAAATCAACGTGGAAAGAAGTAATGCAGTACCTAAATTCAGTGATGTGTTTGTAAATTATTCTGTTACAGAAATGGGCTTTAATGATAATGGCAAAATGACTGTCATCTTTAATATAGTAATTATTTTCTTTGCTTGCTAAGATAGCAATTAAAATCTTGGTCTTAAAATAGGCCTGGCATCTCAGGTTTATTAACCAGGAGTGCAGCTAGTGCTCACTTGTACTTCTCAGTCACAGAATGTCCCTGAGCCTCTCTAGAACACAGCCTGGTTTCCTGTTGAATGCTGCATCACCTCTGCCCCAGGCATGAGTGTCCCTAGGAATGCCATAACAGTGTGCTGACAGTGCTTACTTTGTGGCTTAACTTCTTTGTAATGCTGTTTTCTTTAATTTCAGCTCAGATTTGCCAGGCAAGCAGAGGAAAGGGGTTTAAATTCTCTTGGTGCTGGTGGGCAGCTGAGTGGCTGTGCCTCAGGGCTCCTATCTCCTGCTCGCAGAAGAGCATTGCTGCAGTGGAGAACATCCTCCAGCAGTGACCCAGGGCAACAGAGTGAAGCAGTGGGCTCGGAGCCCCTGTGCCCCAGGGTCCCTCCCACCACCTCTGCTGAAGTGCAGCAGCCACCTATGCATGTCCCCAGCAGGCTTGCAGAGCTTCCTTCCGCAGGGAGCAGTCACGGGAAAGCTGTGTGTGCCAAGGTGTGCTAGCCTGGAGGAAAGCTAAGCCCCGCTCTGTGGCTGAGAGCATCCCGCCTGTGTGGGCATGAACTCTGCCCCTTGCTGCTGCCTGAGGAACCCCTCCCAGATTCAGCACTGGAGCTGGGATTTTTTTTCCCTTACAACTAAACATAGTCTGGTCCAAATCACAAAACCTAAACAGTAATATTTTTTTTTAAGAGAACTCAAGGTATAAAGAGGAGGTGGGGAGCATTGTCCCATGCTGAGGGATGGATCCCAAAGCAAGCCCCCAGCCCCACCTTCCTTCCTGTGGCTGGTTTCCATCTGGCAAGCAATGCTGCTGTGTGGGAATGCATGGAAGTGGTTTTGGCATGTGGAAGTGTTAGCCAGCAGAGCACTTTTTGAGGGAAAGCATTTAACTGGCTTTTAACTGTGTTGTGGTATTAAAACATTATATATTACACTGTCATTAGTGGACAGCTTTTGCTCTTCAAATTAAATAAATAGCTTAAAGTTGCTGAAAATTGCAACCAGATATTTTTTTAAAAACAATTGGAACAAATGTGAAATTGCAGCTGCAGACCCATGGGGCAGACTGATTGTTTCTTCTTAAAGCTCAGTTGCCCTCACCCCCCTGGAAGGGCTGACTGGGGGTGGCATGGAGTTTGTGCTGGGAATGCAGCTGGGGCCTGTGGTGCTAAATGAAGCAGACCACTAAGCTTTAATGAGGGACCGAGACCCCCACACACCCCAGCTGCCCAGCCATTCCATCATAGCACAACTGCTCGCAGCCTCCTCTTCCTTTCTCTTTTCGTTGGTAGGAGCTGGCCCAGCAGGAATGTTTGTTTAACCAGTGTTTGCCTTCCACAGGTCCCCGGGGGAATCGGGGAGCTTGTGAGGGATGGAGAGAACAATGATGGCAGTCTTCCCACCCAGCCCGGCTCATTAAGCGTGCTGCCCAGCCTGGGATTTATCAGAAACCCAGGTTTCACAGCTCTGCAAGCTGGCTGCAGCATGACGCTGCCAGCACTTCAGGGCACAGTTGGCTCCTTGCTGTGAAGGATGCCTGAATTCTGAGGCTCCTGGGCTGCTTTCCTCTGTGAGCCTGAACCCTGACAGTGTACCCTTGTGAGTGTGTGTTTGGGGTGATGCTGCATGCAGCCCCCTGCACTGGGGGCCAGCGGCTCTCCCACCCGCAGCAGCAGCCTTTGTTCCTGCAGTGCTGGCAAGGGGATGCCCAGGGATGTGCCTCGTGAAATCTTTTGAGCCCTTTATAGCACCTGAACAGACTGGAAGATATCTTGGTTGCAGTAAACAACATGCAGGAGTTTTGAAGACAACCTTGATAAAATTTGGCTTGAAGATCAGCTTGACAAAACTTATAGGAGAAATGCTGGATGTCAGCCATTCTCAGGATAGTTTCAAAAGGATTTGGGCCAAAAAGCTTTTAGTGTGTAACTGGCTCACTCCAGCAATTTCCTTCTGAAGGCAGACTGGAAACTTGGGATTGTTTTTAATATTGTTGTCCTGAAGTGGATGGTCCAATAATAGGAGGAAGTTCAGAGCATGTTTTCATTAAGCTGTGCCTGGAGAAGTCATGAAGTAGATATTCAGGATCCTTGGGGAAAGGGAAAAAAACAGATCATAAAGTATCTCCAAAATCCAGTAGTTAACATTGAAACCCTAAAATGTTCTTCCTCAATTATCTGCGCTAAGGCAACATAGTAAGGCATTTGACCATAATAATACATGGTAGCAGCAGAAACAACTTTCTATTACCCTTCATGTCAGTTTTTGGTGTTGGGTTGAATTTTTTTTCCCCTGACCTATTACCTGGACACGTTTTATGACATCTGCAATTATAACTTTAAGCATTTCCTTGATCCCTTGATATTGAAACCTGCTGCTGAGCGGTCCAACTGTACTTTTAAGAAAGGCTTGAGACTCTGCTTGTCAGTGGTGAAAGTGGGAGAGAAATTTAGTATTGGCAATGGAGAGTCTGGTGCTGGCGTGGAACAAGACGCTTCAGATGCATGTGCTGGTGCAATGCTATTCTGTAGCTCTGGTATGAGTGTTCATTAGTGTTGGCACGTTTGTAATGGATTAAGAATTTCTTCCATTAAGATCCTACCATGTTACTGCTCTGCTAGAGCTCTTGCTGTGACTGAACCAAGCCAGCACAGTCAGTGTAGCATAATCTGCGTGGTCCTAATGTTTATGGTTGTACAGTGTTGAGGCTTTGGTTGCTTTTCTTTCCAGTTGTCAAGTACCACCGGCAGTGTCCTTATTTTGTGGGACAGTGCCTGTGTGAGGCCTGGGCCAATTCTTGTCTTTTGCTTCTGTAGTTGCTATTAGGATTTCTCACTTCTGCAAAAGCCATCTGTGCACCAGATCACTTCTACAGCATCCTGCAGCTCTCTAACGAGCTATTTCTGAGCAGCACCTTCTCCCACAGGGCCACAGCCCTCCCCAGTAAACTCATGGGTATGAATCCTGCCATTGCACAAAGGCACAATATACTGAGTGTTGATGTGTAATATCATAATGTGCGGCGATGTTAACATCCAAGAAATGGGGAAGAAGCCCTGCCTCCATCAAGTCATTTATCTCTTGCTGTTGTGAATCTTCAGGCAGGAATCTTGCCCTGCGACGCTGCTATCTGGCTGAAAGTAGCTGAGGTAGAAAGTGGCTTTGAAGTTTTTAGAGACATGAGTTGTTCAGTGTTGTGCAAACCTTTCTGTATGTATAAGGCTATACTGAACCAGACTATGTACAGCAAACAGTTAATTGCTTCTCTGTCTTTTTCAAAAATTCAGTTTTTGACTGCTGACCAAGTAAGAAACAAATCTAATGCAGCTGGATGCAGGTCTTTAAAATGGAATGGCAGAGAGCCAACTGGCTGCCCCTTAGCTCTTCACACTACAATAGGGAAACACACAGCCTTGAGTGGGAAACTCCCTTCCCCTTAGCAGCAGGCCAAAAGTTAACTGTGCAGACCCCACCATCCTGCAAATGCTGATTCATCATGGGACAGACTTCTTGCAAAATCAGTTTACTCTGCTTTTAAGATGTTGGGTAGTGACCAGTTGAGTAGGAGATCTTATTTTGGAGATTCTTGGCATTTACTTTCCATGTTGCAGGGCATCTGTGACCAGACACCTTCCCTTTAGTGCAAAATCAATAGTTGGGTGGAGTTGGTGGCTGACTTACCTATAGACTCAACTGCTATTTGACTACTTTTTCCTGTATTAAAACTAAAAGATCCCCTTTTATCAGTTAAAAACAATACTGTAAACTATGCTGCATGCAGCCCATGAGGGCTATGAGGGGTGCTCTTGGTTCAGCCTCCAACCCATTCCCCAGAGCTCTCCCCATCATGTCATGAGGCAGTTGGTCTTGGGTTTTGATGTTTATGGGTTTCTGGTCGTTTCAGCAGCCTTCAAATTACTTGGAATATGGTATTCTAATGCTGGCTCAGAGTAACAGTCAGTTCTCTCTCTGTCCCAGGCCATGCAGTACATGGAGCTGATCCCAAAGGAGATGCAGCCAGTGGCAGGGACAGATGGGGCGTACTATCGCCGGCGGCAGCTAATGAGACAGCTCCCACTGTATGACCAGGACCCGTCCCAGTGCCGTGGCCTCGCTGAGGGCGAGCTGAAGCTGATGGAAGACTTTGTGAAGAAGTACAAAGCTGAAGCACTGGGCGTTGGGGAGGTGGCACTGCCAGGCCAGGGTGGCAGTGGGAAAGAGGAGGGGAAGCAGCAGGACAAGAGCATCACTGCCAGCAAACTCCCTGAGTCCACCAATGGGGCCCTCGAGAGTGTGCCAGCAGGAGGGCACTATGTAAGTGTGGGGCTCTGCGGTGGTGGGGTGGGCTGGCAGGGGCATCCTGGTGCTGCTCTGAGTTTGGGCAGCTTTCAGGGAACAGATTGTCCCAGCTGGGGCTGGGGGGAAGTTGCACCAGTCAGGGTTATCTGTTCCTTGTTTACAATATTGCTCCTATGGGCTTCTGCAAGTCTGCTGCTGCGCTTTTTTGAACTACCAGAGCAGTGCTGCAATGCTTAGTTGCATCATAGCATGCTTTGCTACAGCACTGTGAAATGTTCCAGTGGGACCGTCATGAGCTCCTGACAGCCCTGCTGAGCACAAGTGTTGAAGAGGGGTGGCTTATCTCCTCTTCACCACCTCCCTCCCTCCACAGCAAAAGCTGTGCTGAACCACCAAGGTAAGTAAATTCTCTGCTAGCTGTTGGAGCTGGTGACCTCAGCTTTAGATTGTTGGCAGCTCTGAAGGATTGAGTGTGACATACCCCTGGATGATTGTGAATCAATACTCGGGATCAGAAACCTTTTTTACTGCGAGTTAGTGAGTATGTCTAGCTAGGCTTCCAGACCAGTGCGAGTGGAAAGACCACAAGTGACAGGAGGTGGTGGCTCAGTCTAGTTAATGCAAAGCTGTGAATATGGAGGTAGTGCTCCCAGGGCTGTGATCACTTTGGGGAACTTTGAACAGACCACATGTGTCTCGGGGCATAAAAATACATTTCCACAAGGAAACGATTGAGACTCCCTAACACCCTTTTAGATTTATATTTTTCCAGCACATTCTGGAGCGGCCATTGTGGTTGCAGAATAAATGCTTATCATAAAATACAGTGAATGAATATATTTCATACTGGCACTTGTGAGTGAGTTGCAGCAGAGGATGTAAAGCTGCAAAAAAAATGGTGTCTGAGTGTTTTTACGGCAAGATTTTTCTTGCCATTACTGCACTGAGATTGTAACATGTTAAGAGCAGTTTTCATTTTCATTCCATATTGGGTAATGTCTCCCCTCCGCTATGGCCGCCTTCTCTATTAACATGCATCTGACTTTGAGTGCAGCACTACAGTAAAGGTTTTTCACTATTGCAATAAAATACTGAATTGGACAAAGAATTTTAAGCTAAAAAAAGGCCAAAAAAGGAAGATTTCCATTAAACATATTAATAAAAGTCATCGTAGTAATGAAGGTTTACTTGGACTGTGTTTGTCCTTCCAAATACATAACTGCAATGTTATTATCCTTAGTTTAAAGCATCATTTTTCTCATGGCGCTAGCTGAAAAATGGAACTGCTTCAAAAGCAGTTGCAGAAGATCCACTTTGACTGACACACTGGGCAGCTCAGCTCGCAGCAAGCTTATGAAGTACTGTGGTTTCTTGAAGTACTGAACACAGACCTCCTGTTTCCCCCTCTAATGAAGCACTGCCTGTTTTAATTTGATCTCATGCGCAGGAATTAGTGCAGCTGAGTTGATATGAATGGACTGTGTCCTAAGGTCTGGAATGTGCTTCCAGAATGTCTACTGGCTTTCACAAGACTGCCCTGGAAGAAAAATTCTGCCATAGAAAAATGAGATATAGCACTTTGTGATATGTGTGAGGCTGGAAGTAGATGTGAGCAAAATGAGCTATATGAAGACTGAGAGTAGATGTAGAGAGACTGACAATGGATGACATGCATGAAGCCAACAACACTGGAAGCTTTAATGTATATTGCTGATGTATTCAGGGTTGAAATGTAGTTCAGCATTCTCCAGATGTGGAGGTTTAGGTACTTCTGTATTGCTGTGACCATCTCCTACATGTCTACTAAAACTTGGGTTTTAAATATGATCCCTGATCCCAAGCCTGAGGAAGCTCCCCTGAGCCTCCCTGCACTGCTGCTCTCTGGGGTGCTGCAGGTGATCCCCATGAGTGCCACCAGCCTGCCCAGAGCCACTCCAGGGCATGCTGTCCTTGGCTGGGAGCATGTCTGTCCCAACCCTCAGACCTGCATGGCTGCTGTAATGAGGAAGGCTTTGGTTCAAGGGCGTAGGGGGGAACATAGGGTGCTGAATAGCTTAGTTACATAGAGATCTTGATTCTTGAGCAGCTTGTGCAGCGTTTCTTTGAGTCAATCAGAAGTAGGACACAGACTTGAATCTGCTGAATACCAAGCCTCTTAATTGGCACCAGCAGCTTGGTTTCAGGCTATTTCAGATCAAGGTGTGAGTCTGAACTATAGCTTTATGAATCATAGAATCATTTAGGTGGGAAAAGACCCTTAAGATCATCAAGTCCTACTGAAGGTCTGATGGGGTTGGGCTGGAGGTGGGGACACAGCTAACAAAAGACCACTACCCTTGTTCTAGAAGAGAATGAACCCAGAAGGCACCAAAGCAGAATGATTGCCTTGGATGTTTGTGGTCCCTGTGCCAAGGCTGTTAAACCTTACTGCACACCTAGACCAGCTATGTTGAAATTGGCGTGTAAAGGAAAACATACAGGGCCTATTCAAATCACCATGAGCGAGGCATCTGAGCTCAAACAGCTTTTTGAACTCATCTTGGCTGCAGAGGGGGGCCCTATCACTGTAATAATTCTGTCCTACAAGCTGAATGTTCTCTACTGAACATAAAATCGTATTTAACCCCCTCGGAACTGGAAAGTCCTCTGGTGTTGGAATCCCAAAGCAGTGATCAAAATTAGCCATTGTCCCAAAAAGCTTGAGGCCAGCAATGTAGTGAGCACTCAGGAGAAGCCTTGTGGTGTCTGGGGAGCACCCTTTGTGAGAGCTGTCATGGGAAGATAGCAGCCCACGGAGAAAGTAAGTTTGAAACAGCTTAGGAGAAAGGGACACTTTCTTGGCCACCACCTCTGGTAACTCTGCTAATAAAGTCTTCGCTCCTCTCCCTACACGCTGGAGATACAAAATGAGTACTAACCTGAAGAGCCACTTCTGATTCAGTGTGTAAATGACAGGAGGATAGAAGTTATATGATGTTTAGGGAAAGCCCTGTGAATAATTGCCATAGAAAGAAACAGCAAAATAAGTTGTTCTTTTAACAGTTCTTATTGGCAAGAAACAAGCTCAGAGTTGGAAAGCTGCCGGTGTTTGTTCTTGCTGTTTAGATCTTGTAAGATAAGCTGGGATGGATGGATCTGGGGGTGACAGTGTGGAGGCAGCTGCAGCGTCGGGCTCTCTGGTGCCCCAAGTCATCCAAATCATAGAATGGTTTGTGTTGGAAGGGACCTTAAAGATCATCTTGGGGAGGTATCAGGGTGTAGGGAAAAATACAACCCTTGGGTCCTTTATGGTGGGTGCAGAATTTGTCAGTGCCTGTCTGCTCTCACTGACAGCAGGGCCAGGGTGCCGGGAGTAATGCTCTGGCAGCCGCTCCACACAGAGCACAGCAGCTTCATGTACTTGTTTTTGTGTTCATACAGACCAGAAACAGAACAGCTTCTGCACTGCGCTGAGTTTACTCCTTCATTGGCATGGGTTTTGGGAGTGCTCAGAATGTGCCTGAAGCCCGTTGCGGCAGAGGGAGCAGTGTAAGCAGACATATCCCCTTTCAGACTCACAGAAAAGCCAAGCCAGGAAACATTTTGTCTCTCCTCTTGTGCTTCCTTAGCCTGTCATACTAGATTTTCTGGTAAAATAGGAGATGCCCGTCAGCATGATGGAACCACTTCAGGGACTGCGGGGCAGTTACTGAAAATCCAGACTGAATGGAGGAGGAGGCAATAGCACACGGCATGGTGTGCTAGAAATAATAGTAATAAAATAAAGAAAATGCACTTGATGAGTGTAGATAAACCTGTAGCCTTCTGCTGTGTAAAGGGAAAAAGGAGTTTAAGAAAACTCTCAGGATGCAAAAGAGTCATCTTAGTGCTCGTGCCGTGAACTAGCAAAAGGGGCTGGACACAGTGGGGAGCTTGTCTTTAATGCTCATGGAGAAACCCTACTCCCTCTGCACCCCGGGGGGCCGTTTCTGCAGCTGCTTTATTGGGGTTGTGGCAGGGTCCTGTACTCCCAGTGCAGGGTTCCCAGGCTGTGGTGCCTCTAGGGCGGTGTTCCTCAGGACATGGACTACAGCTGTCCCATGGGAGGGCCTGCTCCTCAGTCCCTGCCCTGTTCCTAATGTCCTCCTGAGCTCAGGAACTGTTGGTTTACCTTCTAATGAAAAAAAATATTTTTGTGTCTCCTCCTCAAGCTTGTTGACTTGAATTGGGGTGTTTGTAAGCAAAGTGGTTGTCCAAGCAGAGGGAAATTCCCCCCAGCCCCCAGACCCTGTGCTGCCTGGAGGGCGGATACCACTGTGCGCGCACTCTGGCTGGGCACAGCGGCTTAAACCCCAACACGTGTGACACGCAAGCTGCCTCACGCCGTGTCTTGGTTTCATAAAAGCCTTAGCCAGACTGCTGCAGAGGTTGCTAGTAGACGTCTGCCCCTGCAGCCAAGGGCTCTGCTGGAAGAGACTCCAGCTGCTACTTAGGAGCACTTCTTTTAAGGAGTGACAAAGCACAGACGCAGAAGCTATTAGCCTGACTTGGACTATCCAGACCTAAATGGGAACTTAAATAACAGCCCGTCAGCTTCGGAGAGGAGAGCTTTAAAGCTTGCTCTTAAGTAATCGTAGGATCACTCTGCAGGTACAGATAAAGAGTAAACCAAGTTGGTCTTGTGTGTAACATGCACAGATGCTAATTAATCTTCAGATTAGCCAAGTTGATTCTGTCTCTTCAGACTGTTATAAATTGAAAGCGCTCTGCTGCAATCTGTAGACTGACATCTGTCTTATGCATGGACATGATATTCAAAAAACAGTGAGAAAAGAACCAGGTTCCTAATCTCTGTGCAAAATAACATCTTTGACGTGCTGCACTTCTGCAGTATGGGATGTCTTAACGCTTTCCCAGAGAACCTCTGGATTTTTGTGAAGGTTGGTTTTAGCTTGGGGGGTGTCCCAAAGACCAGGCATTTAGCTGATGGTGGGTAGTGCCGTTCTTACCTGCCCGAGGACGTGGCTGGAAGAGAGTAAACAGTATTCCAGATGAAGACTGGTAAATACATATTTATAGTGACTTTTAATTAAACTTCAGCTTGACACCATCCATAGGTAGCACTTGTCCAGATGTTTGCATGGGATGTGGAGCAGTAGCCTGGGAGATGTTGGTTCTGTTGGCAGTGGGTGCCCTGTGATGCCCTCTGTGTTGTCAGAGTCCTACTACACCAGGGGTCCTCAAACTACGGCCCACGGGCTGGATATGGCCCCCAGGGTCCTCAATCAGGCCCTTGGTATTTACAGACCGCCCCGCCCCCGCCAGGGGTTGGGGGAACCGAGCAGCCACAGATGACTCCCTGCCACTTCATCCGCATGCTGGCCCCCTGGTTAAAAAGTTTGAGGACCCCTGTACTACACCACTGAGATGTTTTTTCCCTGCACTTTTCTCAAGTTGCAACCATTGCTTTCTCTGCCATTTAGTGTTTCCTTGCTCTTCCACCTCGCTGCGCTGTTTCTGTAGCTTCATTTCGGACTGCTGTGTTTGCTGGGCTGATACAGCTGGCTTTGTTATTCTGAAGTTTCCCTTCACAGAACAAGAGCTCAAACAAAACCAACCTAAGCCACACAGCTTAGCAGTCCTGGAATTAAATGTTTTGTTTCCACTGTCTACCTTGGTGCTATGGGATGTCAAGCAGGAGCACAGCAGGTCCTTCAGACTGCATAGAAGTGGGAAGCGTTGAGGACATGCTTGGGGATTGTGTTGTTCCATTTGGCTAGCCGTGCTCCTTACCAGCTGCGTGGTTAGGAATGATGCATTGAAAAGATGCTGTGAATCGGTATGTCTGAGAAGTAAATATCTGTCCCTTGTACTGAACATCATTTGTCCTGTCCCCACGCTCACTCGCCTGCCTTTCTGTTGCAGCGCTGTGAGACCTGCAAGCAGGTGGTGCCAGGGGACTGCCCGGTGGTCTATGCTGACAGGGCGGGCTACTCGCGGCAGTGGCACCCGGCGTGTTTCGTGTGCTGCCAGTGCTCCGAGCCACTTGTCGACCTCATCTACTTCTGGAAGAGTGGGGCTGCCTGGTGCGGGCGCCACTACTGTGAGAGCCTCCGGCCACGCTGCGCCGGCTGCGATGAGGTAGGCACCAGCCGGCTTTCCTCTGCCCATGCGGGGTCCTGGCGCAGGCTAACTCAAGGCTTCCCTGGCGTGTGTCTGAACTTGCTCGCCCACCTGCATGCTTCCAGGGATGCTCTTTGGGAGCAGCATCCTTCCGGTGCTGGTCACCAGGGCTGTGGCTGCCCCAGGGAGCTGGAGGTGCCTAAAAGAAAAAAAATATGGGGTGAAGCAGCGTGATGTTAATTACAGTCTCAGCTAGCTATGTTGTATCTATCTCAGAGCAGCAATCCAGCTCTAGTTGTGTTTCAAACATGAGGGTTTTATAGTGCTTAACTGCAGCTCATGACTGGCTCAATTGCTCAAGTGCATTCCGCACCTTTTATTAACCTATTCCCAAAGTCTGGCCTCCATGGCTAATGGGCTTGGTGGGAGGCACGGGACTGGCTCTCCTTGCTCCTGCCATGTTCCAGCTTGGTGAGATGGTGGCAATAAGCAGTTGTCTGTCTGTCCCGTAGATCATCTTCTCGGAGGACTACCAGCAGGCAGAAGGGATGGCCTGGCACAAGAAGCACTTTGCCTGCCTGGAGTGTGAGACGCTGCTGACGGGCAAACCCTTCACTCTGGACAACACCAGCCTCCTGTGTGCAACCTGCAGCAAAAGCAAACGCCTCTGAGCAGGGAGCAGCCCGGGGGCGAAGCAGGCTCCCCAAGGTCCCACCAGAACGGGGTCATTTGACAAGTACATGAGAATGAGAAGGTTAAAAAAAAAATTAGAGCCTGGCTATTCACTTGCAAGCAACTAAGTGCCCCCTTTGCATCCAATACAGCTTGCAGGAGAATATTTTCTTGGGAAGGAAGCAGAGGAAGCTCATACGCCTGCAGGTGGGAGGTACATGGCGTATCTGACTAGGAGGGACTGAAAAGGAGGTTTTGTGTTGTGCTGGTTTTTTATTTTTATAAAGTCTCTCCAAGCTTTTTATGACTAAGATCTTGCAATAGTCTTTTGGAAACAACACATCTCAAAAGTAACTTTTGGCATACTAAACCTACAGTCAAAACCAGGGGTTGTTCCTACTTTTTGAAATCTATACTGGAAGTGTCCATTGCAGGCTGCTGACAACTGTGCTAAAGCAATGGGTTTGAAGAATTTGATTAACGCAGGTCATTACTTTCTGACAGCAAATGATATAAAATTGCAGCAACGCGTAGCTGTAGCTTTCTCCTCCCGAGTGTACAATAATGTAAAAATAATGAGTTGGCACACAGGATGATTGGTTTAATCCTGGCAAGATGGGAAGGGTGTGCAGCTCTGCCCTGGGGCAGCCAACTGGCTCAGCCCATGTGAGCTTTAGCCCTGTAACTGGAATGCAAAAGCATTCCTGGTAGGTCCCAGCGACCAGGCTCCCTGGCCTCTCTCCTGCCTCTGACTGCCTGTTATTGCAGGCGAGTGTGTTTCCACAGAGCAGCATTGTGTTCTGACCACCACGCTGGAGGTCGTTAAGCATTTAAAGTGTGGGCCTTAATTTTGGCTGGGCTTGATGAGGAATTTTATGGAAAACAGCTTTCCAGCCTAAGCTCTCTTGTGGGGGGGAGGTTGTGCCTGTGAAGCTGTGATGCCAGTTTTTCCCTGCAATATGTCAGTGACCCCCTCGGAGTACTGGGGAACCGTACCTTCCCCTTGGAGCTGGCAGCACCCTTGCCCTGGGCTCTGCCCTGCCTCTTGTTCCGCAGCTCTCCTGGCCCTAGGGAAGGTCCCTGTCACCTCTTGGGTCTGGTAGGGGTGACACCATCCCAGGATCTGGTGGTACGTCTCTGTGGACAGTGTTTGTTCCCTACATCAAGCGATGCTTCTGTTAGTCACTGAAAATATCAGATAGTCCAGGCTGGCAGATGTCTCTGTGCTTGGTCTTTTTTCTTATATTAAATGTCTACATTATTTGCCAGAGAACTGGAATATTTTTTGCAGAGGGGAGTGTGCAAGGAGCTCACAATTGCTACATTTTCTTTCTGCTACAGAAGGCGCTGGTTTCTCTTTAAAGCGTGCTCCGTGCTGTGGATGTTTGCTTGCTTATGGTAAAATAAGTTGCAGATAAGAGTGGGGAGAAACTGTACCTGCGACAGGGTCAGAGCATGTGAGCTGTGGGCTGGACTCTGCCACATGCATCGAGGGACGCCCCGCTCTGCTGCTGGGGAGGAGCAGGTCAGGGCCATCACTGTCTTTGAGTAGGTGAGACCCATGTGGTGCAAAGACATACCTGTATGTGGGATGTGAGTGCCTCTTATGCTTTGTCCAGACCTGTGCTGTTGTGTGGTTGATATTCATGGAAATGCTGGGGTATTTAAATGAAATGCTGCTACTGGAGCAGAGCAGGAAGATCCCAAGGTGGCAGCAACAGCCAAAGCTGCAGGGGTGACAGAGGTGTGTTGCAGGGTGTAGTGGTGGACATGCTCATGGGGCTCTTTGTCCATATCTCGAGTTTGTCAACGGATGTGTTGAGTGCCTCAGAGTGTTGTTTCTGTAAATTCGGTCAGATGCTGCAAGTGGAGAGAGGATGTGTAAACCTGAAGCTGTGCTAGGAATAATAGTTTCCTTGGTTCAGCCTTGGATACTGGCACTTTGGTTATAAGTAAAGTGGGAATGGGAATGAAAAGTCAAGACCACTGCTTAGCTTTATTGCCTCTTCTTCATTTTATTACAAGGGAAATGTCTTTGCATCTTTGTAATTATTTTTTTTAAGACACTTCGTTGTTCTAAACCCTGCAGTGTTAAGGCAGCCAAAAGTGCATACGCTCTGTGTAAGCAGTGACAAGAATAGTGTGAATCACCTATGAAACACTACTTCAGCACAGGCGTTAACATCTGAACAGCATTCCCTGACGGAAAGTCAGTGTCCATTTGTGCACGCAGCTGGTTACCTCTTGGAGTAATTTGCCTGTGAGGTAGGTGCACAGCCGTTGCACAGGTGTCTAGAAGAAAATTAAATGGGTGGAAGGAGCCCAGAATATCCACGTTTCTAAAAGTGAAACACTATTAACTAAACTGCTGCCATCACAGAGAACTCAACAGCAGCTGCAGTCTTCTCCCTCGGTGTTTTTGGTTTGCTTTGCCTTGGCTGGCTGTGTAGTCCTTGTGGGGTTTGTGATAAAATGAGCGCAGGGGAGGTGTGTGGGGAAAGGGGATCGCCCTTCACAAACAGCCAGGGTTAAAAACCAACAGAGACTCCAAGGGAGGCAGCGGAGAAGAGGTGGCTTTTGTTTTCTCTGCTGCAGAAGAATGTGCGTGGTGGGAGCTTGAGGAAATGTCGGAGTGGAGGCAGGGGGAGCGGACAGGGTTTTGGAGGGAGCGCTGGCACCACAGCTGACGCCGAGACCGGAGCCTGCCTCCACATCCAGCACTGCGTCACTGTCCCCTGCCATGGTGGGTGGCACTCCCTTTGTCCTTGCTCCCAGGGGCTTCAGGGCCAGAGCTGGGTCACCCCCAGCATCCCCCCTGTGGTGGTGCAGCCTCCAAATGAGAGCGAGCGAGTCTGCTTTACGTACAAGGGCTGTCCTTGGTGACATACTTCTGTTGGGCTTATTTTACTGAACTGCGACTGCAGCCTGCACATAGTAGCATCAACTTCTTGCACAGTCCATCTCCGTTAACACAGTCCTCCATCACTAATGCCTTGATTCGGCTACTTGGAAAAAAAAGATGCCACTGTAGTGTGTTCTGGTTTGGGTTTTGATTTTGTGATCTATAAATTTTCATTCTCTTAAGTCTGAAGTCCCTGTTTCAGCATACACATGCTTGCTTCGGGCTTTTTGGACTGCTGGCATCCACTCAAACCTTTTGGGTATTTCTGCAGCTAGCAAAATACTGTCTGCTAAAAAATTTACTGCAATTAAACAGCTTAACGAAATCCTGTGCCTCTCAAGTGTCAGGAGCAAAAGCGTGAAATTAATGCATCTAACAGCTCAAAAGATATGCCAGTCTTCGGTTTTGATACTGAAATTCAGTGTAAGCATGAGACTCAACCCCAAGTGAAGACGTTACGCTGTGTTTCGTTATGGTTTATCATCTAGAATGAAGGAGGCTGCTGCAGCTGCCTTCTGCAGGTCACGAGCTTTGGTTTTCATGAAAGTTAAATTCACAGGGGTGTGCTGGCCTAGCGGAGAGCCAGCTGTGAGCAAGGAACGGAGGGGCTGCCCAGAAAATGGATAAAAATGGAAGTATTTCCCAGGGTAACTGTGTATCACAGGAACAGGCTAAGTGTAAAGACTGTGTTGTGTGACTATTTGAAAAGCATCTTGTGCCACAGCTGTGTCCAGTCCATTGTTTCAAATAAAAGCTCCTGTGCAAAGACCACTGTATGCTGTCTGGCTGCGTGCATGACCTTGAGCTGGTGCAGGCTGCCTTGGCAGCCCAGGTAAGAGCTGCCTGTATCACGGCTATCGTGAGATGAGGAGATGGTCTCATCTCATTATGCTGTGATTTTGAACATAAAGTCCCTTCTCATCAGATGGAGAGAGGCAGTAAAACCCAAAGAAGACGCAGGCAGCAGATGGGGGGCGATGGGATGCTCACACCCCGCCAGTGGCGAGCAGGCATCTTCCAGGCCGTGCTGCTGCCCACCGTGTGCCTGGCAGGCAGCTGGGGAAGGTTTGTGTGAAGCTCTGAGCGAGCAGCTCCTGCTGGCTTGTGCAGCTCGGATGTAAAAACTCTTGCCTGGCCCTGGCTGGGTGGCCGGGGTGATAGGGGCCTGAAAACACGGGTGGGTCTCCCTGCTCGGGATGCTGCACCGAGGTTACACTTTCAGAGTGGCTTCAGTCTGAGGCGTGCTGTGCCCAGGCTCCACAGCCGGCCCCATGTGCAGGGCGCGCTGGCGCTGTGAGTTTGGTTTCTCCCCAGCTTTGCGCTGTGATTCTTGAACTGGAAAATCCAGGCATTTGGATGCTTCAAGCTGCTCATCCTGGCTGCACCAGGTTTGCTTTCTGCCAGGCATGACAGCCGGGACAGGGCGAGGGATTTCCTAAGGGCTGTGGATGGGAACAGCACCAGTCAAGTGCCACAGTGTGCCAGGGACCTTCTGGGGGGTGACAGTGCCACAGGGCCAGTAATGTTTTCTGTGCTGCCCGCAGTGATGCTGCCGTGGAAGCTTGCTGTGGATGCTGCTCCCTTTAACGCTGCTGTGTGGCGCAGGCTCCTACCACGGCAGCGTGAGGCACTGCTGGTCAGAGCCAAACCCATGGGCTGAACTTCTCACCTGGTGAGTTTTTAACATTAATCTAGTGCTTTCATGAAAGCATAAAGATAGTTTGTCTAACAGTCAGTTTAGCACCATGTATTTCAGTAGTTGGTACCAGTGTTTTAACTCATGAATCTGCAAAGGACAAAACTTAATTCCTCCTGTCAATGGCCAGAGGTGATGAGCACAAGGGCTTTGTGCCTCCTATGCGAACATTCAGCTCCAATTTAAACTCAAATGCTCTGCATAGTTATTATCTTAAGTATGACTGACAATAAACACAAATGTTCCTAAAACTTTAAATTATTGGATATGAGTCTCCCAGGTCTGGCTTCAGCTCCCTCCCCGGTGCTGGGGCTGCCCGAGGGAAGGGCAGGGGCGCAGGAGCTGCGGTGGGGCGAGGGCTCCTGCCAGGAGGAGGGAAGGAGGAAGGTCCACAGTGCTACTGCTTTTCACAGGGCAGGACACGCTGCCATCCCTGCATCCCAGATGCTGGCTTGCATCGGTAAAATGGGCTGCAGTGGAGCCGAAGTAAGAGATGCTGGAAGAGCAGAGCAGGGGCCGAGGGAGAGATGCCACGAATGTGGAACCACTGAGCCTTTCCCAGCGAGGAGCCGGCTGCGGGGGAGCCTGGCTGACTGCAAAATCTGCTGAGGCTTAAGTATTTCTATCGGGATAAAATTGACTCATTGCCCAATGCAGTTGCTTATTTCAGGTGAATTATTTAACAGGCTTAGTGAGTGCAATTACCCCCAGTTATTTACTTGAGACGGTCAAAGAGAGGAAGAGAGGAAGCACTTTGAAACTAAACTCTTTTAACAGAGGAGGAATGACTGTTGGAGTGTGGTGGCTGTGGCAGGGATGGGTGGCTGTGCCCAAGCCCTGGAACCCGCAGTCTGGCCACGCCAGCAGCTGAGGGGCGAGCCTCCAGCCCCAGCCGGGGTGCAAGGGGCTGTGCTGGGCACAGGGGCGTCCATCTGCTCCCCCCAACTGCAGACCCAGCCAGGAGCACGGGGTGGGTGGGAAGGAGCACAGGGCCCACCGGCAGACAGAAAATAACCATTGACTGGGGCAGAAACCACATTTCAGCTGAAGTTTTGCAAGCTGAAGTTTTCCAAAGCTTAACTGATCTGAATCTACAAATATTTGCAGTGCTGTTTCATTTGTGGTCCTTTTTTTAAAAAAAAATATTTGAGGAAGAAAAAGGGACCGTCTGTTTGTGATTTGAGAGGATTTCGCCAGAGGGAAGGCAGAGGATGTTTAAGGACAGCAGCTCTGTTCAGGTCACCGTCCTCTTCCCAGGTTTCTCACAGCATCCCCCCCCCCCTCCCCTGCCACCAGGGTCATCCCCTGCCCAGAGCTACACACCCCCTGGACCAGAGGGGGAATCGGCCCCAGCTGCAGGGGGGCTCCTGTGTGCTGCCCTGCATGTAAGCCTGGGGAGCCTTCACTGCTGAGGTGGGGAGCAAAACAATAAAGAAGTGAGCAGTGGCTGGAGCAATGCCTTTATACACCTCAGCGAGGGAGTGGGCTTGAAGCCCTTTGCTTAAGTGAGCGCTGATTCTTTGTATAGATTTGCAATATCTAGCCTGAGACATAAAATGGGGAATAACATTTCTCATCTCAGATTAATCAGAAAATTTGCTGTCCCTGTGACAGAAGGACAGTACCGCACTGTTAATGGGCTATACCTTCAAGGCTCGGTGTCTGTCACCCATCGGTGTTGAGGAGGCACTAGGAAGCTGGCTGGCATCTGGCAGCAAGGCTTGCTCCCATCACCGGTTCCTGCAGGCAAAGCCAGAGGGAAGGCGGGTTGGGAGATATTTAACAGGTTTCCCTCAGAGCTCTGTGGGAAACACCTGGGTACTGTGATGTATTCATGGGCCCTGAGCCTGAGTCAGGGCGAGGACTGAATGAGCGGTAACGGGGTGAGAGCTGGGTGCTGTGGGGCACCCATGATGTGTGGGCCCAGGGCCAGCTCTACACTCCCGGGGCCATGCAGAAAAGGTAGGAAAATCCTTAAAAGAGGGGAAGAAATACACTGTTCTGACTTTTTCCTGCAGTGCTTTTGGGTGTGAGAGCAGCTCTGCTCTGCAGAACTCTTCCTTTCAACCTGGAAGAGGCTGCCCGGCTCTGGCCCCAGAGATGGAGGTTTGGGCTGGTGGTGATGGGCTGCATTTCACGTCATTCTGGGCAAGGAAAGCTAAACAGTGTTCTCCTTTGCAGTGTAGTTCAAGAAAAAAAAAACATTTGCTTGGATACTGCTCCAATGGATTGACTCGGTCCTGACTTGTTGGAGTTGATGAGATTCTTGTTGTTTACTTCTGTAGTAACAAACAGCCATAGGAAAGTAGTTGATCTTGAGTATAACTCAGTAAGGATCTGGTACCTGGGTGGAAGACAATTGCCTTAAACAGAAACTTTTAAGGAGTTTTATTAGTGCAGTCAATTCTTAAAAGAATGCGATTTCAGATACCTATAAGAAATAAAACTCAAAATTCAGTGGCTTCAGGTGAGAAAAACATAAACCAAAGGCAGAGTGAGGTGGCTATATAAACACTACAATAAAACTTGCTTAAAAGCTCCAGAGAGAAAAATTTAGAGGTGAAAAAACAAGCATTCATGAAGTGCTGGTGTGTTTCAGTGGAAACACTCTTCCAGAGACTTGCAACAGCTGCTGCTTTAGGACCAAGCTAAATAAAGTTCATATGGCTATGTGTTATTCTATAAAAAGTGAGGTTAATTATGTCTATATAAATCTAATTTGAGCTTTTATTTACTTTTTAACTCAACTTCTTCAGCCAAATAGCCAAAAAAGTAAACCTCTCCACAATGAGGTTTTTATGCATTGTTGCCTTATTTTGGGTGCAGGCGGGGGCCTCCAGCTGCCCTGGGCACGGCGCTGCCCCTGCCCTGCCCCGCACGTCTGCGGGAGCGCCCCGCTGATGGCTGCGCCGCGTTGTATTGCTCACAAAGCTGGGGGGAAACAGGGTTTGTCTACTTGGAAAGCCAAGCGATAAGGAGATGATCTCATCTCATTGTGCTGCAATTTTGAACGTAGAAGTCCCTTCTCATCAAACAGGAAGAGGCAGTAACAACTAAGGAATAAATCGTGATGAACAGTGTTCAAATAGCCGCTGGTACTTGTTTAAGCAACTTCTAGGTGTCAGCTCAAACCATCTTGCAGACAGGTAACCCCTGTTACAGAAGATATATATATAGAGATATAGCTTCTGTACCTTCGTAGAGAAATGAAGACTTCTGCAGCACACCCAGCGCCAGCTTCTGACGTGAGGGTGAGCCGCGGCCGTGCCTCATCGTCCCGCTGGCTGCAGGACCGGCACTGCAGCTGCTGAATATGCTTTTTTTTAAATCAGGTTTGGTTTTGTTTTTTTTTAATTGTGCAAAGTACTGATATATTTCACTGCTCCACTCGCTGGCAAGCGTAATTCTCCCATTGCCTTTCCACAGCCTTGCTAGAGACTTATCCCACTGAGCTGCCTGGGTACCCCATGCCCAGCCCTCACAGCTGGGCTCGAAGCACATAGCTAGTGCAGGTGAGAGCTGTGGGAAGGCAGCTACGGAGTGAGACAGGGCAGAACCTCCACAGTGGCAGCCCAGGTCTGCAGGTCCCAAACGCTACAGGCACACTTGGTCCTCTGGAGTTCCAGCTGCCCATGCTTCACTCCCATCCAGAGTGGGAAAAGGGCTCTCCCATGAAGTGGTTTCTATCCCAATGCCACTTCAGCAGACAAGCTGTAACAGATCCAGGGTAAGAAAGCATGCACGACAGGGTTGGTTGTTTTTTCCTGTGTGACGACTCAGCCCCTCTCGCTGGCGCGTCGCCCAGCATGCTGCCTGTGCTGCCCACGCTGCCCGCTCCCTGCGTGCCCCCTGCAGCAGGCTGCACCGAGCCGCAGCATTAGTCGAGATGCCCGTGGTGCCGAGGGCTGCAGCACCTCACTGCCCAGGATGGGAAGGCGTCGCGTGCAGCTGTGTTATTGTTGAGCCAGATGTTTCATTACGGGTTTAGCAAATTCCTCTGGAGCCCCACAACGGCGCTGAGGCATGGAAACTGTCAAAGACAGGCATTTTCTCTGCACATGAACTCAAAAAGCCGAACGAGACACAGGCCAACTTAAAGACCAGTGAATAAAGGTCTCTTTTATAAAAGAAACTATTAATGCTTTGCCAAGACCTTCCCTTGAGACTGCCTAAATAAATTTCCTTAGATTGACGCGGCTTGAAAAGCAACCCTTCTAGTGAAACAGGACTCAAAAGCCATTCAGTTGGAAGGCACCAGCCTTCTGGTTTTGCAGCTCTGAATTTACTCAGAAAAGAAAGGTAGTTTTTCAAATCCAAGGAAAACTTGTTAAAGCAATTTTTCTTTTCTGGTGCCTTTATAGGGACTAAAAAATCACATACTCTGGGAATCTCCAAATTAATAACAAGTCACCCTTAATTAACTAGTCCTGATACACTGACTGTGCCTAATGTTGAGGGGTTTTCATAAATTCCCTGGGGTTTGGGATGGACCTTCCTGTGGCTGGAAGAGAGTGGAATTGTGACAAACTGTTTCGGGGGTGCCACCAAGCCGGGGAGAGGAGGGATGCTGGCCCACCTGGGATGCAGGAGACCAGACAATGAAAAGGGGTGGTGATTCAAGGAGATCCCTCTGCAAACACCACCAGCCAGTTTATGAACAGTGTAAGTACAGTGGTTTCCTTGTGTCTGTACTGGAGTTGTGCTTAATGTAGTCCCCTCGTGTTCCTGTGCTTCTCCACGACTAATGCACAGTTATTCCCTGGTTGCTGCATTACAGAGCTGCCGAGCCTGTTGTGCTCGTCCCTCTCTAGATGCCACACCGCAGTTCCTGTGCCAACAGAAGACATTTTACGCCATGTGATGAGAAGCTAAAGGAAAGACAAGAAGTGGCAGGTAAGGCTGGAAAAATCAAGGTGTTGCATTCCTATCAACCAGGCTTGCAAACCCGGTGATGACAAACTGGGTTTGTTCGGTCGTGCCTGGCCGCGTGCCTGGTGCAGGCAGGGCGGCCATCCCACACCCTGCTCTCCGCCCATGGGATGTCACCTCCCCTGCACCCTGTGGGCACAGAGCCTTCGCTCCCCAGTGCAGGGGGGTGAGGTGCTTTCCCATGGTGGAGACCCCGCCGTTGGGTCCGGGCTGGTCTCTGTATTAGTGCGTCCCGGCTGTGCGACCCCTGGCAGTGCAGGGGGGCTTCCCTCCCCGTCCCTTCCAGCCCAGCGATGGGCAGCATCAGCAGTCGGTAGCACAGGGACCGCGTTTTTGGGTTGTTGGTCTCATTGAGCTGGGCTGTGGTCAGGAACTTCCTAAGAGCTATTTTGTCTCGTATATGGTGCAAGGTGTCTGCATGGCCCTAAATGGGCACGATGCTGGGGTTACAACTTCTGTTTCTGGGCAGGGGAAGCCACACCGAGCCCTCGGCACGCTGCGTGCTGCCCTTGCACACGTGCACACGCCACAGACCCAAATCAGCTGGTTTGTTCCTCAGCCTTTAATTCACCAGCGCTTCCTCCAAGCGCAGAGGCCAGCAAACAGATGGCTGCTGTGCAAGCTGGGCTGCGGAAGAGACAGAGCCGAGCTGTTCTCCGTTGCTCTTTCCATGGGTGTTTCCACACCACGTGGTGCCAAACCGCACCTCCCGGGCGAGTGCAGACAGTGAGCATCAGCAGAGGGTGGGGGCAGCCCAGCAAGGGGGGGCAGGACCTGCAGCGGCAGGGCAGTGTGCCCCAGGCCCTGCTGGGCGCTGGGTAGGGGAACCCAGTGGGATGCAGCGTGGGCACTGCCCCTCCATCCCAGCTGCCAGCACCTACCAGGGGGACCAGGCGTGCCAGTAAGGGGGGGCCGTGGCTCTGCTCTTTGGGTCTGCAAACCAGTCTGCGCATTCAGTCATTCCCATTCCACACCAGCTTAGGTTCGTAGTGAGCCACAGGAGACTATTCTGTTTCTACATGCCAGTTTATATTTCAGATCCCGCAGAAAATGAATACCTTCCCGTATTCCCACTTGCACCGCATGAGTAATTCTAGATCTGCATCATTTGGTGACTCAGTTTTCCATCTTTGAAGCAACAGCCACTTTGCAGTTTGATGTTTTGCTCTGGGGAGGAATCACTTGCTTCCAGCAGCACCATCCATACAGTACCAGCATCCGTCCTGCAACCATGCTGGTTACCCGACCCAAAGAAGAACCTGCAAATGATGGGGAAAGGGAGACGTGCCCAGTAAAGGGGGAGGCAGGCAGGCAGGCAGGAGAGCCTGAAGTGCTGGAAGGCAAGAGCCTAGTGAGAAAAAGTACCCTTCCCAAGTGGTCTACCTGAACCTAAAGGACTCCAGGTTTTGTACCGAAGTGGATTTGCCTGCCAGTGACACAGTATGAAGGCAATGGGGTGCACATGCGCCCAGATGCCTGCGGGCTCAGTCAGCAGCTCCTTGCATCTAATTTTTAAATGGCTGAGTTTAATCTGGACAAGGCGATGGAGTCAAAACAAACATGGCCCGAGCAGGACCTGATGCCCTCAAGGCTGGTCGGCATGTGGACCCATCATGTCGCCCCCCCCCCCCCCCCAGAGGGTCACAGCGTTCATCCCGCGGGAGCACCCCCTGTGTCCAACAGCCCCCGAGCCCGAGTCTGTGGCTCCCCCTGCTCTGGCTGTAAGAAAAAGCTCCTCTTCTGCCCCCAGACTCAGGCCCAGGCTCCCTGTCCGTGGGCAAACAAGGCAGTGCAGCCTGATTCCACGCAGCCGTTACCAGGACTAATACACCGTGACCGCCACGTTCGGCTTTTTCCACAGCGTGCTAATGCAGGCAAGGACAGGCCAAATTGCAAAGGTTAACAACTGGTGGCCTCCCTTATCCTCAGTGCAAAACGAGCGCTGCCTGAAGACCAGTGATACCCCATGAATATTCAAAGCACAGCTCCCAGCAACTTCAGGGTCCTTTATTTTTGAGAGAGAGGAAAAAAAGGTTATTTGCAGAGTTGCTTTCCTAATATTTTGGCTGATCAGCTTAATTGTTTTTCTCCACAGCCCTTAATCGCGTCTGTTCCTGCAGCTATTACTCAGGCGTTACTTCCACAGATATTAATGTGTATTTTGTTTAAATACCAAGTGCCAATGTCAAGCCCTAAGCCCTGTGTTGCTTGAGGAGTGGGAGGAAACCCAGGCAGTGTCTCGCAGGTTGGCAAGGACTGGGATGCAGCCAGTGCATTAATCTAAACTAAGGAATGCTGGTTATGTTTTAACACTGTCCAAATATTAACACTGCCCAAAGGATGTGGAGGTGTTTTCGTGACATATCAGCATCCAGAATGCCACCTTCCATCACCAGATGTGAGATCTCTAAGACACCTCTTCCAATGCAGAGCTTGGCCACAAACTATCCAAAAGGCTGGGACCAAGCAGAAAGAAAAGCCTGTTGACCCTGGATGCCTTTATGAGACTGTGTCTCTTTCTGAGGGCTTCCATTGCGACTCATCTAAAACCACAGCCACGCCAGCATCCTCCGGCTCCAGGAGCAGGTGAGCTCATCCCCGGGACACTGGCAGAGCTGCGCCGACCACGGGTCAGAGCCCCATATCTGTCCTTGCAGCAGCCTCCCACAATAATAATTTTTAAGAGCCACACTAGAAATATTTCCTGTTGATCCTGGTTTGTTCTAGATGACGTTAGCATTTTTCGTAAGAAAAATCCTCACTGTTTTTAGGTTGAAAAATATGAATTTGTGACACTTAGAGACATTTACTCACTTTCCAGGGACTTTTCAAGGGAGATCAAGCACTCCAATGCCATGCCCTCATCTGTCCCACTCATGGCAGCAGCAGCCCAGGGGTTAAAGCCCCTGCTGCCTGGGTCTGGGTGGGATGCTAACCGAAGAGCTGAACGGCTTGCAGACAGCTGGGCTTGCTTGCTCCTGACACGTCTGCATTATTAAATACAGCTGGGAGAAAAGCTGGTAGGGGGAATCCTAAGCTTGGATTCAGTTTTTGGCAGCACTGCTGTTCCCCACCTGCTCCCCTGCCAGGTTTCCAGCCACTGCTGTTCCTCACCCCTCCCAAGCCACAGAGGCCATCTGCTGCCTCCCCAAAAAGCACACGGGCAGGGGCTCCCCGCAGCAGCATCGCTGTGGTCCCACACGGGTACGGGAGTTCCCCTACCCACAGACCTGCTTTTGGTCTGCTGGGGCGCCTGCTGCCTGCCCGGGTGCCCTTGCGCTGGCGGGCCTGGCATCCCAGCCCCCTGCTCCGGGGAGCAGCCCCCGAGCGGTGCCACCCAGCCCGAACGCAGCCCCCGGCTGGCTGCCTTGCGCATCCCCGGGCTGAGGCTTTGTTGCAGTATGTCACGTTGGTTGAAGTAAAGGGATGCTGAAACCTCTCCCTGTCCCTTGCTCCTTACCGTCCTGCTGCTGCAGCGCAGTGAGCAGCTGCCTGGGGAAATGCCAACGCACTTGATAAAGCTGGGTTATATCAGCAACTCGGCAAATCCCCAAGGCAAAGGCACCACTAAATACAAATAAAGAGGGAATATTCCAACGCCCAGGAAATCAGTGCCTAAGGAGAGGCCGCCTCAAGGAGTTCCAGGGTTTTGGAAGCTGCCCAAGCTCCAGCCTGGGTGACCGCGCTGCCTGGCACCCATGTTTGTTCTTCTCAGCATGCTAGGGACATGCTCATGGTCCTTCCAAAGAAGCACCCTTTGATTTTTATTTTTTAGTACAAACAAACTGAAAAAGTTACAAATATCTTATCTTTAATGGTATTTTTTTTTAACCCCAACAGGACAAAAGTTTAGACAAATCGGATCCTGCTGTTCACAGATGAAAGCAACCAGCCGGGAAACGGCACCTTCCGCTTTGTTCCAAATGTACCAGAAGTTACTTGACCATCAGGCACAATATTTAAAGGATTAAAGCTCAACAAATGGTACGTGCTTTCGACTAGCTGTAGCAAATGCCACAGCACCGACACACCAGCCGGCGGCATGCAAGCCCCGCTGGCTCTCACCCGCTCGCTCCTCTCCTCCAGCGTGGCAGCCAGCGATACTGACGCTGCCCTGCCCTGCTGCTTGGTGTTTGAAATGCCCAGCCCATAATATTGTGACAAAGACATTTGTTTAGGGTAGGAAGTAAGGCTGCTCCTAAAGAGGAACCTCCTTTTGGTATGTATGGAAATCAAGCCTGTGTCACAGGCAACACTCTTTCCCATCGGAAGGAGTAGGGTGCAGCATCGCTGGCCCCATGTTGTGTTGTTTTGCTTTGCTTTTTCCAGAAATCCTGCCCTTTTATCTTTCATACCCCGTGGGCAGTTTGAATGTAACTGATCTATCTGAGGCTGCAGCCTACTCTTAAATCTTCAATAGGAAACCTTTCTTTCCTTTTATATTACTGGTTTTTTTCTTGGTCTGGCTTTAAACACCTCAGCAAGACATGGCATTTAGATTTTGCATCAGATTTCTGGTTGTCGTGTCCCAGTCAATACTCCTCTGTGTGACTGACGTCTATGCTTTGAAAGAGCATGAAAGTACCCTTTGATTAAACTCGCTGGGTCACGTTCCCCTGTGGAAACTTGCTGCAGCCAGCTGAGTAGCAGCAGGGAAAACCTGGCCCACTGTGCCAGGAGAGAAGAATTCTGGCATCAGGTTTTGGAGGCTGGATAACAGCCTGGAGAGAGTCAGGGCTGTTGGAAGCACAAGTCCTGGAGAGATAGGGACTGTAGTCCATAATCTTCATGGCAAAGCACAGAGGATTCAGGGAAGAATATCTATTTACAGCACCAGAAAATGTGCCCCAGGGTCTTTCACCAAAAGAAAGCCAGGACTGCACAAGGGTTTTCCTACAAATGCTGTTGCCTGGGGGAAGTCCTCTTTTTTCTTTTTTTTTTTTTTTTTTTAATCAGGACAAATTTTGCAGTAGCTCTTGCAAAGCTCTGAGGCTGTTTCAACCAATTTTGATGAAAATGTTGTATCAGGATAAATGTGTCTTCCCTGAAGTAGCTGTTCTTTATGGGTTTTTAGTCACCAAAAATGTGACTCAGAAAGGTGATGAAAGTGAGTATCGATCTATTCAGCCTCTTCCAAGGAGTAAGCTCTCCGTCAGAACTAAGTTCTCAGATCACCTTTGGTTCTTGATTTCACTTAGCTTGAGAAAAAAATCCTGGCAGAGGTAAATCAGTTTAAATTAGATAGCACAGAAATGGATGGGTTCATGGATTTCAAACGTGGGGTCAGGCCAGGGGTGGAGATGGCTGTCATGCGCCTTGTCCCCAGGTCCACAGTGCAGCCACTGCCCAGGGGACAGGGAGCTCGGGAGGCAGAGGGGCAGATCTCTGACTATGCATCTGGCCAGCAGGTTGACATTAAATACCTTGGACTGGTTTTGAACACCATCAGATTTTTAGCCCGTACCATCTGTTTCCAGCTAAGAAACAATGGGTTGGCAAAGCACCAGCCCCTCATGGCAGGGATCAAGGGATAAATCCGAAAACCCAAACCAGATGGGTTTGGTTGTAACAGGAAGCCCTTGCATCGCTTTGGGCCTCCAATAAAATATATTTTCAGAGGGCTGACTATGGCCTCAGGCAACGAGCCTCTTGGTATTAAATGCTAATTGCAGGCCCTAGGAGAGCCCACGCTTGCTCGCGCAGCCGCTCCCCTGGCACAAGGCAGAGTCTGCAGCAGCTGTGGAGGAACCAGCCCCTCGCTCCGGTACGGGATTTCTCATCTTTTGTGGTTTTGGCTGCTTTTAGCAAAACTTCACGTGAGGTGGCTGCAAATAGCTTTTCCTGGGGCTTCTGCCCGAGTCCCAGAGACCTCCAGCTCTACCGGCTCCTTCGGTGTCCCCAGCTGCCCCGCTCCAGGGCCGCCCCAGGTGCTGCAGGTGGGCTTGCCTCACCCCTGTGGTCTGGGGTCCCTGGTGGGTCCCGCAGGGGCATGGGAAGCCACCAGAGACTGGTTTGCCTTCCACCTTGATGTCCGTGGTACAGGGGGTGATGCTGGGAGGTCTCACCAGTGCCCTCTCACCTCCCCCTGCCCCTCACCGGAGGTTTAGGGCTGTGCTCGCTGTTTGCACATCAGCACTTTTTCCTGTAAGCCAGCACGGCCATGCTTCTGCTTTCCCTTGCGCGGCTGAAACGCTGCTTAATTTAAGCCTTTCCCCTGCCTCATAGCTCACATCCATATTTGCATGCAAAGATAATTCTGAGTGTACCTGCAGGGGCCACGCGTGCCCTCAGCAGATGAAAAGCGCTGGGTACCTGCACGACAGGAACGGGGAAAAGGAGAGGTGCTGTGCGTGGCGATCACAAAAAGCCCAGGAAGAGTCGGGGGGACAGTGGTGGAAAAGGAGAGCACAGCCAGCCCCAGCCCCTCTGTCCTGAGCTGGGGGGCTGCCTTTGGCCACAGTGGAGTTCTTGGGGCTGCCAAGGGCAGCACCTGCCAGGCCCTGGTGCCCAGCCCTGGCGCGGCCGGCAGGGCTCTGCTGTGCACTGAGCCGCTGGCTCTGTCCGTGCTGCCCGGGCACGGTACAAACTCCCTGTCAGTGATCACCGCAAACCCAGCGCCGCTGCACTGCGCTGGGGGTTGCCGCGGAGTTCATGGGTACCATCGAGGGGGTCCAGCCTGCGTTTTATCAGATGTTATTATGTGATGCAGTTTATCCCCAGAGCACCGCTCAGGCAGCACGGTGTGCAGCTGCTGCTCCTGCACGCTTTGCAAGGAACAGCCCCGCGACCGCCCAGCCGTTAATAGCAGTTCCAGAGCTCCAGGTAACTTCCAGCTGGATTTCAGCTTTCTCATTTTTAACTGCAATATTTAATGTCTGCTGAGCAAATATGTCAGTAAGAGTGATGAAAGAATTTTTATTCTCATTTACTGCATAAACCAGAATTTGCAGCCTGCCAAGGCCTGCTCCAGAGGCAGGTTCCTCATTTTGCACTAACTTTATAGGAGTGTTGCTACACCGCATGCCTCCGAGGGTGAACACAGCCGAGCATCTCCTTTGTTCTGTTTGCTTTAATGCAGAAAGGAGTTCTTTTCCTTAATGTGACTTAGAATAAAATAGAAAATTTCATTATTATTTCATACAGCTCGTAAATGTTTCCCTGGTAATGCCAGCAAGCGCACAAGCCACAGCTGGGACAGCAGGGCGCTCTGGAAGGAGCTGAGGCAGGAGCAGCCTGGAGCAGAGGAGCCACCAAAGGGCCCGACGCAGCTGCTGCTGCTGCTGCATGCCTCCAATCCGTCCTCCCCACGCTGCATGAGGCTGCAGAACCACTGCCAGCGCCTGCTGCAGAATGGGTGCTGCTGCCCACGCACGGGACACCGGACACCTGGGTGCCATTATTTTCCTGTGAACATAAACAAAAGGAAGCAAAGAAATGGGAGCCACAGCTGCTAGATCAAAGGTATGGTGGTCCCAGCAGTTCAGATGCTGGTGCGTGCCCCCGGAGCCTCCCCAGATGGGCAGAAGCAGCACCCTGGGTGCGTCCAGCCCCGCACAGTGCCTGCAGCAGCCCCTGCAGCATCCACCCCCTGTGCCCAGGAGCCATGGTCAGGCGCTGGAGTGGGGTCTGCATCCCAGTCAGCACTGTCGCCAGGTTGTTCAGCTGGGAAAAAGCCAGCAGAGAACTGGAAAAGAAGAGAACGAGCTGAAACCCCCTGTAAAAATAGCACCCTGACAGTAATCTACGTATCCTGGCACTGCATTAACTGCAGCTGGATGCAAAATTCCAGTTAGTTTTGAAGTATCAAATATAAAGTGATGTGTGATCCCTACTCATAGCTCTCTGTGAGGAATCCCTATTCTGGGAAAACATATTTCAAACAGTTAAGAAAAAAATGAGGTCGAAAGACTTCAATTAACTGCAACTATCATATTTTCTCAAATTTGTCTTGGAGCCTCCCTAGATTTTCCTCCTTAATCCCAAAATGAAATTCGATTTATTTCATATGTTCTTAGTGCCTGAACTAATTAATGTATTTTCTTGTCCTTAAAAACATACTCTTTTATGATAGCAAGCCCTGTAACTTATTCATAATAATTTTGAACCCAGTAACTACACAAAATAAAGAGTTAGAAACATTTGTTTGTCTGGGAAAGCAAGGAGCTCTACAGACGATCACACAACCTCTTTTGAGCTGCTGCCCAATTGCTAATTACTTTTCTATTGCAAGGGCAGCCCTGAAGGAGCAAAAACAGCAGAGAGCAAAAGATAAAATCGCTTCTCTGCTAGGCTGTGCTTTGACAATGATAAGACTGTGCAAGCTCCCAGCTACAGCTCAGGCAAATAAACATGTCATCTGTCTGGGGAAATGGAGTAACGCGGCCAGCGGGGAAAAAAAAAAGAAAAAATAGGCCTCATAATGCTGCATTTCAGTCAGTTACCACACGTGTCTAATCAGTGTTTTCCTTGCACAATACTAAAGGTTTGGTCTTTCTGTTGCTCGCCCCTGATTTAGCAGGCACGATGGAGAAAGCCAGAAAGCCTGGTCACCTGGGTGCCTGCAGGGGATGCCTCTGCCCTCCCAGCCTAAGGGAGCCGGCTGGACAAGCCTCAGACGCCAGCACTCCCCAGCAACTGCGAGCCTACAACTCATGTTTTGCTACAAGGTCTTGAACTGCACAGCAGTGGGGCTTGGTATGTGTGTTTCCTAGACAGAGACCAGAGTCCAGCACCCTGCTGCATCCCCCAGCACGGAGGCCTTTGCCCGAGCAGCCTGCTGCAGCGGCTCGAGCACCCGTGCTGCTGTCCCCTGCCTGCGCCCGCGTACTGCACAGGTGGCTGCCAAGTGTCCTCAGCATCGCCCCAGAGAGCCACCAGCCCAGGCGAGCTGCGGAACCCGCTGCAGAGCACGGCCGTTCTGGAGCAAGTTCCCGTGTGGAGGAGCTGCCCTGGCCATGTGCTGCTGCATGCTCTGCCTGGCTTTGAGCAGCCACCCACCAGCCCTGCCACCAGCCCCAGCGCACATTTGCCCTCCTGGGGAACGGAGGTGGCAGTAGATTTTCCTGCGCTGACCTTTGCATTCACTAGTAAGGATTTTTTTTCCTTCCCTTCCCACATGGGAGAGGTACTTCCTTCTTTTTCATAAAACAAGGCAAGCACAGCTAGCTAATGTCTTCACCATCTGAGCTGTTTCACGTCAAAAATAGATGCAAGAAGTCAACAGGACTCCAACACCCATGGAGTCACCAAAGGGACTGCCACAATTTTTGCTGCTGCTTCATGAGTATTGCCTCAAATATGTTTGGGGTTTTTGGTATTTTTATTTTTCCACTTTTTAGGTTCTCATTATAAATATATTGTCAAAGCAGTTTACACTAGAAAACGTGCTTTGTCTTTGTCATCTCCCTCATGCCCTGGTGCCAGGGGATGTGGATGGGTGCTCAGAAGAACATCCCCCACCACCTCCTGCATCAGCTCCTGCATCCCCACCTGAAACCTGACCCCAAGGCTGTCCTGCTTCCTTTGCCCTGGGATGCCTCCCCAAGCAGTTTCATCATCCACAAGGTACGTGGCACTGAAAAACTGGGTTTTCCTGAGGTGGGAGCGAAGAACCATCCATGAGGGGTGGGTACTGTGTGACCATGGCCCCAGCTGTCTGGTCCCAGGCAGTGGCAAAGGACATCCCAAACTGAACAGCCCTCGGCCATTTTATTGCAAGAAATACCAGCAGCATGAGCTGGCAAAACCACCTCTTGTAATAAGATGACTCAGATTAATTCTTAAATGTAGCAAAATAAATCTCTTTATCCCTTAGGAGTCATTAATATGTGAGTTTTGTTTTGTTTGGGTTTATGCAATCAGGAAATATCCCTAACCCTGTAATATCCCACTTCATCTGATTTTTCAAAATTAATCTTCTTTCGTTTCTAATTAGCTCTTGGCACAGTTTTTTTTATAGTGGGGTTTCCAGCCAAAAGAAGATTTATAGGGTTGGGCTGTGAATTTCTGACATGGCAAGAAGAAAGTTCCAGAGCAAGGAAATAAAGCCGGTTGTCCCAAGGTGTCCCAGGGAAATAAAGCCAGTTCTCCCATGCGGTCCAGGCTGGGCCATGTGGCACTGGGTCTGCCAGGTGGCAGAGCTGGGAGCACCAGCACGGAGAACAGCCCCACTGTTTGCAAACACGTGACAGCAGCACTTTGGTAGCAGTTTCTTAGCTTGTCCCATGGGACAACACCTCTTTCCCTGGGGTAAATAATTAAGATACTGGTCTCATTGTCACACGTTTGGCAGGAGTGGCATTCCCCTTCCAACTGGAGCTGCTGGGCCAGAACAACCCGCTGCTGAGCGGTCACAGGCTGCAATGCTTTGTGAGTGGGACAGCGACAGAAACCCCAGGGGGTGACGTTCTGGTGAGGCTGGAAATGCTCCGAGCTGTTCATGCGGGTTATTCGGTAAGCAGTGGCGTTTGGGGGCGCAGGGGTCAGGGCAGAAACTGTCACCTGAGCTGCAGCTCTGCCAGGGGGAGCAGCACTCAGTGGCACCCGTGTCGCTGCCGTGCTCTGTAACACCGTGCGAGATGGAGATCTGTAAGGGGGGGCTCAGCGGGTGCCTTGGGGGTAGATTTTCACTTGGCCACCCCCAGGTGCTGGGGCAGAATCCGGCAGATGCCAGCAGCAGAGCCCCGGCGCATCCCAGGCTCTGAGCTGTGGAGGAAGGTTTAAAGCCTCATTCAAACACAGACTCCGCAGCTGCTTGGGCTGCCTTTGGGGCTCACGGCCATGCCATCCCCAGGTCCCTGGTGGGAGGGGACACCGGCCCCGCGCCCCCCACCTCCCCCTGGCACAGCGGCTCCCCTCTCCGCTGCACAGGGGATGGCTGGGGCAATAGCTGAATCGGCTGCTTGCTGGGTGATGGCACTGGAATCATGGGGAGGAAAAGGCCAAATAAGGCAGCATTTTAGTGAAAATGTGGCCTAAAATGGGAGCTTGACTGATGATTAGCAAGCACAACAGCCAGATATGTTATTACCATGTTGAGAGCATGAGAGCCCTCACAGCCTCAGAAACTGGAAAAAAATGTCCAGGACCCAGTGAGATGAGAGAAAAAGCAGCTTAATTCGGAGTGGGTTTCTCCACAAAAGCAGGCTGTGTCAGGAGGTCAGTATGTGAGGAATCTTGGTGCTAAGACAGATGGACAGATCAATGCAGGGGAAATTTTTTTTCCTGGGAAGATACTGTTTTTTCAAGGGTTTCTTGAGTATGCTTTTGGCTTTTCGATGTAGAGCAATGAAGCTGCTCTAGCGGATAGAAGAAATGTTATTTTAAAGGTGCTAGAAGCAAAAGCACAAGGAGGAAGCTAAACTGAGATGAGGAAGAGGGAAAGAGGAGCACACAGCTCCTTCCCCTAGACCCCATGGTGCTGCCTGCAGCTCCCAGGGATGGAGAGTACCTGGTAGGCTTTGGTGCAAGAACTTCATCCCTCCTGGCACAGAGGAATTCAGATTACCCCAGTCTGCTCAGGGCCCTGAGACAGGATGGAGCTGCGGAGGGGGGCTGCGGGGGAGAGTCCACGTATGGTGCCCAGCCAAACCCACTGGGAATCCATCCCCCTCCTGTTTTATGCAGTGCTGCACTGCCCTGCCACCAAGAGCAGCAGAGGATGAGCTGAAAGCATGGTTGCTGCAACCAGTTTATCATATTTATTAGATGAAATTGCATTTAGAGGCTGTTGTGTCAAAAGACTGAACTTGACTGAACTTGTTTTGTAAACCTTCACAGGGCAGGGGGGCGGTGGGAGACCTTGGACTCACCTGGCAGCATTTTTGCTGCTTTGGTCGCAGATGAGCCCTCCGCCAGGTTCCTCAGACACATGCTGCAGTGACTGAAGTAACAGTCAGTTCAAGCAACCCTAGAGCTGTGCTCAGGCTGCAGCCTGCCTTTGTTACCCCAGGCAGCTGCACAGGCACACAGGGCAGGTGTGCTCAGGAGCACGCTGGATGAATTCCTGGGCAGCAAGCCCATAAAGACAAATTAAGGAACTAGCCAAAGCCCCTGAGCATCCCTCGTTATGGTGCTAGGGAACATGAGGGGAGGAGATGGCAGAAAATGGCCACCCTTGGGCGCTGGTCCTAAACAGCATCTCTGATGGTCCAGCCAGGCCAGGGGGCCTCTGCTCCCACCTAGCAGGGACTTACAAAACTTTGTTTTTTTTAAAGCACAGGACAAGGGTTTCAGCATCATCAAGTTTCTTTCCTCGTTCCCATGCAGTGCTGATAATAAACACAGTAGTGCAGTTATTAATAACAGTAATGACCAGCCCTCCCTGCTGGTGAAGACATTTGAGCACAGGCTGGCAGGCGGAACGAGCGTAGAACTCTGCTTCCCTTCACTCCAGCAGACGCAAGCCATCACCCCAGGAATTTTATAGTTTCCTGTGAAAGAGGTCCTGCTCATTCATCAGGCATTGAAAAGTGTGGCTTGAGAGCCAAGAATGTATTTATTTTTGATCTAAAAATAGTTAAAATTCTATTAATAAAATGCCAGGAATGGCAGGACTGCCACCCCGAGTCTGTCACAGGGGGGAGGTGGCACCTGGCTTTAGGTGTCAGTCCCCTGTGCCCACATGTGCCTTCATCCAGGATGCTCACCCTGTTGCCTGGGCAACACTTCAGCACTGGGACAGAAGCCCAGCAAGTGGGTGCAGGAGGGGCTAATGGTCCCAGTGCTCCCCTCCAGCAAGTGACCCCCGCCCCTGGTCCCACTGGGACAGGGCTGGAGCAGGAATATGGCAGACAGAGGATGTCTGAGCAGTCGTCCCTCTGCCCATCAGCTGCCACGGCAGCGTCCGGGCACTGTTTGGCCCTTTCCACCCTGGTGGCAGCAGCAGAGAGGATGAAGTTTGCCTCATGCTTCAAGAATGACTCGATGAGAGCAAAGTGGGGGTTGTATTTGTTTTTGAACAACCACTAGCAACTGCTCAGTCAAGAAGGAATCTGGTCCAATGACTATTTAGGCTGTTTGGATTGCTTCTAAAGCTTACCCAAACTGCCTGGTCCCTTTCTGTTGGTGGCTCAGCAGAAAAACACCTACCTTTCTTTCTTCTTTGCCCTGATAGTGTTAGGTGGTCTTTTCAACTGGCACGGTACCCTCTGACAGCCTCAGGTCCAGCGGGAACGGGCCTGCCTGTGGGATAGCTGCCGGCTGCATTTTCCTGCTAGCTAGGTTGCTGTAGGACAGGGCAGCTCCCCGGGGAGTCCCAGCCCTGGGTCCCACAGCACCCCGGGGCTGAGCACCCCTGCACCTCCCTTCTCCCCTGCAGGCCATTTCCATGTGCTCTGTGCTGTAGTTCTTCTTCTCAACCGTTTGCTTTCTGCAGGTGCACCAAGTCATACCCATTCCTACGCCGATGCGCAGCAGTTTTGGTTTCCCTGCAGGTTCTGCTGCTCAGCCACAAGTGAAGGGGCTCTGGGGGTGCAGGAGCAGTGCTGGGGGAGCTGCAGCTCGGCTCTCACCCAGGTTTAACCCTTCCAACAAGCCAAACCCAAGCCCTGGCTTGGCTGCAGAGACTGCAATGAAGCTCCCGCACACAAGCCATGTGAGCTTTGCATGACCATGGCCAATGGTGCCTGGGGTCCTGCAGCTCTTTCCAGAGGACCCCAGCACCAATGCCAGCACCCACTGCCCAGCACTGCGTGGGCCACCCAGTACGATTAGCAGCAGGATCAGCTCCTCAGGTATTTTCCAGCCTTACACAGGCCAGGGACTAGTTTAACACAAGTAAGGCCAGACTAAAAATGCATTAGATGCATCTGCCGAAAACAATCTGTCACTTCCAGGCATTCTGCACCGCGGCTGACGCAGGGGCACATCCCTCTGTTCCAGGACAGCAGCTGCTGCCTGTGTCTCTCTCCCCACAGCAAAATCAGGAAAGCTCATCCTCTCTGCTTACACATTAGCAGAAATCGCATGTTTTTTTCATTATAGAAATAACATTAAAAAACACTTTCTTTACAAAGTAATTTTCAACTTGCTTGTTTAAAATCCATTGGCTGCTAAACATCTTTCCCCAGCCATTTTTTTCCTTACTCTCACCCCTTACAATGACCATTCAAGCCAGCATATGGGTCTTTACCTTTTAAAAATTCCCCAACCCCTCGAGGGGTGTTTCTGCCATGATTTGGCTGTGGCAGCCTGCTCACTCAGCTGGCACTCTCACCACAGACAAGAGCATCAGGCTGCAGACAAACACATCCCCATGGATGCAGCAGTCTGCTGAGGGCAGCCAGTACCACCCATGCAAAACCCCGTCATTAGGCCCCAAAGAGCACAAGATCTATGTAAAAAAAAAAAAAATCACAGGAGAGGAGAGTTGTTAGGTTTGTTTTTAAATATGACTGTTGACATCTTTCTGTTTGCCTGCATATTTCTGAACTTTTGAGGGTCTGTTTGCTTCAGCTTCTCAAGCTCTACACTACAAACACAAGTGTTTGCACTTAAATCAAATTAGCCTTAAACCCAAAGTGAGCCAAGGTTCTCCTGCATTCTTTTCTGAGATAAATGTTGCAAGACCGGTGATAAAAAAGAAAAAAGAGGAAGATGTGGCAGAACTGCCTCCTGCAGGTACCGGAGCCAATGCCCCTTGTCTGGATGAGGCCCAGGAGTGGGTGCTGTCCCCAGGGGCACAGCTCATTCCCCCCAGCCCACGCACACAGGGGTGACTCCATGTCCTCCCCCTCACACCCTCCTGCTCTCCCCATCCCTGTGGCTGCCAAGACATCGCCCGCAGCGCCTACCACTGCAGCCTTTTATTCTGAGACAGTAACTGTGTATTGGTACAACCACTCCTCAGACGTCGTTCCTGGGTATTTTAATATTAAATCCTTTAAAGTTAGGTTTGTTAATTGGATAGATTTTGAAATATATCATTATAGATTATGTAGTAATTTGGGAAAACTGACAAATAAAATGAGGAAAGGAAGGCAGCAGTCATAAGCTGCATAGCTGGACTGAAAATGTCTCTGTCAATATGCATCACCCTAGTGATGCAGCACTGCAACAAGAAAGGAAAACATCTACAGGGGGGAATATTTACCCAAATCCTGAACTCAGCGGGATACCTGGAGCTGGCCCCGGCTCAGAGACACAAGTGGTCTCGAGGGAGGGATGTCATGGCTTGCTTCCCCTTCTCCATTTTGTTTGCAGTGCTCCGCTGCAGATGCAAGCATACCTGGAGCAGTGGGAAAGGTCCTGGAGCATCCCTGTGGGTGCAGGGTCGCTGGGTGATCGCTGCCATAACGTGCTTTTCTGCCAGCACCGACTGTCAGACGATGGCGCAGCCACAGCAGCACCTCTCGGGGTAGTCCAGCACGTACACCTTGTTTTCCAGCCCATAGATGTAGCAGAGGTAAGGCTTCCCTGAGTACTGGTAGTGGACTTCTGTGATGGGGGTTAGCTCAATCATTTGACGCCAGAAAAGGAAAGGAAAAGCTCAAATGAAACCTGCAGCTCAGAGCAGGTGCTGTGTCTTGCTTTAGACCAACATGTGCAGAGAGGAAAAAAGCCCCAGCTTTAGCCACAAGCCTCACAGGTCTGAAAGAGTTCCTGCTTTGTGCAGGGGAGAATGAAATCTGATGGGGATCCACCAGCCCATCACTACAGCCATCAGAAATTCCCCCAGCTGCAGCTAGCATGTTCCAGCCCTCGCACACTAGACCATTTTTACTGCATTTATACTTATTTAAGCTAATTCCTTAAACCCTGTAAGCCCTTGTTTCCAGTCCTCGGTGTGTTAGCATCTGCCCCCATCCCACTGGTGTGAACGCCGCAGGGGTCTGGGTGCACACCAGCACACACAGGCGTTGGTGCTGAACTGTGGACACACGTCACCTCTGTCCCTTGGAAGCAGGAAGGGACATCAGTGATGGGCTGCACTGTGCTGTGTTACTGCAGCAGGAATTGCTGCAGATTTAACCCCTGCTGCTCTGCTGCCTTCGCTGTCTGAGGGGGAAGGACACTGCTTTCATCTCCAATTACCTGGTAATTATCACTCATGGCTGAATTACAGGAGGCAGGCTGTCACCAGTGACGGGTGGCACCTGACCTCCTTGTGGAGGGCCCTGCTTTGCTCCTTGCTTATCTTTGCGGAACAAGCTGAGCAATTCCTGCCTCTCCCCAACACCAGCGAAACCCAAGCTTTGGTGAGTTTGCTACCTGAGATCAGCCAGGACTGCCACCAGCTCCAACCCGGTGACACACGCCAGCCCCGTGGGATGAGAGCGGGAGGGCACCGCGCCAGGGCAGCCCTGCACGGAGCCGAGGGGCGGGTGCCCAGCCTGGCTCTCACCTCCTGCTGCCATTACGGGGGCAGAGGCTCAGTTTTAAAGAAAGCTCCATGAGCCCAGCAAAGCCTGCCAAGATCCAGCCCCCATAACCCAGGGGGTATCAATGGTCCTGACATTACCTCTGACACATGGCCAGCATTGCAAGAAGCCAGAATAGCATCAGCCAAGCAACAAAGAAGAGATTTCCCTCCCTGGCTTTCTCCAAAAGATGCTGATTATTAAGTGGAAGAACTTCAGCCAACGACAAGCAGAGTGGATGAAAAATTCAATGGTGGGGAAAGCACCGGCAAAAGGCAGCCCAGATCGGCATAAATACTACGTGGTGCCGGCAATTTGGCAGGGCAGGAGGTTTTCGGCACCTGCTTTCCTATACAGCTAGAGGATGCTTTGGCTGCTGTGCAGCAATCTAGTGAACAAACTGCCTCTGATGCCAAGAAGTGGAAATTATAGGCTGGAATTAAGTTGGAGGACAGTATTTGCCAAAGAGCTGGTTTTGACAGACTGCATGGAAAAATCAAACCATTTCCCTTTAAGTTTATTTTGGTCTTTGAGTTTACTTGCATTTTTAACATGAAACCTTCTCTTTCCTGTGGGTGCAAAGACAGTATGTTCTAGCTAAACGTTCACATTTGCAATCACATTTATAATAGCAACAGAGATTGCAACACTCTAGTGAGAATCAGATGGAGTGGAATCCTAATGTTTATTCAAAATTAGCTTCTAAGATAAAAATAGTGGTAATAGATAATGTTTGCCATGGCTTTGAAAAGGTAAAAGGAGCAATAATAACCACAGTTGCCTACATCTTTCAAAGCATTTCTAAAAAATTATTTCCTTGGTATTTCACTTGATAATTAAGATTTCTGTGATAATTAGAATTTCTTTTTCATTTGCTAAAGATCACCTCTAAATAAAAAATTAGATTGGTTGCTATTCTTGACATCTGATTGTGTCTAACCAAGCTAACTAATCAATCGTTAGCTGACCCCCCCAGCGCAGGGGTGCGCAGCAGGCAGGGGGGACATGGGGGTGGCCCTGCTCCGAGCTCCCCTTTACCTGCCGGCGGGTGCGAGAGGACATGGAAAAGGCTGCACTGTGCTCTGCGATGGCTCGCTGCGAGGCCAGGGAGATCTTGGGTTCAGGAAAGTCGATGGTGGGGTACACCTGCAAGAAATAAACCCAGCTGCTCAAAAGAGACTCTATTTGTCTGGCACAAATATATTCATTCCACCTGTTACCAGCACACACAAGGAAAGACCTGCGCATATAATGGAAATATGCAGAACAAATGCTGAGCTCAAAGTCCCAAAGACGTCCATCCCACCCAGCAAAATGTAGAAGTGTCCAAAACGGGGACCGTGCCTCTCCAGGTGGAGGCTAGTGCTGCCCGGCACAGCACGGGGGGAGGCTGCCGTTCCTGGGCTGGTTAAAAACTGGCACCAGGTGACTCTGTGCCCCAATAAGATTCACTGTCACCATCCTCCAGCAGCACAGCACCGTTAAATCTGAAAGGTCTTTTAAACCTCTCTGTTTCCCCCAGCATGTGGACAATTTACAGAAGAAATACTGGGCTTGTGGGCAAAGCAGAACTGGTCATGAATGCAGCTACTTCTCACATAGCCAGGAGTGATAGCTGTTTATGTGAGAAGCCCACTGATTTTAATGCATTTGTTGGAGAGTGACTCAGATGCTAAAGCATCATTCAAATCCCAAAGGAATTCTGCAACACCAGATGCAGAATCTTCACTACAGGTGCATGACACTGAGTAATAGCTCTCTGGGGGAGAGCTGGTCTGTTCTTGCGTGGTGCCATCTCCCAGTCCTGGTACGTGGCTGAAGTTTCTACAGGTTACTTCAAAACAACTAATAAGTAACAAAAAGGTACAGTTGAATCCTCACTCAGTTGCAATAAGAAAAAAGCCCAACCAACCTCAAGCTGAAGACTGGGCAGAACTGAAATGACACTGGTTGTGGGAGAGCGCTGTGCTTCAGCCATTTTCAGACTGTTTTGCCCAGACTTTTGCAGGCACCCAGAGGTCCTGGTGCCACACCATCAGACTGCACAGGTCACCTGCAGGTACCCCTGCTCTGGCCAAAGCATCTCTGTTCCAGCCTGAGAGCTCCCTGACCCCAGTGCCCTCACAGGGAGGAGCACAGACACCATCTCCCAGTGGCTGCAGATGAAAAAAGACCCACTTTTGCTGGATTCCATAATCACACTGCTCCCTAAGTTTCTCCTGACTGTAGAAATGGGAGAAGCTGTGTCCCACAAATGTGAACTGGGAACTTCACATTCCCCCTTTTTTTACAGCTGTGCAGGGGGGATCCCCTCCAGCCCCAAGAGCCACACTCACCACCACATTTTCATCTTTAAATATATTCTCTCCACTGACTTTACTGAGCAGCTCCCCTGGGAAGTTCAGATGATGCTCAGAAACAAATTCAAATATGTTGTTCTTCCTGCAAGAGAGAGGGAAAGCAACTGAACGATCTGAGGCTGGTTGTAGGGCACTGAGCTATTTCCAGGCTCTTTCTAAATGACCAAGTAATAATAGAATCATATAATCATTTATGCTGGAAAAAAAACCTTTAAGATCAACTCCAGCTGTTAACCCAGCACTACCAAGGCTACCACTAACTCATGTCCTTAAGCACTGCATCTATGTGTCTTTTAAATACCCCCAGGGACGGTGATGCCACCGTTTCCCTGGGCAGCCTGTGCCAGTGCTTGACAACCCTCTCAGTGAAGAAATTCTTCCTAATATCCAGTCTGCACCTCCCTTGGTGCAACTTGAGGCTTGGGTGCTCCCTGATTTCCGAGGACAGTAATCATGCCTGCCTAGCCTTTGTGCACTCCCACATTAGTTTCTTAATAACTTTGTATATGCAACAACCATGGATGACTCTTGCATCCTGAAACCAGACCACCATGGTGATCACCTTGCCTTATGGCTTTCAGAGCCTCCTACAACTATTAAGTCCTTGCAGCAGGAGAAGTCTCACGTTCCCTTTCCAAAGCCACAGCTCCTATTTCAGTGACCCATTTTGCCCTATTACCTGGGGGACATGGACCTTGTTAGTGCCTGATGATGGTCTCCAAAGGAGCTGCCGGTCTGGCAGAGCTGTGCTTGTCCGGGGCAGCACAGCCCTGGGGCTGGGGCCCCCCAGCAGTCCCACCAGTGTGATTGGCATGGCTGGGGCCATTTCCAGCCTCTCAGTGTGGACGGAGACAGTGTTTTCAAAGATTAAGGTCTTCACACAGGGTAATCGAAGACATTTTGTACAAAAATGGGAAAGTGCTCAGGAAGCACCCAGCAGGGCAGGTAGTGGCTTTTTCCTAAACCTCACAAGTTAAGACCTTTTTCATCCCCATCTGTTCTCTCTGGCACTAGAGCTCCCGAATGGGAAGCCCCTTATCAGCACAGCCAGCAGCCTTAGACCATCGCTGAAGCCCCAGCCAGGAGCCCAGCCACTGCCCCATGTCACCCCGGCGGCCAGGGGCTTCGGGCTGGGGCTGCGCCAGCATGTACCAGGCAGGGGCTCAGCCTGTCCATCTCCACTCCTGACTTGGGTGACCTTGGACCATCCTTTACCTCTATGAGCTTCAGCTCCCACCACACCCCATGGACAAGCGTGCCTTACTAAGGACTGAAGCTGCCCCCTCCAAGCCCCTGTTTCTGCCTGAGAAAAAGCAACAAATACTCTCCCAGCTTCGCTCCCGAGCCTTGCAGTAAAACCAGGAACAGAAGCTCTGAACTTTACCCGTGCTGCTTACCAGGTTATCACCAGCTGCTTGAAATGTTCTAGCTTCTTCCCTCCCTGACAGGTTGTACAGGTCTTGCTGCCCCAGCCAGAACAGGTATTGCACCTTTGCATGCAACAAAAGGGATCTAAACCAAGATTTTAAACACTTCCCACTTCCAGGGGCCTGCAGACCTGAGGGTGGGATTTGTTTCAGACTGTTTGTGTAGATCGGCTGGGTCAGCAGCTACAGGAGTCAATGACAGATATGCACCACACATACATTTTCCCCCCGGTCTGTGACTCAAGGGATATAACATATTTGCTGGGGAAAACAAATGACTAATGCCAGCTTCAAAACTATTTGTAAATGTGGAATTAGTCAAAGAATGTATTTGTACATCTAATTAAGGATAATCACAATTTCCCCACACAACGATAGGAAGGCGAGTGTCACTTTGAAGATGCTGCTGCCTGTGCTTCTAGCAGATGCAGGAGGCATATGCTTATGCATGGAGCATTTTGATTGCATCAATGCAACACAGATTAGCAGCAGTTAACAACTGATTCATTAAGGCTCTTCAAGACATCATTAGCCCCAGTGGATTCATGCTTTAAAATGACTGCCATGATTATGCACAATACCATCTCTGTTATTTTAAACTTAATGGAGCCACATAAACAGAACAGTTTTAGAACAGTACCTTCTTTTTTTGTCACTTAAAGATCATTTTTAAGCCTGTTAAGTTTGATGTTTGCAAAAAACCAAGGTGGTAATAATTGTCCAGGCTGGGCTGGCCATGAAACCTGCCAAACCCCACCCCAGGCACTGCGGAACTGGACCTCAGAGCAATCCTGAAACTTGCTGCTGTCATCGCAGGCTGGCTCATTCCAGCCCCACCACCCTGCCCCAGGCTCTGAGCCCAGCAGAGCCCACCGAGACCTGGGATGGATGGTTGAGCATGGACCTGGAGAGACTCGAAGCCTCCTTCCTGCTGCAGCTGCTGAAGGTCCAAGAAACTCTGCTTTCACCAGAAAACCCAAAGCTTTCTCCAGTTTCCCAGAGAAGCTGGGAAATGCAACAGTCTTGTAACAGAAAGGTGAAAGAGATGGAAGAAAGCCAGGCCAAAAAATTATTTTCTTTGTGGTTTTTTTTTTTCCAATTTCTATTCTATTTTCCATTTCCAAATGCTTAAGAGCTTCTTTCACAAGTCTGGGATACCAACCTGGGTTCTGAATGCTGAGGGTGGGCCACACAGAATGAGCAATATATGTTACAAATGAAAGTTAATTTAAAAATCAGAGTGGGGAAAAGGCTATTTCTGACCATTTTTCCTGAACAATAAAGCTACTGCTGTACTGCTTTATTTGTTGGGTGATCTTCATGGTAGAAAATAAAAAAAGCACACAGGCATGCAAAAGCATGCCCCAGCTCGGCACCGTACCCTCTGCCAGAAGCAAGTCAAGTAATTTTGGCTTAGACATACTGGATGAAGGGTTTTTTCTTCCCCTACCAACCTTCCAGTATTTTCCTCCTACCAGCAGACCATCAGCTGACAAGCTCCACCAGGCCAGCAGGACTGGGATGACCGGTTTCTACTAACCACTCTGTTGTGTGGGTGCATGTGGGCTAAGGGAAGCAATAGGCTCCGAGCAGAGCCACACCAAGTGATGTGCAGAGGAGCCCACCGTACCTTCTGCGACCTGTACCTGAACAAAGCTGGCATCTCTTTTGCTGCTTTAGCCTCCATCAGGATCCCTTGCACGTTACACACCTCATCTACAAATACACAAAGAATTAAAATAGATGGTGACTGCTAGAATAAAAGCATGTCAGGTTTATAAATCAAAACCTTTGATGCATGTTATCAAAATAATTGCTAACTGAGGCTTGCAAAGAAAGGCATATGCCAATTACATACATTGCCAGTGAAGAGTGTACAAAATAGCTTATAAATTGTGACCCAGGATTAATTAGGTGTTCTGGTCAAACAGTGATGCAAACTAGACACACGATCTAGGTAGAAATGCCTTTTTTCTTGCGTGTGTGTTTTTCCAATGTAATTTATTCTTGTAGTTAGTACTATACATTTATTTAAGCATTCATATTTAATCAGATTAACTTTAATTAAGCAGCAAATTTGTGCAATAACAATACATCTTTTGGCTGTCTGGGAATATCTGTGCAGCAGAACAAATAAAGACAGGAGGCCAGATTTACAGCTGCACTCGCATCCCTGGGTTAAGCCTCCTCTCCCTCTCAGAGACCCCAAACACAGAACTGAGGATGTCTGAAAGACAGCAATAGTTTGCCGTAATTCATGCCTAAGATCTGACCTCATTTCAACAGCGCAGAAATTTTTCCTTTTCCTCTCACCACCATAACACATAGGCTATCAATTGAGGACAGGGTAAGACACCTTTTCAACCTGGGCAGGATTTTGACAACCCCATCCAGCATCTCTGCAGGACCTGGGAACATCAGCTGGAAGCTGGACGGAACATGAGTGGGTTTGGGATACAGGGTGGCAAAGGGGCAATAAAACAGAACTCACTCTCAGACATCCAGCCCTCGTGATAAGTACAGTGATAAGATGATAGTGTGCGCTGTAGTTTTGCAAATGGACCGCAGGTTAGAGGAACAGGAACCGCAGGCTGCTGGTGGGAAGTTTCCCAGCTCCTTACCCAACCTGCCCCATGGTCCACCCCGCACTTGGACCGGCCGTGACCATGGCATCTGTGACAGTCCTGAAATCAGAAGATTATTCCTGCACACAGCTGCCCAGGGATTTCTGGTATCTTGTATTATGCACATGCACTCTTCCTTCATCTAAATTCAGTTATACAGTTCTGGTGCTAACAGGACAGGATCCAACACCATAAAATTGTGGTCTACAACCATTAAAGGAGTCATAAGTAATAATTATTTAACAAAGGCAAATGTCTATGCAGTGCTGGCAAAAGAAAGTAATTTTTTTTTTTATTCATCATTTCACTTAAAAAGTAAAATAAATTGACCAGCTATAGAGCTCGACAAGCTAAATGGGAACTGTCATGCAAACAAATGTTCTGCTAACATTGAAAAAAAAAGAATTAACAAAAGAGGAAAGACTATCCAGTGCTCTTTCTTGAAACAGCTGCAGCAAGGTCGGTCCTTAAACTTCTAGAGGAAGAAAACACCAGGAAGAAGGGGTGTCTGATATTTCCCTTAGCATTTAATAAAGAACAACCCAAGAAAGTGAGAACTGCCGTGAGGTGCCCATCCCCATCCCAAGGAGCTGAGGGTACCGAGGAAGGGACTCTGCCCCACCTGGGGGCTGCCCCCTGAGCCATGACAAGCCCATGGGCCAGGGAAAGGGGTCGCACGAGCAGGCAGCGGCGAGGGAGGACTCACCCTGACCAGTGCTGAGCGGGACACCCAGCAGTGCCGTGTCTGGCCCTGGAAGAGCTGGGAGGGGCTGACCTCCACGTCCCAGGGATCCAGGGGGGCATCTCTGGGGGGTCCAGCAGCTCCATGCTCTACAGGAGGAGATGGTGTCTTACCCACCTTGCTGGCAGTGGTGTTTGGATGCTGGCCGGCTCCTGGTGCTGCTGGGGACCAGCTGATGTTGCTCCCCATCACCACACAGGCATCGCACCAGGGACTGACACGACGTGGTCCATGCCACCCTTGAAGGTACCCAACAACCCTCCTGCCACCATGGCACAGCCCCTGTCTCCCCCCACTATGGGCACCGGGAGTCAGCTGTCACCCAAAAACCAGAAGCAGGGGTCCCCCGCGCTCCTCCGCAGGTCAATAAAGAGCCCCACTGCACACAGGTGCTCATCTCGGATCTTGGCCAGCATCAAGTATCCACGGCCCCCAGTAGGAAACTGCTGCTGCAGAGGCAGGGAACTAACAGCCTCTGCTCCCAGGGCATGCCACAAAACCTCCCCGAACACGAGGAAAACAAACTAAGCTTGTCAAGGAAAGAAGTTTGCTGCAGCTTCACGGGCCCTGCAGAGTCCCAATGGCCACAAGGGATCAGATAAACCCGACGCACATTAAACCAGGCTCAAGCCACTGGCAGGAGCCACACCAGCCCTGGACAGTGAGCACTGCCACAGCTCCAAGGTGTGGGGCACATCCCACGAGAGCTATTCCAGTGGGATTCAGGGAATCACTTACTGGTGAAGGGCTCAAACACTCACTCACTTAACCTTACTCCAGTCGATACTAGAAGAGAAAAATCATGCACTTGCCACAAAGACACCTTGCACAAAGCCCCCATTTAAATTTGAACTGCAACTTGCTAATAATGGGCCTTGGGAGCATTCCCAGGCTCTTCTGTCTCCAAGTACAGTTTGCCTAAGAAAAACTGGCTGGCACTTTCACAGCAAAAGGTAGTTTTGCCATTATTTAGAGAATCCTGTTGCTTATTTTTTAGGAAAGACCCAGATAACATTTGTGAGTAATCTGAATAATTGCAGAAGTGGAACAAATGCTACTGTAAAGGAGCACCTGCCCCCCAGCGCCTATCAAAGAGCACTCCCAGCACCCTGCTCCTCAGCATCCTTGCATTATCCCCTCCGAGAAGCCCCAGGGAGGGACCAGGGGCACAGCAGCAAACCCCGAGATGCCTGCCCTGGCAGGACCCCTCCCAAAGCCTAGCACAGAACCCTCCAGTTTGTTTTTTTGGGTGGTCCCCAACAGGCAGTGATTCCCGGAACCGGGACTGGCTCAGGAGCCAGCTACTAACCACAGCAAGCAGCAAATGTGCAACAGCTATTTTCAGTAAGAGGAGTGATAATAGGGAATCAAAGCCCACAAATTTTCTGTGAAATTAAACATTACCAAAGTAGATTCACAGCCTGGGGAGATGAATGGCATTACAGGTCACCCTGTGCTTGCCTGAGCCCAAAATACCAAGTTGCAGGGCAGGTTCCTGCGGTTTGGGTAAGGAAAGGGCTCTTTTGCCAAAGTCAGGCTGTCAGAGGCAGCTTCCAGGGGCTCTGCAGTAGAGGAGGATGGACGCTCCAGCTATAAAAGCCTGTAGTCAGCTCTTAGGTGGGCTTTCCTTGGAAAGCACTTGTACGTCTGCAATAAAGTAGGATGAAAGCCATTTGATGTAATGAACGGGTGGTTCTTCATGGCCCAATGTCACTATGTAATTGGAAATTATTCCAGCCTCTCAGAAGAGGTGCCCAAGGCGCCAGGTTGGAGGGTACTCATCAGGTACGTGCCCAGATGCCACAGCCACTGGACGGTCAGCTCTTCTGCTTCTCTGCTCCCGTAGCAGCACTGGGAGGCCATGAAGCTCAGGAGGGCTTGCCTAGCCACCGCCTCTGTCACCGGGGGCACGCTGGGAGGCAACAGGAGCAAAATGGTTTATACTCTTCTAAAGAATTCACTGGAAACTTTCTGTGTATTTAACCTACTACAAAAAAATGAAGTACAGCCCATTTGGGAGCACTCACTTCTTCCACAGAAATGCAGCTGGCATCTTCCTTGTTACCAAACAAAAAAAAAAAAAAAAAAAAAAAAAAAAAAAAAAAGAGAGAGATTTGCATTCTAAAAAAATATCTTCATGCAATATCAGTAAGGTCAGTATTAAAGGATGATGAGTGGTGATGATGGCAGGAGATGGCACAAGGATGATGCCAGTGCTGTGGGTGCCACAGGGGTCTGCGTCTGCCCCCAGGTCCAGCCATGGGCATGCTGCAAGTTGTTGATGCCTGTCGCAGGGGCAGCCTTTTTGCCATCTCTGGCATGCTGGGACCCCAGTTGGCATAGCGGGCTGGTGCAAGGGCTCACCTCTTGCCTCGGGGTTGCACTGAGCTGCTTTCAAGGGAAATGCATTACACACACACTCCCTAAAGCTGTTTACCTGTGCTGCATGAAGAGGGACCTGCTCCTCAGTTCCCTGGGCTGGCCCACCAGGTGGCAGGGGCTTCGCTCCTGTGGGAAAGGGCAACTGAGGAGTTCAAGCCCAATTTAAAACCCAAGGCAGATTTTTCTCACAAATGCAGGAAGATTCATAGCTGTAGCAGCTAAAGCTGCTCACAGGTGAGTGGTTTGCTTCACACCAATCACTACACACATGCCAGCCAGAAGTTTCTGACAGTTCAGCTCATCCCAGTGGCATTCCAGCAAGGCGCTGGGACAGCTCCCAGGTGAGTCAGGCAGCCGTGCCCACAGCTCTGGCCACTGCTGTCTCAGAGCAGCACAGCCGCCCCAGCTCCCCACTCCGCAGAGGTCTTGATGACTTTCCAAGTAGGGAGAAGCACAGCCAGAGGTCAAAGCCAACCGTTTTCCAAAATATATCTGTTTGCAAAAGAAGCGGGCCAAAAACAGCAGCCCAGGAGGTAACAGGAGCTGGACAGGCATGCACCCGTTCCAGTGGCTGTGATGTGCAAGGGGGAGGGTTGCACGGGACCGCGGGTTAGGCAGCTGCTGTTGTTTCCCTACTGTCAGAAGATAAAAGTCACAGGGGTGCAAACTGTCAGAAACACAAGCCGCCAGTGCCACGCACGTACCTCTGCCCTGGATGATCCGCCTGCAGCCAGCCAGCCCGCCCGGGCGTGCAGAAGGCGCCAGGGGACGTTCCAGCTTGGGGTCCGGGTCACCTGTGGCCCTTGGAAACACGGGGAAGCCTCGAGGCTGGACAGCGCATCTGGAGACCAAACGGATGTCACAGGACGACAAGCGCTCGGAGGATTTGCTGTCCTTTCCCAGCGCCTTGCTTTCCAGGAGCTCAGTGCCTGCGCTGAAGTGGAGCAACACCGACACCCTGTGTAGGCGACAAAGCCCTGCAGGTCCCAGGCTCCCGCTGTGGCCCGGCAGTGCCCGTTAGAGCCCTGCCGAGCGGCCCAGCCCGGGGCACCGGGACACCGCCGGGGGCACCGGCACCAGCCCAGCCTGGCCGGAGCGCACAGGGCAGGAGAAGGGCACCGGGAACTTCCCAACGGCCCCGAGACATTCTCTGGTAAGCAGGTGAGAAAGCCGCAGTTGAAGAGCTCTCTAAATTGGCCATATTTACATCTTGGACGGGACGTGACGGGACATGACCGTGGGGTTAAGGGCAGCACCTCCTGGCCGCCTCTGAAACAGCCCTTAGTCTGGCCAGCAGTGACTCTGCTCTCCAAGCAACTGCCTTTTCTGAAAGTTCCCAACTTATTTTAGTTCTGCTCATGGGATATCAGTTGTTTCTTTCCTTAGGTACCTCTCTAAAAATAACCACTGGTAGCAACTAGTCCTCCTGACGCCTAACACAGAAACAATTATTTTTATTAAGCTTTTTATCCAGTGACCTTTCACATCACAGCAGCTGATTATGAAAACTCAGCCTGTGCGAGGAGCAAGCATGCGGAGGAGCCAGGAAACACCAGCCTGGCACCGGGATGCCGCCTGGCTGGCACGGAGGGACACTGAGGGCAGTCATCCATCCACTTGATTTACTAGGCTTTTCCTCTGAGAACACATGCCTTTCTTCTGGGAAGCTAAATTAATCTCTTCATCATTTCTGCTGATGAAAATAAGAAACTACATGCTTCACGTGAAATGTCGCATTTCTCGTGCAGGAGAAGACAAAACTGTCCTTGAGTTGAAGGAGCACAGGTTTCCAAGTAATGGTGAGCGATAAACACTTCGGAGAACTTCCTTATGAAAAAATGAATTGGTAAGATGCCTTCAGCGCAATTATCTTGGTCATGTCTAGACCAAAAAGAAATACCTTCCTCAAGTGGTGTGTGAAGTGTATCTCAAACAATTTTGGATTCACTGGCCAGTTAGCTCACTGACAATGGAGCTGCCTGGGGCTTCAGTCATGATGAAGCTCCAGCTTCTTCTGTGCCCCGGGGTGGGGAACCCACGGGAGAGGTGCTTTGCCTTCCCTCCATTTCGGTGCTGCACTGCTGGTTTTTGTCCGTCTGTATGCACTGCATACTCATAAGGAACAGGACACACGGCTATGCCTGAAAACATTGTGAGTTTCCTCGTTCAGAAAATGCAGTTACAAACCCAAAGGGACCGACAGGACGGTGCACACCTTTGGCCAGGGCTCCCTTTTCCTCAGCTCACTGAGCCTCGAGCAGCCCCACCGGGTGGGCAGGTGCCATGCTTGGTGCGTGGTGGGAGAGAAGGGCAGGGGGAGTATGGGATGTGTGCCTTTCCTTAGTGTGCTGCAGAGAAATATTCCAGAAGCACCAACTCCCAGGTTCTTATTCTAACTATTCTATCACAGTAAATCTATTTTCATTACAAAATATAATGGATTTCTGTACAAGTTACCAAGAAAACCCAAACATCTACTTTTAATCACAGGATGGTTTGGGCTGGAAGGAACCTTAAAGACCATCTAGTTCCAACGTGCCACAGGCAGGGACACCTTCCACCGGACCAGGTTGGTCCGAGCCCTGTCCAGCCTGGCCTTGAGCACTGCCAGGGATGGGGCATCCACAGCTGCTCTGGGAAGCCTGTGCCAGTGTCTCACCACACTTACAGTAAAGGATTGCTCCCCAGTATCTAATCTTAATCTGCCTTCTTTTGGTTTAAAGCCATTACCCCTTGTCTATCACTACATGCCCTCGTGAGATGTTCCTCTCCAGTTTTCTCCAGCTTAATGTACAAACGTTACACAAAACCTTGTTTAAAACAAAAGATAGAGATAAGAACACAAGTACCAAATTCATCCCATGGAAATGGTTTAAATGACCAGGTTAAAAATGTTGCTGATTTGGAGTAAATAGATCAGCTGCACAGCTGTTGCTACAGTGATATTGTTGGAAATCACAATAGTCTATAAACATGAACACATAGCTCCATTTTAAAACAACAGTAAGTCAGAGACAGACTTTGACCAAAGCCAGGAAATTCAGAGTTTAGGCTGTTACTTATCTGTATTTCAGGGTTCATTCTGTATCATCGGGATCCAGCTCTAAACAAACCAAAACAGCCAGCAAAATTCCCACAGCACGCAGCAGTGGAGGAGCAAGCTCCAGCCTCAGACTCGAAGCTCTGTTTATTAGTCTTGTGCACAACCCAACATCACAGCATCTCTTAAAACCCTGGGCACCGAGCACACAACCTGCACGGCTCCTGCAGGGCAGCCCAGCATCCCACTGGGCTCATCCGAGCTGGCACTAAAACCTGGTTTCACCTTTGGTTGAAACCCAACCAAATCAGAGGTTTGGCCTTTTAGTAACAAATAGTTGTTAAAATATGACCAAACCTCTCCGGGCAATGCTGTGCACTGCCATGTTCCTGTCCTTCCTGCATGGGGACACCAACAGCTTTGAGCATCTTCCACAGAAGGGCTCCCTGCCTGCTAAGGACCACTGGGACACCATCATCTCTCCCTGCTGCTGCCTGTTGCATGCTGTTGCATGATCCACTGCAACCAGGGCGAGAGGCCAAAAGCCGAGTGAAGACCTGCAGGGGTGGAAGCCTCTGTTCACTTTCCTGAGGTGCCCAAGAGCCACACGGCACATCTGCACTTAGCATTTACATTCCTCAGGTGTCTAAAATTAGACTTTTATGCACGTGCTGAAAAAAATCAGGGTGACAGTTCTATGCACTCAGAGCCCATGTCTCAGCTGGAAGATCCCTTGCCTCTCACCCAAGGGTGCTGTCTGCTAAGCACTCGTGATGTCCAGGTGCAACACCACGTAGAGCATGGGCACTGGTCAGCTATAAAGACCAGATAAAGGAGGGGAAGGTGGCACGAACGCATCTCTGTATGCGAACCAGGAATGGAGTCCACCTGCCAGAGCAGTAACCGTGTTTTATCATTTGGGGAAATTCCTCTGCAGGGAGGAACAAGTCTGGGACAGGTATAAACCAAGGCCAAATGCTGCTCTCCCCACGCACACCCCCAGGCAGCCCACGGGTACAGCAAACACCGCAGCTCACAAGCAGTAACTGAGCAAGAGCCCATCGATGCCAGCAGGAAGGCGCCCACTTTCAGTGCATTTAGGATTGTACTCACAGCCAAAAGTTTGGGAGAGTGTCCGTCTGTGGCAAGCCCTGGCAGTTAACCTGCAGCTCTGGTCCCCATCAACCACTTCCCCTGCTGCCTCACTGCTGCCTGCTCGAGCTGGGTGTCAGCACTCTGCACAGCACCTCCAGGACCACAAACCTTTTTTCCCCCCCCTCATCTGATTAAACAAACTTCCTGTAGCATCATTATTTCTTCTTAAGCTAATCAAAGCTTTTCCCATTTATAAATCAAGGAAACTCAGAACTCAATTACTTTTCAGTAATATCAGTAACAGCAATACCTCACTGGAGCCCCACATAATTAGAGTTTCTTCAGGTACCATATTAACATCTAATGAAAATGACATAGTCAAGGGCTTAAAATTAAAGCTCTGTCGTGACAGATATTTTGATTAAGCAGCATTTTGTTAAAAGCTAACCCCCCGTTTAATCTCTAACCCATGTCAGGCAGCTTACAGTGGACTCCAGGAATCCCACCTTAAAGACAAAACTAGGAAGCATCCCAGGAGCAGAAGTTCAGGGACTAAGCTCACACTTTAAGGGTTAAGTCCTGGCTCCACTGGAACCAGTGGACTTTGCATTGTGCAACACCTTTAGGTCACAGACATGGCACAACCAACCTGCCGACCTTTTCCACTCCTTCCACAAACATTGACCTGAGAAGCGCATATGCTGATGTTTGGTGGAAAAGAGTTTCCTTCTGGAAACAGTTATTTTTAATGTATTACTTGAAAACGCCGTTTATGAATACCTTAATCAAGAAGTACAACAGCATAAAAATAGTAAAGAAACTCATCAGCATAGCATGCAACATATTTCTTTTGGGTTTACTTACTGTCTGTGTTCATTTCTTGTTCCATTTGCACAGGGTAGGAGCAGAGATGACCCTGTTCCAGCAACCTTCTCTGGAATATGTTGTTTTCTGCAAATTCTGTGCTCACAGCAATGAAACCCAGCCCCCACGAGCCACTCCCCTGTGCCAAACAATGAAGATGTTGGAAATTAACGAACCGATGTCAAAGCTGGACTAAGAAGCTTGCTGGGAAGGAAAGTGCCAGACAGCCCATGCATACCGTGCTGGCTTCCTAAAGGTAAGCCCCACTGGAGAGGAAGCTGTTCAGAAGTCACAGAGACTGCGTGTAGAGCCACATTACAGCCAGCATAATTATTGAATACCTGCTAACTTCAGCGCAGATGCTGGAGAAGACATGAGTGATGCTTTGTTCAGTGCCGTTCAGTGCCAGGCTGGGTACCCAGGCCAGCCCTGTCCATCACTGAAGCCAAGCCGGTGGGGAACACAGTAGCTGTGCAATGAGCTGGTGACTGCATGGCAGCAGAGTTAGTTACCCTCGCCATTTCTACTTGCCTCTTGGGCTTCTCATGCTTGTGCTTTCTCTGTTTGGTCTCCTCAAGCCCCTTGCCAGCCCATGGACACAGAGAGGGAGCGGCGTGGTGCTGTTAAGCTTATGAGACAGTGACTATGGCCTCAGAAATCAGGTAACAAGAGGATGTGTCCAATGAAAAGACAATCATAAATTATTGTTTTTCAGAGCTATCCCTACTCACCAGACCCTAGGAGTCTCCCATAGCCGTTCTCGTAGCCAAAAATCTGCTGTCCACCTGAATAATCAGAAGAGAAGGTTTGCTGCACCAACATATTGGGGTGCCACACAAGAACCTGTGAAAACGTAGGCAATTTCCTTAGAGTATGCTGCATTTTCCACCAAAAGGACCAACTTTTGACCCACCAAAGGTCTGTAAAGGCCTGACCTTTCACTCCAAAGTTTTGTGTGCATAGGCTCTGGGAGGGGGAGAAGGATTTGCTTCTCTGCAGAGTTTTGTCCACCCTAGTTGCTGCCTGAATAACTCGGTCAATGCTGCAGGAGTGCACAGGTGCCATTAGCAGCATGCTGGGGTCCTGTGACATGGAGAGGGGTGCTTTGTTTTGGCAAGGGCAAAGATAATGAGGCCAAGCTAAGCACTGCCACTACCACAGATTTCTGGAGACAGCTGTTGCTCCATTACAGACACCAGCTGGAGGAGCTGCTGTCCCTTTGGGTCCTGCCAAATCAAATTGTGCAGCTATTGATAATAACATTTCTTATTTCATTTTTTCTTAGAGCTTAAATCAATGGCTTAAGCATCCTAAATACACGCATAGGTTCCAACTACACCATGCTACTTGCAAGCATAGAGCCTTGCTGCATCTGCTGGGGCTTGAGCCTGCTAGGGGAGCCAGCAGGGCCAAGATGTGGAGTTTCACAGTGTGCTCACTCACAGCAGCTCCCCCGCCCCCCCCCCCCCCCCCCCAGCCCCCATGCTGCTCCAGACAGCAGAATGTGCAGGACCTGGTCACGGCTGTTAACATCAGATTATCCTTTCTTCATCTAAGTCCAAAACTGTCTTGCTAAGTGCCTAATTGGATTTTACATTAATAAAGCCCATTAGTCACATACATCTGGAGGGGCTCTGCTCTTTGCTACTGTGTCTGTGCATTATCACAGGCAGCGTTAATCACATTAACAGGGTGTTGCTGCCGCCCAGCACCAGAGCCAGGGGCTGGCAGGTGGGCCAGCTTCTTAAGAATATGAAGGAAAGCGATAGGGGCAGTGCAGGGGAGAGCTGCCCTCCAGAGCAGCTCCAGAGACCTGCACAAACTCCCTTCCTACCACAGCACCAGGGGACTTAACCACCTCAGTCCTCTGAAGAGCACCTGAGGTGTGACATTAACTCCAAGCTCCAAGTGTTGAAGCCTTTTGTAATGACAGCCAGGTGAGATTTGCTTTGCCATTCACCGTGGCATGCTAAAAACTTGGACAGCAGAGAGTGGCAGGTTCATTTGGGGATATAATTAATGTACCTAAGACCATCAACATCACAAACACAAGCTGGTTTTAATTATGTTCAGACAGCCTATGCAATGACAGCCACCAACACAGCTATGTTTAGCAGTGGGAATGACACCGGAGAACAGAAATTTATGATCCAGCTGAACAGGGGTCTGGGTAGGCAAGTCAAGATGCGGGTGTTCCCATTCCCCAGGTCAGTACCTGTCCTGTTATCCATCAGCAGAGCTTCTCTGCACAGCTGTCACAGTGTGAACACTGAGACAGAAAGGAAAATTAATTCCATTTAGCAAGTAAGTGTGCAGAGCTAACCCTGGCACGGACGTTGCTGTCATCTTCCCTGAGCCATCCAGCATCACTGAGCTTTGCTGTCTTCCAAGAGCCTGACATCCCAGCGCGAGCTCCAGCCACACAGCCCCATCATACAGTGTTTACCATTGCACGTTGTCTTACCTCACAGCTACATACACACAACCTGGTCCCTGTTCCGTCAAATGCCTGGAGAACATCTGACAAGCACCTTTATGATGGCTGCACCAGCTGTGTAGCTATAAAGCATTATTTACAGATGTGCTAGGTGATTACTGCTGGTGCTCACGCTTGGCTGGAGACACACTTTTGGAAAGTGCTTCTTTTCTATTTTTGCATATTGTATCAGAGGCTCTGAAATGTGTCAACAGTTAAAAACTACACAGAAGAATTCTAAAGAGCTCAAAAACATAACTTCTTAGGAGTGTTCACACCCTTAAATGCATGTGAATAACATGATGCAAAGGAATACAAAGCGGTACCAAACAGCCTGTTGGATCATGATAACATTGTTCCTGAATTGTCCGCTTTCACTGGAAAAAAAAAAGCTACAACAAAACAAACAAACAAACAAAAAAGCAAAGGAAAATCTTGATTCTGTGGAATAGGATAATGGGTTATGCTTAACTGCATTAAACAATGGGATTTGGGGATTATCATATGCAATTAGAAATGTGACTTGGCTGTAGCTATCCATGAACAAGCTGTCATCTCTCCCAGCACTTACAACCAAGGATCAGAGCAGAGGGTACGTGCCAATGCTGTTTCTGAAAGGCAGGCAACTTACAGAAGATTTCAGTGAATTTAAAAAGAGTTGTTAGAGCTTGGAGGAGTCAGTGGCCTAGCAGGCAAGCAGCAGCTCCGGACTGAGCCTACAAGCAAGCCCATAGACACGTGTGTCAGCGCTGGTGCCAGCACACAGGACTTTGATCAATAAAATGCAGCAGCAGCAGCTAGCATCCTTTTGATGGTCAAAAGACCTGCGTGGTCTTTTGAACGTGTACCCCCAACTACTAATGAAAGCTCAAACTTCCCTCAAAAAAAAAGACTTAAGCTGTGCTTTTGCCTAGTGGAAAACATGAGGGACGTGGGAAGGAAAGGGGTCACGACAAGGCTGGGTCAGGGATGCTGACAGCATCTCCTTTGCTTGAGAAGGGGAGTACAGAGCCGCGGGCACCTGCTGTTCTGTGCTTACAAGACCAAACATATAAACCCTCAGCAGGAGCAAAACACACAGAGCTGCTTCACCCACCATGTGCTAAAATTCCCTTTTATTAGGTTTCCAAAAGGGCTGACTGACCTGAGCAGCCCTGCTCCCTGCCTTCCAGCAGGCAGCATCAGCTACCTCACTGCTTTGCACAGTGCCCAGCCTCCCCACTTCGGGGGGGGACGACCCCCTGCCACACAGCCAGTACACCGCCCACCCAGGGAGGCTGCAGTCTGCCTGCAGCCCTGCCATGGAACACATTTCCAATTCCTATGGCTGCACAGGGGGCACAGGGAACCACTGGGGGAACTGCGCAGGTTATTTACCATGGGGCTGGAGGGATCCCAGCAGTGGGCTGGGCGGACCATGGCCACCCATCGCTCCTCAGCACTGCAGGGTGGCTTGGGTTTGTGTCTCAGATTACAGCAGTAGAACTGATGCTTCCTGAGCCACAGGCTGGATTAAGTCAGTTCTGGCCCATTGTAAACTGACAGCTGACAAAAAGCTCCTGGGTGGGTGGGAAGGTGCCCCTGGCCCAGAGGGCAGCCCAGGGAGGCGGTAGAATCACAGTCTCTGGAAATGTTCAAAAAACACAGAGATGCAGTGCTTAGGGACAGGGGTTAGTAGTGGACTTGGCATTACTGAGTTAATGGTTGGACTTTATGACCTTAAAGATTTTTTCCAACCTAAATTCTGTGATTCTCAAGCAGCCTCAGTGCCTGCCAACAGCGGTAGATCTATCTGGCAGTTTGTGCCCAGGTCCTACAAAGAGTTAAAACCACACAATATTAGCTATGGTTTCAAAAATCCTGGCAGAGAGACTTTCTAAAGGTAAGGGGAAATCCTCAGAAAGATGCAAGACATATGCATTAATTCCTGTTCATCACAAGAAGAACTATCGCTATCCTGTGTCCTCTTTGGCATATACTGTCTGCACAAGCTTTGCTCATTTCACCCATCGGCGCTGCAGTGGCTCGTCCGCAGGACTGTGCACAGCAGCAGCTGAGCGTGGGGGCAGCCCTCGGCCGGGAGGGATGCTCCCCATTCAGCACGCTGGTGCGTGTTCTTCCTCTAGCTGGGCTGGCAGGTAGCATCTATTTGTTCACCTCCAGAGAAAGAATGAGATCCCAGCAACCAAGCTGCCGCTTGGACTGGTATTTGAGTATTTCTTACCTCATCTGTCCTGAAGCTTTATAATGTGGGCAACCACTGTAAATATCATCATCATGAGCCTATCGACTTTCTCCTCCACAGAAAATACAGGTACTCTACACGCAGAAAACAAAGAATAAAAAGATACTTATAAAAAATAGTTCTTTCATTTATGATTGCTGAGGCTGCTTTCCTGAGCACCCCCTGTTCAAAGGGTCCCGGAGCCCGGCTGCGCTCATGGTCACGCACAGAAGCGGCACTCAGCAGGGGCTGTTTATCCCCGTGCAGGGAGCACACACGCTGCACTTCAGGACTTGACATTCAGCAGTTCAGGCGCTTCCCCCGCTGGCTCTCTGCCCCTACATCGATTTCATGCCTCAGTTTCACCTTCACAACAAGCCTCCTATACCCAGTCAAGTACTTAATGGCTGGAAGTGGAGATCAGCGCGCAGCTTGTCCGAATGCCACTGCCATCGCTCCGCAGGACTTTTGGAAACTCCATTAGCAGGAAGAGGCTGTTTATAATGCGGTGCCTTCTGCAGCCGGCTTCCCCGTGCTGTGTGCTCCCTGCCATCCCCCATTTGCTCATGCCGCAGCTTGGCCGGCTACCTGTTCTGCTGCTCCGATGCTGGGGTCTGGCAGTGCAGGGACTGCAGCACTGGGCAAAACCTCCTCCTCTGGCAGCTGGTGCTTGGCAGGGCTCCTGGGACCGAGCACCCTGCTGGCCCTCAGCACCAGCAAGGGCAATTTCTCGTGTATTATTTGACCCAGAGAATCAAATCTCATGCTGCCCAGAGGCTGTGTTTGGGCAAGCTCGGACAGCTCTCCAGGAGGAACGAGACCAAGCCCACCCTGCCACCAGGGTGATGGATCACCCATCATATCACAGCGCCTGTTCAGGCACACTTTGTTCAAAACCAACTAGCCCAATGAGCGTTTCAGCATTACTGATCCCACGGACAGATTATTCGGACAGATCTCCCAAGACAACACCTGGCCAGGAACCACGCACACAGCTGGGATGAGGTGCTGGAACCATCTCCCTGGCCCATTTGCCCCAAAGATAAGTCATCCCCATCACAGATGTCACCTCCTCACTTGCACCAACACCTGCCCCTCCAAACTGCTGAAAAACAGCTCCTCATCCAAACCCAGCACTAAAAATACTTGGGATGACCTTTCTGGATGCTTTGTTTGCACTAAAAAACTAAAAACTGAGCTGACCGCAGATGGACAGTTAGCTAAAATAATATTTACAGATACAAGAGAAGCACTTTCAGTGGGAAACTTGTTCATATAAGCCCTTATCAACACCTCAGCATCACATTCACATGATGGACCCTCAGGCACGTCCTGACACTACCCCAGCCACAAGCACTAAAACCTCACTATTGACACTGGAGCTTTATCTTTCCATCTCCACGCAACCTGTACGAAGGGACACTGGCACAGCAATCAGCCTGTCCAAAACCCCCAGGAAAGCCTCGCTGCACCTCAATACAGTCAGAAATGCCTTTATTTAATGTTTCCAGATGTTCTGTTTCCTTCAGTAGCCATGTGGAATGCTTTTACTACATGACCAGGTTTTCATTTTAAGGTGTTAGCCATTTTGACCCAATTCAGTATCAACTGGGTCTTGTTTTTCTCAAAAAAGATGGGGCCCAACTGAACACCAGCTGTCAAAGTTTTCCAGAGATTTATAGGTTTTGATTCAGCCCCATATTCTTCAGTTCTTACACTGCTGTACAGTGATTTATGTCTCTTCCCTCACACTTTCCTCTTCCTTCTGAGAAACCCCTCAGAAACAGCAGCTTTCTCCTCTCAAGAAGCAGAAACTTGTTTCATCATCCCATATTAAACTCCCTGTTTCGTATATCCCCTCCGCCTCGGAGAAAAACTGCAAAGGCCAAATCCAAAAGACCCAGAGGAGAGATCCTGCCTTTGTTGGGTGAAGGCAGCAGGCCCCTCGGGTACAGGCGCGTGCTGGGATGCCTGCCCAGGGATGCTCTGGCCCATGGCAAACCCTCGCTGAACGTGAACAGCAGGAGCTAGCCAGGCGTTCTCGCCAGACTGTGTTCACCCAAACCCCAGGCAGGCTAGGGTTTTCTGCCTGAAGGGGTTTTTTTGTTTTGTTTCATCCCAGGAGCAAAAATAGTTGGGCCTTGTTCTTTTGGGTGGGTACGAATAACTTTTAACGGCAACTTGCCCATTCAAAATGCACACTCCAGACTATTTCAAGCAGTAAAAGGAGTTCCTTGCCAAAATCAAGTGCTAATCCTTTATCTGAAGCTATTTAAAATACTATCATTAGTTCAAGCAGGAAAACAATGTTTCTTGCCAGAACCAGAGTTATCTTTTCTTATCGTTAAATCATGAAAGGAAGAAGCAATAAATACAACTGTACACCGAAAAATGTTTGTTCTAATGAATAAAAATAACTCTGTCAAAACAGGTACATGTAGCAGATACTTATCCAAAAATACAGAACCGCATAGAACAGTCGAGTGGGTTTAAAATTAATGTGTGCTGTGGCATTTGCAGCTGGAATACCAGGATGCTGCCAGACTTTGGTCCCACGGGAGGGTCAGCAGGGCCCACGGGCTGCAGCCGGTGCAGGGTCTGGCCACGAAGGCTTGGAGGTTCTCACTGCTGGAGTGGGCACTAGCCCAACCCTCAGGTGCAGCCCCTCGCAGGGCAGCTTTCCAGGCAGATCAGGGACACCATATGGGTGTCGTTGCCCACTGCAATCCTGCAGAGCAGGATGCTGTGAAAAAGCAGCCGTGGGCAGCTCACCAGGACCCTGTAGGTGTGAGGCACTGGCAGGTGCATCTCACAGTCAGCAGAGGAGAGGTCCACAGCCATATCCTGGGGGCACCACCACCTCCAGAGAGTCCACAAAACTGCCTGGGGTGGGGGAGCAAGGCAGGAGGACATACAAAGTGATAGAGACACCGGAAACCTGCCTGGGTGCCCTTCAGTATCAGGGCCCTCTGCTGCTGGCAGGGATGCTGAATAAAAACCTGTAAATCTCCGGAAAACTGCTGCAGTGCCCAGTGCCAGCACTGGGACCACCTTGGCTCTACAGCCATCATTTTGCTTTCCATAGGAGTCAGAAAATGCCTTGTCTTATCTTTGAAAATGTATCAAAGAAGAACAGAGACAGAGCAACAACCGTGGGGCAATGCAGAGCTGGGGAAGCCGCTGCACCAAAATCCCCAAACTTTGAGTTAACAGAGCTCAGCAACGTTGGAAAAAAAGAGAAAAAAAAGAAAAAGAAAACAAACAAACAAAAAAAAAAACAAAAAAAAAGCAGCACAGTAACCCTTCCATTCTGAGCCAAGAAACACTAACCAGGCCATCCTCAGCTGGGCTGACCCTGGCAGCACGGAGCACGGGGCGGCTGCAGCATTTCAGGCTGGCAGGCAGGATCAAACGAAGGGGAAGGCGGCTGGGAAGCAGCACACAGCCACGGCAGAGAACAAAGGCACGTCCCAGGCTCCCTGCCTTCTCACTCAGCTTTTTCATCTTACCCACTGCTTTGAAATATTGGATAGACAAGAAAAAGAAATGGATCTGAAAATCACCTTCCAGGGGAATTCGTTCAAGCAGACTTGCTCAGTACTCTTTTACCAAAATTAGTTGCCAAAGTAAGTTGAGATTGCTCACCACCAAAATAACTTAGTTTGGCAACTAATTTTGATATGATATGAAGCTCAATCAGAAAACAGTCTGCTGTGAATCAGCCCACTCCTTATCTTCTGGAATAAAGTCACCACTATCCTGTGTCCTGCTTTGCCTCCCAGCTTGCCTTGCATCACAGCATCCTTTGCTCCAGTGCGACAGGGCAGAGCTCAGGGCCAGCGGCCCACCCCGCACTGGTGGGAAACACCAGCTCTGAAAACTCTTGCTTTTAGAAGAAACATTTAGTTTACACAATGTCTGCAACACCCACCCAGAAAACTGATTCACTTGAACCTCAGAAACTCAAAAATACTTTTATAATTGATTAAACAATATATCAATCCTACATCTCTAAATACACCAATTCTGCCTATAGAGGAAAAACTATTTGATTAAGCAGAAGTATTTGAAATGTTCAAAGGTCAAGCTGAATGATTTTATCCAGTACGCAAACATGTGTTTGTACTGTGTTCAAGCATCCCTCAAAGCAAAGCACAGCATTATTCCATGAAAAGGGTGGGGAGCGCTGTAGGAAGAGTGTTCTTAGCTGCAGCTTTTACATGAATTATGTTTTACAAATTTTTTGAATGAAGTGGCTTGCTATACAAGTCACAAAATTCCTTATTTAAAAACACATGGTTTTGTAGGTTTGCAATTGAAAACTGGGGCAACAGTTTCATTCAAGTGAAAACATAACCTTCCCCAAAAGTGAGTATTTTACAGGCAACACCTTCAACCACATTTGAAGTTATGGCCATCACTTTACAGAGCTACTCTCTTCTCATACCTCAGAAAATAAATCTGTCATATTTAACCCAAAATAGATTTTATTTTCCCAAGAAATAAAATCCATGAAAATAGGACATGTGGGTGAAAACACCTTGGAAGTGACTCATAAGCACACAATGTGGAAAGAAAGCATCTTTAAATGCCATAATAAATATGCATAATAAATGCAATAAAGAACATTATTAACGTTCCCAATTGCTGTAGCTGCTCCTCTCAGCTTTTAAAAAATGAAGGGAACAGTATTTTCTCCATTTTTAACCCCAGCTATGAAATATTAATAAATATTCCCCAAGTGTTTTGTTGAAATAAACCTCCTGGTTGCCCTCCAACACAGCCGCCCTCTCTGCCCGCGCTCTGGAAACCCACATCGGTCTGCCCTGGTATTTTGAGCCCTGGACTTTTCTCAAAAGATAAATTCTTACATCTTAAAGCCTCACCTGATCAACTCTTCTGTCCTCCATCACTGTTCAGGGACACAGCTGACACTGGCTTGGGGGAATGAATGTCTCATGTCAATGCCTGGGGCTGGAAACACCACGCCAGCAGGGAGGGTTGTGTCCGTGAAGGTTTCCAGGCTCCCACGGGCTCGGCTGCGCTGCTGTGGTTTCGGGTCCACGAAGCATATTTACTCACACCCTGTTTGTGGAGAGTGAGGGAACCAAAAGGCACACGTGCAAACAGGGCATCAGGCCTCCGAACGGAGCATCCTTACCAAAGTCAGTCGTAAACTCTCCTCTGCTTCAAACTCCAGCGCTCAGGCCCCCTGTGCCAGTCTGCAAACACACCTGCAGGAGGTGTAATGTAAAGACTGACGTTATTGCCGTTCAGAGAATTGCTCGCTCCCTTTCCAGGGCCCGCAGACCTTCACGCCGCCCCGTACCCAAGGGACGAAGCCCCGCGCGCCCCAGCCCACCGCCCCGCGCCGCCGCCCGCTGCCCAGGCGGGCAGGAGCCGGGACGCCCCCCTGCCTGCTCGCAGGAAAACCTGTCCGTGCCGAGCGTGAGGAAGGCCCGGCATCGCCTGTCCCTTTCCTTTAGGAGGCAAATCCACCGGACCCAGTTTTCCCCAGGACGAGCGGCGCGGGGCGCGGGCATCGCTAGGTGGTGCTGCGGGAGCGGGCACGGCTCAGCACCGCGCGCCACCGTCCCGGGCATCCTCCTCCTCCTCCCCGGTGCTCCTTGTCATAAACCATATAGACTAACCCCCTACACCACACACACACACACACACACTTCGTGGCTCTCCGGAGCCATTTGTTTCCCTACAGTGCAATCTCGATGCCTTGAAATTATCATGGAAAAAGTAACTATGAGCATAAACCTGCCCCGTGCTTCAGAGCATGGCACTGAACCGCTCCTGATTTTAAAACACTGCGGTGCCGCCCACCAGCCGCACTGCCTGCCCCGGGGCCAGCCCCTGCCGGGGCTCGGGTAAGGCTGGCGGCACGGCTCAGGGCTGCGGGGACAGCCAGGTGGCAGGCACAGAGGATGCGAGGCCCTCCCGACCTCTAGAGTCCCCGTGTCTATTTTGAAAAACATGATGAAAGACTTGAAAATTTTGCTTCCTTCTGAACCAAAACAAGCCCGCTAGATTCCAGTGAAAATGTCATTCAAATATTTAGGCTTTTCACTTTGTGTTATTTGCTACATAAAGTACAAAATACTGTACACTTTGAAGTGGAAAATCATTTTCAAAGTTTGAAATATTTTGACAGCATCAAAATCCCCAATGTCCAGTTCCTACGGTCTCCCATACTATATTGATCCAAAACAAAATTCTAGTTAAATGATTGCAGTTTAATAAAAAAAAAAATATTAAGGCTGGCGCATCTATTACCACATCTATATTTATTTAAAGCTCCTAGGAGCACATCTATTCTTCAGTCACCTTTATAAAATATTCCTGTCACCTACTTTAAAAGATTTAAAAATCTTTTAAAATAAAGTCTTTAAAAATAAAGACTATTTCATACGAGTTCTACACAGGAGAAAGTTTAAACTCTCTGTCCTTACTCTGCACACACTCAAAGAGATTTTCTAGAGCTCCTGCACTGACCACCATGGCACCGAAACTGTTCAAAATAAAGTCAGAAGTGCTTACACCTGTTGTCTGCCCTCCCCCTCCTCTGTTTTCTATACCAAGTAGAAAATGCCGAAACATTAATTTCAGGAGGGATATAACACTGTGGCCAGCATCAGTTCATTGGTAATACATCATAATTCATTAATGACATTTTAAAGAAAGAAAAGTTGTAGCCTTGTCCATGCAACGGTTCACAGGGAACATGAAACATGCTCTGAACACTGGGGATTGATGGTGCTGAGGATGCCCGAAGACTTCCCTGGAAGGCAGCAGTGATGCAGCCCAGCTCTGTAAGGTGCAAACCGTCATCACTTCTCCCTTCTCTGGTCAAGATGCGATAGCCCAGCAGCTCTGGCAGCTGTGCCAACTATCTAGATTGACACACAAAAAAAAGCAGCATTTGGCCCCGAGTCCCTCCAATATTTGTTTTTACTATAAAAGGAGAATTGGACTGTAGATGACACATGGGTTAGCTGATTTTAGTTACACAAGTAACTGGAAAAGCAGAGTGTTGTTTTCAAATGCCCTTTTCTGCTTTTGACAGTTCAAATTCTTTTTAAGCTTCACCTCAGGCTACACAAGTTGCTCTGTCTCCAGACCTGTCGCTATGCTATTTTAAGCACTAATAAGCACAGTCCCACTGCCAGGCGCTGCTCAGCTTGGAGCTTCTCCCTCCAATGATCACCTTGAAGAGTTTGTCAATAAACTCAGCTCTTTGGTCTTCTGCATATTTAAAAATATTATTCTTCCCTTTAGGAAGACAGCCACGCTTCTGGCCACCTAGGTTTGGAAAAGAAACCCAGTGGGATCCAGCTGAGGATTTCCCTTATCAGCCTCATGCTGCAAGCACACCACCCACCCCAGCGACCCAGGTTAGCACCTCGTCCCCTCCTCCTCTCCTGGACTTCCCAGGGTAGGCACTTTCCCACCGTAAGTTTCTGCTTCCTAATAACAACCTAGAGGCAGGCAGGGCTGGAAAGCAAACCATGACCTATTGCAGCAGACTCCAGCAGGTGTTAGGCTCAAATCCTCAGAGGGTTACTGTTATTATTTTCATCTTACAGCAACTACCAAACAAAACAGAAAAAAAAAATACAGCCTCAAAAGCAGTAACAGTAAAGAAGGATAGCCGAGAGTTCAATCCAAAGCAGCACAGAGCAATCTGGGAGCTTTGCCTCAACTCCAGCTTCTTCACAAACTGCAGACTACACATTTTGTAGTTTGGGTCTAATGTGGATTCCCAAACCAGAAACCTGGAGCTGCCCAGAGCCACAGAGGTTGTTTGAGACCATCTCTAATGGCAGGATGACTAACAAATATCCTTGCTATCATAAAAGAAATGTGAGGGCAGGGTAGAATCATGCGGAGTGAAGATTCTGGAATGAAGGTTCTCCGCAGCAGCAAACCCTGCGCAGGGGCACTCACCAGCGCGGGTCTCAGCAGCCCAGCTCTGCCATGGCTGCACTTCTAACAACCATGCCCCGTCCCCTAAGGGACGCCAACATCTCATGCTCCTCTGCTGCTCGCCAGTGTATCTGACAACATATTCGCCATGAAAAGGAGGGATTTTCTGCCCATGTAAGACTCACCTGAGATTTAACAGCTGTTGTTAGCCTTGCCTTTGTACTGGCAAGTTGGTGCAGCTCACAGCCACCCTCATTGCAGACATTGTTCCCTTGTCCAAAACAGGAGCTGTGGCTGTTGTCAAAGAAAGTAACTTCAGGGTACAGCAAGAAAGCCTCAGACGCAGTTTCACATGTGTGTTTTGTACCTGTGTTTCACCTCACTTAGCATCAGGAGAAGGCTCCCCCTCAGCTCTACAAGCGTGCTGTACATTGCCATCTCTGCTCAGCCATAAGAGTTAAACCCATAACAGGGAGAACTGTCACCACTTCGCCACCGGACACGTTCCTCCTAACACCCAATTCTTCCCTAGCACATTTAAGCCCATTATGTTCTGCCCTGTTCATAAAAGACATGCAAACGGACAAAGCAATCCTTTTCTCCATGCGGGAGTCCTCAACGCGTTTGCACGATATCATTGGAAAAAGTTGAGCTGAAAATGTCAAAATGGGAATTTTGGTTGCTCTGATTAGGTGGGGGAAGGACATGTGCAACCAAAAACACGGCAAAAGACAGCAGCACACAAAATAATCATGTGTATTTATATTTTTCTGGGAAAAAAATACTGTTGGAAAATGTTGCCCTTCTGCTTATAACCACTCTGTCCTGAGGATGAATAGTTCTGGCTTTTTCCAAGAAAGGGCTCCAAGTCAACAATAACAGCAAGGCTTCAGGCTACTTCTTATCATCAAGGGATAGGGTTGGTTGATCTTGCCACTTACTCCTATCGACACTTCTTCAGGAAGGGCAGATCAGCCATGGATGCAACTGTGTGCACCCATGGACTTCTCAGCTCTCCACCTCCACTGCCAAGATGAATTGTCAAATCCAGCTCATCTCCCTGCAGCACAGGCGAGCAGAGGCACAGGAGCCCTGGCTCAGAGGCTCGAGCTGCCTTTGCAGGGTCTTCACCAGCTGCATCACAGCACTTTGGAGGCTCCGGCATGCTTTGCTTGTTTTCTATAGGGATGTGTAACTTTCCACTTTCCCCTCTCCATATCTAATAGTAAGGCTTGAATGATTGAAGATGTCAGTCTTCAAAGTGATAAAGCTTTCTCACCAAATTCTGTTCCTTATTATAAAAACAAGGGAAAGAATAACATTTATTCAATCACATGGCTATTACAGTATCTATTTTCTGGACTCTGGAACTGCTTGCCCTAAAGACTGAGCATTTTCTTCATGAAATACCAGCGAGTCTTGGGGCATGACTTTAGAGAGCACCAGAAATAGTGTGTGGAAGGAGAAAAGCAGTATTGTTTTCTTCCACATATGGATACCAGTTCCAATGAGGGACAAATAAATGCACAAATAAAATCCCTTTTGATTCTGACATAGCTGGGATCTTGTTAGACCCTCTTCTGCTTTTCCCTTCCACCTATTATGTTGTTAATTCATTTTTTTGTACTCTATTTTTGACAGTCTTCTCCCTTCATTGTGGCTCAGTCACAGCTTCTCCTTCAATGCTCACAAGTACCCAGTCGCTTCTTCCTCACCCAGTGCAGACAGGGCCATCAGGACATTGCCTTCACCCCAGATCTGCAGCCCAAGGATAAGGTAGACACATCTCCATGTCCCTGCAACCCAGCCACATCCAGGTGTCACAGCTCCTCTTGGACAGCCCCATGAAGCAATGGCTCTTTTGCCTTGGACTTGGACCTGCCACATGCATGCCCCTGTCCTGCTCACACCCACCCTGAGCACTACAGTGAAGGTAAATAACACCATCCTTTGCTTTCGTTGCTGCCAGCCTTCTCCTTGAATCCTTTGTCACCTCAGAGGTGGTCAGCCCTATTATAGCTCAGGCAGGGTCTTGGTGGCAATTCCTACCCGCCCCACTGTGCTCAGGTAGGGCCATGCCACTGCTGTGCCAGCATACTCTTGTACAGTTTTACAATACATATGTTCATGCCACTTCCCATAATGTCCTTCAGATCTGAAATCAATCTGCAAAGCAATGTTGTGATGCTTGGAAAGCCACTCAGATCCAGCTCTGGATTCAATAGCCCAGAAGCCTCTTGTCCATTGGTACACTCCCACAGCTCAGGTGCCACCACAGCTCAAGGGATGAAGGGTGACCTTAATTACCAAGGTGTGCTCCAAGGACTGCATCACTGTGACCAGCACACGCTTGCTTTTGCACTCCTGAAGGCAACAACAGATCTCTTGCAAGAAAGCTTAAATTTGTGCACAAAGACTGACCAGCTACATCTAAGCAGCTGCCATGCTGTGGCTTGAGCAAGGGCCCATTGTCACAACCCTTCATGATTTATATGGTATAGTCAGGGGCAGTCAATGAATATTAATTCATATAGTTCCGCCATAGATAGCCTTAGTCAGCCAACACCCATCAAAGTAAAATAGCTCAGTGTTACATCTTGGAAAACTCCAGCATAAAACTGGAACAGGCTCATGGATCACCAGCGTGGGCCAAACCCCAGCTGGGGTTACTGACTGAAAGGGGCTTTAACCATGGCAGTTACACCAGCACCTCACAGGATTTGGCTCTTTCATACTCAAAGGTGAAGAAAAACCTATTAGTTTTTCCAGACTTCAATATCTTGTCTTGCAGCTAAAATGTTTCTTTCCATAGAGCACAGCTTGCTGTATAGAGCAGCTATCCATCTTGGAGACCTAGGAGAGCATGCCAGGCTCTGAAGCAAAATTAAAACTTAGACACAGAAATGTCATAGACGAAACAACCATATCAGCCTGGGTACACCACCCGCTCCACGCCCCGATCCCACCAAGGCAGGACGCTGTGCAGGAAGACCCCTGCCCAGCCAAGCATCTTATGTAAAACCAGTGGGACTGGGGGAAAGTGCCCCAATCTGCACTATCAGTATACTGGGAGGGACGAGGCTCCAGCGGCAGCCTCCCCTCCAAATCTGACACGTGCTTCCCTGCGGGTTTTGTTCTATGGATGTGGACAGTCCAAGCTGAAATCCCAAAAAGCTGCCTGTAAGATAAAGGCAATGGAACAAAATAAAGAGTACTTCTTTTTTTTCTTCCTTTTATCCTAAGCATAGTAAACAGTTTTATGCACTGAAAAAAATGTTTATCTTAAACAGAATTTCCCTTCTCCATTTAAAGATCAGAAACACACCTTCCACTTTTTAGCTCTTCTTAGACACCGGTGAAATCACCTGGTTTCTATAACATGTTACAAACGGTCTTGGGTGCCCTGTCTACATTAAACCAACACAAATTAGGTACTGGCTATGCTCCAGTGGACATGAGAGCATCCACATTCCTGCCGAGTTAGAATGCTTCCTCCAAAGACTGGATTTATACCCACATCCAAGCTAAATAAATCATGTACCACAGTCCCTAAAACAGCTCACTTACCATGCTTAGTGTGAATAATGAAACGTTATAATTTTTGTCCAAGACACTTTATTTATTTTGCTTTTAATAAATAAGGTTGGGGGTGGGGAGCAGAATGGAGGTAATGCTTCCTCTCAGCATTATTTGGTACCTGCTAGGGGAAGAAGACTTTGTGTTGATAGGGGCTGCAGAGGAGGAAGGCACCTGGCACTTCCCTGGGGCAGGATCCAGCTTGGCCCTGTAAGGCACCATCGTCTGCTCAGCAGACCCGGGCTCAGCGCAGCTCGACAGGTGATGCTGCAAAATTAAAGCCAAGCCTCAGAGCAGGCAGCCCAGGAGCAGCACTCTGCACTCAACCCAGCCAGGAGCTCACAGTTCGCATCAGCCAGAACCAGTGGTCACTTCAGGGGCAGCCTTGGGAATTACCTGTTGGGACACATTCTGGAGCCCAAGTCTCATCTTCCATACTGTGCAAATGCATCTCTGGCTGCGCCTTTGGAAGCAGCATCTCACTGCCAGCAACAGCCATGAGGAAAGAAAATGCCAGCAGGTTTTAGACAGTCTCCAAAGCTGGAGGGGGGCTAGTACTAGAAATATCCATGCTTTCCCCATTGGAAAACAACCCACCATGGAGTGCTTGCCCATGGAGGCTTTGCCCACTTGCCTTACCACCCCAGTAACACCCGGCAAAGCCCAGCTCTCACAGAGCTGTGGAGCATCTCCAGCCTTGGGGCCACATCCTGACCTGTCCCCTGCTCCACCTGCACTCACACAGCAATCGGCCTCCGGGTGCACTGCCACAGGAATACCAGCAAGGGTTAATTCCCCTGTTATAATTTTTTCTAGCACAAAAGCCTCTCAGAGCACCTGCACAACTCCCATGCTAACCATCGCCAAGACACAAGGAATATCCATTGGCATGGCCAAGAGCAGCTGCAGACACAGACCTGCTGCTCCCATGGCGAGAGCCGGAGGCTCCAGCACACAGTAACGGCCCCTGCCCTCCTGCTGCACACCGCAGCCCCTGCCTGCCCCCCACGTACCTGCCCCCGCTCCACTGCACCTGCCATCCCCACACGCGGGGAGTCAGGGCACATCGGCCATTACTGCTTCAATGGCATGACCATGGGCAGGCTGCAGGACATACAACACATTTAGACTGATGCATAAAATGGCAAATTCAGAAGAAAATGCCTGTAACACTGTCATTTATCAAGGGAAAAAGATCAGAACAAAATTGGCACAAAGTTCTATCAATAACCACCGAGTTTCCATTTCTGCTCTCAAACCCACCTTCCCAAGCCGTACATCACTGAAAGTCATGAAACCTATTGATGCTCTGAAAACTCTGTCTCTCAGCAGAATAAGGTCTGTGCCCGGGTCTCTGGCCACAGAGTCCTTACCTTTGCAGTGCAGCAGAAGATGCTCAGGTTTAGAATTTGTCCCAGTAGCTGCAGCCTGTGGCCAGGGCCCCTGGTGAGCAGCAGAACCCCGCGGGAGGTACCCATATTGAAGAAAACCCACCACACATTACCCTGCTAAAGCCCAGGAGGGAACAGCAACGTGGCTTGAGCCAGAGCACAAACAGCAACCCACTCCTGACACTCTGGTCTTTCATGGAATAGAAAGACTTTTCCATGTTTAACAAAGACTTCAAGGGTTGAGAGATGACTATGGCTTTACACTGGGCCACGTTTTTTTATATAATTTACCTGATCAGACTGTATTTTCCCAGTTGCACATTGCCACGTGCAGTGCTATAGATGAAACATTGACCCGGAGGAGCGGGAGATGGGAAACCCTTTTCATGTTACTATATTTGCCCGTCTCTTTCACACTGCTTTTTAGCAGCTGTCAGCATGCTAAGCTGGGATATTAGGTGCTCACAAGCTTGTCATCTTTTCTTTTGGCTTAAAGTAACCCCACTGCCACTTAAGGGCTTATGCTACCTGTGGGGACCCCACACCGAGCCCTGCCAGCCCACCAGTGCCACAGGAACACTGCTTGGCCATCAACTGTAGTTCTAAAATTGCTATTTTGAGGGGGAAATGGGGTCAGCAGTTAAATTGGAGCCTGAGTCCACCCCAATATTTAGCTTTTATGCAGCCACTGCCAGACAGAGGAGCACCACAATAGGTCAGAGCAAGAACAGGACATGGAAGAGCAGCTGAAACCTTTCACGTGTAAAGCTCCTAGTGCTAGAAATAGGCATATATATTCTGCACTGGGTTATTAAGAAACAAAACCCCCTGCCAGGGCTTGAAAGGATTTTATATGCAGGCACTAGGAGCCTCATGGACGTGCCACAGCCAAGCAATATTGATCAACTGTGCAGAAAACCCCCTGCACATCTTTGCCATGACATCATCCAAAGAACAGCATCTTTTCTTATTTGTGAGTGGCAACAGGCATTGCTTTCTGCACTTCAGCTCTGGCTGCCTCACACAAACACTTCACGCAGTGCTTTACTCAGACAAAGCCCAGTGGAGCCCAGCTGCTTTCAAAGGAGGAGTGGGCTTCTGACCCTGGCTTTTTAAACAGTGTTAACTCTCCACTACGCTGGGGTACATAGCCAGAGCGCACTGTAAAACCTCCCAAGTGGGAAAGGGGAAAAACCATCGGCCACTCCTTGTGGGGAAGCAACGGGCTTTCCAGGTGCTAGAGCAACCCCCCTAGATGACCAGGTCAGAGATCTAGTGATTCCCAACCCATGTGCCCTGCTCGCATCATTGTGCCAGGGTGATTTTTTTTCCCTGATCTCCCTTGGGTGATATCCTCCACCTCGAAGAAAGGAAAGAGCTTTGCTTCCTCAAATCTGTTGTCAACAAATGCCTGTTTGGAGGAGGAAGGGGGAGTACTGAAACAGTAAGACCTTCCTCTTAACAGCACGAAGTTTGCTGCACTCGGGGGCAGGCTGCAAGGAGACATGCTGCAGTTCTGCTCTCCCAGCCTCCTCCACTGAGCCCAGAACTATCAGTGTGGTCCTGCTGCTGCAGCGCTGTCAGGGCAGCTCAAGGCAAGTGGGGACCTGAGGGGCAGCACAGCAGGGCCAGGGGGTCTGCTCCCCCGCTCCAAGGCATGCCTCACCTCTCCTAGGGCACACACAAACAGCCAGTTTCTCCTTACCTTAAACCTGTGTTGCAAAGGCCCCATTGGGGCTCATCCTGCTGGCAAGAAAATGGTTTTAACTGCCTGATTTCCCATTGCATTCACCGTAGCTTGATGCAAAACACTCCTCTGAGCCATGAGTGCAATCCTCTGCATGCTGGCAGTGCCTCTCCTCATTACCTGGCTCCTGGTCTTGCAGCTTGGAGCAGTCTTTGCTGGAAGGGAAAGCATCGTTCTACTGTTGCATGTTTTTTTTGATTAAACAAAAACACCTAATAAGACCAGGACAAATAGTAGCCAGAGGCAAGTTTGGACCCTAGTTCTAATCAGCAGCACATCAACTAGTTAAATCTGATTATCAGACTACCCAATTGGTTATGTCAGAAGTGATAAATCAAGAAGAAACTCTCGCTTGATAAGGAAAAGCCAAGTTGAGGCTATTTTAAAATTAAAATCCAAAGGAATGTAGAGTGCTGGTGTGAGAGAAAAGAGTGAGATTAAGAGGAGATGTAAACACAAGCTGAAAGGGGCTGCTCCAAAGCTGTCCTCCTGTGCCTTCAGCGGAGGAGGAACAACATCACACGAGTTACTCAAAGCTGGTTTTCTGGGAGCAGGCTTGGCACCCTCCAGCAGCACCACTGCAAAGAGTCTGGCTCAGTGGGGGCTAGCGAGACCCCCAGCCCTGCTTGGCCAGGCCAAGCCACCAGCCAGGGCTCGCTTCAGACACTGGCCAGGCCAGGGCTGCAGGCAGCCCGCAGCAGCGTGCAAAGTCATTGCAGAAGGGCAGCTGCTCTGCTGAAACGTCCCAGCTACCCCAGCACCTCACACGCTTCCCCCCGCCACCCCCACCCCCCCCAGTGTGATACTGGACACAGTCATTTGTTAACATTTTAAGTGTAGCTTTGCCCACAGCCATAAGAATGTGATTAAGAGGGAACTGGGAAACAGCAGTTACTTACAGGCTCAATTAGTGCCTGATGAGCTGCGTAACAAGAAATGCAGTCATAGATGGTTTGTGCAATACCCAGTGCACTGGTATCATTAAACATAGCATTAAAAGCAAAAATTCTTCAGTACCTGGGGTGTCTTAATGTGATACCATCTCCCTGAGACTCCCACCGACCTGCTAGGTGCCTGCTCGTGGGCAGACCCGCCTCCCCCAGCCATCAGGGACCATCACATCACACCAACAGCCCAGACCCAGCTCTGAGCACAGCTGCCGCACCTTCTGCATCAAGAGCACCTCCGAGACTCAGGACAAACATGACCAAGGCAAAGAGAAGCTCATAACTCAAATTAGACAAAAGGAAGGATTGTTGATTGTGGACATAGGACAAAATGCAGCTTTACATGTTTTGCGCCACAGCTGAACGCTCCCTCCCTACTCCACACTGAGGGGCTCTGCTACAAGTAAGGAAAAGGGTTTCCAGCAGGACAGCCCTACTTCTGCTCTGTGACCCAAAACCTGCCCCCTCCTGCTCACCTCTGCAAGAGTGGCAGCACCTGCCTGCCCTAAGCACTCGCTCCCCGGCCCCCAGAGCATCCAGAGCCTGCTGTGTCCTGCTGGGAAGAAGGTCGTAGGCTCCTATTCCAGCATTTACAACAGAGACAAGAATGCAAAAATATTAGGTGGTTGCGTATCCACAGGGACATGAATCTGGTATTCGTAGACCTTCTCTCTCAAAGGGCAAAACACTTTGAATTGAAACAAAGATGATGACCTGGATGATAAATGAATGTTTTTCTCTACTTCCTCAGTGAAATTTAATTTTAATCGATATTAAACATGACAGAGCTTCTACTCAAACTTTTATTTGCCAGTCACCTATTTCAGCTGCCTCTGAATTGGTAATGCCATTAAATCCCTACCCTCTCCATCTCCTGTACTCATTAGCACTTGACCGAAGAGAGGACTAGCTAAACACAAGGGACCCTGTGCCACTCGCAGGGAGGCAGGGCACTGGTCTCCGGGCACGTCCTACGAGGGCAAAGCTTTTCATCTGAGGGCCCTGGCACGAATAGCTCCAGCGAGACTAGATTCCTTTCTCATACCAACAGAGACGAGATCCAGGCAGGGAAAGGGCAAGGTGCCGTTGCGATCAAGGAGAGTTCTGGCTTGCGGACTGTGAGAGAGGGAATTTGAGGCAGATGGAGAAGACCTGATCCCATTCACTTGGAAGCACACAATTCCCTCAAGTGTTCTCAAGCTGACCAGCAAAAGTGTGCATTAGTTTCCTTACCTTGGGCTTTTGCTCCTCCTGTGCATTTCAATCCAACCTGTTTAATAACATGTGATTTCTGTACATGAAACAAGGTGCTGCATGGTGCAAACCCCACGCAGCACCAAGTCATTGCCCACTGCTCATTCTGGTGCTCTTTCAAGCCAGCAAAGGAAGAGAAGGAGAGACTCGGGTGTCTGCAGATCCATTGGCCAGGTTCAGATTTGTACCCAAAAGAAACTCATCCCCACTGCTCCCAAGCCTGCACACGCCTTCTCCTGCCAGCAGAGGAACCCAGCCTCTAGCTTCTGCCATCTGACATGTCACGGTGGCAACACGCAAGAGAAACCAAAGACAGGATCACACGGCGCTGCGGCTTGCAGGCTCCTGTTTTCAGGGAGAAATAACACTAGGGAATGGTTCATTAAAATTGAGCTTTAACCTGCAACAGATAGTCAGAGGAGCTAAAATGTTCGTGGGAAGGAGACATGAAAGGACGTTTTGTTTTACTTTTTAGAAAAAGATGAAAGGGGAGCTCTGCTCCAAGCACTGAGGGCAGAACTGATCCCTTACTTTTATTCCCATCTAGCAGCACCTTCCACTTGCTTAAGTACTCATTCATTTGCTTTCCTTGTTACACACGCTAAACTGAGCTGAAGGATTAAAAGCCCCTGAGGTCAGGGCTTAATGTACAGTCTCATTCCTCCTGCTTTAACCTAAGACTTAATTTACCAGCATCACTTTGTACCTGGCTCTCTTCTCTCCCACAGCATATAGCACGCTTGCAGAGCACTCAATAGCCAACTCTCCCAATTTCTTCTTCTTTTATTATTCCTTCACTGCAGTTCTGGTCTATTTATTTTCATAGGAGCTATGATTTCTGCAAGCTTTATTTCTGCTTTGTTCTTCTCTGCTCGAGTGAAATACATTGTACTTGCTGGGGCCAGGCAGCAGGTTATTTATCTCACCTCTAGAAGGCTTCCACATCCACAGCCCCCGTCCTTCTAGCCCACAGCCGGCCCAGGTTTTGGTCATCTGTTTACCAGAAGCCATACTCCCCACTGAGATCACCTGTAAGGCTGGGAGGGGAAGTGGGGCAACAGTGACTATTTGTGTCTGCAGAGTGAAATTTGTCACAAGGTTTCCTAACAAATGTTCTCCAAATGAAAGATGTGAATTTCAGCGCAGCTGGGCTTCAGCTCCCAGCGGCGCCCAGACACTGGCTCATGCAGGGAGCAGCACCTTGTTGCAAGCAGCATGGGCAAAGCAAGCATTTTATGGCATCCCTTTTGGAGAAGGTTTGTCCAGCAGGGAACAAGTGACCTGAGCAGGTGTGTCCTGCACTTCCACTGCGAGCCCTACCCTGCTGCTGCTAGATCACTTCTCCTACCTGTGCCGAGTATGCAACTCTTCCCATTTTCCTAGGAGAAAAAAAAAGGCTTTAAAGACTTGACATACAGGGAGCATAGGAAAAACACTGCAATCTAAACAGAAGCAGTGGAGTCTCCTTCATGTCCTAAGCAATGCCTGACAGTATGAGAAGGTTTCAGCATGAGGACCAGGCTGCTTGCCCAAGCCCTGCTTCTCTAGTGAGCTCCAGGCCCAGATGGTGAGCCCAGCAGCAGCTGAGCTCCATCTTCTCCTCTGTCGGTGCTGTGGCACAAAGTTGCCAGAGGAGCTGCTCACAGAATGGGAAAGCAAGCATGACAGCAGTGGAGCGCTGAACAGGGCGCACACAGATCCTGCACCAGGATGGGGAGCTGAGTTTTAAAACATTCAAGGCGTGCAGGAACACCATCTGCACAGCATGAACCCGAATCCCCTTCCTCTACACTCAGAGCTGGACAGACACATAGGCAAGGGCCAGCTGAGGACCTGCTGAAGCTTAGGACTTGTCTGGAGCCTGGGTAGGCTGGTGCAAGAAAGCTTCTGCAAAGAGAAGCCCCCGATTTGGAAAGAGGAATGCATTTGCTGTATGAAAAGTTGAATAAATATCAAAGGCCGTGATGGTTTTATTGCTGTGCAGTTGAAGTGTGAATTGGTACAGGTGAAGGGCACTGCCAAGAAATTAAAGGCTGAGACTCTTGCATGGCCAGGCTGGGAGAGGGTCCCCACAAGACAAATCACAGCCAGTGAGTTCCTTCAATGCATCTCTCATCTATATCCATCCTCAGGGGAGCATTAATATTTGCTACAACTGCTATTGTTTTATCACCTAGACTTAGCAATTAAACTTCTGGTTGTCATTAGTTACTAACAAACTAATACTACTGTTGGTCCACTGTAGCCTCTGCACACCAGAAGGTTTTACACAGCATCCCATTCACAGTCTTAAAGTACTCGGAAATAGATTTATTTATAGCATCTACAGTGCAACAGAATATTCCTCTTCTCTCTCCTTGCTATTCGAGACGCTGCCTGCACACTACCCACTACACAGGTTCACATTTTCCTACTCCCACGACTGGGACACCAAAGCCGGGTGCCCGAGTGCCGGCAGCAAGGACCACCCCAAGCCTAAAGACAGCAAGTGACTCACGCTGTCAGAAATCCTGTGTGAAAGGTGGGGCAGGGCCCAGCAAAGCAGGGGTGAGCCTGTGCTGTGCCCCAGGACCGCGCTGCCACCCCCCCACCCCCGGGGCTCGGGGCAGCCGGCCAAGCCCCCCTGTACCGCAGGGAGGTCCAGTCAGCAAACCCCCCCAGTTCCTGGTGTAAGGTTTTCTACATGGGATGGGTCGAGGAAAATGCAGCAGAGCAAATACCTTGTGTCGCACTGCTCCGTCTGTCAGGGACGGCACTGCCAGGAGCAGCTGTGCCTCCTAAATTCGGCACTGGTTCCCGGCCAAGCGAGCATTGCTCTTCCATCAGACGGAGGTTACTCACGCACACCACCTCCGCCCACAGCCCCCTCAGCAGCAACGGGTTCCTTCAGCTCAGAGTAAGGGCAAAACGACTCACTTTGCAAAGACACCCTTCACAATCCATTTTGAAGCACTCAGCCATTTCAGCAGTGGTGCTACAAAACTTTGTCAGAGAATTCAGCTGTGAGGGAGCAGGTCTGGCCTTAAAGGGGGTGCCCAAAGCTGTGGAGCGTGGAGGGATTTTTGCCTGCAGTGCCAGCCCCTGCTGGGTTTGGGCTCTCCCAGCTGCTGCTGTGGAGGCACCAATGCTGGCATGGCAGGCAGGGGGCCAGGCCGCCAACCAAGCACGGGTCCAAAAGCCTTGCCAAAGGGCAGAGACCAGCAGGCAGCTTGTCTCAAGCCATGGTCAGTGTACTCCCACCCCTGACCAGATCTGGGCACATTTTAGCCCCAGCAGCTCACTGCCTCCCCAGTGCGTTATAATGCTGCCGCTGTGCCTGCTGCTCCGTTCATCCTGCAGGAAGGCAAAGGAACGGAGCCAGGACAGACCCCTGCCAGCCAGAGCTCCGGGGACATGGAACTGGTGCCGCTGAAGGGTTTTCCAGCATCCCTTCACACAGCCAGGACAGGGTCACGGATGGGCACTACTCTCCAGAAGCAACCTGCCCAGATTTAACCTACACTTGTAAACTTGTACAGAGCTTGTCCCTTCTCCATAGGTGCTTCCTTTAATTTTGCAACACCCCATGGGTTTGCATGGTTACTTTCCCACCTCTGCTTCTGCTCTTTCGCTCCCTGCAGCAGTCATCGCAGCTCTAGCCGTGGGTATGTCACACTCCAGGGCATCACTACATCTGCTTTCACTAGAGCACAAATCAAGAAAATTGGTTTCCAGACTGAGGTACCACCCTGACTCCAGAAAAGATACTGAACACACACCAGGGGCAGCAGGAGGAGTTAGAGAAGCCTGGTAGCCCTCAGCCTGTGGTAAGGCTCAGCCAGGCTCTCACTGCCACAAGTTCTCAGGAAAAAATTAACATGCCTGAGAGACTTGTGATGCCTCAGCCAAGCAAAAGAGCACAATCCCATTTTTGCACTGTATTATATCAGCTCAAAGGGCTGGAAAAAAACATTGCAGCGTTGAAAGCTCCAGGCACCAAGCCACGTGGGTTTGATAAAGAAGCACTGCACAGGCATTGATGTTTTTGGAAGGCAGCAGCCTTCTGCCATTAAAATAAGTCTCCCCCCATGCCAGCCAAGAACATTACTCTGAAGTGGCCACTTCCACGCTCAGCCATTGTGCAGACACCTCCAGGACACTGATCCTTCCTCCTTAATCAGTCCTACCATCCTCCCCTCTCCACCACTTCCCACTTTTGCTGTTATATCAGCACAAAAGGTGTGCAGACAGGCTGACTGCACTGCCCGTGGCACCAAACTTGGGTGTTGCCCATGGGCCAGCAGCAGGGCTCGTTGGGGAGCATCCCTGCCTGCTCCGCTCCGGGCAGATGGGAGCATCCCTGCCAGACTTTGCCAGAGGCAATGTTTCACCTCAACAGTGAAACCCAAAGCAATTCCTACCCAGAGGTACCACACACCTTTGCTATTGCATACGTGACACAGAAGATGGGGAAACAGGGCTCCAGAACAGCTCAGAGACACGCATCTCGTGAACACTTTGCATTAACAGGGCTTAACATGCAGCCGCTTCCTCGAGAGGTCTCACCTCCAAACACTGCAGTGTGCAGTGCCAACACACGGGGCTTGCTGGGGCTGTCACAACACCTGCTGTGTCACCCTCACAGCACAGCCAGTCATCAAGGGCATCCCCAGTGCTTCAGAGACCTCAGTGCAGCTGTAAGGTAGCCTTTACCAAAGGGACACATGATGGGAGAACAGTTATCCCCACGCTACCTCAAATCAAAGTGTCTATAAACAAGGATTCAATAGAAGCTTTGGGTGGGTGGCTTGTTGGGTTTTTCTTTTTTTCACAAAACCATTAGTTTTAAAGAAATCTTCAGTTCACAAAAACCAAGAGAGCACTAAAGAAATTGATGAAGATTACCAAAATACAGCACAAGTTAAATACATCTTCATTAATATGCTAAATGTCACTGCACCTGGTGTTCATGAAGGTGATATCCCCATCTGTGGGTTGGCATTTTGGGTTTCCTCTACTTTCTCTGTATGAAAAATTGGAATTAAAGGAATCCAAGCTGATACAGTGAGCCTCCTTCTAGGCTCCCAGAGGGACCCTGAGGGTTGCTGACCAGCCCAGAACAATATTTGTAGACAATTCCTGTCTCCCCTGAGCCACTTCCCTTTACAGACCCATAAACAACAATTTCCCTCATAAAAAGTTATTTCTCTCAGGCTTTTGAGGACTTTCACCCCAGTTTGGGCATTATTTCTCCCATGCTGTGAGGGGAAAAATCCTACCTGCAGAGCTGGGCTGGGGGGCTGCACACACCCCTCCCACACCCCATGCCGCCCCCGCCACCACACACATCCCGCAGAGGTGATACTGCAGGGGCTGTTCCCAGCAAAGCCCCTTTAAGGGACACTTCAGGGCAGCCACGGGAGGCACGGTATTAATTTTAGCCTGGAGCAGTGCCAGGGGCGCAGGGCAGCTGCTGCGGGCAGCGGGGGGGGCCGGTGCCTCCACACCCTGCCCTCCTCCAGCAAAGCCCCAGCTCCCGGCTCTCCCACCACCCGGAGCCAAGCTGGCAGCGGAGCAGCCATGGCAGAGGAACAGACCGAGCTGGAGGAGAGGATCATCATCAAGGACCAGCACATCAAGGAGATCGACCTGGTGAACCGAGACCCAAAGCACATAAACGAGGATGTTGTAAAGGTAGGACTGGCTCAGTGCTGTGTTTCAGGAGCATCACTACCTCCCTCACACCATCGGTGCATCGGCATTGCCACTGTGCTCGGCTTGGCCTCAGCCAGGGCTGTAAGCGCCTGCCCCGTGTGCCTCAAGAGGTGGCATTCCCTCGGGCTGTGGGAGGTGACCGGCTACAAGCCACAGCCCTGTGGCCAGGGGTGTCCGGAGGCTGGCTGTGTGGTGTGCATGGCTCCGGTTAATGCAGCATTTCCCATTCCTTGAATGCACTCCCCAACTTCATGGGCTGTAGCCTGAAAATTTATGGAGGCGCCCTCCTTCGTACCAGTAAGTGGGGAGCCAAAAATAAAACCGGGTCAGTCCCATCACTGATTTAAAGGGAACCTTGGTAAAAGCCTGCTAATCCTCAAGACCTGGCAATACAAGCACCAGAATGTTTAGATACGTGTTGTCCTGTCTGGAAGGAGGTGGTTTCTCCCACATGGCAGCAGGAGGGTGCAGCAAAACCTTCTCTGTCTATTTTTGCTCATGAGGAGCTCTCAGTCTAGCTGAACAGGGAAACATTTCCCTGAATGCTGACCACTGAAATACGGTCACCATAAGGTTTGTTAGCAATATGACAAGGATAATTTTGGCTCAAAGGAGAACAGGAGGCGATGGGATGGTTTTGTTAGAACTGTATTTGAGAGATCAAAGATGACATGCCAGAAGGGACGGCACGCACTGAGCCTGCTCACAAAGGCTTTAGCAACAGGCACGACATGGGTGACACGGGTGATATGCAAGCCTACGTTTCTGTGTTAAAACACTATTACAGCTAAACCCGTGGCATGGTCATATTAAAAGCCCCCCAGATGAGCCGCAGCAGCCATAGATGGACACCCTTCTGGCACAGTGAGACGTGCCCATGACAGTTGTCAGGCACCTCGGTATCTCGAGCATGTTCCCAGCAGCACATCCCACATCTGTGCCACACCATGCCAGCACGGCTCAGCACCCTCAGCCCGGGGCTCGGAAAGGTGCTGGGCCATGGGCAGCGCCATGCTGCTATTGGCCACCCTGCCAGCACAGCAAGGACCAGGGCAGCCTTCAGCCTGCACACCCGCTCCTCAGCTTGCGGACATCACCAGCCACTGCTGGGGGTAACGCCAGTGCCTTTGGCACCCTAAGCCTTCACACCAGCCCCATTCCCCCATCCCTGCCTTCTCCCACTCAGGGATCACCAAAAGCCTGTAAGAGGCTTTTCAAGCTCACCCACTTACATGGCCATGCTGCTGCCTCATCAGCTGTGGAAGTTTTCAGAGCGTTTGCTGAAGCTACCTAGCATTCCTCCCCCCTTAAAAATAGCCCAGCTGATAAGGCTGGGGAGGAGGAGCAGAGCCAGCCCGGGACAGGGAGCACAGCTCACCTCACTGCTGCTCCACAGCATCCCAAAGGAAAAGCCAAAGCCTCCCCACTCGCTGGTGGGCAGCAACACAGTCAATCAAGCCCTGGGCATCGAAGCATGCAATACTCTTAAAGCAGAGCAGGTAGAGAGACATCCAGCAGAGGGGAAGCTGGGAAGCAGAGTGTTTTGCAGGCTGAAAGGCTCATGTGGCCGTAGATAAACCCATCCTGAGCATTACAATGCAGCAGCCAGAATTTGGGAACACATGACAGCAGTGGCACCAGCCACAGGGGCTTTACAAAGCTTAAAAAGCCTCCTCACAGGCAAAGCAACCAAGGAACTGAGCTGTACCTGCATTCACTGGTCCCTGAACACGTCAGGGCAGCACCCAGGCTCAGCTCAGGATTCAGCCCCTGCCTCCACCGCTCTTCCAGACCCACTTCTGACATGCCATTAGCAGAGGAAGCAGTAAGGCAGACTCTTCTCTTATAGCCTGCTGCTCCCTTCACTAATTGATCCCCTGATTAGCTCATCAAGCAGCTGTGCAGTGGGTGCTGCTCGGCTCCCAGCCCACCTGGGCAGCAGGGCTTCCCTGGGAGCTGCTGGCAGGTGCCCCAGGAGCAGCGAGCTCTGCTGTTGCCTAGTCCTCTCAGAACTCCCCCCAGCACCTCCTCCTCACGCCAGGAAATTAAAGATGATGCAGAATGATTTTCAGAGTGAACAAAGTGCTTCCAAAACCAGAATGGATATTGCAATTTAACATAAATGTACAAACAGGCAGCTTCCCAAGGAAAGACCATGCTATTTTTCAAGACAAATAGCTTGGCTCACATATTCCCTAGAAATGAGTTACACCACAATGAGATCGCTATGCATAGTTCAGCGGCCTTTGGGAGTATTTGTCATTCAGACATGTTCCCAACACCTGCACATAACAGCACTTGTCCCTGTAAGGGCATCGCTGAGCCAACCTCTCTCCCTCTTCAGAAAGAAAACACTAACAGAATTGAGCACTTTGCCTCCGCACATATAAATAAATAAATCAATCATAAATCAAGGGGGTTGTTGGATTTTTATTAGCACAAAACACTTTCTTGCTGAGCAGGCAGCCCACATCCCTGAACTCTAAAAAAAGGTAGGACTGGGCTCTGGTGTCCTCTGGCGTACACAGCGCTGGGCAGCACTCCTGTTTGGAGGGCTCCTGCCTGGCTGCAGCCCTAGAAGTGCCATCCCCAGCTCGGGGTCTGCGAGTGGGGGACGTGCCCCAGGACAGCCCAGCCTGGGCTCTGGCACCACGGGTGAAGCCTGCGCTGCCTGCAGGCTGAGGCCAGGCAGTGCCCCGAGCCCTGCGCCATCCTCATCTGGCCCTTTGCAAGGGCAGGGCTCTCCTGCTGCACCAGGGCTTGCTCAGCGGGGGCAGGGGGTCCGGACCCCCAGCACAGCCCTTGCCCTCCCCAGCCCCCTCGTTCGGGCTCTCCTCTCACATTGCAGCAGAATCTTGTCCTTGCACTGGAGCCCTGGTTAATGCCCCCAAACCCCCCTCACCTCCACCTTCTCCCCTCCCAGGTGGATTTTGAGGATGTGATAGCTGAGCCTGTGGGAACATACAGCTTTGACGGCATCTGGAAAACCAGCTACACCACCTTCACCGTCAGCAAGTACTGGTGCTACCGGCTGCTCTCTGCCATCCTGGGCATCCCCCTGGCAGTTGTCTGGGGCTTCCTCTTTGCCCTCATCTCCTTCTGCCACATCTGGGCAGTGGTGCCCTGCATCAAGAGCTACCTGATAGAGATCCAGTGTGTCAGCCGAATCTACTCCCTCTGCATCCACACCTTCTGTGACCCACTCTTTGAGGCACTTTCCAAGATCTGCAGCAACATCAGAGTTGCTCTCCGAAGGGAGATCTAGGTCCCTACAGCCACTCCAAGCAGCCCTCATGCAACCACCCCTCTGCGCAGGTTCCCCTGGCTCCTGCAGCGTGCCCTGCCCTGGGGCACAGGGACAACCGTGCACAGGGACCTGCGCAGTGTGGTGGGACCCTGTGGCAAAGCTGGCTGGGGGGATGCTCCCTGCAGACCAAGGCATGCGGGGCTGCCCCTTGCTCCATCTCAAAGCCAGCAGCTTTAGGAGAAGCCCATCAAGGCTTGGTGAGCATCCCAGGGAGAGCCCTCTGCCCTCCAGGACGCCCAGCATTGTGCCCTGCTCCCATGGGAGGGACAGCAGCATCTCCTGGACCACAGCCCTCGGCCATGGCCTGCAGCTGCAGAGCAAGAAGCAAGGGTGCGGAGATGCTGCTGGACAACAGACCAAACCCCACCCGCTTCGCTATGTCTCTGGTCTAGCATGACACTAAGATAAATACTTGCATTTGAATTATTACTTGCTGCAAATAATTGTTGTTGTGGAAGCTTCTGTATTAAATCACATTGCACAAAAGTTTTATGGATAGAATAGTGAAAACAAATTTTTTCCATGTGTGTTTGCATTTCAGCAAAGCTTTGAAATCCAGATCAATTATTGCATGAAATATTGTCTGCCTTCTGGGAGGATGTACTGACTCTGGGCCATCAGCCACTGCAAAACCTTTTGTGGCAGTTTGACACTCACTACTTAATTAGGGGCATCGCTATGCTTTGTGCTGAGGATTCGAGGGGCAGTACAGCACGGGTGGGCAGCTGCCCTGCGCATCGCCCGTGGGTGCACTGCAGCTGCAGGGACAGCAGCTGGGCAGCACCATAGGGGGCAACAAGAACAAACGGCTTTTGGTAACTTCGCGTGAGCAATCACAAGCTTGGCTTTAAGTAAAGCTTTGGTTTATTTCTCAGGGAGAATATTTACTATGTGCTTGCTCCTCGGTGCTGGGTAAGCTCTAGCCTGCAGCAATGCCTTTATCCTACACAGCGAGGGCTGTCCCTCTGCTCAGTGCCCTGCCCTGCTGAGACAGAGTGCCGGAGGCAGTGGGGGGGCAGGACCACCCCGACCCCTCGGGCTCTGCCCCCAGGGAGGAGACCCACATCCGAGGCGCTGCCTCGCACCCTTCCCCAGCCAGGCCCCCTCCCACAGCATCCCGCGGGGCTCGCCCAGATGTGCGGGGGAGAGCGGAGGAAGGAGCCTCCTCCGGGACACTGCCCGCTTCCAGCCACTCCGGCTCCAGTGAAAACACAAGGACGAGGGGAAAAAGTTCAATTTGGAGCTATTTCATCCCCTGTATTGTCAATTAATTTGTTTAGTCCATCTTCTGTGAAGTGGTACTTTAATTTTGAGGCACTTCAACGCCTTTTTGGCTCTGGCCTTAAGCGCTTTGCTCAATCAGGGCCCAGAAGGTCTCGTTCAGAGGTTACTCTCAATTGCATTCAATTTGTGCTTTTTTCCCTTGGCTTCCAACAAAGACTTGGAGCCGAAGTCTCTTCTAGTGCCATGCCAAGGACAAGAAAGAGCCAGATTTTCTGTTGGTGTTCTTCCAGTGGCTTGGGATTGGGGAATTCCATCATCCATAGCAATGTAGCACCCGTGCTCTAGCAACACCAGGCCTTGAGATGGATGGAGTGATAACAAAAAAACCCCAAAACCCAACCAAAGGTATTTAGATATTTGTAGGGAAAAACTTTTCCAAAAACACTTTATCATAAGAATTTTTTAAAGCTTTTTGTGGGAATAAAATTAATTTAAAACAATAATTGAGATTACATTCTTTTTAATTTTTTTGTTGGTACTGTTCTAGTAGTTCACAGCCTGAACCCAAAAAGACCTCCAAAATTCCAATCTCCCCACCACAGCGATCTATGGGGTCCCCGCACACAGAGCACACACCACTCACATCTCAGCATCCCTATTTCACTTTTAACCCTTATGAAACATATTTTATCAGTGCATTCAACATCCTTCCACTGCAACAGACCTGGAGCTCCTCCTCCCATCCCCATTTCACTGCAGCCCGGGCAAGGCACAGGAGCTTGGACATGGGCTGCAGCATCACTCAGCTGGAGAACACAGCACCCCCATGCTTGGGGGCACAGCCCTGCCTGCCTGACCCTGTAACCACAGCCAGCACTGCAACCAGGGCTTGCAAGGCAATGCCTGCCTCTCCCGAAACTTCCATAAAGCTTCCATCAGTCCCAGTAAAATCTATTGCCACATAGCATTTCTTTCCTGGCAGATGGAGGGTGCGCCAGGGCCCCAGGTTCACAATAAAATGGGGGGGGACACTCCTTGTTGTGTGCAGGAGCTAATTACTCTCAAGGAGAAAGAAGGTGAACGTGGGAGGAAAATGCTATAGGCTTTCCTCAGGATTTAAACCAGCCTGGCAAAACATGCTGAGATGGAACATGCTGTGTCATATTCAGCAAATGTGCTGAGCCCTCACTTGAAGCTACTACCAAAAAAACAAAGGAATGCCAGGTTATGAAAGGTGAAAATGTGCCTGTTGATAACAGTGAAAAAATAAAGTACACACTTAAATGCATTTTTCATATTCATTCCCAACATGTAAGGCCAAACCATATAACCGTTTGCATGCAGGTCTTGCTTTTGCACATCCCTCCTGGCTGCAGATACAGGAGGTGTTGGGAGCAAAGGTAGGAGCATCCCTCTGCAGTCACCAGACCCCACTGCCACCGAATTCACAGGAAAGCTCCCACTGCCTTCAGCCAGAGCTGCACATCACCCCAGATGTCCCACACTCCACAGCAAGCTACAGAATAAAGCAGTGTGCACATCGGAAGTGCTTGGTGCAGTACTCTATCAACAAAAGCATCCTTACGCCTGGGTCTTGTGCTTAAAGCGCTGCTTCCCATTGGTTTCCTTCATTTTCTTAGGCTAGTGCTCCTGCACTTCCCCTCCCGCTTTCCATCAAGACACAGTCAGAAAACTTTATTTACAGGTATTTCTTAACAATAAAAAAATCCATGCCATGAGCATGACCTTGTGTGTTACAGAGCAAGAAAAATTGCATTGGTGTAAAAGACTAAATACAATCTGCGGTAAACCCAAAGCAAAAGCTCGGCCTCGGGGGACTCAGAAGGAGTTTCCCTGTTAAAGCCCATGGAGTCCAGCTGTAATCCCACATGCCTGCCTTTGGAGAAGCTTTTCAGCACACTTAGCAAACCTGTTATTGCACAGATCCCCTGGCCCTGCAGTTGTGTCCGCTCCCCAGGCTGACCCATGCACACAGCCTCACACAGACACAGAGCACAGCTGGGGGGACACACACCCAGGCATCAGCATTGTCCCCTCGGAGGTTTGTCCCCAGCCCTGTCCCTGCTGCCCTCCCAGCCTCTGGCAGCAGGACTGCCCCACTCTGTGCCACCAGCGCTGCCACTGGCCCAGGCTGCGAGAAGCAGGGCTGGCACTGTGCAGGGATGCGGGGACGGGGCTAAAAGACGAAGCGCATCCACTCCTGCAGTGCAGGACTGTTGGGGGCAAAACCTGTCCCTCCCAGTGGTATCTAAATGCCACTGATGTCAGTGGTTTGGGGGCTCAGAAGCAGGTTCCTGCTGTCCAGTCCCAGGCAGCACTGAAACTTGGACCAAAGGAGTCCTCCCCCCACTCCCGCCTCAATTCAATAATAACCGCTGGACATGCTTGCACACGCACATATATACACCTATTTATATAGACCCCCTCCTTGCTTGTCCGAGCCCTAGCTCTTCACAGGGAAGTGCTGGAGGCAGCACGGCGGTGGTGCAAGGTCCCAGCTGGCACTTCTCTCACGTCATGGATGGATGCATGAAGCTCCTCTGGCTCGTGCTCTTGCAGCTGAGGACGAAGGAGGAGGAGTTGCTCTTCTTGCTGACGCTCAGGTCGCATGCCGGCCGCGACTTCAGGTAGCGTGTGGAGCAGCAGAGGAAGCGCTGCATCAGGTCGTGGAAGAGGTGCCCCGTGTACAGCATGTAGATCCAGGGGTTGCAGCAGCTGTTGAGGCTGGCCAGGAGCATGGCGATGATGAAGGGGGAGGCTGCAAGGCAGAAAAAGCACGGCAGCATCAGGGCACGGCACAGGTGGCGAGAACCACCACCCTGGGGAGGTGGGCACCGAGCACACACCACGGTGGGCTCTGCTGAGAGCCCCGAGCTCTGCCAGCACTGCAACACTTCCTCCCACACCAGGAATGGGCTGCCCTGCCTGCTGGTCAGTACATCAGTAGAGAAGAGCTGGTAAACAAAAAGCGGGAAAGTGAGTCTTGGTTCAAGCAACTTGGGTTTAGGTTTTTCCTCTCAGAAAAGCTGCATTTCCCCTGCTCGCCTCCTGCGCTGTTGCCTGCTCAGCATTACCCTAGAAATGCCTCACCAAGAGGCAGAGCTGCCCACAGCATCATCTGCACAATTCGCCTTTATAGTGCCCAAAGCAGGGAGAAGGGAGTGTGGCTTTTTGGAGTTGCCATGGCAAAGAGCAAGAGTGGCAACAAAAAGAATCAGGTGGCTCATTTTTCCCCACCAAGTAGCCGATTTGGGGCAGATTAGTGGCTTTCATCTGCTTTCAGTCACTAAAATCCAGCCAACTGGACAGTGCCCACCAGCCCAGCCCCATCCATGCCTCCTCGCCAGGCGCTCTCCCAGCCCTGGGGAGCGATGGCATTTTTCTTTCCCCCTGAATTATTTTTTCACACAGGACACGCACTTTGCCAGGGGAAATGACAGCCATCCCCATTCCAGTAATGAAGTCTGGGAGCCTGGCAATGGCTCCCAGCTGCAAGCGTGATGCTGGGGACGGGAGGTGATGGTGACAGCATACTGCCAAGATGACAGGTCTCCGGCTGCTGCTCCCCACGCCCAGAGCACGAAGCACCCGCCTGTCCCACCTGAGAGGTCAGATCGGTGCCTTTTGGTGAGAAGGGGCCAGTGGCACTAGCCCCGCCATGGCAGCCAGCATAAGGAGGGGCAGCCTGCCCCCCCCAAGCCAGCACCTCTGCGAAGCGGCTGCAGGTCAGGGACAGAGCTTTTATTCTGCTCCCCGTGTTTTCTGCCCATCTTCTCATCTCCTTGTGCTCTCAGGGGATGCACCAGCAGCAAGGATGCGTACGTGTGATTGGCTGTTTCTGGTCCCTTTCTGCCTCTGCAGAGTTTTAAACTCTTCTGGTTTTTAAACTAGAAAAGAAGTATGAATAATGAATACTAGTTTCTGAATTCACCCTTAGCCAACTCATGCATAATTACTGCTTCAGTGATATCTAGCCCAACCGCTTTTAATTTTAAGCATATGCTAAAAGAAATCCATGGGGAATGGCTTACAAAGCCTAGGTGCAAGACCTGAAATACATCATAGTATTTCTATTCATTAAAAAAATCCAGCCATGGCTGACTCAGCTCTTACTCTCTCTGCGGGACATAAATTGAATTTCATGGAGCTTACTGCAGGGCAGGTCTTAAGCGTGGATCTCTCCCCTCTCTGGCAGGACTGCCAGAGATCCCCAAGAGATGCTGCAAAGAGCAAGCTCTGCCCCTCACAGGTGTCCCCTCTCCCCAGGCTCCGAACATCCACTGCAGCAGGGCCAGGGATGTTGTGCTGTCAGGAGGGATCGGCAGAGGCAGGAGGCTGTGCCCGGGGAAGGGCTGAGGCATCTCTGCTGCAAATGCTGCTACAGAAGTGAAATGAAATGAGGACTGTTCACTAATTCCCACACACAGAGAGATGCCATCAGTCACAGCCCACATTTCAGGGCACCAGCTCCCAAGATTAAGGGACCAATATAACAGTTATGCTGGTTCACAGCCTCACTATTCTCCTCAGAGGAGCTTTACACCAACTTTGACTCAAAGCTCAAAATGCCACACATGACGTGTCTTACCTGTAAGGTGTGTGCAGCAGAAACCTCATTCTAACCCACAGCCTCTGGAGGATCCCCGGTGCTTACGCCAGCACCTGAGTCCTAACCTGTAGCTCCAACCCGCGCTTACAGAGGCTGTAGGTTTGCATACGAGCAAAGGTGGGGATCACCGCTGCCCGGCCCAGGGCGGGTTACCAGGCTGATACCCCAGCCCCTCCGCAGGCACAGCAGCAGGGCTCCGGAGTGTTCATCCCTCACACCTGGGCACCTCCATCTGCCACATGGCAGCCACGGGGAAGGGGCACAAATGGGGCTGCCTGGCCCTGCGGTTCCACGGGGCAGGGCGATAGTGGGGCTGGGGGAGCGGGGCCAGGCAGGTGGGCAGCAGCATGGGACCCCAGCCCTGCTCTGCCACTCCACCCGGCACTGCTCAGGGCAGGGGTGCAGCTTCCACACCTCGCTTTTCTTATGTTACTGAAGTTGGTTTATGAAGCGAGGAAGGCTGGTGTATAAAGCTACTGAAATGGATCAGTAATCACAGGGCACAACCTCTCTGATTATTACTTTGCTAACTAAGAAAGAAGGGCTTCAATTTGTTTTCTTTACAGCCTTTTTACCTTGATGCATGCCAAACCGCAGCAGACTGCATCCTGCGCAGGTGAAAGCACAACCCTGAGCAGTATCGGAGATTGACCCACGGCAGACCAAGCGCTGCACATCCCTCTGCTAACGCCCAAGGCCTGCGTCTCACACGCTGCGGGATGCAATGTGTGGGCACAAAACTGTAGGGGCCCTGCTCAGCATGAATTAGGATTCAGTTAGGTATTAACAGACTTTCCCTTGTCAGGGACACTCTTTATGATATCCTATGCCAAATTCCCTTTCTGCTGTAGGGTATGCCTCTGCCAGGCACCCGGCCATGCTGCCCGGCCAAGGCAGCCCAAGCCTCAGTACAAAGGGAATGACGCAGGCCAACACTGTTGGGAGCGCAGCAGGCAAAGTCCATTCCTTCTGCAGAGAGGACTGACCCTGCCACCCTTCTTGTTCCTCTGGGCACCCAGCGAGGAGGAGGGTGGGCCTGGGAGGAAGGGCTGGTGTCTCCGGGCATTTGCTATCCACAATAACCTGCCTGAGGCTTTTCCTCCCTATGCCACGAAAGCCTCCAGAAAATGCTCTGGCAAAACTCCCACCCTTTACTGCAGACACGGGCTCCCGAGCAACAGAAACGTGAAGGGAAGGGGAGTTTGTTACAGCTCGGCGCGGCTGGAGCTTTCCTTGCTACCTAAAAGCAAAGCAGAACAGGAAGTTTGTCGCAGGGCTGGTTGCACAGGGTGAGCAAGGCAGAGTTTCCCGGAGCAGCAGGCAGGGTGCGACCTGCGAACAGCCCGGCCATCCCCCCGCTCCACAACGCAGGAATCAGCAGAGCGGCAGAGGTTTGTTTGCTGATGAGTCAGATGGAAGCCCTCGAGACTGTGGGTTTAAAATACAGCAAAAGGGAGAGACACTGCTTCATGCCAGGGTGCATCTAAAAACCAGAAGTTTTGAGCAGCCTAGATCAGGTGGAAAACCAAGAGACAGCTGCCTGGAGCACCTCGGGAAGTTTAAAGACCTGTGTTTCACTTCCCCGCCTGAAATAAAAGGAGTGGAGAGAAGCAAGAAAGGCAAAAGTGAGCCTGCCTGGCTCCAGCTCTTCTGTCAGCTTCAACTGACATGAGAACAGTCATCCACGGGCTGCCGGAGACCTCAGGTTTTCCCCAGAGCAATGTATAGCTGGAGCAGGGTTAAAGAAGGGAAAAGCATGCACGGTGTAAGCAAGCTGTGCCCTCTGCTGCGAAGCCCTTTGCTGCAGCAGGCTGCGAGGGGAGCCGGGAGGGGGTCGCAGCTCCTCACCGGTCTTCGGCATCCCCAGACTCAGCATTCCTGTTGAGCTTGGGTCAGTCTGTCCAAGGAGCTGTCATCCCTGGATGCATCTTTTTGCCCTTTCTCCCACTTCACAAAGTTGTGCAGTTTTTTCTTTTAAGCTTTCCCAGCGGGTTCTCCTTGCAGGTGCAGAGGGACCATCAGATGCCTCCGCCCGGGGACAGCACAGAGCACAGCTACGAGAGTATGAGACTAAGGAGGATAATATATTTTGCTCTGTTTGCAACTTCTGTGATGACAGGAGCAGCCAGCACCAAGAATAAAAAGTGGCAAATCAGTGATATCGTGTCCTTTAGGAGAGCCTTTGCTCATAAATCAGCGGCTCTCTGCAGGAACCATGACCCAGTCAGAGATAAAATAACAGCAGCACAGGGTAGATGGAAGTGGGAGGAGAGGAAAAAGAGGGGAGAAGAGGAGAAAGCAAAGCAGTCACTGAGTTAAAAACAGCAGAGCAAAAGAAAAGAAGTCGGGCACTAACACTGTGCAGTTTCTCCTGCAGCTGGCGTGGGGCTGAACTCGCACACAGCCCTAGCATACCCCAGCACCCGGGGTGGGCAATTGACCCACCAGAGACCCAGAACAGCCCCGCGAGGGATGAATTCACACACCTGGGTACAGTGAAAACCTCCCCAGCCACCCCCAGCCACACAGCCCAGCCCGGAGCTGTGGTAACACTGAATTTGCCGGGATCTAAGCTAGCCCTCGCCTGCACCAGGGCAGCTCAGGCACAGCCTCTGCTGCCCATCGGGTGGTTTTCCCATGCTCAGGACTTTTTTCCACCTCCCTCCCAGCCCCCTGAGACTCAGCTCAGAGCACAGTTTCTGGCTGTTGCTCACAGCCCACGAGCCTGTGTCAGTGCCCCTGCAGCCACTGAGCTAAGCAGTCCACGCAGACACAGGGCTACGGGAGGGGAGAGGACATACCTTCCTGCGGAGCATTCGTATCCCACACAGACCACATCTGCACAAAGAAAAAGGGAGTCCAGCACACTATGAAAGCTAACACTATGATGAAAGTCATTTTGACTGTCCGGATCTTGGCTTTGGAGATGAGCCTGATGCTGCTGACCCTGGTAAACGCTGTTCCGCTGCGGGAGCTGGAGCTCAGAGCCACGTTGGGCCCATGAGCTGTCTTAAGCTTCACATTCTGCCAGATTTTGAAGCTGATTAAGCCATAGCAGATGCTCAGCATCAACACAGGGATGATGTAGACCATGAGGGTTATCCAAGTGACATAGGCTTTAGGTCCCCAGGGCTGGATGAAATCTGCCCAACAGTCATAAACCCCATTCCCCACATCCCTCAGAGAAAATATGTGGATCTGAGGAATGCTGACCAGCAGGCACAGCAGCCAGGTGAGGAGGACAGAGACGCGGTCCGCTCTCCTGTGCAGAGACCTCAGTGGCTGACAGATGGCCAAGCACCGATCCAGGGACATCAGCAAGAGCATGTAGGTTGAAGCAAACATCCCCACTACCTGCAAGTACTTGATCAACCGGCAAAGGAAATCTGGCCCGTAAAACCTGAAGGTGATGTCCCAGATGAGCTGGGGCAGCACCTGGAAGATGGCCACCACCAGGTCAGCGATGCTCAGGTGCTTCATGAAGAAGTACATGCGGGAGTGCTTCTGCCGGGTGGTGTGGATGGCCAGCAGCACACACAGGTTGCCGGTCAGGGCGAGGAACAGGATGAGGCAGAGGACGGTCACCTCCACCTTGGCCATGTCCTCGTTCCTCTTCAGGGGGTCGGCGGTGCTGTTCCTGCCGGCGCTCTGGTTCTCCAGGCGCAGGCTGCCGTTCCCCAGGGAGCCGTTGACGGTCCACACGCCGCTCCCCGCGAAGTACAACTTCTCCATGGCCGGCGCGGTCCCGCATGGAGCCTGGCGGCGGAGAGGCTGGGGCAGATCCTGGGGCCGCCTCCCCGTTGGCGTCCCCGCTGCGGCGCCCACCCGCCCGCGGGGCCGGCCCCCGCTGCCCCCCGCGGCAGCCCGGCCCTCCCGGCCCGGGGGCTGCGGCGGCTCCGCCCCGGCCCCTCCCGAGCACCGGCGTCCCCGCGGGCTCCTGCCCCCGGGCAAAACCGGCGGGCGGGAGGACGACGAGGGGGCAGGGGCCGGCAGAGACGCGCGGTGCCCGTCCCAGCGCCGCCAGCTCCTCGGGGGCCCTCCCGAATTGCCCCCCCCCCCCAGCACCGGTTCAGCACCTTCTCCCGCCTCCGCAGAGCGGCCGCCCACGCACCCGCGGGCAGCCCCGCCGCCCCGCTCCCACCCGCGACGGCGCCCGGGCACAGCAGCGCGGCCGGGTCCCCGGGCAGGTCCCCGCTCCTACCTCCGGCCCCGGCCCCCCGGCAGCCCCCGCTCTCCCGCGCCCCGCTGCCGGCAGCGGCCCCGGCGGGGCGGGGGCCGGATCGGGCCCGCCGGCGCTGGGCTGCGCTCGGGGCGGCCGCCGCGAGAGGGAGCGGCAGACCGGAGGCTGCCGGCGGCCCCACGGTGATGGGCGGGGGCTGGCGGGGCTGCAAACCCCCGATGGCCACCGGCCTCCGTCAGCCCGAAGCCCCCCGGTGCCCGTCGGCTAGACCCCGTGTAAAAGGCGGAGGGGTGGAAGAGCCCCCGCGCCGGCCTCACCTCTCTCAAGCACAGCCCCGGCCCCCGGTGCCCGCAGCCCCCCGTGCCCGCAGCCCCCCGGCCGGGCTCGCAGGGCTGGGAAGAGCATAGACAGGCGGGCAGGCGCGGCCTGGCAAGCCACCATGGGATGATGCTGGGGTGCAGTGGAGTTCGGCAGCAAGATGCGGGAGACACCCCAGCGCTGCAGGCTGGCCACACTTCTTGGCTGGCAGCAGCTCAGAGAGGGGCCAGGCGGCAGTGAGACAGGGCCTGCGGAGCCAGGGGCTCTGCTCCCCTAGCATCAGGTGCCCACTCTGCCCCCCAGGTTTTGAGGGCCTCACGGGAGCTGGGTTTCACCAGCATAGTCACTGAGGTGCCCACCATGCAGGCCGGCACAGCCCCATGCAGCTGGGAGGCTTGTGCTTCTGTTATCGCCAGTTAAAACAACCACCAAGGGCTCTTTTTATTTCTTTCAGGAGGATTATTTTCAAGTATTATTAAAGCATTTCTACAAAAGAAGAAAAAGTGGCCATGTTTGACATCGTCTGTCATCACTGCCACTAGCTCAGCAGCACATCTCGCTGTTTTCCTGGGACTCAGGCCCCCTACAAGAGGGAAGCAGGGACCCAAGTGCCAGTGGGAGCATTCAGGAGAGCATCCAACAACCTCAGCACCTGGAGCTGAGCCCCACTGCACCTGCCGCTGCATCACTCCCAGGCCTTCTAACCAAGAAGGGGGCCACAGCGGGAGCCTGCCTGGCCTGGCCGCTGCAGCCCCCAACTCCAGGCAAAACCCAGCACGCTGGTGCTCACTCCCTGTGCTGTCTTCCCTGGAAAGCCACATCTCAAATTCTACTTAACGTAGACATAAGCCTTGAATAAACATCTCTGCAGTTATTTTTAAAGATTTTTTGGGAACCTTTAGCTCCATGCAAGATGTAGAAATGTTAAATACTTTGGCAAGTTCTTCCCTCCAGGGTTCACGTTCTTCCTCCTTCAGGCAATAAAACTGCTGTGGGAATCGCTGAGCATAACAACTCACCACGTGCAATGCTTTTCTTTTTTTTTCATTGTTCTGCCTTTTTCGGGAGAGTTCTGTAGGAGGAGGTGACCGGGGGGTGAAATCCTGGCTCCAGTAGAGTCAAGAAGTTTGCCCATGGCTTCTGCGTGGCTTCTTTAGCATCTTGCAGTGCACCAAGAAATGCTAAATCTGCTTCTGGGCCCAGGTGGGACGGCAGCGCTGGTGAGACAGTCACCTCAGGTGAGACAGAGCAGCCACTGATCCTCCTTGCCCTCAGAGGAGGCGTCATTCATCACCGCACAGACACCGATTCCTTCACAGACTACAACTGAACCACTTCTAATGCAGAAAAGAGCCTTACGCCGATTGTGTTGCTTAGGCGTGCAGCAGCTGAACGCCTGAAAGAGTGGTGTGTAATTGCAGAATACGTTTTATTTCAACAGTGAATCATAAATGCTAAGCTGTGAAAGAGCTCTCCTAGGAATCAGCCTGTTTGTCCCCTTGCCAATGCCAAACTGGTCCCAGGGCTGCGTTTTCTAACGCTCTGCCTGCTCTGATTCAGAAGTGCAGCAGTGGCTTAGTGAGCCGCTCGCAGTCGAGGTGAAGGATCATACGCCTTGAGGACTGAACTTTGGATTTAAAAGGCTAAGTCATGGAAGGTTTTCATTAGTTTTACTTTAAGTGTCTTGGCTACAGCCTAGGCTCTTTGCTCACGTCGCATTTGCAGAGGCAGCAGAGCCTGGACAGGAGCACTGCAGCTGCAGCAGGGAGCCAGGGGCTGCTTACACGAGGCGCGGCCAAGCCCCGCAGCGAGAACGGTGAGAAGGAACATCTCTGCTTTCTCATAAAAGGGGGCTGCAGTGTTACCCCCCTCCCCATGCAAAGAAGGGACTGAATTTCAGGAGGTGCAGATGCACCCACCAGCCCCAGGCCCCACACTGCTCTCAGCTCACAGGCAACTCCCCACGGCCATCGCTTTCCTCTCCTGTCTCCTACCCTGCCTGTGACCTCCCCAGCAGCCATTTCCCTCAGATTTGTGGCCAGACGAGCTTCAGTCAGAGCTTTGTGCGCAGCTTCAACTGATTTGCCACTTGGCCAAGACAGTCCAAGTGCTCCCGCTGCCTGGTCATGAAGACATACCCAGGGAAACCAGGACCAACAGCATCGCTGTCTGCACAAAGTTCTGCTTCGCTCCTGGGCAGCTTGGAGACAGAAATCGTTCACTGGGGTTTGACACTGACCTTGCCAGTTACGCAACATCCGACCCTTTCATGTATTTTCTCATCTATGACCCCGGTTTTTGGCTGCCACACTTTGGCAGTTACTAAAACACACACTTTGTTTGTTTTAGTAAGCCCAAAAGATTCTGCACGAAGGGGAGAAATAAAAAGAAATCTCTTTGGTTGAAAACAAATTCAGTAGCAGGTTCCTGCCCTGCCCTGGGCTGCCAGCCCTGGGCTGCTTCGTCCCTGCATGCCACTGCTGGGCTGCTCCCCACACAATGCTGGCTGCAAGATGGAGTGGTCCCAGAAATCCCCCCCTGTGCCATTCCCAGCCCAGCTCCCAGGGAGCACTGCCTGGCTTAATTCATCCCAGATCCCCAAACTGCTAAATGGCTTGAGCCAGCCCTGGGACACATGCATGCCTGTCACCTGGGCTGGCAGGGGACATCGCGGCTGACACACCGCTAACACTTTGATAGAAAGCCAAAAAGCCCAAACCGAGCCCAAAACAGGTGCCCGCACCACAGCAGCCACTGCCTGTGCAGGCACCCTCATGTTCACCACATGGCTCTGGTTTTGGCCCTCAGCCTTTGACAGCATCCCAATGACAACTGGCAAGTGCCGGGTGAGAGCAAGGCTTTTAGAGGAAATTACTGTTTTACCAGACCAACAAACAAGGTTCTCAGCAGCTCCAGGAGACCAGATTCAAGCTCCCAGGGCAGCCCAGCAGTGCTCCAGCCTGCAGCACGGCTCTCCAGGGCTGCTGCTGCACTCATGGTCACACCTTGCATGGAAACTGCCCAATTTTGAGCCCTGTCTTGGAGCCCAAGCCTGCACAGGAGGCATGGGAACTTGTCCAGGCTCCCTTGGGGTGTCCCCAGGAGCTGCCAAGGAAACCTTCCCTCTTTCTGACCTTCCTGGAGCTCCCCATGCCGCTGGCCCCATGCAGCACCCAGCCCTGTGTGTGGTGCACAGGTGATGCACACAGCTGCTGAGGGTCACCTTCAAATCGTGCTCAGGGCACAGGGAGCAAAAGGTGCCATAAGCAGAAAACTCAGTTTTTGGTTTTTTTTTTTTTTTTCTTTTAAACCTTCCCTTGCTTATTTTAGTTTTCTCCGTTTCTGTTAAAGGAAAATTTCAAAACTCGTAAGTCCAGTCAAAATAAACTCACCCTGCCACTGCTAGCTGCCATAGGAGTTCACATCATTGCACCTATAAATGTTAATTTGAGCAAATAATGACAGCAGCAAACAGCCACACAGGTGGTGCCTGCAGACACAGCCGGCGGTACCGGTGCTGGTGCAGAGGGAGAAGGACCCTCCTGCCGCACATACCTGGATCAGGCCCACCACGGCGGCTGCGGCCTGTGGAGCTGGGCAGCAAGTTCAAACTCCCAACCTGTGAAGACAGTAACGTTGTCACTGTGTGAAATTAAAATGCTTTACTCTTAATTGTGTGGGGTTGCTGCCTGCTCCATATCTGTGCTGTGGAGGAACAGCCTTGGTTCTGCAACTGGAAAGTGTATTACCGGGACAGCTGCTGGGGGTTTCCCTTCACAGGGGCATGAGAGTCAGACAAGATTTCATCATTCTACCCATACGTCAGTTTTCTCACATAAATTACCAAGTATGAAATCCCACAAGGGCCTCAGTAAAGAGGCACTTGCTGAAAACAAGTTGTTGCTGCACTGGCACAGCCCTGCGCCCCACGGCTGGAGCTGAGCCCCACAGACCTTCCCCGTGGGCTTTCAGGGGTAACGCTGGGGTTTAGTCACCGTCAGATTGAAGATCCAGCCATAAGGTTTTAATTGGCACTGCCTTTGTCTGTGGTGGGAAGAAAGTGAAGGGAACTAGCATAGCAAAATGTCTCACCTGTGCTGAAGGGGACACTGGGGGCTTGGGACAACATCCAGCAGGATGGATGCAGCAGGAGATGCTGATAACCCCACAGCAGCGGGAGATGCTCACAGCCCCTCGGTCCTTATTCAGGCAAAGCTGCTGCTGCTCTGCAATTAAAAACCAAACACACGTGATTTTAAAGCAAAGAGTCCTGTGAGAATGGAAGGGTTTTCTGAGTCACCCCAGCTCCTTCCAGCTTTAAAAATTCAATGATGCCATAGAATTGGAAACATTTTTATTTTAAAAATACATGCTTTGGAATAATCAAAAGCACAAATGCTACATAAAGCTAAATTTAATTGCATTTCAGTTTACTGCTGCATCTGAAATAGCTGTTTTTCCAATAGCTATCTTGAATCCCAACTTTACAGTCCCCCTGATACAAGAGGTCTGGCAAAACTTCAAGTGCAGGCCACTGTTCTACAGATGGAGTTGCAGCTGCTCATGAACTCTCGTGTATGGATATGCCCAACAGCAGGCACTGCAAGCTAGAAAGCCAGGGTATTTTATCTGGCTGCTTTTGCATGGGAAATTGTCTTTATCCTAGAATTATTTCCTGGTCCTCGGCCCCTGCACTCAGTCTGCAAGAGGCTCAACTTTGGTAAATTGACTAAAAATACAGAGATGTACAGTCCCATGCACGTCCCTGAAAAAAAGTATATTAGTGCTTCAATAAAAAGCTGCTGTATGTTGTGGGCTTTAGATAAGGCTTGGGAATATACTAGGGGTAGAGAAAATTACGAATGTTTCCCAGTGTTTCTTAAGTGTGCACATGAGTAAATCCCTAAGTATGATATAAAATTCCTATGTAGCTATCCATCTGGTATACTGATTTTCAGAGGAATACACACTGACAGTAAATATTGTAAAATGTACTGCACTGAAGTCAACAAGTCTTTGGAGATAAAACACGGAAATCAAAGCAACACACAAAATTATTTTGTCCTGAACACTTACTCAAAGTTCATTGTGTTAATGAGTTTGCTGATTAGTGGTAAAAAATAACATAGGGCTACACATCATTTTAAGATGCAGGTAAAATACGGTTACAGTCTTAAGTAACCTTGTACCACCAGTTACATCACGTGACAGCCTAAACCATGCTCCTGGACATGGTATTTCACTTCAGTAGTTATCTAAAAAAAACAAAACAACAAAACCAGCCAAAAACTAATCCTCAGATTGATTATAGTAAACAAACTCATGGAAAAATACAGCTGAAGCCCACTGTCATCTCAAGCATTCCTGCTCCAGCACACAAAACGGCTTGTTGCTGGGCCTTTGGCAGAGCCGCTCTGATAGCTCTTGCTTTGTTTTGGAAACTACATCATCAAAGCATTACCAGGAGGGAAAAAAGAGCCAGAAAAGCCGGCTTGCACACAGGCAAACGAAGAAAGGAGGAACAACTTGGATACTGCAGTCTCAAGCTTTAGAAAGCATTCGCAGCAGAATAAGAGAATTTCCATGAGTTCATGCCATGTATCAAGACCATTTCATCTTTGCCCTTCTTTTTGTTTATCTAGGAACACTGAACTTAACTCAAAGAACTCAGTGTTGAGATCCTTCTACATCATGATGCTGTAAGGTTGATGGGATTCAAACTATTTCTTTCCAAGAAATCCTCTACTTACTGAAAACTGTCAGCCTCTGCTCCCGTGGCCTTCTGCGTATACTGGTGCAGAAGCCCAAGCCATGCTCATTCAACTTTTGAAGATAAAGTCTTGAACAACAGCCTGAGTTTCTTGGCATTAAATCATCACCCATTTCCATAATCATTAACATTAACACTGCAAGTAAGAACTCCCACCAGAGTCTCTGAAGCTGCACTAGCTTTTTGCTTGGTGCCAGGGAACACAGAAGAATGCCATCTCCTGCTCCAGGGCCTGATTCCCCCCCGGGATACAACAGCAATGCTGCATTCAAATCAATGAGCTTAAACCTATCTAAACTAGAGCGGGCTACGGATCAGGCTGATCCTATAATCCAGGCTGATCCTATAATCCAAAAAGCCCTGCTTAGGCTCTGGCAGACCTTTGCGAGGTAGACGTCCATGGTTTCTATAGGGAAACCCACATGCTCCGATCTTCTGCCCATCACGTCCAGGCTCAGGGGTACCTGCTGCAGGTGCGGGGGGACAGGGGACTGGGGCAGCAACGGCTGCACCGGATCACTCGGGGCTGCTGTGCTGCATAGCGTTGAGGAGCTCAGTATGGGCAGAGGGCTGCCCACCGTGCATCACAGCCTCCATCACTGCCGCCCGGGGTCCCTCCCCAGCTGGAGGGGCCACAGGGCATTTCACCCGCAGAGAGAAGGTGGCTGGCAGGGGGTTACATGGTATATGCCCAACGTATACAACCTCTGCAAAGGGTAACAAACACCCTCCCCGTGCACTTCCCTGTAGGAACTGAACCTGCCTGACTGAGTTTTGTACGTGGCTCCATAATGACGTTGTTCATTATAAAATGTTTCTCACCTCATCTCATTATGGCCTCAAAATCCATAAAAATCAATGGAGCCTGCAAAGACCCTGGGAATAGCAAGCTGGCCTCATACAGGATGGTGGAAATATATATATATATATATATATACACACATGCTTTTTAACAAAGATACTTCAATTTCAAGCTGTTGGGAGATTATATAAGAATTTTACTAATTTTTTTGTTTGTCTTTTACTGTACTTCTGTGTAACTTCATGGTATTTGTTTCAGTTGCCCTGAACACACACTAGTCAACAAGCAGAACTAAAAAGCCAACGTAACACAGCAACACAGCTGCACAGTGGGACAGGGCTGCTACCCATAGCTGCACCGCACAGGCGATGCGACGCTGACCCAGCCACGCACAGATGAACAGCCATCAGAAAAATGCATGTGCATCAATACAGATTCTATGGCACCCACAAAAGAAAGGTAGGAAGCCACATATTCCTGAGCATCACCTCCTGGCATCTCAGATATTAACTAAATATTTCCATTCACGTAGGTACGAATCTTTTATTAAAGCCATGTACCCGATGTGCAGGCACTGGCCCTGCTACAGGTACTACAGGCTTCAGTTCATGCACACAAGCAGCCACAGAAGAATGTCTTTGGCCGCCAAAGTGAGGCACATCTCTATTTGAGCATAACGTCTTACCTTGTTACGGTAAAGATGGAGGAGCCAGAACAAAACCAAAATATATACGTCTGCCTATTTTAATACATATTCATATGCAAATTATACAATTAATACATGCACATATGTAAAGGAAAGTAAATCAGCTTTGCTGCTCATCACTTCTTCAACAAAATCTATGCTGAGTGATATGAAAGGGACTGCAACCCTTCTCAGGTTAATTAAGTATATATATGTGTGTGTGTATATGCGTGTGTGTGAGCATATAAGTAGGCATATGTCTAGGAATGTCCATACAGGTGTGTGTGAGTGGGTATTTATATATACATCCCCCCTCCCCACTGTGACTCATACACCATTTCTCTTGTACCGAATACCTGCCGTGCAACCACCAGTGCAGGCTCCAGGAATGCACCTGTGGGGCCAAATAATTAACCAGGGGAGCGAGCTTTCACTCTGAAAATGAAAACCAGCTACATTTATATAAACATTTCCATTTGCAGTAATGTGTTCACTTTCCCCTTCCCGAAGTCAATGATTTGTCCTTCTCTTTAATTTCAGGTGGTTGATTTTGAGCCAACTCACCAATTTGTTAGAATCATTTTGAATTCAGTCTTCTTCAGAGCACTCGCAGTGACTCCTCCACCGCTGGGGTGTGAAAAAAACCCATGTTCAGTTTCAGTCTTTGTTCTGAGCAGGTGACTGGTGTTAGGCTTGCCCAACAGGCAATGGTGGTGATTTAGCTTAAATTCCTGCAGCTGGGTAAGGCATTCAAATTCCAAAATATCTGTTCTTCTATCAAAACGGACTCTCCTCAAAGCAAAGGATCATTTATTATAAATTCCTGCTAGGGAGGACATCACCCTTGGAGAAGCAGCCTCAAGGTACCACAGACCCTGCATGTCCCCTGCCCACCTCCAGCCTGTGCAGGTACATTTCAGGGGTGCGCAGCCCACCAGCCACATTCTGGGCTCCGACCCCTCCGTCAGGGCTGTGGTGAAGACCTTTCAAATTCAGAGGTCCAGGTGGAGATAGGCAGCCTGCTGATTACGTGTCAACGTTGTGTAAACATGCACACTCATGGCCCCGCTCAGTGCAGGTGGTCCGGGTGCCCCAAATACAGCTGCTGGATGCAGGATGCAGGATGCTGGATGCAGGATGCGGGACGCAGGACGCTGGACGCTTTTTGGCCGGCTGGTGGAAGCGGCTCTGCAGCTGCTTCACACGCCTGCGCCCAGTGCCAGCTCTGTGGGACGGGCCTTGGCAGCTCCAGGGAAACATTGCAAAGCCAGGACGGTGCCTGCAAGACTTGAACAGAACTCAAACCTCCTGGGAATAAGCACAGAACTGTGGGCTACCTTTACTCAGCCTGTGTTACTCCAGGCAGGCACTGTTCAGTACTTCTGCTGTGTCTAAACTAACCAGGACAAAATTATTATGAAACTTTCAGCTGAATCCTTGCATGAAGAAATGTGTAAACCACTTATGCAAAAACACAAAAAAACCCACAAAACCACAGCAGGCACTGAACAGACAGATTTAAATGCATTTTTCAGGATTATTGCATTAATTTTCAAGATAACATGTGTTTCTCTGCCCCCCCCCCCCCCCCCCCCCCCAGTTACTGCAGGCCTCATGCTCTGTGTGTTTGCAGTTTTACACTCCATGTTCCCAACTCACACCTCGGTTCCCTCACTAGCTCCTGGTCTTTGCCTCCATCAGCATGGTTGATTCCTGCTTCGTGAGGCTGTATGCAGTGTTGTTCCTACTAAAACATCATTACCTGCACATGCTTTTTTCAAACAATTCAAACAATTGCATTGAATACGGCAAAATTGAAAGATGACAGTGAAACGCCTACCACCATGGACAGCTTTCACCCAGATGCTTTTTTAACATTAGACATTAAATAGCTGCTTTATAAAGAAAGGCATCAACTGGGAAAATTCCTAACATCAAAAATACTACTACTGCTGATTAAACATTTCAATTAAACCATGTGTTGGTGCCAGGCAAAAGTTACACACCATGCTCCAGCTCTGCAGCCAGTGGGACTCTCCTTGTGGATTCCCACAGAGCTACACCAGCTAGTACAAACAGAGAGGTTCAGTAGCAATGGTCCTTCAAGCAGATCAAGCTATGTAATCATAAGTTTTTCACTCCGTTTCATGCGTTTGTTGTTTTTTGTTTAAATCTCAAATTAAATTCTCACGTATGACCAACATTTTAAAAGTCAACACAATGGAATACAAGATAGGAGCAATTTTTCTAAAAAGCCCTAATGTTACATACACAGCAGTTTCCACTTATGCAAACTATGTCCAAATGAAGTAAATATTATTTTTTATATCGATGATTCCTCACACATCTAGACATATTCAGCCGTCTTTTAAATGGCATCCTTTCCGTCAGGGTCAGCAATGGGGTTGTCCTCAGGTGAATCCAGCTCATCACTGGTACAAGGAGCTAGCCCCCAAAGATGTCTTAATAGGCACGAATTAAAACTAAACAAACATAGCAATTAATGAGCAAATCAGAAAGCCAAGCTGTGATTTGTCACCCATTATCAAGGTAAAGAGAAATCAGCCAGCTCATTAATTAATTGTCACTAAGTGTGAACAGGAGCACAGCATGTTGCCGTCCCCTGCCAAAGGCTTTGCAGCGCACAGGGGATGTGGAATGGCCGATCTGCCATGAAACGCGGAAACCAGGAGCCTGACAGGCATGGACAGACCCTGGGGGAGAGCCACGCGTGGGTTTGCCATGCAGACCCAAGCCACAGAAGTCCTCACTGGTGGGGACAGCAGGGCCTTCAAGACCCCATCGAAGCCCCAGTCAAACTTCAATTTTTGTTGCAAGTGGTGAGGATGTAGCATCCTAGAAGACACAACTGTGCAGTATGTCATGTTGCTGCCTTTTCTTGGGCATCGGCAGGGAAGCTGCAGCCCCTGGCACGGGCGCAGCATGGCACAGCACGGCACGGCACGACACGGCACAGCGTGGGTTCAAGACCAGCACGTGCGCTGGCTAGTGCAGCCCTGCAAGTCAGAGCCCATCTCCAGCCAGCAGCAAGGGCTGCTCGTAGGATCCCGTTGGGAGAGCAGAGCCAGCACACAGAGACCATCCCCTGAGAGAGGCTCGCTTTTCTGGGAAATGAACAAAATATGTTCTCTTGTGCCCCGCATGACGATGGTCGTTAACCCAAGCAAGCGCTGGGTTCGGGCTGGGAGCTGCAATCAGCAGCCCAACTGCCTGGCTATAAAAAGAGACGTGATTCAGATGTCAACCTAAAAAAAAAAGGTTCTTTCTAACCACAGTCAGCCACAACTCGCTCACTGAGCTCACAACGTTACCAGCGTATTTCCAGATCCCCGCAGTGATGGGATGGGACGGGGCTGGCGTGCCCCTGACCTGCCGGACACAGATCCCTGTCCCATCAGCAGCCAAGACCCAGCCGGGCTCTCTGCACCCTGGGGACACTGCAGCCTCTGGCCTGGGACATCCACATTCCACCTGCAGATCCTGGTGTGCCCACTTCTGCCTGTGCCCAGGTGGATCGACTGGGATCATGATCTGGTTTAGGGAGGCTGGCACACTTATAGCCTCCCACCTCCTCAAAGCGCCTCTGCCTCTGCTGCCCCTGAGGCATGTACCAGTGACCCACCTGCCCCGCAGATGACAGAGAATCAAAAAAAAAAAGATTTTTGTTGCTACATTTATAATGGAAAATTTCTTACTAACAAAGATGCTTCACTGAAGTTTCACCACACCACTTCATATGCATAGAAGTAACTGCCCACCACATATGGCCAAAGGGGAAGTCACCCAGAACGGGATGAACCAGGGGCAAAGAGACCATGTCTGTTGAAATCCCAAGTGCAGGTCCTCAGCGCTGCCCAGCTACTGCCCTTTCCCCAGTTACAGCACTGGGGGAACCAAAGGTTTTGCCCAGAAGCCTTCCTCTGTGCACAGCTTCACCCATCGCATCGCTGTCAAGTGCCCTGCCAGGATGTTCCCTTCTGCACCAAAAACGTCCCGCTGGGCTTCACCTGCTTCCTGCACAAGACGTTGTTCTAAGGGTGAAGCCTCTTGCACAGGACAGGCATGCTGCCTGACCACACGGCTACAGCCACGCCACAGAGCTACCCAGTCAGGACTGGGCTCTCCCACCCAAACTGGGGCTTTTCCCACTGCATCTGCCCTCTGCTCACCTTCTCCACAGCAGCCTTACTGGTGCCATAGCTTGCTGCTCTGGGGATCAGGCCGGGTGTTTCTTTGCTGCCTTTGCTTCATGCCCTCCCCATTACTGGTGCTCCCACACCAGCTTTCCTGCAGAAACCAGTGCAGAATGGCATGTGTTGATTCAAAATACTTTTTTTTTTTTTGTAAGAGCTTGTTTGTTTGCTGGATTTGATTTAACGCAAGCCATGTTGTATTTAACGTTAGAATTTATCTAGTTGATTTCTTCATTAGCATTTCAATGTAATTCTATTGCTTTCAGCTATTTCATCTGAGGCGCGAGAAAGGAGCCGTATCCGCACACCAACACACATTTGCCTCTTTGCAGTTCTCTTCTCTTCAGTGCATGTGGCTGCCCCCCCTAGCACTGGTGAATAAATATGCTTTTGCTACAGAAAATATTGCCTTTTTGTCTTAAAAAATATGAACCACCAAAAAGTAAAAATATTCAACCAGACCTTAGAGCTGGAAAGTCAATGAAAAAAAAAATTAGCATTAGTGAAAGAAAGCAAATACTTTCTGTAAGAGCTTTCATTAGCTGGGAAAATGAACTTTCCTCTGTGATAAAAGTTGAGATAGAAAACTTTCAAGTCTCCTGATCCTATACCATTTTCAGAAAATTAAACCATTTTGCATCTTGTTCAGTCTCTAAATTACCTACAAAACATAGCTGCTGTTCTATTATTTCTGAGGCAGAACATCAGAACATCAAAGTTGCGAGGAGGCTGACGGGGGTCGGGTGCCCTTTCGGAGCCCGACCTTCCAGGGCAGCGGCTGCTCTGGGAAACAGCGAGCCACAGGCAGGGCGCCGGATTCCCTGTGATTTCCTCCAAAACGCTGGCGTTCCCGGGGGCTGAGAGCAGTATTGGAATAACCTCATCACTCTTTTCAGCAAGTACAGCAGATGCAAATGGAACACGTGCATTTTCCCCAGGTCAGCTGGTGCCGGAGCATTTCTAGCCGGGATGCTTTCCCGGGATGTCTGGCCCCTGGCCGCTCATTGTGCCTGGGAAGGGGTTTAGGTAACAGCTATGGGTGCCACAGCCTGTGGTGGCTCCTTTTATTCCCACAGACATTCCTGCCCAAGGAAAACAATCTGACAGCAGCTCCCTGTCACCTGCCATGCACAGCAAAACCCAATGACTGCTGCCCTCCAAAACCCTCCCGACCCTCTGCAGACACTGGGGTTTGGGAGGGACACACAGCGGGAGCAAGTGGGGAGCCTGTGCCCCTCTGAGGTGACCTCTGTCACTGCTGCCCCACATCCCGGGCGCTGCCGCCTTGTCCCATGGCTCCCACGGACGGGCCGGAGCAGGGATGCATTTTTACAGTGTCTGTGATTATTTTGTTTCAAGTTTTGCCCTCCTGCCCTGGCCTGAGGGACTGCTCCGTGACTAAATTAATTTCCTCCTGGCTGCATTTTCTGCCCAAAGCAGCCGTTCCCAAAACGTTCTGGTCGTGACCCCCCACATAGCCCAGCATCGCCCCCGGCCCGGCTGCCAGCAGCAATAGACTCCCTGGCAGCTCCTGTCCCACTTGCAATTCGCCCATGGCCCCAGCAAGCCACAGCACCCAGGCTCTGGCCCAGAGTCACTGACGCGGGCATGTCTGAAGAGGGTCTGGCTCTGCAGCGGGACAGGGGGTCCCAGGACCCCACATCCCCCTGCACTAACAAGCCCAGCACAAGGCATTAGCTGTGGGTGGTTACAAGATATGACTAACTTCATTTAAAATCAACCCAGTGAAAAGGGGAGAAGAGAATGAAGTAGCCCACTTTATGATTACTTGCTTCAACAACCCGATTACGGGTGTTTTTCTGCCTTCACCACCCACGTTCGAGCCGAGGGCTGGGACACAGCTGGGCTCTGCTGAGGCGAGGGTGATACTCAGCAAGCGCAGCTCAGGCAGGAGGAAGTGTATCAACATCTTGCTGCACGTCACCACTTTGAAGCGCTGCCTTTGCTCCTCGCTGTGACTTTTGTCCCCAGCCTGGCTGTTCACAAGTCCCTGACTGCTCCCAGTTGCCCCTTGCCTTGGTGACGGAGGAGCGGAGCTGCCCAAGGGAGTGAGGGGACAGGACAGCATGGTGAGGACACTGCGTATCCTTTGCTGTTGTTGTTTTTTCCCTTACGTTATCCAATTTATGTGAATTTAGGGCTGATGAGAGATGTGCAGCAAACAGCCCCGGAGGAGTCATTTATAGCACCCAGGGGACCAGCGGACACCCGTGGCAACAGCCGCAGCCAGCAGCACTTGCCCATGGCCAGCAGCATGCAGGCAGGGCTGCCACAGCTTCTGCCCACAGCCACAGGTCCTGCCCAGAATCCTGCTCCATCGGGAAGGGGATGAGAGGCACTGGGCCATAAAATCCATGTGTTTTTCCTAAACCTCACATTGTCAGGGGTGTCGGCTCCGTGCAGCCTCCACTCGCACCTCCACAGCCACTTCACGCATCCCAACATCACGCTCAGGTTTGTCACATGTACAAACAAAAACTGCCCACCTTTGACATCACCTCACAACTCATCACCAAAGGGAAGAAAAAAACCCACCCCTGTCTCAGGCCCCATGCTGGTGTTCCACTTACCTCTGCTCGTCGTGTTCATCATCGCACAGGAGCCGGGACCACAGCTCTGTACTGGGGCTGGCCCTGCCCCACCTGCCACACACCTCCAGTGGGACGACCCCTCAGGGTTTCAGAAAGCTTTTCACTCCCTGAAAAACCATGGGAAGAGGTGACACAGCCATGGGAGGAGGTGACAGAGTCACACAGCTGTGGGAGGAGGTGATGCACCGGCTGCCTGTGAAAGATCCCTAAACAGTTTCTAAAACTCCAAGTTTGTATGTACATCAGTGAAGACACAACAGGTACATGAAGTGAATACAAAATCTCTATCTTCATCAAAGATAAAGTCTGAAAAGGTAAAATGGTGATTTCAACAATAAGTGATATACAAAAATGAATCTCAACAGAATGACAACAAACCGGTTTGATTTATGTCTGTATTTAACATGTCATAGCTGTTCTGTCTCTCTTCTGTTACACCAAGTAATTGCTTCATTATCTTAATGTTCCAATTATTGTGGCAACATGGCTCTTTAGGTTATTTTCAATGGAAATGTAATTATCTGCAGCCACACCAATTCACTGATCAAAGATGCTGCAGAACAGATGACCTGCTTCATCTCTGCATACAAATGTCTTTCCAAGTGGCCACACAGCAGCAACCCGGCCTGTTTGCCATCGCTCAGAGAAAGCTCTTTACAGTATTATTGCTCCTCTGACATAACAGTTTACCCAGCGGCGCATGGCAAGGGGTCAGCACAGCTGAATTTGCATGAAAGGATCGCTAATGCGATGCCAGCACATGGAGCCTGCAGGCCCAGGGTTTGGAGATGCTCCTGTGGCATGGGAAAACTCCCCGCGGAAGAAACTTGTCTTTCTGGGACAGCAGCTGCCGGCAGAGCAAGGCAGAGATGCTCGCTGCCCGTGGGGCTGGCTCAGAGCTTGGCGTGCCGAGACCCACACTACCTGGTAGCACCGGTGGTTCACAGCAGGTGAGCACCTCTCCCAGGGATGTCACCTTAATGCTCAGGCTCCTGACACACCGTCAGGCTTCAAATGAGCTGCAGGAATTACCCAGGCCCATGGTCGCTCCCTGAAACAAACACATCTGACCTGCACCTTTGTTTGCAGGTTTAATTGCCTGACACTGGCACTGAGTGAGCTCATGTTTGCTGGGATCTCTGCTTTGAGTTAAAACTGCTTCAGGAAGCAGAAAAAAATATTCATGTTAGTCTCTACCAAATTATTTTAAAGCCCAAAGCAGTTCAGGGTTGGTTGGTTGCAAGGCAGGAACGAAAGCTCACGTGAGAGCCGATTCTGACTCACTTCTTAACCCCACAGTACTCGGACGCCTGGTGTCAGAGCTAAAACCTCAGGAGTGGGGATTTCTGCTTCTGCAGAGAGCAGGCTGAGCATCTCCTCTGCAAAGTCCTCCCTAGAGAAGCTGTGGGTGTCAGCATAAAAATTAACATGGGGCAGAGACTCTCTAGCAGGGTGAGTTTAAAGCTGGGTAACACCTGCTTAAGCATAAGAGGGCAATGAGGATAATAGTAGTAGTAGTAATAGTAATAATAATAATAATCATCATAATCATCACCTGCAGCTGCTGCAGGACACAGAGAACTGTGCCAAGCCCTGTTTCAGAGCTGTTGGCCATGCTGACATTGGAGGGCTGCACAGAGCAAGCGTGGAGAGGGACGGTGGGAGGCACAGCCCTGGCGTGGAGCAGTGCTGCCGTCCACCCTGGGCTGCTTCACCAACCTGCATCTTTATGCTTTTAAAAGAGAAAGGGGAAAAACAGGCTGGTGTTATTCCAGCCTTTGAAAACACTCTCTGGTTTTGCTGGATTGGGATAATGGTGCCTTGGAAGCTCAGCAGGTACAGGAGGTATGTGCACAAGCCCCCTTCAGCTTTGCAGCAATTACCACCCAATTAATTTTTGGTTTTGAGTAATTACTCCTAATGGTCAGATTAGTTTCATTTTCCCTCATTTCACCACTGAACACAATAAACCAGGTCTCTGGTTGGTAAAAGTCAGAGTAATGCAGTTCACCCCTGATGGAATTAACCTGACCTTGCTTCACTTGCAAAAAAAGCCCCAGCCGCCCTCACGCCCCAGTGCTTTAGTCATGTTCTCAAGTGTTTTTATGGACCACCTCCTGCTCTCCAGTGCCCCCATGCACTCACCTGGACCCTCCCTGGGGGTTCATCTACCACTTCCCCCTGGGATTCGCTTGGCCTGCAGAGCTGATGGAGGCGAGGGGCTGTGCCCTGGGCAGCCCCGCCACTAGCACAGCGCTTCTGCCTTGCTTTGGAAAGAAGCATTTGAAGGCTTTGCAGAATTAGAAATTACTCCTTATTTTCTGAGTTCCCAGCAGCTGTCCTTCACTACTCCTTCACTATCTTTTTCCATATCTAGAACCTCCCCCCCGCCCATGTTACCTGCATTTATTTGCAATAAAAAAGGGACCTTTCTCCCTCCTTCTGCCCCCCTTCACAACTCCCTGTGTTGCCGCTGGCCAGCCCTAGTTTGGCACGACTGGCACGATGCCCCAGCCTCTGCGGACAAGGGTCAGCCAAAGTGGAGAGGGGTCTGCAGGGGCAGGGAGAGGGGCAGGCAGCAGCCCAACTGTGTCCACCGTCAGCAGGAAAATAATGAGAGCAAGTCTTTTTAGATGGAAAATAATTAGAGCAAGTACAAGATCTTATGGCATGACCCTAAGTGTACCTTTAACTCTGAGAATACTGATTAAATAATCCCTGTGTGCTACAAATCTTTCCAAACCTTCTGCTGTTGCTCTCCACTTCATCTCCTGTTTGCATGGTCTGTAAATACCGCAGCCCTAAGGCTGGTGGCAAGGGAGTCCCTTGGCAGGCCCGGGTCCATCGCCATCCAAGGCATCCCAGGGTGTTCCAGAATAATGTAAGTGACCTGCTGGGGCTGAGCCGGTTTGACCTACACCAACCTTTAATGCAGCAGGGAGTGAGCAAGGCAAGCAAAGCCCCCAGACCCTGTGCTGGGCATCCAGGCATGGTGGTGGCTACCACTGCCCCCCATAGCCCTGCAAGGCTGGCAGCTCCCTGCACGCCGCAGCCCTCCTTCCCTGCCCCACAGACAGTGCAAGTCCTGGGTGTCCACCGGGCCCCGGCCGTCGGTGCAAGAGGAGAACCAGGCTGGGAGGAAAAAGGGCACAAGAGCCCCTTAACACCCAAGAGAACTGCTTGCTGGGCACTGATTTGCAAAACCCTGAAAAAGCTCTTTAAAAAAAAAAAAAAAAAAAAACACAAAAAACAAACAGTGTCCATACCTGAGGTAATCCTGACATAAAAAAGGCAAAACAAACATTTGAAAATGGGAGTCCCAGCCGAAACTTGCTGCTTACAGAACAGTTATAAACCGACAGCAGCACAGTTTGGGATAGCAACGGAGATCCCTTCTCTTGCTGGATGGCTCGTGGTACTTTAAAAACTGCTGTTTCCACAGTGTGATCCTGCTGTTCGTCACCAAGCTCTCCGGCAGGGTGGACATTGAGAGGGGGCCTGACTCACAGGGGTGAAAAATTCCTCCTTGTGCCCCTGACTGACTTGCAGCAGGAAAACTGAAATTCAGCCTTTACAAAATCCTTTCCCAAGTTATATGGGAAAATTGGTTCAAACTCAGGCAAGAAGCTTCTGGGGAGCTGAGTCACCAGAGCCAAACAGGCTTGCAGGGGGCTCTCCACAGCCTGGTAAATGTGTTACGTGATGCTTTTAGGGGAAATGAAACATTTTGAGAATTACCTCAGTTTTAACACGTGCACAGGCTTTAGTAACACAAGAGAGAACAGTCATTTTCCAACAGCAGCAAAATCTTCCTTCCTTCTGCGCCTTTCCGCAGCTCCAAAGCCTGCCAAAGCTGAGCCTGCCTGCGGGGACGGCGGTGGGGTGACCCACGCAGACCCTGGCCCCTGCAAGGCACGGGACACCAGCAGGAGTTGCAGGGACTGGCAGCTGGCCTGGCCAGCTTCTGTCCCTGTCTGTGGCCACCGTGAGCAGAGGCTGGCAGCGGGCTCAGGGCACCGGCCACCAGCCATGACACCGCTCCTCCAGCCTGCAGAAGAAAGGAACTGCCAGGCTGTGTTCCTCACCCAAGGAAAAGAGCGCGGAGGGGAGGAATCAGCCTTTTGGAAGCTGCTGCGGTGCTGGGGCAGGCAGAACCGGGCTCTGCCACCCCAGGCTGCCCTCCACCACCCCAGGAGAGCCCAGTGGGCAGGGGCTGAGCTGCGGTGGGCGAAGCCAGGTGCGAGCATCCCCCCCACCGAGGGCGCACCTTCTCCCGGGGCACCCACTGCACCCTCCCCGTCGGCAAAGCACCCTCCCTGAAGGGAAACAGCACCTGCAGAGAAAAAACCTTACATGGGTCCTGCCGTAGTCTGCAAAGGCTGACCTGATAGGAACGTGGCATTTCTGGCACACAGGTACTTGGATGCAGCATCTTCCAGACTAGAGATTGTAGAGTTTATAAATTGGGATAAACCTCCAAGCTTTTGTTCAAAGCAGAGCCGGTATCTATGAGTCACCTACACAACATACTTCTACTACAGAGAAATAATTTGCTTTCCTGGGGGACGCTCCTAGAATGCAGATGGGTTTACTTTTGGTACCTGTGTGCTCAGATCAAACACACTGCTGTGAGATTTCTGTTTATTTAGACTAGCACCATTCAGAAGCTGTGCTGTAGCTAAATCATCTGCGTTGTGAGCCAAGATCCAATGCGAATTGCAAATAAACTCTTGTCTGCAGGGCTACTCCAGCAAGGGATTTAAAAAGAAAGGCTTTCACTAGAGAATACAAAGCAGTAGTTAATTGATTTTGATTATACCTGGAGAGGTAGGGGTGATCTCCTCACTGGAAATCAACAGCACATTGAAAATTGGTCCAGCTGAGGGGCCTTAGCAGAAGAGAAGAAATAAAATACTAATCAGATCAGTCCTTTGCAATTCAGAACCACCACATAGTTCCATCCCACAGACCTCCACCCCATTATGTCCTCTGCCCCTCAGGACCCCCCAGCACTCCACAGCCACATCCCGCTGGGGCATCCCCCGAGTTGGGGCATCCCCTGAGCTGCTGTCAGCCCAGCCAGGGTCCCTGCACTGGCTCCCATCGCCCTCACTGGATCTGTGCCCGGGCTCAGTGCGCTCCGCTCATGGGAGGGATGAGCAGAAATCCAGAAAAATGCAAAGAGGACAGAGGCACCCAAGAAGGTCCATATCCAAGGCTCTCCCCTACCGGTGGGTCTGCCCTCTCACTAGTCCTCAGTTCATTGCAAAATGCCTAAAAACGTGCCTTCATGTTTCATTTTAAAAACCCAGTCACCTTGAGGAAGGGGTACAGTGGTGCTGCACCCCTCTCTGTGCCTGCTGCACAGGGCATCCTGGGGAGCATGGTGGGAGCAGCACCCCCAGCTGGAGCTGTGTGCCGGCAGCTGCCCCAGCAGCATCTCTGGTCACTGTGGGAGGGCACGGGGCAGGAGGAAAAGCATCAGCCTCAGGCTTGCTGCTGCAGAACCTCCGGAGAGCCGTGGCTGCACAGTGCACCCCTCCCCCTCGGAGCCCTGCAGCCCAGCGACAGCAGGTCCTCAAGGTGCAACGTTATGGCCTGAGATGGAAAACGCTTCATCAGTTTTATGAGCCGCTTCCCACGGTAATCCTCCCTTTTGTCTCTTCAGAGCCAAAATACCAAGCCCTGCCCAGAATAGCAAACCACAGGCCCAGCAAGCCTCCGCTCTGCGTGCTCAGATTAAACGCTGTTTGTTATTCTAACCAGGACATAATGCAGGGCAAGGAGTGCGGCCGAAAAACAAATTTTCTGGAGCTTCCACTGGGCACAGTCATAGCACAGGGCATGGAGAAGGAAAGGTGGCTCTGGGCACTTCCCCCTCCTCCATCGGCCAAAGGCAGGAAGAAGGAAACGTCTGGCCACGCACAGGGAAACCTCCATCCTCGCCTTGTAATTGCCATCAAGTGTGTTTTCTGGAAATTTATTTCCACGTTGGGTGTGCATGATTAACTGTAGCTAATTAGGAGCCATTCTCCCGAATGCTTCCACAAAACAAATGTCCCCACATTTAGCGTGTGGCCCACAGGCAACACGTCTGTACGGAGATGCTCCCTCACAGTGTAACAGCCCAAGTGCTGCCTAACCCACGCCTTTGACACGGCCCGGACACCACATCAGGTGGGTGCACACAACTGCTGAAACCATTTTAAGGATTTAGGCGGTCAGCCCCTGAAAACCATCACAGCCCTACCTGCCTACACAGGCAGCCACAGCCCCATCCTGCAGCTGGTTTCTGCCTCCTGGCCGGGTCACCACCACTCCTGGTGCTCACCTTGTGCCCCTTCCAGCCATCTCAACCCTATTTTCATTCTTTTAAAAAAAATTTTTAAACCCATTTATTTGGGTTTCCACCGATTTCATTTTGCACTTCACTTTTATGTTTGCTCTCACCTCTTTTGTCTCGTAAGACACCTGCTCTTGAAAGCAGGTAGCAGTGCCCATCACACCCCCTGCTTCTGGGGAGGACACAAGGACAAGGTCCTGACCTGCTGCAGTTCCCACAGCCCTGCTCACTATGTGATCCCAGCTGTCCTCACCAAATTCCAGCCTGGGCAGGTGCCTTCTGCCAGGCTGGACCTCACATGCCACATCCACCGTGCCGATCCCAGGCCCCTCACCATCAAACCGCCACCACGTGCTGCCGGCACCGCGTGGCTGCACTTGGGACGAGGCTGAATGCTCACAGCACAAGTGCCCGCCGCGGTGCTTGGACCCCCAGCACTCACGCAGGGATGCAGCAGCAGCGTGGTTCAGATCATCTTGTGGTAACGACGACACCGGTCATTGCTGCCATCCACACTTCCCTTGCTCATCACAATGTTTCCAGTTACCATCACCGCTTCCAGCCTGGGAATGCATGGGGAGATGCTCCGGATCTCTCAGGAGGAGCCAGGTGCCGTCCTCATCACCTGGCTGCGGTGGGCAGCTGCTCGGCACTTCTGTCCCTCTAGGCGGCCTGGTCTTAAAAGCATGATATCACCTTCACCCTTAGAAACCAGTTGGCAATATCTGGCAATAGTAAGAGGAAGAAGTTGTATGGTGAAAGGGTAAACACTAAATCAATTTTGAGACGTGGATGTAAAAAACTTTATCCAAATATTGAAGATTATGGGATTTGAGGCATTCAGATCGCTTAGCAAGGCCCAGACATCCGAATAACGCTGGTCTCCCTCATTTGGAAATCAGGTTTGTGGGTACTTTCAGCTTGGTTTGTGGGTGTGTTTTCCCAGTCACTAAATCATGTTCTTGATTTAATAAAATGGGAGCTTAGTAACTTCTGAAACAAAACAACTTTCCACACCACCACACGTATTTAGCAATGACAGAGAAACAGCAGCATTGATAAAACAGCTGCCTGCCAAAGCGACAGCCACCAGGTAACACACATTTGTCACAGGTAAGACAGATTGCTGGATGCAAAGGAGTTTTAATAATCAAACTTACTTTCTGCCCGCACACACTGAGTGCTCGGATTGTGCACATGGGTTGAGGGAAAGACAATTTCCGCATTCAGAGGTTTTCAACCAGAAACCCTGTTGCTCCAGTATTTATTTTGCAAGCATATGGATTAAAAGCAAGGCATCTCAGTGTCTGAGAATTTTAGTTAATTTAAATCTTAAGCTAAACATAATGTGACAGCCTCTCTTTTGAATAGGGTAATATTTCTCACTGCCAATTACTATTTCATAGACTTAAACATCACCCCAAAGATATGCTGGATCTATAAATATGTTTGACATGTTTTTCTAATTTCACTGGTATGCTAAAACTTCATTTAAGCCTGCAAAAGCCATTCAAAACAGCCTTGTTTAAGTTTCTATAAACTAAATTTTGTAAAAAAATATTTCTAGGAAACCTTTTCTCAGGCAGATCCTCTATTTATTTGTGATCGCACACACCAAACCGGAGGCCCTGGAGAAGGATGAGTGCCAGGAAGGACTGCCCACACGGAGCCCACCAAGGGCTGGGATTTGGTAGCAGAAGCCACCGATGCTGAGAGAGAACGTGAACCCCTCGCTGCTCCGCTCACCTCTCGCTCAGGAACAAGCTCCCTGCCCTGCCTCACAAGACAACAAGTGCTAAACAAAATAAAAACATCTTGATTTTGTTCTGTCTGCGAGGCTGGAGTCGTGCCTTGAAAGCTCCAGTTTCCCACAGAGCAGCTGCAGGCACTGCAAAGAGAGACGGAGAACAGGCTCCTCACTGCGGGGTGTCCCCTGGCCCTGGGCTGGCGCGAGGAGCAGGACAGGCTGTCACCCTGCTCTGCCCACAGCCCCGTGGCACTGGGAGGTGCGGCGCAGGCAGCACGGCCGTGCCGTCCAACCGCTTGGAGATGAGATGATGCGATGAGCTCTGGTGCCTCGCACCTGCCACCCCATACTTGTGAGCCGCTGCCACGCGGCTGCCCCTCGCCTGGAAATGGGGCTTGTCGGGTCTGTCAGCGCGGCAACCTGATGGGCACATTTGCTGACAAACGGTTTCCGTCGCAGCCGTCCCCCACAGCCGGCGGGACCCAGCTCCTCCTGCCGCCACGACACCCTGGCCGTGGGCTCCCACCGGAGCCAGGCTGCGGCGAGGGCAGAGCAGGCCCTGGCACCACGCAGGTCTCCTGACCGGCGGCATCTTGTAAGAAATCTTTCTGAGGAACAGGATGACATTTCCATGAGAAAAACTATCATCTCTCAGCAGCAAATGAATCTATGAAACATCTTCAGCTTTACAGCTATTTACTATTACTTGTGAGTCACTTGCTTTCCAGTCAGTGAGAGCTTCACTGAAATACATACCCTCCGTTCAGCTGCCGTTATGAATGGCACCAAATAAAGCAGTCAAGCATTTTTTCCAGCAGCCCTAAAAAAATAAAAATCACACACACACACAAAAAAAACCCACAAATCCATACTGGATACGGTGGTGCTGTTGCTGAAATACTGATGATTAACAAAGTTTTGTAAGAAACAGATGTAGGACACACAGCTCACCACGAACAGCCCATCGGTTCACCCCCGTGGCATTTCTGCTGCCATACTCTGGTCTCCATCCTGCTGCTGTTATTGAAGCCCTTCACAGTGGCCTCGGGTGCTGGTGGAGCGTGGCTTCGTTTCGTGTTTGCTCTCTGGTCCATTCCTGCCACCGCCAGCCCCTCTTCTGCTGTTACCGCTCTCCTCGTGGAGACAGAGATCTCCCCACAAGGATGCTCGGGGACAGTTTCTGTGCTGGGACAGCTGTTCCAGCTGTGCTCTCCATACCAGAGAATCCAGTGGGTCGCCGCTCCCTCAGTGGCACTCGCTTGACCCAGGGAAGAGATGACAGCCAGCTCTGTTACTTGAACCGTTACCTCAGGTGAGCGTTCTCTTGTTCACCAGGCCGCTGGCTCTTCTCCTTGTACTTTGAACAGCCGTTCTGCTGTCGCTTGGTGGATGGTGGCCAGGAGAAGCCAAGCCACGGAGCACGGAGGATTGCAAAGGTGGCAACACATATCACACCGGGTATTTGATGGAGGAGATGAGCGTAGTGAGGGAGGGGAGGAGGCAGGGGAGGCAAGCACGGAAGGGACTCTCAGAGCAATAACCCTGTGAAGTTATTTTCTCAGCAGCACGCAGGATACCTGAGCACGGATGGGTTGCTTCTGTTCAGGCTGGTGCAAAAGAGATTTGCTAAAGAATTTGCTTACTATACTCCAAGAGAAAACTGACTTCTTGGACCAGCTTCCAGATGGCTCAAAGGAGCTTCCACAAGAAGTTGGGGGCAAACCCCAATCTTTTAAGTCCTCTCTTCATGCCGTGCATGGGCACAGCTAGCTGCCAGGGCCAGGGCTGGGCTCACCTCTCCCAGTTCTACCCGGTCAAGCAAAGCCCCCCGGCCAGTGCAGCCCAGGGCACAGCCCCTGGCACCTCCTGCCTCTCTCCAGAGAGCTTTCTCACTGCACCAGATGGACCTTCTCGGTGCGTTTGTTCACTTGCAGGGAGCAGACTACACTATGAAAAACAGATCATACCCAGGTGGCTGGGGGAAAAATCAAATCTATGCAACCTTATAGCACTGATGTTTGCCATATTGACAAGGAAATAAATCCACATGCACGCGCGACTCTGCCCCCAGAGGTGACGGCATACCTCCTGCTTGGATCACAGTATCATCCCACTTGGACAGGTCAGAGACGTGATTCACGTGATGCCAAGCTGGGGGCTTTGCCCCAGCTCAGCTTTGTCTTACTACTGACACACAACAGCATCCCCCCACCTTCCTCACCGGTACCAAAGCACCAGATTTTGGCAGGAGCCAGAGGTGTGGATACAGGTCCGGGAATGCAGGCAACATCCTCCGTGAGCAGACAGTGTCCCCAGAGCGGCGCACTCCGAATGCCTGTTAGGTGAAGGCAGCACGAGGAAGGTTGGAATGAGCCACTGCAGCTCCATTTGCTTCTCGCAGCACCTACAGGAATGACACCCGTGGCCCTGGCAGCTTTGAAGGGTTTAAATTACTCAGGGCAGAAACAACCTGCTCTGGTTTCAACTCTGACCCATGCCCAGCTACTCTAATTTGGCCTTTTTTCTGTAATTTTTAGTAATTTGTATTACGATTTGCACTGTCTGCAGCAATGAAAGCACAACGCACCTCTTCTGATGCCTGAGAGGATGTCTGACACGTAAAAGCCATAATTATCACTGCTCATCACTGGGGCCCTGCCAGCCCCTTGAAATGCAGATCCTTGGGAGTGATAGGATGCATTTTCTCCCCTGTGTTTTCTCCTTCCTCCCGAGCAGTTGCTGTTGCACAAGGGCAGCGGAAGCCTCACCAGCAATACCTGCTGCTGTCAGCCACGCTCGCCCACAGCAGAGAGCAGATGGGAAATCCCCCGGGTCATTCTTCAGCACTCCTGCCACATTTCAGGATCCACTGAAACCGCTTCAGCTGCAATTGGGGTCTTTCTTTTATTTCTGAAGAGCACAGGAGGGAGAGCAGAGGGCTCCAGTCACAGAGAGCAAATATTTCCAGCAGATAAATTTTAAATTCGCTGTCAATAGTATCAGCAGGCAGCAGTGCCAGAGCACAAAAGCAGAGCTCATTTCAGTATCACAGAGAATTGGTTTCAAGGACCTACCAAAGGACTGATCATCACAGCAAAAACTAATACAACATCTAAAAACCCAGTGAACCAACTTGAACAATAAATGTTAATTACTTATGGGGCAGACATTGAAGTTCTGTGAGAAAAAATCACAGTTAAATGTCCCCAGATACTCTGGGAATTGTTTGCTTAGCTGTAATCTGGAGATGCATTAAGTATTTAATGACATAATTATTTGAAAAAGATTTTGAAAGGCTTTGTGAAGATTTATCACATAATCAGGGATCGCAGCGGTCAGAGGAGGGTTCTGTGCCATTTGGGGCAAACACTATCTTTAACGAAGCTGCTTTATGACTGCAGCGCTCTCCATTGCTGACATGGAAGGGCTTCCCTCGCAGCCCGTGCCGGTGACCAAACCCCCCAGGACAAGGAAACATCTTCTTTTCCCTCTCAAGTGCCCGGGCCGCGCAATGACTGCCCAAACGCCTGTCACCACAGCAGAGATGCTGCAGGTTACCTGGCTGGCTGCAGCAGCAGGGAAGCCCTACTCGCCCTTGCCTGGGGCAGCTGGTGGTCCCGGAGCCCTCTGCACAGCACCACCACTGCGGGGACTGCGGGGACCCCTGCAGCCCTCCAAACCATCCCAGCGTGATTTGTTTCCACACCTCCCCAGCAGTGCCAAAGCAGCAGGCAGTTAGAAATGTGGCCAACAACGCAACTGCCTGCAAGGAACCGGCCCCGGGCACCTGTCTGTGCTCGCACACAGACACGGGATTACCCTGGCAGGAGAAACTCCTGAAGGCTTTGCCATGGATGCCCTGCTTCCAAGTCACTTCAGCTGTGTAACGCAGTGGCATAAAGCACCACTTTACATAAAAAAAAACCAACAACTTGCCTTGCATTTACCCATCTTCAGACAGCTACTAAACCTCATCCTTCAAACAAAAGGCAAGGCAGAGCGGATGCTGGCGGGAGCAGTACTCAAGATCTGGTGAAAATGGCAATGGGTTGGTTTTAGAGGCACTGTTTGCCTATTAGCATTTCAGAAGTGATCTCTATCTGGCTGCACAGAGTATCAAAACAATGATTTAAAAATCATTTACAATAGCTCAGTTATTGACAGAGGCTTTCCTTCAGAAGCCCACTGAAGGGTGGCCAGCATGCACCTGCAAGGAGCAACAGTGACACGAGCGCTGGCAGGGACTGAGGCCCCATCCTGAACCCCACTTGCTGCAACCGCGCTCCACATGCGTTAACGCAAAGCTCCGCTACAGCCCCATAACCCAGGCCGAGCCTTGGAATTCTGCCTCTGGCTTAGCGCAGAACTGTACAAGTGATTTATAATTATGGAGTAAATCAAGAGCGTTACACAGCTGTTCATCTGAAGCCAACACACGTGCAAACACAGTTGGCAGCAAGAGAAATCACAAGGTAAAATTAAGAAACCAATTGTCAATTAGGAGCTCGTTTAATCTCACACTCCAACTTGAAAGAAAAGATTCCTCAGGGCCCTTCTGGGTGTGTGTGCTCATATGTGCCTATAAATAGTATTGCTCACTGAAACGGTAGCTCTATTTATTTGTTATTATAGTAAAGCAAGTAGACTGTGCTGTAGCTGGAGACCTTTGCATTTATCCAATGCTCACCTTGACCATCACTTTCTTCCGACCGCCTGAAAATTTAATTTCACTTAACAACTTCCTGATTTTTTTTTCCATTTTGTTTTGTGTTTTAGTTTTCCTCACGTATCTGCCTTCACACAATTCTGTGCAAAGAACTTTTCCTGTTAGCAGTGTTGCCAATAACAGACTATTATTTACTGGAAATGTCAACTTTTAAATCTGCCAGTGATAAAAAACTGTGGCACAAATGAAGGATGCAGAGATTTCCCCAGGAAGACTCAAATCTGTATCTTGTATCAAGGGATGCCCTAAAAAGAGAGATTTCAAACTCATTTGAAGCATTTCCCCTGTCTGCAGTGACTTACAGCTGTGCAAATACCCTGAAAAGGGAGCAGCAGCAAGACTTGATATGGTCTTTGAGCTGCAGGATCAATTCAGGATGTAATTTTCTATTTGAATAGGCTGGGCAAATTGTTAATAATTGTTAATGTATGTTAATTGTTAATAATTGTTACTAATACCTGAACATGAGGAGCCATTGATGGAAACCTCACATGCTCCACATAAGCCAGCAGCCCTTGCCATCAAGTTCCCAGCAGCTCCCATTTAGAACACGATGTGCTCATTAGCAAAGCATTTTGCTGTACCCAAAACGGGTCTGAGTTATGGAAACAGCGTCATTGGGCAAAACCGGGCTTTACGTAAAGCCTGTTTTGGGGGTGGGGGTGGTAAAGGGAAACAGACAGCAAAACATTTGGAACTTGTTGGCAGCAGAGATGAGAAGGTATCCAAATACTCACCTAAACGTATCATTGCAATGATTTAAAGAATTACGAACTGCCCCAGAGCTGGATCGCTTCAGCAGCAGCGGCACCATTCCCAGTGCTACCCCAGTGATGCTATCCTGGCTCTGCATGCACGGGAGGAACAGGCAGAACAAATAACACCAGAAAATAAACACATTCCTTTTGTGATGCATCAACCACAACTTTCACACTTCAATCTTCCCCCTGAAAAAGATGGCAGCTTTCAGCTCAGCCACCCCATTCTCACACAAATCTGTACTTTTCTTATGAGAAATTACAAGGTTGGTAGAAAACCTGATAATGCCCATGCAACTAGTTGTGGCACAAGATCATCTTTTAGGCAGCACTTGCCCTCTCAGGCTCACTAAGCGATTGCTCATCCCCAAAACCACCAGAGCGCTCCTGCCTGCGCGCTGGGTTTCAAGCGCAGCATTGCAAACACTTTCCCAACAAGAGGCCTATTCAGCATTGATGGGTACGCAGCCGAGGCGGCGCGCGGTGACATGGCTGCTGCGTCAGAGGCTGGAAATGATAAATGATGCTCCCAGAGGGTTTCAGAGAAGCTGCGGGCATCCTGGGGAGATTCCTCCAGAGCCCAAGCGGATTCAGCGTTTCCAGGGGAGAGGGAGCAGGGCTGCTTCCCTTGCTCACTGCAGGGCAGGGGCGTGATGCCCAGCAGAGCAACAGGGATGGGCGAGACACGGCAGCGAGCGCAGCTGCCCTCCTGTCCCTGTCCCTCAGCAACCCGGGCTCCGCCAGCAGCCAAAGGCAAGGCTGGGGAGCGTGCCTGAGCCGGAGGTGTATTTGCATGTGTTTCTGCCTCGTGGCTGTCATATAGGCTCCAAAAGCTTCAGCGAGTTATTAAAAAGGTCCAACTTTGACAAATACATCAGGCTTTTTTAAAAAAAAAAAATCCCTTTACACACACCTTTTGAGCTGGTTTGGAAGGAGGCTGGGTTTCAAGGTTTCATTTTGCTGAGCTGTATTCTAGCAGGCACAAAATATTCCAATGAAAATCAAGCATTTTTTAATAGCTGCACGGAAAGGTCACCTTCCAGAAACCAGGATGTGGCCAGATCTGGTTGTCCATCAGAGCCCAAACATACGGCGCAGACACAGGCTGTGACTTGCCAAACCATAGGCTGAAATCAGTAACAGCTTTCTGCAAACAGAACGGCAAACACACCAAGGAGGCAGTACTCGGGAGCTTGCTAAACCCAGACAACAATCCCATCATCGTGCCTCAGTGCCCCATTACCCGCCGCGATCCAGACGTGGAACCACGCCAACGGCTTCGCTGCAATGGCGAGACCCCCAGCACAGCTGCCGGGACAGGTGGCACCGGGCTGCAGCCGCCCCCACGGCTGCCCTGCCACAAACCAGCCCCACAGCGGCTGGTCCGAACCCCCCAGCGCCACAGCAGCCCCACTCCCGAAGGAGCCGCTGGCAGCACCTTCCAGCCTTGCTTGTTCCAGGCTTCTTCAGAAGCCAGAGTGCTGTGGACTCTAACACCTCTGTCCCCACACGGCTCCCAAGGAACAGCAAAGCCAGTGCGAAAACCTCTCCAGAATCCCGCCCGTGCCTGCGGAGCCCTTGCTCCCTCAGCATCCTTCCCAAGCCACGCTGCGCCCCCGTCCCGGTGCCGGTGCCGGGGGGGCTTTGCGCAGGGCAGAGGCAGACCCGGGTCTGCCACACCAGCTAGCGGATGGCACTGTGAGTGCAAAGCAGCACATGTTAAATGGAGACAAAAAACCCGCTTGGGTTTGTGGTGGAGAGGTCAACAGAAGCCCAGAGATGGTTCTTATTCCTCTATGACCCCAACACACATCTAAAATAACAGAATTCGGGGGGGGGGGGGGGGGGGGGGGGGGGGGGGGGGCGGGGAGGAAATCAGACTTGCAGGATCATCTCACAATGGAGTCTTTTGCTCATCAAAGGCAATATCCTGTAATTATGTATGATACTGTATTTTATCTGATCATTAAAATAATTGATTTCAAGCCATCTATACCAGAAAGTTAATTTTTCTTAAGGAAAGGAACACTGCCTTATAGTGTTTTCTCTGAATAGTAAGTTTTGACAAATAAGATGGTTAAAGAAAGTGAAATCTTAAATTCTGCTTATTGCAAGCAGGAGACTGCACGCATTAGTTTCATTCAATTTATTACACTGTCCCGCTCTCAATGGCAGGATGGAAATCCCAGCCAGGCATCCCTTGCTGTCCAGCAGAGGGGTCGGGATCTGCTCCAACCCTCCCTGGCCCCCTCCCATCCAAACTCACCGTGTCTCCAGCGCCCATGGAGATCCTGCTGTAGCTTCTTCAGAAGGCAGAGTGCTGTGGACTCTAACACCTCTGTCCCCACACGGCTCCCAAGGAACAGCAAAGCCAGTGCGAAAACCTCTCCAGAATCCCGCCCGTGCCTGCGGAGCCCTTGCTCCCTCAGCATCCTTCCCAAGCCAAGCTCTAAGGCGCTGGCAGGGGTGAGGGCCGTGATTCGTGCTTGGTGCTATTTGTCCTCTCCAGGCTTTGCTCCTTGAGTAAAGGAGAGCGTGTGCCCTCTGAATTCCTCCTTCCCAGCTGTCCTTCCCAACGTGCAGCCCCCAGCTGCCACTGCACCCTCGCAGGAGGAAGGGGCAGAAGCTTTACACTTGACCCAGACACTTAATTACGTGAAAACAAACACAAGAAAAATATAAAAACAGTAAAGCCGACACAGCCTTGGAAACGGTTTCCTTAGAGTCCCCGTATCTACTGAACACGGCCAGGAACACATTCCCACCGCGGAGAAGCAGCTACCAACAGGGCTGCCCTGCTCAGCTGCTGCCTCAGCCCACGCGACCCATGGCAGCCCATCTGAAGGTGCGGGGATTTGCTCCATCCCACCTCCGTGGGTGCCCCGAGGCCACGGGCGATGGCCTGGTGTGTGGCCACAGATGCAGTTTGCAGGTTTGGCACCGCACGTCGTACAGTGCACCGCAGGCACCAGCTGAACGGCAGCTCCAAATGCCAACGATCAATAAAAATATAAACACCTGAGGCTTATGTTTGCAGAAAATAAAGTAGATGCATATAAGAAATAAACATTTTGGGGTTTATTTTAACTGAAAGCCCAACACAGACCCAAGACAGCAGTGAACCGAGTGACCTGCAAACGTCCACGGAAAGGTTTCTATTCAAAATATTTGCAAGATTAAAATGTTAGGAAAGTTAATATCTCCTCACATTCTGCCCAGGCTGACAGGGAGGAAATCCTTCGAAATGCACGCCAGGAGGGACCAAGTTCTGGCTTTCTGCTTGCAGAAATAATTACTTGATCGAATGAATGGAAGGAAAAGAGTAATTTTCAAAGCCGTTGGCTTTTTATACATTAAGGAGTATAGCTTCAAGGGCAACACTTTTCCTTGCATTCTTCAAGCATCAGGGGATGTATTCTGCACTCACCATGACAGTCAGGACTGCACCACTGCTGCCCGGCACCTCCTTGACTCCAAGAGCAGTTCCTCTGCTTGCTCTGCTCCAGAGGGTTAGGAAATCCCTTGCCAGCCCCCAGATGCCTGGGACAACACTCACAGCACCAGCCTTTTCTGCACTAATACAGAATGCATACTTCATGTTTCATAGGTTTTTATTCATCTTCTGTATTGATTTTTTTTAAAGTACTTTCTAGCCCATATTTAATAAATTGGACTATTTCTCCTTATTGTGTGTTGAAATACCTTTTCATTTTGCATCAGTAGCTGTCATTAACTACAAATTTCACTCTGCCAGGGGCCCCTGGTTCCAAAGCTACACAGGAAGCATCTGCTACTGATACAACACATTTATAGCCCACGTACTGTATGAAAAAGGAAAGCTCCCAGACAGCTAAATATCACAGGATCCCAATTTTCCCTGATGATCTGGCATAGCTAAGGATGTCATGCAGTACACGGCTTCAGGCTGACCTTTAGCAAGCTGGCTATCATGCAGTGAATCAGCTGCCAAGGGCTGCCAGCCTTACAGCTCCATACTTAAACGTGTAATGATGCTTTAAAGCCAAGACAGTATCCTGCGCTTCCAGACACCTGCAGCTGCCCAGAGGATGGTTTGCGACTTGCCCCAAGCCATCGCGCAGCAAGGCTGCTCCGTCACAACTGGGGTAACCTAACCGCAGTGAAACAGAATGGGCACCTCCTCGAGCTTTTGTTAGAGGTATAGTCACATTCCTCTCCACAGCTAGATCTCCTGTTTCAGGTTCTAACAGTACTGACAAGAGGGATTTTGAGGCTATTTTCTGTGTACGACAGTGGATATCATGACCATACTACAGAAAATGAAGTGCTGCTAACACGTATAATTAAAACATAACAATAAAAGACTCCAAGGGATGCTCAGCAGCTGATGCAAACCACTCTACATGAATTTCATCAACCATGACGCACACAAAGATTTTAAGTCTTCTTTGGCTAACTGCACAAAACTTAAAATCTGTCTTGTATTAATTGCTATGATCAAAAGGCAGACCTAAAAGCAGAAGTCAATAATTACTCTTTCAAAAGGTTTGCTTTTAGTAAAAAACAAACAAAATCAGCTTCCCGTTTTTCCTCTGTATCTACTTACCTCAATGGAGCTGTTAGTTTACATTTGCCACAGATTTAGCTTGTTCTAAACAGAAATATTGCTGGGAACCACAGTTTGAGGATGAATATTTTGGAAAGCAAAATGTCCAGTGCCAATTACAGCTATAGTCTAAAGTCAAAAGACACGCAATACTCCATCTTAGATTTTGTACTTTCTTTGCAAAGTCCCCAGTGAAAGGCTATGGCCAAAGCTTCAGGGCTCAGTAAGAACACCTTTGAATATTTTGTATGGTATGTCTTTTGTTTCCAAGCTGTATTTTTAAAAACTTACCCTGTTGTTCAGGTTTACTTTAATTTTCTTGCATTATATCATTACAAAACTACATCACCTTCTAAGACAGACAAGAATTTTTAATATCAGTATTTATTTTAAAGCTAGAATACTTAATGTGCAACGACCTTCCAATTTCTTTCAAATTTAATTACTTTAAACTGAAATAGTGACACACTAATCAGTTTACATGGACATTGAAAAAAAGCCAGCATATTTCTGTACAACAGAAGTCCACCCCGTCCCTCAGCTCCCCCCACAGCTCTCCCCCCAGCCAAGCCAATAACCAGAGCATCAGCACCTGCCAGACCCCAAGCAAAACACTGTCCTGCAATTGCTTCCAAGAGGGCAGAGCAAGCTTCTATGGGATGCGAGCAGTAACAGCAGCAACGTGCAGACCCTCATCCCTCCGTGGCAAGGCTGGGGCTCTGGCACTTTATGCCCAACCCTAAAGTTAAATGGCCCACAGCGCCGTAAACAAAACACATCAGCACACCGATCTGGCTATTTTAAGGCAGTTTGAATGATAGTTATGTGAAAATTCAGCATTTTATTAAGTACCCAGATACACTGAAAATGAAAAAACTAACAAGTATTTTCTCAGTCTTAAGCCTTCTGCACAGTTTTAGGCTTCACATCACTGCAGGGTTACCTCTTCTTCCGCTTACTCTTGGGAAGCAGTTGATCGTTTCCTGACATTTGGAGCTGACGTGACTTACTTTTGTTAACTCTCAGACCCAGAAAACTGCTGCTGAAAAAAAAAGAAAAGACAAAACAGGGTTCTGAAAATACTCCAAACACAGCAAATACCGAAGGCTGTATTAAAGTGCTGTAAGCAGCACGCAGGCGCACACACAGGTATGTGTTACTGATGATGGTGAAGAGAAATACTGCTCTGCTGTGTTCGAAGCAGGTGACAGCACCCACAAACCACCCCATTCACCCTGAGCCTGCAGGGACAGGGGAGTCACGGTGCCTCTCTTCCTGTCACCAGACACCAGTTTGGAAGAGGAAGGAGCAGCAGCAACCTTTCGAATTCCTTGTCCATAAATGAGAAGAGCCCCTGAGGCTGAAGAAACCATGATTACATTAAATCATAAAAGGTCGACTTGAAACGAAGTCATCCTTGGTGGCACAGCCACCAAGCAAAAGGACAAGTGGCTTTGGCCACGGTTACCCAAGAAGGAAAGCACATGGGACTCCCATCCCTAAACAGGCTCTTTGCCAGACGCTCTTCTTGTTTATGGACAAAGAATTTTCCACTGGAAACTCAAAGAAGTGTTTTCTTTTTAGTCACAGAGTTAATTTTAAAGAAAAAGTTAAACTAGCCATAGTTAAATTAGCCAGCTAATTTCCATCATTCAGCCTCAGCACTTAAAGTTCCACATGGTGTTGACACGAAGGATACCATTCATCCATCAATAGCCATTACTAATTAAACACTCCTTATAAATACACTTTTTTTTTAAATATACCATTTTTTAGGATGAATCCATCCTGCACGGACTATTCTTGTGGCTTAAATTGGGAATTCACAACTGAAAATAACAATGGAAAACTCTCAAAAGCCAGTCCACGTCTCTGTTGACTGCCACAAGATATATACTAAAAGAGATTAAAAAGAACAACTTGTATTTCAGAGCTCAGTTCAGCACCATGATAGAAACTGAGCTCCTGCATCTGTGTGAGTGTTAACCATGTCGAGGAAGATCAGCACGAATCCCAGCACAACCAGTTTAGTCTGTACCTCTGAAGATGCAGCGTTATTAACTGCACATATGCACAGAGCACAGACGATGCATACGCGTAACCCAGTCCGACTCTCCCCCAATCCTCAACACTACAAACCTTACCAGGGTGATTTCTACAACGTATGATGACAAAAGGCAAAGGCACTTCCCTCCCAGCTGGACCCTCCACTACCCTATTTCCATCCACTGCATTGGTTCAGTAGAGAGGATCACTCATGTTAACCTAGAAGCAGTAGATTTTTAAAAGTTCGTGAAATTAGACGTTAACAAAGCCTCTTTCTATATGTCACCTTTTTCTCTTGTTGCAGTTCACAATTTTGCATTATTTAATGCAAAATTCAATGCAAACGCTAAGGCTGGGTTTTGTGAAACCAGAGTACAGTAACACATTGCCGAAGACAGTCCTGCGCCAAGCCAACACACACAGGCTAACTGATCGAAGGATTCCCAAGGGGATACACAGATGTTTTAAGAGTGCCATGATACAATTTCCCCCCCCTTTAAATTAAGCTCTGAAGCAGCTATTTTCAACCCAATCCAAGGGAGCGGTTGTTCTTTATATCCACCATACCCCAGCCCTTGTGCGCGGGCCGTACCCTCCATCCCAGGCCCGGGAGAACCTGCCTGTCCCCACGCAGCTCCGCAGCTGTGAGACAGAGCAGGTAACTAACCTCGACAGTGAGGTGGCTACAAGCCTCTGAGGGATGACGCTGGAGAAACATGCTCTTTAGAGTAAGATGTGGAAGCAATACACTAACACTGCTCCTGAGCACGCTGCTTTGGTCGCTGATGGATAAGGGATGCCAAGCTGGAGGGACGGCTTGCCCCACGCAGCGCACTGCCTCTTCATCACCCCGGGCTGTCCCACCACAGGGCACTTTGCTAGCTCATGGGCACACAGCAGCCCTACAGCTCTCCAAGCCAGATGGAGCCTTTCAGCTGCACCCATCTGGTACCGAACAGACACGGCCTCGACACGGAGTTTCCTACGAGGAAGACTACCTCCCCGGCCCCAGCGGCTGGCCATACCACTCCCAGGAGCCCCAGATGGTGAATGAACTGGTGAATAAAATTAACTCCTGATCGTGTGCAAAACACTTCCCAATGGTGAGACCAGTCTAGCAAATCAACTTAAGGGTTCTTCTCCAAAACTACCTGCATTAAATAAAGCTAAAAATACATAAAACATTTAATGTTTTGTTCCCTAAAAGTAATTGCTGCACTTGACCAGAGAAATTATTTGGCTATAAAGAGCAGAAATACATACACAGACAAGGCTGTGAAAAAGGGGGCTTTCTTGCCAATTTTTATTTATTTGAGATCCTCTTGTCGGATACAATTAGTGCACCTTAGAGACCACCTAGTTCCAACCCCCTGGGCAGTGACACCTTCCACTAGACCAGGTTGCTCCAACCCCATCCAGCTCAGCCTTGAGCACTGTCAGGGACGGGGCATCCACAGCTGCTCTGCTCAACCTGTGCCAGCGTCTCAGAAGTTTGGAAGGTCTGAGCATCTACAAGCAGAGGAAGGTACTTGGTGGTACTTGGTACCTGCTGCAGAGACTCTGGTACTGCACAGTGAGTGACCAGGACGCTCATGTGCAAGGGGAAGGCATCAGCTGCAGAGCTGCACGGCAAGAAGCCACCGCAGCAAGGTGCTCTGCAAGTCAGGAAGCTTCTGGGAGCCCCCTGGCCTCCCATGCACATCTCCGTGTGCATTAAGGACATAAGACTGATTACTACAGGGGTTTTAAAATAGATTCAGCTTTGGGTTACATTCATTTTAATTAGGGTAAGAACATTTTTGTACTCCTAGACTTTCATCCACTGGTTGCATGGCACAGTGCCACCAATATTAAAAACACAAAGTAAATGTACTTGACCTTCTCCAGAAACGTGCAAATGTTAGTACTCTGGTAAGTCAGATCCCTTCCTGTATCTTATGGTGCATTTTGGAATAATGAGGTTTGCTTGTCCAGGGACAAGAAGATCCAGACTACCTACTACACAGTCATTTATCTCCATCTCAGGTCAAGTCAGGTACAGACTGGTTGCAATGACATTTCTAGCACCCTACCTTACCTTAGGGATGAGGTGAACTTGTTTCTCACGGCACCAAGGTACACTCTGAGGTAGGCACGGATCTTGAATTACAGCAGTGCACAATTAATGACAGATTGTTCTTTTTGTTCTTTTTTTATTATTATTTTCTCCACACCACAAAGTTATATAGGAAATATATCCACCAGGTATCATTTTTGAAATTTCATTAAAAGCTCTATGGAAAAGCTGCAGCTGTATTTAGGAGTGAAACTGAGCTACGACTGAACAGCGAAGTCACTATAAAAGCCTTTCACCAAACCCCACATTAACTTTCAGGCATTTGGACCTGATACAGGCCAAAGAACTGACCCAAACCTGCAGTTAAGTTGGCATCATCGATGGCCTGTTTGACACCCACATCAGAGAACCCTGAGACTTTCAGTAAGTGCTCACCAAGAGGTTAGAGAGCCTGAAATGCTGCCCCAATTTAACCAGATACAAAGCAATATGAACTGAAGTTGTCCCAATTATATGACTCCACAGTCATTTGTTACTTAACAGCTGAGAAAAGCAAGGAAACAAAAATGTTTTTGAAGGCTCAGAGAACATGAAATTGTGCTTAAGTAAGTTTCAGAAAAGGAATGAGGTCTCGCTAAAAATACACTCCAAACTGCCACTAAAATATCCCTACACTGCTCCATTTGTGCACTATTACAAATAAATTGCAAGGATGTCATATACAATTTCATTAAAAGCTTAAAAAAAAAAAAAAAAGACTATTTATTCTAAATGCAGAATATGAATGTTTAGTGCTTCTTTATTAGATCAGTCACATAAACGTAAAAGCTCAACAAATCTCTGTTCCCACCAAAAAAGGTACAATATCCTGGTTCAGGACTTTGTCTGTTCACACGAGTTTCTCGCTGTCTGCAAACACCTCACTGCACCTCGAGAAGCTGTTACAGTCAGACCAACTTCAGCTTAACACCTGAACAGACAAGAAGCGGCTTTCAGAAACCAAAGCTATAGATTTCAGTTGAGACCCAGCCATGCCATCTCACTTTTGCCATTTTTTCATCCACGCAGGAAAAATAAAGGGTCAGCATGAGTTTTAAGCTTGTTTTACATCGTCTAATTCTTTCAGAGGCGCTCAGTCTGAAATTGTACAAAACCTGTAACTCTCCTACTAAGAACACTGGCAAATACTAGAAAGAAAAAGCTCACAAAATGGGTAGTGGAAAGATCCAGCCCAGCTTGTGCTGCCCTCACACAGCACCACAGAGACCACCATGGGTTACAGGCAGGAATACCGAACCGAGTTTTCCCACTGCAAGTCCCCTACCACGTGCCTGGCATCCATGCATCGTCTGGACACGCTGCAGAGGACACTAGGTCACTGTTCCTGCTGGGGAGTGAGGAGGGGAGTTAAAAAGCACAGCTCTTTCCCACTCCTAGGAATGTACTCCCTGAATGAAACAAATTAAAAATTACTTAGCTGCGCTTCCACCACCGAACAAAGAGCAGCCTGTTCCTATTTCTTTTCCACTGAAGCTTTAGCTTGAATTTAACCCTTCCAGAGACACAAGAAACCCCAAACCCAAACTGTGGAAAAGCATAAAATGGAGGATATTTTTTAGGAGGACTGAAAATCACATTTGACAAAAATGAGTCATTTACACAAAGTAAAATATTTCAGCTAACAAAATGATCCTGCTTTTAAGGATCATACTCTGAAGCAATTCTGGCTTATCTTTTAGCATGTAAAGCTAAGGGCAATAATAAGGATTTGCATCTAAAATACTAAGAAACCATAAAGAAATGTATTCTCCATTATGTCCATGACCCTTTTCCTTTAGTCTTGCCCTGCAGAGAGCCTCAGAGAGTTTCATAACTAGACCTGTCACCAACAGAGTGGGTACATACCTCAAAAGCGAGATTCTGTAGGGCAGCATTCAGTAACGTTTTGAAATGGTCAGTCCTCGTGCTCCAATATCAAATAATGTCATTTAGGATTTCCAGATATTACAAGATGTAAAAGCCTGAATACGTATTACTTAAAAGTATTCTCACCAGTACAAAATGAGCATTTGAGCCTAAGCTACACACAGACCATCACTACATCTTTCAAGTTTCAGCAAGAAACTTCAAACAGCTAGCAAAAAGGCATATCTAGTACAGGAAGTCCTGGCCATTAGCTACAGAGTTTTGTCCTACATGGAAAAACCTCACTTCTGATAATAGCCACCCACTGAATAACCGTTTAATATACTTCAGAGGCAGGACAGCAACACAACACAAAGCCAATTATTTAGGCATCTGGAAGGCTGAACTATTAACATAGCATACAGCAAAGACAAGCAACATTCAAACTACTGATATTTCTAATGTCTCACTTTACAAAGAGCACCCGTAGCAGTTGTGCCTTCCTCTGTTTTTGGCTTTTTGTTTGTTTTCAAGAATTTGGAAAATACGACTACCCTTGCAAGAAGAAATTACTTAGGACACAGAATGACGCAGAAATCTCATTTAGTTTAAGGCTAGCTTTACTGTTTTATATTCTGCCCATTTCTAGCTTTGATAACTACATTTTTTCCACAGCAGAATGGTAATTACCTTATGTTCAAAAGTGTATTAAAACACAAAGCCAAAACCTGGAGCTTCTTTGTCACTTGGTTCTCTTATTTTGCAAATATCCAATTATTAACTCTTATAACAATACAGTAAGAGAGATGATATCTTTCTGGTATAACTCAACTTTTATGAAGTCTCAGCTGGTTATGGGAACACACCATCTGCCTGCTCTTTGGTATGCTGGCCTGTGCCCTCCCATGCAAACCTGCCAAAGCAAAGCCTCATCTGACCTTCCATGCCACTCGACATCCCACAGGATACAGTTCTGCGATGAACAGGAAGAGTAACTTTCACCACAGTTGTAGATCTGCTTTACTTAACATTCCTTTGCACTTATCAACCTGGTCACACACTATTAACACTCAAACCCTCCAAAGGACTGGGAGGTTTCCTAGGTGAAGGGAATTATCAAAGGCACAAATGATTTTGCTATGGATACATATTATAACTGATGTTAACATCCATTACTGCTAGGTAGAAATGCTCCAGTAACAAGTTCTAGTACTGTTTTCATTATTGACATTCCCATTCCTTCTTCCACTAAGGAACATGTTTTTCCAACTCAAGCAAGAAGCCACAGATGCCAAACCCGTAACTCCTGTACTGCATATTATCTCCTGTACTGCAGAAAAAAATTCTGCCAGCTGGCATCTCTGGAATGGATTTCAGGGAGCACAAAAAAAGAACAGCAAGTAATTTGATTGTACCATCACCAATATGAACTGCAAGTCACTATCTGCTGATAAAGAAACTAAAGTCCCCCATCTGCAAGTTTGGAGCTGGCGGTCTCCGAAGATACAGAAAATGCAACTGGGAAGGTAAAGACTCCTTGCCATTCACTTTTACAAAGTTCCTAAAAAAATACTTTTAAACAGGATGTTTTAACATGTATGGTAGACTAGCTACTACCTACAAAATTAAAGCTAAAAGTTATAAATTAGAAGCCACATACTCCAGGCACTACACGGCCAATTAAAATCTCATCAGAAGCATGTTAAATACCCTACAGAAAGCACAGAATCCTCAAAACCTACATTTTTCCTCAATGAAACAGGCTGCAATGAATTATTGCAGAGAATACTGAAGAAGTACACAGTTCCCCGTGGTAGTTACAGTTCTACCATTAAGTGCAAGTTTGTTCTAAAAAATATATACCTCTTGTTACCATTCTTCATGCTGGTGCTGTTGCAGAACGATTCACCCCGTGGCTGTTACCTCTTGGCCTGCTCCTAAGCCCTCACACAAACAGAGCCACCATACTCACTGGGTACGGCCTCCAGCCCCACCGCCACCAGAGCAGACACTTAACATACTCAGAACCTGAACTGATTGGGTCTGTTTTTATGCCAATGCCTGCACCCTGGTAAAGGTCACTAGCTTTAAAAGCAAAAGCACACAAGCTCATCACACCAGCCAGCACTGGACACCCTCACATCTTCATTCACATCAGGTGAAGTAATTTTAACAGGTACAGTTTGAGAAACTGGAAGTGGCTCCAGCCAGACATTTTTAGATTGCTATGAAGTCCTGGTTTGTCAGGATAAAGCAGGATGCTGCTACAGCAGCCACGGGAACACAGGCATTCATGTGGTGCTCCGCCACCAGCCTCGTGAACTGCCTCTCCGCGCAGCGTACCACTGCAGACAGACAAGTTCTCCCTGCCAAGTTCCTTTTCCGAAGGCCAGCCAACAAAACTGCTTCTGGCAGTATATGCCACAGGCCATTCTTCCACATAATCAGAAAAACGTGTCTTTGACGTCCACCCACAAGCGCATGCAGGAATCAAGTCCTTCAACAGACTTTAACCTTCTCTATCCTCAGGGCTTCCAGCCCAGTCCTAAGAAAGGAAGCACCTGTAATTTCCATTACAGTTTCGGTTGATTATTGTTCTTCCTAAATCTAAGCTCCCCCCAAAAATAAAGCAGGTGTATTAATTCTACAATACTCATGTGATATTTCCTCCCAAATCATCTAACAAAAGCCTGTGTTTCTCAATAGCTTCTTAGGCCAGTGTTCTGAATGTCATCACAGCTGCAGTTCTAGTTTCTTTGCTTGAGGCCCTAAAATTTACAGCTCACAAGCTTTTACAGTGGTGTTTCTTCCAATTTTTTGATCCAAACTGATTTTAACAAAAAGCCTGGAGACCTAACCAGGTGGATTCTTCCCATTCAAACAAAAAGTCAAGCAGACAAGCAACACAGATTGAATTACAATTTTAGAAAAATATACACATTTAATATCCTAACTCACGGCCGGTACAAAAGTACAATGAAGCTAAAGCATTTATTTAAAAAATGAAAAATATTCCATTGGATAGCCAGGAACAGCAATGCCATCCATTCCCTGCCAGGCAAACACCCGCTGGCCCCACGGAAGGAGCCACGTTGCTTGCTCCTGCACCACATCCAGCTGCGGCCAGCCCTGGCCAGGCTAGCAAGGAGCCACAGCACAATCTTCCTCAGCAGGAGTCAGCACAGACATCACCAGCAAGGACCAAAGGAAACATGGCAAAAAGCACCTGTCTCGCAATCTACATGTAGCCTCAAAGTGTTGGTAGGCTGCGAGAAGTAAGAATGCTCAGAATGCGTTCAGGGGAAGCACTGGCAGCAACTGAGAACAACGGACACTACCAAGCTCATAAATGCAGTAAGATCCCAACTGCGGCCAAGAGGAAATCAAGACACTTCTAACCTCTTATGTCTCCATCCTCTTCGCCTCACTGCTGTCCAGCTGCTATCCCTCCCTACCCTGGCTTCCCCCCAAGTAAGTCAGAGACAGCTGCGGCATAGCAGCAGCTTCACTACATGCATACTGCCCGGGACAGAGATGCCCTGAACTGCTCCCCTGCAGCTGGCAGGGGCAGCTCTCAGCTGGCTGGGCTTCTCCGCTCACCTCCCACCCCTGTCCAAACAGAAGATGCACTCAGAGGGACAGACACCTGTTTTTGCCATGTCTTGCTGGGCCTTTTCATGCCTCAAGCACCTAGTCAAGGCAACACAGGGAGCTGCAAGCTGCTGGCTCCCTCGCTCATGAGTCCTCCAGCTTTAGCAACCACAGTTCCACCCTTCCCATTTTGATCACAATTCCTTATGGATTGGCTTTTACTCAGAAGCCCAGTTCCCAGCAATACAACTCACTGAGAAATAGTGAGCTGAGATTTAATGCTTCACAGGTAATGGATAACACCACAATGAGGTGGTTACCAAGGACTTTAGGTGATCCCTGATCTCGTGATCCCTGACCCTTGCTTGTCAGGGTCACGCATAAGTCTTGGAGCAGATCTAAAAACATCTGCGAAAGATAGCTGTGGCTGCTTGCTCTATGATACGTGGTAGCAGCACCAGAAGAGCAGCACCAGGGGAACAGAGACTAGCATCTGCAATACGCACAACCCAGAATATTTTACTTTACTGCCCATCTCAAGGAGTCACTTGCAGGTACTACAAAATAAAGTGCTTTGTGAGTGTCCTTCCAGCAAACACCGCTCACCTTCACAAAGTGATGCCTCCCACTACAAGAAAGGATCTACGATTACTTTGTTTTTCCAGTGGTACACTCTACCATTGACCTGTTACACCATTGTAATCAAGACCTTATCCGTGCTTCCATTAAAGATCCTTAAAATCCATTAGGCTATCTAAACACACATTTTAACAGAGTTTCAAATGTTACTTCTGCCATTAATCAGGAATTTTAGGAGCTGTACCAATCTATTGACCACATATGTATGTAATGGATAATAGAGAAAATTATGTCATAAATACACTTTAAAAAGCAGACTATCAGAATTGAATGCAATATGGTTCTCATCACACCCCTAAGATCAGCTGCCAAAGCGGATGTGATATTTGAAGAGTGACCCCAGATCAAACCAGTTTCAGCTGCAAGGGTAAACTGTACTACTTTTGCAGACTCCATCAGTCTTCATTTGTATTTCTTTGAATAACAACACAGCTTTTCAGTTGATCTAACACTACGGTATTCCAAATGTCACTATAACTGCACATCTTCAGCACCTGCATAGATCCCTATATTTCCTCTCCATCTTCATCTATTCCATTTGGATACTTCAAGAATACTTGGATGGTTCCTTAGTATTTCTTTGAACAACAACTTGCACAACCAGACCCCAATTTAAAATATTACCACTATATAACAGAAGGGGATTTTTTGTTTTAAGAAATAAGATTTTAAAAACAAGGAAGTGCTCTTCTCTCTTTGAACAGGAGTAAATTGAAACAGATGTTGCAATTCCAGCATGGTCAACTTGACAGAGATGTAGCTGAGACTGACAACAATGTAAAGATCAAATTACTTCATTTTCCATAAAAATCAGTTCCCTTTTTTCTTTTTTTTTTTAAATATATCCATATTCAAATATACCTCAAAACAATGATTTTCCGCTGGTCATCTGTGGACCCTAGCAGCACCCAGGTATTATTTTCCAAGGATCCAAAAAATGCTGACCAAATTGTGTGTCTCACAACTGTGGAGATTCTCCAAGAGCCTGACTTTTCAGAGGCATTTCCTTCTCCTGTAGAAAACATGTAGGAATCCAAAAACTGGAAACTACTTATCTAAATCACTCGCAAGGACTTTACCACTCATAGACTCTACTTACTTGGCAGAGGCTGCTGAACACATCTCAGGCCCTTGTGGATCTCTCAGAATGTCTGAACTGGAGCTGAAGGGGAAAATAAAATGGATGTAAGTCATTTTAGCAATACTTACAGCGCAGTAGGGCTCTACTTACAAAGGCAGTAGAATCTGTAGATGAGACAGACCCTTCCACACAGCACTGGCAACAAGAAGTACTTTCAACCAACAGTCTAGAAAGTTCTGTCTCTACATCACACAATTTTCAGAGTTATTACTAGGTATCATATTTATTATTTAACATACAAGACCATTCTCTCTGTTCATGTTTGCTTGTTGGTAACTACAATAGCTTCCAATTCACAGGCACCAGACAATTTCTCCAGAGAGAACTTGCAAGTTATTTCGGTGGGTAAAGTACAACATTTCAAAGAGTAAAGGTGCTTTCAACCTCAAAACTCAAGACTTAAGTGTAAGCTTACATTTTGAACATAACAACATAATAAAAAAAGAATCAACATCAAAGAAAAAAACACTTAACATTGAAATTCAGTGAGAAAAATCCAAACTGCCAAGACTGTCAGCAGACCCAGACAGACGCCAAAATACATACATTTGTATGTGTTTTACAGTAGCCACAGAGGCAACATAAAATCAGGGTGTTATTAAATTCAACTATGACTATTACACCAACATTGGAAGAATTCACGTGTGTGTAGATATTCATGCATACGTACATCACACACATATTTAACTACAAGTATGAGCTCAGACACATCATTCAGACCTCATGCTCAAAGTTAAAAAAACCCGAACAGCTACACAGACTATTTCAGCTTGTATTTTAAATAAGAATATTTTGTCAAATTTCAATAAAATCTGAATTAATTGAACACAATATTCTGGTCAATTATTGATAAATAACTTTTATTGCATGTTCAGGCTCTGTGATATAAACTACAGTGAAGTTCTCAAACATATGCCAAATTGCAGGGTTGCAGAAATCAACTAACAAGTTGGAAAATGTTGTTTTCTGGAAACTATCTTTCAAAAAGAAGCCTGTCAGCTCAGTCTGTACGTTATTGCAGAAATTACATAACAAACTATGTAATGTAAACAGTCGGGAGATTTTAGTGTAAACCACAGGACAGCAGTTGGATACCAGTTCTCTTGGATTTACTTTAAAGGTTTTACAACAAAATTCATCCCCTGTTTGGTAGAAAACAGCAGACATAAACTGTAAAAATACAACCCCCAAGTCATAACTATATACACAGATATCAGTGCATTTATACGTTTGTTCAAAACATATTAATGAAAACAGCCCAAAAATACTTGTTCTCACAGGACAGATTCCAGCATGGCAAAGCAAGGTCCTGACAATACAGACAATGAAGTTTACAAATGGTATTTCTGCAAAAAAAAAATATGTTTTAACAAACAACATGTCTCATACTAGAGGGGCTGTCTTTGTATAGAAGACCCACACCGTGATTTTACAGGGCACTTTTCCCAGATGGATCCATATTTCCAGTCCTGGGATGCCCGCTTCAGCCCCAGCACCACCCCCAGTGCAGGTACCACACTCCGCTGCCCACCTCCACCACTTCAGTACCATTTTAACTGCATGGAGACCACTGTGCAAATATATGGCAAACAGCACTCCTTACCAAGAACTACCTTACTCCTCACCAAGAACAGATGACTGTCTCTGGACTCTCTCTGTTGGAGAGTTACAAATTAAAAAGCAAGAACTGTTTTGCACACAACTTCATACGCCAGGTGCAGGACAGAAGTCTTGGCTCATTACCTGGTTCACAGATTTTTTTTTAAGTAGTCAGCAGTTCACCAAAACACTTAATATTCATAACATACTGCACCATTAGAGAGAAGATAACAATTCAAACAGGAGAAGCAATTTAAACCCAAATAATGTCATCAGGCAGCTGACAAAGCTCAGGGCATGTTAAGAACAATGTGGACACACCATGATCATTCGGAGCCCGTGGGGTACAACACCTATTCCAGGCAGTCAGCAGATGAGCGCGTTGTGGGGCTGCTGCTGCTCAGCCAGTTTGTCACCATCACCCTGGGCTCTCCAGACCACACACACGCTTTCAGTGGCTGCCAGTCCTCCTGTCCCAGCTTAACAGCAGCCAGCATGTCCTCACAGTGGGAACACAGAGCATCACTTCCACCACCTGAACATCGAGCTAGGATTCAGCTGCAGAGGCCTCCACCCCATCAGTGTAATGCAGTAGAAAACACCAGCTTCTAAGACACACTGGGAGTCACATGCAAACATATATTTTTTTCTTTTTTTTTTTTTTTTAAAAAAACCTTCTCTTAAATAAATCAATAAATGGCATGCAACCTTTATAATGTGGCAGGATTTTTTTCATCCACTGCCATTTTGTCTCCTCCTATTGCCTTTCTCCCCTCTGAAGTGAGATTCATCAGAAGTTACTGTGGCAATAACTACAGAACCACCAACGGGATTTCAAGGGAGAAAATCACCACCAGATGAGTTTAGAGAAACCTTTAACATATGCACATTTAGTCATAAGGATGAAAAGGAAAAAGATACCAAAAATACACAAAAAGCATTGGTGCCATATGGAGAAAATTATTTTGAAACAGAATGGATTGCAAAGTTTTGCATGCTATTTTAGAAACTCTTCAATGATTCCCCAGGAACTTTCATGAACTGCAGAATAAATCTGTTGAATTACGAACATTGCCCGACCAAGCAGTTTTAATATGGAAACAAAGTCACCTGAAATTAAAAGCACTCCTCAGTTACCAAGCTTGCCTCCTCCCATAGCCCAGGCTAAGACAACCATTTATGTCTTCATTCAGTACCAAATCTAATATGAAATGTTCACATGAGAACCATAGTAAAACAGGCTGTAAAAACAAAGCTGGATAGGGAAAGTCCAGCTTTTTTTTTTTTTTTTTAACTCTCAAAATTGTAAATCTGTCAAAAACTCATTTTTAGTACACAAACTGGATGCCCAAGGAATGAGCCGTTACCATATCTCCAAATCCTACTCCATTTAAAAAAAAAAAATTAAAAAAACCAAAACAAAACCAAGAGGGGGATGACAAGGGTTTATTTGTGTGCTTTTAGTCCCCTAAAATAGAAAAAGAACAGGTCTGATGCCTGAACACAATGTACTTCCTTGCCTTGACAAATGTAGCATTATTATGATTTATCACCAACTGTTTGTCACCAGCAAAACAATAAAAGTGAAAAAAACTGGCTAACACCCAAAACAATAATGAGAGTTCATAATTCACATGTGTAATTCACAGTCTATGCCTACCAAATTATTTTAAAACCGAGCACAAAAAGTCCTGGAGTGAGCTACCACCTTAGCCCGTATGTGTAGATGTGAATGGGCTACGAAACCAAGAATAATCAGAGTCTCCCAATGAACCAAATTAACTCTTACACTGTAACGGCACTGAGAGACCAGGGATACATGTATGTAACTGTACAAAACCAAGCTGCAGGGTTATGAACTTTCCAGCTGTAGCTAAAAAGCCCTTTGTTTCAGAATTTCTTCATACAACCCATTGTCCCAAGCCAGTCACTCAATGAAATCGTTCTCTTCATCTAGTCTCTCTTAAACATCAATTTCTTTTACAAAGACTGAGCAATTGCTTGATTTTGAGTTGAAGTAACTATACACCTTTCTTCCACATGCAGGGGAAAAAAAATTGCAAAGGATAAAACCCCTCCTTAAATATGCCAGACAGCTGACAAACTATAAAAAAACTCAAAAAACAACCAAAACAATTTCAACCCAGGAAAAGAAATTTTGACCACCAACTGAATTAATATTTTAAAATAATTATTTTTTTCCCCTTGAATAAAACTCCTAAGCTCTTATTACCCTGAACGCACCCTGAATGCTTAGCCCTTAAACTGAAGAAAATGAACTAAATAAAAAAGAAACAGCTACCTCATTATGTGTGTTGTTTCTATAAATTTTAGCCTAGGGAGCCCAAAGAGATCACAGAATTTATAACAGTTTTGTACATTCCTTCAATATTTTCTGCCTGGTCAATACCTCAGAGATAACCACCTATGCTGAGGCCAGACAAAGCAAACTCATTGTCAGACTTCATTCACACTCCAGTCCAAGACAATTTCTCACAAAAGAAATTCTGTCCTTTTAATATAGGTCATTAATCTATCCTAAGATTTTACATACCTGTTCCAGAGGAGTAAGTTTTTATAGCAAAACCATTAACGTTCTGAAACTTAACTGCTCAAGATGCAACAGGCTGACAGACAAGGTGACAGCCTGCGAAGGTTTCATCTCCTGGACTTACTCACGTCCCCACACCGAGGCGTGCCCACAAAAGGGCAGCTCCAGTGACTCAGGCAATTCCCCAACTCTGCCTCACTTCTGTGCAGGATTAGTTTCTTCTGAGCACTTACAGACAACAAACCATGAGTAAATTATTCCCTTCTTGCCCATCATTTGGATATGACTTCCACCACCACCTTTATTTATTTTTTTTTAGATAAACACACCACCTTAAAATAGAGTAAAAAGCTGATGTAAGTGTGAATAACATGTCTCGTTCTAAAAATGAAAGGTGCGAATGTCTCTTTGATTTTGTTTCTTTTAAAGCGGATTAAGTTCCTTCTTGGCTTCACAGTGAACAGCCAGTGTCCCTTTCATCAGTTCATGCCGTGCATTACGTACTTAGCTCTGGCACATGCACTGTGCGTTTTTCCCCTCAACACTGGTGTGAGAAATGGCCTGTCTCATTTCACCAATGTCATTTGAAGGTGAATACGCAGTTGAAAGGAGTGAGAGAAAATGGCTTTCTGCACCTTGCTATCCCGCTTCCAGGATTTGACCTGCCTGTGATAAACAGTATGAGCTTGCTGCTGGAGTGGCTGTAAGTCCTGTGCAGCACCCAAGATTAACTGCTTACCCGAGTGTCTTCCCTGGCTTCCCAGTACCTCCTCATCAAACCAGACACTGAGCATGGCTCCATCTTCCCACCTCTGGGGGACAGCAGGTTTGCCAGCCTTGCACCTTCCCCAGGACTCCCCATGGAAGGCTCTCATCTATGCTAAGCTTTACAGAGGTTCCACTGTTTCACTGTTTTTCTTGACTCTTTCCAGGCTTTCTTGACTTTCAGCGGCCACCTCTGCAGCCCAAGAGCAAGCCTTTGAGGCTGTGCCTTTAGAAATGGAAAGGATCTACTGGATCTGTCTTAACTGCTTTCCTTAGGAGTCTAGCCAACAGTTGGGACATCTAGGCTAAAGCACTAGAGAGCACTGACATACTACCACTTCCATTTTCAGGGCTCCGAGATGTCTAAACCCCATGGCTCCAGACTGGGACTGACATCCTTCTGGATACATGCCACGTATCTTTCCCTCCATACCTGTCGGAGGTCATCAGCTGTTACTGTTCACAGTGACTTCTCCAGGACTCTCTCCACCATGCCTCACAGCTCCTGGCCATTTGTTACAGCTCACCGTTTTTGGAAAAAAGGTATGAATCGACAACATAGCAGCGAAATATAATCACCCTTCCATAATAAGCCCATATTTGAGGCCAAAAATAAAATATAAAACACTCCTATCTAACTCTGTAATATACGTCATCTCTGAGCCAAAGAAGTTCAAGATTTATTAAGTCCAAAACGTATTAAAGAACTGGAAAAGGCAGTTATTCCCCTGATCAACACATTTTTATATACTTCTCTCATTTGACAGTGAGATAGCCTAGAGATCAAGACAACGCTTTCTTTAAACTCAGACTGAAGCAACTGCCAGGGAAGAGCTCACACAGCTTTTCCAACCATTCCACCCTGCCAGCAGTCTCTGACAAACTGATGTCTACCGAGAGCTTTTCAGAGGACTGCTGCTATCCAGTGAACTCCAGACTAACTGAAGCACAGCTCCCTGTTTCTACGTCTTTTTCCGCTGACGAACTAAAGCCCAAATTCTGCAAAGCATATAAATCCAAGAAGTGACCCACTAAATCCAGATCTTAGATCCTGATCCATAGCTGCTGAACTCAATGCCAAAAAGCCCCACTTATTGCAAATGAGGCCCCTTACTCGGGCATGAATCTCACCTGGCAGACGCTGCAGTCGCTGTGTGTATTCCAATGGCAGAGAGATTTATAGAGGCTGCAGATATTATAGCACTTTTCTACCAAGAGTTCAACATCAAGACACTGTGTTTCAGTGCACACCTTAATATCTCAGACAAGGCCAACAACATATATCATTTACTCTTGCAAGTCTTTCACCCTAGACAACAGGAACTGACATTTTCTTCTAACACAAAAGTTTTACAGAGAAGTAATTTGTTTAAAACAATGAGTTACCCCATTACATAAGAAACTTTTAATAGAATATTTCCTCTACTAGTTCATTAACTGGCTTATCATTGTCCCTCCCAGTTTCTTTTCTATTTTTCCTATTGTTTAAGCAGTTGCATAAAATTTGGCTTCAGCCCCAGAAAGTAAAAAAACACACTGGGACTACTTATATGGAGACTAAAGCTCTATGAAAGCTTTACGTATGACTCCACAGCTTTGAAAAATTATCCTTTAAAAGTCATGGTTTTGTTTTGGTATTTATCCATTATGCACATTTTGTTCTCTTGGTGGGATCATCAATTTATGGAGAGACCAAACACGTTTGGGTCAATGCTATAACCTTCATGCACTGCCTGCACCTTTTTTGCAGCAGGTGTAAAAATCTCATTTTCTCAATTAAAGTATCAACTCTCAACTAATATCAGTACATCAGTGATTACTGTACAATGTCTGAATTTCTAATATTGACCAACTGCTCCCTTAGCAAATATTGATATAAGATTGATGAAAGACAGAACATCTTATGAAGGAGAAAACATAAGAATCATTAACTTACTTGCAGCATCCTTTTACATAGCAAACATTTCAACTCTCCGACTTCAAGACTGCTTTGTTATATTCCATATGCTGCGCAAAATCCTAATTTTCTTTTAACCTATCATAACACCAGCTCTCCATTTAGAAGTGCTCTCTTCATAAAAGACAGCATGTAGCTTTGGACTTCCAAATGCATTTCAAGTTCTGACATTTCAATGTGAAAAATATTTACCCTTCTCAAAGGATATCCTCTTATTATCAGAAATAAAATACAAGCCTCAGAAAATCATTACTTAGTACAATAGCACAATGCTACTTAAAGCCTCAAAATCTAAATAATTCTTTTTTGATTTGTGCTATATTTATTTCACTACAATTAACAAAGCATTAAACCCACGGCAACCACAGACTGACAAAATACATCTCTTTCATGCAGTTTAGATGACTACACCTACTTTTTACAATCCCTGAAAATCTTGCCATAATTTGAGTCCGTTTTGATTATACCAGCATTGCGTAAGGAGCATACTGGGAGTATGAGCCACAGTTCAACAACAGAACTCTGCGGTCCAAAGCTGATCTGCAGACCTGGCAGAACCTGGCATGTCTCAAAGGGCCAAATAAAGAGCTGGGTATTGCACTGGGACATCCAGAGTAGCTATTACAAACACACAGTACAGACAAAAAGCACATTTAATTCTTTTTCATAAGCACTTCCCCCACATCAGTATTTGGAGAGGGAGTGATCCCTGTAACCTTTGTTTCCCAGAAAACACAGGAAAACGCTTCAGAGTGTTCTTCAGAAAAGCACAGTTTGGCACAAGGAACACTGTGGTCAAACAAAAGGAGAGGGGCCTTCCATGCATCACAAGGCATCATATGTCACTTCAGCTAAGCCTTCACTGTGTTATTATTGCCGTTTACACTGCTTTTTGAGCGGAGTATAAAAGCAGGGGGTTGGATGTAAAGGACGACAATCTACAGCATGTAATGCCCCAAGGCACACTCAGAGCCCAACTGCCAGTCAGCTGGGTTTAATACATGATACAACGGCGGGGAGGGCAGACAAAAAGAACAAAAAAACCCCAATCGAACAACAAAACCCACTACTTCATTGAACTTCTTGACCAGTGCAGTAGCTAGCTTTTAAGGTTAAACAAACTGCCCTATATTTAAAGAAAAATAAATAAAAAAAACACAGGACACATACAAACCAGGAGATATGCACAAAGTAGGAACATGAAGAGAAAAATCCCAGAGATTCTGAAAAAGATAATTCTGTGCAGACTCTAGTAATTCTGTTCCTTTCCACAGGAGCCAAATTTAAGAGTAAACCACAGCGACCTATTAAGCATGTTTTTTTTAGAAGGAAGTCCAAATATCTGTGACATATACCCACTGGTCTGTACAACTCGGAGATTCTGTTTGATTCAAGAAGTCTAAGGAAACATTTGGAGGGAGTGAATGCGTAAAAAGAAGGAATAAACAATTCTGTCTTGAGCCAGACATAACACAAACTAATGCGCACTGACCAACAAAACCTGCCAACTTGGTTCATGAAAGCCCATTCCGATCGTTAGTAACTGCCACACGCTAACACCCTTTAGCAACTTTCTTACAGTCTCTTAGACACACTTTCACCCAGACTTTAAGTTGATACACACAAGTCTGCAGACAGAATAAGGTAAAGAATAGAAGTTTAACTTCAATGTCAAAGGCCATGGGAGAATCATTCGTAACATCATTCACACACAAAACTGGCAGTGAAACAGAGATTTAATGATACTTTGGATGAGCTAATACAAGCCCTTTCTACCTCCCAAGAACTCACTCCAGAATTTTAATCTTATAAATTTTCCAAGGTCCTTAATGCCAAAAGGTTAACCTGCAATCAAAAAAGAAAGTTACATAAAATAGAGAAGAATAGGAACACCTCAGCTCTTCAGGAAGAATATAAACAAGCTGAAGGCATTTATTTTGTGGAAGTAAAATAACAATTCGAGCTGTAGGGCAGCCACAACAGAAGGCACAGTGAGGATGAAGCAACTCCATCCGTCACCTGCACACCTGTCAAATATGACATCTCGTACAAACCTGCAGGACCTGGCCTTGCATTAGTCCCGGGGGAAAGCTGCTGCCCAGGCTCCTGTCTGCCGGCGCAACACAAACCAAACGTCAGGACCCTCCTGCTGCCCATGTCCCCAGAGCTGCCCATGTCCCCAGAGCTGCCCATCAGCAGCGGAGCCACCACAGCCCAAGCTGCAAACCAGAAAGCTGAGGTTTCGGGCACATAAAATCGGTCTCTGGAACAAAGCCACACAGGCAGTTACTTCCCTTTCTAAGCGAGCACTGAAGAGTTGTTTTCCCTGCAAAGAGTGTCTTCTCCTCTCATTCCTGTTATCAACAAGATAACAAGATTATTTTCATGATTAGCTCTCTTGCTTTTAGACACGTATCAAAACCCAGTTATTCCTGTATTTGTTTTCAACAACTTTTTCACTTATCCTCCAGAAACTGGGGCCACAGTAACTGGTACTGCAATAGGATGTTTATCTAAGTATTCATCATTGTCTTCTTTTGACTACTGATCAGTAGTAGACAGCAAATTATGATCCATGAAGTATCTTAAACAGATACAAACACTACTTTCAAAAACTAGAGAGATCTTATCAGCAGTAACAGCTGAGCCTTTTTCCAATAAAATTATAATTGAACTATCAAAAGCATAAAATCTTACATTATTTATAAAGCTTTCCCTGATCCTTCATTTTCTGAAGCCAAATAAGGCAACTTCAGGAAGCAAATCTAAATGCATGACGAAAGAAAAGTGAGTGGCTGTCAGGACTTCAAGGTTCAGTGGCATTCTACCACGGACTGTAACTAATCAGTCTTTTAAACTCTATTTCTTTAAGCAATATTCAACTTAAAGAGCTATTAAAAGACTTAGGCTATATCAATTTTTGGACCTCTCTAAAAAAAACAAAAACTTCAAACATAACGGAAGGTGATGAAGTGAAACAGAAACACCAAACGTTCTGGTTCCACAGACATTCCACTCGCTGTTTCCATATCAAGAGGAACATTTACACTATCACCCCTCTAACAAGTCATTACAAAACTATCAAGTAAATTCTGAATGTGTTTCAGCTCCATCCCTCAAGCAACTGAACAGCCAGAAATACGGAGAAAAATGAATCAGTAACCACAGCTTAGGAACCCATCCTATGAAGCAGGAGATATATATATATATATTTTGCTGAAGGTTACTGGCGAAGTTTTTCCATGTTTGGTCTGATTTGGTATAAACCAGGGAGAAGTGACTCTTCTTCACTAACCTGCTTGTTGATCCAGACGACAGTGAGAACACAGGAGAGACTGATCTCTGGCTTTCCTCCAAGGAAGAAGATTCATTTCTTTTGCCATCAGGAGTTTCTGGTTTGATTATCTGGGCTTTTCCGAGGACAACAGCCATGTGATTCTCTTCCCTATGTTCTACCAAGAAGAACGACAGAGATAAGCAAGAATGACAAATCAAAATATTATTGTTTAAATTTTTGCAGCCTGGAGATACAAAGTTATAAATATTTAAGTACCAACACCTCATTCCCACTTACTTGCTTCCCAAAACTCTCAGTTTCAAAGGTTTAATTTATTTTCCTGCCCAGTAAAAAAAACTAACCACCACACCCCACCCTCTAAGAACCAGAGACTAAACCAAAAACATTTAATTGTTTTGAGTTTCAAACACAAACAAAGGAAAGAAATAAAGGGTAAGGGTATTTGTCACATTTCATAAACAACTTTATTTCAGAAACCAACAAATGCTTAAGGAGACAGCACTGTTCACTGCTTCTTGCTACCAATTCACTTCATCCACTGCATGAGACGACTGCTTTAAAGTTTTACAGATCTATTTAATAGGCTGCTTTTCAATAAGAGAAGCACTATGATTTATTTCCCTATGCATCTAAGAAAAACAATGTCAATCTAGATAACTGACATTTCCATTTTTAATAGGAAAAATCATTTCGAGACAACACTTAGTCACAAACTGTAAAACTACTCCATTACGTTTGTCAAGTGTTTTTATCTATAAAGAGATGAAGTATCTCTGAAAAGATACCTTCTACCTCTCCAAAGAGAAAACAAATGTAGACTAGTAAGTATGGTATGTAAAGACAAACTACTCTTATGCCATACTCACAAATATTTTCAGATGAGTTATTTAACTAGAAATTTGCAGGGGACATTAAAGCCACACCGAGACTCATCTCATTAATAACCCTTATTACGGCCATTCACAGAAGCGTTCTGTCCACCCTCAAGAACCAAGCTATACTCCCACTCAAACCACTTTGACTTTTCTACCCCTCCAGAAATTATTTTGACAGAAATGACCAAACAGAACTGTAATTACAGTGTGGAGGAGCTATACAATCTTTGAGTTCAGCTACAGCTTGCCCTTTCCTTTCCATTAAAAAGCGTAATTAAATACCAGGAGCATCTTTCTGTCTGTTGAAAACAACCAGCAGATTACAGTGAGTCAGTTGTCCAACTAATGAAATTGAACTCTGAAATTAACAGGTTAAAAATAGCAATGGTCCTGTGCAATAATGCAACCCAGAAGAGGTGTATCACAAATGTTTATCAGACTCCTATGGTGCTTACCCTTAAGCAAAACAAGGCCCTATGTTTAAAGGCTATAAAATATAAAGGCTCAAAATAGAAAATTTTAAGTTTAAAGATGCAAAACAAGATGATGTAAATCAGGAACGGATAACTCAACATCACCAAAATCAGAGTGAGATTTTCAGAGAGGTTTAAGTTACATCACGCAATACTACAGTAGAGGGCAATGGGAGATATGGTTTAAAAAACCAAAACCCGCACACACACACACACAAAACAAAAAAAAACAAACCAAAAGAAAAAAATGCAACCAAAAAAAAAATGTTTTAAGTCTTTACAATTCCACTACTTCCATATGAATCTGAATAAAGTGGGTAAGGAATGCATGCAAAGCCTTTGCTCTTCTCAGCAGTTATGCTTTCAAATGGTAAATCATCAGACCACTGATGGCTTTCTTCCTTTCACGTACTACAATTTCCAGTTTAACAAAAAGGCGATTGCTGTTACTAAAGAACAGTGATGAAACAGACTTTAGGCATCTGTTCCTTCACCCATAAATCATCTTATTGTTTTGTTTTTTAAGTGGTTTACAGTCAACCAGGTGCAGATGTTTGGCATAAAACTAGAAACTGAAATTTCAAAGGTTATTGAAAGCTCAGTGCACAAAAAGCATAATGAAAATTTTGCAGGTTTGTCAGACCAGGTGGTATCATGTACTTAAGTCAACACAATACAGGATGATCCACCTGATACAAGTTATTTTCTACCAGAGCAGTCTTTTGGAAAAACTATATGGCTTTACTTCAGTTTCTCAAAGGCTGCAGTTTAGCACACAAAGAAAAAGCTTAAACAGAAGATAGAAACCCAGTAATTTATAGTAGCTGATCTCTCCACAGAGCACAGCTAGAAATTAATATCTTAAAGTCTGTGATCCTGTTATCTAATATCACATTGCTTTTGTTTCTGCTATAGAACATCACCATAAATTAGGTCAAACAAGGTAAAGTTTATCCTTGAGATTCCTTGATTTTTACCCTTCACATGGAAAGGACTATGTATTGCACCAAGGTCTGCATGAAACTGTAACAACAAAATTCATACTATTATATTGGTACTTTATTTTTGAGAGCTCTGCTAGAAGAGACAGCACAGAGGACAGACAAAGATCAGTTCAGCTCAACTCAAAAAGCAGGGATTTCTGAGAGCTGATGCAAACAAAAATGCCAGATTTTCCCAAGAACAGACACAAGAGTGCATCCATCCAATTCTCCAAAATGGAATTTTCTCCAAAATTCTGTATTTTGAATAGATTATAACTCCACAAGTTATATTAGGTTGAGGAATGCTCTTTTAAATCACACATTCATATATGTACACCGCCAAAACAACCAGTAACACAAAACAAATGAGACTGAACAAGCTTATAAGGGAACAAGTTAAAAGCACACATGGGTATTTCTTTGATCATATGGTACTCAGGTTAACAAACATATGCTAATTTTGTTCCTAACTCATAAAGGACCGACTAACTGAAGTTGTGCATTCCAACTTTTCATTGTGTTGAAGTATATAAACACAAAATGAAGAGACTTAAAAAAACAGAGGCAGCATACTGTATAAACAGTCTAAAAGAAGCCAAAGTATTTCATTGCTTCAACCTCAGAACAAGTAAATTTTTGTTCTAATCCACACAAATATCTTTGCAGTTCCCAATTACTGATGCCCTATCATATTAATGAAAGGGAAAAGCTGAAACCCAGCAATACCCATGATCACTTTCATTTCAAAGACGCAGAGCATCACATGCCCGCTCTCAGCAGCTTCAGTAGATGCGGATCAGAACCTAAGATCCCATTTCAACCAGCTGATTAAAAGATGCACCTAAATGAAACACATCTATACATAATCCCACTAAAAATCAAACAAATATTTTTTAATGGGTTGTGCTTACATGCCACACTAAAATCAATGGTTGTCAATCTTTTTAGGTTCTGTTTGATCTTTGTGCTTTTTTCCCCCTTAAGGACTACAGCAGAAGAACAGTGGGAGGAAAGAACATTCCTTTGAGAAACTTCCCACTTATTAGCATGGCTTAAATAGGGGGACTATATTAAACAATGTTACTAACCTGTGGCTGCTGGCGATTCTTTGTCAGTGACTTCTTTGTTTTGAGCACTTCCTGTTTTCCTCTTACCACTTTTCTTCCACCGACTATTTACTTGATCCACCAAAAATTTAAATTCTTTTCTGTGCTTTTTTCCTGAAATGTAAGTGTATTACTGATCACTGCCACAGGACTTTTCAGGTATGCCGTTAAAAGTGAAAAGGATGTGAACAGAAATAAACACAAAACACTGAATTAAAAACAATTGTTACAGCAAATGAAAATGAACTCGTCACTACAATACGTTCCATATTCTATAAATGATCCAAATCTGTGCCTATGTCCTTACAGTTACTCAGTAGTCAGGACACTTGCACAGATGAAAACTTAATTTTTACACGGAACTGTGGTTTCTTCTTTATATTATCCATCTATTTTTTCCCCTAAACTCGTTAAGTATTGCAGTTCCCGTTGTGACAACATTTAACATTTTTGTCATGGCACCAAGTCTGTCAGAGCTCAAGGAGTGTCTGGATGATGCCCTTAGTCACACCGTTGAGTTCCAGGCAGTCCTGTGAGGAGCACTTTGCTAGAGAGAGAAAGAGTAAAACCTCATGACTATTGTGCAAATTGCTTTAAAGTTGCTTGGGGTTTTTACCCTGTTCCTGCAGTAAGGCAATGTCGAAAGTTTTTGTGTCATGCATATGATACTATTTTGATTCAGATCCTCCAAATCACAGTTAATATTGCTAACACTCTTTGCACTTTCAATCACTTAGTATGTTTTAAGCAATCCTCTGGTATTCAGTCAGAGCAATGTTGGGTTTTAATCTAGATGCTTCAATTTCTTCACTTGGAGGCTGGGAAAATACCCTGCATCCTCAGACAGACGGCATGAAGGGAACACTTTGTTTTCCCTACAGAACGCACCAACTTCTAGTGCAACGGTGTATTTGACTGTAGCTACCCACCGCTAATACAGCATAAAAGTCTCAGTCCACACACAGGGCTTTATACTGATATGTTACAGGGAAGGCAGCAAACATGAATTTCCTTTATTTGGAAAACCTTTCAACAAGAAGTCACTCTGAGAAACAGATTTGTCCTTTTGAGACAAAGAATTTCATCTAAAACCTTTAGCCTAATTTTTAGCCTACGGAAAAAGCATTCAAAGTGTTCTCCGTGTCAGAGGTAGTAAGGCCCCATGTGCACCCGAAACGTCCTTGGGGCAAAGCAACTGTCTGTAACAGCATGAGAAGGTGAAGCAGACACAGCCCTTCCTCTGGGCTCTGTCCTGCCTCACCCAACGGTGTCGGGACAGCCAGCTTGTGCACACACCGGGGGTCCAACACTCAATAAAATCCCAGTGTCCCCGTCTATCCCCCCCGAGTGTTTTCCAATCTGTCCTTGCAGGGAGCAGGACTCGGCACAGCAGCAAGGGACCACCATACTCGCTCCTCTACCAGCAGCAGAAGGCTGGCAGCACACGTGTGCCATCTGCAAGGGAAGTTTCATAGAATCACAGAACAGTTTGGGTTGGAAGGGACCTTAAAGACCATCTAGTTCCAATCCCCCTGCCATGGGCAGGGACACTTTCCACAAGCCTAGTTTGCTCCAAGCCCTGTCCAGCCTCCTGATGGCACCGCTTGGTCTCAGCATCTTGCTCAGCACGGCCAGCACCTCAAGGAGCTGACACCCCTCACTGAGCACTGGATGGAGCATGGCACGTACAAGTAATTGCTGCATCTAACCTAGATCTGTGTCCTGCTGTGGTGACAGGAGTAGGGAAAAGCCAAGATAAAATCATTATCAAGTTCTTCCCCACAGAAGGAAACAGATTTAAAACTGACTCCCTCTCCCTGCACAGCTGAAAACACCACATAAGGTCAACAACTCCTTTAATAATAAAAAAAAGTTCTTGTCCCAGATGCTTGTGTTTGAACCGCTGCATATTCATTACGCAATTCCTTTGGTGCTTCAGTTTTTCCAGTATTACTATTTTTTGTTGTTTTGTTTTATGGTGTAACTACAAAGCTTTTATAGTAAAAAAGAAATGTCCTGGCAAAACAAGGCACTATTCAGATACACTGTAAATCACCACTGTGCTGAAACAACATACTACGCACTTTTCCTAAAAACTACAGGCATTTCAATAATAAAACAATTGCAGATATAATTACAAATATTTAAGACATAAACCAGTAAGACACTGAATAACACTGCAAATTAAAAGATTTATAAGCAGAAAAGGCAACAGAATCCTCTTTTTTTTTTTTTTTTTAACAAATGTATTTCTTTTCCTGTAGGTTTTTTGACCATGAAATGAACAGAATGATGGTGTCACTGAGTTCCTGAGGAGCAGAAGGAAGCTACTGCAGGGGACAACAGCATATTTAATCGTACCTTCCAGGCATGGACTCTGGCATTCCTGCAAGCAGAGCCTCCAGCTAGCATATAAAACATTCTCAGGTTCATCAAGCCAAAATATTAACTGATATTTTAAAAACACTTCACACACATAAGATAAAAAAAGTGTAATTTGCAATTTGCCAAGAGCCTGGGAAATTGTAAAGAAGGTAAAAAAAAAAAAAGTCTTATCACAGCTCTTTTATCTTGCTTTTCAACAAGACTGTTAGACAGCTCCAGTGTCTTCTGTGCTGCATATGGAAATACAGAACAAAAAGTATATGGTTGGGTTTGGTTTTATTTTATTCAGAACTTATGCCAGAGTTAATTAATTCATTAATTCAGCTGTGAATTAGGGACCTAGGGCGCAAATGTTGTAAATTAAGAGAAAAACCCCATCCATTGCGTAATAAAGCTTTTTAAAGTCCATCCATGCCACAGTAAAAAAATAGCATTTGATGAAAGTTCTTTTTATCTCTGTCCTCTAATTTTTATGTACAGATCTTTTTTCATGCTTATGATTTCTTGCCTGTTGCTTTTATGAGAAATGATTTGCTGACACTAGTTAACATTCACCTCTTTGGTCATCACTCCTTACTAATTTTAAAACTATATGTTCCGATTAAAATATTTTTCTGTCTTTTTTCCCCCCTTTTTCTTTTTTTAAGACTTTTAAATGTTTAATTAAGCCACCTGAGCCTAATTTATACCCTTGGAAATCTTGATAACTTCAAAGCCATATCCTTTTAACAATATGACCTCAATAAAATACCTGATTTCGGAAAATAAAGATGACACTTAGCATCTTCTTGTTCTAAAATGTACAACAGGTCAAGAAAATAAAAGGAAGGATGGGCAGTTCGAGTCCCCAGTGGGCACTGCCAGCAGCGCACAACAGCCTGGTGCAGAACTGGGCAACGGGCTCCTGTCTCCACACCCCACCCCAGTCATGCAATACAACTGTTTGCAAGGCTGCAACACGAATGCAACCAGGAATCACATAATCACTTAGGCTGGAAAATACCTTTAAGGTCACCAAGTCCAACTGTAAACGATGCAGCTTTACAAGGAATTTCTGCACATCCGAAATTTACAAAAAGGAGCGAAGTGGGTTTCTTGTATAGAACCAGTTCTCTGGTGACAGCACCGCCCTACAAAGAGCTGCACGGGCACCGCACCAGGGCAGCACGTCTTCTCGGCAGCTCCTTTGTTCCTGGGTTGCTCCACACCAGCCCTTCCACCCCCAAACATTCCCCACCTGCAGGGAGAAGGATCAGGGCAAACCCGCTTGCAGCTGACTGAATTCCAGCACCTTCCTTGGACAGCTTTTGTTCAGACTCAGCTTCCACACTTAGCAGAATGTGAACACACAGAGCAGTAAACAGCTAGTTACAGGGGATGTGCTCTGCCTGGGGGGCCTCTTGCAGTCACTGAACTTCAAATTTGTTCTTTACAGCTACTAAAGCCTTCTGGGAAAAATACCCGATTTGGGATTAATACTTTATAAATTACTTTTTTTAACAAAAAATGTTATTGCTATGGATTTCTACATGCCAAGAAAATAATTATTAACCACTTACTTGGAATTAGAGGTGAATGCTTAAGACTAAAACCCACAAACGCTGTATGTACACTTAAAAAAAAATACATATTCTCAGGAACAGCAACAAAAAGCAAGGGAAAAATTTGCTAAAGACTTAGGCCCTTATTTAGCCTTCATAGAAACCCAACTAAAATCAACAATGCTAAATCCAGCTGCATTATGGAATAATTTATACGCCTGAAGCGATGCAAGGAAACACAGGAAATATGACCATATTGCAGATTTAAATACACCCTTAAATATAATCAGAACAAGTTGTCCCTTCATTGTTTTGCTCCTCTGTGGCTGAAAGCAGAGAAGTTTAATGTTCAGTGAAAATTGTTTTAACATTACATGGCCAACTACCATGTTTGAGGATGGAAGCAGAGCGCAGGTGAAGCAAAATGAATGGGAAACAGGAACGAAATTATGAATAACAAAACACCACTAAGAAGGTAAGTACAAAGTAACGCTATTTAAAACCTGATGTAAAAACACACAAAGGGTCAGAAAATCATCTGTAAAAATCAGTTTACATTAGCTATTTCTGCACTAAATTACTACAACATGATACAAGTCCTGCAACCTTCAACTCTCACAAGAACATTTGCTTCTAAACTAACAACCATAAAGACTGTTAGATGGTTCCATGGAGAGAAAAAACACTATTCTCAAGTTTAAGCACATGGTAAGAAGAAAGACAGCATAAAATACTGTACTTTTTCAGGGTCAAGTTAAGCAGGAATTGGTTCTCTGTCCGGGGGGGTGGGGAGGCAAATCCCCACAGAAAAAAAAAACAACACCAAAATAAACCAAACAAAACTGTACAACTGAATCATAGCTCTCCCCATTATATTTTTCTTATTTTTTTGTCTCTTCTTTTCCTTAAGTATTATTTATTCCAGTTACACTTCCCAAAACAAATGCTATTACTCTGACAGGGCAAAAGCAGGTTTAATAAATAACACAGGCATTGGTCTCTTGCACAGAGGGGACACAGTCTGAAAAATGAAACAGAAAGCAACAACAAAACCAGAAGGGGGGGGGGGGAAAAAAAATCACCCAGTTTGCACTGAATCCCAGTTGCCTGCACAGGATGGGGGGGAAGAGGACAACCAAAGCAGTGGAACATTCCTTCCAAGAGATTGCTTCAAAATCACCGGGCTGGATGGGAGGGAAAAGCAGAAAAGGATGCAGGAAGCACAGAAGAGTGCACAAGTGCTTGTGGAGACGGGTATAAAGGAATGGAGCGAATGGGAGGAGCACTGTGAAACCCTGAATGATTTGAGAATCACAGTATACAAATTAAATATGGAAAAAGTATTTTTGGCTCGGCTAAAACATACTTTTTAGCAGTAAAGGCCACCTTGACAATCGTAGAAGTGTAAAAAACACACAGTTGAGGAAACACGCAGCCATAGAGTATTTCAGAAATGTCATATTAAATATAAACTACTGTGACTACATTGCTTGTCTGTTAATGCCACTCTGCACTGGACAGCAAACCTAGAAAAGTGAGGTATAAAAAAAAAGAGTAAATTTATACAAACTTCACTGCTACAGGATGAGTTGGAAGACTCAGGAAGACCAAAAACCACCCAGAATACAGGCACATTTTAAATAGAGTCAGTGTCTGACTATTAGAGTGTAGGGGAGGAGGGAATATGCTGAGCAATGGGAAAACCCGGTATCTGTGCTACTGGGTACACTGGTGAGTGCAGGGCCAAGACAGTCAGCATTCACCCCATCTTCTAGCTCAGCACCCTCCTTGTCAGCAGAGATGCCTCCCACCGCAGCAGCCCAGCTATGCCTGAGCCAGGCTGGTGCTCCTGGAGGGTTCGCAGCCAGCAGAACTGCTGGCACACCAGCACTCACACAGTGCCCAGAACCTCAAAAAAGGGAAAAAATAATATCAAACCTGAAACTGAGAAAATTCTGTATGTAAAAACACTCAGAAGCACATGCCATTGTTCACAGGGACACAACTGTAGGTAATAAGCTTCCCCGCCCCTCCCCCCAATCAGTGAGTGACTTGATACACACACATCCATATGCTGCAAACCCAAGTTCTCACGAAGTATAGAACTGGCAAATTAATCAACCAATTCACATGAACCTCTGAGCAATTCAGATTATTCTCAGATAATGTGCCAAAAATCTGGGGCAAGGAAGGGTGAAATCTCACAAAGCAAGCACAATCAGCCTTCACCACAGTCACAACTGCTGTTCTGTTCTTCAAAACTGGAATCACAAGAATTGCAGGGAGTCTCACACAGAGCAGGACACTGAAACAGAGCTCCCCCTTCACCTGACAGCCCGGGCAGCTTGACGGGGACATGGTCAGCATGTACACTCAGCACTGCCAGCATCTTAGGGAGTCCCTTCAGAGAAGTTCTGTTCCCTATTTCTGCTGGAGGGTTCCTAGTGAAACCATACAACTAGGCATCACACATCCAATGCAGGAGAGAGAAAATCTCTGCTGTTCTTTATGTCCAACAAACACAGGAGGACCATTAAGAAGGTAAGTAGAAAGTGCATAAATGGAGATGCACTAAATTGCACTAAAGGAGGCAATCATCTTCCATCTCACTCTTATCCAGCCCTGGCAGTGAATTTTGTCAAACATCAGTACTTAGTAGACACTGAGCTTCAAACAGAAACTTTCAGCCCAAACTGAGAACTTCCAGCTTTGATCCATTAAATGGGGAGCGGGGGAAGCGCACACACATGAAAAGCATCACTTTCATGTGTGTATTTTAGTACAAAGGAAAAGGAGGTGAATTCAAAAGCAAAATGAAGTGAAAATTGTGTATCACTTACGATAATCAGTGTGGATCTCGTCTATTTCTTGCTCTGTCTGGTCCTTTGTGAAGGTCAAGCTCTACAGAATCACACAAGTCTTTATTTACAGAAACAAAAACATGATAAAGCTGCATACTTTAAAACTAGAGAATCAGAACTGGAAAAAGGATTGGCTCTTGTTCTTCCCCCCAGCTCTTACCATATCATCCACAGATAGTAATACATATTTAAGGTATGTACACATGCTGTTTTGCTTTGCTGTCATGAAGTCAACGGGACTAAGCCAAGCCACCCCATATAACACCCAGCATGTGTGGACCATAAAATATTTCCTAATACTGTGCAATAAACATGCTCCAAAAGTCACAAAAGTATCATATGTCATGGGAAAAGAACAGGCGCTGTTGCTGATACGGAAGCAAGGAATTTGCTAGCTAAATCCTAGAGAATTCTAGGAAGCAAAATATTCCCCACACTGCCATGGAGGGTCAAAATCATCGAAAATGACCAAGGGGAATATTTCTCAAGAATGTTTATTGTAATAAAAAAAAAAATGCTCCTACTGACATGGTTTGGGCAGTACACAGATCACGACAAATGAGTGGTATGAGAAAATCATGTTGATTATAAGATGGTATATGCGAATTCCAACATGCAACCTGGGAATTCCCATTATAAAGCAACAGGCAAACTTGTTTGGTGCCCAGTCTGTAACTTCTCCTAGCCATCCCCCACTCTGAGAACAAAGATGATTAGCTTACTTTTTCACCAGTTTTGTTAAATTCAAACTGAATCCGAATCTTCTCATTCTTTTCCAGCTGTTTAACAACCTCTGCAACTGTTTGAAAATACAATAAATTAATCAATAAAACAGAAGCTGTTAAATAAAAAGATGTAACAGCACTGAATGAAACTACCATGAATTTGAACCATAAAGAGACAAACTGGCATTATCTCTCCAACAGTGAAAACTCAACAGGCAAATCCAAATGGTATGGTTTTACACCAGTGCTCACTCAGCAGGCATTTGTTCACGCAGAGGAACCACTCCCACCTGCGGCAGCTGAGCAGCAGAAGCAGTGCCCAAGACTGGGGGCCAGGAGGCAAGGTCTGGAGCCGTGGGCCTTGCAGCAAGTGCCGTGGTGCTGGCCGGCAGCTGGCTCTCAGCCGCTGCCTGGGCCACTGCTTGTATTTTCCCATTAATTTAATACAAGGGAAATGAGGACTTTTCAAATCATATTTGACTCTTACCTTAGAATACTATAATGTTTCTGTGGTGCACAGGCATGGTTTTATGAAAAGAGTTTTCATTTTATAATGTATCTTTCAACAGAAGATAAAAAAAGTGACATCTACCATGTATCTTACTTTTACCTCCAAGGACTACCTTCCAAAGCAATGCAAAACTGTCTGCAGGTGTATGTCCAAAACCTGTAGTCCAAAAATTAATTACAACCTACTCTAACAATTAAGGCAGACACCTCAAAAGCATATGAACAGACATAAGTGTGTTTAAGTTTTAACTAAACCTACAGTTATGCAGGACCTGCATGATTTATTTTGACATTTACTTTTACAAATCTGTTTCTATACCTTACCATTTTCAGAGGTACTAGGTGGCTATGGCATTTATTAAAACAAACACTTTCACTAGACAGTAAAGTAGCCAGAGAACAAAAGCTTATTAAGCTGTGAAGGAATAAAAACCTGGTCAAAACTACTTTAAGCAAAATCCAGGAATGTGGCACCTGTGCTTCCTCAGAGGCTTAGCTGTTTGTATTATACAGCGACCTTAGGTTCACTGCTACCACTGAAAATGCATGTCTGCACCTTAAGTTCAAGTTTAATAATACAGCCTTTATAAACAGGTATTGAGCCAGAACTCAGTAAGTTTGGCATTATTTGGGGCACACTACTTAAAGTACATTGTCACACACTGTGAAACCCCTCGCATTTTGGGGAGTCTTAAGCACAAACTAAGCAGCGACACGTGGCACCTAAATCACTTAGGCACTTAACCTTCCTCGTCAAGTTCTTAAAATGGTGTAAGGAGCAAAATGGAAAAACAAATAGCGTTGGTTACAAACTCACTTTTCTCATCTACTTGCTCACATAATCCAAGTCAAGAGCTGGCAAGTGAAATCAAGATTTCAAAAAGCAGGAGCCTAAAGTTTGGCTGCTAAACTTGCATTTATAATCCTCAGTGACTGACTGTATTTCAAAAAGCACCACAACTGGCAGCTGTGCCTGTTTAATAAAGGAGTTGAACACCAAAATCATGATTTTTGAAATTCCACAGTAAAAGTTGTGGATATTTGGCACTTCCAACTATCTGATCATATATAAAACCAAATGTGTATGGAGTTAACTTAAGAGTTTTTAATATTTACTGGATAGTAATATGTATTTCTAATAATAAATTTAATTCTAAATATAGTAAATATTTACTGGATGGAAATATTTATTTCAAATTTGTTATATGGTAACCGATGAATTAAGTAGGTTTTACTGTGTTTAAATTTGGCAGCCTTCTCAAAGGCTACTTCTCACTGCTGGCCACAAATCATTCCTGTTACAGGTAAGCAACAAATAGCAAATGTAAAGTTTAGCTGTGCACCTGCAGTGGTATGCAATCTGACCCATGGAGGTGCTGAACCCAGCTGTGCACGAGCAGCTCCCTGCCCTGTCTGCTTTGCAGTGCTTGCTCATGCAGTTGCTGACAGTTCCACTGACAGCAAGACCACAAATTTATCTGGTAAAAATAGTTTCCGAGCCCTTCAATACACACCTAAACATTCAGAATGTCAGGACTTAAGTCTCTGTAAATATGAGTATCAGAGATCAAACTGAGGGTGGGGAACAGTATTTCTCATCTCTCTACCTCTGAAGTAACTGAGACCAGCTCTTGCCAGCAGCAGGACTGACCTACGCTACAGAGGCAGCCAACAGCAGCCTACCTCCTGAAACCAGTGCAGAACAGGCAATACCAGCTATATGAGAATTTCCAGGACACTCAACAGCTGTGCAGCTCCCAGAAGAGTAATATCTGAACATGATCCTGTTAGGAATTCCTTTAAAAAGAGTTTGCCATAAGCTTCTAATCAAATAAAAAGTAATGTAGCTATAAATCTGATGTCTCTCTCTCACCCACACATGGCAGTGTGTTTGTACTGTTACTTTTATCACTTGCAGGACTGAACTGAGAGATGACAAATGACACATCTTTCAAAAAGATTTATGTTCACATCTTGTATAAAATAGAGTGTAACAAGATGAGCTGGGACAATTCTCCCTCTACTTCATACAAGGTAGTCAAAATTTTCAAAATGGCCACACTGCCTACAAAACCAGGCAGCACAAATACCCTGCTCAGATCTCATCCTCCCTGTTCCAGCCCTGGCATTTTTCAAGCATTAAGTTTATATTGCACCCACATCACGAGACTAAAACACATTCTCCTTATCCCATACAGATGTTTAATGTGTACATAGTCTGAGTTTAATTATAGAAAGTTGCTGCCAAACAACTAAATTGATATAAACTCCATCTATCTATACCTATCATCTAAAAAAAAACAATCTGATTTTGAAATGAAATCAAATTAAAAAAATACAAAAGTCTCAGTGTATAGGAGGAAGAGAACAAATTAGAACAAGAGATAAATTAGTAATCCATTCACTTACTAAGAACCTTGGGTACACTTTCTTTTTTTGACTAAAAACCTTGGAGTCTAATTTGGAAGCACTCATTAAAATACAAAGTCAATGAAAACACAGAACATTTTTCAGAACAGAGTTAGTAAACCAGGAAGTATAAAATAATTTCAACACAAATTTACATCCTTGCTGGATACTTCTAGAGTATTGCAACGTATTTTTGGTTTTCATTAAATTTCCTTTTTTTGCATTAATCTTGATTTATATGAGATAAATTCTTCCAGCTCCAGTTTTGCCAAGTATTACTCAGCCTTATTCCTACCCTGAGAACTAAGAGAGGAAATGCATACCAACAGCTTGCAACGGTAACAAATTTTCCTAGAATTTCTAACTTACCAGATTTGGGATTTAGAGAATCACATTGAGCATTATACATGTGCACAAATTCCTGGTGTCTTTTAATGAGCTGTTGTCGGGTCCCATTGGTTGACAGACCATGTTCCTTTAGTTTCTTCTTCAGTTCACGATCAGAGAGCAAGTTGTAAACAACTTTTGACATAGGCTTCCTTTTGTGAGCAGAACTGCAAAAGGAAAAGGAAACAAACATTTCTTAGTTAATTCTCCTATGAAAATCCAAATACTGATTTATATTTTTACAGAGTATTTCACCCACTCTGGGTAAGAAATACCCGAAAGAATCGCTTCAGCTATGGCAGACATACAACAAATTATGCAGTGTATCGCAGATGCAACAGCAGTGGCTCTAGGAAGCCAGAACACTTTTCCATCTACCACAAAGAAAATTTCAAACATACAGAAAGCAATAGGTCTGGTCCGATTTTCTTCAGGAAACAATGCGAACACTACTCCTGTAACAAGTACTGTGGCTCAGTTATTGATATCTACAGTGAAGACTTTAGAATCACATCAGCAAACACAGTATTGTTTGTCTTCATTAGGATCAAGCCTCACGTTTGCTCTGAATTCAAAAGGAAGCGTACTGAATTCAGATTGCCAAAACACAGGTTTTCCACCCACGTACTGTCCATGTCTTACCTGAATCAGTTGGCAAAGTTTTAAAAGCATTAAAACTGCACGCTAAAACTTGAATTGGGAGATTTTTCAGCTTTCTGGGAATGTAACTTCAAGAAAGATAGTCATGTACCTGCAAGCTATCTGTAGTTCCCATCTAACAGAAGGGTTGTTTGGTAATACAGAGAAGTGACATTAAAGAGAATTAATAGCGCTCTCAGATGAATATCATCTGAAACCAAAATTTACTCCTTCACACTGCCTTATGTCAGAAGAAATCAACGTTCCTGGCATAGCTAGGGAAAACATCTTACACACAGGAAACTGTCATAGAAAATTCAAGTCCTACTACAACTTCTGTCATCTAAGATGAGCAGAACAGTTTCTTTCTGCACAAATTAGCTCAGTCTTCCCTATACCTCCTGGTGAAATAACACTCAAACTAGCCAAAAAAAGTACCGAAATCCATCTACTGCCTCACTCACCTTCTTCAACTTAAACTATTTATTAGTTACACAAGAACAGCATTTATATAGATACTTTTCTTCCTGCAGCAAAATGAAGTTCAGCTGTGCTGCTCTGAATTATGGAGAAATTAATGGCTTTCCATTGTGAAAGCAAGAAACTTATCTGAAAACTGTATTCAGCAATTTCAACTCATCATATTGAAAATAAATTTCAAAGCTTTTAAAAAAATGCTCACGCAAAAATCATCTTTAATTCATTTACTTTCATACAGCCCCTGTAGCATAGCTGGCAGAAAAAAAAAAAAAAAAAGATGACAATACACTCTTCAGGAAATTACTGTTTTCAGATTCTTTGGGGAAATAAAAAAGAAATCATTGAATAATTAAATCTTTTGAAAGTCCTGAAAAAGCTTTGTATGTATTATAACACACCAGCATCACGTCTTAGAAGAGTGATGACAGCTTTGTGAGCAGACAGCTATGAGAAAACAGCTCACAACAGTTTTGAATCTTAATGTTGGTGGGATTTTTCCCCATCCTCGAGAAATGCAGTGTTCTTTGTGAACGTAGACTTACCTGTTGTAATTACTTCTGTGCAGGTTTGGGGGACTAAATTATCAGTTCCGCTGAAATACTGCTCAACTGTTAACATAGCATGCCATGTGCTCCTAATTTGAGAATAAACAGAGCTAAAATTCCTCACAGAAGAACTAGAGATCTGCTGTTACTGAAACCCGAACAACACTGCCATAAAATAAATACATTGCCAAAAAGCCAGCATTTGACACACAACAGCCAGTCCCTAGGGAGAAGTATCTTGCATGATATTTTCTTAAGATCCAAGCAGTCTAGATAAAATAAGCAAAATTTAAAATTCTGTTAGGGACATGGGCTTGACACCAAAGAAAGATCTGGCTTTTATTTCCATTCATTAAGAACAGAAAAAACACTAAAAACATCCCAAGTGAAAATATAACATCAGATTTCAATACTCATTTACCATTTACTCATCTTCAAAGTCCTTTAGCTTATAGATTGCATTCTAAGCATGACTGGACAAAATAAGAGGTTTAACATAAAATTACTTTCTAATTCAAGGTTCAGAGGAACTGGAAATACAAGCGTGCAGTAAAACCACATGCAGTAAAAGTCCCTCACAGTTCTTTAGTCTGAGCAGTTAGAAATAATGATGGCCTAAATTTATGCTAGTAAGTAAAACAAACTGAAATCTACACTTCTGATGTGAATGTGGTGACCATGACAAATTCTAGGGTGGAGGCATAAAATCCAAGGCATCCATTAACCTTATGGAAATTCACATCTTAAAGAAACAAACTTGACTGGGGCAACTTGAAAAGAACCAGTGAGTGGAGTAAGGTGCCATTTTTATTTTTTACCTTGACAGCTAGTGAAATAACTGTCTTTTGCCCATCTGAACTGAGGGAAGCAATTCATTTACCAAGTGGAAAGTGGGAATAAGTGTTGTCTGAATAGAATTTAATGCTAGTGAGCAGAAACATGATGAGAATAACATAGAGACTATGTTTTACTCCCTGTGTTCAATTTTTTGAAACATTGTCCCATGTTTCTTGCCACTAAAAGCCAAAAAGTAATTCTGCTGGTGATCCACATGGTTTCTTCAGAGAGGAAAATCACCACTAACATATTTATACAGAAATTTCAGAACTATCTATACAGCACGCAACCAAGAACCAAACACAGTCCTCTGTATTACAACCCACCAAATAATATTCCTTATTCAGCAGTGCAGCAGAAAAACAGCTACATGCATGTAAAAGTTCTTAAAGTTGTTTCTTACCTTCTGAGGCTGTCCTTCTTCTCTTCTCTTATCAAGCAGCTATCCAGATGTTGGTTTATATATTGCTCTGGAATAGCAACCTCACAAACAGGACAATCCACTGAAAGCAAGGGAGAAGGAATTTACTAGCATGTGTATTACAGCAAAAAGCAAATGTTTTAATTTAAAAAACTAGTCATTGACTGAAGAAAACTAAAATCCAGAATTCAAGATTTAATTTTTTTAAGATTTGGCATGTCTATCCAGAACCTTCATTTTTAGCTCTAATTTTCATTCCAAAACACTTCTCTTTCTATGTAGTATTAGAATGGCTCTCATCTTCCAAACAGTCAGAAGGAATAACAACTCTAATAAAAATCTAGAATAACATACACACTACACAGAAACCTTGGAGCTAATATAAACATAGACATATTTCCATGCTAATGTTTTTCACTTTTGCAGTATTTTACTCCTAAATAAAGGAAACTGCTTCTTTTGATAACACAGTAGAGCACAAACTTTATTCATATTAACATAATGTTCCCAATCTATGGCTCTCATCAGGACTGTCAATACATGAGTTTACTCAGCCTCACAGGAATCCTATGATCCAACCATGCCTCATACTCATTGCTTAGTACAGATAACTTGATTCCATGTGTTGGGCTCAGAGGCTCACAAATGCCCTACAGTATGGTCCCACCCAACTCAGAATTCTTCTTGCATCATATTTTAAAGAAGCAACTATAAACATTACCTTTAAAGACAGTAAAAAACCACAGACTTAAAATAATCACCTGTTGCAGTCACAATATATCAAAAACAAAGGACTAACTTCAAATGAACAGTATGAGGAAGGAATTCTTTAGCTGACATCCTCAGTATGAAGGAAGCAGATTTTGATTTAAAAGATAAAACAAAAACGACCCATGAAAAACACTGTGAAAAGTTGTGGGAATTGAGAGTGTTACCCAGTAACACTCCTTTGCAATTCCTAACTGCTGTGACATCATGTTCTAGTTAAAAGTTTTTTAAAAAACAAGCTGGGACAGTAACATAACATAATAGTTCTGAGCAGTCTATTATTGTATTGGAAGTTACATCTGAATTCTTAACACAGGAACAAATAATACTTACTAAAACCACTTCAGCATTACCTCATTTCAAATCTTTCACTTATATTGTTTGACCAACTACTTTGCATTGTTGGAAATAATTTCAATGTAATGCATGCTCAGGTCATGAGCATTTAATAAGGTCATGAAATGGTAAGTAAGAGAAAATTTTAAATGCTTGAAAATAAATGAGCAGCAAAATTTCATATGAGTTTTACATTACGAACACAAGCAAGTCTGATGCATAAAACTAGAAAATTTAACTTCTGGCTAAGTGGACGTCATTTTCATATGGCTACTTTTCTGGTTGTATTACATCTTTAAGCAGTATTTTCCTGGCTAATAAATAAATATGAACTTCAGAGTTCCAGTTGAATAAATTGTTCGATAAAAGAATGGATAAATACAAACTAGTAAGAATGAGTGTTATACTCCTACACTGTCTTTAATTTAGGCTTTTAATTGGGTCAATGGGATGGCTGCCATCATGTCAAAACTAAGAGGATTCTGTCATTTTATTGTAGTTGATTAGTATAAATGGGTATTTTAATGCTTCAAAATAAATTAATCTTAACACTGTAGAGTTACAGAAGAATAAAGCAGATTACTTTCTTCTGGAGAGTGTATGAATAGGAACATCAACAAACTAAAGCCATGATCGTTTTGACTTTGGGTGCACCCCTCAAATAACAAACACATTATAAAATACCTTGCTTCTGGTTACTTAAGAATACAAAAGCAGAATGAATGTCGATGTTGCCTGTCTAGTCATTAAGGGGAAGGATTAAATGACTTAATTTTTTACTGAGTAAGTCTGTTAGAGTTGTTACTCAAAGCAAAGGAATCTGTAAGCATTGAACTCCATTTAATTACTTGGCATCAGCCCAGGCTTCCTCTTCAAGAATATGCTTGTAGCTGTCCCACATAAGCAGTAATCTGAATGAAGCACAGTCCAGTTAAATGGGAAGCATCTGAACATGCCAATGCAGATGAGAACAATGCAGAGAAGTGAGGAAAATACCACGCACTGAAGGCACTCCAACGCATACAACCAGCCACAGCCCCCAGCTTGGGGAAGAGAACAAGACAAAACCAAAAATTAAGCGCATCTCACCTTTCTTGGCTACTTTTACCACAGATGTAGAAGGCTCTTCATGACTTTTGGTGCTCTCAGGACTCTCTCGTGATCCCACTTCATTGTCTTTACCATCAACATCTGCAGAACTGCTGTAAAGGTTATCATGCTCTTCAGTTTTGAAAATCTTCTGATCTGTTCCTGCCAGGCCGTCTGCCTTTGTTGAGGTGCAGACTTTTTCCTTTCTCAAGAAACTGTCAACCACTGGCATCTCCTTTTTCAAACCTGGCCAAGAAACAGGACTGCTGGTATGTTTTTTGCCAGCTGAATGCCTGCTATGGGCCAATGGGGATGAAATCGGTGGAGTATCCAAGACCAGCTGGAACAGCTGTTGCCTAGAAGCATCCAGAAGACAACATGCAGTTAGCTTCATTGGAAAGCATTAGTTTTTTCTTTGAGAAGAAACCAGAACACAAAGAAACAGAGCTTTTCCTCCATTCCTTCCTTCCTCTCCCTCTTGCTTGCATGCAGCACTCGGGAATCAGCTAGCCCACACAAACCAGGAGCAGGAACACACCAGATGAGCCTCACCGTGCTCTATAGAATCTAAGAATTCTCTTCCAAATGTTTGAAGACATTAAACTACATCTTGCAAATGTAATAAAATGCCTCTCAAAACATCACACAGAACACAGTAAAGAACAAAAAATTTTCCCCCCTGACTTGAAGTTGGTAGATGACCATTTTCAAGTCAGAGTACTTCAAGCACTGCGTCACACAGCTGTGACAGAGGCTCCTGAAACCAAAGAGCTTAGCAGAAGCATTGCTATATTCCTTCTGTCCCCCCTTACAGCCAGTCTCCGCTTACTGCCCACCCAGCTGAACAGAACCCCACCAAGAGACAACTGCGTGCTTGTCAGGTCTTGAGATTTAATGTCAGGTAAACCAAACTGTTTTGGTTACAATTTCATCAATGATGAGCCAAAGAGCACAAACCCTCCATCCCTTCCTCATATAAAGTAAGAGGACAAACATAACTGCCCTCAAGAACAGCCCATTTCAGCCTCTTACCACCCACCTACGCATGCTTTACCTCCCACTTGTACAACCTGTCCTCCTCAGGGCTGTTAAATGTCAAGATGCAAGTTAAATACAGAAGTCTCTTTTCAAAGAAATAAACTTTTATTTTATCGGTAGGAACATGGTGGCAGCAGAAGGCTCACTCTCCTGTCTGTCTCAGTAGTACTTTTAGCTTTGAGGTAAAACAAAGAATTAAAAAGTCACAGTTGTCCTACTCAGGCAATCACATAAGATCTTAAAGACATGTTTTATTCCTACACCTGCCCCAGGGTTTTTTGCAGAATCCTGTTTATTTTACACAGCTCAATCTAAGATAAATAAAGCCAGAGACTGCATCCTTAGCAGGCAGACAGCATAGCAATGCAGCTGTCTAGCCTGCCCACATACCTTGTGATTCAATCTCATGACTCAATCTCTCTGCCTCATCACAAGCAGAGAAAAGGCTTTCCCAGCTAACATCAGCAATGGACAAACACATGTCACTGTTACCCACTACTGCTTTGAGTCTTCCACATCCCAAGGGTCACAATGAAGTTCGGATCATCCAGCCAAAAACAGCCAGCATGCAGTCATCAATCTATTCACCTTTAATTCACTGCTCCATCATCCCCTGGCAACCTGCACACCATTCACCCCTGGAGCTCTCCCAGAGTGCAAAGCCTGCACAGCTGCCCACGGGCTAATCAGCTTTCTCCCCACCTTGCTGCCATTCTCACAACCACCACCGGCCAAGCCCGAGCCTGCTGCATCCTCAGAAGTCCTACCCAAAAAAAAAAAAAAAAAAAAAAAAAAGGCAATTGCAAAAAAACCTTTACCATCTACTGACAAACTGCCAACAGCTTACAAAAAAATTTGAAAATCTTAAAGGAAAGGCAGCATCTCTCTAACAACAAATGGAGGAGACGGGTTAACAACTAAGAGATACTCTGTCCCTGCCTGCTAAGTGGAATAGGGAGGACCTTCCCTTCACCTCTCTTTATAGCAGGATAACACAAAAGTGAGGGACAGCAACAGAAACAGCTTTTGAGGATGCCGAGTTACCTTAGAGCCTCTACAGAGAAAGGCAAGCTGTACCTCACAGGTCCACGTGCCTTCCCCTCTGACCCACGAACAGCTGCGCTACTCGCAGCAGCTGCTGCGGAACTGCAGGCCCAGAGCTCTGCACTCAGGATGATGTTGACTTTGTCCAAGGGACAAGCCCTGTGCACTGCTAATTACAACTGCACAAGACACCTGGGATCCCTCAGAGGTGAGCACACGGCCCCAAAAGACCACAAACAAGTCTGTAACACCAGTCCTCTTCCTTCCCATCTGTAACACATTAACTTTTTCAAGCACTAGAACCTTTATTACTACCATTGCTCAGCAAGTACATGCTCTTTATTTAAATGTCATGGCTCTACAGCTTTGATTGTGGCAATTCACTGCACCTGAGGTGACAGTCTGTGAAAGTAGGCCAGCTGTGGGTCCTCACCTTGCAAAATTTTTAACTCAGGAAGATTAAATAACAGTTGAAATAATTTGGATTACTATTCCTTTTGTGTAAAAAAAAATAAAATAAAAAAACAAAAAAAGAGGGGGTAGGGGTCTGTGGGTGATATACCTGCAGAATATGCATGGCCATGAAATTATTCCTTACAACACTTCCATGAAGACACAAGGCCTATTAGAGGTTTGAAATGCAACTATGCTCTCAGATTTTACAGTTAGAGACATTTCAGTATTGGGTGACTACTTAAAAAATTGTTCAGTCTTCTAAGGTAAAGTTTTTTCAGGTCTAAGAAGAACAACTAATTAAGAACTGTCTGTACATATACCCTTTAAAAACAAGTTCATATAAGTCACCAGGTAACACCACAATTATACAAGTTTAAGTTAAGTTCCTGGAGAACAACCACAGCAACAAGGTCAGCACGCCAAACACACTGCAGTAGTGATATTCCAGCCAGATTCAGAAGCCTGATTTGGAGTCTAAGTTTCCTGGATTACTGGATGTAATGACCACATCTGTCAGTGGCAATTCACATCCATTCCGAGGTTCTCTGACTTTCTGCAGTGCAAACACGTGCAATAAAGTGTGGCAGCAAAACTATGTTTTTCTGTCTCCTCATGCCTAGATATGGACTGGAAGTTTTTGAGGTTAATTCCTCGGCTGACACAGACACGGAGCTGTCTAGCTACTGTTGGCATAGGATCAGCTTCATGGGCAACTCAGGAGCTAGCTAATGGGAACACAGAGTGTCTTCACACAGCCCTGTCCCACTCCTGCCCCACACTTGTCATTTACAAAGGGTACACTCCATCCAGAAGCATCAGAAAGATATCAGCATATCGCTGCTCAGCATGGCCACGACCAGCAATAATTGGCAGACAAAGTCACTCATTTTACTGCAGATAAATGCACAGTATTCTTCAACATAAAGGTAACAAACTATAACCTCAGAAAATTTCTCATATCACAGATGGTTATACTCTACAGTCAGGTTCAAAAGCAAATAAATTAGTTGCCTTTTATTCCTAATACACTTAGGCGAAGTTTAAGCCTCAAAAGGATTCAGCTGGGTGTTTTACCAATGATGTACTCTTTTAAAAAAAAAAAAACAACAAAAAACACAAAACTTTTTTCCCCCTTTCTAAACAAAGAATTAATATTTTGGTTATGTAAAAAAGATCTATTTGGTCAGACTCCCCCAGGTTTTCACACAGGCAGCCTACCATTAAAGTAGCTAATCAAAGTCAACACATAGTCTTATATTATTCTTCTGGCTGTTAAGCAACCATTTTCACACAAAAGCCCAGCATCCTATGCTACAGCAAGCCAAATTCTGCATGGCTCAGATAACATAAAACAGATCCATAAATGCAATCAATTGGCATCATATCAGTTCAGTTTGCCCATAAAATAAAGAATGACACAGCCAAAAAAGGCAAAAATATCTAAACAATTAGCCAGTTGCCTATATTCATTGTCTTCATCTAGAGAACACAATTGATCCCCCTCATCTTTTCAGTGTATTTTCTATTGCTTTTGAGAGCTCCTCCTCTTGTCAAAGTAACGCACCCTACTATCTGTAACCGCCAATTATTTCTGTTTATTTTTCCACAACATGCATTCACTAGCCAAAACATATTTCCCAGTGTGTTCACACTAGCTGACAACACTCCTAAAATTCAACTTCACACCAGTTTATCTTTTCACCAGACTTAAGAATGATTCAGGTATCTTTTTCTCAACATCTCCTTCTCAGGAAGTATCACAATAATACATCTTATAGTACCTCAAATTCTCTGAAACAGAGACCTTAGCAGCCTGCTCTGTCCCTCAGAAGGCTACCAGGCCAAGACATGACTGAAGGTGGGCCTGGACTCCAACAGACTGCAAACCCGAGCACGGGGCAGCTGCGCAATTCTGATTAAGGCTGGAGGGAGGAAGGCAGCTCCGTGGCCGGCAGATGCAGGCAGCAGATAGCAAAAGGCTCAAAGCGCAAAGCTTGACATTTCTGTAACATGTCCTGTATGAAAGGGTAAGAGTTCTGAACTCAGGAGACTTGCCCCAGAGCCGACAGGACGGACTACCCAAACAGAAGACCATCTCACTTCAAATGCAAGTTGTTAACATTTGTGTGAAGGCACCCAGAATAGAGAAGTCTTCTGAACTGAAATCCATAGTAATAATTGTCTCAATAAAATATAAACAAAAAGAGAAAGAAACTGGAAAAAACAATACAAAACCCAAAATATATCCTAAAAATATAGGTTGCTTTAATTACACCATTAGTCTACAAATAATCATACAGAGTTTTTCCTCTTATTGAAGGATAAAGACATAAAGCAGACTTTCCGAAGGGATCTGATCTTAGCACAGAATCAATGGAAAGAACACTTGGATAAGAATATGAAAACTCGTTTGCCAAAACACACATGAAATCTCTGTATGCCTTTTTTATTATTATTATTTTTTCCTGGTGGGAAAATACAGAAAATGCTAGTACTAAACTCAAAAGAGGAGAGAAAAGTCCTACACTGGCTTTTCCCAGAATTGGTATTTTGGGCCCACCGAGCAGCTTCACTGGCTGTGTGATGGCATCTAGTGGCCCTGACGTACCAGCCCTGGCACCTCAGGGATTCCAACAGCCCTGGGCTCTCCAACAGTACCTCGATCAACTGCCACTCCCCTCCCTCACCACCAGAGTGAATTATTCTAATTTCTCATTAGTCACAGAAATTCCAACAGCTGCTGCTGGAGTGATTCAGACAAGCATGACCAGACTGGGATTCATCCGTCATTCAGAGACGGATCACAGAGTCGAGAGAAAGCACGCAGTTGATGGAGAAGTCCACCCTCTACCATCACCAGGCTGTCCAGCTCACCTAGAAAATGATTCTCTCAGTAAACCACAGGACAGCACAATTTTCAAGTTCTGCATTTTGCATGCAGTTTTCAATGTTATCTATTATACTCCTAACAATTTAACACAGGCTACTATCAGTTCTGAAAGGTTTTAGCACATACAATTTTACCACCCTGGCACAAAAACAAGAAATGCATCACTCCTGACAAATCTCAGTTTAAGAGCACAAGCAGCAAGGCTGAAAGATGAATCAACAAGATGTTAGCAAGTCCTAACATGTACTGTTATAACCACTACCCAAATCCTCCTCGAAGACTCATCTTCTTTAATTTCTGGCTTGGGTTAGGACACGGAGGTTATGCTTCTTTTAGTTTAAAATGGACAGTCATCTTAATACACTGTGTACAGCATGCTCTCTGCCAGGCATGTTTTAGTAACAGTATAAACATCTTGAAAAAAATTTTTTCTTCAGATCTGCGAGACCCGCAAAAAAAATTTCAGTGTCCTCCTCCATGGAGATCCTGGTTCCTTTTTTACGCTCTGTTTACTTCTCCCTTGCTGAAGCAGCTATGAAGCAGAGAAAAAAGGTGGGAATCTAGAGCTTTCAAATAAACTCTCGGGAAAAGATAGAGTTGTGAATATTCTTAGGAACAGCTCACACAGGATAGTCTTAACAGTACTGAAGGATAATTTCTGTCCTTGAAATTCCTTCTGCACTGCTCCTGGAAGTTTAATCGGAGTATCAGAAATGACAGTACCTGCCCCCTCAAATGCTCAGAGTAGATATGTTTATTCCTCTGACTCACTAGCTGTCAGATAAACCCAATTAGAAAACCAAGATAGAAACTTGAACATAAAAACATATTTTTCTTCTCTAGGTATGAAAAAAACCACAAACCATTTTCAGCAAGGACTACTTTTCTACTTATGCAAGCATAACTCTAATTTCTGTGGCTAAATTTTCTAACTAGGTGATCGATAAACAGTCAATTTTTATCAAAACAGTCTCTTTAGAGGACAATGAAATTAATTTCAAAACAACCCCAAAACTTTACCCTTATTATTTTTGAAGACACGAGCCTCATTGCAACTGATAACTATATTGTTCATCAAGGAAAGATGGCACAAAGAGCACTTGCCATCTTGCTCTCCTGACCTGGTCAGAGTGATGAATTCTGCCTGCAAAGCACAGCACAAGCAGCAAAGAGAAAGCTGAGCAAAGGCTGCTCTCACCCTGGCAGTATAGCCTATGGGTGTAATTGATGAGAGTAATGCTTAACTCCTTCGCTGCTCAGAATCTGTGTGTACCTGAACACAAGGGCAGGGCAAGGTGAATTCAGACCGACTGAAGCTTGCTCAAAACTGCTCCTCTACCCTTCACACAGAACATAACATTAATGGGCCATAGTGAAAACACAGCATCTTCACTTTCCCTAGGAAACATCAGAGTTCACCACTTCTACAGAGAGGAGGCAGGACTCCCAAGACAACACTCACTGAGCACAAATGATCATCAAGGCTCTAATTTTGCAAACGCTTGAGCATAAGCTAAATGTTGAGCAGAAGTATAAATGGGATCAGCACTCAGGTCTATTTAGAACAATTTCCATTCTATGCACACACTGACCTTGGTGCACAGCTTTTACTTTGCTAAGTACTACCAACATTAACATTTTCTTTCCCTACAGGCCTGACTTAAGAAATGTGTTTGCATTTTGTGAAATACTGAAAAGATTTAAGGCCTAATTTTCATAAATGCTAAACCACCTGAGGCTCAAAGTCAGGTCAGGATAGACTTGAAGAACTTAGCACATTTCAAAAAATCAACCCCCGGACCTTAGATTTGTTTTGGAGGGGGCCAAAAGGAAACAAAGCAGATGGGGAAGGAGGAGGGGAGACAAAAGTTTAGTCCTGTACCAACATCGCCGGGGCAGAAACCAACATGATGATTTAATGGTACTCATATTCCGTAACACTTTCCAGGCAAGCAGCATTCCCCTCCAACTCAGGACCATCTGTAGAGTAAATTCAATCCCAGGCTGAGAGGCACAAACGTGGGGTGCCCAGCATCTGAAGTGACATGAGATTTACTCACTACCTATATTCCTTGTAAGAGTCTGTCTTATTAAACTAGTTGTGCTAGTAAGCCATTTGTTGTTGGGTCTTTCTTACCGAGATCCAGAAAACACCCTGCACTGGCTCTCTCCCACCTCACCCTCCACCCGGTACAGAACAGGAAACTACAGGTTTTGTCTTATTGATCTGTCTTTACGTTGAGAGATTGATTGAACTCTGAATCACAAAAGGCAAGATTATTAAACTACCCTGACTGGTAAGATTTATACTGATCCATTAAAGCAGTCAAAAAAATTAACGTTTAAGATTCAATATCATAATGGATCCAAGTCAGCACTACTTGTTCCCTACAAAATTAGGCATTACCAAAAAAATAAGAATAATAATAATCCAGTTATCACTAAGAAACACCAAAGAGAATTCAAGCTAAAATAATGGAACTGTAGAATTCCAATTCTTCAAATAAAACCAGTTCAACCTAATAGTGGTCACACAGAAGACTGGATCTTCACGACAGAGAAACCCTCTCAAGAAACAAAGCCATAAACCGAACTATGCTGCCTATCACTCACGAAGCCAAGAACGTCATCGACTTCAAGCTCCAAAGTTCATTTCGGAGAAAAAGATGATAGTCTGATTCTCTCCCACAGACACAGGGATACCTACAAAATACCTAGCAAATCACTGAGCTGCTGCTTATCACAAGAAAACAGGGATAACACAAGAAATCTCATGTATCTACTGTGGTAAGCGTTTACCAAGTCATGCTTATTCTGTTGCTCCTGTCTTTCAAAGGCATGAGGAGATCAAAAATTAATTAAAAAACAGAAAAGTAGGTAAGAAATCCAGGTAAAAGCACAATACTCCATTACTACTCTTATCCAGGAAAACTCACACTTGTGGTCCCTCAATACCTATGTTTTTCCCATCCAATGACTTCACCAAGATAATTCTCTTGCAAGCTGACCATTCCCACTAGATAAAATCTTTCTATTCAGAATTTCCGCTGCACACATAGGAAGGATCTTAGAAGAAAATCTTTATTACCATTATTTTCCCTGTAGAATCCTGACACATCTGCTTGACTTCACATAATGGAAGAGACTGTAAACTACAGGGCAGCTAACCAGAAGCAAAAACAAAATAAGCTTACACAACCTACACACATTATCTGAGTGGACAGTAACCTTCAGCCAGAAAACTGAAGGATTTTTCCAAAGGCTTAAACATTAGTCTTTGACAACATTTCTGTGACACTGCAATATTTTCACTCAGTCCTCACACTGCTCCTTGCTCTGCTTCTCTACAAGGACTCCTAGCCTGGTCACACAAAGTGAGTCACACCTGCCTTTCCAGCTGCCAAACCAGAGAGATTATTCATAAAATTACAGTATACCTTGCAGAATTAAAGCTCTTTACTAGTTCATCTAATGTCCGGTTATTTTTCAGGTCCGATTCTGAGACTGCCTATTAAAAAAAGAAAGAAAGAAAAGAGAGAAAAAAGAAACAACATTCAAATGCAGTGAAAACAAGAAGTACCCAGAAAACGTTCAAGTGATCAATCATTTGTTTCTTGGATAAATGCCTCAACTACCCTGCTAAAATGTTATGTGAATGAAAATGCATAAATTGTAAACTTTTTTTCCTGAAAAATAGCTCAGGCTAAAATAACTGCCTGAGAACTGTAAGTCTGGGAAATTATAGGTAATAGATAAAAATGAACCATAAAGCTAAAGCAGCAAAATCCAGTCTACTCAGCCTCCAACAATGCTTTACTGTAGCCCGGTTCTAATTATTTTGAAAACCAAACCAAAGATCCCATGAACATGATAAGAACCTTAATCAACAAGACATGAAAACTGATGAAGGGAAGTGTTAATCTTCTAATTACAGAATTAGAATATGAATTATGAGATGGCTTTGTGTATTCAATTCATTCTTTTTAAGCAATTTCTGATTTTTATCGCCCTGGCTGTCTCTCTCTGCTCTTCTTTTACAAAGCTTTTATTTGTCTTGCTCATATCAATACCTGTGATTTTTAAGAAGGGAGTAGTAAAATATACTTCATCAAGTAGTCTGCACTTGTCTGAAAGTTTAAAAACTGGCAAAGCGACAAACAGATCTGTTTCCCAGTCTTGAAAAGTCTAGTCTGGGTCATGCTTTAGAAACACAGAAGAAAATTACTTCTATTTCGCCAATATTCCTGAAGTGTCATTCATTGTTTCTAGGCAGCCTACCATTTTTAGGAGTTCAATAAAGCCCAGCTGGCTTACTTAAAATGAAAACTTATATTAAGGCTTAGTATAAATTGCATTGTGTGTTCTTTAATCAAAAAAAGCCTTCAAGTCAGATCATAATAATCACTCACCTGCAGAGCACACTGAACCTGCCTCTAGTGCTTTTCACATTTAACCTAACTCTCATGGCAAACTCCTCCTTGTCCTGGTGCGTAACATAGTCCTCTGATCCCCAAAAAGGTACACTGTACACTCACAGAGTTTTAGGACTAGATGGTCTGTGGACACTTCTGAAGATGCCTTGAAAGATGAAGTGAGGCCACTCAATGATGGAAAATTGAAGAGCTTAATTTCAGCACTCATATTTTAAATGATGGTGTATTTTAACAAATTAGGAGGCAATGCTAAATGTTTTGCAACAGATTGCATACAGAGCTCTGAGCCAAAACCCAGGTTTGATGCTCTATCTACTTCTGCCTATGCATAAAAAAAAAAAAAAAAAAAAAAAAAAAAAAGAGTAGCTCTGAAACAGGACAATTCCAGTTACAAGACCACCACATGTTGTCCAAATTGCTGCTCACAAAGAGCTGCTCACCAAAAGGAAAGGTGGTAACATGCGACCAGAATTAATTATTTAGCACAGTCCAAAGGGAAAAGCTCCTGAGATTTGCCAAAATATACACAAAAAGCAAGCCGAGAAAAACACTTACCACACAGCATGTTGGACATTGAGTTTTGTAGGACAAAAACTTGCGTATACAAAGGGAACAATCTGGAAAAAGGAAATACATGATTTTTTAACAGGCATTCTTCCAAATGCAGTTCAACATCCTTATTAGTATATTTTATTTTCGTACAATACATGCAAGAATTAAGATCACTATTGTAGCAAAAAAAAAGCCACCAACATATTTTATGCAAGCATCTTTCAACATTTCATCTCAGTCCCTCTGCCAAAAGCAGAGTTTAACACGTTACTCTGCTACCACCACTAAAAGCAGTGTGTTTGCACTGCTCACTCTACCACTGCTTTTTTTGGGTTTTTTTTTTTTTTTTTTGGGGGGGGGGGGGGTGGGGGGTGTTGTTGGGTTTTTTTTTGACATGACTAATGTTGGATCACTTTCATCTTCCTGCATAGCCCCAGACAAACCATCCCCTTTTTTCCCAGGTGTTTCTTCCCCTTTCCAAAACAATACTAACTTGTTGAGGGAAAAAACTAAAAATTATAGGAAACAGCACTGGAACTCTGAGAGACAGCTTAAATGTTTCCCAGGAAAAGCAAGTCATAGATCATCACAGGATGTTTCAATAGACTCTTTGGTGAAATATGCCATAAGCTTCATTTTGGCATACATCTTCAGATGCTTTTATTACGTGAAAAAAATATGAATGGTACATCTATTCTGTCACTAAAGGTACAATCCAAAGCACTGTGAAAGTTAAACAACTGCTGTTAAGAGAGCTACTGAATGCTACCAGTCACCCAAGAATGAGCAGAGGAGGAATTTTAAGTGGCTATAGTTGCAAACAGATTAGAGAGTTATCTAGAAGCCCTGTAACAACATCATTAAGAAAAAAAGAAACAGAAAAAAATTTTGCAAGTAAATTTATTTCATTTTCATCTACTCACAAATAATTATTCATTAATGGCAGAGAGCTTTTTACTCCAATTGTACAATCTCTGTTGCCTGAAGAGATTACATAAAGACAACCAAATAGAAAATACTTCAAGAAATCTTGATTTACTGTAGGAAACTTAGGCCTTCTGCAGTTTGCAAGGGGAAATGAAATGCACGATCTGTTAAGAAACAGAAAATAGGTGGATTCTTTTCAAAGGGCCTCTGAACCCAGCTGTGTCACAGGCAGGCTGTTATACCAGCTACTGCAGAGAATTTCAAGTGCTCCCTACCATAAATACACTGTTTTCAGTGGTGACAGTTTTGCCAAGCTGAACTTCATTGCCAAACTACAACATCCTCCTTCACGTAAGGAAGAGGAAGCGCTATAGTTTCTGAAGAAATCAGTTACAAGCATTTATTTTAAGGTGAGAAAAGGCAACATACTTCCCCCTAATCTGACTTTCACTAAACTGCTTCACTACCATGTTCCAGAAGATATCAGCCTGAGGCAGACAGAGCAGCATGGAAAATTTTAGTTTGTAACACTTAATGCTCTCTGCCATACAGCTTTCCATTTTGTTCCACCCTCAAGAAGTTACAAAAGATATTTAAATGAAGAATTGTAGGAATAGGTGGTGTTTACGTGCATTAATCCAGACCACACGTATTTGCGCTGTCTAGAAGGCTACAACCGTAACTGCATGAGGAAAAGTTGCTGGCTGCTTCACAGCTTTCATCCAAAAGAGCTCCTCAGAGGCAAATGTCCTTGCTGGCTAAGCCACAAGCAGAAGAGCTGCATGGTTTATAAAGGAAATAAAAGGCCAGTAATCCCTGCTCTATGTGCCGGTAAATGATAAATAGTCAAATGATAACTTCTCTCTGAAACGCTAAAGGACTAAACTCTTTTCTGAGGACATTTTTCAATAGTTTTCTGTCATTCGGCTAAGGTACAGCAGGATTGCCAGCCCACAGGGTCCACAAGGTAATTCTCCAGTCCTGTGTTTCCCAGGAAAGACGTATGAAGACCAAACCATTCACTCAAAATTTCTTTGAGTACAGCTTTTTCACTCCTACCTGTCTGCCTTAATCCATAAACTGAACGACAAGTCAGGCTTATATGGAGTCACAGGGCCAAGACACACTCCCACCACAGCCACCCCGGTACTCCCCGGAATGCACAGCAGCGTGCATTTACGTGAAACACACCAATTCTAAATTCCACAAGGTCACAGGATAGAGGGAAGAACAATCTCACCACCTCTTTAGTGACCTGTCACAAACACACCACGTTTACCTCGGCTCCTACTCAAGCAATTTTTTATCAAAACTGCTGTTTCTGTGCAATTTTTATTACAACTCAAGTAAATTTAAACTGCAACCACCAAATCAATAGTGATGTATTAGCTGAACCTCCATAAAATACGTTAACCCCAAGACAGGAGGCACAGAGTTACAATGAAAAGCAAGTAAGAGTTCTGCGTTGACTCCTACGCAGCTGGCACCCACGGAGTCTGACCCGGGTCAGCAGGCCGGGCCGGGCCGCAGGAGCCGGGGCCCACGGCGGGCGCTCGGTGGAAGCAGCCAGGCGCTCCCCGGCCGTACTTACAGTTGTGCGAGCACTGTGGAATGATCATCGCAATGCTGAAGTAGTCGAAGCATATCCCGCACCGCAGCAAGTCATCCACGGCCTGCAACGGGAAGCCCAGGTTACCGCACCGCGCGCCTCCAGCCGGCCCCGTGCCCCACGGCCCCGCACGGCGCGGAGCGCGGCGAGAGGCCGGCACCGGGCCCTCGGTGCCAGGGGCCGCCTAGGCCCTAGCCCGCCGCCGGCGACGGCCACGGAGGACCGCCCCGCCCCGCCGCCAGCCCGCCCGCCGCGCCTCACGCACCTTCAGCGGGGACAGGCGCTCCGGCCACGGCGGCTCGGGCACCAGGGCCATGGCGGCCCGGCCCGGCCCGCGCCCCACGGCCTCGCCGCCCGGCCGGCACCGAGTCCAAATCCCCCGCGCTGCGGCCTGCGCGCCGCGACCGGGCCGCGCTTCCGGCGGCGCCGCGGCTGCCGGGAGCTGTAGTCCGGGGCCGGGGCCGCTGGAGCCGCAGCCCCGCGGCCGGCCGCTCTCCACCGCGCAGCGTGGCGCGCTCCGTCCCCGGCTGCCAGCAGGCCCCGCCGCGGCTGCCCCCGCACGGCTGTGAGAGCCGCCGGGCGCGGGGAGGCCGGGCCCTGAGCCCGCTGGGCCCGCCGGGCCCGCGCCGCCGCCCCGGGGCCCGGTAGGAGAAGGCCGGCGCCGAGGCAAACCGGCGGGCGTGAGGCGCTGGCGGCCGCCACGAGTGACCCCGCCGCCGTCCCCGGGCTCGGCAGGGGCTGCCCCCCGCCCGGCGCGGCTGGAGCCCTGTCCCGGCCCCGCGAACCCCGAGTTCCCCTCCGGCTGCAGGACCTGCCCTTCCCGGGGGACGCCAATTAAACACCGGCTCGGGGAATGTTAAAATCCAAGGGATGAACGTTTACTCGTTTCAGCACCAAACGCGTCCTCCACCGGGCAGTTTCCGTACTGGCCTCTCCTCTCCCTAACGCACACGTGGAGGTCACCTCGGAACAGGCACCCCGGAGGGGCTAAAGGAAAGGCACCGGCTCCTGCGCACCCATCGCCTTCATCAAACTCCCGCGCACATCTTATGGATGCAATGCAGTTCTCGGCCACTGTGATCAGCCGTTTACTCGGGTGACAAATGAGATGTGTCACTGAGCAACCCCGCCATCTAATAAGCTAGGTGTGAGAGTCTTCACCACCTGTACCTTCCAGGAGATGTTAATTTGAAAAATCCCTCAGGCACTGTGTCAATGAGATTTGGAAAAACGGCCCCCTGCCTAACATCCCTTCTGCGACTAACCGGCTCCGCCACCTCCCAACCAGCCCTGTTTTCTGTTTACACTTCCCCATACAGGTGCATGTCAGCCTTTGCTATGGGAACGACCTTCTCCATAGACATGTACAGGGCTGTGCGGGGTTGCCATGGAAATGGGCATCATCACGGTCACCTCTGTCCTGGGCATGGCCAGATCTGGCTCTCTGAATTCCACAAGAGGGGACATTGCAGAACCCAGGCTAAAAATACATGGGCCTTACGGATGAAAAACAAAGAAATAGTAGGTAGCAATGATCATGACTGAGTACTGCTGCTGTGGCTTCAGAAGGTTTAATAATTGCCGAGGAGTTTAGGGAAACTTGGCATGTAGCCAAAGTCAGGCGGGATAACATTGCAAACAAATTGCACCGTGTCGGTGCAATTCAAATTTCAGAAGCCGGCCATTTGCTGCAGCCTGCACCAAGGCTGTGCTGCCCCTTGCACTGGGTGCTTGCTGAAGGGGGACGATGTCGGTCCCCTCGCAGATACTCTGCTGCAATACATTGACACACTTTGCTCCAGGCTGCACACTGTTACAAGTATCCCTGGTGATTAACATGTCTTGTAGCAGAGGTTTTTACGCACACACACAATACATATTTACCTATTTTATATATTAGCCTGCGGAACAGTAATGCCTCCCTTTGCTTCCTTCATTTCACAGATTTGTTTTAAGCACTTTTGTAGCTGCTGGTGACTCAGATGTGCTGTTACCTGAAAACCATGTGTGCCCATACCTGATTTTTCCTGTAAGATGAGTTTTTGTAGCAGTTTGCATGGTCCTACTCCTGATTTGTGCTAGTCTGATTTTTTATTCAGATAAAATAAAGTCAAGCTCCATAAACTAGCACTCAATAATGCATATTTATATTTATATTTATATTTATATTTATATTTATATTTATATTTATATATAAAAAAGGTACTCCATGACCTACCTGATAGGGAACATCTGAAGAAATTATCATAATGGTCCCTGCTGGCCTTAGGCTTTATGAATCTCTGAATTTATATATATGAATGGAGCTGATTACTGTCTGACACTTGCCAAAAGTGCTAGAATTTACAAATAATTTCATTGACATTTAAGTGCCCTTTCTTTTCACCTTAAGGAATCCATTTCTTCTGCTTTCTCTGCAAGCTGTGAAAAATTAATGTATCAATCTCTTATGGTTCTTTTTCAATTTTCTGTTCTTTCTCTTCCCTCATGCACACTGCAGATCTCGTTCCAGGTTCACACACTTTCTGACATGAGCTTGTTGGTTGGCAAGTAAGTCATCCTTCCCAGGAATGGACACAAGGGTTTCATCACTAAATCAACATGTTTATTATTTGTTTTGGTAGAATAGCAAAGGGCAATGAGTTTATAGCCAAGCACCATCCACACAGGCTGCTGCTGCATAAAAAGTGACTTAAACTAGTTTGACAGGAAAAGCACCGTATCAAAAAATCTGGAAAACCTGTGTTTTCACCTGAATCCTGTATGACTCAGAAGTTAGAGAGACTCCGCCTTAGGCAGCATGGCCAAATTATCCTTGTAGCGTGCAGTGAGGGGGTGAGCTCAGGGCTGCAGGTTGCTCCATCTGACAGGCAGTGTTTAGCAGTGCCTCTGGTTTGCGGTGGCTCTGTGCCAGGGCCCTGGAGAGACACGAGTGAGGTGGCAGGGACAGAACTGGGTGCCATTATCACCTGGGGGCCTCACCCCACGGAGGGGCAGTCGTTCAGAAGCAGCAAAGGACATTCCAGTTGGAGCTCTGTCTGGCAGAGCCGTGGATGCCCCCGCAGCCTCGGCGGCTAAAAGAGCACGGTTGGTTGTGAGCATTTCCCCCGCAGGGTGCAGTCCCATGGGCTGTCCTGCAGCAGCTGTTCCACCACAATGAGAGGCACTAGGAAGCCCTTCACACCCCTCCAGCCATACCAGACAGCTGGGAGAATCTGGTCAGGCAAAACACTCCCACCGGCTCAGTTGGAGCCTGCTTGAGCATGATGGGTCCCAGGAAGTAGATTTAAACCCAAGGACTCCTACAGAGTGAGGACACTTATCTTCCTCCATAGGAATGCTCCCCAGTGTTTTATTGGCTCTTTGGACTTTGGTGTAGCAGTACTAAACTGGTTTATTTTGCTGGACTACCAAGTTACAACTTGTTATTATCCACAGAACATCAAAACAGAGACCATATACCCTCCTCCCAACCCCATGCAACATTCATTTAAATTAAAATGCCAGTAGGTACCAACCAGCATTTCTCTAAGCTTATTGCCCTGTTCTGTTAGCAGTGAGAAATGGATATAAAAGCTTAGTAGGAGATGGAGTAGCCTGACACAAAGCAAATCTCCAAGAGCTACTTATTTTCATATGTGCTGTTGAGACAAAGAAAATATTTAAGTGGAGTTCTACATAGTTGCACACAACTTAATGTAAAAATTGTTTACTCCCAAATAGGGTTCCAGCATCAGCGCTGCTTACAGAACTGTTGTTTTTCTCTGTGCTCTGACAGACAAATGGCTCATCTTCAGCTGCCCTTAGTAGATTGTTCTTAAAATTAATACTCCACCAAGATCTGCCTTTTACATGTGTCGCTAGACATACTCTATGATAGAAATACCAATGTGCCATGGAAACAAGCCTGTGGGACATGAGCATGTAGATTGGATGAAAATCTGCAGAAGAACATACTGTACTTCACAAAAAAGAAAAATCAAAACCCAAACCATAGAACATTTTAAGTTGATTGTTTCTAAATATTTTCAGAGATTCCTTAATGTTTAAAGCAGTGGAAAGTTTCTCGTCATGTCATTCCCAACTGAAGAGGAGAAGAGCCTGAATACCATGAGCAAGATTGTTCAAAAACATTTAACATTGACCTAACTCTGCCCTTATGTTAAAGTTGGCAGTAATTTATTGATTTCTACATGACTAAATTTAGTCTGATGTTGAGAATTTTAGGACAAAAAAATCCCACCATGAAGTACTAACTCTTGAGACAGGAATACACAAAGTCCCTGTCAAAGCAATCCTTTCAATAGCAATCTGAATTAAATGTTCACCATGCCAAACAAAACAACAGCATTTCAGATCTAACATCTGCCAGCGCAGATAGCTTGAACAGCCCATCAGACCAACACCAGTTAACCAAGACAAGGTTTGGCCCAGAAATGTAGCTAAGAACTACTGCCCATCCAAAGAGCTTTACTCATTCTTTCCTGGACTGAACCGAATGCACGGCATCAATCAAAAGCCTGCAGCAACACGGCAAAGACATAGCATGTAACAGCCTTTGCGTAAGTCATGGCCGTGCAAGAAAGCTCAGCACCACAGCATGAGCTTACTATTTATTGTCAAAGGTCACTTACATGATAGCTACCACATCAACCAGCATCATCTTTTTGTAATAAATAGTTTTAGCTAAAAATAAGAATACCACCTGAACATATCAGTAATTTTTATTTCCTCGTTTCTACTTTCGAAGTTTTGTAAGCCATCGAGATTATGAGCTATAAATATACATATATGTATTTTAATCAATACATACCACCTTTGTCATTTAGCAAGTCACAAGGGTTCAAACACAGGGGCTTTAAATCAAGTCATTGTTGGAAGTAGAGGGCTGTATTTTCGATGTTCAGTAAGGCGTTTCTACCCTAGTTTTATGCTTCAAGTACAACATAATCTGGCTATGACATTTATTGCCTTAGTAACTGGTAGCACCAAACACTTTGGGTTTTTTTTCTTCAGGAATCTGTTTGCCATCTGTTTCCCTCTAAATCAGACCTTTCAGGACAAGAGAAGCAAAAGGAACAACATTGTTTCCCACTCCTCTATCAAATGCTCTGGGCAGCCTTCTGAAGCAAGGAGACAAGAGAGTCTGTCCAGCTGGGGTTCAGGTGCAGAGTGGGTCCCTTCCTCGGGACAAAGGGCAAGATGAGGAGCTGCAGGAAAGCTCCTAGGAGCCAGCTCAGGGTGAACCAAGCATGGGAGGGACTTGCCGCTCATCTCATTTTTTATGGTATTTCGGGAGAAATTGTCTACTTGCACTACAGCATCAGAATCAGAAGGAGTTAGCGGGGTAACTCTGGCTGAGAGCTGCAGTGGTATTTCAGACACCCCCCCTTTTTGAAGCACACTACCAGCACTTCTTAAAAGGTCTGCTGTTACGAGTTTTATATGGAAAGAAGTGCGTAAAGCTGGAATCAAAAGTCTCTCTAGAGTGTACTCAATTTGGCTGCCTTAATCTTCTAATAATAGTCACTATTACCCAGATTGTCATTTATGAACTCTTATTGACTATTAGAAAAAAACACAGACAGACTTCTCAGGCATGAAGCTGAAAAGAAGAGTTTAAACAAGATATATAAATTACTTTACTGAAAAGTTCAATCTGGAAGTATGGTATTATTGTACAAAGCTAAATCTCTCTCTTCTTTCACATACCAGAGTAGGGTACTCAGCACCAGGACTGGCCTGGGGTGGGGTAAGAACAAAATTCCCACAAACATGGCGTTCTTTCGTTCTTTTTTCGCGCGTCCCTGAGGAGTACAAACACTATTCTGTGACCTTCCCAGGATCTGGTGCAGACCACAGCCTGTTAACACCTTGCAAGACCAGCGCATACATATTTGAAGTATCAATGTATTCATCCACTTAATATTCCTGCAACAGAGACAGTATTTTCTGTTTTCACAGGCAGGAGAACTGGGACATTCCGATGGTCACTGTCGGCATCTAATTCCTAGCACATGTCTAGTGCTTGCGCCAGAGTTCTCCTTTCTGAGATGGAAAGAGCTATCAGAAGCAGGAAATTTTACCCTTTCCCTCCTTCTTACTTCAAGGCAAAATCTGAAATGGTTCACTAAAAATAATAGCATTAGTTTAACCAGATTATGCAGAATTGTTTTCTGTCATGTCCTTTTCAGAGACAGGAGGTACTGAAGAAATTTAACATTCCTGCTTCCAGAATTTTTCATGGCAGTGAGATGATGCAGTCTCAGTATTTGGAGCAGACATCAGCCAGCCATGCTAAGTGCTGCTTGGCCGCTAGCAGCTCGTAGGGTCAATGAACAGAACAGGCGTGAAACAGGTCAGCTTGGGAGGGTGGGCAGCCTTGGCTGCCAGCACAGTAAGAAAAGGACCTGCTGTCCAGTGCGTGTGCTGCTTAATTGTTGAGTATTTTAGCTGAGAACAGCATGAAGGGAAGAACAGCATGGAATAAAATGTTCCTACATTGGTATAAAAGACCCTGCTCATTCTTTTTAGTTTAAGGGAAGCAAAGGAAAAAAGAAAAAAAAAAAAAAAAGTAAGGAATACATAAACAGCAAATCCGGAGGTTGATGCACCTAACCATGAATTTGAGGTGCTTTGGCCTTGGCAAACATAAAATAAGCTCGTGTGAAACTTTTCATCTGGGAAAGAGCACCGGTTTGTAGCACAACAGTGGCACAAGCAGCCAAATCCGGGGCCGGCTGAGCAGCATCGGGGAGTCAGACCTGTGGTGATGGTGGTTCATCTCAGAGGAGTTGGTTGTGCTGAAGAGGAGAAAGCCAGGAACATTTTCCATTAACAGCATTTCTGGCAGCCCAGCAAAGGACAAAGGAATGAAACACACAGAACACAGAAAGGCCTCCAGCTCTGCAGGCATCTGTCAGATGTGGATCTCCTTGGTTTTTATACAAGCAGTATATTAAATGCCTCCTGAAATTAATAGACTTGTAATGAGTTAATATATTAGACCAAAATTTACAAGCCCTTTCACTAAATTTTTACAGCCTCTAAGCTTTGATTAAACAATTTAGTTCTTCCTATACAGTCCACTCAGCAAAGGGGACATTGACCAAACAAGCAGAGACAGAGAAGGGGCTGTTCTGCTGGGTAAGCTAATGCTGCTGTCTGCTCCTACCATCGATCTGATGTCCTCTAAATGGTGTAATTAAGGTTTGAAGTATTGGGCAGAATGAAAAATTAAACTTTGTGAATGCTACTTATTTGTTTCCTTGCAGTGGCTGTCAGGAAATACTTCTGTCCTACGTCTTTGATGCTGTTTGCTTCAGCATACTAACCTGACCAAAAAAAAAAAAAAAGACAAAAAAAAACCCCCAAAGACTGTTCTGTCTGCTTCACCCTTAGAGGACTGCACAAGTGCAGCCCAGGCACCCCTGACACCTGGGCATTTTATTGTGTTCCCATCACCTCCTTGGAGAGCTGGGAACTGGGCAAGGCAGAGCATCACAAGCAAAGAGAATCACCAGATAGCAACGATCCACAGCGCTTTTTCTGACGCACACAGTATTGGGGGCGTTTTGCACAAGGCACTTTATAAAGGAGATAGCATTGCATGGCAAGATGTTTTATGGCTGCTTTTACAAAATCCAATTTAAACTGCAATTCATCTTTAGTGGCAGTTTACAAATCGATGATCAGCATTTCCAGCTGACACTGGGGCCCTGTAAGATTCATGCACTTTGTAGCCTCTTCCCCTTCCTCAGGGTTTTTGGGCAGCTCTTGGCAGCAATGACCCTGCTCTGCTGCTTGAGCTGCAGGTGGTGCAGCGACCAACGCGCTGGTGCATTAGTGTCTCTTGGCCCTCCCCGTGGCTGGCAGCGCAGGCATCCCACGCATGCACCAGCTCAGACTCATCTGCCAACACCGGGACCTTCTGCTTCCCACTGCTATTTCAACACACTGGACGCTCAGCTCGAAGTACGCACCTGATCAGCTGCTGCTGAAGCATCACTGCTGCTGTTTGTTGCTTAGCTCCTTGTTCCTGGGCAGACAACAGCACTGGCTCTGTTCGGCGTTGGCTCTCAGGAGAGTTTGGGTCTGTTCCCAGGTCTAAAACTTGTTCAATTTCAGACAAGGACGAGCCCTGTGCCCCTCGCTTTCCTCATCTGTTAGGCTGATCAGGAGCTTCACATGACTGCCGTAAAGCTTTTGACATCTACAGCTGTGAATGGGAATGATTGCTTTAGTATTTACAATTTAAATTGCCATTTTTGCCATGCCTGAACATGCAAGCAGAACAAATCCATCACGTTATACAACATTTCATACATTGCCCTCACATGAAAAGTTCTCTTGGTGTGTATTTCTCATTTTCAAAAGGGATAAAATTTGTTGTAATGCTGTAACGTCTCTTTGAGAGATCAAAAACATGATCTTCACAGTCCAGATAAGAAACAAATTACATATTTGAATTATGATCCATATCATAGTCCACTCACACAGAATCCCTTCTCTGCATAGGACACCAAGGCCCAAAATCTAATTATACCTCACCTTTTCTTTGCAGGACAGGCAGACAAATTTGATAACAATGCAATGACAAATTCTTTTGCAGCCCACACAGAGCAGGAGCGGGCGGTGTTTTCAGGCTGACCTCGCTGCACTAGCTGGGGAGATCGAGAGGAGCAGGCGCCTGTGGCAGGGCTTTGAAAAGGTCAGGAGCCGCAGCGATCCACGCGCTCGCGAGGCTTGCTCCTCTCTCCACAGCAGGCTTTCCTTTAGCTGCTCTGGGGAAGGGACCTGCCCACAGCGGAGCCCAGGCAGGCGTCTGTAAATACCAGCAGGATCCTTCCTTGAGTAAATGTGCTGGTGCGAATGTCCTCACACGGGGAGAAGCACGTGCAGTGGTTTGGATGTGTTGGGGGGAGCGAGGTGAAGGTGTGAGAGCTGCGGGGGGCAGGCTGACCCTGCTGCAGGCTGCAGGAGCAGGACCTCACCCTCTCGGCATTGTGTCCCGCTGGGCTGCCATCACCTCTGCCCACCCTGGGCTGCCCTCAGCAAAGCCAGCGGGCGCAGCCAAAGTGCTGGAGCCCCCTGCTCCCTCCAGCCAGGGCTCTGCCAACACAAGGGACAGCAGTTTTCTGACAGTCCACATTTCCACCCTGGCCTTTCCCTCCCTGCCTGCCTGTTCAGCAGTCCCCCTGGCTCTCCTTCTTTCTTTCTTCTCTCCTAAAAGATCCTCGATCCCACTGGAGCTGCTGCTACACAAGGACCCTCAGGCTCAGTCCTCCCCAAACTGGGTGAGCACAGCCCGCTTACCTCAGCACAGCATCGAACCTCCCTGAACTTCATCAAGCCAAGCATCCATTACCCAGTGGGATTTAAATGCACTGTTAATTAGGTTCTGGTGTTTGCAGCCTACACTCTTACCTTTGCTTTGATGAACAAGGGAAGCTTGCTGTGCTGAACAGGGCAACCAGGAACTTTTTGAAGAGCCATTACAAAAGCAGACCTCAGTAGCCATGAAATAAGCTTTCATGAGACAAAGAGTACCTTCCACTGAAAAGACTGGGCTTAGCTTTTACGTCTTAATCAATCTCCACCATTAGGCTAATTGTGCCATCAAGAAAGATGCCGATGCACTCAGCAGCAGGGTGCTGTGGAGGATGCAGGAACAGCACCCCACTCGGGAAGGGTGGGAGGCTGTGCAGACTCTGACCAGCCCTGTTGGGTGAAGAGATGGCCCTGGGAGGTGGCGGGGCTGAACGAGCTGGAGGCCTGAGCTCTCTTCCCGGCTGCTGTCAGCACTCCTCTGCCAGGCACGGGATCAAAGCAGCCAGCAGAGGATTCCACAGGGATGGAGTACCAGAGCAACTATAAGGGGGTGCAGGGTCAGTCCTGCAATGTCTGTGGTTTTTCTGAACATATATAAATCACTTTGAGATTCAAAGACAGCAGAAGCTGATTTCGCGGTGCTATTTTTTTCCCCCATGTCATTATCTGTTGGCTAAAAGCCTGCAGTTCAGCGATGGTCCCACCATCCCACTACCGGTTTCTTGGCGAGCAAAGTGCAGCAGCCTCGTGCACAGCAGTGCAGCCAGTGACACCAAGAGCTTCGGTCACTGTCTTCCAAGCACAAAAGACAACAGCGAAATGCTAATAAACCTTCATTAGTCAAAACGTTCACAGCCCGCATGCTGAAACATATTTATCACCCCCAGTGGAGATTATACTGGCAGGTAACACCGCACTAAACTGCACTCAGCTCCCTTCTGCCGCTATTTATCTGCGCCACAGGTCCATGTGTTTCTGGTCCTTTCACACAGAAATGCCTTGAAAGCACAAATGGAATAATTTTTTTATTTTATTTTTTTTTTATGTCTACTTCAATGGGTTTAGACCAATGTGTGGAATCAGTGAGGAAAAATCTTACCGTTTTACAGAGCAGCATGGAAACTTCCACAAAAAAGCTGTTACGGTTAGTGGCTGAAGGAGCCAGAAATAATATTTAAACTTTCTCTTGAACTGTTTTGAGACAGACACAATGAGTAAAATCACTCTGGGCATTTCATAATAAACCGATGCTGATTGAGTTGGACCTGGCCTAAGGGCTGCATGAAATGCCAGTGGTTGCTTGACAGGCAGCTCAGGGAGAAGAGGAGGCAGACAAATCTGTTGCAGCCCTGACTTGGGACAGCAACACAAATTCAAATAATAAGCCATCAATGAATTAGCTGTTGCTGACTTTGGTCTTCTGCCACAGCAGATGCTTGTTGACGTTAGAGAGCCATTGTTCTAGCACATGCAGATACCTCCCATTTGGAGACCAATGCTGATCCAATAAATGTTGTGAAAATCATGAGTAATATCACTAGCTCTGAGTTATTCCAACATAAGAACCATCAAACTGATAAGCTGTGCACAGTTAGATGCATTGGTAGGTTTGTAATATTTTCCATTCTATTTGGTCATCTCCAGCAGCTTATTCTTTTGCCACCCTTTTGGTTTAGAGTCTCAGTTTGGCTCCTTGGTTCTCAGCCTGGGTGCAATTCCTTTCACATACACACAAAAAAGCTGATTAAAATTAATTCAGCTACTGAAAGAAAAGCAAGGATGCTGCGTGTTTTCCAGAACTAGTAGCAGCAAAAAGACCTTATAATTAGCATCCAAACACCAGGAAAGGCAGCACTAAGACCCTTTGTTTCTCAGCATGGAATTACTTTGTTTTCTAGTGCTAAATTTCTTTTAGTGATTTCCTATGCAGTTATTCCATGTCTCTGGGTGTGCACAACATTTAGTGCTCTATATTCATCCCCCAGTGAGAGCTGCAATTAAGGTAACAGGCAGTAGCTATCAAATAGGAAACAACATTTTGCAATCCCAAGCAGAGGCAAAATGGGTAAAATAAGTGAAATACAAAAGTAAAAATGTCAATGCATTAATTGAAGTGTTTCTCAGTTGGTATTTCATCTTTCCTGCATGGATTTAGCCTTTTTCAGCTGAAGGACTTGGGAGCAGAGTTTGGATACAAATTGTTCCTAGCCTCTTGCGCTATACATCTGCTGATTTGCCACCAAAACGCTCATCACTGGGACCATTTTCTTTTGATCAAGCTTATAATTGGTTTGTTCTGGTGCTGTATTTGTCATTTCATTGATGCTTTCCCCTGTTCCTGAACATCAAGCAGTTCTTCGCAGGGCTGGGGTAGCACAGCTCCCTCTACTCCCTCACCAGTGCCAGGGGGGCTGCTCCCCAGCCAAGGGCAGCACCGGGCAGGGGTGGGCAACAAGCACCATGGTGCACTGTGCTATGACTGGGAGGTGGGAACTGTGCCCAGGGGTCAACTTTACTGAAGATCCTGTAAATCCCTAAGGTAAGATCCACAGAAATCGATCTCTACCGTGCAGCTGTGCTTTAAATACTTACAGCAACCACAGAACACCTGCTCTGCCTTGGAAACACAGCACGTATTGTAGCAGAGCAGTATTTCACCTAGCTCAGTCCTATAGCAGCCAAAATAGAACCATAGAATCATTTAATTTGGAAATGACCTTTAAGATCATCAAGTCCAATATATACAAGGTGCTCTGGAGGAAGATAAGACAGTACCTTTAAAATGCTGTATTGGGTGAAGAACATACCAGAGGAAGAGAGAATCTTATTTCCTGCATTTGTCCTCAGCAAAAGCCAGGATTTACGCTCCACTGAAGGTGCTGGCTGTAGCCAGCATGGGCTCTGTGTAATTCTATGTGGACCTGGAGGGAGAAGCTAAAGGGCTGCAGAGCTCACACCCAGGGATGCAGGCGCACAGTGGCATCACCAGCGCCTGCTTAAAAAGAGCTTACCTAGGAAGAAAGGAAAAAAAGCAAATCAATCAACTTTTTTTATTTCTACAAGACTTACCTTGTAATCTTCCGGGGCAATGTTCTCTTGAGCTCTGGAGCTGCTCATCACCCAGCAAACCTCTAAATGGATCAAGTAATGGTAGCCACACGCCTGACGCCACACTGAAAGTCAGGAGGTCCTATCTGCAAATCAGTCTGCATACACCTTTTACAGGCTGCTCTAGCTTTTTTGGCTTCTATGTCCCTTTTCCTGAAGGCAGTCTGAAGAACACTGGGAGGCAGTCAAAGGAGCCGAGCAGTAGGAAGGAGTTGACAGCAAGGCCACTTTGAGCAAGACATCATTCCCCAAACCTGCCACTGCTCCAAAACACATCCATTTATTTTCCCAGCATTATCTTTTCACTGGGCTCTGGCCCCCTCAAGCACTTTCCAGCTTTGGTTTGGTGAGGAATACATTTGTCACCATCAAGCCCTACAGCTGATGGCGAAGTTTCTTCCCGGAGCTCCCTGAGAGCACGGATCCATCCCGCCTCCGTCAGCCCTTGTTGCCACCAGGAGCTTTGTCCCAGCAAGCCGGCTTCCTATAAGTGCCAGCAGTCCCCAGTGCTTTCAGCATCGTCTCGCCAAGATGCTGATGAGCCTCCAGCAGCCGCTGAAGACCTATTTCCCTGAATCACAGCTTTGCTTACTGTGCCTCAGCAGAGACTCTCGCTGCTCCTCATGCTGCTGTGTGTGTCACCTACAATGCATTCATCTCTTCATTTTACTGGGTTAACTGCTGCTCATCAAATAAACGGGTTGTAAAATAGCTAGAACAAGAGAACTATGAACAGGCAATTTTGGCTCCCAGTCAATTTAGCCTTTTTAGGCCTGGATTTATGTATTAGCAGTGAAACTAAACAGGGAAAGAAAGAGCAATTCATAACCAAAGCACCTGCAGAAAAAACAGCTCCAGCCACCCTGTGGCACTTGCAGTGCTGAAGCAAGCCGGCTTTCCGGAGGCAAGAGATCGCTGTCAGTAACTCAGCCTGCAAAGAAAACTCTTTTCCCACCCAGGATAGAGCTGAGATTCCAAGACTGCTTCCAGACCCAGATGCAATGGGACTGAAATGTACAACTAGGGGGGAAAAATCTACAATTTTTAAAAAGGATTGGTTCAGATTAACCAGGCATTGCATTGCCACAATAATTTAAAGCACTTCTACTACTGCTGCTTCGGGTTTGCCTTCTTCCCTTCCTATAATTCAGTCATCCAAGTAATGGCTCTTGCAACAAAAAGTGAGGACATTTCATTTTGATAAATTCAAAAGAAAGTGTTTTTTTAATTCAGTGTCCAATGAGAGCGTCTCATTCCTATAAAACATGATAGATGTTTAATACTCACTTCCCCATGGACAATGTCACTGGAATTTTTCAGTCAGCTTTATCTGCAAAATCAGGACACATGAACTCATATGATATTTGCTCTTTTAAAATTTGCAATTTAATCAGACATCTCTGCTAATTAATTATCTATGAATGAACAAGCAGCAGCAAATATACTCATACACTAATTTATGACCTAATTGGGAAGTTCTATAACTGACGTCCATGTCCCCTGGCTTTTACGTGCTGCTATCTAATTGTAGGAAAAAACTCTTCCATACATTGTTACATTTATTAGCTGTAGGTCCTGGGTGGCCCTGGTATTTCTGCTGTGCTCTGGCAAGGGCAGCTGTGCCCAGCCAGCCATTAGACGGAGCACCCCTCAACCTGGGATCGTTGAGTCCTGCTGGCCTTCCTGGGAGAAAGAGGGGTTAAAAATAGGAAAAAAAAAAAAAAGAGAGAGAGAGAAATTGTAGGAAGTTTATATCTCTGAGCCTCAGGAAGTGTTATAAACAGACAGAATGAAAGAAAAATTATTTTTACATAGCCTTTAAAGCAGCCGCTGTACAGGCAGCTGCAGCAGGTCGTTCCAGGATGCTGCCCCACCGGGTGGTGGGCAGAGGGGCTGTGCTGTCCCCCGCAGCCTCCCCAGCACACAGACACATGTGAGATGGGACACAGCATCGAGCACACGCCACGGGCACCCAGCATTGACATGGCTGCAATCAACATTTCCTTTTTGCTTGGAAGCTGCTCCTGGAGACCAGAATCCCATACAAGCTCCCCTGCTGGACACCGGTCCTGCCAGGGGCACAAGCAAAGAGAATTGCATTGTCCCTCTTTGGCAAAGAGACAGTAAACTTCTTAATGGCACCATACACCGGCGCTCGCTCCGTGATACCTTGTGCATCGTCTGGGCAACTGGATGGACAAGAGCCTTTGTCACCACTTTTCCCATCACAACCCTAGCCAGATCATTTTAAATGAAGTCTCCCAGTACAAATTCCCAGAACCATCTGTTTTCTCCTCTGGTCTCCTGCTGTCTGGGACTCTCAGAAATCATTTAAAAGGCAAAAAGAGCTTGTCATCATTGCCAGCCACAAAGCACAGCTAGCTCTTGCATTACTTCTCTCTCATTATTACCTTTCTCATCCGTAAACACTAAACTGCTCCCCAGCCCAGAGCTGCGCTCACTGGGCTGTGCGGCTGCTCCCTCAGCCCTGGCACTCGCAGTGCGTTCTGCCAGCCGATGCTCTGTTAGAATTACTGAAGAATCAAGAAAGAAAAAAATGGTATTAATTGAAAACCTATTGACAGGTGAATCAGTGGAAGTTTGCTGTGGCAGATGGTCTCTGAGGTTGTGCCCAAGTTTTCTTCTTTTGTAAATAATTTCACCATAAATTTGCACCTGCTAAACTGCATTTCCTTCTCTGCATGAATACGAGGTAAGAAAAAAACCCACATTTTTTATTTACGTCAGTTTTCTCCATACTGCTCAGAGCTTGTCACTAAAAGGAAAGGCTACTCCCGTGATTGCTCCACAACAGGCAACTGTTCCAGCCCCCAGAGCAGCATTCGGTTCCTCGCTGCAGAGCAGACCCGAAGCACGCAGCTCCTGCGTTACTGCCGGGTACCGCTTACATTCAGCCTTCCTTGCTGAATCGAACTGGCTATGGAAACTTCACGCAGGAGTCGTCCTTCTCCCAGGTCTGAAATTCAACTGACTCTAAGGAGAAATAAAGTAACTGCTTAAAAACGGTGTACAAGTATAGAATAGCTTGGGATGAATGGGAAGAGCGGTGACAACTGGGACACAAAAAGCTCTTCTCCAGTCAACTGCCAACCCACGGCACACAAAAAGGAGCAAGAGGCATGAATCTGGCTTAAACCAGGAGTAGAAAAAGCTCTGGAGGGTTTGCTTTGCTGGGCACAAACCAACTGGGCACCATCAGCAGCTTGCATCATTTATTGTGGCTAATCACCCCCAATGCTGGTGCTTCTTTTCGTACATCAGCTCCCCAGTAGCAGTCAGAAAATGGCTGGGTGGGTGAAGCTCTGCTGCCCAAGGAGCACCCTGGAGTCACAGGTGCCTCCCAGCACGGCACCGGGAGGAGGAGGAGGAGGGCCTGGCAGCCCCAGGAAGGGCAGGGAGCCAAGCATGGTGTCCAGCGCTGCGTGAGAAGCCTCTGAAACTGAATCAGCAGGGATCATCCCCACAGACTGTTTCACAATTATTTTTTTCCCAAGCAGTGCCATCTGGGTCATTAGAAATGAATTCACAAATAATTTGGGGCTGATAAAAACTGATTCTGGGTGAAGTTATTATTTGCTAAAGGGACCCAAGCCCAGAAAACCCACATATGTTTTTTTTATACACTTCTTCCCTAAGTACTTGAAACTGGCTGTAAATTGTAGCAGGTCACTGCCAATGCCAGAGTCCACAGAACTGAGGAAAAAACAGGTGGTTTCCTCCAGTCTGTTAGCCCCAGCTCTAGAGGAGAGGAATTGCCATCACCGCACAGAAAATTTCTGCATCATCTTCTGCAGAAAACCATTTCTGTTGTTGTTGGCCCCTGTGGCTCCACTCAGCCCGGCCCTGCAGAGGGCTGGCTGTGCCGAGGGGTTCAGATCCAAGCCCCACGCTGTGGGATGTCACGGCCACCAGCCTGAATTGGGAAAGTAACACTGTCTTCAAGTGCAAGGCCCCAGCCTGTGACATCTTTTATAGTGAAACAGGCTCTACTTTCACATTTGCAACCAGATGTAAACAGCTTGTGTTTCCGACAGCTTGGCCTTTCATCTTGGCTAATTTGCACATTTGTATTTTGAATAAAGCGGCGCGGGGCCGCTCTCCCCGGCTCAGTAATGAGATTTTCTGCCCATCAGACATCCGGCTCGCGCAGTGGCTGACGTTTGCTAGATTGCATAATTTATTGTGGCTAATCAGCCTCACTGCTGCCACTTCTTTTTTCAGCCATCAGTTCACTGGTAGCAGTCAGAAAATATTCTTTGCTATAAAACACTTTGTTATCACACTGAAACTCTCTTTGGCAAAGCAAGCTACTAAGACAAAAAAACAAAAATAATGGGAAAGCAGATTCCTAGCCCTTAGCAATGCTTACTGAGGTTCTCTTTTTCCATTTAACTTCAAAATGGTGCATTTGACTGGTTTTGTGGAAACCTCCTGTCTTTAAGCTGTTCCAGAAAATGCTGAAAGTCTCTTTCCCACCACACTCCCGCCATCGGGGGGGTTCAGCCCACCCTGTGCAAGCCCCCGGCTCAGCAATGGCCTGGCACCGAGAGCAGCAGGTGCCGCCGGGGTGCGGAACTGGAGGTGGGGGCTGCTGTGGGGGGGCTGCTGTCAAGGCAGGGAAAGCTTCAGACCGACCTGGCCAGCACCGCTGACCCACAGGGCTGTCCTTCGCTTTACGGTATGTGGCAAGGTTTATGCTATCTTACACTATCCACACCTGCAGTGAACAACTTTGTCAAGAAATGCAGGTGAGTAACTGTGGAGAGGACTAAAAGCCGAATTAACCGCAGCCCAGTGTTGCTCGCTGTCCTGCTTTCAAAGGAAAAAACAATTAGAGTGAGTGTATTCTTATTACTGCAGAAATCTCGTTTGGAGTGGATCACAGGTCTCTGGCAAACATCTGACGGGATAAGGGCAGAGGGGTGGCAGGCAGCAGCCGCCCAAGAAAAACAGAGACTCACTGCAGTTCGCCCTGAGGAGGCAGGGGACGATGGAGTCCCTTCTGCACAGATGGATTTGCACTGCTGGCCAGTAGGATACATCCCGCGGCCCCTTTTCTGGCACGGGAAGCCGCCGAGAGTCTCGTCGCCTGCACACAGGTGATCACTTCTGCTCTGCTCTCTGCAGAGCCATTCGCTTGCCTCTGGTTTTCACAGGCGTGCAAGCTGAAAGGCAAACGCTTTAGTAAGACCAACATGAGCCGGCTTGCAGAGGTGCATCTCAAGAGCCAGTTCTGGTAAGAAACAGAGAAAAGAGCACCAGGACAGTATGACATGTACCCACTTACGATACATCTTACTAAGCAGAAGGGACTTATTTCTCCAGGGTCCTGTCTCGCAGCCCATGCAAACCCAATGCAGCGTGATCTTCCCGCAGCCACAGCACAACAGCCATTCCCCCTCCCTGAAACAACCTCTGGTTCCCCACCGCGGGCACCAGCAAAGCCATGGGTACAGACCATCACCGCTGTCACCAGCTGCCCCCAGCCCCAGCCCCTGCACTGGGAACAGACACAGGCAGCAAACAGAACTCGCTGCTCCCCGGCTCCGAGCTGCTGCCCTTCCCACCCACCAGCACCCACCAGTGACATCCACCACAGCACCGCTTTCCCCTTTTTGCAGAAGAAAAATGCCATTGAAAGTAATCAAAGCTGTACCAACCAAACCCTGAATTTGCTACTGCTTTGTGCTGAGACCGTAGCTTGTAATTTGAAAACATTTTCTCAATTATCTTCAATCTGCTAATCCCCCTTTAAACGTTATTCCCATAAAATTACATCTATTTAATTCTCCAGATAATTTGGAGGTTAGTCTAGTTTTCACTAAACAATTACAAAAATTAAAACTCTCAAAATCTTCAGGCCTTCTAGTTTGTATTTATCAGCTCATATAATAAAACCAATTTAAAAACCTGATAAGACAGCGACTTGGAAATACTGCCAGAACATAAAGGAGACCTATCAAAAGATCACATCATATTCACAGAAATGCGTATATCAGCAATAAATTATAAAGAGAAACTGATGGATGGATATAAGTTTTAAGGATCAACTTCCAAAGGAGAAAGGCTTTCTAGGGCACTCACCTGGGGTTCGCAAGGTAATACTTTCTCCAGTTCTGCTGCATCTTCCATGACTCTGGTTGAAAGGTGTCAACTCGCCGTGACATCAGTCTCTGCCTGGAAAGAGGATGACAATAGTTTACTGCCCACAGGAATGCTGTGAAAGTGAGCTAATCAGACCTATCTTAATTTTAACAGTGATATTAGTTCTCAAGGCTCTGTGACCCAAACTTTTTCCTATGAAGCTGCTTTGCAAAGGAAAAGCTTTACATTAAACCACAGAAACACAGTCATGTTCTGATAACCAGTATCCCCAAAGATCAATATTCAAGGACATGGAACAGAAAGCTGAATGGAAAATATTTATACAAAACTGTCAAAAAAAAAAGGCAGGTGTCATTTCTCACTGAAAAAATAAAATAAAAATATCAATGTGACAAATTTTCAATACAAACACTCTGGTTGAAATCAGGGGAATTAATTCAAAATTATTAAGAAAACATGAGATGAATAAGTCTGAAGTCAAATAAAATCCGAATGTTTCAAAAAAAACCAAATGTCAAGATTCCAAAGTTGTGGTTTGCCTTTTATCCTCATTAATTCCACGGAACATATTTAATGCAGAGAAGTTGAAAGGAATATGTGCAAGAGAAATTGATTTTCTTTTATCACAACTATTAGCTGGAGCAGCACAACGATTTGGTGGTCCTGAACCACATGATCCTTCCACAAGCTCACAAAAGTGAAGGAACCCACTGCTGCTGCTGCCCGGGCTGGGCTGCAGCCCCTGCCCCACGTGCCAGCAGAGCCCCCAGCCCATGCCCTGGCACCGCTGGGGCTGGCAATGCCCCCCTGCTGCCGGAGACCACCGAGCAGCGGCACGGGAGCGTGGGGAGCCCCAGCAGCCGGCACCTGAGCTGCGACCTGGTCCCCTTGCAGGCTCTGACGCTGCGGGGCCACGTACCCAATGGCCTGAAACCACCCCAGAGGGGCTTCACAGTCCTGTGGGTGCACCGCACCTCGGGGCAGGCATGGGGAGTGATGTTGTTTCCCAAAAGGCAGAGGTGTACCCAGGGCTGTAATCAACCCCCACCAGTGCCGAGTTGCGTCTCACGTTAAACAGCCTCCGTGTGCGGAGCGGGCAGCGTTCGCTGGCTGCTCCTCTCCCAGGAGATACAAACCAGCCTTGTTACAGGATTTTTTACACTGCAGGTACCCAGCACCAGCTGCAGCTGAAGGAGGTAGATTGGTGCTCTGCAGATAATTTTTCTCTTCTGAAAGATGAAAAACTGTTAACAACATGGCAATAGAAAGCCCCTGTGCTTCAGCAACAGTCACGCACTGACATAAGCCCAGTTATCAGCAAGAACCAGTTTACCCCCCACTTTGTTGAGTGGCTCCCAGCACAGTCCGGCAGCCTGTCAGGGAGGTCAGGTAGCAGAGGAAGAGAAACCCCTGCAGTAGGACTCAGGCACAGGTGATTTTCCACGAATCAGATCAAAAGCTGCGTGTCTGAGGACAAACACGCTGTCACCAAGCGCAATGCTGTCCCACGCGTGGCTGAGTGCCACACAGGGCAGAGCCCGCTCGAGAAATCCCGACGCCGCTGAAGGTATTTCATCATTTGTACAGAATGGGCTTTTACAGGCAGAATAAATTACTCCTCAGCTGAGGAATCCTCACCGGCCCTTGCAGTAAATATTTCACTAAATGATGTAAGCAAGCTGAATTCTGGACCTCCTGCAGACAGATGTTCATCCCATTTTTCCCTGAATAAACTCGGGAGCACGATCTCTGGCATGAGACAGACCCTGCTTGTTTGCTGGGGAGGATCACTGAAGGGCCATGTATGTGCATGTGCTCGCCTGGTTTGTACGCAGATCAAAAGCTTCTTTCAGTAATTTTGAGGGTTTGTTTTGTTTTTCAAAATAAATAACTTCCTTCAGCATGCTCCATTGGTTTGGAGCTGCTCCCCAATGTTTTCCCAAGTCACCTTCCTACTTCAGCACTGCCAACACCACCACTACTGCTTCCCCTGCAACTCCCTGAAGGGCTGTGACCGCTCACTTGCCAGCTCCGGTCACCAAGAGATCCAGCTGTTTGCGGACGAGTTTAGGAGGAACGGGGAGCTCTGGGTTTGGACAGAAACTGTCCCAAAACCATCTGCTGGGAGGCGGTCCTGGCATGCTGGTGAACAGAGCCTCCTCACCAGGACCAGGCCAGCTCTGCAGCTGGGATCCAGGAGACAAGCCAGCACATCGACTGGGTCACGAGATGATGGCTTCTGCCAGCACTGGGGAGACTCGGGACATCAACATTTTTCTATGGAGAGAAAATAAAACCATTAAACCAGTTTTGTTCCTAAGGCAGGGAAACATTTCCCTTTGGAGAACCTCAAACACATGACAATAGTTTGAAAGTAAAGGCTGCAGCAAAGCGAGCTGGATCCCTGTGGGGTTTGTGCTCCAGGCTCTGCAGTGCTGGCTGGGATGTGGATGCTCCAGCAGTAGAGGCAGGTCCTGCACACAGTGAAATGCTTTCAGCCAGAGGTACAAACTATTCATAGCATGCTAGAAAATGTACTCTGACCAATGTTTCCAAAGTGTAATCTACCATTGGGATTTCTAAAGCCTTCCCACAAGTTCCTGCCCTGTGCAGACAGCGCTTTGTGTTGCCTTTCCCAGGGGCTGGCCATGCTTCATATGTGCAGCACTGCCCGGGCACCATGAATCTGCATGTGCTACCTGCATGGCAGAGATGGCAAACCCAGTGACAGCCAGCCAGGATCCACCCTGACGTCTGCTTCTGGTCTTCTCCCTCCTCCTGGCTCACCCAGCACAAAGATGCCCATGGCACAGCTCCACAGTGATGCATCTGTCCTGTCAAGAAAGTGCCAAAGCATCGGCAGCCTTGGGACTCGCAGCTCACGTTCACGATGCTGGGGGACTCAGTCAGAGCTGCGCCGTGACGAGCTGTGGCCTGTCACAGTGATGAAATACACCCATTCTTCTGAAAAGTCCAAAAGTTGACTAAACTATTAAGTCCTCCTGGCCAGCACAACAGCACGGCTCTGCCACCCAAAGGATCACACTCTGTGCCAGCAGTGAGCACAGCCCTGGCTGTGCCAAGTCTCACTGGGTCAGAAAGTGCCAGGACAGGGACAGGCTGGGTGCCGGTGGTGACCTCTGCAGTGCCCTGTGCCACCCCCGAAGCCCAGCTGCCGGGGAGGGCACGCTCCCAAGGGTGGGAGGTTGCCCCAGCGCCACACAGGGCAGAGCAGTTTGGACAAATTATCGCTGATGAGTCTGGAGGAAGGCACAGGAAGGGTTTGACGCCAACAGTAAAAACCAAAAAGCCTCCTATGCTGGCAGCTGAAACACCAGGTAATTACTTAATTGACTGCATGATTTCTACCTTGGTAGAGAAGCCTGCGGCACTCAGGATAAAAGCAGAAGTCCATTAGTAACTCCAGCAGCAGTTTACCTCCCAGACCACAGAACAGCAGGAACCTGGAGCACATCCTGCAGCGGTGAACATTTGGAAGCCTGAGACACACGCTGCATCCACCCATCCGCTCCAGCTATGGCCAAGGGAAGACATGCACTCAAGGGAAAGGCGTCAGCTGCAAGAAGCAAGCCGAGCCTGTTTCCCCAGCCCTGGCCATACCTGGCCGCAGGGGCAGCCCCATCTCCCCCCAGGACCCAGGACGGGCACCGGCTCCTCCTGCCAGGAGCACACAGCCCCAGAGCCGTGCCGGCATGCCTCGTGCTGCGGCTGGGCAGGACGGTCTGACCCTCGCTCAGCTGAGCACAGATTTGCAGAGTCGCTCTCTGAAAGGTCGGCGGCCAGCACATACACACCCCTCCTTCTGCAGCCTTTTGTGCCAAGCAGCTCATTTTCAGAACAGACCCTGAAACCTCAGGCCAAGGGATCCCTGCAGGCACCCCCGGCCTTTCTGCCGCAGACCCGTGAACTTGCACTAGAGACACAGACCCAAAACTCCAGAACTGAGAGATCCATGCATGAAAACAAGTACAAAACTCAAGCAAGACAGAATTAAAGACTCAGCACAGAAGTGATTTAGCCCAGTTCCCCACAGGGTGGTACTGGGCAGACAGCAGCACTGGTCCTGCCGGGACGTGGAGGGGAGGTCAGCAGCCTTGGGCTGGGCGCGGGGCACCTGCCCCACACGAGGCGCTGCGGGTTCCCCATGCAGAGCTGGGTGCCACGGCTGCTCCCAGCAGCAGCAGAAGGGCAGGGAGCCCCTCACGCCCTCCCGGTCACTGCCCACCTGCTCCAGCCAGCCGGAGCCGTCAAAGGTTTAAAGCAGCGAGAGGCGAGCAAGTGAGCAAAGAAGTTAGAAGGGTATTGCACTGCCGGAACAGGAAAGGACGGCTTGGATGCAATAATGTCTCAAGGCTGGGTTAGCTGTCAGGTCATCAAAACATTCCCTTGTACTTTTCATAAGACAAATGAACCCTAACATAATATCCCAGGAGCTTGCCAATGCCTTAAACAAAAAAGATGCATATCCTCAGTTCTGTCACTGCACTTGGTGCCAGTCAGCGCTTCCCTGCGGGAGGCACCGGCACGCTGGCCAGTGGGCACGGTGGGCAGGGAGGGCACGGGGGGCAGGGAGGGCACGGTGGGCAGGGAGGGCACGGCGGTCAGGGAGGGCACGGCGGGCAGGGACGGCACGGTGGGCAGGGACGGCACGGCGGTCAGGGAGGGCACGGCGGGCAGGGACGGCACGGTGGGCAGGGACGGCACGGTGGGCAGGGAGGGCACGGCCAGTGCCGCCTTGAGGCTGCCGCGCCAGGCACACCGATGGGCACAGCGCCGTTACGGAGCCCCACTAATTCACCTGTCAGCGCCATGCAGCAATAACCTCTGCTTTAAAGCATAGACGATTATCCCAGTTAAGCTGCCTTTGGCAGGAATAAAGCTCCACACACATCAGCCAGGCCGGGAACAATAGGTTTGGACTTTGTTGTTATCGGCTCATTTCAGAACTGCAGCGGGGCAGCAGAAAATGTTCGTCAGTTGGATCCAAAGATATTAGTAAATGCTGCAAGGGAATGGAGGGCTGAACGTGAGGTTTGTCCCCAAAAGACCTATGAACAATGTATAACTTTTTACAGGAAACAATCATTTATATAATTCCCGTGAACTTCTGTGACCACGCCAGGGGAGGAGGGAGAAGGGAGGGCATTAGTCATGCACTAGCAGATGTTTTGACTTATGTAAGACCTTTTTTAAAAAAAAAAAACCAGGCTGCATCTCACCCTGGAGGCTTCTTGTGAGCCTCCTCACCCTCCGTCATTCCAGTGGTAGGGCAGTTAGGAGATCTGGGACCGCAGAGGAAGCTGCAGAGCTGGGGCTCTGCTGCAGCAAGGAGTAATTCAGCTTCTTTTGCTGAGCAGCACAGTGAGCTGCTACGCAGGGAATGTGCAGAGCTCTCTAAACTGCAGCCAAGGAGCACAAGCCAGTGTTTCAGTGACCAAGCACGCTTGGCTCCCAGGACCCACGTGAGCCTCTCCCCAGTGAGGCACACGTTGCAGACAAGCCGAGACCTGCTGTGGTTTGGGCTCAGGAGGCGAGGGACGTGTTCAGAGGCACAGGGCACCCCGCTGGGGTTCCCTGCAGCTGCACACCAGGGATGTTCACAGAACACATTCACGATTCAAAGCGGTGAGGAGAGCAGAACAGAGGTGACTTCCACCTCAGCACACAAGAGCTCATGTTCACACCCCAGTAGACACAAACACATCCTCGTGTGCCCTTCCATTCTGTCACACCAAGATGAAACAGCCATCCCTGACTCCACATCCCTGCTGCTATCCCCCTCACAGCACGGTCCTCTGCCTTTAACACCACATCCCGGCCCCGTTCGTCATTCCTCACAGCCTGTGCTGAAACATGTTTGCTGACCAACAGCCCTCAGCCCCTCTCCTCCTGCCCAGGGTCAGCGAGCACGCAGAGAGCCCGTGCCCATCACCACCTCTCCGGGAGGGACAGGCAGGAGGGCTCTGCCTGCGGCTCCTGCCCGCAGCCCAGGCGCTGCCTGCAGCATGCCGCCCCAGCCCCAGCCCCACGCCAGCTCCCACCTCCCTGCACAAAGACTTGGGAGAAACACCAATCCTCAGGGACAGGCTGCTTCCATCCCAAGAGCCCAGCGCACTCATCTTTGCAAGCCCCGTGGAGTGCCCAAGAGCCAAGTCACAAACCAGAAGCCCCCAGTCCCGTTAGCACTGGCTCTGCGCTGGTGTGCTTTGCTGGCGTGTCCCCCCGCCTGGCGGGCTCTGCACAGGCCCAGCTGGTCCCACCCCGGAGGGGCTCTGGCCTCCAGTGCTTGGCTTCTGCCTTTGAGCCGCCCAGCAGTGGCAATGCCGCTGCCCCAGCCCCTCGCCAGCCCAGCACCGCCCCAGCTCCATGGCACAGCTTCGGCACGCTGCAGCACCTGCCTAGTCATTACTAAAAATACAAATTTTAATAAGGCTTTTATGAAGGGGGTGAAAAAATGAATGCAACAACAGCTTGAGGACAGAAAGTCATCACGTTTTGTCAGCCTTCACCGGCGAGGTGCTCTGTCAAGAAGAGTTACTGCTTGCCGGCTGAGATGGGTCCAGGTGGGCAACGAGCACGTTTGCTTTGAGCCGGTGCATGAAGGCTTAGGCTGGTGGCCAGCACCAGTGACACCCTGCCACGTACCACAGGGCCCTTGAAAAAGCCGCAGAGCCACATCCTGCCACGGTCACCAGAGACTGCCCGAGTTCTCTGGGAAAGCAGACAAAGCATTTGCACCAAGCTCTCACTGCGGAGCTCATACTCATCTAATTTTCAAAATCCTCCAGGCAGTTGGTTATCTTTAATTAAGATATTTATCTTTGTTAAATAGAACCAAACACATTTGCATGTCCACAGAGACATGTCTTATTCATACTGATGGCTACTCAGGGTAGAATTAGTTGCTGTCAGGAGGGTGCCTGACCTTTGGATGCTGACAACGGGCATTATTAGATTTAAAGAGCTGGGATAAGTTTTGCTCTAGCACTGGAGCTTCATTTCCAAGACATAAACCACCGTTGATTTTATAGCATCAAGTACTCCAGGCTTAAGTCCCTGAAAGATTTCTGGGGAGAGAAGACACGTCTCTGTGGTATAGAGCAATACTGGCTTACCTGCAACACTTACTCTGATCTTGATATGTGAAATGTATTTAAAATTCAGTAAATTCCATTTCCTGCACTTTGTTCTCATGAAACACTTAAACCAAAACACTGCAACAGCTGTTGTCTTCCAACCAGCTGACAAGTGAAGTGATCTTGAAGCGCACCAGGAACGCGGCGCTGTTTTTCAGCTGAGCTGCAATCACAGAAAGGTTTCCAACTCCACACAGATCTGCAGCTTTTAGGGAAGATGGCTGATGCTGCAGTCCCTAAGGCCTGCTAAAATCCGGTTTCCAAGGTTTCTATAGAGCGTGAGCCTGTAGGTGTATATTAAGGGGGAAGGAAAAAAAAGGTTAACAAAAGTTGGGGAAGTACTCTTATTTTTCCCTCTGCTACAGTGGCCACCGTAGGCACAGGACACGGTGCAGCTTCCTCAGCAGAGCGGGCAAGCTCAGACCTGGCTGCAAGGGCTTCAGCAGATGCACTCCAGCCTGTCCTGTAGGCATCTTGGGCACGTGGACACTGCGCTGGGGGCTGGCTCTGCAAAAGCCCCTCCTGCTTTGCAGACACCCCTGTGGAGGAGGATTTCAGAGCCACCGGAGATGTGTTGCTCAGGCTGGGAGCATGGACAGCCAACCCCCCCACCACCACCACCCCGAGCAGGCACCCCAGCACTGCTGCCGTGTCCTGCTGGAGCCCAGCCGGTGGGCAGGGAGGCTGGAGGCGGCCGGGGGTCTCCACCACTGGCACCAGGAGCACCACCGTGCAGATGGGCTCCCCAGCACACCCACCACCCGCAGTGACCACACGTCAGCACTGAAGAACCAAGGGAAGGGCTGCAGCCCCAGGGAGGTGGGTGATATTGTTCTGGTTACGTGCTGGAGTAGGAAGGGAGACATTCAAAGGAAAATATTAGAATTAAAACTAAAACCAAAATGCACAGAAATCCAGCATGTACCGCAGCGGCATGGTGCCAGTTTCCCCCCACGCTGGCTAGCTATCACCAGGCAGACCCAGGGGAATTTACTTTTTAAAATATGCTTTGCCAGTTTCAAGAATCAATCTCAGCTAGCAAATCCTTTCCCCTCTCCACAGGAAATTAAACACATGCTCGCAGGGAATGCCTCCAAAACTCATGCGCATCCACTCAGGAAAAGCTCTGCCACGTGGCTGGGGCTGTGCGTGCTCCCACGGCTCTGCCCGACGGCAGCGAGCACCTCTGAGCCCATAGCCCTTGGGCAGCCCTGGATGCTGAGCGTGCCCCAGACACAGGGCATCAGGGAGGAAAAAAAGCACTAAATGGCCCAAGGTGGATGTGGTCTGGCCACAAGTGGTGAAGGTGTAATTCATACATCCCCTTAGCAATTAATGTATACCCTTATCAGCAAAGTCAATGCAATAGGGTGTCTGCCAGCTGCTAGCAAGGCAGGGCAGCTCCAGGCAGGGCAGAGCAGAGACCAGCAGCTCATCAGCCTGAGCTGAAGGCAGCACCAGGGTCTGTAAAGTCCCCCTGAACTGGGATGCCCAGGGTGAGCCACTGCCCCCAGACCATCCCACGGGGACCTAGCTCTCACCAGGAGGGGATGCTGCTCTCTCCAAAGGATGGACACCCACCCCAGGTTCAACATCAGCTCCACAGCACCAGCCGCAGCTGCGTGCAGGTGACCACTGCCACCAGCAGCACCAATGGAGCCATTTGCAGGGCAGTCAGACCATGGTGCCACGGGAGAGGCTGCGTGGGGGATGGTACGGCCACCACCGCCCATGCCACGAGCTTCCCGCAGGCTTTGGGCATGCCACAGCACAGTGCTCCATTTTTGTTTTAAACATGGATGGAAAAATCTTTACATCATTTGCTAAAAGCACTTTAATGTCTTTACACAGGGAAAACAAAATTAAAACATATTACTAATTTGGATTATTTCATTCAGTCAGCAAGCCTGAAAGCACTTGCTGCACTTCAAGTCCAGGTTCAAAGCATTAATCACTCTAAATTCTACTACCGTTTTCTTTGGGTTTCATTTCTATGTCATTTTTTCATTCATTAGCTATGACCATGACAAGTGACAGACTGCCCTTAGATGCACCTTCAAAGCACATACAGTGAATGATTGTTAGATCCATCTAAGTATTGAATTATTGGATCCACCTAAATAAAAGGCAAATTACCCTCTGAGCATTTCTTGACAATTAATTACCTGAAAGATGATTGGAGGAGGCCAAGGTTTCATGTCAGCACTTCAGAGCAGTCTCGTGTTCAACTATCAGGTCCTTGGTGAGGCTGAGATGTGAAGTCGGGGCACTGCCACATGCTCAGCACCAGCGTATGCTTTCCAGAAGCGTTCACAAAGTTAAAAATAAGTGCTGTGCTGTTTCTCTTCCCCAGTGAAGAGCAGGACCGGTTACTTCAGTGTTTTCCCCCCAGCCCTCTCTTTGTCTTCTGGCTTTGCACTTACACAAGTTTTCATTAGAAAAGATCATCTTCCCTCAGCCCAATAAAAAGCAGGACTGCAGAGCTCGTTCACTGTTCAGTCTGAGATGCTGCTGCAGTGCTGCCAGCATCTCTGCCTTGTGCATCGCACCAGCATCCCCTGCAGTGCAGGGCCCTGCTGGGTACATTGCTCGGGGACAGGCAAGCCTGGCTCCCACAGGGACAGGCACAAACAGCAGGTAAATTGTGAGCACAGGAGAAGGTGCTGCTGAAGGTGGGCTGAGGTGTCCAGCTGTATTTCACCAGTGCTGACATCCAGCTGTGCTGGTCCTGGACCACACCGAGCAGCCACATCGTCTGCTGCTCCCCAACACTCAGCCTTGGCCAGGCACCCTCTGGCACCTCTGCTGCTCCGGCAGCTCCCTTACCCAGCAGAGAAACACCTTTTATTGTACTGGAATGCTGGAGGGAGTACTGGACCACAGGGGACCCAAACAGCACCCAAACTGGCACAAGAAAAGCCAGAGACGCTAACAGGGCGCAGGGAGGGGAAGGAGTGGGAAGATGATTTGGACACTGAACAAGGGGTCAAGGCCAAAGTTCCAGAAGATGAAAAAGATATTTTTTTCCTGGTTTTCTCAAAGAAAAGATTGGCTCAGAAATAATGGCAGAAAGCAGCCCTAGGGGCTTACCACAGACCCGACAGGCAGAGGGAAGTCACAGGCCACCCCAGCCAAAGACTTTAAATGGCAGCAAGGACACCGAGATTTGGCATTTGAGGGGCACAGAAAGCAGCTGCAGATGCTGCCAGCTCCTACCTGCTGTAGACCCAAGTGCTTCGTAGGCGAGACGTTATCCACATCCCCTCGCAAATTACTCTCACCCCATTATTGCACGTGCTGTTAATTCAATGTGATGAGCACTGGGTTTTTTCCCCCTGGCATTTGGCAATTTATCTCCTAGGCTAAAACACGCTGTGTTGGAGAGTGCCAGGGGCTGCGCTGGGCGCGTCTCAGCCATGGTGGGTGCTGCAGGTCCCACCAGACCCAGGCAGGGAGGCCAGGTCAACCCCCAGTCCAGGCAGGGAGCCTGGGGGAAGGCCAGGCACCCCCTCCCAACACCAACCCTATTCCTCACTGCCAAAAGGGCCTGAAAGCAAAACGCTGCATCACAAGGTAGGGCTGCTCTGGGTGCTGGGAAGAAGCTTCCCTGCTTGTGTATGAGGAGGTATGATTATGATGATGGGGGATGAATGCTAGAGGCAAATGAAAGCCAGCAGCATCAATTGCAACAACTGGAGGAAGACAGAAGGAGATGCTCCTGGGCACAAAATCATCTGTGTTTCTTCTACTGTGCAACTGAAATCTCCTGCTCCTTTCATCAACTTTGTTGTTGATGGTGGATAATCCTATCAAAGGTAAGGACATAATAATGGGGCAGGCACAAAGGGAAGTAAAGTAGCAGAACAAAACCAAACACAGGCCTGTCTGCCCTGCCTCTCCCGCTGCTGACCGGCTTTGGGGCCATCCTGCTCTTCCCAGCCTCCCTGCGAGAACACGGCATCTCAAAAAAGTAACAATGAGCTTGTACTCATCACATTTAGATGTAATTAAGACCTTGTTCCTTGATGCTGTCGGACTGAACACAAGTTCAGCACACGCCTATTACCAGAAACACTTCCCAGGAGCGCACGGTTCTGCTCCCAGCCAGGTGCTGGGTTCTTTGCTGCAGCCCCCACTGGGTCTGCAGCTCTGAAGGGCTGGGGTCCCTGGTCTCTGGCAATGAGGGGGAGCTGGGCTTTAGGAGTACTACCCGCAAGTAGGGAATTGACCTCTCTTTCCCCAACCAGCTGGTCACCTAATCACACATCCAACAGCTTGCTTGTATGTTGGCTGGTCTGACAGAAGACACGTGTCTCCCGACACCCTTTGGTGCGCTTCTGTCCTGAGACCCTCCCCAGCACAACCCTGCAGTCAGGCAACTGCTGTGCCATCCTGGCTTTGTAAGGATAAAAGCTGCACGGAAGCACTACATCATCACCAACACCGTGTACCTCTCCATCTCAAGATGCCTCACGGTAACAAGACACGCCCTCGGCACCTGTACAGGAGATGCTGCTGCTGCTGCACTCAGGGACTGGGGGGACAGGGAGCCAGGGGCAGCATGTGGGGTGACAGCTACGGGCCCTCCAGTGGAGCCGGCACTACATCTGTGTGCCACTTTGTTAGCTGCAGATGGAAACATCTTAATTAATCCTGTTGTTTGCCACCTCAGGTAGGTCTATTTTATCTCAGGAAAAGTTGGTGCTTTTACAAGGAAACACCATTTATTGAAAAGGAGAAAACAAAAGAGTCCTCGAGGAGGAATCGATGGAAGCTGCCTTCCCAGTCAATATTGTCTGAAAAACAAATGGGTCCCACTGCAAATCAAAGGCACTGCCACATGTGCTCCATAAAACACTGCATTTGTTCCTGCTCAGCCAAGCAACAATCCCTGGCCCCTCTTCACATCATTGCTCAAGAGTAATGTTGCCATCAAATTTTCTATGAAAAAAAATAGCAGAGATGATATGCTATGATGCACATATTTCACAAAAGACAGGCTGCTCCAGTTAGGGCAACCTATTTAAAAAGAGAAAAAAGCGTATTAATTTCCCCTCCCAGATTACAGATCAGCTTCATCCCTCCACTGACACTATTGTTGGAGCCTGTTCCACTGAAAATGCACCCGATTTCCAATCCTGGGGAAAAGGACAGGGAGTTTCAGCTGTACTGAATCAGATAAGATTAAGAGTCAAGCTCGAGGAAAAAATATTTAGAAATCATTTGTTTGCTATTGTGCTCTTTGTATCTTTACCGATTTTCCTTTCTAATAAAATACCCAAATCTCAGTATTAAGAAATGCTGAGAAAAAATGTTCTGGAGAAAGTTCCTGTGCAATGTAGTAACTGTCCCTGGCATCAGGACAAAAAACACAAAATACTCGGAAATAGTCAAGCTAGATATTTTTTTAGCACACAATTACTTTGTATGTAAAATCTCAGGCAGGTGCAGCAACAAGGCATTGCCCTGTGCCAGGGTCATGGCGGCGAAGCCCCCCAGCACACCCTGGAGCAGCGAGGTGCCCGCACAAGGCCCCGGGGCCAGGCCATGGCCAGCTGCTCGTGCAGCTCACCAGCGGCACGGGGAGCAACAGATCTACGTGGATCGCATCCATCTCTGAGTCAAGCAGTCTGCATCCAGAAACAGAACTGTACATGCACATGCAAATCATCATGCACATCAACTCTCCTTTGATTTGCATAGGCTGTTAGATTCACAAGGCGGTGCCCAAGCGAACCTGGCAGATAATTGCAGTGCAATGCAGAGGCCATGAATATACACTTCAATGTCCTTTTTGGTAACTAGCGAGGTTAACCAAGTTAAAGGCACAATAGGATAATAAACCTAATACCAAGGCTCTAAATACCCCACTCTGCATACCAAGAGTCAAGTGGTATTTAACAGCCAAATGGCAAGTTTGCCTCCAATGTCCTCCTCCCTTTGCTTTTCTGGCAGAAATATAGGTGGAGAAAAATCTCTTACAGCACTTTTGTACATATGCCAGCAACGGGAACCCTTGAACAGTTCTACAATATAGTGCAGACAAAAGTATCAGTCTTTCAAGAAACAGCTTTAGCTCATTTCTAAAGCACTTTGAAACCTTTATCTAAAGCCTTGCCTTTCTCAGATAAAAGCGTCACCAGCTTCAGACAAGAGCAAGATTGAAGGATGAGTTCCCAAAATACAGGGAATTCTTCCTTAATAGTCCTCGATGATTCAACCAACTTCAAGTTTGGAAATGCTACCTGGAAATACTGCAGTGGTTTCCAAGGGATAAACTCCCACCTGTACAAACGCCCTTCTCAGGGGCCAGAGGAACCTCCTGCCCCGCAGAGCGCTGGGGCAGGGCAGGGGAGAGAGAAAAAAGAAAACAAGAAACAGAGCCCACTCGCAGCATGCCCACAGGAATAGCTTTGCTCTGGGGTTTGCCTTCTCTTGCTCACAAACCACCAGCAAACCCTGCTGGAGCACTCGGCACGCCCCGACCTGCCCAGCACCCGAGTCTGCTGCCAGGGCACCACAGGCACCTTCAAGCCGTAGGTCCCCGCGGGCCCAAAGCCCATGTTGTTCTGATGGGCTTCACCATCCCAGAGCTCTGTGCTCCTGTGGGGTGAGGAGCGTTGCAGCTTTGTCTGGTAATCGTTCCGATACGCCAGACTGGGAAGTACTTACATATATACATGTGCATTTTTAACTTCAAAGGGAAATCAACACATATGTTAGCGTGCAGTAGTGTGGAAAGTTAATTTAAATGCAAATGCTGCATTTGGCCCATAGAAATTAAGAAATACCCTCAATTTATTGTTCATACTTAAAGTTAATGATTATTACCACTTCAGCCAAGTAACTAGACCTGCTGGAGAGAAATGATTCAGGTCTTGATTTTCAGCTAAACAGAAATATGCTCAGATACGGCCACTTGGCCTTTTAGGCAGACTCCTCACGCTTAAGCCCAGGGCAGGTGTCCGGGGTGCACATGCAAACACCCATAAGCACATCCCAGCCACGCACACACGAGCTGTGGGCAAGGGACACATGGGTCCCCTCCGCCCGCCTCAGCATCAGCCCTCCTGCAAACCCAATGCTGGCTGGAGCTCACTGTGCAGCTACGAGCACACACTACTCTGAGACAACAGCCTCACGTGGCAGCTGCAAACAAAATACCTGTGCTCGTTATCCAGCCAGAAACGAGTCTGTTCCTCCAGCTGAACAGTGTCCTACCCAAGAAGCACTTAGCATCACACATGTATTATTAAAGAGACTGACCGAAGGTACATTATGCAGATAAGAACATAAACCTGTGTGCCCAGGGATGTTGTCCTACCACCAATTATATAGCTATTTTTTATATAGGACTTTTCCTGAAGGCAGACGGCTCCATAGCCAGCAGTTATCGGCACCTCTTGCAGCAACTGGCCCTCAGTGCAGGAGGCGAACGGTTGGAGCCCCCGGGCTCAGCCCGGCTGCCCACGAGCTCAGAGGGGACAGCACAGCTCCAGCACCCAGGGCTGCAATTTCGTGAGTTCCTCAGTCCCAAGGCAAAGCCCCAGGGGCTCTCTGGCCCGGGGGGCTGTCGGCATTGCTGGCGACGGGCACGGCAGCCCACAGGGGTGTGTGGCTGTTCACTCAGTCTGGGGCAAACACTCACCGAAAGAAGCAGTGAAGCAGTGGCAGGGTGGTCTTCACCCAGCTTGTGCCTTCAGGCACAGACGATGCGCTCTCACCCAGCAGTGCTGTGGAGCACACGAGGAGCGTGCCCACCTCACACGCCTTGCACCTTCACACGTGCCCGACCTGCCCCAGTGCCCCCCCAGGGCCCACCCCCCTGCACCCAGCCGCTGCCTGGGGCTGCCCCGCTGCTGAAGCCCCCAGGGACTTTCTCCCCAGGACCTCCCCCAGCGCAGGGTGCCCCTTCAGTGGGTGTTGGGCTGTGCCAACACTGCACCCTGCTGCTTGCGGCTGCTGCCGGTGCAGGGGGAGAGGGTGGGCGCGCAGCTACGGAGCGGGGTGGCACTGGCAGCCTGGAGCCAGCCCTGTGCTGCCCCAGCTGCGGCTGTGCCCAAAGCTGCCTGCACGGGAGGGGAAGGGGTCTGCTGCCCTCTGGGGATGTGGGGGAGCCCCACCTGAGCCGAAAGAGCCCACCCGCCCGGCGAGGCCCCACACAAGCCGTAGCTGACAGCGCCAGCCCCGCTCCCGCAGCTGCTGCGCATCAGGGTCGGATTGAAGCAACCAGGGAGGTCTCTGCCCCCCCCACCCAGGGTCGGGAGCGGGGTGAGTCCCCGAACCAGCAGCAGGAAAAGACGGGCAGGTAAGGCGGGCACCTCCCGGCTCCCCCGTTTGTCCAGCGCCGGAGTTTTTTGCCCACCCAGCAGCTGGAAATGCCACTCAGCGCCCCGGCTCCCAGGGTGGGACAGCGCCTGCTCCCGCGCCCTGGCCGCGCAGGGGGCTTTGTCCCTCGACCGCCGCGCTGGGGGCCCGGGGGGACCGCGGGGAGCGGCAGGGGCCGGGGCCACCATCGCCCCGGGCTGCGGTGGGGGCCTGGCGCCGGCAGGAGCTCAGCGCCTGCCGCCGCGGCAAATCGTCGCTCCGTCGGGAAGAGCGAGGGCGGCGTTAAGAACGCGCCGGGATGGGGAGAAATTAACCGTTAACGGCCGCCGGTCGCTCAGGCCCAGCGCGCCCGGCCGGGGCCACGCAAGGCGCTGCCGGGCTGCGCCGCCCTGTGCCCGCGCCGGGAGCGGCCGCTGCCGCCCGGCTCCGCAGCGGCAGCACCGGGGTGGGGGCGGCACCGGGGAGAGGGGGAAGTCACGGGCGGGGTGGGAGGCACCGGGGGCGAGCCCCGGCTGCCAGCCCCTGCTCGGGGGCGGCGTGCAGCGGGCCCCCGCGCAGGTTTGTCGCCCCAAACCGCCCCGCGAAGGCGGGTCTGTGCAGCCGCCCGGCGCCGCACCGGGAGCCCTGATGGGGAAGGTCCCCCCGGCAGCCCATCGCCGGCACCGGGACACCGGGCCGGCCCCGGCGCCCCAGGGCCAGCGCGGCACAGCCGCAGCTCCCGGCTGCCCCCAGCCCCTCCGCCGTTGCCGTTCGGCGGGGCCCTGGCAGCCGGCGCCCCCGCACAGCGGCTTCCCCGGGGTCCCGCCTGGCTCCGGCAGCGCTCCGGGGGGCGGGTGAAGCGAGGGGCCACGGCGATCCCGGGCGGGGAACGTCCCGCTGCTGCCCCGCTCCCTCCGGTTTACAGCCTCTTCCCTTCTAAGCGTAGCCAGAATTGGGCCCAGGTGGCCACCCTAGGGGTGACGAGGCAGAGCTGTGTCCTCCTGCCCTGCCCATTCTCCCCTGGACCATCTTTAGGGATGTTGCCCACTGTCTCCCAGTAAAACCACGGAGAGCCCCAGCGCAGTCTGGTGCACAGTGCCACATGTGCGGCAGCACATGCCCTGGCCCTGGGGTCAGCTCCTGCCACCGGGCCAAGTGACAAAGGACACGGCTCCCAGGGCCCGTTCAGTATCCCAGTTATGGCACGAAAAGCCTTGTTGTCAAGAGAAGAAAGGATAAATAGCTTAACACGAGCCTGTATGAGTTAGGAGTACTGGGGAACAGGGACTTTTAATTGGAAATCAATTCTCAATTTACGGATAACGTTGACACTTTCTCTCAGAGGCTTCATTTGGCTCATTAAATACCGGTGTAACTGCGGGGACCTCCTCAGCTCCGAGCCCAGCGGAAGAACGATTTGGATGCAGATGCAGCACAGGCCTTTGATGAAACCAGCAGCACATGTGTGTTAGGAAAACCGTTTAATTACACTGCTTTATCTGGTAGTAAGTCTCATAGGTTAAAGCTGCTGTGCCTTGAGGTGCCGCACATAAAGAGCGGAGCCCCAGCTGAAGGGTGACGGGCACTGGGGGCTATGGGCGAAGGGTGCCTGATGCTGGGGGCTGGCCGGGCACCTCCATGGCAGGATGCCGGCTGTGCCGTGGCAGCGGGGCCGAACACACAGCAGGCTGCCAGGGACAATGTCCCCCTGCACTCGCCACGGTTTTCATATCCACTTAGCCGGCTCCAGTTAATGCTTCAAAAGCAAACGCAGGCCGGTCCCCACGACCGTGGTGCCTGGCAGGATCAGCTGCTGCTGCAGGAAGAGCTTTTGTTCATCTCCTTGGCTTGCACGTCCCCCTAAGCCCCCTCCTCCTTCCCTTTGGTGGGTGGGATAATCGCTCTTGTCCTGTTTGCCATAGAGCAAGCACTAAATCATCTTTGTTTTAAGCTCGTTTTGACAGCTGCTTTTGTCTGATACCACTTGTGCATTGCAGGCACGTATCCCCTTCCTGGAGCAGAGTGCGACACATCCTCAGTGGCAGGGCGGGGGGGACACTTGGATTTGGTTTTCCAGCAGCAGGGCTATCATGGACCAGGTGAAGCAGCTTTGGCTGCCCAGCAGCTGACAGTGGGTGTTTGTGGGGAGGGGGCAGTTGTCGGTAACAGCAGTGGGCAGAGGGTGGAGGCACAGGGCCCCCAGTCCCGGAGGGGCTGTGCCAGGGAGCCCCAGCTGCAGGCAGCAGGTAGACCCCTCCAAGGCAGAGCTGCCTGGGGGGACCAGTGATGGAGGAGGGGAACAACCCATACCCCCACCCTTTGATGTGAGGCCGAGGGAGCTGCCACAGATCTCCATCCCTGGGAAGCCCGCAGGCATGAAGGGGCTCTCAAGTGTCTGGAGGGACATGAGAGCACCACTTCGTGGTCCCCCTCTCTGCTCCTCCAGTGATAATTAGTGCTGTGTAATCAGCTTTCAAAAAAGAAAGCAAGCCTACTCTTTCAAGGCTTCACTACCAAAGCTGCCTTCTGCATTTCGAGAGCAATGCTGATGCGATGCTGCTGCACAGGCGAGCACTGCTGCGCTGAGCACCTGAGGGGCTCACGGCGTGAAGGGGGGGAAGTTGTGGCAGCAGCGACAGGAGATCGACTCTCGATCCCCCCCCAAACACAGAGGGCGAGCAGGGAGGGTAGTGGGGACGCTCAACCCAGCTCTCCTTGGGCATCCACCCTGACCCACCATGGGAAGGCCGCTCACGATGGGGAGCATGTCCCTGCCCCTGGTGCCAGCCCCCGCGGTAGTGCCGTCCCGCTGCCTTCATTCAGCATCACCCCAGCCTCACAGAGCTGATGTTCCTCCCGAGGTGCAGGGACGCCAAGGTCCCGGGATGCTCATGCAGGCAGAGGGGAAGGTGAGGCCTCTCCTGAGCATTCTCAGCTGGCCCAGCTCCCCACCTGAGACAGCCTTCCCTGTGGGTGAGCAAACGGCCCAATGGCACTCTCGCCTGGCAGGAGCTTTGCAAAGGGATCCATGTGCCTGAAGATGGGTGCAGGCACCTAGGGCTGGCAGCGGTCCCTGCGCTGGGAGCTGGAGGTGCACAGAGTGGTCCTTCCCTCGCCCCAGGAGTTTAACAACACTCCTACAGCATCTTCCTCAGCCTTTAAGTACTGCAGTTTCAGTCCAGTGAGCTTCTAGGCAAAGATTTGGTGGAAATAAAATAGAACATTCCTGTTGTTTTTACCTAAATGCATTTAAGTAAAATTTAAAAGAAGACACCTGAAGTGTGGGGTACATCTTGGCTGGTGTAGATCAGCACAGGTCCTTCCGCACCAACACAAATGGGCAGATTTACATCCCCTTGGAGGTGGTGGTTTGTTGTTTTGTTGGCCTACATCTCACTTTCCTGCGTATTTTCACCGTATGCCCAGGGCTGAGAGGAAAGAACCCATCTGTGCTCTCAGCGGTTCATCTAAACACACACAGCGGAACACACAGTCAGCCAGGGCGAGCGACCACGGGCCTGGCTCGCGGCTATGGGGCATCGGCACGGGGATGCTGCGGCAGGGGTGCTGCAGGGCCACCGCCTCTGGCCACAGGGGACCAGCACGGAGAAACAGCAGGCGTGGGTGTGGGTGCAGGCAGGGGTGCTGGCCCACTGGCTCCCAGAGGCAGCAAATATTCTGAAACCACAGCGGGTGTTTTTGAGAAAAGTTAAGCAGTTTTATTCAACGGGATGAGTCCACACCCAACCAGCGGCTTCATCTACATGGCATCATCAGCATACATGACAGAGGACCCACTCAGACACTCTAGCTGAACGGCATCTCACCATACGTTACAGAGACAACACCAGAGGAGGACGACGACCGTTACAAAGGGCAGCCAGCCAGCGGTTTCCTAGGCTTCCCAGCATAACCAAACCCATCCCCACCGGACTCCGCAACCCAGCCACTCGGAAGCAGATGAGGCTCGGGACATCTACTGCCGCACTGCGAAAACCACAACACTGCTAGTTAAATAACACAGTCCAGGGTTTACAAAAATGACCTACCAGGGGTACTTCAGCCTACGGAAGAAAGTGCACTGTCGTCACTGCCCAGGACCGACACGCCTGCACATGTTGCTGAGTCTGTACACAGAAGAGCATGCCACGGGTGCCGCCGCTTTTGAGTCAGCACCATCAAAGGCAATGCTGAGGGCCGGGGAGGGTGGGTGAGGACCAAGCTGCCCCTCCCCGAGGCGGGTACAGCACCACGGGACAGGATGGATGGGGCAGGTCATGGGGATGCGGTGGGGTCTGCAGGAGCCGAGCCGGAGGTCGGCACTCGCTCTGCACAGCAGAGAAACAACTGCTCCATGAAGACACCCTCCTCTCCCTGCCCCGTGCCCGAGGAGGGGCTGTGCCGGGCCCTGCGGGGAGGGTGCTCCCGCTGCCCGCTACGCAGCCCCGAGTCTTCACAGTGAAAGCCCTGTGAACTCTCCGAAGCCTACAGTCTTCACACCTTTAGAGAGGTATCAAGGATCGGGGTGAAGTTACTCACAAAACATGAGCAGGTTCCAGTTATGATTCTCCTACAATGTATGCGTTTCCATTTTGTACCGAGTTAGCTTACAGAAAAATACATTTCTTCCCTTAAATTTACAGTAGTTAAAACTACAACTTGAATACCTTGTTAAAAAGGGGTAGTTTATTCTTCAACAAAAGTCTTGGTTTTCTTTTCTTTAAAAAAAAGGAAAAAAAAAGAAAAAAATAAAAAGGACTTTAAAAGCAATCACCCCCAGCACAACGCAACTGTACAAAGGAAATCAGGATGTGTACAGCTCCTAGGACATTAACTCCAAGCATTTGTTCTGGTGCTCAAAAAGGCACTTAAAGATATTAAAAACCCACAACAAAACAAAACAAAGGAAAACAAAAGGCAATAATTTAATAGAAAGACACTGGAACTCGTACCGTATCTTCAAAAGTAAGAAGGGAGGAGAAAAAACCCCGAAACCCTAATAAACATGGGTTTGCTATCAAGTCATCTTTAAAAGTATATATAAAAAAACCAGAAGACTGGCAAAGTGAATGTTCTCCAGGAACTAAATGGAAAAAAAAAAAATAAAAAAAATTACTGGCAACGAATACACAGCTCTTGTGCCAAATGGGTTTCTTCCCTCCCCCTAAAAGCACATTTGCTGGTTCATTACTAGACCAGACTGACAGACTGTTTGAACATCTGCTGCCCGTAATGACAGAGGCACTGACCTCAGGGTTAGCCTAACTTAGGAAAGGGGGGAAAAATTATGAAGAAAAATAAACATCAGTATGAACCAATTTGGGTAATTACAAATGTCAACAATGTTAATAGACAAGTACATAAACACCATTTCCCCTTACAGCATTATATGGAGAACAATGACAGAATCACTACATACAGTACTTCTCCCCCACTGTACACTGAAAGGTTAGCTTTGCGGCTTCATTTTAATTATTATTATTATTATTGGGTTTTATTTTTACATTGAGCTACCTACTAAGTGCAAAGATTTGGTGAGTGGCATTGGCTTTCATCTAACCTTAGCCTATTTTTTGTACAGTTTACATGTTAACAGTTACTTCCCAGCATTGAAGCAAGTACAGCAATATATACAGGACTGGCAGGGGCAGCAGCCAGGCTCGGGAGCAACACGGTCCCATGCTCTGGGCACAGGAACAAACACCGGGCCAGCCCCCGGGGTCACGGTGCCAGGTCTGTGCCCGGCACGGAGGCACCAGCAGCCTCGCAGGGGCTGGGGGCAGCTGGCTGCGGGCGAGCTCCCCAGCCCAGGGGCGAGCTGTGCAGGACTGAGGGGCTCAGCCACCCCTGCTGCCTTCGGGCGTCAGGCTGCTCCTCCAGCCCCGCACGAGCCGCGGTCCGCGCTGCGGAGGGAAAAGGAAGATGAAGGGTGGAATAAAAAAAAATTAAAATAATCCCTGGGCAGGTGACTGCTGGATGAGGCAGGAGGGCTCGCTAGCTTCTCTGCCCAGGGACAGACAGAACTGCAGAAATCAGAGCAGGAGGGAAGGACGAACATTAAGGAGCCATCAGAGCGGCTTCTCTATGCAGCCGAGAGACTGAGGATGGCCCGTTTCAGGCTGGGGTTGTATGTGATCATGCGAAGTGACCAAATTAAACCATGGGTCATTGCATGGAAATCTGTACAAGGAGGAAAAAAAACGTGCAGGAGAAGCACAGAGTGTCTTGAATTCAGCACTTACAGAAAAGACTTGATTATCAGACAAAGTACCATGCAATCCCCAGCTCTTTCTGCATATTTTTTCTCTGGGTTAAATGTTCAAGAGGAAAAAAGAAAATGTAGATTCTTTTGCATAAACTCAAAATGTTGTATTATATAGTACAGTACAGAAAGTGCAAAATATCACCCCATCAGATCGGTTCCGCATCTGATATGGTCAAATATGGCTCATGCTTTTCATGCAAGACAATGCAATCTGAATCAAGACCCTCACGTACTGCTGTGCAACTTCAAATAAAGGAACGCTGTTGTAACAAAGCCTCCTCGCCCATTTAGTCCCATCTGTCGAGATACCACTAGGATTTAACACAAAAAGGAAAGGAAGAAAAAGAAAAAGAAAGTGTGTGGGGAAAGGGAAGTGAAGCATCTCAAAACTGTGTAAGTTACTCTATGCTTTACCACAGGTTTGTCACTAGTCCTTGTTCATTCTGAAATCTTCAAGAAAAATCAGAGTTCTGCAGATCCTGCAGCGCAGGCAGGGCAGCACCACGCCTCGGTGCAGCAGCAGTGTCCTCCTCCCTGCACCACGCCGATGGAGCACGTCTCCTTTTCCAGGTGTCTCGCGATTCAGCTTGAAAAGACATTCCAGCCAGCCTGACACACGCCATCATTTATGCATTTCCAGCTCTTCTCCATAGGCCAGGACTGAACAAACCCCCCTGTATCTCCCCCCACCCCCCTTTTCTTTTTCTAAGTGCCAAGAGGTGCAGAAAATGGCCTTGTATTGCTGGATGCACTGCTGCTATGGACCTCCACGCACACACACGCACACAAATAGCCTGGAAAAAAACCCACATGAACCCAGCATCTCTAGAGAGGAGATTTCAGAGCCAGTTTCTGAGGTAAATCTACTTTTTAAAAAAAGTCACCAAATTCTGTACACTTTTTTTTTTTAATACATACTTCTACACAGAGCTTGTATTCTCCAGTGCCAACACATAGACCCACCATCTCCTCCTGCCATAGGACTGCAAGCTTGGGAAGTGTTTCTGCACGGATGGAGGTGTGTGTGGACACATATGTACATACACACACACACACGTATGTACAATCAATCACTGGGCCTAGGTTACGCACTTGTTCGCCTTTTGGAGAGGTTCCTCTTGAGCATGGTTCAGACTTGCCGCTTGGCCGAGCGAGGCTTCGCCAAGCTGCTGGCCCTGCTCCCGCCATCCAGGTGCTGGCTCTCCCCGCGCCCCAGCCTACATGGTGCCAGATTTATCCGCCGAGCTGCTGGGGAAGAGCTTCTCAGTGGGGGTGACGGCGGGGCTGCCCACCCCTGAACTGCTGCTGCTGCTGGAGCGGTGCTGCACCACCGGTCGCACCGGCCGCATCGGCGGGGGCCGCAGCTGAGCCCCGGCCAGCCGGGCCGACAGCGCGGGCTTGAAGGTGGTCATCATCTCTGCAGTGGAGCTGCTGCTGCGCCGCATGGCAGCATCGGGGTCCCGGATCAGGATCGTATGGAGGGGGCTGGCAGGCTCTGAGTTGGCAGCACCCATTGGGGGGTTTTTCATGGGCTCTAGCGTGTCCAGGACCACATCGGGGGCCTGCTTGGCCGTGTTCTGCCTCTCCAGCTCCCGCAGCTCGTTCAGCGCTGTGCTCATGGTCTTCTCGATGTCCTGCAAATGCCACCACCAAAGGGACGTCAGCACCGTGCCACAGCATCACCCCACTCTCCTGCATCCCACCCCGGGGAGAGGCCCCCCCGTCCTGGTGCGCCCCAGTGTGCAGGGGGTCTCTGACCTAAGACAGAGCCTCCAGGCAAAGTGGGAGCTTTGGGGGAAGATGTAAAGCCCAACCTGGCCACACAAAGGCACCCTACATCTCCCGGGTCAGCAGGGGTTGGGTCACCAGCTCCAAAGGGAGAAAACCCCGAGCACTACAAGCAATGGGGTGAACACCAGCCTGTCCACACCTCCACCCCACACAGCACTGAGGGTGGGCTTTCCCCGAAGGAGGAGGCCCTGAAGATGTGCAGGAGCTCTGCCATCCCTGTGCCTACAGGGCAATGGCACACATGGGGTGGACACGCAGAGGGCTGTAGGTGGAGCGAGCAGCAGATGGCAGCTCACCAAACATAAAAGGGAGGTGGCCGAGGTGAGATGGGCCCCAGTCCCTCACCGCACGGCCTCCATGGTTCTGCACACACGGACCCTCCAGCAGGTGAACCCAGTTCAGCCAGACGTGCCCACTGAAAGCAAACTGGCTGAACTGCCTACAGCTGTAGTTCTGATGGTCTCCTTTGGAAATAGAGGGGCCCTAGTTCAGCTTCACTTAAATCCACCTCAACTGAATGAGGGAACTCAGAAAGAGACCATACGAAAAGGGACTTAAGGCAACTGAATCAATCATTTACAAAGTAGCTCTAGTGGCTACTTTCTCCTCCTGTCTCCTCCCTGTCCTTGCGTAGAAGAGTCCTTAATTTTATAATGCATACAAGATACTCGATGAGCCTCAGGTAACATTCAGAGCATCAGCAGAAGGCAAATAATTATCAGCTTAGCTCCTATTCTATTAAGCTGTTCAGATAATGAGTGAAAATATTCTCCCAGAGCTAAGCCTCAGCACTACTAAGCCCAGCAGTCCTACAGACTTCCAGGGAAGTATTTATTTACACCAGCTGAGTGAGAATCTTCTACAAGGTTTAAAAAAAAAAAAAAAACCAAAACAAAAAAACCCACAAAAGCCAAGGAAAATTGTCCAAATCGTGCTCTGCCCTCAGCATTCACCCATCCCTCTGAAGGCTCTGGACCCCACAGCCCTGCACTACACCTGGCGAATACAGCCCTGGGCATCGCTGCCCATCAGCCGAACGTGGGGACTCCGTGCATGCCGTTATCCCGTCCCAGGGCGGGCGCGGTACCCCAGCTCGAGCCATCGCTCAGGGTACGCGCTGCGCTATGGCTGTAACTTCGTAAATTAATCACACCACAAGCAAGCTCTTAATGGACAGAGAAGCTGGGCAGCGTGCTGCAGAGCAAGAGAACAAGGAGCATGGCTGGTGGAAAAGCAAACAGGACAGTAAGAGTTCTTCCTTTCTGCAATCATCATTCATTATCCCACTGAAAGCAGCTGATTCTAAGTAAAAGAGCCTGCCAAACCCCGTGGCACAGCAGCTGCTGCCAGTGGTGGGCAGCAGCACCCCTACAGCAGCTGCACCCCTCCGCCTGGGCATCACCAACCGTCCTACAGTTGCTGCTCCTGCCTGAGGGTGGCATGAAGCAAGCTGCCGGGTAACTGCTGAAATAGGGGATTCCAAACAGCCGGTCCCCACAGCATCCCAGGCCCCGAACGGGCCCAACCCACGGCCGCTGGGACACGTTGGCAGGGACTGTGCCTGAGCTAGGGGGTCCCTGAGAGGCTGGAGGATTGTGCAGCCTGCTCCATGGAAGGACCATTCTCCGAGGTGTTAACAGGCTTGGTAAAACGGTAAAACCTGCCTGAAACCTGGCTGGGAGCCTCCCACCAGCAGTGGAGAGACCTGCAGGCTATGCTGGAGGCAACATGAATTTAACAGGTTCTGCGGAACTGATGGTCTAATGTGACACCGAATGGTGCATGGCTGGAGGTATCACACTGGCATTAGACTAACATATCGAGGTCCTAGCTACAAACAGCCAGTAACAAACCTGAAACACTTTTCTCCAAACACTGAGCATCAGTCAAATTCTGATTTGGCAAATCCAGTTTTCTCCTCCTAAGCTCCTTATGGAGCATCAGATGAAGATAATGCGCTTCCCTCCCTGTGGGAGGCAAGTGCTGCCAGCACATTTCCGTGATGGACTGAATTTTTCTGCCTATTTTTTTTGAAGAAACAAGGTTTGCGGAAGGAGGCAGTATCTTTTATTAGACCAACCAGTACAGTTGGAAAAGCAGGCAAGCTGTTGGCTGCTCATTTTTATCTTTAAACCATCACAGCTACAACAGCACTGTATATTCTGAAGTGTGTTGAGATGGAAGGGGCTCTGCGGCGCTACCCCAGTGACGTTTATTTTAAAGTCTCGATCCCTGGGCACCAAGAGCCACTTCACAACCCTCTTACCTCAGCAAGCGCTTCTGCTTCTAGAGATTTCTGATCTCCGAGACTACTGTGTCTAGTCGATCCACAGGTCGATCTCAGCGGGTGGCCATCAGACAAGGCCTTCCTGTCTGGGAAATTGATGCTGCCTGCACTGCCGAATGTCGCCATTCTGCGCTTTTCAGGACTCTCAATCCTGCCCCTGTTAAGAGGTATTTTGTGGGGGCTGCTAGGGCAGGCCGCTGCTCGAGGAGGAGTGTCTATGCCAGGACCCATCCCTCGGGGTGGGCTGTGGGTGTCCCCCCCGCTTCGACGGCGAGGGATAGCTGCACCGTCAGACCTCAATCTCACTCTGCAAAGAATCCATCACAAGACTAGGTCACCGTCCATCAGATCGAAAGCATCTGGTTGCATGCTGTAAGACAATCGCTCAGCAATGAGAGTTCAGATCAAACCAAACTCGAGCCTTTCAGCTCCAGAAGACTAAGGCAAGAGGGCAGACAGACATTTTAGCCAGTGCAAAGAAAGGGACAGCATTGCACCTTCTTCACTTGTTAAGATCTACGTCAGCAACACACATTAAAACCCCCTCCATGCTCGCATTACTCTGCAGTGCTTACTGGAGCCTTCCCTTCTGTCTTGCCCTACACACACACTGACTCTCGCCACACGTGACAGCGACCACCTGTGTGTTCACAGGAAAACAAGGGTTTCCTTACCGGCCCATCACTCCCCCAAAGCCATAGTCCACAATGTGATCTGTAGGAGACTGGATATCGTTCTTGGAGGAGCCTTTATCATCCAGCAGCGGTCCACTGCTTGCCTCGCTGTCTGCCTTCTGGCTCAGGCTGTCAGAGAACGCATCATCCCTAGGAAAAGGAGACCCCGATCAGTAACAGGGCTCTGCCCCCGGAGTGAGGACAGGGCCCAGCCACAATGCAGGCCTGAGCATCACCACTCCAGCAGCTCCAGACTTTGCTAACAAAGGGCTAGACTAAGGCCACCACTTCGGACAGCACCTGGAACTTGGAAAATGCAAACATCACGTTTTCGTATCCCCCTGCGCTGTAGTTGCCATTTTAATGACTCCAGGTATGGTACTTCAACAGAAGCAGCATGTGCAAAGGACCCCGAGACCTGCCTATAGGCCAGGTGGGCACTCAACAATGCCAGGTCAACATACATGGGGGCAAGGCCAACATTAAGCCTGGGTCAGGACGATCGATGGGGTTCAGGCACACTGAAGTATAGTGTGCAGTGCTCGGCTTTATCAGCCTGAACAAGAAACAGTCTGAGGCAACACATGGAGAGGCAGATGTGAACAGGTCCAGAATTCCCACCAAAATCATTAAACCTTGGAAAACCTGGCCACCGATTTTAGATGGCTAAAGTGGACCTTGTGTAGTTACATGATTTTAACATCCTGGATCAACACTTCACTCACATGTCTTGCACCACAATGTACTGGTGGGGTATGAGGCCATCCACACCATTGTGTCTCCCTTCCCACCAGTCTTCTGACGCCCGATGGTACAGGAGAAGCGAGGCCCCTTTCTTAAAGGAGAGCTCTCGTGGAGATCGTCCAATATAGTCAAACTTTGCTATGGCTTCAATCTGCTCCACTTCTGCAAAGGAGAGCAGCACACATAGAGAAAATCTTAGTTCAACAACCACAAAGGCACAATAAATCCAAGAGAGAGAGACATTGCACCAGAACAGCAGTAATGCTGCTGCCCTAACTTCCCCAGGGCACCTTACACCGAGTACGAGCCATCTTATTTTTAGACTGATCAAGTCTTTTTGTTCTTCCAGCCTTCCTGGAATTTCTCACAGACTCAAACTACCAGCAATTACAAAAACTACAAACCAGATGGGGACTAGTTGAAAATTCCCTATGTGCATATGGCACCATCACCCACACTCCCATTTTCTGCAAAGTGATTTCTTTGGTTACAGAACCCCATTATCCTCCAGACTAGGATCTTGTCAAGCTGTGTCAGATACTGTGATCAAAGCCCTGCTTACCTTCTCCTTCCTTTCCTTAACCTGGAGACAGTTTGGCCTGAATTATTGATGAGTAACGAATCCTCCTTTGGGGATCCCCACAGAAACAATGATACTGGCTCTGGCCAGGCAGCTGCTCTGCATCACACCCCCACATCTGCAGACCTTTCAGCACTCTTCTACTGCACCACTTCTCCACTTTTTCTAATTTAAGCTCTACCAAGCACCAGAGATTCACAAACTGGCAGCTCAGGGCCTGAAATCCAAGAGGGCTGAAGCAAGACTTGACTTTAGGAGGTCAAGAGCACACCAGGAGCCTTTGAGCCCCTGGCCAAGGGCATCACAGCAGCAGCTGCTGGTGCACGCAAAGATGAGCCTGCTCAGCGCTGAGAAGCCCAGCTCTGCTGCAGATCTGTTTCCAGCTGGGAACACTGAATCCCAGAGAAACTGCTGCAGCAACTGCAGATCAGTGACAGCATTTCTCTCTGCAGAAGCAACTCTGAGACGGGTGAAAAGGCAGGTTGCCATCACCTGCCTACCTCTAGCCACTATCAGAGCCAGCAAGCAGGCAGTTAATGTACTCTGATTACTTGAGACACCCGATCATTTTAAACCCCACCTGGAGACTGGCAGACAGGTGATGACAAAGTTAAACAGGGAAAATCCTCCCAGTTCCTCCAGATCTGTCACATTCTCATTAAAATACAGACGCCTGCTCTGCTCCATCTGCCTTGTCACTAACCAGAGGCTTGGCGTCAGCAGCCATCAGGACATGACTCATCACTCTGCTCAGTGACCAAACCCATACAGAGGAGAAGACACCGGAGGAGGACATGGGAGATGCTGCACCAGACCCCTGCCCCACTCCCTGTCCCACGTGGGACAGGACAGGTCACTTCAGCAGGCTGATTTTCCCCAACTCAAAATACACATCCACACCAATACCAGCATGAGGGTGTTTTGGGAGCACTGCACCAGGATCACCAGGGAATGCTCTGGAAGGAACATTGCAGGGGATGCAACCTGGAGGGCTCTCACAACCCTGATAAAATGAGATTCCCAGAAGGAAGGGTGCACGGGGCAAGGGAGAGGGTAAGAAGGAACATGTAAATTCACAAAATAAAGCTGCTCCTCTTCTCTACACTTGCACCACAGTTAATCACCCGGAAACTCCAATCAGAGCTATTAATGTGACTATCCAAGCATAAAACTGGCTAAATGGCAGCTTGCTCTCCTTCATCTTCTAGTCCTGTCGGCTCCTGCCTGTAGCCCAGAGCAGGTCCTGAGCCGTACAGCCCTGCTGTGGCCTCCCCTGTCCCACAGTGCCTGCCAGCCAGGCACTCCTCCCACCACCCCTCCGGTGGCTGGTGGCGGCAGCGCTTTGTTGGGGCAGGACACATCCAAGGCATCAGAAGCAGTCGCGAGAGCAGAAGAGGTGTCCAGCTCCCTGGTGTCCTTCCAACGCAGCAAAGCCCTGCCATTAAACAGCATCATGGGGCAGCACACCTACCGTCCCCGCCAGTGCCAGCAGGGTCTCCAGGAGTCTCCCCCAGGCCGAGCTGCCAGTGCCACTGGGGCGTGGGAAGCACAGTGCCTCCCCCTGCACTGGCACCCCGTCCCGGAGCCAACAGGCTTCCTGACCAACTCTGCCACCACCCACCTTTCCACGCTCACCTCTGTGATCGCTATGAGCTTTACAGCTCTCACTGAGAGCCCACACATGAAACCCTGAGCTGGTTTACACCGATGTGCAGGCAAGCAGGAGCTCACAGAATGCTGGACCTGAGCCCCCTCCAGAGCGTTATGGAACACGGATGATCCCAGCTGCAAGGGATTCACACCTGGCTGCACGGTCCTGGCTCACAACACAGCCTGCTTTGCCCTCCAAAGGGCCTGACATGAGCAGGAACGAGCAGGCAGGTATTTTGTCACCAAAGGAAAGAGAACTGACTGCAGGGAACACCAGGCTGCAGCTCGCTTGAATACAGGGGCATTTACTTTCTGCCAAGGAGACACCTGCTCCACAGGGGATGATCCAGAGCCTAATGAAATCAGCTGAAAGACCCTCGCACTTCAGAGGGCCCCCAGTGGGGCCACTCAAGTTCACTGTTTTCTGCACAGTGCACCCAAGGGCACAGATTAATGGAATCTCATAGAACAGCTCTGGAAAAACCACCCCTGTATCTTGCCATGGAAGCAGACCACTGCAAAGGTCCACTCACATCCTATGGTGAAAACCTATACGCAATATTTATTAATATGCATATTCATTACTAAGCACACCAAAACATTGTCCCTCACTACATGCCAGACACTGGTCCAGCCTCTATTCTGCTTAGGAGTGAAGGACACGTGGCTTTCCTGCATGCACAGCTCTTCTAACAAGACCCAATTTTTTGCTGCTCACATCTGTGCTCACCATCATCACTGGTGTGTGGCTCTGTGCCGTTGTCATGGTCAACTTCATCGATGGTGCCTGGCTCACTGTGTGGGCTGTCACTGAAATGAAATACACCGTGCTTTCAAGGAATGAAGGAGATTCTGTTCCTAAGGCACTCAGGATATCTGAAACAGTTACATTTTTACTTTTCACAGGACTGAGATGGTCATTTTAAATCACAGCAGATCTCTGAGCTTGCTTTGAGAACAGCAGACACTCGCACCACAATCTTCAGGCCCAGAACATCATGTTCCGTTCCTCTTATGTCTTACTTGTATTTGGCAAAACAAGCGTAAAGTGGTATCAAGTTAAAATGTTCCATTCACTCACTCACAATGAGTTACAGCATTTTATCCTCTGCTTGCATCGGTAGGAATGACGGCAGGTAATCAGTGTCAGGGAAGATTAGGTCTCGGAAACGTATAAAACTTACACAGAAATCACTTCAAGTCTGTTACAAATACTGGTTTGCTGAAACTCAGATCTGAATGTTGGTTTAGAATTCCAGCATCTTCCCGACAAGCATCTAATATCACTTACACTTCTCACGTGGGAGTTTGTTTACAGAGTTTTCCTACCCCAGGTATAACAAATAGGGCAAACTGTACACCAGAAAGACATGATGCAATGGAACCGCACACAGCTGATCCTGTCCACAGCTAATGCAACCTCATCTATCTTCCAGCATTGACAGAACAAAAGGAACTGGAAGGTTCAGGTTAACATTGGGCTAAGGGATTTCATCCAGCTAGCAAATTGTGATGGAACTATGGGACTTTACTCAAAAATCCCAGCCTAGGAGAAATTTGGTTAGAATCGACCTAAAATTCTGGTTCTGTTCTGAACACACTTCTGCAAATATGCAGCTAAAAGAATCTTCACAAATATTAATATTCATACTAGAAAAAAGTTTTTCCTGAAGTTTTTACTAAGGTTTATAATGCCGAGTCAGCATGAAAAAAATAAATACTTGTTGAAACTGCCTACCCGGCACGGCTAAAATCAAAAGCAAAACTGATGTATTTACGTAGATACTAATTAGTTAGCTGTGCAAAATCCTCTTAGTTTTATGAAAGTATTTATAGCTAGGAACCATGTAGACAGCCTGGTATGGAGTAAGATTCTCAACCAGTGTAAAACAGCACAAGCATATCAAATATGTATCACTTGTACACCTTCTTCACAACATTTAACAGGAATAAGTGCAAAAGGGCATGCCCCTTCTGCAGAGGGGCAAATCCACCCCAGTGCTGTGCTCGGCTGCCCTGAATATTAAGTCTGAATTTCCTCAAAGCCCTCCTCATACCCCATCCTCCTGGGGGTCTGCTCCCGAGATACCTTCTCCTACACTCAGGTGAGCTGGGGCCAACTTCTGCCTGCCAGGGATCAAGCCAAAGCTCTGCATTTTGTCACAGGTTCGCAATGTACAGTGCCAGAGGGGAACCCTCACACAGGCCCGGCTGTAAGCTCTGCAAACAATGAAATCCTGCCCCCACTCCTTACCAGTACTCCTCCCCTCCAGTCATGCACTTCTCGTAGACAGGTCCTTCCAGCTCTCTGTGGCTGGGGAAGATGCCCTCGTGGTTAATGATGATGGTTTTGATGACCTCATTGACATGGGCCTGGCAGGACACCGGATCCTGCCCATCCGGAATGTGCATCAGAGTGGGCCCGAAGCAGATGGCCAGGTTGTAGGGATCCATCATGTTCTCATCACTGTACTGCGACAAGCTGCAAGCACAAGTGTTAGTGAGGTGCAGTGCCAGCCTTCCCCGTTTGCTCAGAAAAATCTTCCACCAACAACCCCCCACCACCCAAGAAAGCAGTCATCGCTGAGCTGTCCATCTTCCCCACACACAGCCATGCCTGGGCAAGGCCGAGGAAGAAGCAAAATACAGCTCTTCATGGCCATACCAAAAAGGACTCATGCAGCAAAGTCAGGGACTGTCTGACAAAAACAGCAGGGCAAGGAGAAACTCAGTGAAAGAGGGGAAAAAAAAAAAAAAAAAAAAAAAAGACTCACTGATTAAGGAAAGCAAAAAGGTATCTCATGACAACGATGACAGCCCGAGGCAGAGTGATGATGATCTGCTGGATCTGGTGCACTCTCTCGGTGGGGTTCTCGATTTCTGGAACACACGGATAGAAAGCGCATCTTTAAACCTTCTCAGGACCAGACAACACAGCACCAGAGGGACTTGTTCCAGTTCTAGCAGCCTACTACGCAAGGAAAACAACAGCCTGTTTCTAGATTCAATCCACTGGTTTGGCACTAAGGTGTGAGCAGAGAATCAGGCACGGTGCTCTTCCATGGGTGAATTCATGCATACATTCAGATTCAGCAAATAAAGACATTTCCATGGTTTTATTTTTAAAATAACTGTTCATGCGTTATTTAGTTCATTCCCCAACAACCGCTCTATTCCTCAAAAGCTTGAGTCAACGTGGCACTGGAAAATAGAGCACTGAAGGGAGCACTGCTTGGTTTTCTAGTGCAGGTTTTTATTCATGTTACTCTTATGGGTTAACCATCAAGTTGTTCTGAGCCCTTCTGCTCCACTCTCCCACTGGCCTTAACAGGAATTTAATCTGAACTGATTCTGAGTCAGCACTTTAAGACTCACTTCTCCACACAGCAGTGCACAAAGCCCACAGCTGCTCTCAGAAACCAGCTTCTTTCTGTAGGAAGGAGGGTGACTCCAGCGATCTTGCTCTCTGTGCCAGCTGACTCAGTACTGCCCCTCATCCTTCTGCAGCCCCATGCCAGGATGGTGCTGAACCCCCGTGCAGCAGCCTCCTCCACCTGCAGAGCTACAAGAGCCCTGCTGCAGCACTGACCCGCTGAGGGGCTCAGCACTGTCCCACAGCAGCTGGCAGCACATTCCAGCCCCCAAGGCTACTGGGTTTTTTACACTAGTATCTGCTCAATGTATTATGTAGATAGTTAATCCTGCGACTTTTATTTTACAGAAAGCAGACAAGGAGTACCAAAGCTTTTATGAAAGCAGTCAGCCTCAGATGCATGGAAGAGACGCTTACTTTACTGTGCTGACACAAACATTTGCTAACCATAATAAAATTCACTGACAACATGTAGATGGACTGCAGGCTGATGGAAACCTTTATAGTATTTCATTTTGGAAATTTTTCCTTTTGAGGAATGTATTTACCCTGTTACTGCTTACTGAGTTCTCCATTTCTTTGGTTTGGTTTAACTTGAGGACTTTTATAAAACAAAAAATAAATCAATAGATCTACCACAATAGATATCTGTTCTGAAACCCAGAGGAACAAGTTGTCTTGAAGAACTTGCCTTTTCACTTAACAAAATGTTTCAACTGGCTGTAATTCAGAGGAATTAATGGGAATCAATCACTCTACAATACAGGCACACTCCTGAATGAACCTTTGCAAACAAAGTGACTTCCACGTAAACTCTCCGTCCCCCATAAGCAAAAGCAAAACTCAGCATTTCATCTGCCACCAGGAAGCCCGGCTTCCCCATCACATTGGCAGGGAACAATGCGGCTCTGCAGCTTCCAGGGCAGGCAGAGGCCCTGCGACATGCGCAGCAGCACGTGCTGCGAAAAACTCGCTCGGAATACCTTTCCAGGAGCCAAGGGAAATCAAGGTGGCTTTGTGATGCACTGCGGTGGAAAGCCCAAACCACTCGGCTGCATTTAACCTTTCCACCATAATTACAAAACGAGACAGAATATCTTACAGCAAGGGTGGCATTTTAATGAGCAGTGGTTCTCAAAGAAAGGTTTCTTCAATCTGCTCCGGCTGGGACACCTATCACACACCCTGTATTTATGTGGCAGAAAGTCAGACGCAATTAAGGTCAGATTTTTAATGGGCACAAGGCACTTTAATTCATTTAAACTATACTTAATTGACAGGTAGCAGCAGGAAAAGAAAGGAAAGATGAGGAAAAGAAGATTCTTGCTAAAATGAGGAGAAAAAAAAAAAAAGAAGAGGAGAGAATACTATGCAGAAAATTAACAGATGATGTTTGCAACAAGAACTCCCAAAAGCTTAATAAATTGTGCAAACTGGCATTAATTAGGGATGGTGCCAAAGCATAAGCCTATCTGCAAGCACAGACAGCCACATCACCAGGCGCCAGGCACATTTCCTGGCACTGAAGAGGACCCTTCCCCGCAGGCTGTGCCCTCTCCGGCTCCCCACTCTGCCGGCTGCAAGCCCCCCCTCCACCCCCCCACCCCACCCCCAGGGGAGGGCAGCCAGAGTGAGTGCTGCAAGCCAGGCTACAAATCCCTGTCTGGGGACGAAACTGGTGCAGAAACAGCTTCCTTCATCTGCCGTGCTACAGGTGTGCTGTGCTGTTTCACGCACCAAAACTGAAAGGCTACAGTGAATTTCCTAAAGCGACTGTATAAAGCAACTGCTCTTGAAAAATAAGAGCACATTCTTCTCTTCCTGGAACAAGCCCATCCCTGCATCATTCCCCTCTAGATATCATTTGTCTTTCTTGACATCACTAAATCTCTTATCAGTTATGCACATTAACATTAAGAAGAGGGGAAGGAGCTATGAGCAGCGAAAGCCAAACGAAGGACTTTAGCACACATTCCCCAGTCAATCCCCCTGAAGCTGCCCACGTTCCAAGAGACTTAAACCCCCAAACAACCCCAATGCCTCTCCTGTGAAATGAAGTCATCCTGCGGCCAAAGTGTGCAGCACGCTCCTCCATCATCTCTGAAACATCAAACTCATTCTGCCTTCTTCCCTCCCCTCAAGGGAGTAATTTCCATGACTTGCCAATAAATAAATGTCATCACTACAAGGTACTGAGAGAAATGAACCCCAGCTGGGCTATCTGTCTCTTCAGTTGCAGAGAAGCAAGTGGAGTTGGGAGAATTCAGGACAGAACAAGAAGAAACCAGGCTCTCCCCACCATTAATTCCAGATCTTCATGATTATAACCCCTGAGCTTCTACCTCTGCTCACATCCCAAGGAACTTTCTGGTCTTCCTTGGGACGGGAAATGCACACAGCAAACACCTGGAGAACGGTTGATGGAGTGAGGCTGAAACCACACCTGCACAGTCGAGAGTGGGCGAAGCTTTGTGAGTAGCCAAGAGTTACTGACTTTCGCTATGTTTAGTAGAAGCCACAGCAAGATGTTTTACCTCTCCCCTGCCTCCAGCACTGCCAACACGCACTCTTAATTTCTTTTCCTAACAATTTCCACTGCAGACCTATAGCCCTTCTTACAGCATAAGGTGCTATTTGCAAAACTCCAGTGTACTTGCCCCCTGTTCATTGCTTCTCTTGTCCCACCCTGTTCTCTGAGAAGAGCTGTCACATGTACTTACTTATAGTAGATATCAAATCTTGAAACCTTTCCTTAGGAAAGAGGGGGTTTTCCAGTCCTCGGAAATACAGCTTCAAGACTCCAGCCACTGAATTAATGTCACGTTCATTTTGATCATCAGCGAGGGGATCTTCACCTGCCCAGAGAAGAGTTTTTTATTTCCAACATTACTATCAAGTTGGACTAACACAGCAAGTATTTTTCTAACTCAGTGGAAACCCAGTTTCCCCACAGTTCAGAAACCCCTCCTCTGTGTGGAATGCTAATGCTGTGCGTTTTCCCAGCAAGAGGAGAGTTTAACAAGGTACTATGACATAGCATCACACTGAGGCATGCTATAGCCCTACCTACTAAAAAACAGTTTACTGTGGAGATTTTAAACCTTTCCTGAAGATGAGGATGTTACTAATCAGCCCTCCATTACAGTTTCCAGCCCAGTGCATTTTTGCATTTAAAGCAACAGCACAGAGAGCTGAGCAGATCTGAGCAATAGTAAGTGAAAGCCTGAGAAGACAGGCTTGGCTGGAGGATGCAATTATACCTCTGGAATAGACTGAATGGTTATGGATGGCATTGTACTGACAAATCTATATAAGGCTTTCAATGCCTAAGGGATTTGGATACCAATTTCTCTTAAATTGGACGCGCAAATCCTCCAGCCTTTGACAACCCCACCACTGCCTCATTCATTGGCCTGGCCACCTTCGCCCTCACCCTTCTGAAGTTGCTCAAAGATTAAAGCCGTGGAAGCCGTTACCTCCACCTGGACTGATCCCTGCACAGCTTCACCTTCCCTCAGCAGTAGCAGCATGGCTCTGTCCTGACAGCCTGTCCTGACAGTCCTGCACCTTCAAGGTGCTTTTCTCAACAGAATCACTGGCAACTCCACAACCAATGCTGCCAGCGGGCACACATGGCAATGCTGCTCCTCCCTTGGCAAACTGCTGCAGGGAGGAGGAAAACAGATCCCCAGAGAACTATTTTATGGCTCTCATCTGAGGCTTTCATGCTCTTAATGACTGTGGAAAAGATCTCCACACCTACCCCTACTTCTCATACTCTTTCCCCAGGTGAGTCTTCGCTATGGCTGGAGATACAACACTGAGATACCTAGAAGGGGATAAAACCTCCTCGTATCTTGTAGCAGAAAGACCTTTAGCACAGGCTTTACCCAGTGTCTAATGCACCCAGCACACACTGGAACGCCCATCAATGGTCTCTGCTCAGACACAGCTGCACACCCCAGCAACACACCTCTCTCAAACGAGTTCTTGATGTCGTTGACTTCCACCTGGGAGCCAGGGACTCTGAAAATGCCCTGCTGCTGCAGGCCTGGAAGAGAACGAAGTTTTAGAAAAGATTTCTGTAGCTGTTAGGCAGTACGTCCTGGGAAAGAACAGCAGAAACTAGGAGTCGATGTGCCCCAAGAGGCTCAGAAGGGGACAGCCTGCTACGATTCATTCCTGCTGATACACTCCTACCAAGCCCCCCCAGATCAGAGTGTTCAAAGGGCTCCCGCTGGCCTGGGGCCAGAGCGAGCAGTTTGACCTGAGTAAGTGCTAGCCAGACCGAAGTATCTGCCAGTCATTCAATGCTACATCACAGTCAGTACCACTGTAGTTATAACCTGAGCCCGCATAGCAAAGGCTGCAGGTTTTTCTGCTTATACTCCACTGCTAACGACAAGTACTTAAGTTCCTTTGCAGAAAGTTTCTGTTGATATTACTGAATTAACTTACCATACAAATTGATGTAACGAATGCAGCTTTCTACTACAAGCGGAATAGCCTGTCCTGAATCCTTCATGAAAGGAAAGGAAAAAGTGAAAAATTACTGGTTTATTGATAACAAAGCACGGGAAATCCATTAAAGACTGTAAAAACAGAGATTTGAAAATGAGTGCCATTGAGTTTAGTAAGAGGACAGGCAAGAAAAGGAGGCGTTACACACATCAAGCCATCAAAAAGTGCTGAGTATACTATATGCGGTCAATTATGCACAAAAATAGCTTTCACTAAAGTGAAAGATTGCTGCTTGCTATCTGGTTGAGACAGGGGACTGATGCAACAGAATCACAGCTACTCCATTTCCAAGGTGTAATGCTGAGCCAAAATAAAACTTGTGCTATACCTGTCTGATGAAATAAGCCTCCAGTAACAGAGCTTACAACAGTATTTCCACCTAAAGAAAGAGCCACTGTCAGCAGACGCTAAAAAAACAAAAAAACATACTGAAACACCACAGTGTATGAAATAAACTGCCTGGATCTGAACCTGCGATGAGCTCTGGCTTTTGTTTCAAAGCTGCTTCTCTCCAGGCTGCTCGTGGAAGGAGCTCAAGGGGGAATGTGAGCCATGTCTGACTGCTTAAGTGGACATTTATTTTCCTTAGGGGGCTTGCTTTGGTTTGGTTTTTTTCCCCAGTAGAGTACAGTTGCATCTCTCTGGTTAATTTACTCCGTCTCGTAGACGGGCCTCCAGTAAATACCTGATTTCTTGTTCGCGCATTCCTCCTTCCTCTGAGAACACAAAAAAGCAGCAGAGCGGGAAAAAAAGAAAAGATTAAGCAAGGATAAGTTCAGTTAGAGGTAAGCATCTCTTTCGGAGGCCATGAACGCTCAAATGCAATGGCAGCTTAGCAAGGTCCAACCCAGGCCTTCAGGCTGTCCACCCTCCCTCCCCACCCGGTCTGCACGCTGCACCCCAGCCTCAGTGCCCTGCAGAGCCTGCCTCTCGGATTTCTTCCCTCCTTGCCCCTGCGGCACTCACAGCAGCCCAAGGCCAGTGCAGGCCCCGCTGCGGGCCACACGGCTCCCCTGGACCAAGGGCAGCCCTGGCAGCACAGCACTGGCCCCCCAGGAGTCCCCACGGGCATGGGACGCCGGCTGCTCAGACAGATTTCCACTGCAGATAATTCCTCCTACACAGGGTTGAACAGGCTGGACTTTAATGAGCATTACGTTTTTAAAAATCAATTTCATAAGGAATAATTACAAGTATTAAAGAGATTACCGGCTTTGTCAGTCAGGCCTGTGTATCACCTGTGACAGTGCACGGTTTATAAATGCTGCCCTTAGGCTCATGGTTGCACGAAGGGAGCCTAAGAGAGCAAATCAGAGCCGGGCAATGACTACTGGTTTACCTAATCCAACAGGTTATCACTGCCGCTTCCTACAGCATTTTCACTAAAGCTTTCCTCAGTGCAGGATTAAACACTCTAACTGGAACGGCACCTTCAGAAATCCTTCCAGCAGCCAGGCAATCGCAAAGTGCAGGATTTTGGAGGATCTGCAGCTAGATAGCTGGAGGCATCCTTTGGGACAAATTCCACATATGCATTTCCTCATTATTCTCCTCAAATCTTTCCTTCTGGGTAATATTCTGGGATGAGCAGGGCCAAATGCCCCCTTCCACTGGGACTGCACTGGCATTAATCAAGTTCATCTGAGTTCACCCCAGCTTAAAGGAAGAAAAAACTCTAGCCCGCACTTCGGAGGGGCGCCTGTTGCATGTTATCTGCAGTGGTTTGCAGGAGATGGCCCAGCCGCCCTTTGGGAACCACCCTGCTCAGCGCTGGCCGCCAAGCGGGGATGGGCACCGGCATGGGTGGCAGGCGGCAGGCGAGCTGCCATGTCTCCTCTCTGGGGGCATTTGGAGGCAACAGTCTCCCACAGGAGAGGCTGGCGGCTCTTGCCTGCCCTCCCTCCTCGTCGGGACGCAGGAAGGGGCCCTCGGACTCACCATGCCCTGCGTGATGGCATCAGCCACCCATCAGCAGCTGGCAGAGAGATGAGCCAGCCAGGCTGTTACCATTAACATATTCCAAGGACGAGGATAGCATGTCTACCCTCCCAAACAGCCATCCATACACGCAGTGTTTCAGTTCAGGGCTGTCCGTCCTTACAACTGGGAGACATTTTCTGGGAGCTTACAAGTCATTTTCCTCCCCAGCCACGGGGGAAGATGACCACCAAAAATACATAGAAAAAGGGAAGATGGGAGGAACTGTTGATCCTTTGAGGGTGCCGGGCTGGCCTGTCCTTGCTGCCTGATCTTCCTTGCCAGGAAGGAAGCGGTGCCAGCCGAGGGGACGCGGCTGAGTGCCGCATAGCGTGGCCAGCGGCCATGAGAGCCCTTGCTGCTGCCCTGGCCACAAGGCGCGCGGGCAGCCATGGGCCAGGTAATGCAAGGAACGTGCGAGGGGCAAGGACAGCTATGGGGAGAAACCGCCACCGAGGCAAAGCACGTGCTGGCCACGTCAGCTGGGTGCAGGGCAGACCCAAGAGACCCCGCCAAGGAAGGAAAGCAGCCAGCAGTTAGGACAGGAAAGCCACCATTACATTCACAGCGTTCATAAACTCTTACTGTCAGCCAGCGAGTACCTTAATGAACGTTTCCATATTCCCGTTAAAGAGTTTATGATTATAGACTGAGAGAGGCCTAGGTCTCCTCATTTTCTGTGGCTTAGGGGGAAGACATGGGGGCCTGGGAGAAAATGGAACAAAATAAATCAACAGAACACCAAACATAAATGCAATGACAGGGTGAGATCTCAAAGCTTATGACCATGAATAAGAAATAAAAAACAGAAAAATCCCTCTGTAAGGACTCAACATGCGGCTCCACACACTCGGCAGCTGCCCACGCCTCAGCATCCCACCACAGACACCACTCCCCCTGTGGCCGGGGACCTGCAAAGAGCTCAGTTCCACTCCTCTACATCGCGCACAGTGCCCGTGGCTCCTGGGGACATGCCCTCTGCTTGCTCCAAAGCCCTTTTTCCAGCAGCCTGGAGCAGGCTACCCTAGCACTAACTTGGCTAACTCATTTAGGAGCCAGTGCGGCAACGGCCTCACTCCTGTGTGTCCCCAAGCCTGGCTGAGCTGGCAGGTGTCAGAACAGGCAGCAGAGCTAACCTGTAGGCAGCCTAGAGCAACATCAGAGTGGTTCACTATATACTGCACACATAATTGCAAGTCAAGGTCAAGCCTGCAGCCTTTATTTAAGTAATAAATTCAATTTAATCTTGGTAATAGAAGCATTTAACAGCAATAAGCCAACCTAGCCATTACTTTCCATCCCCATAATCTTCCAATATTTCCCTATCAGACAGACTCTAACCTCAGCTGCAGCCCCATACAGCAGTCTAGCCAGCTGTTGTTCCAGGCTTACTGAAGAGTCCTGGTTCCTACTGTAAAAGCTAGTCATTTCCAGGACCTGGAGAGTGACAGAGCAGTAACTACACAAACAACCACAGCCTGAATGAACAATGGTGATCAGGAATGCAGAACCTGCTCCATTCAAGCCAGAGAGTAATAGAACCGCTAAACACAGCTGGTCACAACTGGCTTTGGTACCCACGATCTGCAGATACAATTCTCCTTCTTTGAGATGCCAAATACCGAAACTGCTGCTCAGTGTTTGTGCTGGGAGCAGCAATGACATATTTGCAGTAAAATGAAGTGTTGGTGCTCAGCAGGATTTTTAATGCCTGCCTCCTACCTCCACCAGTTCAGCACTCTGTCAACCTGAAAAAGCACGAAGAACAGCTGAAGAGTTCAACTGACCACAGCTACCCCCGAAAAACACTGGGCTATTCCTGTTTATTCCTAAACTGATCTCATTCTGCTCACAGATGGCCAGACAGAAGAAAGCAGGAACACCACCTCCCTGTAGCTAACTTCTGTTTGGGATCCACAGGGATGTGAATGGTCTTTCATCTTACCAGCAGGCATTCCCAAGACTACTCAAAACACCAAAAAAAAGGTGAGCATGGTCAACACAGATGAGCAAACCCACCAGCATCTCTGCAAGAACAGAAAAGGTGGGCATGCATGTTAGGAAGTGGCGTGACCCTACTGCTACCGACTAGTGACTGAGGGTCCTCATCAAGTCACCAGGAACAGACCTTGAAGACCCTGCTGACTTCAGCAAGGGTAACAGACACCTATGGCTTCTGGAAATGAGGCCATGGAAACGTGTGACTTTAGAGCAGCAATCAGGACTTTGGAGGGCTGCTTTCGTTAACGCTATTCACACTTTGATTTCTTCTTCTGATAGTGAAGGACATTAAGACCAAAGTGTCTAGATCTAGAAAAGGGAGAAAAATAGCATAAAATCGCTAACTGATTTCTGACCTGTCCCCTACCCCCAGGCTACACTGATGCTGGCAGAGGAGAGATCATGACTGCAAACGCAAACAAAAACGAGTGCTAGGAGCCTTCATGCGAAAGTTCTCACAGAGCAGAGTCGAATGGACGCGTACATTTACACAGAGCTGTAATGCAAAGGTGACAGTTGTGATCCGCCGGTTCCTTAATTGGGTGCCTTTAATTTTACTCTACACTCCTACAGCTTCTAACCGCTCCTTCAACGGGTACCTGAGGAGCAGAAGCGACTGCTGCCCATTCAAGTGCCCGCCTGACCCTCAGCTGAGCGGCCCCGTGCTGCAGGCCAGGGACCCGGTGCTGTTGCTGCCGTAATCTCCTCTCCCGGCCGGGACAGCCTGGCCTCTGGCTGCAGCTGGTGGGAAGGTTGCTCTGCCTACGCTACAGCACTGCCTGCACGAGGAGATTGCCTCTTGCTTTTACTTCACAAAGGAAAACAAACAAGCTGAAACAAAAGCAACCAAAGCAGCAGGAGCTGTGCCATCACCCCTCACACAGGAGGCGGCTGTTCATGCCTTTGTCCCCACAGCCCCACGGGTGCCCACTCCCGGTGAACCCAGAACCAGAGCCCACCCTCCCCGCGGGTTTACCTCGCGGGGCCGGTGGGGTGGGCTCCCCCACCAGCTCCGCAGAAAGCCCTGCCTGGCACACCCCAGGGGCCGCAGCTCACCTCCTGGGTGCATCCGTAGCCCCACCAGCCACGGGCTTGCCACACACCGGGGGACTGAGGGTGCCGGGGCTCTCCTGGGACCCGCAGCCAGAGGCGGCGCTTGCAGCGGCTGCCGTGAGGGCCGATCCGGCGGGGAGCGGGGAGCGCGCAGCGCGCTCAGGAGCGGCCCCTTGGAGCACCGGTGCAGCGGCACGCTGCGCAGTGCCCGCAGTGCCCAGCCTGCGCCAGGCGGGAGAGACCCCTCTGTGCCCCGGGGGCACCCGCTGCCCTGCCCTGCCCCCCCAGCGGGTGCCCAGCCCGGCAGCCGCCCCCCCCAGCCAGCAGGCGAGAGCGCCAGGCGCTGCCCTCCGCTAGGGCAGCCTCTTCCCCGCCTGGAATGGCAGCCCAGGCTTCCCTGTCTGCTTCAGCATTTCCATCATGGAATGGGGGTTTTTTTTGCTGGTATTGCAAATTTTCTTAAACACTGAAACTGGGCTGTAAAAAGATGACACAGAGAGAGGTTCTACATGTTCTGGGGAGATGTTTGGAGGCTTTGCTGGCCCATGTCTCACTGTCAGAAAACCAGCACACTCACAGCAAGCCACCAGAGCTCTGTGGAGATGCTTTATGGACTGGACACAGATCAAAGCCTCCTCCCGGTTACACTCACCCCCTAGCACTATCTCCTGCTGCAGAGGGATGAAAGTCTGTGAATGCAGACGTGCTCTGCTCTCCTAGGCAGAGGAGACAGAGCTGGGAGAGGCTTTTGGGGACATATTGAAGTCCTTAAACGAAGAGGGATGGCAGGGAGTGGGTGGACACCCTTGTGTTCCGCTGTCTGAACACAACCCAATCTCAGCTATGCTACAAGGCACCGCACCGTGCTGACACAGTACTTCAGAGCCAGTCAGCTAGAAATTACACTGCAGCAAAAACAAGGGCCTGTTTGTCATCACCCTAATTAATCCACTTCAGGCAATGCAGCTGAGAAGCAGAGCAGTGATGTGGGGAGCCAGGGACTGCTGGCCTTCCATCCTGCCAGCACAGGGTGGCTAGAAGATGGTTAAATCTGACGCCCCCAAGCTGTGTCAGTACCAAAGCAAACCACCCTTCCCACAGCCACCCTCCTTCTGCAGCCTTTCCCAGAAGCAGATGAAGGGGAAGAAACTGCTCACCTGGTTGTTCCGCATTCAGCTCTTTCACCTGTAAGAAAACACGAATTGCCATCATCTCTCTATGCTAGTCACCACAGAATGACTGTTAGAACACATTTGCACAGGCACTCACACACTTAAAGGTTCTGTAAGCGCTGCTGTCAATAGCTTCTGGCAAAAAGAAGCTGGATGTGCCTAAGGGCCCAGCAGGCTGGGGAGATGCCGAGCTGGCTGCTATACCCACCACTAAAAGACGTGTTAGATAGAAATCCAGGACTCAGCCACAAGAGAGGGAAACCATCCTCAATTCCCACCGATATTAAAAAAGGTTTAGTTGCAATATGAAGACCATCTTGTAAATAACTAGATGCACTGCAGGTCCTCTGCAGTAAGTGCTTGTTTACACGAGCTGGGGGTTGGCCAAACCCAAGCAGGAAAGGGGCACTCCAATAAAGGCTGAAGCCCCCAGAGGGGCTGCTGAGATTATCCAACTGCCTCACAGAGGACCACTAATAGCACCAGGATGCAGTGGAGTATTCAGTTCCCCGGCTTTTCCTGTGCGATAACAGCACATCTAATCACGATCAGGCAGACTCTATTCTGGCTGTCAATATTCTCATTCCCTTCGTATATTTTCAGTGTTTGGATTTTATATAAATGGCAGCATATCACCACTGATAAGATCTGTTCATTTTCAAAAGTATTTGTCAATCCACTGAAAAAAACTAAACTAATTTCACATGCTGTTTTTGCCTTTCTCCCAAGGCCAGGAAAGCCGATTTCTTCTCCCTTTTTCTAAGACACATAAAAGGAAGCATTTGGCTACACATGCCTCCTTCCTGCGCTGCCTTGGCACCTGCAGAAAGCAAGCTTGCAGCCAATTCCTAGCTGAAAAAGCAAAGAATTCCACAGGAGTGTTTTGCAAATCCAGACTTCTTCCTAATGAGAATCAGCTCAAGCTGAAACGCAGCATTTGGCATTTATGGGCTAAATATTTGCCGAACGCCTACATAGCAGGATGATCCCATTGCCCGGGAGAAATTCAGAAAGTTTTCATGTGAGAATCTTCCACGGCTGCTTTTGCACAACTCTATAGAGAATTAAAACACCTGACCCTGCATGCTTCCAGTATGGCATTAGTATGGCTCTTGTGCGAGAGACCCGGATGGCCATCAAATGAATCTTCAACAGATTGATCGCTTCTTGCATCGACCCACAGGAGTCTCAGCACTGTATCCAATAAACAGAGCTCTTTTCTGTGATCTCTAGGAAGAGCTGAGGTGGGTCCAACCTCTGTGAAGCACAAGCTCCTCCCCTTGCCTACACCAATTCCAATTTTTGCATCGTTAAAACAAGACCACGGACCATTTATATATTTTAATTTAAATATATTCTCTCCTGTTGGAGAATCAGGACACTAACTCATCTTCACCTTCTTTACACTGGAAAAAACGCAATTTTTAAAAAACCCTTTAGAAGAGCTAAAATCTTCTCCCAGGGACATAGTGGCATGTCACTACTCCAGCAGTGGTGGATCCCACCTGGAGCCACTTGCTCCTACCTCCCTCAGAAGTCCCTGCCTGCTCTATGGTATGAAGCCTGTTCGTGTGTATGTGCTCAAAACCAAGCCTGTGACATTATCTAGGGTAATAAAAGCCTCCTATAGAAAAGTTCGTTCAGAAACAAGGGTGACTTTGCAGTTGTAGTTTAGAGCAAGTCAAAACCCTATGGCCAGGGGGGCAAGGGGCCTATTAAATCAGCAAGGCTGCTGGCAAATCTGTAACACAGAAGCACAGCATCAAGGACAAGAACACACGTGTGTTCAGGGCTGCACTAAGAGGGGAAGAGGAGGGAGAGAAAGGAAAAAGGCGGAGCGTTGGGAGTGGGTGGGAATCTCTTTGCTGCTGAAGAAGTAACACAGCACAAGATTCAAACAAATTTCTCTATGTGCACACCCACAAAAAGGAGGGAAAAGAGTAATATTCTAAGGAAGTAATAATTTTGCATGTCACTGGTTAAACTTAGTAGTAGCAGACAACCACAGAAGCCATCAGTCACTCAGGAACACACAGACAGCAGGTAAGACCAAAAGATGACGCCTGGTTTAAAACTGTCTTATGTGCTGGGAGGTTCCTCCCTGGACCTAACCCCGCCACTCACCTTCTCCAAGAGTCTGCTTCAGCAAGTCATGTTTAGCCTGGAGCTTCATGATAAGGTTACTGCCATTCAAATACTCTTTAAATTTCTGAAATTAAAGATCAAACAAACAAGGTGGGTTAAGACTCTTGGCAAAATATATTCCATAATTGATGTACGCTTTTGCTCAGGGGACTGCTGGATGGGGGCTTGGTAAGGCTGACAGGCTCTAACAAACCAGACATCAGATGTGCCACAGGGCTGAGCACGGTCTAGTCACTTCTCACTGCTCCAGCCACAGTCCTGATGATCTTATTAGCCCCGTCTCCTTGGAGCTCTACCTCCTGCCTGGGAACGCAAGGAGGTAGGTCCAAAGAGAAGAGTTCAAAGCTAGCTTTCTTTTGTCAGGCTTCTGGGAATGGCCTGGAAATCAAAAGAGGCTCTCCCTCCACTGACAGACGCTTTGCCTTTGTGCAAACAAGTGATGCGGAGCAAGACCTCCCAGTGCATGAGACCTTCCCAGGTTGGGGACCATCAGATGCTTTAAGCGCTGGACGATACTAACTGTGCAGCACAACTTCTCATTTCACTGTCAGACTGTTTGACACCCAGTAACAACACTCCGAAGCACAAGTCTAAATGAAAATTTCAATTTCCTACACACACCCCCCACCACCACCCACCCCACCCCCAAACTGGAATAATAATACTGCTAAGAGCAAGTAGAAAATTTTCTACACATATGTAATATATCATAAGATGCTATTAAGCTTAGCCTATTAACCAATGAGGACTACTCCGGCTGAACTGATGGCTTATTAGATTTCAAGTACTATAGGAAAGAACCTTAGATCTGCCTGGAAGTGAAGTGCAGAGGCAAGGCTGCACGGGAGACACAGCACACAACAGCAAGGCGCTGCAAAGCCAAGCTGCTGCAGCTCCCTCCAACACCCTGCATGAGATGCAAATCCCTTTAGTTCATTCCCATGGGCCAAGGGCACATTTTAGCTGCGTAAGCCAGAAAAGGAAGGCTTGGCTGATGGTTCAAAACTGCAAAGGCCTCCAGGAACAGCCACTGAATAGTGACATACTGCAAGGCTGGCTGGACTCTGCTACCCTGCTCTGAGCCACTCCTGCAGAGTTCTGTAAGTTTTCAGTCACAACTCGTTGCTCCAGTCATTCCTTCAAAGAGAAGAACAAGATAGACGCTGGATTGTCAGTCCCTATGCACTGCCCTGCCACTGAAAAATGCTTTCCAAACCCAAATCAGACAGAAGACAAATACTTGAAGAGACTGAATCGGTTCTTGCTCTTCACTAATGAGCACTTAAAATGGGACTGAGCCCTAGCAATTAATGCTTTGTGTCCTGTATCGCATGAGATGAGACTCACTGTAAAATAGAACATTTCAGTTTCCTGCTGGTTGGCTCTCCTCTTGGCAATGTTTATTTTACTCATGTAGGTCTCTGATGCAGCTGATTTGACCGACTCAGTGGAGCGACTATGCTGGAAGGCATCCGAAACATCAAAATCTTCCACTGTCAGCATGTCCTGCAAAGTCTGCATTGTGGCATCCAGAGTTTTTCGTACCTATCAGAAATAGAAGACAGCATAAGCCAAAACAACTGGCCAACAGGCAGCTCCCAAGCACCGGGCATGCGCTGGCTGTGGTCACTGGGTGCTCTCAGCGCTGTTGCTGGAAGGATTCTGCCCCTGAGCATGCCAGAAAAACCCCTGTGTAACAGGCTAAAGGCTCAGCAATGCAGCCTACGAGGCCAAACACGAGACCCAGAGCGACTCCTTACCTCTTCATTCTCTATCTTGAGGGTGGCTAGTCGCGACTGCAGCTGGTGGTACCTCATCAGCAACTCCGTCTGCACAGGCTGCTGGGCACTGACCTGACACACCTGAGACAGGAATGGTGCCAGAGAGAGACAGGAGAGCGTTCAGTGCATCGTGCACTGACCAGACACACACATTTAAATAGCTACATGATTCTCTCCAGCACCCACAATCTCCTCACAGCCTCCAGGGAGGCTGCATCACCCACTTTCTAATCAGCAGTGCCTTGGACTCAGGCCAGCACAGAGCATTTTCTACCCAGCATTGGAAAGCTGCACTGTGAAGTCTTCCAATTACAGCAGGTAAATCAAAGCTCTGCTTTATAAATCTGTTGGGCAGTTCAGCTGAGAATCAAACCACAGGCTTCCTAATTGGGAGAGATACGGAGCAAGAGGCAGACTGAAAGAAGGAGCCCTAATGAGCCAAGTGTCTCATTAAGAAAAGAAACATGAATAGCAGCGTGTGAAGACAGCACAGAGGGATAAGGAGTCAGAAATAATTTAACAATGATGGTTAGGAAGAGGAGGAAGCCAGCCCAGGCCAGGCTGTGGGCACCTCTGCAGCCCCTCGGGTGAGTACACTACCTCATCCCCCATGTGAGGCTGGAACTCGAACTTCAGTGGAGGGCAGAAGACCTGGTTGCACATGTCCATGATGGTGTGCTTGTCACTCCGTGCATCCAGGTTGTCCACTGCGTTCTCGATGATGTCCAGGCCCTCGTGGCGGGAGGTTTCCAGGTTGTACTCAGCAGACAGGTATGTCCTGAAGGTCCGAGCAAGGCTGGCATGGAATCCCAGGTCACAGCACTGAGAAACACGGAGGAAAGGTCTAGTCACACAACCACTCCCTCCCCACGCCCAAAAAAGCACTGCATGTCCCAGAGAAACACTGGCCCTGACGTACCAGGATATATTTAACAGTGCACTGCCATACCATATGAAAAGGCGAGAAGGAGAGAGGACTGAAGGAGAAGAGGTACCAGGGAACAAAGAGCCAGGCAGTACAGTGACCTTGCCCTGGACCCTCACCACAGCACCGGGGTTTAACACCCTTCACTTCACTGGGAAGGGCACGGGATCTTCTCAGACAGGACAGAGGAAAAAAATCATCCAAAAAGCATGGCTCTCCCTGGCTACCTGCTCAGGCCCAGAGCCAGCGTGACCACAGGAGCCCCACCGACAGCAAAGCCTGTGCCCTGCAGAGGCCCATGGCAGAGAATGGGGCCTGTGCCATTGCTCAGCCCCAGCGCTTGCCTTCTCGCCTTGTGAACTGCCCTGCAAGTGCTTTTTACACACCATAAACCCTACCATTTCCCAAAGTTATCCAAAACAGATGGACAATCAAGCAAGGTGGCACTGGAAAACATGCCCTGCAGTACGGGCAAACCCTTCTATCCTCGCTAGTAAGCTGCCTTCCTCTCGCGACGGAGCAGCTTCTCATGCATAACTGATCGTTCTCATGTTCACCTTGGGGAAAATGATAAAACTCGGAGTTAACCGCTGCCAAAACACTGTACATTACACAAAAGCCTGTTTTTAAACTCTCTTCTCAATGTAATCAAGTTTGGCATGTTAAGCATAGCAACAGCAAAGGGATTTGCTGCTACGAACGTTTAATCACAGCTGAGCAAAAAGCAACTCTTAGCAACCTTCCTCCCAGTCCCCACCGGGAGCCCCAGCACAGCGCGCACCTCCGCAGGGCTCCGCTCTGACCAGCTGCCCCTGCTGCTAGCAGCAGCGGCAAGGATGGGCACTGAAGCAGCACCCAAAATTCACAGATCAACAGATGCTGTTCCAGGGGGAAAGGCAAGACAGAGAGGATGCTGGAAGCAGGAGTGCAACGCATCAGAAGCAGGAGTGCAACGCATCATCAGCCTGAGCCACACTCACAGGGCTGTAAGGAGAGTGCAGTGAAACAGAAGGGCTGCAGTCCAAAGCTGAAGCACATCTATTTTTGGCATGCAGGAGCGGCCTGCAGTTACTGATAGAGGATGTAAAGTTAGATAATTATGGCTTTACCCTCTGTGAGGCATTTCATAATCCTACATCCCCAGTGCACTCCTTCCTGTCTCCCAGCACAGCATGGGTGCACCTGCGGGGCATGGCACACACACCCTGGTCAGCACAGGCGGCCAGCAGGGCAGAACGCTGACCCTCTGAAGCTCTTCAGGTACCTCCCACACAAGCACTGTGACCTGCAGAGACATGCCCAGGCGCAGGAGGGCTGTGGGTCACAGGACACCTCCATGGGAGAAACCCTGTGACAAACACCTCCCATGGCAGGCAGCACCAAACTAACCATTGCCAGTGACAATTCCTATCATACACAATTTACATTACAGAAGTTAAGACGCTTTGCTGCCACACAGATTAAAGAACAAGCAGGAAATCCTCACCATCTGAGCTGTAACCACGACCACCCCGGCATGGCATGGGCAGGCATGTGGTGAGCTGGCTTCCACCCCACTGCAGCCCCACCAAAACCACTGCCAGGAGGACCACCATGGCACAAAAAGCTACAGAAAAGAGCAGAAAGATTGCTAGTGTAATCTCAATGACCCAAAACGAGACCAACTTTGCCGCAGTGGCAGATCTCCCTGTTGGGAGCTGGCATTTCAGAGGCACCTTCTCCAGCTCTACAGCATTCACAGGGATTACTGAACTGATGCAGAAAGGCACAAAAAGTGAATCTGCATCAGAACATCAGCACTGATAAACTTGAAGTGAAATATGAAAACTCAGCTGGTGCCACAAGCAGCTTCAACCAAAGAAGTCATCTTGTGCTTTCTGCCAATGCGAGGAGACAGCCCTCGGCTCGGATCAAGTCACACGCAGAGCTGCGTTTGGTTCAGCCTGTGCTAAAAGCAGCAGCAAAACCACAACAGGCCGACCCCGCTCACAGATACGCTGCGCTCTGCCCATCCCCACCCAGCCTTTTAGAGCAGTGAAACCACACCTGCAATAATGAGGATTTTCGCAGGAATTTTTGAACGGTTATAATCCAACATTTACCCTGCTTCTTTTTAGCTTCTGGTCTTTTAGTTGAAAACATAGGCAGTTAAGGACTGGTATAGCTCTGCCTTAATAAATCATCAAGCAACACAAAAAAACAAAGAATTGGGGTGAATTTCTATTCGCCACTTGGGGCAAAATCTCATTCCAGTGCTGTAAGTCTCTGCCAAGACAGTTTTAGCACCAATGCCTGTACGACTGCTCCATGGCTGCACAAGAAACCGATGAGTCAAGAGGATGCAGCAGCACAGCTGCCCTGCTGCGCCCAGCACGCCTAGCACCCTGCAGGCAGGGGCAGTGCGGGAGCAGCGGTGCCGGGGGCACCACCGGCAGCTCCGCACTCGGACCGCGAGCACGGACCTGGTGCCCGCAGCCTGCCTGCTTCGGCACAGGCTCACACAGAGGGGGCTACCAGGCGGGCAGAGCAGTGTTCAGGGCCCAGACCCCCATGCTGATGCCAGAGCAGGACCTGCTCTCCTGCCACGAGCAGCCGACCAGTTCTGTGCCCTGCAAACAGGACCGCGCACGTTCCCTGGTGCACCTCCCGGCCCCTCGCTGTCCTTCTCCCACCCGCCCTGGAAATCGTCACTACTTGACCACAAAAAGTAATGCCAGGAGAAAATATCTGCCGCTGTTCAAGGGTGGTTGTTGCCAAAGCAGGTAAACCTGAGCTATTACAAAGGAAAAATTGCTGAATGCCACAGAATCTGAGAAGATGAGGCTCAGGGTATCGCCAGATGCTTTTGAGAAAAAAATTCCACGTGAAAACTTTCCTTTACTTTGATGCTGAACTCACGCCGAAGCTAGCAGTTATTTGCAATGCCCAGAAATCAGTTGCTAGAGAGAATCAGGGCAGGCACTTTCCTAACATGCTACGGCCCTTGAAGTCTCTGGTGATTAGCGCTGTGCTGGCTGCTTCACAAGCTGCTGCCTGGAGAAGAAAAGACAGAGCAGGGACTTCCAAAAAATTCCCAGAGAAACACACAAAGGGGAGGGGAAAAGAAAAAGAAAGAAAAAAAAGACTTCAAACTCCTGCTCCCAGTTCCAGAACAAATGGCATTTTCTCACCCCTCTCATCCCTTTGATGGAAAATAAATTAGAGCCACAAATAATAATCCTTAGCCCTTCTGCAGTGCCTTTCATCTGGAAAGCTCAAAGCTCATCGTATATTAATTCATTAAGTCTGGTAACACCCCTGCAAGGAGTGGAAATATTATACTGTTCAACTTGAGAAATAAACCAACACCCCAGAGCTCAAACAAGCTGGTTTTAGCCAAAATGCCGTCGAAGCAGCCAAATGTGTGTGTGTCTCCCACCGCCCACCATGGCGCTGCGCCGGAGGCGGGCCGGGGGCTACAGAAGACCACCACCAGCCATTAACCCTGTCGCCAGTAATCCCATTTCAGACACACAGTGGGAACAGAAAGACGTTAAAAGGTTTGCCCAGAGCCAGGAGGAAAGCCAGCGAGCCTCCAGCCCTGCACCAGCACCCTTCCCTAACTGCAATTGCGCGGCTGAGGGAGCACCAGCCCTTCCCCGGGCTGCCGGTCACACTGCTGTGCCCAGGGCGATCTCTGGTGGCAGCCAGGCCTGGCGTGGTCTGAACCGACGGGGCAGCAAGCACACCATGCCACTGACCACAACCAAGGCACCAAATGCACCAGCACAGGAAAACAAGCAGTGGTTTAAGAAAGCAACATCCAGCAGGTGGAAAATATGGGAGTCCAAACCACCCCACGCTCCAGCAATGACCTTGTCACTTCTCAGCAGCGGGCAGAGAGCTGCCCCGTCCCCATGGGATGGGCAGATGTCCCCACATGAGAGAGATGCTGGCAGCGACGACAGCAACTGTCAGGTTCGGAGGAACTTGATGGGGTTTGATATGAATGGTGAAGCTCTGCAGAAACACTGCGGGTTTTATGTACCCGAGGCTACAACAGTACTGGGCTCCAGAGAGAACAAAATGCTTTCCAAACTACTGATGCATCTGTCTCACTTCCTCACCAGTTAAAACACATTTCACGTGTCTGTTGCAAAGCATGAAATGATGTATTACCAAGATAATGTTTACGCTTGGCCAGGACAATGCTGCGTACTATGTGAGAGCCTAACTCATACCTGGAAAGTATCTTCAGATCTTGGGAGGCATGTTCAAAGAGAATGCGAGCTGCTGCTTTTCTCATTTATTTTTATGGGGAAGACTTATTTGCTAAGTATTTAATATGCAGAAAACAAAACAGTTGCACCTTTGCAGCCTGCAGTCACTGCGCTTCCCTCAAAGCTAAACAGCATCAAGACAAACCCTGTTACAAAAGGTATTCCAGCCAAGGTATGATAAATGCTTGTGAAAAAGCAACACCCCACCACAACAAACAGGCTCTGCATGCTGTAAGCTGGATCCAGGCAGCAGCAAAGGAAATTAAACCACACCAGGAGAAGGCAGAAAGGGCTGAGATGCATCAGCAGCCACAAATAATTGCTCAGAAAAGATGGGAAGAAGCAAATAAATGCAAGGGCTGTCTCCTTTTGATGAATATTACCCTTAATATTCCCCAGCAAGTCTGACGCTGGGCAGGAGTGGGCGATGGGGGATGCCGAGGCGCAGCGACAGAGGCACTCACCCCATTGCGCACAGGCGGTTCAAAGGTCGCTGAACTTTTCAGCATTGGGAAGTGGGCGCAGCAGGAGAAAGCACACTATTTTAAATATAAAGGTAATATCCCCCAGGCTGTCCCCATCTTTTAAGCTTTAGCAATTTGTAGTCTATCTAAACCTAGAGTTGCTCCTCTGCCAAATGACGAGGGTGCTGAGGGATCCTGAAACCAAACAGAACACAGGTCCCCTGGCTGCTCAGCACCAACCAGCAAAAATTCTTCCTCTGCCCACAGGACACCAGCGCTGGCGTCACCGCCAGGGATGCCTACCACGCTGAGGGCAGCTCAGCTGCAGCTCACGCTCCAGGCGTCAGCAGCGCGAGGGGAACGGCAGCACGGGGTGAGGGTGCGACCACACGTCTGACAGCGCGGGACCAAAGCACCCTGCATTCCCTCCATGCATTCCTGTCTTTCTGACTCACAGCAAAACCGTGCCCGTTATTACAAAGAGTACGTAAGCTGTCGTAACACGTTATATGGGTGACTATCGGATTTTTGTGGTCTGAGGCAAGGAATCAGGAAGCCCGTGCTGTAATGCCAGGGCAATGCAACGTTCGCTACTGGGCTGGCTTTCTCCCACAGCCCCTGGCAAGTACCTGTTTTTAAGGTGTTTCCTGAACTGAGTGAAGGGTCCCCCATGCGTGCCACAGCCTGGCTGCAGCGCTCGACAGTTACCATAAATCTCTTCTAAAACGGTCTTGGTCAATCACGTTCAGTGTTTTGCCTGAGGCAGCAACCAAGATGTAAAAACTCCTGAACAACTGATTTATTTTTAGCCAAACAAGGAACGATGTGGGGATAGGGCAGGGGAAGGACAGGATCCTCCCTGACCCTTGCAGTAATCAACTCACGCCCTGAAGCATGAGATCTGATTATTTCTAATCAAAGGTTCCTTCACTGTAAGTATCACAGAGCCGAAAAGTATGCGGCCCTTTTCAAATTTAGCTATAATTAATTAACTCTATGGTCCCTGAAGCAGGTTTCTTTCCAGAGGATTTTTAAACTACATTTTATTTCGCTCCTTAGTACCTCTATAGCAGCTTCCTCACCCATGCGTATTTTCTTTAACGAGTTCTTTGATGGTTTTGGGGGTCAGGGCTCCTGTTTGTTCGTTTGGGGGCATGGTGTTTTGTTTTTAAGATGAATGCATTGGCAAATTAATATTTTAAAGAAAATGATGTCGAGGCTCTTCATTCAAGCTACCGGGAAAAGCAGCCCAAAATGCCAAGAATAAGTTCTTTTCTCTAAAGGAAAGTACTGCTTTTTTGTACTAAGCTAACCAGGTCTATCAAACAAAGACTGAACATAGTCTTCAGGCAGTAAAATTTACAGACTGCATGACACTTCTAAATCACACACCAATCAGCATGTGTGCTTATTTAATTTAACGAGCCAATTCCAAAGCCTGTGGTATCCACATGAAGAATAAACTGTTTACTAGATGCAAACTTTGGCAAAAAATTTAAAATAGTTTTACCATATTATTAAAGCCAGGACCAGCAAAATTTAAGAAATGTGTATTGGTTCGATTCCCTCCATTTAATACAATACTCTAAGAACCACTTAGTTATTAAAGTATGTTGATTTGTCGTTCCTGGTTACAAACAGGTAGCTATTATTAATAACCTCCATATTGAAGAAGAGTAATACAAGTTTACTGAAACAGGGTGCTAGTCTATGAAAAACATGTCAGATTTGTGACAGGAAATCAAGCACATGCACCTTTTTCTCCTCCTCTCTTCATCCACAGAAGCTCTGCGTTGAAAAATCATATGAATCTAATCCTCTTTCTTCCATTTTTTTCTCTTAAAATGCATGAAGCTTTTAAAGGCATAAGGGTATTTCTGGTTTTATCACCCATTTCCACTGGCAACCTCTGCCCTGCCCAGGCAATTCACACGCCAGGACTACTGCTTGGGGCTCCCCGCCAGCTCAGGCGTGTCTTGTTGCACCCACCGTTAAAGCTCGAGGGTTAACTCTGCAACCACAGCAGCTGTGGGTTTCGCTCTTCACCAGCTCAGGCACCCCAGGAACTCAGGCACCCCAGCAAGCCCTACACCCCCTGTGCACACACTGGGGTGCCAGTGTCCACCCGGGATGGCCGCTGGTACCCACTGCAACCTCCCACTGCAAAGCACTTGTGCCCAGGTGGCTGTGTGGCACCCTCCAGCTGCTCATCTCGCAACTCCCTGCAAAGTTAGTGACCGCACCTTCTAAAAACACACATTTTCTATTTCCCTGTAGCTTGGGTGCTGCAGGCTGCCAGTGGCATTCCCAGATTGCTGCCTCTGTGGGAAACCGGGCAGCAGGGACGCAGCAGCCGTGCAGTAAAAATCGCTGAGCCTCTTGAGACAGCCTAATTCCTCCTCATGGAAGCTGTTTATTCTTTTGATTGCTCTGCTGTTGACTTTATTTGAAATACCCCGAAGCCAGATCTCCCAGCTGCAGACACACAGCACGGTAAGCTGCCATACAGGCCCTCCTCCCTGGGCAAGCACGAGTTTTGAGTTACAGATGCTGCTCCACAGAAGGTACGGTGACAGCGATGCTTTGCACAGTTTCCACGATAAAAGATACCTGGCTCCCAGGGCTGGCAGGAGCCTGGTATCTGGCAGAAAGCCCACTCAAAGGACAGCACAGGAGGAACCTCTGAGCCTTTGGAAGTGGAAGGTTCTTTATGCTGGAAAAATTGCTTCAAACAACAGAGTAAGGCCCCAAACGAGACCCTCTGCTTGCATAAATCAGTATCTCTTCATTAAAGCCAGCGTAGTCATGCAGAGCTACTCAGGGCAGGGGAACATCCCTGTGTAATCACACAGGGGAAGCGCTGCGCACAGCAAAGCTGCCGCCGGCGCTGGCTCAGCAGGCACAGATGTGCCCAGGCAACTAGCCACTGATGGAAACAACAATGACATGAGCTGCCAGGAGATGCCTTAAAAAAATAGATCCTAACAAAGCAGTCTGTGGCTTCAGCACCTCTGAGCCTCCCTCTTATTTGGGAGGCTGAACACCCCCACAAAAAGATACAGCCACGGCGGTAGTGGGACCGGCTGAGCCAGGCTGTCGGACACGGCCATCGCACAGGGCCAGACTGTGTGCCGAGCACGGGGCAAACCCCGGAGTAAAGCCCGAGTGTCACAGCCAGCCTGCCATCGATGGCTGAGCCCACCGGGTAGCAGCAGCCTCACTCCCAGTCCCCCGCAGACCCAGCGCCAGCTGGAAACAAACAGTTCTCCTTATCTGCTCTGCCCCGTTCCCTTTTTTCCTTATATTTTCTTTACACATTCTTTAAAGATATATTATGCATTTATACCTATATTGTATTTTCTGGCCTCCACTCCCTTGACATTGCTGCAAAACCTAGAGTTTCACTGTAAGTAAAGCAAACGGAAGATTACTGGCGTAACAACTGTGACCGCCGTTTCTGTGTCCTAACTTGATGAAGCATCACTTGACCATGTGAAAAACGACAATGCCATCAGCTAAGTTTTCCAGGGTCTGAACAATTTGGCAGTAATGTGTAATATTAAATTCCTCATAGTTCCCCTCCTTTACTTGCTTGCTTGTCTCAAACACAGCAAACACACTAATCCACAGAGAAGCAAGCTGCTGTTTCAAAAGGATTTACAGGAGGCTGAACAAGTTTTGGTGGATCAGCACGTATTGACACCAACTGTTATATTTTACTCGGCTAAATCCAGCGGCATCTTTCATGTGACCACTTCAAAATATTTTGCGGCCATTTCACACAGAATTCCAGAGGGATGGATAAGCAGCTTTATCTCCACTTCACATACATGGCCAAAAGAGATTAACTTGGTCACATAGTTAATGACAGAAATGAGAGACGAACCCAGGCATTTTAATGTAAACACATGCTTCTTTCAAGGGAAAAGGCACAACAGTGTACTTTAAGTCCAAGTCTAATTTGATCTGCCTCTATATTCTTTTCTTCCTTTCTACAGGACAAAACAAAAGGCCACTGGAGACAGAGGGAGGGATAGAGGCGCTCTGTGCCACTCCATGGCTCCTCTGATCGAGTTTTAAATTTCTCATTAAAACTGCAGCCCTGGGAGGACTCTTCACTCTCTCCCAGAGCAGCTGGGACCTTCCTTCTCACCAGACCGGGAGATTAGCAGAACGGCTTTGTTATAGAAGTCACTACTCTGCAGTGATGCCGAGGGCACAAGAAATGTCAAGGCTGTACCTAACAGATGACACTAAGCCATCTGGGATTTGGGGAGAACACTGCTAAATTAGCTGCTCCAGTGTCCTGACTGTTCAGATTTGTGTACAAATCATAAAACTGCACATGGCAATTTGTGCTTGATATGAGGGGTGTGTGAGAGCCTCCCATCACCCCTCCTATGTCCTGGAAAGACAGTCTGGTACATCGTTAATCATCACCCTTGGTGACGAAGGGTGGAGAAGCAGGGAGAATTTGCATAACTGTAATACATGTACACTGCTAGAATCCTATTAAAGCATGGCCAGCCAGGCTTGGAGCTAAACCAAACCTCTGTTCCTACCATGAAGCCCCATTGCACTCGCCCTCTTCCTGCAGACCCGCTCCTCTGGCCAGGCACAGCTCCCCCTGTGCAGATGCCCGGGGCCCTGCATCACCCTGCTCCGTTCACACTGCTGCGGCCAAGAGCTCTGCAGATTCTCTACTGAAGGCAAAATCCTCCCTCCATGCTCAGAGCTCTTCTGCCGTGTCCTGTGAAACAGCAGGGCTGCCCCACGGGGCAGAGGACCCACATCCTGCCGTGGTACAGAGCCGGGGCTGGCCGATGGCACTCACTCCCCAGAGTGAAAGGCACCCTTCTCCTTATCATTGTTAAACGTTCTAAGATTAAAACACTAACTTTAAAACTACATCTAAAAATATCTGTTTTCTTCATCTTCCTTTACATGGATTACACACCTACAGAATGCCCAGCGCAGTGGGATCCCATGGCTGTTGTTTCTTCCAACCACTTTCAGTAATAGTGGGATACAGCAAATGCGATCCCCGTCTTCTGGAGAGTGTCGGAACCCTTCTTGCCATGCTTTTGCAAAACACATTGAATTTGTACAAAAGCCTGTTCAAATAAACTGCTCTTCCTTTGGGGATTTAAAATTAGGACACTGGTGTGCAGCTCACACATACGATATTTTGTTTTCTTTGGTGAAAGAACATATAATTAGAGGAATTTAGCTGTGCAGAGTTGAAGATGCTTTAGTTAAAGTCCCCTAAAGGGATTCCTAGAGCGGGGAAGAAAAGCCATCTGCTAACTCCAGTGGAAGTGTCAGCAAGTAAAGTTAAGTTGTGAGGAATTGAATAAACAGCCAGAACTAAAATGGAACTCGGCAACTCTGGGAAATCAAAGTCCCCAAAACTCCAAGCAAGTCATTCATTCTTGCTTCAAAAAATAAATGAGAAAAGAGAGAGAGAACATACACAACAAAAGCAGAAACCCCACAGATAAACCCAAGCATTATCATACTTTGCTGTTCAAATGGCTCCGCGACCAAGATGTTACTCTTTTTAGTATGGCTAAATAAATCTTAAATAATAAAGAAAACAAAAATGACACACTAAGAATACTTTATCATATCTCATAATGTTGAAATCACCAGGGGTTTTGCATCAGACTTACTTTAATTCAGTGCTTAGAAGAATAAATACAAGTTAGTGGGTTAGTAAAGGAGAAAAAACTCCAGCACATTTTAAAATTATACATTTAAGTAATGATGAAGCCAGAAGACTAACTCAGGACTGATAGATCAGTTATTTATGTGCTCACTGAAGCAACTCTAGCAGGAAGAAACTCTGCATTGTGCAATCTATACCACTATGAATATGCTTATTAAAGGAAGAAATTGAAATCCCTTCTCTCAAATCATTTAAAAGCAGTTCGCAGGAGTCACCGACACACACATGGGTTCAGTTCCTACCATCACTAGGAAAATGCTTCCAGCAGTTCCTGCCCTGAGGCTATTTTCACACAATGAGCATTTCTGGTCATACAACTCGGCAAGCACCTTCCCTTGCTAGGAAAGCACTTCCACATGTGCTTAACTGCCAGCAAAGCTGAGGACAGCTAAGCGCCTGCTTGTATTGACAGAAACTGCAGATGCATATAGTAGAAAAAAAAATAATAAATCTTCTGTTTCAACAACAAAACCAAGGACATATCTGATCTTCATTAGAGTTTATCTGTTTCAAATGCAGATTAATCAATGGGCCAGGAAGAAACCTCAGGCTCACCTGGCCTGTCCCAAGGGAAATTCTCCAAAGGCTCTGGACTTTGTGGAGCTCCAGCCGCAGGACACCCTGCTCTGTGCTCTGCCACAGCAGATGAAGCCACCACTTCAACATGAAGTAAAGCACTGTGTGTCTGTGCAGTTCTGAAGGCAGAGCCAACATGCACCAAGAACCAGACCTTAGCATGCTTGGGATACAGCATGAGAGCTGCAGAAAACATGCAGGCAATTTCTGGTTCATAACTGTCTATTAGACATGCCTGAACCATGCAGTTCCATCCAGCCTCCTCTGCTTATGTGTCCAGAAAAGCGTTTGGTTCAGGCTGGTTCATACCCCGCAGTTATTATGAAAAACTCCACCTTTTTTCCCCAGACACTGATGAAAGAAGTTTGTATGTAGCATACATATGAATCAATTACTTTGTTGTGTGCTCACAAGGCCACCATAAAGTTCAGAGGAGGCTGACAGAGCGCTGCCCAGAGCAGCTGTGCGTGCCCCATCCCTGGCAGTGCTCAAGGCCAGGCTAGACGGGGCTGGGAGCCACCTGGACTAGTGAAGGTGTCCCTGCCCATGGCAGGTTGGAACTAGATGGTCTTTAAGGTCCCTTTTGACCCAAACTGTTCTATGATTCTATGACTCCCATACAATGGCAGCTCTAGCTCTGTTCATATATGCCTGCATCAACTGAGGGGAAAGTCAAATGCATGTGTGCAGCTGGGAGGGAAAAAATGTCATGGGAGGGGAGGGGAGGGGGGCAGGTAGGGGGAGTGGAGAAAATATCCAAGTTTACAGCACATTTTCAGGCCCCGGGTAAGCAAATTTTAAAGCGCCAACAAATAGCCCTTCATTACCACCACATGAGAGTGCACTGAAGGACCAAACCATGCTTAAGATTTAGCTGTGCACTCATTAGTAGAACACGGGCAGGACACATGCAGGGGGGAAGCACTTACATCAATGAGGTCAGAGACATCGTGGATGTAGTATTTACTGACAGCTGCGTTGGTGGCTGCCAGGTTCAGCAGGTAGTCGTTCCTGGCTTTAGTACATTTCAGCTTGTTTTCAGAATATTTGGCTTGTCTCTGAAAAAGCAAAATGGAATGTCAGAGCACAAACAGGATGCTACTTTCACAGCTTCTCTTGCTGCTGGGCCCCACAGCACCCTGCAGCTTGGGTGTGACGTTAATTAATAAATTTTTTTACAGGGTATGAAACGAGGCACCCTGGCCAGGATGGAGGAGATTGCATCTGAACACCCCTGGTACCGTCAGCCAAGGCACAACGAGCACATTCTGCTCAGATGTACCCCGTGCACCCTGAGCACAGCTGCTCTTCCTTTATCTGTGCAGTTGTGGAGGTTTTGGCATCAATCAAAATTAGAGGGCCAAATTTTCCTCTCAGAAATGCTGATGTACATTTGGACTTGCTCCAGATTTATGCAGCTGTATCAAAGTGGAATCTGGCCCAGAGGCCCAAGCTACAAAATTTAGAACAGGACCCAGAATTCAAAACTGCGTAGGAAAGCAGATGTGCTCAAGATCTGGGGCATTTGCCCAGGCAGACCACTAATCTAAAGGTTTAGCACCAAAGATTAATCCTTCAAAGAAGCATGCTGCTAGACAATGCCCCAAGGTCAACACACGAGCAAACTCGTCCTGGCTCAGGAGGCTATTGCTTTTTCTCCAAAATTAACAGAAAAATTACAGTTTCTGAGATTCTGCGATCTACTGAAGCCAGAAAGGAGTTAAGACCAGCAAAGCCAACTGAATGCTGCACTTTAACTCCCAGAGTCTGCAGCAGAAGAAACACTGTTAATTTATATATCCGACCTTTCCTTGCCTGCCACGAGTCTCTGACGGAACCCTGGGACAGCTATTGTTCACGGCTAAAAGTGCTTTTTTAAAAAATATCAGTCATGAACAAACCACAGCCCCCCGTAGCAGGGGCCTGGGTCTGTATCAGAAAGCATCGCTGTGCCGAGCCAGACACCCTGCCGCGCTGCCCTCCTCAGTGTTCAGCTGGGTCTTGGGTCCCAGCCAGCACATGGCGAAGGCCACCGTGAGGCCGAGCGGCTGGTGTACCAGCACCTCCCACCGCCCATCTCTGCCACGGGCTCTCAGAGCCGTCACCCTCCGAGGCCCCTCCAGCCGCCCTTCCCAGCCCTCCCTCCAGAGACCAGCACAGCAGATGTCATGGGTGGCCATGTGGCTCCCGTGCGGGTCCACCACCCCCTCCAAAGGCTGCGCTGCCTTATGTCCCCCATCCCCATTCGTTGTTGAGCAGCGCCAGCCCGATTTTGAAGCAAATCCTCGCTAGCAGCTAGTTTTGGCACGCCTCCACAGCCAGGAAGCAGCAAAGAGGCTCATCACGGCCGCCTCAGCCTGCCCTTCAGCAACGCACAAGCACACAGGTCGACATCCTCCCTAAGCCCTTCCACAGACAGGGGAGCAGCGGCACAGAAGAAGAGAGGGCTAGAGCCAAGCCCCCAGCCTGGCTCCCCGTCCTTCCCTCTCACCCACCTTCTCCTTCATTTTCTCAATCTTCTTGACAGAGCTGCGCCGCTGAGGTCTGTCCTCATGCCGCAGAAGGTTCACGCTGATGTCCCCCGACTTGTTGAACTGCTTTTCCTCCTGCTTCTCTGCCTCCTTCAGCTTGCTCTCAGCACTGATGCTTTCTGCATGATACATGTGGTAGGTCTTCATCACCTGAGGAAAGAGAAGTTTGTGAGCACCCTGCCCAATGGCCACATGAAGCATCAGTGCACAAGAAGATGACAGCCACGGGCAGCGTGGAGCAGCCTCAGCTGTGCCAGGGCTGTCTGAGGCTACTATGGCATGAAGCGACAACAAAGTGGGAAGGAAAAGCCCCTAAGTGCCCCTGCCCATGGCAGGGGGATGGAACTAGGTGATCTTCAAGGTCCCTTCCAACCCAAACATTTCTATGACTTTATAAAATTAATGCCATCACTAGCCCTATTTCAAAATGGCATAGAACCAGTGTAAGTACCGCTATCCCCATGCAGTCCCTGTTGCAGGGACAGGCTAGGATGTGCCTCCAGCACACACCGGTGTTCAAAGAGCACTGTGCGCCTTCTGCCTACAGGGAAAAGAGACATAACTTCCAGTGCTTTGCAGCTGAGATAAGCGTCTCCATGACGAGAGACTGTGAGGTCAAAGTCAACCTGAAGTCACTTTTGGCCAGACCGCTCTGTTCCCACACTTGCACTTGCTAAGCAAACCCATCAGCATAACCCCTGCTGTACCATCCTGACAGCACACCTCACCTGCAAGGTGGTGGAGCTGTGCTTTCCAAGCAGAAATGCAGTTTGTCTCCTATCACCAGTTAATTCTCCTCTCGCTGCTGTGGGTAAGCAGCGTCAGCGCAGACTGCAGCAGCACCGAGCCCTCTAAGTTCCAGATCACCACCAGTGACTCTGGATAGAGGAGGCTGATCTACTGCCAGGAAAACTCCTGCAGGCAAAACTTCTACCACAGCCTTTCCTTTCAGATACAAAAGCCCAAAGGGCACACTGCGATCATTTTAATGGAGCTGGCAAGAGGAGCACATCTGCTCTTCTTTCTTTATGCCTTTAGTCACGTTGTCCCCTTTCATCATCTCCCTTCAGGATTTGGACGTTGTATTCCCCATTGTCTTGACAAGGCTGGAGATGCCTGACTTCTTGCTGAAGATCAGCCTCACGCACAGTGTCCAGGTACCACTGGCAACAGCACTGGGACAGGATTGCCTCAAGGCCACAGGTTAAAAAGGAGAAGGAACCCACAGATGCAGAGTAACTTTGCATAAGCCTTAATGAAGAAAATACAGGGTTTTCCTGAGCTGCAGTCATCAGCAGGAACCAGGAGTGTTTAACTTGGATGAGGTTAGGCTGAAACATATGATGTCTCCTCTTGCCAAGCACAAGCGTCAGCTGCAAATGAGCTCCAAATGCCGCATCGAAGCATCAACCCAAATGTGCCATCGCTGGGAGTTACAATTTTAAGCAACTGCTTGTGCCTTGTTTCTGAGCTTCTTTATTTAAAAATCCTGCAAATTCTAACATAGATCCAAGACACATTTCAAACTGCAGTTTCTGCAGTGAATGTCACAGGACACACACAAAACAGTTTCTGGGGTTTTCCTAAGAAGAAAGACTAGAGGGCTTCAATAAGTACTCCTCATCTTCGCTGTCTCCATCTTTCTGGGGGAAACGTGAAAAAGAAAAGTCCTGCGCTTCAGTGCAGTCAGGCAGCAATAAGAGAGGTTTCTCCAGCACCCAGAAAGCCTCTAACACAACGCAGCAGCAAACCCCAACAATTAAACAGTGGTCCAAACTGCATTATTTTTGTGAAATCTAAACGTTATGAGACAGTTACCTAACCAGAAAGACTTCAGCACAACTCATCGGTACTCTCTGTCCACCCGCAGCTACACCGCTCTGCCGCCAGCCTGGGGACACGTTGCCATCACCCCTTTTCCCACTGACTCCAGTGGGTCCCGCAGCTGCAAGGGGGGGGGGGACACACCTCAGCAGCCAGAGTGCAGGGCAGGGTGCTGCAAGGGGGGTACCCAGCCCCACTGCGATCTGGTACCTTTGCACAGGCTCTTACTGACTTATTTGCTAATGACTGCAGAAACCTTCCTTAACAAAGGTCCTTTCTCCTCCTCTGTATTTTGTCCCTGCTTGAACCTGAAAAGGTAACACAGGAACCAGGTTTAAAAGTCCTCTGAAAGTCTCTTTAACAAAGCACAAAGGACCTAATTTCCATTAAAATATCTTCCCCAAACTCCAGCATGCATGTTGCTGAAACGTGCTTTAAACAGCTCACTGTGCTGACCAGTTCCTCACCAGCTGCCATGCCACACAGCTCTTGGAAATTCAGGAGATATTTCTGTTTGGTTTAATATCTGCCTTAATTTAATTTTGAATGGGAACTACCTGCACCACACCATCAGCCCTTTGATCCGTGCCTTCTTGGTGCTTGCAATTGAGTCACACTGTCCCTGTCTTACGCTACTGTGTCATACAGAAAAACTGGCACAGCTGCATCCCTGGGATCTCTTCTGCAAATAAGTTAATTAGTTGCAATAGATGAAGAAAAATACATCCCAATGCTCATTAGTTATTTAACAACACAAGTTGTGTCTTCCAATATTAATAACACGTTCTGGGTGAAGGCCATTACCAAAATACCAGCTGTAAATGGCAGTGTTTGCTGTCTTCAGCTAGAAGTGCTTTACATTTCTACGCAGCCCATCATTAAGGTTCTGATCCACCAGAGAAAGCAGACCAAAACTGGGTGACCCACATTAAGCACAGGCTCAGGCCCTCCTGAAGTCAAGGAGACCAAAATACAAGCCCAGCACACAGGGTGAAGCAGAGATGAGCACAGCCGTAGGTGAAAGCCTGCTGAAGACCCCAGCCCCCTCCTCCCTGGATGCAGCCTATGGCTTAGCCTAAGGGACAACCACAGCGCCAGGTCTGAGAAAGGGACAAATCCATCGACTGACATGGGCTCACCTCCACCTCCCGGGTCTTCCAAGGGAGCGTGAAAGCAAACATGCCCTTTTCAGAGAATTTCTACAGAGTGACACAGAGCAACGTATCAACGCGTTTCTACCACGGGATAGTCAGTGACTTCTAGAGCTGGTACTGACAGAAAACACCCGCCATGGAGGGACAGCCTCCCCCTGCAGCGCTCCCCACGGAAAGGGAGAGCTGCCTCCAGCCACTGCTACACAGGGAATGATTATTGCCATTATGTTTAACCTGGGCAATGTATCTGTAGATACTATTCTAATCAATACAATTAATTTCACAGTTATTAATCCTCTTCCATAATACCTCGTGACAAACGATGGCACCAGTTCAAATCACGGCACTTCTATGGACTCCATCGTGCTGCCGTCAGCTACAGCCGTGTCCCTGCATTACGGCAAACAGCCCACACACCCAGCCGCGCGCTGTCAGTGCCACACACGTACGAAATAGAAAGCGCTACCAGAATGGTGCTCTGGCTTTCCTACCCTAATCGTGGCCTGACTTCTTCAGACAGGGATGCATACAATACAGAAAGGGACCAGTGAGCAAAGCAACAGAGAACCTCCGACTTTACGGACTCCAACCTGCTAGCTGTCTGCTGGAGTCTGCACGCAGGAATCAAAACATGAAGCTGGTTTTATTTCACAGCTAAATTTTTTCTGTGCAAAACTGTTCACAAGCAACTCCTATTTCAGAATGAAGTTCATCTACTTCCTTTTTAATTAAAATCAGCATGGTTTGGGGGTTTAGTTCTTTCCACACAGAAAGTTCACAGGGTGACTTGCATCAGAACTTCAACAAGGCTGAATTAAAATCAATTTAGTTATTTTGGCTTAAGTTTCAGATGGTGGGCACCTGAGAAGCCTGTAAAAATTATATTGTTTCCACACAGTGCACAGAATTCCCCTCTTGAAAAGCTTAAAACACAGCCTAGCCTAGCCAGGGCACATGTACGATGGATACAGGGCTTGGCTATAGGCAAAATAAACAGCTTCCTTGCACTGACAGCAGATAAATGACGTTTTACAAGGCATAGCTTGGTGTCCCTTGGGCCAGGGGTCCCTATTCCGTATCTGATTCTGTCAACAGCCACAGCTACTGAATGTGCTACTCCTTGGATACCCAACACGTCGCAATGAAGGCCCGAAGATGTCCCAGAACACCACCAGCATGCTGGACCAACCTGCATGCCAAGCATGCAATTAAGCCTGTTCTACCTGATGTCTCAAGGACAAAACTACTGACTAGAGAGGATCTGGCTTGCACTGAACAGATTTAAGGTGATCTTGTTTGCCCAACCGGACCTGCTTTTTCTTCATGTTTCATCATCATGCCTGAAAAGCGTTGCCTCTTCCCTGCTCCTTCCCAGCCGGATGATGTTATCAGTTTGTTATCTTAGCAGCAAGGTCAGTTCAAAGAAAACATTTCCAGTCTGTTTTGCCATTGAGATACATTGTGCTCAGCGTGGGGGAGCAAAGCTGTGAATGGGGGGAAAGCTCAGCTCCAGTGAAATTCTGCCACAGTCTCTATGCTCTTCCTTGGCCAACTGCATGTGCTTCAGACCTCAGCATGCTTCTGATCCTCAAGCTGATCTATCCACATCCCTCAGGTGATGCTCCTGTCCTGTGTTTGGGTTCTGGGTAGACCGGCCCACAGGTATTAAGGTCAGCCCAGCCCTTGTTAGCCTTTCCTTGTTTTGCATCTGTCATACTGCTGTTGTAATCAATCTTAATTAGTCACCACCACTAACACAGCTTGTAACATTCAACCATCAACAGCACACTCCCAAACCTCACACAGGCTTTTTAATCCAACCTGGCTGTCCACCCACACTGCAGGTCTCACAAAAAATGAATCCTTCAACAACCAATGCAGAAACAAACCTGTTAAGAGAAAATTTATGGCAGAAATTTCAAATAGTATCATTCATGCTCTGTTGTTCAGGCCTATTTTTCAAAAAGATGGAATAAAATAATTGTTTAGGAATAAACTTACTGCAGTGTTATTTATGTACCAGTAACAGATGCAACCAAAGAAAGCAAATACATCGCCTCAATTTTCCAACGTAAGACTGACTTTATATTGCTTTGTTGATACTAAACCTCAAATAAAATACCAAAAAACAAATCCAATTGCTACGGGGCAAAAGACAAGCAACACAAAGACTTTTACTGCCCAACTATGAAAACCTGCTTGAAGAGCAACTTCTGAATAGCAGTGTAGGATTTCACCTGGAGGCACAGAGGCAGCTCGGCAACCAAAGTGCTCCTTGGAGCAGGGAGCTGAAGCTGGTAACACGCAAGCTAAAAGTTTTATGTGTTCCTCAGCAGCGGGTCATGTTCAGCCATCATCCACAGGCCACCAGCCTCAGAGAAGCGGGTCAGGTTTCAGCCACAAATTAGCTGCCAACACGGAGCACAGCTGCTGGGCCATTAGTGCCTGGCAGAAAGCACCAGCCAGGAGAAAGCTGAAAGGCGCCTAAAGGCAACACGGCATAGGAGCCTAGCAGGTGAGAGCGTTACTGCCACCAGGCATCACACCGGATCATGCCCAAAACAACTCCATTGATGCTGCAGTGAAGCTGCCGAGAGGGCACGGTGTGGCCGCAGCAGCCCCTCACGGCAGGGTCACCGGGAGATCTTCCTCTGCTGCCGTCAACACCTGTGACGAGTGAAAGGTTCCTCACAAACGCAAGAGGAATGAACAGGCTGCACCACGGGACGGCAGGACGGAGAGCAAGCCTCCGCAAGTCACTGCCACCTTGAATGGGCATTTTGTTCTAACAAATGATGTTGCTTGCGCTCCCCTTGCTGCACAGGCTAGGCATGGGTAGGATCAGCTCATTACTCACCGTGTAAAGCTCGTTGGTGACTTTCAGGAGTTCTTCATGCATCTGTAAGCCAATCTCCTTACTCTGGAAGACAAAAAGAAGAGTTGAGACTCCATTACACTCACAACGTGCAGTTTTGAAAGGAAAGTCTATTTTGGAGGGAAGAGTAAAACTGTATGACTTCCAAATACTCCTCGCTTGGAACACCCCCAGTGCACCGTGGCTCCAGAGGACCTCACACCACTCAAAGGGCTTCAAACTCCAGAAATAGGCAGGAGGCATGGAAAGAGGGAATGGGATCCCTACAAATGCCCGGTTCAATCTCAGGAAGAAGAAACAAGGTGACAGGTTTTCTCCCCCTGACTAGCTGATCAAATGTACGCTGAAGGTGCCCCGTGCTGCCAGAGTACTGGTACAGGACACCATGGTGCCAGGAAAGGGGACAAAGGCTGGGGACACCGGCAAGCTGGTAGGACAGGGAAGCAGTGAACTGCTCTCTTCTTTTCTTAAACTGAGTGGCCAACCTCATCCTGGCCAAGCCAGAAGTACTTGTCCCCAGCACGTCCACCCCGTCCCCAAGCGGACCCTGTTAATCCCAGCAGAGGCTTTCACACCCATCCTGCAGACAGCAAAACCACAGCAACCTCTCGCAGACCTGTGAGGTTTTTCTTTCCACCCTTCAGCTGACAATGGAGGGGGTGGACCTTGGCAGCGCAACCAGCTTCTGGTAATGCCCCTCTCAAATACCTTCTGCCCCCTCAGAGATGTGACCTCTCCTGGCTCCCCTACTGAAGGCGAGACTTGCCATTCTTCGCTCTGCAGTGCAGTTAACAAAACCACGTACTTTTTAATTCTGGGTATTATTTTAGAAAACAAAACGGCCCCGCAGCATGAGAAATGCCCCAGGGGCCTTATGTGCACCACTTCAGAAATCCTGTCTAAGATCCTTCCTGCTCCAGGAGCTGAAAAGACATCATCAACAGGGCTGCCAATCCACATCTGGGCTCCGTTTTTTCCATTTCTAAACATTAAAACAAAAATACAGATGGCTGCCTCTTCCAATCTGCCTGTGACAATGAAGTTTAAAAGTAAATTGGTATTTTGATTTCCTTTAATTTTCTACAAATCCTTAACAAAATAAAATGCGTGATTATAAACATGAACACATTCAGTACAGTAAATCCTCATGCTATTTCAGAATTGCTGCATTTTTGTTTGAGGTCGACGTTTGTCCATGGATCACCCAACCTGGGTTTCAGAGACCATGATGAAGAATATCACGCAATTTATTTACCCTGCAAACAGACAGGGATGAATCTAGAATTACAGACAATATTGTTTTGCCTTTCCACTGGCAGGATTTACCTCCAGCCCGTAGCCAACTCACTGTGTGGACCTGACATGTAACGCCCTCCCCCCCATTCTGGGGACTTGTTTCACATTAAGCCTGGCAGAGTGCACAGAAGCTGGGCCCGCTCCATAGCTGGTAGCGTTTTACAGCTTGACTGCCTATTTTTCAACAAAACCTGCATTACTGGATGTGGGTAAGCGGCCGCTGCATTCTCCACACTGAGCTGGCTGTGCTAGTGCTACATTAGCTACCCTAACTCACATTATACAATAAACACCTGTGAGTACACAAATCACTTAGATTTGCATTCTCCAGGCATACAGTATCACCTGTCCGTCTGCCTCGATTTCACAGATTCATTAAAGACACCCGCTGCTGGACTTGCAACTTCCAATCAACTTTCATACTTCAGAACAAAGATTACCAGGGCTTCCCAGCCCCTGCCCCAGCCCTTCACCTTTTAGGTTTACCCTGACCATGACCCACGCTCCCCAATTTGTCTTCAGTAGCCCCTTTTAACTATTCTCACGTGAGTGAACCAAAGTACCTCTCAAAATGGACATTTTATTACAAAACAGCAACACCATCGTTATATAATAAAGTTTCCGATTCCACCACCGCAACAGCCAAAGTTCAGCGAGCTTAGGGGAAAGCTCACCGCGAGTGTGAAAACTCACGGCATCTTCCTCCATCCACCCCCCTCCTGTCTGCTGAAATCCTGTCACCAGTTTGTTTGCAGCTTCCCTGCCAGGCAGGATGAAGCGGATCCAGTTGCCTACCTCCCACAGCATGAACGCGGCATTTCACGGGAGAGCTGCAGCTCGGCAAGCCACTGAACGTTTCAGCTTGGCTGCAGATCAAGTCGCTCCCACTCAGAAATCCAGTGGTTGGATGCTACCGTAGATGTGCATGCACTGCTTTCCTGCCTCCCTTGTAATTACACCCCAAATCTGTCTGTGGAACTTTCTTGGCTAGGAAACATTTATTATAGCTTGAAGATGTGTTTAAGTATAGACATCCCCTCCAAAAAAAAAAAAAAAAAAAAAAAAACCAACACCACACCAAAAACAAACCATCAAACCAAAAAAAACTGAGCAGCTTCTTTCAGATTTCCTCAAATAACTCCATGAATTTGTGCACACAGTCAGGGAAAACATCCTGTCAGCTTCTTGGCTGGATGGCTAAAGAAGCCCACGACACAGAGAGGTATTCTAATTAAAGCTAGCTGGACAACCTACATAGATGAAAAGTTTTCATCTTCAGAAGCACAACTGATGCACACTGCTCCCATTCCGCCATCAGTGAGGTGCCAAGGAGATGCTGAGTACCAGAAGGTGCTAAGTACCCACCACCACCTGGGAACCTCTGCTGGAAACCCCAGTCCTCCTCCCCTCCCTGCCAACACGGGCAGTTGTCAGCTGGTCTTGCAAACCTCACTGTGGCTTGCTAACAAGCCAGATAGCTATTAAAAGCATGTATCCCTCCAGAACGCGAGTTATTAAAGTCAAGGTCTGCAAGCGGGGGTCTCGGAGCCCAGATGTCCCCAGCCTGCAGGAGCTCAGAGCCGTGCATAACCCCTCCAGGGTGACCCTGCTGCCACACGCAGCCCGGGCGCCACACCGAGCCCCCTGGCTGAGGGAGGACAGGCTTGTGGGGCAGCCATGGCCCAGACCCAGCTGCAGCTCTCGCCTCTGCTCCAGGGTTCCTGTGCAGCAGGGGGGAAGCCCACAAAGCCGTAATTTTCAAACCTAATTTTAGACTCCTAAATAGAGCAACAAAAAAATGGCTCAGTGGTCAGCAGCATTCCCCTGAGTTACACTGACACAGCAGGACCACAGGTGGATAAGACATTTAAAGACCCATTTGCTTTACAGACACCCTAAAACAAACACCCCGCATCCTGCTGGTGGAGACCAAAATGGTCTCCAGCACCGTCAAGTCCCCCAGCATCCATCCAAGAGGGCAGTGTCCAACCTCGTGATGCTGGCGCCTCTTTTGAACGCAGGCAGGTGAGAAGCTGAAGGACTCTCCTCCGCGTTTGCTGCCTCCCCTTTTTTTAACAGGGAAATTACATTTGTGTGCTTACAGGAGACAATGCCAAAATGTCATCCGAGTTCCTTGGTACCATCCGCAAAACCCAAGCTCCAATTTGCAGCTTGTTTTACGCCTCCCATTCCTACTAAAAAACACAGTTGCTTGCTGGGATTGCAACAGCTTCAGCCTAGTAGGTTTATGAGAATTCCTGCCTCTGCAAAGTAAGCGGAAGAAGCAACACAGACTACTGGCAACAAAGAATGCTTATTTTAAAGACAAAGAAAACTCCCTTCCGGACACCACTTCTTCATTAAATCTCCATCCAGGACACTGCAGTATGGGGCATAATTAAATTCACTGTCATGGAACGTAATTAAATCTCACACTAGGCAATAATGCAGCACAGTTATTTCGGACATAGCAATGCTCTGTCTCAAACATGTAATTTCCTGTATTCCATACTTGGAAGAAGCAGCAAACTTCTTTCCTTCTGCCACAGCAGGGGAGGTAAAAGGGGAGAAACCTGCTCGGCCCAGGGGGGCCAGCGGTGTGTCCCTCGCCCAGGTTGTGCCTCTGCCAGGAGGACGTGCTGCAAGATTTCATGGTGACAGAGACTCACTCCAACAACAGATCAAGCTAGATCTCTGCAGTGACGTATCTTAGCATCTCCATTTATTCCCTGCCTATTAGCAACATTAACACACTTGCCTTGATCACCTCCTCCTGCGCCAGGAATGCAACTCACGCTGGAAGCTCCAGGGAAATCTGCACAATTGAGTTTTCTTCCTCTACTCATTAGCAAGGCTCACCAGCCTGCCAGAGCAGGCAGGGAGGCTGGCTGTTCATTTCAGCCACACAGGCTAAGCTGCACACCAGGGATGCTTGGGTAGAGGACGCTGGTCCCCTGCGCTGCCCATGGAGCTCCCCAACCTACCTGCAGGTCTCCACCGCAGCACCTCTTCGCAGAAGCTCTGCAATACCCTTAAACATCTGCACAGCTCTGCAATCCTCTGTGACGGGGCACCATTCCTCAACTCAAGCAAGCAGCATTCCATCTCCGGGTCCTACATTTCCCCGGAAAGCTTCTGCTGGGAAAGAGGAGACAATACCACAGAGGCCACATGCTCCCTGCATCTCACATTTCTGACCCAAGCTCAGCCTACCACATCTACCTCAATGTCAGTGTCAAGGCCTGGCAGTGAGTAGGGGGAATTAAAAAAAATCTCTCCCTTGTAGGTCTCTTCTCCCAGGTAACAAACAGTAGGACAGGAGGAAACGGCCTCAAGTTGTGCCAGGAGAGGTTTAGATTGGATATCAGGAAAAATTTCTTTATTGAAAGGGTGGTCAAGCACTGGAAGAGGCTGCCCAGGGAGGTGGTGGGGTCACCACCCCTGAAGGTGTTTAAAAAACATGTAGATGCGGTACTTAGGGACGTGGGTTAGTGGTGGACTTGGCCGTGCTGGTTAATGGTTGGACCTGATGTCTTTTCCAACCTAACTGATTCTGTGATTCTAAATCGCAGCCCACCTCCAGAGCCAGTCCCAGTGGCAGCCATGCTGAAGAACCAGGAAGAGGAGCTGGAGAGTCAAACCCGATTTCTACTCCTGAGCTCCTGCAGCTCCGTACTCCCACTCAAACCACCACCTTTCAAGTCATGTGTGACACCACGGCAGACTGCGAGGAGGAGCTGCAGGCTGAGCCACCACCAAAACCAAGCCACCCAGAGCTGCTCAGAACGGCACCCCGCTCCTGGGCTCTTCAAAGCAGGCTGCGCTCAGAAAGCTTCCCCTGGCTTGGCCGGCTGCTCCCGGCACCTGTGGATGCTTTTCTGATGAAAAACATCTTGGGCATCAACTGTGCGACCCAGCATGCCAAGGCAAACAGAAGAAGAGAAATAACAAAGGTTGTCCCAGCACTGACTGGCTGCAGCCTGGCATCTGCCATGTCCTGCCTGCAGCTGAGCTACCCGTGCGTGCTGCGAGGAACCAGGAGAGCTGAAACTCGCCCAGCCAAGGCAGGCAGTAGCACAGACCAGAGGGCATTTCGGACACACCCATCTCCCCATATGAGTCCAGAGAACCAACGCAAATACACAGCAGAAATCTGAAGGAGAAGCAGCAGCAACCCATCTCTCATGTCTTGTACCAAGAGGTTCAGAGCAGGTGACATGAGGACTTCTCGGCCCATTTTTAACCATGCTGGCCACGTACCCCAAAGGTGCCCATGACCACCTCTCTAGCAACACCATGGCAAAGATTCATGTTTCTCTCTCAGCCTGGATACACAGCTCCTGTCTTCCAGATGACATTGTGCCCGACTCAAAAATCTCTCTGCAGAAATTTATTACCCTGCTCTGGAGAACAGCAGTTTCTGTGCAGCAAGAAGCTGTACCCACTGGAGGACAATGGCCCTCTGTCACCATAACTATAACCAGCCAGTGCAACAAGTAAATGGTATCATTATTGGGTCTTTTTATAAAAATGCTGGGACACATTTAATATCCCCACGGGCTTCTCCTTCACTGTAACAGCCATCAGCAACACAGCCCCCAGCTTTGGTATCGCTAATGAAAGGTGTTGGTCTTGGGTCTCTAGGCTCCAGCAAACTCTCACTTATGAAAATTGCCATATATATATCGTGGCTTCAGATTAGAGGGTCACAAAGCAAGGCCAGGGAAGGACAGAAAAGGAATGGGGAAAAAAAGATAACACATCACTGGATGGGAACAACTGCCCATTTTGTAACAAAAGTATTATCAAAGTCCAAATCCAGACTTGGCTTACATTTTGTGAGTGGTTCCTGCCTTTACAAATACGAATTACAAGCATCTCTCCATGCTCTGCCCTGAGACCACCTTCCGATGAATCCCACAGTTCAGCGCATATTTTCTGCAGCTATTCAAGAAGGAGACAAGTTTCCACAGTTATAATTGGGATTCCTTTGGACGCGATTCAAAAATACCTGAAAGGCCAACAAAGGGGCTGTGGATTGCTGAACTGACATCCACCACCATGCTTAAACACAAGCGATGCCAAGACTGCCTATAGACTCTCCTGCAGACAGGCAGGTTTCTTCTTGTCAGAGTCCTCGGGAGTCTCTGCTCCTAAATCTGCACTACCTGTGACAGTCCTGGGGGACATGGCACCGTCACAGAGCAAAGCAACTCCCCACCAGCTCCTATCCCTAGAAGATGCCTTCTGTGCCCCAAGGGGCCAGGTTGTGCCAGCCAGACTCCTCGCATCACCCGCGGTGCTGGTCTTGCAGTACTGCACCCTTACACCACAAATCCACTGCTGCTGCCCGACCCCAGCCCAGCGCACCTCATGCAGTATCAACGCAAGTGTCATAACACAGAGGTGCTCTGTCCCTCGATGCCACCAAGCACAGAGGCAGTGTGTATGTGTTGGGAGGGAAGGAGCGGAAAGAAAAACAACAGGATTTGAGATGCAAGCGTGCCATGGATTTGCAGGGGATTAACGGTGTTTTCTGCTCTGTTCCCATCAATTCCTAACTTGATTTATTTTTTGACTGCTAGTGAGCGCTGAGATGGCATGCTTGGAGCCTGGTATTTTAACCCTACCATGCCATCCCAAATTTAGTACACCCAAGTTGGAAAGTTGCTTTTCCTTACGTGCATCACTTAACATTTGCCTATATATGATCATATACACGACTTTATTACCAAATTACTAACACCCATAGTCACAAAAATATGCTTACATACTCAACATGCACATAACTGTATGTGCGCATTAAAGGCACTGTTGCATATATTTTATAGAAACACATGCTTCTTATTTAAAAGTTGTTGCTTCTGTATTTAATTCCTCTATCTGCCAATTTCAGGGATTCAATCCCCATATCTTCTTTTATATTTTCATTACAAGCTTTACCCATTTCCTTTCTTGGATTTGCTGGGGTTTTTCAAACTATGACTTAGGGCCTACAGTTTCATTTTTTAAAATTTTCAATACTGATTTTTTTCAGCTTATTCTAGTTATCTGTTCTCCTGGGATTCCAGGCTATTTCTGCATCTCAGGACCACTTTACTAACGACTTCTCCTCCCTCAACAAACATGCATACTTTTGACCAATAATGTTTCACAGCTAAAATGCTATTATTCCCCTAAATACATCAAGTTTCTCCTTTTTGAGTCTGCTGAGCCAAACGATTGGCTCAGACACTGAATGTATGTTGCCCGCAATGCCTATGGACAACCAAAGTGGGTCCACCAAGTTCAGTGATGCACATCGATCTTATCAACATAACACCTGGCTGGCTTGATAAAGTCTCTTTGGTTCTGTGTTAAAATCTTCAGAGTGGAGTTTAAAATCTTGGCTGCAGGAAGTATCCCATTTCCACCCCACCAAACCTCACCAAAAGCCCAAACACTATCATCACCGTCCCAAGGAGCCAGCCCTTGCCAAGTCCCCTGCAGACTTCTGCACCTTGCAGTTCAGCTGGACTCCCCGAGGGCTGCAGCCTGCTCTTCCCCATCACACAACCACTGGGGATATTAAAAAGAAATGGACCATGAGAGGAGGGGTTGCAATCTCCTCCTTCTCACTTTCAAAGGTAACAAAATGCCACCAATTAAGCCAAAAATGAAGTAATCCACTAGCAGAAGATGGCAAACTCCCCGACCCAAGCGTCACCAGCCTTATAGCTGAGCCACAAGCCGCAGCTCCCGCCGCAGGAGAGACACAAGCCCCTCTGTGGCGGAGAGGGCACGGCTTCCCTGGGAGCAGTGCACCAGCCTCGGGCACCGCTGCCGTTCAGAGCAGCAGCCACAAAGCTGTCCTGTCACCAAACACAGCCACAGCAGGGACCCCAGCCCACCACAACAGATTTGCCAATGATTCAAGAAATGTAACCTCACTTCTCCTCTACCTCTGAGATTCAGCTTGCACCTCCCATAAGCCCTGCTGCTGAGGGCCCGTGCAAGCCATCCCTGCCCTCAGCTGAGCCAAGGTCAGGTGTGGAGCTGGCTCAGTTAAATGTCTTCAACTCAGACACTAAAGCCCAATCCCCACCAGCCGCAGCCGTAGGTGTGCCTGAGCGATGCACAGCCAAACCCCAGGGACCACGCGCTGCTGGTCAGCAGGAGGGCAAAACACTTTGGTGGAGATGCACAAAACACAACGCCCCAATTTACCGATGAACAATCCCCACTGCTGCCAAGCACATCCAGGGAAGCAGAGGGGAGAAGCAGCTCAGCACCCAGTCTGTCTCGGCAGATTACCACCGCACTCGCTTCTTAGTTATGTGCATCCTCATACCCCAGATTATTTTGTCCCTGCTTCTTCGCTGAGATTGTTTACATTTACATAATGAAACACAAAACCTTGCAGTTCCTCCCTGTACCCACAGCATGTCACAACCCATTAATAAATTCTAGATTGAAGGAATTAAAAGTGACATCTCTGGAAAAAAAAAAAAGTTACCCTAATTTACCATCAAAGAGCAATCTACAACAAAACCAAACAGCTGAAGCACAACTGCAGATGTCTTTAACCCTTCTGGAGCCTGTTTATTTGCTGAATGGTCCTGTAGAGTACAGTCTCCCCAGGAGCAGAGATTCAAGCATTTTACTCATCATACCCAAAACCAGATCAGCTAAAATAGTGGAAGATCCCTCCTCTGAGCAGTCTTGTGCCAGCTGCAAGGCTGGCCTGGGTGTCCTAAAGCCTTTTACCAGGATGCTCACGTTCCCACACGTGTGCCTCGGGCTTCTCGCCAAACACTGCTGCCAAGCGGGAGGCGCAGCCCCAGACCTCTTTTGGACACAGGGTGCAATAGGTTAAAACAACTAAACAACCTGAATATCCTCAGATGAGACAGCCTCCCTATCCACATTAAGGGCAAATGATGACAGAAGATAAGCTTTTCCTATGATCTATCTGAGCATTATTTTCTGGGACAGTGAGTTCTGCTACAATTTAAACCTCAAGGGACAAATGCGAGTGAAATCACAGATCGCAACCCTATTGTTGTAAAGCCCCCTTTGATTAAAAGCAGGTGCTGGCTTCTGCAGGCTGCAGATGGAGCCAGGGCTACTTCACCTCTCCTGGAAGAAGACAGGGGAGGGAGAAACAAGGAGCAAGAATTTCTGTTAAGTGTTGTGCCTTAAAAGTTGAAATTTAAATTCAAAAAAGAGGAGGAAGGGAGAGGGGGAGGGACTAAGGAAAAGCAAACACAAAGAAATAATTCTGCTGAAAGATTAAATACTTTATCATCTTGTCCTGGCCGTGGATTGACCTGCTACAAAAAAAAAAAAAAAAAAAAAAAAAAAACAACAACACAACACACCCCAAAAAACCCTGAACACTTCAAACACTCTGTTTATGTCCTTGTTTGAGCACTGACTGGATTTGTCATATGGTTCAAAGTGAGACATACCATTTTGCAGACCTAGGAATGCTAACCAGAAGGATAGTCTTAATACAAATCTCAAAAGAGGGTTCAGAGTAAAATGCAAATGGGAGGGAGATTTTGAGACAGACTTACAAGAGAACTGACACATCCCAAAATTGTCCAATTTCTGGAGGCCAGAAGGACAGGAAAAGGGATGATGTCCCACATCAGATCAGCAAATATAATCCTGACCTTGCAGTTTAATTTCTAGTTCAGATCTATAAACTAGAGGAAAATAGCCATAAAAATATCACATCAAATTTACTCTCCAGCTGGGCTAAAATTTCAAAATAACCACTGCTTGGAGAGCCCTTCTCCTGTTTGGAGAGGCAGCCATCCCAGTGGGCTCACCCACTCACTCACTGCGGTTCTCCAGCCACCCCTGTTGAAAACAAGCAACAGAAATTAAGGAAAACGTAGGAGCCATACAGCCAGGCGAAAGGTCCACGGTATCCCTGAGGGCAGCCATTAGCAAGTGCCCAGAGGTGGAAGAAAAGGGTCAGCGATGCCACTGAGCACACCCATGCTGTGACGCTGTGTCCCCTGCGGAGCCTGGCTTCATATCTGTCCAGCTGCACAAGGACTCAGGTTACACACCTGGCTTTCAAAAGCATGGTACGAGGCAACAAACAGGTAGCATTACCCATAATATTACAAATGTAATATAATATAGATAGTATTAAGGATGTTAAAAAGTCTTTCCTTTGTACCGTCTCTTCCTGCCTGGTGCCTGCTGACCACCCATGGCTTACATTAGCAGGCACAACGAGGTCCTTACTCCCAACTCAATACCTACAAACTGCTGTGACCCTTCCTGCTCGTACCACATTACACACTCCCCCTTCATTTTCAACTGCAGAGTCCTGGTCCACCTGGACACAAGATTCCTGCAAGTCTTTGACTTTTTTTTTTAATTTGGTTATCATAAATCACTAGCAGACTTCGTCATCTTACTGTTTATCCTTTTTCCAAATAATTTATTTGGAACTCTATTGAAATTCTCCTTTCTTTTGTTCCCTTCCTTTTCACCAGTCATTAATCCAGACAACAACCACTCCTTATTCTTCAGCAGCTTCTTTTCTTCAAGAATTTCAGCAAGGGACCTTTTCCAAAGCCTACAAGACACCAAAGGTACCGTGCCAACTTACACACATGATCACTGCTCCTGGAAATACCTCCACTAGATTTCTGAGGCGTGACTCTTCAGAAAGCCATGCTGACTCCTCTCTTGTATCTGCCTACATGCCTGTCATTCTGGTCTCTACTACAGTTTCAACCAGCAAGTCTGTTTTTTAAGTCAAACTGCTGATCTGTTCTCTGAAACCCTCCAGGAGTCTTTAAAAAAAGTCATCACATTTTCCACCTTTCATTTCTCTGGCACTGACGCCAGTTTAAGCACCAGGTCACACTCACTGCTAGTCACTTGACAGTTTTATATCTCTGTTTCTTTACTATTCTTGGATAAATATTATCTGGAAAGACTTAAGTGATAGTCCCTTGTACAGATTTGCTCTGCAACATCTAATGACAATTCAGTTGGATAAGGTTCCTCAGGCTGGCAACGCCACCACCTGCCACAAGAAAATCTCTAGTCTAAGCTTTTCCATAACTAGTACCAAGACAAAGCAGCCAGCTGGCCTTTGGCTGTTACCTCAGAGCATTTTTGCACCTCACTCACCTATTCCCCTTCACATCCTGCAGCACACTGCTTTCTCATGATTTTGGAGAAGTTTTTGTTCACTTTGTGTCTTTAGCAAGTTGGAGAATTTTACTTTGCCTGCCTTACCATGGTTTTACATTGTCACTGTCCAGAGTTCAAACACCTCTCGAGTTTTCACACTGAGATGTGATGTTTACTTTGTAGAAAGTCCTGCTACTTTTCTCTGCATTTTAACAGCGATGGTTTTTTTGTACCTCTCTACTGACTTTTGGGAGGGCACAGTTGTGTAGAAGTCCACAATGAGCTCCTATTTTAGACTAAAATGCAAGGATGGATCCTCACTGAGCAGAACTCACCATCACTGCTTTGGTTACCTTTTTAAAGAGCCTGATGACATCCTCACTGATTTGTGACAGCCGAACGATGACGTTGTTCATGAAGATGTCATTCAGGGTAGCGTGATCTCTGCTCTCTCGCCGCGTCTGTGTCAGAACCAGGTACCAGCAGTTCACAGGGGAAAGTAGATGCTGATCTTTCCTAGGGAATTGGGGGGAACAAGAAACAAAAAAATCAAAAAGGTCAAGTGAACAAGTCAGAAAGGGATGTAATTTTCAAACAAACACTATCAGTCTATTAGCATTGCCTTCCTCCACTGCATAGATCTGCTAGAGTCCATCGTGCCCCCGAAGTGTGAGCTCCTCTTGGCTGCCTCCCCTCCCCAGCAACCGCTGCAGCATCCAGCCAAGCACCTGGTGGCCCCTCAGCATGGCTGTCGGAGCCAGCCCACCCCTCCAGCACACAGCCGTTGAGCACTACAGCCTCTCCTGCCAGACTGCTCCGACAGTGCTGGCCCCATCCACCTGCGATGATGACACCCGGCCACAGCATCTCCTGCTGCTGCTGCCCTTTGCCTCCCTGTGCCCAGGCCACAGCCACCCAGGGCAGCGGCGCAGCTCTGCAGCCGAGCCAACCGGCACACCACGGACTCTCCAGCCACTCAGAGCCACATCCTTTTTGTGGATACCACAGGGTCACTGGTGCAGGTCCTGCTGCTGGCCCACAGCTGCTGCTCCGACCCAGCAGACAGCCTGTGCTCAGACACACGGCTACTTGCCCACCAGCCGACCACAGCAGGACCTCCTCTTTCATGCAGGAAAGGTGCTTCGGCATCTCTGCCAACACAGAAGCTCCCAGTCTAAATATTACGCACAAGGGTTTGTCCTTACTTACCAGCCTCCCAGAGCTGCCGGTGGCAGGACAGAGGCTTTCTGTGCAGATGCATGCTCTGACGCTGACCCTGGGCACAGCCCTGTGCTTCACAGGTATACATGGACCTTTGCATACAATCTGCCCTACACAGCTTGGTTTCTCTGCTCTACCTTGATGTCCTGGGACACCCAGCATGGTTTCTGGTCTGCTGCTCCATACCTATGCTTTTAAAAAGTGTGGTCTGAAGAAGGTCAATTAGCAATATTACAGTCATACAGTGCAGATGCTCCGGGCAACAGCTCTGAAGGACCTGGAAAGTGCAAGTCAGCTAGAGACAAGGCAAGAGCCAGTCCTCTGCCCCAACTAGGCTGGGAACCCATCTGTGGCCCTGCTCCAGTCTCCAGGAACCTCTTTCAGAGTTTCTTTCAGCTGTTCAAGTGCTTCCCACAGGGACGTATGGCAGCACAAGAGCCAAATCAGACTCCCAACCAGACCCTTCCCAAACTGGGTGCTCTGGAAGATGGTACAGGAGAAAAGACATCCCTGGCAATCCCTTCAACACTCGGCAAATGAGACAGTTCTGCTTCTTTTTTCCACTCTGTGCTATTAATACAGCTGTCGCTCCCATATTCCAGAAAGAGCCCATTTGCCACACAATCTGTTGTACCGCATTTAGTCCACTAAACAGTGCTGGAGAAAATGTTTTGCATCCAACGTTACCACAAAGTGTCTGTGCACAATATGAATACATTCACATACGCTGAATATTCACGACAGTCTTAATCCAACTCACGCTGCAGTCAACAAAGAGATTGCCCTGAGCGGCAGCAGGCATGGGGCAAGTGGCCTGAAGAGCCCCTACGAGCCATGCAGCATCCTCAGAGCAAGCTTGTCCCTACCCGGCTCCATGGGGCGAGACCCTGCAGAGGGGCATCCCAAGACCCTGACTTGCCTAGAAGCCAGGGGTGGTCAGAAAAACTTTCTTTTGAGAGAAATTTCAGCAAACATTTCACACTTGATTAGAGCTTAACTAATTTTGATACATTCCATCTCAACACTAAAAGAAGCATGCATTGCTCTCCATGTATTTTAGCTTTTAGCACTAATGGCAAATTAATCAAAAGGGAATCAAAATTCCCAGAAATTATATAACAAACAAAACATTTCACCCTGTCCAACTGAGACACTTTGAGATAGATCCTCTAAATAAGGCAGCCAAGTAATGTGCTCCAACATTTCACTTATGCTGCTTTCCCTGGTCAAACCAATGCTTTCCTGCAAGACATGCTGGTTCCAGAACCTCCCCTGACACCACCCTGCCTGGGCAGGTCTCCCCGTGTGCCGACAGCCATGCCTGATGGACACATCCAAGCCCCAGAGGCTTCTCCCTCCCCAGCACCTAAAGACACGTACCAGCTGCCCAGGGAGTGCCCGCTGCTTCACCCAGGCTTGGCAGCCTGCACCCACCAACAGCACTGGCAACACGGCCTCAGCTCCCCTGTGCTCAAACAAGACTGTCTCTCCCTAAAGTCCTGCAACCAGAAAGCTAGCCCATGCCCGCTACAGCTACGCTGTGCAGCTGAAGCCTTCAGACACATACTCCTCCTCACCCGAGATGTCCTTGCCCATGGCACCGGGGTGGGCAGCGCACCTCACCCCTGAGCCCTGGGGAGGAAAGCATGGTGACTCCATAAAATCTCCGTGTGCACATACAGACAAAACCACAAATAAAAGCATGAATGAGTCTGGAATCACCTGGAATGACCACGAACAGCCCAGCAGCAGCACCGTGGCGTTTACCACCATGAAGGGCTGGGCACAGCCTGCTGCACATGGCTGTGCAGGGACAAAGGAAGAGCTGAAGACACCGCATTTCTTAAGAATGTCAAAAGCCTCGTCAGAATAATTACATTCATGGGGAAGCTGGGGAAGCAGCGCAGATGAACCTAATAAAGGGCAGGTACAAAGCAGTCTGGAAGAATAATATTTTAAGGGAGTCTCAACATGGAGTGAGACAGTGAGGACTCAGCAGTAGTGTGCAGTGAAATGAAGCTGCCCCTATTAACACCATCAATACCATCACAAACCACCAGGCACTCGCACCCAGGTGTTTTATAAAGGGGGAGAAGCACTGTCACCTGCACAACACCACCCTTCTAATATTGCAAACACAATAAGCACTGGCAGTGCCGTAATAAAGCTCTCAGCTGATGGAACAGGCACCCACCCCCCGACAAGCCTTTGTGGCTCCATCTCTAAACAAGAGCACCTTCCCAAGCCCATACTGGCCAACTCCTTCCCCACAACAGTTATCCCCAACGCATGGCACAGCAGCGCCCAGCACCACACAACTGACTTGCTAGTCAGATGCAAGAAGAACAGCTAGCAATTGAATGGCAATTCATTTTCAGCAGACTTTTGCTTAAGACAAGAGTAAAAGCTTTGCTCACCAAAGAGACCGACTAAACAGATTAAATGGGATTTAGTAATATGGAATAAATAGGATTTAGTAGTGTAACAGCAGAAATAGCTGCTCTTGCAGCTGGAACAGGAAAAAGATCACAAGGGGTTAGAGAGAGACGAAGACTGTAAAGAGCCAGGGGCTAGCAAGGCTAAGGGCATCAGGCAGACAAAACCCTCCATTTTCTGGGAAAGAAGCTAAACAGCAGCTGTGGTCTTTGGCCGTTGAATCAAGTGACACTAGCTCATCTTGAGCAAAGAGCATAATCCCATCTGAGAGACTGTTTCACGGACACAGCTGTCAGAAGAAGAGACAAACACTATGGCCAGGGTAGGCAAAGGTGAACTTCAGCTGATGTGCTGCATGGGCGAGCAGCCAGAAGAAGCATCTGCCTCCACACTGCAGGTGCTGCCGCACGGTCCTCGGGGCACAGACACCACTGGCCACATCTCAGTGGCACCACTCGTGCTGCCACAGGACCCCGTGCCCCGAGAAACTGCCGGGGAGAGCTGGTTGTGGCAAGGAATGCAATAAGCATCACAGAGGAAAATCCTGAGAGCTACCAACACACATGAAAGCACCGAGCATCGTCCTGCAGAGCCCAGCCTGACACCTCTGAGTGGGCACACTCGAGCACGCCCGGGGAGCAGGGACCAGCTCCTCCAACAGCGATGGGACAGTGGCATTCACAGGAGCCTTGAAGTCACAGCTGCCAGCCAGCACGAGCTACATATCCTCACCGCAAAACAGTCACCTCCAGACTCAAATTCTGCCTTGAGTTTGTTTGGCTTTTGGATTTTTTTCAGATCTTTTTCGTTTTAACCAAGCTTGACAGTGTGGTTAAATTGAAAAGAGGCTGCTTTTGAGAACTTGTGCATAATCGCACATTCATGGTTTTTACAATTTTCATCATCAGTTTGAGTTTCACACAATTCCAGCAGCCAGTTCATACTTCCTATTTCAAAGCTTTGTTTCAAAATATTTCCACTGTGGATTTGCCTAGCTTCAACACTGTACGGGCGTGTACACAGAAAACATATACAGTTCATTTTTAAAAACTGCAGCAAATTGGATTTCCAGAAACTGCTTCCAAGTCTGAGCCTGTAGAGCAGATCTGTGTGCAGCATGAAGCACTGACTTCTAAGGATTGGACCACATACAGAAACCAGGGTTTATAAAACAGGCCTACTGTTATCTGCACAATCAAGTCAGTGGCTGAATTCAAGCCTCTTAAATAAATAAATAAAAAACCGAAGGGCTTGACTCCTTCCTAGTTCCTGATTCATATTCTCATTGTATTGTTCAAAGAGTGCAAAGCAAGTCTGATTTGGGTAGCACCGGTCAGCAATGCTGTGGGTGAAAGCCTTGGAAAAAAGCATTTCTAGTTCTTTTTATGAACCCTGCACAGTGACAAGACAGACAAGGTCACCACTGATGCTGTTTAGTTTACCCCCCTTTTGGACTGCACAGCTACAAACAAACCTCTAGTGTTTGAGGCAGTCTCTGGCCCATCATTTTGCACCATTTTGCCCCTGGAAACACCCGCTTACTTGAACTGGTGCTCTCTGGAGCTGCGTATCTTGGAGGAGAATCGTTCAGCCAGTTTCTCCAGGCTCCTGGAGTACTCCAGCTCAATCTCAGCCTTCCTGCGGAAGAACTCCTGCAGGTCCTGCAGCAGTTGCAGGCGCGACTCTGATTGCTGCTCCAGACATTTGAACTGCTCGACCAGCTGAGTTCGGATTTCTGCATGGACACGAGAGAGAAGAAAATACAATGTCATCAACAAACTCCGTCCGGGACGGTTGTCCTTTCATGTCTCAGAGCAAATTGGACAGGCCCTGCTAGAGCAGGCTCTCTCACAAGCCTCAGGTTTAATTCAAGGCTTGCTAAAGTCAACAGATTACTTTTTTTTTCCAAGGAAAAGCTGAAAAATTTCATTCACCAATCCTAAAACCTTGTTCTTTGTCAAAATAAACAGCTGTGTAAGTACACAGAAACCAACCTTCAGCGCTTTTCAAGTGCCTTTTTGAAACTTGAAAATTATACTAGAGTTTATCTAGTACTCCCTGAAATCCTGTGTTCTATGCATATAAACTAACATATTATTTCTTGATAAGTAATCACATGAATACCTACCAAACAGCTGACAGTGGCCCGAAGGCAGCCAGCACTGTAAATGCATACTCATCTCACCCACGTCCCCACAGTGCTGCTGGCTTAACTGGCAAATCAAACTCGTCTTTGGCTCAAAGGCTTACAAAGTCTCACACCCTCCGAATTCCAGCTCACAAAACACCACAGACTTTATCTGTTCCAGGTTGGGTTTTTTTGCTTTCCCATAAAGCCCCTCAGACACTGTGACACATACACTACAACTCCCGTAGCCTTTGCCACAGAGGGGCTTGGGTGCTCGGAGGACAAGAGGGGACGGAGCCCTGGGCAGCCCCCATCTCTGCCCCAGCATTGCCAGGGCTCCTGCTGCTGCTGCCTGCACCCTGCAAGGAACAGCCATCCCAGAACTGGCAGAGACTTCTCCAGTGTGAGCCTTACCCAGCACCGCCGTAACCGATCACCTCAGACACACTAATCCTGTCCAGCACATGCAAATTATTGGAAGACTGGTTTAACGTTTCTCCTCTTTACACATCAGAGCTGTGTTTTTCACCTTCATCAACCTCGTTTTGAGGATTCTTCTCTCCTGTGGTAAAAGGCCAGTGTCACTTTTTCCAGCTGCCCCTTCGCCCATACCACAGCCTGCTGCAAATCCCCGACGCTTATCCTGGGAAGACAGGCAAGCACCGGGGAAGGCAACGCTCTGTCAGACCCCTCGCCCTCTCTGCAGGCGGAGTAGCGCAGCACCCGTGCAAGGGGTGCGATGGAAACACACCTTCCAAACTGCTCCCCGGCCACGGGGAAGGTCTTCAGCAGCTCTCTGCAGCGAGGCAGCCTGCGCAGGGGAGGCTCGATCCTGCAGGAGCTGCAGCTGGGCTCTGCCTGGCGGGGAGGCGGTGTGCCCGGCTGGAAACGGGAGGCAAAAATGAGACTAGACGGTAGAAAAAAAAAAAAATATGCAGTGAGAATAATTGGGCTGAGCAGGGGGCAGCTGCGCAGCGAAGGGGTCAGAGAAACCAGAATCGCAGGGGTCAGACGACGAAATGGGTCCGTGCCGTGACTGCCTGTCCCCAGACCCCAAGGGGCGGAGGGGAGAGCAGCCCCCCAGCCCCGCACACCCCATCTGCAGCAGGCAGCCAGCCAGACACCTCAGCCGAGCAGGTCAGCTCCAGCAACAGTGTACGACTGCACAAGCTCACCAGGAAAAACCCTGCTTTCTCCCCCCCGCAATGAAAACAGTGCACAGAAACGCACTCTGCTGAGCCGGCACAGCACCTGCAGCCATTTTAGTCCAACAGGAACAGCCTTTTTAACGCTACGAACATTTTTATAAACAATCCGTAACAAACAACATATTCTTTGTCTTTCCCTAAGGTTTGTGATTGAGTATACATTTCTCACTTTGGTCACCTGTAGCTGATGGACCCCAACAAGATACACTTACAAGGCACACCTAGCCGAAAAAGGCAGCGGAGAAGCTTGGCAGCAGGAGCCCAGCAGCACTCCTGCTGCCTTCACCACAGGACGGGGCTCGACAGGGCCGGAGCAGCACACAAAGGCACCTCGGAGAGGCTCCAACCCACCCTGTCCCCTCCCCACCTCCCACAGAAGTGCCATTCGCTGCTGCCCTAACGCTAGCAGCGACAGCACCACCGCCAATTCAGCTCCCTCCCTTCCATGCCAACACTACTTTTTCCTTTCCAAATTGGTGCCTAGATCCCCCCAAGCTCCACGCCCCACCAAGTGCGGGGGTGAGGACCCATCTCCACCTGCTCCTTGCCCAAGCATCCTACAGCCTCCTTGCATGGTCCTGCAGAGCAGTGCAACCCAGAGGGCAAATCCTGCGCTCAGCCCAGGAGCCCTGGGGCCGGCCAGCTGCTCCCTGCGCGCGCAGCACCCCCAGCCCCCGCTACAGGTGCTCACTGCTCAGGGAGCCGTTTCTTTTTTAACGTGAAGGACCAGACCCACACCTGATGTAAGCTGGCAGGCAGCTCTTAAAACACAGAGTTTGGCTGATTTATAAATCCACAAATTTCTGGCCCTTTCTGGGAGGCAAGGGTAGGGTGGCAACAGAGGGCGCGAGAGCAAGAGGGCGAAGAGCATGATATTGGTGGCACCAAAGCTTAGCATTTCAATCAGCATCACATCCCAGCTCAGACAGCGTCCAGGCCACAGATCACAGCTTTCCCTCCATCACCTTATGGTCTTACAACACATTAATGAGTAACTCCCAAACTCCATACATCACTAGAGAAGATGCACGTGCACATACACGCCGAAGAACCACGGGTGGTTACTGGAGAAGCTATGCATTAGGGTCGCCAAGCTGAGCAGCCCCAGGTTCTCTTTCCCCAGAAGATTTTGGGCTCTGTTATCAGCCAAGAGGTCCACAGACGCAACAGGAGAAAGGAAGATGACTGATATTAGTGGGTGCATGCCTCTCCATGCAGCTCAGGGATTTCACCATGCCACAGGACGGTGGGCTGCAGCGGGCTCCCGGCAGGCAGAGGAGGCAGCGGCTCCCAGGGGACTCCAGCTGCTGGCGATTGCAGCAGGAACCCTGGGCACAGCCAGCACCGCAGAGCCCTCGCCTGCCCTCCCACACTGCGACAGGGTACTTGGCCACCTGCAAGAGCCACCAGGAACGGACTGCAATCGCAAGCTTCCTGGGTGATCTTCTGCCTGGATTTTCTGCCACAACAGGAGCTCTGCTTTCTTAAACTTCTGGTGCAAGGCTGCAGCACATTAACTGTCACAGCCTATGTGACAGGAGGGTTCAGCCTCTACTAAGAAGAAAGTCCTAAAATTGGTAGAGCTCTTTGGCAAGAGGACTAGACCTCATCCTGCATTCCTTCTGCAAAAGTATGCTAAGAACAAATGGTAACTTACCCACAAGAACGATAGCAAACTAAAAATACCTGTACTGCCTGAGCACACGCACTTGAAATCACTGCACTGTAATCGGGAAGCTCAATGACCTGAACGAAGATAATAGAGCAGTGTCACTCCAATGCTTGAAATAATCTTCACTATGCATACACATATATATGCGCAGAAGGCAGGCTAGCCCTACCAGTCGCCTGCCAGCATAAGGCTGTCCCACAACTCTGCAGCTACAGCAAGGCCCTATCCAGAAAACCACTACTCCATACTGGATGCTGAATTAATAAATTGTTACGTAATGATGATGCAAAGCACTGACTGACATCACAAAAGATCTATGGACAATTTCAAGCTCTCTACATTTGTGAGAATCCCACGTGAAGGACGTTAAAATTGCTATTACAGGAATCTGACAATCTGCTATTTTTCAACATTTCTTTACAGAACAACTACCATGCAAGACTGAGCCTGACAGGTGAACGCAGAGAGCTGCAGGAATAAGACCACCTGCAGCAATCTCATTACTCTGTAATTTAACGATGGCAGTAATGGGACTGGAGACCACAGGCTGCATGAAGGTCACCTAAAAACAAAAACTCCTTGGAAGCAACGAATGCTGAAAGCTCCAAAGTTAATCTGTCACCTTCTGTGGGATCCTCCTTGGGCATTGCTTTTACAACACTTCCTTTATGTTCTTGATGTTTTATGAGAGGATAGGACAATTGTTCATAAAAATGCATCTGAAGCACATACACAGCCTTGGTGAGGGACCCAACACACTGCACTTGGCCACTAGCAATGCCAGCTTCCATACCTGAAGTCTGCCTAGATAACTGTGTAACCATCCCTGCAGTAGCCAAAGCACTATAACTCATTTCTATCCTACATCCTCCATCTGCAGACACAAGGATGCTGGACACAGGAGCCAGAAGGGCCAAGGCCCCAGGCAGAGGAGAAAGGGAGATGTGCAGCAGGGATGGTCAGGGCTCCCCTGTGACTCTGGGCATCTGCTACACACAGACATCAGCCCTCATTCACAGCTGAGCTGCAGAACACCCTGAAAGGAAAGACAATTCCACTATACATATAATGCCAGAAATACCCTTTAAGAAAAGAAAAAAAAAAAAAAAGAAAAAAACATATAATGCCAGAAATACCCTTTAAGCAAAAAAAAAAAAAAAAAAAAGAAAAAAAAAAAACCCCAAGAAAAAAAAAAGGGCTACAAAAAGAATTGAGAAAAAGAAATTCTCATCACAAATGAGATCTACGAATGACTGGTATCAGAGTGTCTTGGTCTTTACTCTTGCATCAAAACAAGCAGTATCCCATTCCTATGGTATCCAGCACCATGCTTCAACAGAGCTGCACACCTCACAAACAACACTGCTTCTCCATCCCCTCCTCTTCATGTCTGCGCTCAGACACAGAAAACAGATTTGCTCCCCTTGCAATGGCACTTTCTCTGGGGAGAGAGGAAGGATGCTTTAATGCCACACAGCAATATTTAGCCTGGTTTTGCCACAGAGATGTGTGGGAATGCCTGGAGAAGCTGCATGAACTTCCAGAAAGCGGTACTCTTATCACACCTGAAAGCTGGTCCAGTCCTTGGTAGCTGGGACTCCAGCATTTCTGTAAACCTCGGCTATTTTTCAGGAAAGATCACACGTATGCAGCACCGCAGCTCTGATTTCATCAGGGAGACTGCTCTTCAGGGACGCTGTTGTGCAAGAGCTGCGATGCCTTGTGGGATCAACGGGAGCCAACCACCTCCGCAGTCACGGCTTCTGACAGCTCCCTTGCTTTCCACCCGAGCAGAGCCGGGATGCGAGATGGCAGGCTGGTGCTGTCATCCACTGCTCGCTCCTCACAGCAGCTTCCCAGGGCACGGCATGCCTGCCACGCTGCAGCGCTGCTTCACGCACACCGGCTTTTGAAGGCAAGCACTTTCCCCATTACACAACTTGTGCGGTTTAACGACGGCATTCACTGGAGCTGAGGGTGGCAAAGAGTAACCACCTTTGAATTAAGCCTCTTAAAAACCCACTGCTATGTTCCTACAGGATACAAATGTACCAGTTTCATAAAGAAACATTTTTAAAACCTTCACATTCCCCTGCCGACAAATTTCCTTCCCACACAAGGTCAGTGGAAATTTCATTACATCCCATATGGATTTTACATTCCCACTCCTGCTGGTGCCAACGCAAGGCTTGCTTTACAGAGCTCTGCTTTCCTGAGCAAGTTTAATAAAGATTTTTATTTAAAAACACAGATTTGGTCTCTAGCTCCCTTTTCACAGGGGATTACAAGCCGAGGTGGTCTCCAGTGCAGCTCTTAGCACCCCGACAGTGCACTGAAGCACAAGGAATACCATAATGCTTCTCCAATCTTTTCCATTTCCTACCTCTTCCTATTCTTTTCCAGATCTGAGCGACTGCTGCTTGCCTGATCTTTGTATGTGGCACAAAGATTTCTTCTTGGCTCTTACGGGGGTCATTTAAGGCAGTGCAGACAGCAGCAAGCAACGCAGAGACTCACCGAGGCTCTGCAGCTTTCACCAACCCCTTCTCCACATAACAGGAATCCGCAGGTTGTGCCTGTGGGACCTGCAGCCAGCTGCCTTCACCAGGGGCTTGGTGAGGGTCTCCACCACCTGCCCGTGTGCCGTGCTGTGCGCTCTCAAGCCCAGCACCGACTCGCCAGGACCCAGCTCCCTCTTGCCCATCCTCCCATGTGTGCTGGCTCACCCCAGAGCCCTGGTACCAAGGAGGACTCAACAATGGCACGTCAGTCCCACCGGCTGGAGAGGACACTCTTGGGCATCCGGGCACCATCAGCAAGGCACATGTTGACCTTCATCAACAGAATTTCTTTGTTTTCTCCCCTCCCGTAACGTGTTGCTTTTACACTTTCAAGTCTCCTTGCAGAAGTTCAACCAGGCCAGTTCCACATAAGCGCGTAGAGGCAAAGGACAGTCTCTCCGGGCACATACAGCCTGCCAGCCGTGACCCTACAGCCACTCCGCTACCAGCGGTCACACAAACAAAAGGAGATGGCCACTGACCTCAGGAGCTGCTGCTGCATGTTAAATGGAAAACGTTTGTGATAGAAAACAAAATTAAGGGCTGCTGGTATCATTAATGCAAAGACAGGAACAATAACAGAAAAAACAACATTCTTCAGGGCTCCAGAGGTCTCGGAGCCAGCCGCTCACAAACACAGCCCCCGACAGTGCCTGCATTGTCGCTCCCCTGCTTCCATCGTTACTTTGCTGCTGCATTTAAGAGGCACCCTCCTTTCAATTAAAATTAACTTGCTCTTAAGTAGCCTTTTCAGATAACCATGAAAAAATACAGGCAGGCAGAAAAGCCTTCTTCTGCCTTCATGCCCGCTGCCTAGGGAACGGCAGGAGCAGCCGCAGGACATCCATTTTCTCCCGCCTGCACGGTGGAGCCAGAGATCAGCCCCACCAACGGAGCAGCCACCATTTGCTGTTTGATCTCAACAACCTCCACCCTGACCCTCTCCCTCTAACCCGGCCTGCTCACACACTGGAGATGGAGACAGCAGATCCCCAGTGATCCCAAACCCAACACACCTCTACTGACATCTGGGCTGACACCCTGGCAGGCACCAGCTGACAATCCAGACCAAAACCTGCACTGTCTTTGCCAGCACTTTGCAAGCAATTTTCTGGCCATATCAGCACAAGCTGCATCAGCCCTGTCCATCATGAAAGAATTAACAAACCTTTAATTACAACCTTCAACCGAGTGCAAATTATGTTTCCCATGTTAGACAAATATCTCTTCAGCATCTGACCCCAAAACATTAAAATCTGGAAGACACAGCTAGAAAGCAGAGGACACTCATGGGAAGAGATCACTAACCGTGCTTCTGTAATTGGCAGGAGGGGAGTCATCTCCAGGCACTCAACTGACATGCCTCACGGAGAACCACCTTTAGAAATTACTGGAGTGACAAGCCCAAAGCACAGGCAACTGGGAACAGAAAAGTTCACATTTCCTTGGGCTACAGTAAAGTCTACAAAGAAAAGAGCTAGGCTCTTAAAAACCTGATGGATGCCCACCATCGCTCAAGGACTAACCCCTTCGTTCCAGCTCTCCGGCAGCAGGTGTGCTCACAGCCAAAAAAACCTGCCTAGGGGACAGTTACATGGTGACAGGTTGGCAACTCCTGGAATTCACGTAACGGTGGAAGGTCCGTATTTACACTGAATAAAAATAATCTGGGAAAGGGAAAGTAAATGGGATGCCTCGGAGAGCATCACAAAGCTATTCCGCAACTGCTAAAGGTTTCTCTGAGAAATGACCCAAACTAGGCTCAGACCCTTCCTTGGTTCAACTAGGATATAAGTTTTTTTAATATCCCATGTTGCAAGCTTCCCTTGCTAGATTAAAAATCAGCTCCTTGCCACAAAGAGCAAACCTCACCAGGAAAACTCTCCCACTCTGCCTTCTGCCCAGCACTGTCAGGATATGAACAGAAATGCTGCAGGCCCATGCAAGGAAGACTGCCACCTTGCAATTTGTTTTTCTGAACTTAGAATTTATACAAACTTTCAGTAGAAACCAATAAACAAAAACCTACCAAACTGCTTTAGGAAGAGCTGAAAGCATTTGCCAAAAAGCAGAAAGCAAAACGTTAAAATTGTGTAGCTGGTCACATTCCCAGCAGTAGTTAGTCTGAAATGCTCCCACGATTTAATTCAAAGTGCATGAAATCACAAACAGTGACAAAGGAGAACAACACAGCAAGCTGTTCTGCAAACAAGGGTGCTAAAAATTTTGAGTACCCTTGAGCTCTGCTGGGCAGCTGGCTTTCAAGGTTTGCTGCTTTCCCCCCCCCCCCCCTCAGTTTGTTTGGTTCTGTTCATAAGAAAGGAGTTTCCACTGTGAGCAGTCTTTATTTAAAATGCAAATCCAGAGGTTGAAAACGCAAGAGATATGATTTCCTCAGCTCTTCTGAAGCACAGCGGCAGCATGTTGAAGAAAACAAAATTCCTTGGCAAACCAAGGAGAGCCACAACACTCAAGACGGGCTGTGGGACTGCTAATCCAGCCGAGAGAGATCAGAAGATCTGGAGATTTGACTTTTGTAAACATTTTCAACTCAATTAGCCCATATCACAGCCAATGACTGCTCATTATTCTTAGGCCACGCACGCAGGCACGTGAGATGTCAGCAGCAATCCCATTGCCCAAGGAGACACACTCCAGCACCAGGGTGGCAGCCAGGATGACAGGACCACGTTTAGCACAGCCCAACCAGGGGAGCATGGCCCTGCAGAGCCCCACCATCGATCCAGGCTCCCGAGACCCCAGGTATGGCATGGGTCTGTCAGCCAAGGACCTCCGAGAACGCTCACACCCCTTCCAAGCACGACAGAGGGGATGCAGAAGGAAAGCGAGCGTGACTGCCACAGCCAGCCCCGCGACACAGAGCACTGTGCACGGGCTGATGTGCCCGAGCGGTGATAAACCCACCAGCAGCAGCCTCCCACCGCCAACAGCCAAGGGGTACATGAATGTTAGCGACAGCACAGAGATGAGAAAAACCTTTTACAATCAGCCTTTGGCAGGTTTGTAAATGAATGGCAACATTTAAAAAACTGCAAGCAAAACCCCGAACAACCCCAAAACCCACCCCAAAACTTGACGGAGCTACTCAAAAGCCAGCTCAGGAAAACAACAGCTGAGAGCGTGTACAATTGCTGCCTGGAGGGGAGCAGACCAAGAAAGGAGCAATTTAAAACTGAAGAAAGAGTATTCACATAAACTAGAATCATAGAGTCAGTTAGGTTGGAAAAGACCTTTGAGATCAAGTCCAACTGTTAACCGCAGAACTGCCAAAATAGATGTAAACTCACCATGAAGAAAATTAGATGAGAAATCGGAAGAATTGCTAAGATTCTGGGTCAGCCAGCTAGAGGTGCAGGAGAAGACATAGCTACTTTGGCAGTGGCAGTCAGTAACACCGTGAGTAACATGGTGCTGCTCATGGCAATGGCTGGGTGGGATGGCAGGGCAGCCAGCCCCTGACAGCTCTACAAGCCCACCACTGGGCAGGGGGCTCAAAGGTGGCATGTTTTGACATTATGGTCACTACAACCCAAGTAGAATGCTGAGCCTGGCTGAAATTCTGTGTGCGTGGTTTGGAGCAAAACAACGTGCTTCTGCAGCAAACTGTAAAGAGCTACATGGAGGAAGCAATTCTTTCCATACGGGTTTTGTGATGCTAGGCACTGTTCCTCCTCCAATATTATAAGATTTGCAGTCGCTCAGACAGTGTTTTCTATCATGCAACAGCCTCTGCAGTGTCAGAGTGTAAAGGTAGTGTTTGATGTCAACAAAGAAGCCCATTGCACAAAGTGCCAGAAAGATCTCCAAGGAAAGGTATTTTTTGGCTGCTTGCTTAACCTAAGATTTCCCTCCTAACCAGTGCGATGGCCACTGGCCCTGGATAGCCACAGCGCCCTGTGCCCACAGACGGCCACGCCGTGCCCAGCTCTGCGTGCCCACCAGCTGCAGCTGAGCCCTCTCCCCCACTGTGCCGGGGGGCTTATGCACGCATCACAGCAGCAGTGGCTCACGCAGGGGCCCCATTCAGCTGACTCTCAAGGGCACTTCTGTTGAACTTCTGGAAACACTGATCTTCAGAAATGCTGGAGTTCATGTGATCACCACCACAGCAAGACCAGCTCTCGTATGTTGAGGGACTTCTGCATTTGGCTTGGAAACTGATACTCACTGGTGTGCCAGCAAAAGGGTAAAGCGAAGGCAATCCCCTAAAGCTTTTCAAGACTTCAGAAAAGTGTTGTCTGCGTTGATGTTGACATCTTGGCCAGCAGATCAGGGCAAGTCTCATTTTTTCCTTTCCTAGGCTGTTCACCTCATCCATTCTCCACTGAGGACGATGCTGGCAGCCACGCACAGAGCCCAAGAATGATTACATGCACCCAAATAGCATACCTCTGACAACAAGGATGATGCAGTGTTTTACAAAGAACAGAATTATTTTGTACAAACCATGGCCAATTTGAGCACTCATATTAGAAGTAACATGCTTATGTGGAGAGGTCAAGAAATACACAGAGCATGCTCATCTCCAGTTCATTATTAACAGGCTGTTCCTTCAACCAGTCCCACCCTCAGCTTGCTAAAGGATATTTTTCATATGGTGTCATTTTTTAAATATAACAATCAAAGTCTAAATGAATGCCACTAGATCAATGCAGCTTTTACCAGTGTCATTATCATTATTATTATTTATTCCTTCTGTCTTCATACAGTTTACATTCTCCTGGGCAGCAGAATCTCCAAATTTCAGGCATTTACAAATGCCATGTTGAAACCCCAGCCCCAGCTGAGATTGTGGCAAAACTCCCACCAGTTCAATGGGGCTAGAATTTCATCCTTTTGCAATAAATGGAGCAAGTGAGACAATCTTGTTCTCCAGCAGTTATTTTGCAAGTCTCCCCCTCTTCCAGTAACCTCTGGCTCCAATACTTCTTACCTCAAATGCTGATAAGGGCCAAGCTCCTTAACTGGCACCAAACCCAGCGGAAACCAACACCAGCAGAAGTACAGTGCTGACTCATGGTGTACTGCTACTCTAGAAATTCCTTTCTTCATAAACAATAAAATATCTCAAACAAAAATTGCCAAGCAGTCACAAGCTAAGTGATGGAAAGTATGATGCTCCACAGCTACATTTACTTTTGCTTGTCCCATCTTAGGTCAAAGTGCCACACAAGATGAACAGTGGCACTTTTTCTGCCATACCATCAATGTGACGGTTGCAGCCTAGCACTGTGGCTTTATAACAACCCACGCACTCACTCCAGGAGCCAAAACTCAGTTGGGTCCCAGCAGAGCCCGTTGCCAGAAGAGAGGTGAGGCTGTGTGCAGGAGCCAGGGTCAGCCCCTGGACCTGTTGCAAAGTTGACATATGGGTAACACATGACAAGGGTAAGATGGACCTATTAAATAAACCCAATTTTACCCAAGCAAAAATTTACCCAGAGAGTCAAGACTTGTGAAGGTGCATAGTCTGAATTGAAACACCAGAGACTACAGGAGCCAAGCACGCTCCAGCAAGCAGGAAAGCCTGAAGCTGCAGACATGGGGATGCAGTAAAGCTCCAGCCGGCCGAGCCAGCCAGGAGCCCCGCAAACCCCAGCACCCCCAGCTGCAGCCTGTGGCCGGGCCCCTGCAAGCGAGCATCCTCCTCCTCGGGGAGATGTGGGGTTTGGCATGCTGCCCCTCGCTAGCCCCCCACCACAGGGTGCTGCCTCCAGCTGCTCAGACAGGCACAGACAAAAGCAGAGGTTTCTCTAGCAACGGGCTGGGATGGCAGCCTTCAGAGACCTCCTCCTCCTCCTCCCCCGGGGTACCGTGCACTTCCACTAACACAGCCGGGAAAGCAGGAGCAAGCCCTGCTGCTGCCAGCCCCCAGCCCAGGGCTTCGGGGGCCGCCCACCCACCACCCTGGCTGCGCCAGGAGCAGCTGCTTTGTGGATGCTGAATTATCTGTCCAGGACAACAGTGCTGTCGACTGATCTTCCAAACGGGCAGCCTAGGACAGCCGTTCCTCTAACATATGTTTCACCCTACTGATTTGTGACAAGTGAGAAAACATGCTTGGCAACAAAAGCCATTATTTTCCTCACAACTGGGATTAGACCCAATAGTTTATTGCAAATATAACATGGCAAGTTGGACTCGGAGGGGAATCCAATTCTTCTACAAATATGCAATACACTAAGAATGCCATTTGACTCTCAGTTTCTTTTATTTCCCCCTTCAGCCCATTCATATGCTGTCTTCACTAAAAGCCCAGCCCTCTTCACCACAGAATTACCTCTTAATGTATTTTCTAGGGCTTTGTCATCCTGTTTTTCAACAGTACGCACCACTTCCCTTGGGAGAACCCTCACACACAAACATCTAATGCACCACTGGCCTGGATTCAATATTGAAATGCCAGGCAGGCTGTTACCCCGACCAGAGCCCCTGCCCCAAGCCAGGCAGCTGCCAGCACAGCCCAGGCGGTGGCCAGAACACCCCACACGCAGGGCTCAGCCTCCTGCAGTTAGGTGTGTATGAAGACAGGCAGGGCAGAGTGCCCCGAGAGCCCACGTGGCACAACATGCCCACGGGATGCTCCCGCTCCCCTGCACCTCCGGCACGGTGCTTTCATCCACCTGTCTCGCCCTGCTCCGCAGCCAGCTCCTGTCACCCATGTGGCTCAGCAGCACAGGGAATCAAGGGCTGGTGCTGCCAGAGGAGCACCTCTCTTGTGACAGTTGAATCTGGGCCCAGGCTTCAGCAGGTCCCAACAGTGACGTTATTCAGCTTAAACAGCCAAGGAGCTACAAGGGCTGGAGCATCCTGAACGCAGAGCTGCCAGCTGCACGGATCTCCAGAGCACCAGCCTGAGGGTGCCCTCGGTGGTGTGAAAACTTCAGGGAAGGCACAGAGCGAACCACACAAAGCAAGCAAACAAGCCTCCCTCCTTCTCTTACATCTCAATATTAAAGTCCCTGTCTAGAAAAAGACAAGAGATTCGGCTCTTAGTAAAACAAAGAACAAGACAAGTCTTTTATCCAAAACTAGAAGTTTCAGATTTAATTAAAAAAAAAAAAAAAAAAGGAAAGAGAAGAAAACATTTCTCTCAAGTCTGCCAATGCCACCTAGGTTGTCTTCATTTTTCATAGTTTTTTTACGCATGCCTTTAATCCGCAGTCAAAGGGAGCGCGCATCAGGAGCCAGCCTGCTCCGAGCGGCAGCACCAAACCCAGGGCACTTCCACTGAACAGCTCAGGCTGGGCCCTTACGCGGTTCCGTGCTGGGCTGTGTGGTAGCCTCTTAATTGTAACCTAAAAAAGGAAGTGAAAGTGTAATAAATTAGACCTTGAACTGAGTGACTTGTTCCCTCCTGGGAAAGCCCCTGTCCTGGAGGGAGCCCAGGGCAGGGGGCCTGGGGGCAGTGTGCCCCGGGAGGAGGCATGGGGCCATGGGGTTTGGAAGCCTTGACTGGCAGCTCAGGGCAGCTGGGGTCAGGAAAACACCGCTGTCGGTTTGCTGCTGAACAAGGCAGTTTCTGGCCCCTGCCCAAGCCCCTGCTCACTCGCTCACTCCTGGTGAGGGGGCACAGCCAAGTCCCAGGCTTTCCTGTAAGCCTGGACCAAGAATCCTGGCGCACGACAGGCTCCCTACCACGCCTGCAGGAAAAAAGCAATCAAGCCATGAAGAAAAATTCCGTTTCTATATGGATATTTGCATAAACAGTTTTAAACACGGCATCTTTCCCTTCAAATTAGTTCCAACCAAAGCAATGCGATAGAAATGCACCAGCTGTGCTGGTACCCTCAAGAGCTGTGCACGGTTATACTAGAGGGCAGGTGCCCAACGCCACACACCCCATCAATAGCCCAAACAGCTATTGTCCCAACATCTTCACCAGTGGCCATGCCAGCGCCACAGCCTCTCTCTCCTCCCAGCAATGTGGCAGCCTGGCAGGAGGTTACTGCCTTCTCCCACCAACGGTGGCCACAACACAACTGGAACACGCTAACTACTGCTTATTTTTCTCCCTCCTGATCTCTCCAGTTACCTACAAATTTTGTTTCTCACAAGATTGCCCTGAAACTCAACTCACTCACAGAAAACTTAAGTGTGTAAATAACTTGGTTCCGCCGTTTTCCTGGGCACAACAGCCCTGAGCAAGACAGGTACATGCAGGCTGTAGGGCAAGCAGGCACACATCAGGGTGCACTGTCTGGTGTTTCACCGTCTCCTTCATTAGGGTTTCTCCATTAACATACCGTGGTTGGCTTGTCATAGCAGCAGCTACAAGAATTACCTCTGCATACATCCCCTTTGAGGGGCCCAAGCGGAGTGTGGGTAAAAGTGAGTTTATAATGGCTTTCTAGCCATCTGCATGGAGCATAAATCCCATCTACCAGACTGCATTCCCAAAACAGCATCCTGGTGCAATCCCAGCAGACCAGGGGCCTCCTGACCCCATGGGAACTCGGCCAAACACAGGCAAAAGCTGAAGCAAGGGCAGCAAGCATTATCCTTTTCATGAAATCTGCTGGTTCCTGTATCCCAATATGAACAAGCTTTCCACCACATAAGTAACCACTGGTCAGAAGGGTTCAGCAAGGTGATCATGCTTTCACTGTCAGAAAAGCCAGTGTCACTGCACAGGGACAACATGCAGCAGCTTTCTGCAAAGCAAGGCAAGCTGAAGAGTCCACTACTGTGACCCTCCAGCTCTCCCAAGCAGCGGCACCCTAACGTGAAATGTCACCAGCAGAAACAGACTACCAGCTAAGTCAGTGTCTTCTTCCTACACACACACACACACACACCCCTGCAGAAACCAGGAGAGAAGAACCTGGAGAGCTCAGAGCAGATACCAGCACAATGGTCTGCAGAAACGTTGCTCCGCTGTGGAGGCAGCCTCTCCCAGCTCCACATCAAATATGAGAGAGACCCCTCCCCCTCATCCCTTTTCTCTCTCTTAAATGAGGCACAGACAGTCACGCTACAGCAGCCCGCACTTCTCAGGAAACCACTGTAGCAAGGGCAGCAGGTTAGGCCAAACTCAAAATGCTGTAATTCCCCTCCCCTCCCATTTTCACGTTAAAATTCAAAATGCAACTGAAAGAGCCATAATATTTAAAAAATAAAGCAACTGAATAATTTTTTTTCTTCTACACTTTAAAAATGTAAGTTAGTAAGGAATTCTTCATGAGAAAAGCAGATGTAGGAGTAGAGCAGACGTGATGAGAAATAGGTTATGATCTGACACACTCTGGCTGGAGCTAACGCAGCTATTTCCATTTTACTGTTCATTGGCACTTCAAAGAGGGGAATTCCATCCCACTAGAAACCATACACCAGAACTCACGTATCTTTCTAGGTCACAAGATATCTTCCTAGATGACAAACAAGACTACTGCCATGGAATAATTAAAGACAAAATGTGACTGCTAAGGCAGCACAGGCTGCCGCTGTAGGACACCGTGCAGGCACAAGGTTTGTCTCACCCGGGTATTTGCTGCTGTGCAGAACTTATAGCCAAAATCATCAGTGGCTTTTAAATTAGTCAGCAGTGCTGTGAACAAAAGGAAAAAAAAAAAAAGAAAAAAAAAACCACAAGACAGACACAACAGCAACTTTTCCAACCTATACACTGAAAATTTCACAGCATCACCCTTTTCCCCAAGAAACCTCTCAAATCAAGTTAGTCCTGGTTTAAGCAGAACACCATGCTTACAAAAGCACTGAATTTGGCTTAAGACTTAGGCAATGTCCTCTTCCTAGGGCCAAAAGGCGTTGTGAACGGCCTCCAGGAACATCTCAAAGCAGCCGCGAGGCAGCAGGGTGAGAGGAGAACTCCCTGCCCGTCCCATGCCACCTCACCCCCTGTGCCCAGGCTGCGCGCGGCGACCCCAGCCCAGGCACAGCAAGGGGGTCCCACGTGAGTGCCCTGCCTGAGGCAATGAATGAGCTTCAGCCACGATCTCACCCACAGTCCCGGCAGCTGTAAGCCCTCTCACCAGACCTAGTAATAACTGAGAGCAGAACTGGCCCGGTTCATGTACTCAGAACATGATCCATTTTGGAAGCACCATTGAAAAACCAAGGTTTTACTCAAAATAATGTACTGGGACTGCAGCAGCACGGCCAAAGTTGAACTGTTTTGCAGAGCATACACCAGACGCTATCAGCAGACCCCTCCATGTCCCTGGAGGTGGTCTGCCCAGTCTCTTTCACAATCCAGCTCACAGGGTGAAAGAAGCCTTCAAAAACAACAGAATTATTTCCATCAGCCTCTCCTCCCCATCGTGACAGTGCTCACCAGCAGCAAGACTGAAGCTTCTTTTTAGACGTGCCTGAAACATGCAGGAGATGCTCTACCCACCTTTACCTGGGGAGGTGCTCCTCACACAAGCCACTGAGCAGCCCCTTGTTTTATACAGAGAGTGAAGAAAGATGAAGGAAGCTTCTGCATATCTGAGAACAAAGATCAAAGCTGAGGTGGTAACAACGAAGCCTTGAAATAATTAAAATAAGCTGGGCAAGCACTTAAGAACAAGGAGCCAAAGCTCTGCTGCCGAGAGCCACCTCGGCAGTGCATCTCGCACATTGCTCCTCATGTACTCCTGCTTCCTCTCCTTCTGACCCACACACGACAGCAGCCACTTCAGCCGGCGGCATCTGCCATAAGCTTTTGTCATCCAAACCTACAGGAGTAACCAACGGCACATTTCCCTTAACAACTGACTCTGGATGCAGAGCTGGAAAGGCCAGCCTGGCTCACGGAGAGGCACTACCCAGCAGCAGGGCAGGTCAGTGTTTCAGGGGAAGCAAAGCACCCCGTTTCCTCCCTCTGCACACAACATGCCCACGCTCAGGCTACTCTGCGCTGCCAGGACAGCCTGCGCGGCTTGGGCAGGAAAGGGAGGAAAACCAAAAGCCAACCAACCAAGGATACCCAAACAGTGTCTATTCTTAACTTCAGCCGAGCCTCAAGACCAAAATTTTCCACGGATAAAGACTGTCTGACAACAAATATAATGGTGTGTTGCAATTATGTTAAATTTAAAAACAGAAACAGAAGTTCAAACCCCACGTGGGTGCCAGATGGGAAGCGTAAGCCCACTGTCCCAGAGGGCCGGGCACCCGCAGCCCCCCCGCGCTTTGGGAGCACTGACTGCAGCCTCTCCACGTGAAACAAGGTGTCATCAGGGGATGCCCTGGTCCCTCCTTTCCGAGACCAAGGAGAACCCACACCCGCTGCCAGGAGAAAGCCCCACTCGGAGGAGGAAATGCTGCCATGCCATGGAAGTGGGCTGGAAACCAGGAGAGGTGCCAGGAGCAGCACAGCTCACACTACCTGGCTGCTAGGCTTTATCACAGACAAAAAGCCTTTTTGCTACTGCCTACTGACTATAAAAATTAGCAAAGGGAAATTGTTTCTGAAAAAAAAAAGAAAAATTTTAAAGAGCTGAATGGCAGAGTCAAAATATCTTTTCTAACAAGAAAGACTAATTCAAGCGTGGACATAAAATATCCAGATAAATCCATAATCAAAACTGGTGCTCAGGTGAATGTATTGCAAATTTTTCCATAGGGCAGCAGCTGCTCTCACACACTGTCTAAATGCCAACCCCTAATGAATTCAATGCGCTGATGACTACACTGTTTTCTAAAGAACTTGGCAAGATGTTCAGCATTATTAGAGAAGAGAGGAAAACCAGCAGAATTTAGTAATTTTATACCTTATCTTCTAATAACTGAAGAAGCATCCCAGTCCCATTGACACTTCCATCAGAGGCAGGATGATGACACAGGATGGATTGACGGCAAGAATGGCCAAGTCCACATGTCCGAACCCAAACTTCCCATTGGAAACATTTAGAGGTTGGAGCTGTTCTGAGAACACATGATCCCGTGGTTTTCACTGGGCCAGCAGGAAAAGCACTGTGTCTGTCCTGTCCCAGCAGGGACTCACCACTCCGCTTTGCCCAAAGGCCGAGCTGTCCCGGGCCAGCAGCAATGCCAAGGCCAGGCGCAGGCTGGACAATGACCTCACACAAAACTCTGTGCAGTCATGGATCCCACCTTCCTGATTCCTCCTGGACTTCAGGTGCCTCTGGCACAAACCTCTGTTGGTTCAATAACTGCTGATTATTTTTTCATTAACCTTCCCAGTCACTTGGTGGAAGAAGTGAACTTCCAGCCCAGAGAGCAGCCCGCTTCCACCAGTCAGTAACACCATCCTTTCAGGCAACACAGCTTCGTTCACCAAGATGCTCAGTGTGCTTTAGTCTCCAGCCTCCCTCGGCTACCCAAAGACCTCTGCTCTGACCTTCCCAGCTCAGCCACGGCATGCAACTTCATTGCGCATGCCATCGCTTCTCATCCTCATCCCCACTGCCCCTTCCCCACCATGCGGTTGTCAAGAAGTCCATTGCAGCCCCATCTCCCCCAACCAAATCTCCATCAGAGCCACACAGGTGAAAGCAGGGACAGACATTTACTTCGGCACAGAGTCCAGCTCTAGACATAGGTCCCACCATGCTTTAGTCTTGCCTACAGACCAGGGCTGATGGACAGAACCTCTGCTTCCTGGTCCAGCCGCAGATCCGGACTTCAAAGAGTAATTTTCCAGCAACCAAGTAGTTGAAATCCATATGGTGACATGAGTTTACCTTCACCTTAAGGTCTCCACTTCAAATTCAGTCTCTAACAAGCTTTGGCGAAAGGTTTTGCGAACAATATGGAAAAGCCAACCACGTAATACCTTAAAAAACTGGTCAAGATGCTGAATTATCAAAGTAGAATTTTCTTCCTCCTTTTCAGAGTAAATAATTGTTTTTGGAGAGTAATTTTCCTTCTTAACAAAAACTGCCATGTCAGTTAGCCAGAAATTACTCAGGTTTTTGCAACAGAACTCTGACATAGAAAGTAGATCTCAAAACCAGACTGTAACGCAGCGAGTAGGAGCAAGAGAGAGACAGTGTGTGTGCATGTGTGAGCGTGTGTGTCCCTTCTTGCAAGGATGGGAATAAGGAGGCAGAACACCCGACCCCTCTGGAGCACACAGACCAGATTTACAGCATATGCACAGGCAGTGGATTGGCAGATCTGTCAGGGGAAGGTGCCCATTGTGAGGAGAAAGGACAGCACTTGCAATGCGGCAAAGCGGCCACACCTGACATCCCACCAGGAGCACGGTGCGGGGCACAAGGCAACACAGCTCAGGATGCCCCAGTGAAGGCAGGGGCAGGCAGGGACTGCTGCCCCAGAGCCCCTCCTCCAGAGGCTGACAGATGTCAGCTCTCCTTTGGTTTCAAATATACAAGACTGCCAGCAGTGCAAGGGACAACAGCGACGATGGTGGATGAAGAAGCCAGAGATACATGTCTGAAGCAAGGAAAACACAGGACCCAGGTAACAAACTTGACAGCTGTCATCAGTACTAGGTTTTGGCAGAAAGCATTAAAAATAGAAATTAAGGTTAAAAAAATATTAATCAGAATATAAGTAACTCTGTGCCCTAGGTCCCTTACTCACCACTTCAACTAGCTAGGTTCTAACATTCAGAGTCAGGAAAAATGTGATATACTCCACCTAAAACTACCACCAGGATCAGTCCCGCGCTGCTGAAGGTAGAAACCAGGCCAAAGGAACTACAGCAAGAATACATTTAACCAGTCTCTTAAAATACACCTACTTTTTACAGCCCCCTCTGAGCAGTATGGAACATACGTTAGCAGAGATGCGACGGGTGGAACGGAAATAGGCAAAGGCAAGGAGGGACCAAATGAGAAGTTAAATCAGCCCTGGCACAGGAAAGCTGGAGCAAAACCACAGGCTCTGTGCGGATGGCAGCTCTGCTGGAGACTATGTCCTGGCCAGCTCGGGTGGCTGTGTGACCAGGAGGCACCTGGCCAGCCCCGGCTCGCAGTCAGAGGGGACCAGGTCCAGGGAGCCTGCCCTGGCCAAAAAAAATAACTGCATCAACAGAGAAGAACCTGTTTCCACAGAACATTTTCTCAGCAGAGCTTTGCAATTTTCTGGCTATTTAGCAGCAGAACCGGAGCTAGCTTCCTCAGGCCCAGCCTGGGGTAACTCCTGGCACTCAGCACACAGTCTGGTTTATTTCACTCTGTACCACAGAAACTAAGCAAATTAATCCAAACCGGTTCTTCTCCCTTCCTCTCACCAAGAGAAGTATGGGCGCAGTCTGAGTCCACACAGCAGGTATTGACCCACGTCCTTGTCAGAGAGATGCTGGAGATGTGGCTGACCCTCACTTTCAAGCTGTGGTTTACCACAAGTTGCCGCTGGGACCAAACAAGCTTTGGGGGCCACGTTTACACAGCAGAAATATGTACATTCGTGTTTTCTCCTGCTTTTTAAGGGGACCAGTCAGAAGCAGGCTTAGCATTCCTCAGAGAGCAGCAGCAAAGCAGGTTATAACCAGGCGCTGCTCCACGTGCAGCGCCTCACTCGCCAGCCTCAGCCCAGGTTGCTGCCGTGCGTATTGCAAGTGCAAGGCAAAAGACAGCACCGCAAGCACCAACACATTAGGTCTTCTCATCCGTGGTCCACCTCCTGGGAGCACTGTCAGCTCAACGCCCGCTCCAGCACCATGACTGCTTCATTTATTTATTGCAAGGGTGGGGAGGTGCTGGCACAGGCTGCCCAGAGCAGCTGTGGGTGCCCCATCCCTGGCAGGGCTCAGGGCCAGGCTGGATGGGGCTGGGAGCCACCTGGTCCACTGGAAGGTGTCCCTGCCCATGGCAGGGGGTTGGAACTAGATGGTCTTTATGGTCCCTTCCAACCCAAACAGTTCTAAGATCCTGTGACTGAACCATTGCCTGCTTTAGCTGAAGGAAAGTTCATGTTAACAGACTGACTGGTCCTTGCCCACCCCACCTGCCTCAGCAGCAGGCATCCTTCTGGTCCTCCTCTCTCCCAGCTCCTGGCACCCTCTCCTTTGCTTGTGAACGGAGACATGCCCAGTTGTAATTCACAGCAGCATCCACACAGCCCTGTCAGGGAAAAGCTGGGGGCAAATGCTGCTGCCGGGGATGCTGCTGGGAGAGCTCTGCTGGGAGACCCTCCCCAGCAGCTCATACCTTCATTCAGGATGTAAGGGCACCTTGCGGAGGCCCTGAGCTGTGTGGGTCCCTTAACTGAGGATGTTCATCAGGATATCAGCACAAATCCACACACCTGAACAAGGCAGAGTGAGGGGGGGGGGGGGGGGGGAATCCCCCAAAACCGCAAAGCACAAACCACACACCAATGTATTCAGCCTCCTTGGAAAGGCACACAAAAAATACAGACTGTGCTGGTACACTTCCAGCCCTTTTCTGCCCTTCTCCACAGAGGAGGCAAGTACTGCAAGACTCCCAGAGGAGAAAACTGCAGAAGCAATTTGGTCACACGTGGGTTTTGCTGTACCAATAGACGTATTAGCCAGACACTGTACACAGAACAGACAGACGTCAGCTTTTACCGATACCACCCTAAAGTGGACACAGAAGGAAAAGCAAAGCTCTTGGTCAAGCTAGAGCCACACAACATGAACCCCCAATGCCTGCCAAACACAGAGGCCTCTTCAGCCTCCAAGCTCTGTACAAAAGAGGAGACTGCAAAATAGCCCCAAGACACAGCCACGTTTGAGGTGCCTCACGGGAACACCACAGCCACCCTCCACGCCTTCCCCACGAGAGCACTGCCAGCAGCCAGGCAGCAGGATGCACGGCCAAACACAGCAGCCGCAGAAAGCTGCAACAAATGAGCAAGCAAGCTAAAGAAGCCATCGTGGAGCTGGGACTGCTGACAACGGATCAAAGAAAAACCACCAGCAACACCACTGTAACGGGGGAACAGGCACAGAAAACCTAATCACATGGTGTTTGCTGTTAATTGTCCCTTCAGCCACTCCTGTCTGTACAAAAAGCTGCTATCAAACATCAAAACCTTCACTGCTGTTTCTTCTCTGCTAATGGTACGTAGACATCTCTAATTAAAACTGAAACAAAAGTTGGCATCATTAATCTGAAATTCTAGCATCGATCTTTTTCTTGAAGTTATAGACACAGTTAACTCGTTCAAGCTTTCCCATTACGATTAAAAATAATACATTTTCTCTTTATGGAGTCTTTCATAAGATCTTTTGAGGAAGCATAAAATGAAAAAGCAGCAGGCAAATGGGAAAACCAGCAGGGCCAGGCAGGCCAGAGGAGTAAATGTGGATGCTTTCACTGTGTCCTGCTCTGGTTTACCTTGATCTTCAGGGTAAAACAACAGGAAAACGCTCCCTAAGGCGAGACCACCAGGCACAACACCTTCCAGATCCCCAGCCCTACCTTTTCCATTTTCAACCCCAATCTGAACCCATCTGAACACAAAATGAGGAAACTCTTTGGAGAAGCAGCAGTCTCAGGCAGCCCAAGAGGGGTCATGCTCTTCACAAAACTGACAACCACCTGTTTTTGCAACAGACAGTTACTGCAAAAAGGAAGGTTAAAATGGTGCAATTGCATAGAAGAAACTGTTCAGTGAGAGTCGTCTAAGAGGAAGAAGGAAAGGTCAGCAGCTTTCAGAATGAAGCATCAAGCCGAAGCCCATGCATTACAGGACTTCCTTCACGACGAACCGCAGCCCCCTCCTGCCACGCAGCAGGAGACACTGATTCTAGACTGTTCTGAAGTCTTTGCAAACCTATTTGCATGCGTGGGTGTCTGTGCCTGGTTAGGGCTATCTGTCCTGCCAGTCCGCTTTGGCAAACAGTGACACGGACAGAAGCCCCCACCGATCTGACAGTGAACCACATGGGAAGCACAGGGCATGACTCTTGCTTAACTCTCAGGGTCAGCAGAGCTGCACCATGAGGGGACCTGTAAGCACAGACCACAAAACAAAGACCAAGTCCAACTGACAGCAATATAATCTAGCACAATAATTTAAACTTTGAACACAGCCAGAACAGTAAGCAAACGCCCTACTCCTGTCATCTTTGAGAATGTTAATGACCCATTCCAATCACACCCTTTCTTGACAACCCTGCTTGACTTTTATACATCTTTCCTTCATTTAACTAACTGATCCCTGTAATCACTCAGATGCTCCATATTTTCTTTCCTTTAGTCCTCCTCTTCCTAGATTTTGTGAGGGCTGGACACCCAGCTCTAAGGAAGAAAAAATAAAAATCTGTGTAGACCACTGCAAAAGGCAATGTTCTTTCTACATTAAGGAGAACAAGCATTCTCTGACACCAAGGGCTATTCTGCATCAAAACCTGCAGATGCACAGCACGCACTCATGTACCAGCCCAACTGTCCTCTGTGAATTACAGCGAAGTTACACCCAGGCTGAATTGGCCACATCTGTCTCCACTTTTGTCTGACCATGAGCAACAGCAAGGAAGTAAATCTCATTTACTCCCCGATACACCCCGTTGTCTGGGCTACGTGACCCTGTATTGATTACGCCGATACGCTCGGAGGGATAATTATTAGCACTGAAGGTGAAGTGAGCCCAAGGAAACCCTTGGCAACACAAGACTTTGAGGTGGTTTGGGGCTGGATTTTTGGTGGGGTTTTTGTTGTTGTTGTTGTTTGTGTTGTTTTTAAACAAGCCAAACTTCAAAGACATCTGTTCCAAGCCTCCAGCATCCAAATGCTCCTGGCAATCCTCCGCTGCTCATGTCTTTTGGGGGATCCCCACCTTTGACAGCACCTTGTCCTACAGTCAGGTACGCTGCCCTGTGGGCTCTATCCCTAGCTGCTTCCTAAGCGGAACCGGGATGAGAAGGAGGGGAAAGTGAAACAGCTGGCTTCACTGCGTTTGTTCCTCCTCTGTTTTTTCTTGTTAAGAATAGAAGGAAGATGCAAAAAGTCCCTAAGAACCAGCTGAAGTACTAAAAAGAAAGAGCCAAACAGATTTGTTGTCCTGTTTGTTCAGGATTTAAGAAGAGCAAAAGGAAGCTTCACCAAAACAGACGGGTGATTTTTCCCCAAGAGAAAGCAGATCTTCTGGCAGCCCTCCTGCCGCAGGCTGCATCAGCTCCAGAGGCTTTATGTGCTGTTCTCCCCAGCATGAAAACCCCAGCGCAGGGCATTGTCTCTGTGGGATCGGATGGAGAAAGTCTTTCAAGCACTGAATGCCCCTAACTGACGTAACCGGAGCTCTGTGTTTTGGGGCTATTAAGATGCAAAGGAGAAGGTATTCAAACCGGGAGAAAGAAAGAGAGCTGTACAAGAATGTGAATCACGCCCTGAGCCACTGAAATGGAAGAAAGGAGATCATTAAATGGTTCACTCCAGCATCTCACATTCCTTAATCCAGACATGGAAAGATTTCACAGATCATTAAGAGAGCAGAGCTTTACAGTCAGTTAAAAAGAGTTAGGCTTGGGTATCTGCAGGAGCTACCCAACTTCCTACACAGTAATAACAGGATAAAATATTATACACAGAAGTCACATCAGATTATCCAGCAGCACCTTCCGGCCTGAAAAATCTGTGCATTCATGATCCACTGAACCAATTCTCTTCCAGGCTAATGCTTTACACTTCTACATGCATTAAAAACATATATAGTAATTCCTTAAAGAACTTTTCATCTAACATCTCAAAAGCATCCTATAAATTGTAATCATAAAAGCCTCAAAACCTCTAAGAAAGAAGGAAAGATTACCACACTAATTTTAGATAGGTTAAAAAACCAAAGTCTTTTCTTGAACTTCGCTCTTGTTCTGTCCCTCACCATGCCATTCTGTAGTGGAATCAGGCTTGAACTTCACTCTAAGGCTGTACCTGCTTATAATCTGCGGAGGACACAAAAAATGACAAGGAAAAACGAATTGCAAGGCAGTAGGCTCAAATTTAGGAATGTGTAGAAATCAGCTTGTCTGACAACAGCAGTTGCCCAATTTCTTTTATTTGGCTGATATAACATTCCTAAAAATATCATTGGCAACAGGCTCCCCAAAGACCTCAGCCAGCACAGATGTGCCCAGCAGTCCCCAGCAATACCGGCACTGCCAAGTCAATGTCAGCTGTCCCCTTCCTATGGCCATGGCAGGAGACCTCCATCCCAACCAACCTCTGACTGCCCACCTTACCTCTTCTGCTGCCCACACCGAGCAAGATCAGCTGGTCCCAAAGTTAGTCAAGAAGAGGACGATCCTAGCTAAGAAAGGCTTGTAAGGTTTCAGGAGCTCAGGCTCAAGGGTGGACGTGCTCAAGGTGAGCATTGTCACAGTGAACACCCACCGCAGCCAGCCAGGTGGTCTCTGCCGACAGGATCCTCAGCTCACAAATCAGTACTACTGCTCCAACTCCAGAGTAAATGTGCACCCTGGGAGGGTCAGTGGAGTCAGCGGCTGTGGGCACAGCACGAGCACCAGGCAAGGTTGCTGGAACATACACCAGCTCCTCTGCAGGCATCCCCCGGCTACCGAGCAGCCCACGCACCATTTGTTCAGGGGCCAGTCAGTTTGGCAGGGCATCAGCTGCTTTTACTCTCTAGGGCAGAGGCTTATTAGTTTTAAAGAAAAACAAGTCGCAGACAACAGCCTCAAAGCTATGCACGAGGAAAGTGCCACAGCCTAACAGACAGCAAGCAGTGCTCTGGTCCTACTGCTCTGCCTGGGTACAAGCATTCTGCTGCAGAGGCTGAGCCAAGCACAGCACACCAGAGAAGAGGGAGATAAAACGCAGGGAAAGTCAACACGCAAACCATGTTAGAGGGAAGGTTCAAGCACCATTCAAGTGCAGAGAAGCCTGAGAAGGGCTGCCCAGGAGAAGGTTAACTGTCAGACTGTAACCAACCACCAGAGCACTCCAGATTCCCAGTACCAGAAATTCTTTGTAAGGTAACTTCCATATCCTATATACTTGCCTCTCCACACAATCCCTCACTCTCTGTGGGTGGAGCACCACATAAACTTAAGGCTGCCCAACACTTCCCATTGCAAGTGAAAGAATGAGTGACAGTACATATGAACACCCCAATACATTCTGTCTATAAATACTAACCAATTTGCACAAGAGACCAATTTTCTTCAGGTCTGTGGCAAGCGTGGATGCCTCGTGCATCAGCTCACAAGCTCATCTAGATCCCAGCCGACTGTTACAACTTTTCTTTAGGGCACCTAAGTTCCTCGTCTAAAGTTCAACATCCCATAACCCATGAAAGGCCGAAGGCTACGTGTGGGATCTGCCGAGTTCATGTCCTGAGCCCACTGTGGCTTAGGGGCCCCACCTGCACTCACCAAAGAGGAGACACCAGCAGGAGCAATGCCAAGGATGGGACCAGCCCATCCTCAGCAGCTCCCCAGATCACTCCAGGGCTCTCCAGCTACAACCCTGTGCTGTAAGGCTGGAGGAAAGGCAGTGGTAAGAGCAATACATTTAAATACAAAGCGATGGTCTCCTCCTTCAGCCAAAGGAGGTGACTGTGATTATTTCACCCAGCCTCTGCTACATGGGAACAACAATTAAAATGTGAAACTCCCACTGAAGTGCCTGAATCAATGGCTTTGTAACACAGGCTCACTAGAAATTAAGGTAAATGGGAGTATCTTTCCAGAAAAGGGTTAAACCAAATCACCTGGAAGTGTAACTTCTGAGCACAGACCCATGCAAGGGGAAAGCCAGGGATGGGATAGTACCAAGGGACATGTTTAAAAAACCGTGCCCCCAGACAAAAAAGTCCTGCACATCTCCAGGGGCTGAATGTGCTTCACTCTAAGCATACCCTGATCACCTAGAAACACTGCTCTTCCGCATCTTCTTGGTTAATTATCCCCACCCACCGTGCATCTGCAATTCCAACACGGAAGAGAGGGGCTGAGGGCAAGCACAGCATGCTCTGCCTGCTGCCTTCATCAGCACACGGCCAGTGGAAGCCACAGCGGCTGCTGGGGAATCAACCGTGCTGCTTCCTCCAGAGCCTCCGCCTCAGAAGAAGCCAGCCAAACATCAGCCCAAGGCTGACACTTCTTCAGTCCTCCCTCCTTCCTGGAAAAAGCATAACAACACTGGAATAGCAAGGGAAAACTATGCTGTGACCATTGACAGTACCTCTTCTGTCCTCAGACCCAGCCAGCTTGGAAACTGCAGAGAGGAAGGACAAGGGTAAGGAGGAATTTCACCTTTCGGTGCCTCCAGAAGGCGAGGACGAGCAGAGCCCTCCCCAGCACCCACAAACCCAGCCTCAGACTGCGCGAGCACAGCCAACTCTGGCATGGGACAGAGAGGGAAGGTAGAGAGCTGCTTTGGGCTTGTAAAACCGAATTAAATATGGCTTTGACTGGGGCCCCATCTCCTCAACTCCTCGCCCCAGGGGACAGCAGTGCCTGCTCCCTGCCGGGGCCAGCCTCCTGGCTGCCACGTGAGAGCAGAGACCCCTCGTATCCCCGACTGCAGCTCTGGGCAGCTGTCCACGTCAGGGGCAGCCGAAGGACATCTCACACACCAAATACAGCCCGCAGGCCTGCCAACTACAATCTTTATCACAGAGATGCAGTTAAGAGACGACTGACGGGTTTTCTTGATCCAAGTCAGCAGACCCTTTAAATGAAGGGGAAAATTTCCTCTGGAATGGGCGGTCAGCACAGACTGCAGCACTGCACTCTGGAGTAGTTTAATATTTGATGAGACTGTTTTGCTCTCAAAATTGGGCCAGGTTTGGGTTCCCATTCTCATACACTGGTCTATTTTTAATTGAATTCAGTTTTAGGGTGAAGAAAGACCTGCTGTATCTCACTGTTCCACAGCAGAAGAACCACGTGGATATTCAGAAGGTAAAGAACATGTGATATGGAAAGCCCTTTGGAGACCATCTCCCCACAGCTGTTGCTTTCTCTACCAGACAGGATCCAGCCGAATACTTCACCACCTCATCATTAATTCATCATCTACTACAGACCTGGAGCACATTCCAGGCTGCAGACAGCTCAACTTGAGGCTAATAACATGCATCATGTTGGGATCACTGGATTGTGCAGCTGCCACCCACAAAGTACAGATAATCACTCTCGCTTGCTTCATTTCTGTGAGAGTCATCACATCCTCTGGTATGAAGTGATCACATTACTCCCTTCTAAAGGGGGGAAAAATCAGCGTAAGCCATACTGCCTCCTCTCACCACCTTCCCCAGCATCGCAGGCTTGCTTTATTAGTGGGCACAGAACCAGATGGTTGCAGATAAACAATACAAATGAAAACACAAAAATATAGCCTGTTGCAGTACAAGTGTTGAATTCTCACCCAGAAGATAAGAAAGGGTATTAGCGCCACAAAGGTACTTGGGCAGCTCACAAAAGGAAGCCAGTCAGCAGGCGAGCACAACTGATGCACACCAATGTACGTGGCTTCGTCTTGAAGCGCCAGCTGAACAGAAAGTGCTCCCCGCAACTACAGCTCTGGATAAAATCAGCTGTCTCCACAGGTGTCCCTCACTTCTGGAAAATAATCCCTCAAGTATTTTACTTTATTCCCTCAGTATGCACATAGCCAGAACTTCTGCAGTGCTCTCTCTGGAGGACTCTCCTGCCATGCTTGCCTTTTATCACACACGCAAGACAGACAGGATCTGGATGTAAACATTCCTGTTAAGGCACCAATTAAAAAATACCTTCCTTTTCTGCTCACATTCAGACATGCAGAATTCTCCGATTCGATGAATTCACATCCTTCCATACAAGGCAAAAATATGGGGCTTTCAGGCTGACTGAGGTACCAATCAGATGATGACATTTGCTTAAAAAAAAAAACAAAACACCAAAAACAAACATGTCATCCTAGAAGGAAGAAGCAAATAATTTATTTATTTGAACTGCTACCTACCTAGAAGCAGATCTAACCTTTGTTCATGACTCCTACACAGTGTCACCTGGAACATGCCACTGCCTGACCCACTGTGAGCCAGCATACCCACCTCAGCTAGCCTGGGTAAGGAAGCCCATGCCCCTCCTGGGGTTTTGTAGCCTTGTTTGAACCTCAAGCAACAGACACACGTGCCTCTCCTGCACAGCACTAGTGTCACATTTCCCTTCTTTTATCTGAGCCTGTGAGACTGCACCTTGCATCTAAAAATACATCAGGGAAAAAAAAGCAAGCTCAGGAACTCCCATATTAATTATTTCCAGTTGTTTTATTTCAACTGCTGGCTGTCGGCAGAGATGCTTGCCATTAAATGTCACACTGATGTACGTCCACACAGCCCCATAGGCTACCATGGTGATATGCTGGCTGGAAGTCGGCGAACAGCCCAGTCCTTTGCAGGCAACAGAGCTAGTGTCTGCTTTTTTAATAGATTCCTCCTGAAGCAGATTGCTAATTGCTTCTGAGTTTCGCTCTTCTATAATAAGCTTAGACTGCAATCTGCATAGATGTTACAGAAAGACTAATGAAATTACCCGCCCACCTGAAATTCAAACTTTAGCAAAACACACAGAAGGCAGGCATGAAATCAGCCACTGTCAACTCCCGCTATGCCACTGCCACCCTGCATGCACAGCCCTTGCTCTAAGGATGCAATCCCAGCTCCAAGATTCAGAAAAACATAAGGAACCAACACCACAACACAGAGCAAAGGGAAAAACTCCATACAGAGGTCAAAACTGACAGATTTCAGCATGTCAGCAGAACACCCTGTTTGTGTCGGAGCCTGCGTGTGCCTGACAGGTCTCAGAGCAGCCAGGCAGCCGCCTGTGGTTTCCTCCAGCGATGGCCATCACTGCTGTGCCAGGGCTCAGTCCTGGCCGGGCGCAGAGCCTGTCCCACAGCAGCAGAGCTCTGGGCTGCTGCACTGGGGACAAGGCGAGGCAGTGAAGCAGGGGACACGCAGGGGCTCTTCCACATAACACCATGGACCTGTACTTACAAGTACAGAAAACTAAGACTGAAAGGAAGCGCGAGAAACTGCATCACTGCATCCCTCAAGCAAGAGTGGGAAAAGCACAGGGAAGCACGCTGGTGGGCACAGCCCCGCAGCAGTGGGGGAAGCCGGGGGTGAATTAAACTTGCCAGTGCCTGGTTTCTACCATTCATTTAAAAAAAAAAAAATAAATCTGGCTGCAGATGTCCAGTCCAAGGAGCAAAAGGAAGCAATGATGTAAATCTCCCCGCAAATAAACATTTCATATAACACACTTCATGACTTTACCACCAGATAATCTTCAATAGCAAAAGCACAAAATATTATTTTCCTTCTAATCTTTCTGAATTGTCAGCTGTGCCTGTGACAACTTCACTAACCCCCCACCATTTAGCTCCAGGGCATACTGCTCCAAAATCTTTGCCAGCCATCGCTGCTCTGATTCTGCTTTCAAACACAAGAATACCATGAGTTCCTCCATTTACCACTCCGGGCGGGGGATCAAAACATTGCACGTTCATTAAAATCTGACGCTCCCATGGCCCAGAGACTCACTGCCATGTCAAGTTAGGGGAAACTCACACACCAAGCCTGTAAACCCTGTATTATCTACCACACAAGAAGCATGCACAGGCACATCTATCAGGAAACCTTCAGTGAGTAGAGCGCGACTGTACACATAAATATCCTCACTACTGCACAGTCATGGCAAATACACGTGATGCGTGCATAAGCTGGCACGCAGGTGGACATACACACCATCTCACATGTACGGAAAAGCTGACAAATACTCATGCTAAACTCAGGCCATGTGTACAACAGCAAAGGGGCAGTGCCACAGCAGGGCAGGGCTGTCACGCCTCACCTATGAAGCTAGCGACACTCACCCTGCCCCTTGTCACTGCTGGATGAATGATCTCTGCCAGCCCACACACAAGGACAAGGCATCTTTACTTTCAACTCTTAATTATTTAAGTCTGTGAAAAGACAACAACGAAAGAATAAACAGTGCAGATGCTTTCCCCATAAAGAAAAGCCCTACAGCAAAGCAGGGGTAATAAAAAAGCAAGTGTCTCCTCCAGACAACTTTTTAGAAATTAAACCATTCAATACACAAAGGAATAAAAAAAATGCTATCTACCTCTGCGTTAGCTGCACGCTTCACACCGCTGACTTCCCCCAGCACAGATCTCCCTGGAAGAACACCTAATATTAAAACCACTACTGCCCTAATCCTGGCAGCTCTTCGGAAGCCTGCTGTTGTTTGGACCCTATGCATTACTGTTTCTAAGATCACATGCAATGCTTCCAAAAAACAAATAACAAAAAAACCCCAACACATTTCAGCATTCGCCTCCCCAGCCTGCTACAGCAGAAATCAGAGCTGCCCCCAAGGGCAGGGCTCCAGCCTCCAAGAAGGCAGCTGCAAAACACATCCCAGCAGTGCCATGTCTCATCCCTGGCCTCCAGCTTCCCCCAGCTCATTTTTCCAGGAGAGCAGACAGCCGCCCTTCTTTTCCTCCCAGCTCCTTCTTGCTGCAAAGTCCAAGCCTTAAGGATTAGCCAAAAATACTCCCATTTATCTCATGTTCCGTACACTTCCTTGTTTCACTCTGTATTTTACTGGGAAGATTGCCTTCACAAATGTTCCAATCCTCTCCCCTACTTAAGTACTCCTATTTTTTAAGGCTTCTGCTTGCTTTCCATGCATACATTTCCCATCACACATCACTGCCCCAGCTACAGCGCTCTGCACAGGTGACACGCCGGGGGCCACGGGCAAGTGACAAAGCACCGCTCTCCATAGGAACACTGCAGTGACAACACAGGTAGCTAATTCTCAATCCTGCCACCTTTATTCACATGGGCAGCCCTGTCAGTGCTCTGTGCACAGCAACGGCGAGGAATCAAACCTTCAGTCCATCAACCGTTCCTCCCCTTTCAGCCGAGGATGGAGTTCAGCCTTCCCTGCTCTTTCTCCTCCGTCCCTGTTTGGCATTCTCTCCTGTGTTCTCCTTCAATTTCCCAACACCCGGCTCTCCTGCTGCAAGCACTCCTGCCCTGGCATGAGTCCTGCCAAGCCAGCAACAGTCACTGGAACCCAGCAGAGTCTTCTCTGACATCTTTGCCATTTACCCTTATCAGTTTGCCAGGAGCAATTAAACGATTCTACATCCCATTTTATTTACTCAGGTTCAACTTGCATTAGGGAACAGCCCTGTCGGTACCTCTCCAGTTCCACCGTTACCTGGACCTCTGCTGCCCTGCTCAGTAGGTGTTAGTTGTCAGTGCAGCTGGGTGCATCCTGAAGGTGATCAGACCCAAAACTTCACCTCTCTCAAAAACAGCACACATAGCTAGTTACTGTAGATTTTCTGTTTTAAAACTCTGTTAAATTAAGTGCTTATTTACTGCTGTGAACTCTCCTACCACAGTGCTGGACAAACAGATGTAAAAACAACACCACCATTGCACTAGTGCACGCAAAGTCCACCTGAATCTGTGTGAGCTCCCTTCCACCACCTGCAGAACTGAAGTACAAGTCTGAGTCACCATTTCATTTTTTCCATTAATCAACAGAGGACCTAAGGAAACCAACCATTTAACTCTATACTATGCACCTTGTAATTACCCGTTCTAGTTTTCTTCTGACAGCTTCCCAAAATAGCCTGCAGATCTCTAAGTACATCCCAGAATCTCCCAGCTCACTTCTGCCCTAACTGCCATCCCAGCTGCAGCTGCTACATCAGCTATGGTATTTATATCCCCTCTCTCTGCTGATTCACTATTGTTCCTTGCTTATTTAGAAGCTGCTTTAACTAAATGCGCTTTTGACAATATCGCATTCATCATTAACATCTAATTCTGACACTTCACCCTTCCAAAACTGATGCAGAAGTGACATCCTTTGACTCTTTTTGTGTGGATGGGTGGGGGTAATCGGGTATTTCCATGCAGTGCACTTTCCTTCCTCCTCCCCACTTCAGAAGTTTAAAGGAACAGAACCTGACTAAATCTGTCAGGAATACTACCAGTTTAGCAAGAGACTCGAGATCATATGGAGCAGCCAACTCAGAACACACCTGGTTTGACACAGGTGGCATTTATGAGCCGATACAAAAAAACACTGAGCTGCTGTTCTCTATTTCAAGCTAATGGGACAGCTTCTTCTCAACTCTCTCCCCTGTATATCTCTTCATCTGCTCTTAGGATGCTTATTCACACTACATTAATATTGCCAAGGCTAACTTAGACTAATTGGAAAGAAAAAGCAATTAGAACTGTGTTACAAAGAGAGATGAGGGATATTCCACAGGTTGGTCAATCAGAGCTGACTGACAAATAACTTTTTTTTTTAATCTATATATATTTATATTTCCCATGTATTCACAATAACAAAACCCAGTCTGTTCAAAAGTTATGTTTCTTCAATAACCAAGTCTTGCTCAGGCTGAAACACCCACCCTCCTCTTCTGGACCACAATCCCCAAATTTGGAAAAGAACTTGGCCTAACAGACTAGCACCTATTAAGAAACTGCCAGGAATTCAGAGTTTAAAACATATAAGTATTAATACTTAGTTAAAATACAGAGGGTTTAGGTAGCAGCACTGCCTTACGTGCATCATCACCTTTTAATGCCTTACTGTTACATATGAGCCTGCATTCCATATAGAAAATTCTTCCTCCCCTACAAGATCTCCCCAAACCCACCCACCCCCCGTAAAATACTGAGCTTCTCAAGGCAGGTAACTTGAGCTTCCCTCAGCCCTGAGATCGTCTCTAGGGGTCAATATTCTCAGGAAATTTCTAGCACATTTCTAGGACAGGGTTTGAGATCGGAACACCCTCCTGAAAACACAAGGACCAGACACCCCCACGTTGCCTGTTCCCCGCAGCAGCTGGCCAGAGGCTCTCCTTCAACAGCGCAGCACATCTGCAGCCCCTCTTAAAGCCATTCTGCTTCTCTGCTTGACCTGTGTGACGGGGAAAAGCTGCTTCTCCAGATTTGTCAGCAAAAAGAAGTAAAATTACTTCAGAAGGTGTTTATCTATCGCTCCTGCACATATGAAACCCCCACTGACAGCTTGATGAAAATCAGACAAAATGTTTTCCTTCTGAAGTAAAAAAATTTTTTGAAGTACAAAGTTGTTAGACAATTACCTCATGGTTATCAAAATACACAATGAAACGACCATAATAACAAGGGCAAGTCAAGCTCAGCAAGATGACAACTTAACATTCTGACCAAGTAGCCTGTAGGCTCAGTTATTTTAAACAAAATTCTTCCCTCAGCCTATATAATACACATGCAATATGTTATATGTTGGTAGCATTCCAAACACGTTATCTTTTCTGCTCTAACCATTTCATGTTTTGAAGGCATTAGCCACAATTTTACCCATCTCAAAACCACAGGATTCAGCACAAGAGCTCCTTTGTGAGTGCTCCTCCCTGGCCAGCCAGCAGCTGCCCACCATCAGGCTCCACCTCACATCTCTTCCCTGAAGCAGAGATCCCTTTGTGCATCACTTTGTCATCATTTATTCTGGCAAACAGCACTACAAAGGATATCGCCCCAGTTCTCACGGCAAGCGCATCAGCTCGTTCGGTAGTACCTTTAACCTCTGCCCTTGAGATACCAATCACTCCTCGCTTGGATTAACTCTCTTAAGAAATGGGTGTCCTTCAGGCTCCCCGTAAGGCCAGCCTTTCCTCGCTTTGCTCCACGTTATTCTCATTCTCCCTCACACATCAACTTGCCCAAACATATGCAATTCTGAATTTTTTTCAGCACCATCTCTTCACTAAACCAAAGACTAAATCTCATGATCTCCCCGCTCAACACATAGTTATTGTATAAAAACACCTCCTCCGATTGTCTTTCGAGTAAAACAAGCAAACCAGTTGTCTTGGGAAGACAAAAGTGAGCACGGGAAGGTCGATGTGGATCTGTCCTCTCACAGTGCACAGGGGTAGGAACCAGCCCCAGAGCGGGTTTGGGGCTCAGGTCAGACTACCCGTCCGCAGCAAAGTGTTTTGGCATGCACCAGGGACACACGCTTCCTCCCTGCTCCTGAAGTGTCTCTCTGCCTTGGCACAAACCTGGAGCTCCTGGTTTGCACCATCTTTAATAAACACATCACAAAACCTCAGCGACCCCAGGCCTCTGCTTTCAGGGCTTTCTGTGCAGGTCAGCAGCCCCCTTGCTGCTCCTTTATGGAGGGACGCTCGTATGGTCTCCGTGTCATAATATTCCAGATGCCAAGCTGGATGAATATATAGCAATAGCAAAAGAAAACCATGGATACAATGTGGAACAGGTGCACATGACAGGGAAGCGGCTGTGCTGTTATTTGAGGATTGGAGAGCTGTAGAATGACCACTCTCACTTTGAACTCTCAGACTTGTATTTTGGATGATCCTCTGGCTGCTGAAAAGCATCCTACTCAGGCAGAGCACCTCCCACCCAAGTCACCGCTGGCAGATCCCAAGAATTGTCAGTATTACTGAAATGCAAGACGGACAAGATGTGACATGGGAACAGCAAGGGCACGCTCTAAACTTAGGGACACCTGTAAGAGCAGCATCAGGAAAGAGCAGGCATCTCAGCGTCTCAGGGGAGCAAGCGCTGTCAGTCCAACCACAGAGCACCTTACCACAGCTCATCCTACAACAGCCACTGATATGGGAATGCTAAATCAAAAATAATACAAAAAAATAAAACCCCAATCAGCAATGGTTTTAGAATTCAGCCCTGCATATTCTTATTCCTAAATGTCACAGGATCTCAAGGATACTGAAGAGAAAAATCTTTATTTCAAAGTACCCCATGGCTGCAAGCTACTACAGCATTACTATAAAGGCAGGCATCACAGACTTCAGGATCAGAACCAAACATCAAAATTCTCAAGTTTGGGAGTTTTCCTCCAAACCAGCAGCAGCCATCTGCCCTTTTAAGCCCAACTGCTTTGTACCTGTTTCTGTTAATCTAAGGTTTCTCCCAGCTGAGCAGTACGCTATAAGCCAACTGGGAAGAGAGCCAGAAACACGAGCCACAGAGCATCCTCAGCAAGGCAGCAACCCCTCCCCAGCACTGAGGACAGCAAGGCGAGAGCCACCCTGCCACCCTGGGACGTGCCACTGCCAGCCAGGGATGGGCACGCTGCACCACAAGCTATCGGCCTCCATCATGCAAAGAGACAGTGACATCTCAGGATTGCACACACGTACCTAACGGCAGCAGCACAGCAGCCAAAGTGACTTTTCACTGCTCTGGGCTACTGTTCCTAACAGTCCTGGTACTGTGCCCCAAGCCCCCACCTACACGCTGTGTTCCACCGCCCCCGAAGGCACCGTCCACCCTGTCCCACCACCCCCCCAGAGTCTCTTTCGCAGCGTGTCAGCAGCTGAGCAGGCAGCTTGGAGGACTGGGTTTTGTTCACAACCCATCACCCAACGCCTCCTGAACACGACTAAGAGGAACACTGATCCCTGTATTGCGAAGGGCTCCAGCACAAGCCCAGCGACAGTCCGGAGAGCAAGGAGGGTCCCCGCGGCCGCACCGGCGGGCAGAGCTGGGTCCCCCCGACAGCCAGCGCCGCTGGCCGCCTGCCGCGAGGTGGGAGCCCGAGGGGCCCTCGCTTGGCCCCTCGCTTGCTCCAACTGCTGCAGGACCCAGCGCCACCGAGCAATGGTGACGAGCCCTCTCCTGACTGAGGTGAGATCTGTTTTAAAGAGCGTTGCAGCCTCTGAGTGGCAGTGCCAGACAAAACCTGCCCATGCAAACAGCTCACCATCCATGTCCAATAGCGCTTTCAGGGCTGAAATCCCCCATGGAATTGCATCTACTGCTGGAGACAGGGAAACACAGCACAGTTGCAGGAATTCCTCAGGCCCCAGACAGCCAATCTCACTGGCTTGGACCCCAAAGTAAACTAAAACATTCACAATCTTTTTGTTTCAATTAATTCTTTGCTATTGCACATCTCTGCTTACCAAATCATTTATAAATCAAATCAAGCATTGAAGCACATTTTGTAGAAAACTGTCTATTCCTCATATCCTTATGCTGTATACAGACTTTTTTAAATATAAAAATTTAAACAAATAAAGGTGGCAACATGCTGTGACTGCTCCTCACATGAATTCCTAGTTTTATGATTACATCCTGCCATCAGTGCTAGGAATAAACAGAAGCCTACAGTCACACACCGTGGCTTTCCTTTAACACAAGCCTCTGTGGTGGAACAAGTCCTGATAGAGCACACAGGTTCAAAGCACGTCCTTATTTGAATTTGACAGCACAAAGATGAAGCAAAGAACAAAAAAAAACTTAGAGGACTCACTTATTTAGCTGTCAGTAATGAATGTGGAATGTTCCACAGTGTAGTAACGATTTGCAGCAGAATACACGAAGCCAACCTGAGCTGCACCCCAGCTCCATATCTACCGACACACCACATTACACGAGACCAATCAAACTGACACCCACCCTTCCCTGCACATGAAGTGTGTAACCAATACCCTGACAAATGCTCCCGAATGGAGATTTCTTCTCAGTTACTAAAATTTTGTCAATGTCAGCAAAATAATCCAGGAACGATCTAGGATACAACTCCATGGTATTTGTTTTTTGTGCAAGAACTATTTCTTTTCTCAGACGCTCACAATGAAAGATGATTTTTGCTAGCTACAAGCAGTCAATATTGACCAGTATCACACGAAGCTATTAGGTTGTTCCTGCAGAGCAGCGCCAGCTGATCAAACACCAGCAGCAATAATGCACAGGAGCAGATTCAAGCTCATTGGAAAAACAGAAGAGATTTATCTCACTGAATTGAGAACACAAGGTTTTAACTGCTGAAGCATAGCGAGCAGTAAACCAATATAAGGTCATTATTCTTCTCTTCCAATATGCATATGACCATTGAAGCCTCCACCTACACTCCACTGCTCATTCTGTCCTCTGACCTCAACATCATCTTGCCTTTTCTTGCCCTTCTCTAAGGATTACTCACCCAGTATCTTTGTCTACCAAGGCACTCTTACTTCATCACATCACATTTGGCTTCCAGGAGAGCATCTACCCACTGTAATCCAGAGCTAAAAAATTTACTATTTTTAGGCCACACACTTCATTTGACACTAGTTTTTTCATCTTCATTGCCCACTTCAAAGTCAGGAAAGAGCAATGGTGATGTAGAGACAATAACATTTAACAGCACTGCAGAGATGTGTGACCCTCTAAAACACCCAGATCTGACTGTACTGTCAAGACCCTCACCCCCTACAGAAGAAGAAACACACTGGCCGTGGCAATGAAGGAGACCACAGTGCCCATCCTTGCAGCCAAGGGTGGGCAAGAATTTGTTGTATTCCTAAGCTTCACATCCTCCTTGATAATAAAAACATTTGAGAATTTAAACCTACCTGTTCATGGACAGGCAATCAATTTTTTAATGGTTGGATGACCTAGCACATCTTTTTGTCCATTTCCATACTGTCACCCCATACGATGACGTCTTTCCTTGTTGAAGATGTACAAAAGTGAGATGAAGAGCATGAGTGGACTTTTGAGCTGGGGAGCACATTTAACAGATGGCCTTTAGCACCAACCATCAAACGGAGTTCAAATAATTGCAATTTGAAGGAAAAAGCAGACAGTGACTTGACATGGTCTCTTACATAAAAATGCACCGTATTTCTTTTGTGCTATATCCTTATTCACTTTGATGTATTATCATTCCCTGCTCCTCTTGATTGCTTTTCAAAAGCAATCTAAATTAATGTGAATTGGTAAAGGGTAATTATTCCTATGAATAATTACTGCATGCTAATAAATGCAAAATAGGACAAAATGCTAAGTTTTACCAGCACTGACAGTTCTTGTTCATGATGCCCGCTCCGGTGAAAGGGCACCTACTGAACACTGTCAAAGGAACAGGGAGAAGAGCTGCATCCTTACTGCAAGGGGAGTTACTCTGTACAGCAAAGAACAACAGAAACAGAGATCCTTCTCTTTGTCTAAAGGATCATCTTCCCAAAAATGGCTGGTTTTCTCTTAGCAAAATCCTGTAGGAACCTGTATTAAAGATATGTGGTACTGCCAAACAAGGAAGAAGAGATTAGCAAGAGGAGGAAGACAAATATACTACCAGGAAAAAGAAGATATTGCCAACAAGAACAAGAAAACAGAAGGTCATACTCATACAGACATCTGTTATTAACTCTTGCTGTCCTGCTCCACTGATGGCCACGCAGAGCTCAGTGCCAGCAAGCACTGGGTCCCTGCAGGGCCAGGGCAAGTGGCCAAGAGCAGGAACTGCTTGAGTCAGCTCAGCCACTGCCACCAAACATGACCCCACGGGCTGTGCTCCACAGCACACCCTGCTACCACCGCACTGCACAGCCCATCCCGCACACTGCCCCAAGCAAGCATTTAACATTTATACTTTCCATTAAACTTTATTAAACTGAAGAGCTTCGCACACACTATTTAGAGGGACCTCCAGCACACTAAATGAATTAAATGCACACTTGAAGAAACATTTAAGCGCCTTCTTAGCAATGGTAGGAAGCTCTGCAAGTAAGATGATCCTGCTTAAAATAAATAGCAGTTCAGAATTGTCTCCAAATTGCATCTCCTACCTCCTCAAAGTCACAGCGGACATTCTGGCATCATGATGGGAAAGACATTAGTGCATCATGCGAAACGTTTTAAATCCAGCTGGAGTACAGCCCACCATTATTTTATTAGTGTGCTTTTTAAGAAGTTTAATATGTAACAGTGGAATGAATCTAAAAGGGCTATTCCCCCATCTTTTGAAAAAAGACAAAAAAAACCTCATAGCCACACACAGACAACCTTCATATTTGCACTGTCTATGCATATCTCCTTGTCAAAGAGAATTATAAACACAGTATAGACAAATTAGCAAGCAGCAGGAGGGAAAAAAAAATCAAGTTTATCTATAAGCTTTTTTTTTTTTAATCAGAGAGTTAATTACTAAATTTATTTGAGGCTTAAACACTCTTAGATGGCACTCCCTGTCTTCCCGTTTCTGCCTCTGTGACCCAGGTATGTATACAAGCACTCTCCCTTCCCCAAACGCTTCCCCACAACACCCAAGACCGAAGATCCAGCACTTCCCTTCTCTAAGCCTGAGGCCCCAGGAGGAGCCTGGAGCTCCCCCTCGCCTAGGGGACTCCAACTCCAAAACCACCTCCTGACACGCACCCCCGCTACGGAACTGCGAGCGTGCCGGTGGGAGCCTGGCTCCAAGCAGACCAGTTTGCACTCACCACTTCTATCACACCTCAAACCTGCCAGCACGAAATCAATTTCACTATGTTTTACATTTGTAATCTGCAGTTATTTTCTTTAGGAAAGAAAAACTGATTATTAGTGGCAGGCATAAATACAGCCTTCTGCTACACTGGGAGATCCACCTATAGTCCTACACACATATTTAGCCAATTTGGTAGCTTAAAGCATGTTTACTCAGAGATTTAATGCTTCTGCTTTTATTACTTTAAAAGCTATTCTTGGTGGATGGACGATTTTTTTTTTAATTTTATTTTTTAAACAAGCAGGAGTTCCCCAAGCTGCATTAAAGCACTTCACAGCTACTTACTAACCTAACTTTGACCTGTCCCACCCAGAACAGTGAAGCAGGCCAGAAGATGCTGATATCCACCAAAGCCAGTACATTGCTCAGAGGCAAAACCAGAGCATCCAGCAGGACACCACAGCTCCTTCTCCAAGGAAACTTCTCGGGCTGCTGTTTTAAACGATGATCAAATACCAGAGTGGGCAGCTCAGAGGGAGCCACATCTGCAAGGCAAGTTGCAGAATAGCCGAATAGAAGGGCCCAGATGACCAGAGGCATCTGTTCTTATCAGCTCTGGCAGAGCCCATGGCTCAGCACCAAGACAGGGAAGCCAAGGTCAGGGCTCAGCAGCAGGGAGGCAACGTGGTGACTGAGGAGCTGCAGGATCTGGGGAAATCCACTGTAAATCTTCAAGACGAAGGCAGAGAGAAAATCAAGCTACCATTCAGACTGGCAAGTCCTTGCTGGGAGCACATCATGAACCTCCAGAATGACCAAACAGCTGAGGCTGGCAGGGACTTCTGGAGACCCCCCACCAGCCCAGCCCCACTGCTGGGGGCCAGGGCAGCTCGAGCAGGCTGCCCAGGACTGTGTCCAGTCGGGTGCCATGTGTCTCCAAGGACAGAGATTTCACAACCCCTCCAGGCAGCCCACTTTAGCATTAGATCATCATTTAAAAACAAAAACCTAATCAAACACAAAAAAAACATGCTTTACTGCAGGTTTAAGCAGAATTTGTATTTCAACTTCCGCCCCCTGCCTCTTGTCCTTTTATTAGATACCACTGATGAGCCTGGCTCGATCATCTTCATTGGGGAATACCCATCAGGTATTTATGCACACAGCTAAGATCCCCCTCAGCCTTTTCCTCCCCAGCCTGAACAGACCCAGCCCTCCCAGCCTCTCCTCATGTGACAGATGCTGCCGTCCCTCAGTCATCTTCATGGCCCTGCGCTGTACTTGCTCTGGTGTGCCCATGTGTCTCTTACCCTGGGGAGCCCAGCGCTGGATGCAGCACTCCAGACGCGTCTCATCAGGGCTGAGCAGAGAGTAAGAATCACCATCACCTCCCCTGACCTGCTAGACAAGACCTTAATGCAGCCAGGATGCTGTTGGCCTGCTTTGTCACAAGGGCGCATTGCTGGCTCACCTTCAACTCCTGTCCACCAGGAGCCCCAGGTCCTCCTCTGCAGAGCTTTTTCCAGCCAGTCAGTCCCCTGCCTGTGCTGGTGCCTGGGGTTGTTCCTTCCCATGAGCAGGACCTGGCACTTCCCTTTGCTGAGCTTGACGAGACTCCTGCTGCCCATCTCTCCATCCCATCCAGGTCCCTCTGAAGAGCAGCACAACCATCTGGTCTGTCAACTGCTCTCACTTCAGAGCACACATCAACTTCCTTCAAAGTGTCAGTCAAGTATTTCAGGCAGAGGATTGCTGTAGTGGACACCTTCACCTAGGATACAACTGGACCTTAAGAAAAGTTTTATGATTCCTCTGAAGCAATTTTTTTCTTAAAGTCTTGGTGTTTCCCTGTGCTGCCCTTTCTACTCAATTTCAGGCTTAGTCTAAGAGCTGATAGTTTTCTTTATAACATAACTCCCAGTTGCTGAGGCCAGGCCACACGTCACTTATCACCAAGTCAGCACAGCACACAGAGCACCACAGCTGACGCAGCTAATGAGGCTGCCTTAAACAATATGATAAATGCATGTGCTGATGAGCCAAGGCACCGCTGCTTTGCCATTTGTGCACCTCCACGAACGATGGGTTGTGAAAGCGTCCCCCACCATCCATCACACAGAAACCTACTCGTTGGGTCCAGAAAAAGCAATTCACACTTCCCTCTCTCATTCACAGAGGAATAATGGGTATAAAAGGAGATTTATGCCACCTTCTAAATCCTTTGCGAAGCAAAGTAATAACACTTCAGTCCATGTAACTATTTGGTTTTACAAAGGGCGTCAACTCAGTTTAGCATGTGGCAGCCCAGTCGTCAACCTGATTTACAGAGAGTTAAAGCTGGGTTTGCTTGGTTCCATCGTGTACCTAACCAGCAGAAGTATGGTGGAAATGGGCCTCCAGTGTCATGGCTCCCTTTCAAGAGGGAAGTTTTGCTCAGCCTGGGAAAGACAGAACTGGAGGAAGACACAGTAACAGTCCTCCCCTGCTCGAGGAGCTGCTGTGCAATGGTGGCTGAGCCACTGGTCTCCATAAGCACCAAGGGAAGCACATGAATGTCAGCTTCTTTTCACAAAATGAAACTTACTTTAAATATTGGGAAGGAAAAACAGTCTAATCGGAAACAGTTAACAGACTAACCAGGGAGGATATCAGATTTCCCATCACCGCAGGTTTTTATCAACAGATTAGACGAGCATCTGCCACAGACTTCTGCGCTGCCAGGAAGATCTGAAGATACAGGAGCAATACCTTTTTTCAGGGAAATAATACAGTTTAACAAGCCAATGGATAAAATATTAGTTTGAAGGGAGGGGGACTCAGAAGCCTTTTTGGCTAAGCAGCTGCCACCTCGGAGCCAGGGGACAGCCAAGGCCTTCTCCATCCTCCCCCCAGGGTGCAGGGGGCCCTGGCCAGCCTGCCGGCAGCACGCCCTCAGCTAACCGGAACAAAATCCCCTTGCAGACGCATGCAAGTAACAGTTATTAGTACAAAAAGGGTACAGCTAATAATATTTTGACGAAATAAACATGAAACTCCTCCCAGGAGTTGTATGCTGCCCCTCAGAAGGAGGGGTTGTCTCGTTCACATGAACATACAGAGCAGCAGCCAGAGCTCTCAAGGCCATTATCATTTTGATGGCCTTGTGCTTGTTCCCTTTTGGGGAAAAATCACACATAATGGCCTTTAGGGAACTAATTAAGTAAAATATGCTGAAGCTGAGGAAGGCAGCAGGCTAGGGACAGATCAAGGGGGAGAGGCAGAATGCATGAAAGAAAACATCTGAGACCATCACCACGTTATTTTTCTAACAACAATGGTAAAGTAATTTTAAGATCAAAATTGAGATTCATACTTTTATCGAAGCTTTGAAAATATGGATTATGAATAAAAATACTATCACTTCAGTAAAAGGTTACACATTAATATTTCCCTGAAATAATGGCAGTCTATATGTTATGTGACTATACCTTATTAGGGATTAATTCCAAACTCTTGAATTCAATGAAGAAAATCTCCTTTTATCTTAGGAGCTTTTGACTCAAACTGGTTCTGAAACTGAAGCAAACAAGACAGGAAAGTTGCCCAGCAGTGTTTTATTGCCCAAACACCAAAGTAAATTTAGCCATAGATCTCATTAATAATTACAAGCAAATGAACTTTTTTAAAATACATGTGGTTTATCCTAACAATTTCACTGTGTCAGTGGATTTTCTCTCCCCCTCTCCCACCAAAAAAGGTCACCAAATTCCTTTACACACAAATGATGTCCAGTAAGTTGCTTCCAGCTAGGATATTTTATTAACTGCTGGATAAAGAACAGCTCTATTACACAGAGCTATAATTACATTTTAAGGAAGAAACAGTCATCATGGAAGTATGATTTTCTATTTGGATTTAAAATTAGCGAACAAAATCAATCCCCCATTCTAATAAGACTGCACAATCTCAGTCTCCTTTTGAGCATCCGCGCATTTTGGCCAGCAGTAAGAGGAGATGCACACACAGGCACCCGCTGGCAGGGCTGTGGGGATTCAGCTGAGGCCAACACATGCTGATCGGCTACTGAGGAACAGGACATCAGCCAAAACCTTCACAGCCACCTTACAGCATGACCCACCCTGCCCACAGGACACAGCCACTTTCAGCACACTGCTGCTCCTGTGAGAGACGGAACAGAAAATACAGCATTATTCTACAGCTGCAGTGGCCAGAATTGCTTAGCCCCGATGCATACCAAATGCTCGCGTTACCAGAGGTGAGGCAAGTTCTCCTTTCACGTTGCTCTTCTGCTTCCCCTCTGCATTTCCTCCTCCTGCTCTTAGCTGTCCACTGCACTCAGTGGCATGTCCTTATTTGATCGATACTTACAGAGGACAGAAAAAGAGGCTGGGGGACTGCAGAACATACCCCTGCTGACAGATTGCCAGCAAACTGAACTGAAAACTATGTGTATTTACATTAATCATTTTGTCAAAAAATAGTTTTTCCCCATGGAGCATCATATCTGCTTTTTTCAGCAATAAGCTACAGCCTGTTAAAAGGAGGGGGGGGTAAATGGCTTGGTCCAGGGTGGTGGAGAATCAAAGGGCTGTTATTTCTATAATGAATTTCAGTAAATTCCGTACTCTAAATCTGTTACAGTCCTGCCAGGCACAGGAAATGGGCACTGCTGGTGAATGATGGGGAAACACACGCTAGCTTTGGCATGACAGCTGCTACTAATTCCAGAAAGCCCAGCGCCAAAAGCCACACCGATCCAACAGCCCCGCTGAAGCTGAGTTCGAAGGCAACCGTCGTTAGGGCTAGCACAGGGCAGCACTGCACACGGGGGCATGGCAGCCGCTCCCGTCCTGCTCTGGCAGCTGCCCTGGGCGCGAGCAGCCTCGGTCTGTTTGGGGAACATATGTCACCAAAACTGCCAGTGCGGCCACTTCAAGCCACAGTCTGCTGCTGGCCAGCGCCTCGATGCCCACAGCTTCAGGCAGCTCCATTTTGGATACGCAGCTGCTAAGGACACACAGAACAACTCTGCACTACTTAAAAGCAAGCTGTGGAGCACAGAGCGGACCGGGACCACCGTGCCAGGAGAGCAGTTGTGGCACTGCAGGGGGCTGCGGCTGTCGAGCCACCCACCCACCCACACATGCCACTGCCTGACCTGGACCATGTTACAGTGCGTTTCTCCCACAAAATGATGGCAGGAATGAGTTTTCTCAAACCTTAATTGGCCAAACAGCTGGAGATTATTTTCTTGCACTGACAAGACCCAGGCACCACCCCTTGATGAGGAGGATTTGGGTTCAACCCACTGCAGTGCTACCAAATACCTGCTTTGACTCCTCACACCCGATTTCCACAGCTCATGTCAAGAGACCAGCAGGTACCAGGCACCCCGGCAATCTGGTCCATCATCTCAGTCCCTGGAGGTAAAATGGAAGTGTTCTATCTCACACTCACGTTGCAAGACTAGCTCACCATTATAGAAAATGTTCAGTTACCATGGTGACAGGGAATCAGAAAAAAACCTTAAGATTCATGTAAACACAGGTTGTCATATGCAGATTGCAGTATTCTATACTTCCAGTTCACACCAATTTATGAACTTGCAGTTATTCATCCAGCCAGCAAAATCTGAGTGATTATTTACAAATACAAAAGTTAAAGTTCATTCCTAGATAAACTGCCAACAAAAATGGGCAATTTATCATATATATTATTCATAGTTACTAATTCACTCACCTCCAGTTATGTGTCAATACCTAGTCATGCTAATTTTAATTCCTTAATTTCGGAAGTAACTCTTCCCCGTTTCCCTCATGCTGAACTTGTTTACATATGTATGTCTCTGTTTTCTACCCTTTGTGGATAACGCACACAGTAAACAAGGAATAGAGGCTTTTAGTGAATGCTTCTAAAATTCACTATATTCAGCTTTGAAATGGTGGCCGGAGGGTGAAATCAGTACCAGTTCATACTGTCTCAGATCTTTTTTAAGCTGTAACTGAACCATTCATAGAAAAATGAAAATAGTCTGAAATAGCTGCAGTTGTGATGGATTTTAAGTTCCAATGTCCTGACACCAGTCACCCATTTTTTTTTGAGCCTTTTCAAAACCGAGTTCCAGGAACGCACACAGAAATAGGAGTCTCGCACCCCAGATGCCTGCCTACTTCTCTTGCCTATTTTCCGCGTGAAACCTATCAGGAGACTGCAGCTTCCAAGGAAGAATCTAGTCCTACCTCAGTCACTGAGCAAGCTTCTAGAAGGTTAGGAATCAGCCAGACGCCTTCCCAGGCAGCCAGCAACCCTGTCCCCACCACCGCCGCGGCAGCCAGAGGGCACAGAACGCACACCAGCGTGGTACCTACTGCCAGCCCCTTCCATACAGCTCAGGTTTCCCAGCTCTTGCACAAGCGTGTGCGTGCTCCTTCTAACACCAACAGCTACAACTGCATTTTGTCCCCACTGGAGCACAGCAGAGAGCTCACCCTCCCACCCAGCCGCTCGGTGCCAGACACATGGGGCATCAGCACCCAGCAGGACTGCTCTGCAGCCCCTGCATTAGCACCCTCCCTTGTACCACACAGCAAACACGCCACAAGGTTCCGCGCAGGCTGATGCTGAGGTACCTGGGCACTAATGTTTTATCTCTATGCAGTTTACATAGGATTTTTTACTTTACACATTAATCTCCTCTGTCCTACAAAGAACACGCATGCTAACACAGATACAGGAAGCCATCAGGCGGCTCCAAACAATGCCGGCAGGGGAACCCTTCAATAACTCAGCAGCAGCAATAAAGGCCTCGTATTATTCTGGCAGTGATACCAGGCAGTCCACAACCAGATGGATGTATTTGTAAATAAGGCGGATCAGTTTTGTCAGGTTGTAATTGGTTTTAGAACAAGCAATTCCCACAATGGCAAACAACAATTAAAGAGCACAGAGCTCCCACAGTGTGCAGCACTGAGCAGGTGTTGAAAAGCAGAGGACAGCAATGGAAGTGCTACCTACAATACACAAATGCTTGCATCCTGAGAGGGACCTAACGATGCCACCTAAGAGAACAGGAAAACCCAGCAGCACTGTCAGGGTGATTCCAGAAGCAAGCAGAGCCTCTTCCACCTCTGAAATGTCTGGTGCCTATTCAAGCTGCAACTGGAGGCACAGTAAACACCTTGGAGGTTCAGAACCTGCAGAGATCAGCTTTCCTTCCACCTTGGCAAGTCATCAGGATGGCAGGCTTACAAGGAAGGAACAGTTAAGCTACTGGGAAACTTGAGAGTCTTCACACAAAGATGCTGTTGGGGACAAGGAGCTCTTCCCAGTGAGCTCTGGACACGTGCAGTCTGGTAAAGACCCACCCAAAAAGCTAAGGAAGAGGTCACTGAAGATTTTGTTTTCCTTTCTTTCAAAGGTATATTGCCACCATAAATGACTGCAGGCTCAGTAGTTAGTTTGGTGGCCATAAATGTCTTCATTGTCATTGTGAGGTACACCACAGACAAGGACACTGCAGCAAATGCTCACCAGCCATGACGCGAGCAGCCTCCACATAAGTTCTTGGGATGCTGATGAGACTACACGCACTGGGAACCAGCAGCATGACAGGGTTTATGCCCAGCTCACACACGGTTGCAGAACTCCTGAGAAGACCTGTGACTGTCCCCATGACCAACCGCCACTCTCTCATGGAGCTTATCATCACTGCTTTATGCAAACTACTGCCAGAGCAGCTGGATTACCTCCACAATGAGAGCTCCGCAGCTGATAAACAAGGGGCCCGTTCCACCACGTTCAAACCAAAGAACCAGTTCTGCTGGTGCGCCTCATCTTCAATACACTGCCTTAAACACTCAGAGCGCTGTCCCTCCTCATGAAACCTCTCGGGTGTCACCCACTCCATGAGAGATGACATCATTAACTCTATTCTCAAGGTGAAGCTGCTTTGGTACAAAGAAAGCTCACCACTCAAAGCCGCAGCACCGGTCCACTCCCAAGCGTGGTGCAGGAGTCGGGAGTGCAGACCTGGGTCCCCAGCACACCCTCCAACATCAAGGAGATATCCCAGGCACATCCATTGCTCCCCACATTCCCACGGCACCCAGATGTACGATGGGTTTGGATGCAGTACGATGCACAGTGAGCTGGGCAGGTTACACTGGTTCTAGAGTAAAGAGGGGCATTTGCCACAAGCTGTCGGAGGCCTGGCATCAGGTCTTCTGAGGTGACCGGAGGATGTTTGGGTCTGGAAATGGAAAACGGCAAACAAACGTTCATATCTATCTGTGCAAGAAGTAGTTTCCAAGAAGGGTTCTTGAAATTATTTTTTTTAATCCCCAATGAAAGTTTAATTCTGAAGAAGTTATTCTCTGGTTTTGTGACCTGCAAAATTATCTCCTCATGCCCAGTGCCTCAGGAGAGGTACACCATCTGCTATATGTTCCTCTCCCATCTGACACGGATGGATGTCTTCTCACTGCGTCCAAAAAGCACTTCTAAAGCAGTAGGCAGCTACATCAACAGCACAATCCACAAGATGTACAAGAACATGCTGTATGATTAGGAGACGCAAACAATGTGCATTTCTTTTTCCTCTTCTTTCCACTCATCCTTAGTTCTGAGCTGACCTCTTATGCTGTTGGAATAACAATAACCTGTTTCAAGTATCTCAACCTGCCATCCCACAAGAACAATGACTACATGAGTACTCTTTTTGTTATGGTTTCACTTTCAGGGGCTTATAACACAACATTTTCACTTACAGTATGTTTACTTATTGTTTCTTTAGGGATTTTAGCAAGAGTAGGTCAAGAGCATAGAAGTACTGTGCAGGAAAAATTGCTTTTAAAAACATGAATCACTCAGAACACCATCAAGCAAGGATGTTGTAAGAAAAAAAAAAGCTTTAGAAGAAACTGCTGCCTGCTTCCCAATTCACTTGATACACTCCAAATTAAAACTGGTTCGACACTGCTATTTATTTTTGTTCGGGTTTTGCTACACCTCCTCAGGTTCTTCCTGAACTATCTGAAAAATACAATTACAGTGGAGATCCTGATTTCCAGTTTCATTTATTACAACTGCAGAAGTCCCATTCACTTCAGTAGTAAAAAAGAACAGGGCAATAGAAAGCCACTACAAAACATTTAGTGTATTTAGTGGAAAGTAAAATAAAAAATGGTTAAAGGAAAATCTGGCAAAATAAAAGGTTAATCTTGCAGAGTTTCTGTATGACTGTTAAGAGTCATTTCAAGGAGCTCCAACTGGGATGTCAATCTTACAGTCTCCTCTGGGTGCAACACTGAATGTACACAAACCTGCGCAGTGCACTTACAAGCCGTCTGCTGCAGAACAAACTGTACAAGAAGTCCACCTTCTCCACCTCTCTCTGGCTGATGCACATACCCAGCCCTGGCCACAAAACACAGTTCAGTTCCCCTAAGGTGTGAAACGAACTGGTTTCCATCACAGAGTAAGGCTGGCTGTCCCAAGTTATCAGTATTTCTGTACAGCACCTACATAACCCATTTTTCTACCCATGACGGACATAATGTCAGATTGCAGCTTGCTCTCTCCTGGAGCTGCAGTACACCTCCAGGATGTGAAGTTCCGCATTACTTGCGCCGCAGTGCTAAAGATCCATCCGTGCCAGTGCTATAGCCAGAGGAACACCGCATGCTGCCCCGAGGAGCCGACAACCTCACTAAAAAACAGGAAGCGGCAGTTGAGTTGAGTTGGCAAGAGGCAACCAGGCACCTCAGCAGTGACTTATCACCACAGATCAGCCCAGCAGACGTTTTTTTTAGACCTCACAAAACAACCACACTTCAAACAGATAGTTAAAGGAGAATCACGCAGCACACACACTACCCAGTCACTGTGGCAGCACAGAAGACTCATCCAACCGAAGCAAACAGCGGGCACACAGGCAACTTCTAGCCCTCGTGCAAACACGGAGTTCAAGGACCTGGCTGCTCCTAAATGGCAGGGGAGTCAGGAGTGCAGACCTCTTACCCAAGTCTCCATGCCTCTGCATCACCTCATCAGCCAAATGGGCAGAACATTCCTGCCTGCCCCTGGGAAGTGCTGAGAAAATGAATCATTAATACTCTCAAACATTTTGAAACTATTACATGGGTATTTACAGAAATGCCAATGTTACTTAATCTGGTGGCCTCAAGAGTGTTGCTTTGATGCTGCAAGGGAAACTGTAACGTATCCAGCCAATTGTGTAATGCTCTACACTGGGATAGAAATTGTTTTCTGATCTCTCTAGCAATCACATTCCACCCTGAAGCATGATACTTGATTGGGCTGACCTCAGCATGCTTAACTGTACATAATATTGACAGTGAAAGTACTCAGCCCTTTTGAAAATACGCCCATCTCCAAAAAGAAACAATCATTAGGCAACACTGTAAAGCAAAAATACATCGTGATATTCCAGCCATATTTGGTAGGGTGTAGCCCTATTGAGCACCAATGAGCAAACGACTTCCCAGTAAACAATTAGCACCCTCTTGTACACCGCGTTATTGCTGAAGTACTCACTGTGAGAACCAACAAGGTTCTTACCTCCAGGAAGAGACATACTAAAGGAGAAGCCTCTGCCAGACTTCCTACGACTGCCGGGTTTGGAGGGGTGGATGCAGACAGCTCCCATCACTGCAGTAGGAATGGCAAGGTGAAGGATTCACCGTGACTCTTTCCTACCCTTGCAATCTACATTGCATGATCCCTCAATGATGTGCGAAGCACCACACATCAACGGGAGATAGATATTCCATCCATTCAAGAGGGTTTGTTTCAAACCCACAGCACCACGTTTGGCAGTATCAGAGTCATATTTTCAAACAAAACACTATGTTTTGGCCAGAGCAGGACTCTCCCATCCCGTAACAGTCATTGAGGGTATGCTGCCCATCTGGAGGAGTTAGCACATTCTCCCAAATAACAGAGAGGCAAAAACAGCTGCCTACAATAACATTTTTTTTTTTAGAAGGCCCAATACATCTTCATCAACTAACAGCGTACCTCCTTCCAGTGGAGGTCACTGCTGATAAGCGGCCCACAGCATCCTTCCAGAGATGCCGTTGAACAGATATCCTCATCCAGCTCACGAGGTTCGGAGACACAACACCACAACCACCATGGGTCACCATGCTGCAACACCAGCATAAATCCAGAGTAACTAATCAGCTTTTGAGGGCAAACAAGAACCGAAGATGGGGAGTTTAAGAGAAAGCTAAATATACTCTCTGGTCTTGGTAGGATTATCTTGCAGACAATATTTCTTCCTTCACTAACTGACCAGCTTAGCACTTTCTTCTGTTACTCTCACACAGCTTTAGTGTATCACTTCCCATTAAGGACACAAAGCAGTTCGCAAAAAGGTCAACAGCGCTGTTTCCACCTTGTCCCAAGCTGCAGCCCACTGTTTCACACTGCACTCCTACTCCAGGGTGACATTCCCAAACAGGACTGTCTCCACAAGGTTTCGCTTCCTGATCACCACTGTCTAGCCACGCAACTCCAGTCTTCCAGTTCTCTCGCAGCTTTGATCCTGCTACACTGCCAATACTGTAAAATGACAGCTGGTTGGGGTTTTTTTCCTCTCTAGATCAGGGAAAAGTCTGTATCTTTAAGATTTCAAACACTAACAAGAGGTCTTGAATGAAATACCATTTAGGCTCTTCCCAAGTATCAACTAACCTTTCCTCACAAAACAAAAATCGTGAATTCTCTCGAGCATTTGCCAACACAAAAGCTTTAGACTGCCACACCAAAAGTCTCATCTCTAGTTCTTACTCTTTTATGAGTAATCTCAATGATTAAATTACAGCATCCTTCAGAGTTAAACTTCCAAGAATTAAAAAAAAAAGGGGGGGTGGACGGGGATGGGAACATGGACTTCTCAAGAAACAGTTCATTTATAGCGACTGGGTCACTAATGCTAGACAGTAAGTCCCATCTATTGCAACAGGATCTTATCTGAGCCAGAAACCTTCAACAGCAATATATTTATCAATATAGAAAGTAACTTACTGATCTGGGTATGTCAGCTTTCACCATACACTAAGGTGGAATTCTAGTCACCCTGGGCAAGGAGGAAGAATTTTCATTCCATTGCAAGGATTTTTATTCCCATTAAACAATTATTGATTGATCAGGTGCATTTGACAGAAAAAAAACACCACTGTGCACACACACAACGCCAGCAACCTAGAATTATCTAACCGGTGATCTTAAGCTAAGAAATCTGTTCTTGAGATCACCTTCCCTAAATGAGCTGTTCTAAGCAGCGCATCACCTTAGGCACTAACCGGCACAAAAGAGCCTCAGGGCCACAAATTACTGTTCAAACAAACAAAGCTAATCAATGCTACCACATCTGAAAGAAAACCTAACTTTGGGGCTCTTCTGTGGTAAAGGGGAAGCCAGTGTTTCATGAGGTCTGTGATGGGGACTTCTGCTGTAGACCTCCAATGTGCGATATTGTTCCACAAGGCTGGACCTCAGAGGTGAAGCTGGTCCAACAGATGGAGAAAGGCAGTGGAAAACCGGGCTCCCTTTTTCCTGAACAGGAATCACTAAAGCCAGACCTCTATCTCCTGATCTCCGGTCATTTACAGGGTTTTGTATCCCGCCCCCCCCCCCCCCCCTTTTTTTTTTTTAATATTTACTCTTGCAATACAAGCAAGATAAAACACTTGAGTCTCACCTAATCACTACAGTTAGCTTTGCTATCTAGATAATAGCCAAAGCAAGAGCCATATGGACAAAATCCTCACCCTAGACCTAGAGCTGCAGCCCCGAGCACTCCCACCAGCAGCAGGGCCAGCAGTCACTCACAGAGCTGCATGCCCTCTTCATCTGTTTTACAGACAGGCCACCAAGGCTCATAGGCCAGGAGGGTCACACCTAAAAGTCAGGGATGCTCAGCTGAAGAGCAACCTCCTCTCCTCTCTCATCTGATATAGACACAAGCAAGGAACTGTAGACGATTTAACTCCACAGTCACTCCAACAGAAAATTACTGCTCTTTCCTGCATGCCTGCCACTGCTACAAGACAGAGCAGTATTTTATAGAGCTACTTTGAGGTGCAAGATGCATTAGTGGCTGCAATCCCTTGTCACATCGATGACTGTTCCTCCCAAAGGCCTGGGTGAAAAAAAGTAAAACCTTCCCACCACCACTTTAAAGCTATTCTCCAACTCCAAAGAAGAGTGATACCCTAATGCAAATTCTTTCTGAAGCTGCTGGACACAGAGGGGCTGCGTATTTTTCCTTAACTCTCCAGCTCCCAGACTCAGCCTGCAGCACCAAATGCCTTCGTGGAGAACCCCCACACACGTCAGCTTGGCTTCAGCAGTCAGGAAAGGACATCAGTAAAGCTAGCTGACAGTTTTTGTCATTCAGGGAGGCTCACTGCTTTAAGGCAGCTCAACAGCGCAAGACGTGTGTGCAAGAGCACCAACGAGCACAGCCATAGCCTTCTTCCAGCTCCCAGCTCCCTGGGCCACCCAGTTCCTCCCAGGCCAGGGGCTCCCAAGCTGGGGAACTCACAGCAGTACAGACACACCACTCCACAGCCACATCCGAACACAGACTGAGCAACAGCCAAGAGGCACTGCTATTGCTCCCCTCTGAGGAGGCTGTGCCCACAGAGCAAACTCTGGGGACCCACCTTCTAGAAGAGGCTAGGACAGCAGCACCAACTTCCGCACCAGAATTATACCACCACACCTTTTGACATATCTTTGTTTTAAAACAAAGGGGAAAGATTTAAAATAAAGAGAATGATTTAACACAAAGGGGATGATTTAAAACCTCTCTCTCCTCACCACGGACAGGATCCTAACAGCTGCCTCCTCATTGATGAGTAATGACAACACTGGAATAAATAACAAGGTTGTATATTCCCCAGCCTGGCATGCGAGGGTTGCTGTGCTGTTGATGGTGCCCTTTTTCACATGAACTCTAAAACCAAGCTGCTGACCGCTCACAGTCATTAAACAATCCCACAGCATTATGCCAGTGAGAAACATCAGCCCTATCACACTGACTCGCTCCCAGCCCAGGGAAGCACATTACAACTACTTAAACGCCCTCAGTAATTGTGTTTCAGTACTCCGCTTCCTCCCCCAAAATTGTGTGTTGTAACACACTGTTCAGCTGCTGCCTCTTCCCAAGCCACTTCAGCTGTCTTACCAGGGGTAAGAAAAGGGACACCAAAATAAGCCATCTTGGGCCAGTTTTTCAGAGAAAAGCCCATAAATCAGGCACTTGGAGACATGGACAACTTAAAGTATGTCCAACAACCACAGGCACAGAGCAGGAGCTCTGGGTGAGGACTGGAAGCCCTAAGGAGGTCACCAGTGACAGGTACAAACCACTACCACCACTGTCACTGCGTGGGCTCATGCTGTTCACTTGTTTCTACATCCTCCCTTGCTGCTATGATACATACCAATAAAACACAAAGAGGTAGGGCACACACAACACAATAGTTACCAGTAAGAAATACTCATCTCTTTAAAGAGCAAGGTTTGCTGGCAGCTCAGCAAAAGCCTCCTGGGATTAAATCAACATTCAGGATTAAACAGCCACCCAGGTTGTAAAAAAGGGGAGATTACTTCATGCCAGCTTTACTGGAGAGTGGCACGAGGAACACAACTGCACACGCCACTGCGGTCCCTCCAGCCCCAAGCCCAACACCAGGTAGTACCTGCTCGAACCACGCTGTCACCTGTCGCCTGTCCGAAGTACGAACACCTCAGAAGCTGGTAAACACATTTCAGGAGGCGACTGCTGTTGCTGCTGTGGGTGGTAGCTTGACAAACAGCTACTGAAACAAAGCCAAATTCAGGCAAGAGACAACTAAAGAGCTCAAGGGGGAAGGGTTTCCCCCATTTTCAATGGGCCAGCAGAAGGGGAGAGTAAATCCTGCGCCTGACAGGTGCTGAAACGCTGCACGCTGAACTTAAAATATTACACCTGGCAGAGGCTTATAAATTTCTGTTAAGCACCTGAAGAGCATTTGGCTCTGCACTCTTACAGCCCTTAAAACTCTTCACCTGGAACCAGGACTAGCTACAGGCCATGAATAAGTGTTATAAGAGTTTTTTACTGTTATCAGGAATAAGGGTAGATTGATAAATAATGCCTGCTGCACCCCAGTACCTGCCAGCTATCAGAAAAGAAAACAACCAGGCTTACAGGGATCAAAATACCCCTCTTTTCTACTGGAATCAGCTCTCAGCAGAGGCCTCAGAGTACCGCAGGACCCCAGCTCCTGCACACCATCATACCCCCTTACCCGAGGACAAGCCATGAACTCCGGGCTGGACTCATTGTCTGGTGCTTCTGACCACATGGGAGAGGACCCCCAGGCGCAGGGGTAACGGAGAGGCTGGAGACCTGGGCCATCCCCACCGGAGACAGCACTCGCCGTGCACACAAGGCAGAGGAGCTGCTGAGGATGCACGGACCCGCTCGGGGCAGCACGCTCCAGCCACATGCACACCACACGCATGCTCACTCCTGTTCCCCACACCAGCCCCTGAGTCCAGGGCACGAGCCCAGGGACACAAAGTCAGCCTCCAAAGCAGAGCAAAGCCCAAAGGAAGCCTCCTCACCATGGCATGCTTCCAAACACAGATGCATTTCATTTATTTAACAATTAGAAGAAAATCACCTTAACAAAGGAAACCTGAACCAAAATCTGACCACAGCCTTCCCATGGGAAGTGCAGGCTCTGCCCCAGGGGCCATCAGCTGCAGGAACAGCCGCTGGCTTCCATGCTATATGGATGCTCCCATGTGAACCCAGGGCTTAAGAAGCACAGCTGCTAAATGCAACTTCTGCCCTGTCCTGGGGGTCAGGGCACACTAACAAGCTTTAACCCAGAGCCTCAGCCTCCCCCTTCCTGGCCATTCGGCAGGAGAAGCCGGACCTCCCGCACCACGGTCCAGCTGGGCGAGTACCCCACAGGCTGCCCAGGAACAAAGCCCAGGCTGGCAGCAGGAGCCAGCAACCTGGACCCAGCAGGAGTGAGTCCTGCAAAAGGTTCATGGCTCATCCCTTGGCCACTTGCTCTCTTTGCCGGCTTCTCCATCTTCACGAGGAAAGCAATGTTTTCTGCTTATCCTGCCAGAGGCACCTCCACTCTGCTGCGTTTGCTTGAACAGCATCAGCTGAGGCCAAAGAGCTGTGTCTTACGAGGAAAAAACATTTTAGTGATGTCAGCTGCCTTTTTTTTTTTTTTTTTTTTTTTTGGAAATACCACCCCACATTCTGCTAGAAGGGCCGCACACAGAGCACACAGGCTTTCAGGCCCCTGTCCAGCTCCCCATCCAAACAGGGCTGTGGCACCTAGGGAGCCTTTGGGTTTAGTGATGTCTTAACAAGAAACAGCAGCCACGATGCCTTGGCACGCTCCAATCCTACCGTCCACACCAGTGCCACGAGGCCAACCTCCTGGCCCCAGCGAGGCAGCACCCAGCACCGTCCCCACGCTCCTGCCGCACCAGGCACGGGGAGCAGGTGCTGACAGCACTGGGCCCACAGCACGGCACCCCAGCACCCACGTACACGCGCTTCTGACCAGATACCGCAAGCTGACACTCCTCCTCCTCTCTGACCGCAGAGGGGGCCCAAATCCAAGGACCATAGGAAGGTCCGTCCCCCCAGCAAGCACACAGAGCGGCCAATGGTCGGTGCACACAGGATCCTGCTGACTCAGTTGAGCCATCCCAGCCTCCACCAAAGCGCTCGGGACTTCAGCTTTGCAGGGAACATCTCTTATAGATTCAATTTGTTTCCATTAGAGACCACCAATTAATCTTTACTCTGAACCACATACACACTTCTCTGCTATTCTCCACACGTGGCCCTCCCAGTCCCCGCACACAGAGGTCTCATGTAAAACCCCTCTGCCAGGACCACGCTGCCAGACCCCACCAAGGAAACACAGTGGGCAAGTGGAAACTGACAACAAATAAATCCATATGGGAATCAGCCATACAAGGATCAATGCTGAGCAGTTATTCTGAAGTCTCACAGCAGAAATGAGATCAGATTCATCAGAATCTGCTCTCTGCTGCAGATGACTCCAAGCTACACCAAGGCATGGCCTGCAGGTCGCGCTTCCCTACTTTTTATTAAGCAAGACGATCAAGCCAACAGAAATTTTACATCTGTTTCTGTGATTAATATTTAGCAGTTTTCTACCAGCCCACCCAAAGGGGCGGAACTTTCTTCTCTTTTGCACAGAACAATTTCATTAAATGGGCTGTCAGGTTTCAAGCCTCAATGCCTCCTCCAAGTGGGAACCAAGCTTCCCTTCTAAGCATGTATAATCCCAGAAATAAATTTGGTCTGGGAATTTTCCCAAAATTTTCTGAGCAAAGTGGAAAGAGAGCAATAGGCAGGAAATGAGAATAGACATAAAAGAAGGGATGCAGCTACTGCAATGGAAAAAGTAAAATGAAGCTAACAAGCAATGATAAATTAATGTAAGCTGCTGTTTTATGAAAGTGGGAAAGCACACAGTGGTCTTCTTTGGCCCTGGGTTTGCAAGACTTTTTCATGTTTTTGTATGCTAAATCTGTCAAAATTCTAGTTGTATTACCAATTTACACAGCAACTAAGAGTCCTAGAAGTGCAAGAATCATCCCTTCATCCCTTCACCGCTATGCAGCCAGACGCACCATTTAAAGACTACCATCTTTAGGATCACAAGGGATGCTTTTCACTTGCCAGCCACATGACAGAAGAAGATGCTATTGACTCACAGCAGCCTTCCTGCCAACAATAACCACAGAGATCTACAATGACCTGAATTTTGCCAGGGTTAAAGAAAAGCTTCAGGAAGCAATATGAAATTACATAGTCAATCAACACTATGCCCAATTTTCTGCAAGATTTACAATGCCGTACCACAGACAGTTGCATCCACGTAATTAAAAATGGTTAGTTTTGCTGCATTGAAGCAACAAATCACGCATTTGCCAGTAATGGAAAAGGCGTTTATTTATCTTTCTGGACAAACAGACCAATTAAAACTGTACGTCTGAAAACACTCACTTTAAATTGTGCATCTAAGATTCTACTGCATTGTGTATTCCGCCAGTAGCTTTAATGTGGCAGTTGTAAACATGCAGCCATCTCTTTATTGGCATTTATTTTTAATGCAACCATTCCTGCCTGCAAACCTAAGCAAGACAAATCAGAAAATCAGCCTCCTAAAAAGTATCCTCAGTATCTTCTTTCTGGTACCGTCAAACAAGCATCTGCTACCAGTCCTGGGGCCAGCACTCTCCCCTCCTGACACTGAAGGACACAGATCAGCAGCAGGAGGAAAGGATGGACCCACGGCACAAGGACTGACAGGAGAGACCACAGCGTGGGAAGGCACCCGCCAGCGGGTTTCCAGGAGAGGTGAAAGAGAGAGGTCCCCACACATGGGCAGACGGCAAACGCTGCGGAGCGCCACAAGGACAGCCAGCCTGCAGCAGCCACAGGCAGCAACGGCGAGGCACTTCCACCCCTAAAAATGGAGCGGCACTGACCCAAAGCCTCGGGCACCCTGCACGGCTGCCAACGCTGCGTAACCATGCCCCAGCCATCAGCCCCCAGCCCTCCCTGCAGCATCCCGCAGGAGCGTGCTGCAGACGCACCCGCGCAGAGCTGCGCACACGCAGGCACACACCCTGCACACACCCCCTATCTTTTCAAAGCATTTTCAGAACGACTCCTTCCCACTGTGAGGAAAGCAGACACAATCCTCCAGGGAGGGAAAGAAGATAGAGAGTCATTATGGCTGATAAATCACCCCTGTGCACAAAGATTATTCACCAGTTAAACTCTACTTACGCCAATCATGCTCCCCACACAAAGCACGGACTCATCGATTTTTCTAAGCGAGGCTGCTGCACCCCGGAGCACAGGAGGTCGGGGCAAGGCTCAGCTCCCGCAAGGCAGTTACTGACAGGCTGTCCCCACACCATTTGGGGACTTTGCTCGACTTCCCAACAGCCTGGGCAAAGAGGGCTTTCAGCAGAATTTTCCTAAAAATCAGTCTAAGCAACATGATTTTTAATTTTTTTTTTCCCCAACATGTTGCACCCAGTTCTCTGTCAGGCTCCTCTAGTAATACTTGGGCAACCAAGGCGTTCTGTACGGCCCTGCGAGAGAGCCCCCGCGCCGGCTGACACACTTCCAGGCAGATCACGCTGGCCAGCACACTGACCAATTCTAACGTCTCCGAGATCTACCTTTTAAAGGCATTTTAAACACACTTCTACAGTCACTCACTTTCACTTCCACCCATGCCAATCTATTCCTGGAGTTCGCATGCAGTTTCACACCTCTCCACTGCCGTTTTCTTGACCACGCCATAGGGACCACCACTGTGCCATGTCCAGATTTCAGCCCCATCCTCCACAGCGAGGCATCACTTCTTCAAATTCTCAGATTTTACCATCAGCTCTTCCATACCAACATGTTGTTTGTCAGTCTCCCTTGCTGCCACTCCCTCCTTCCTTTCTCCCCATTTCTTCTCCATTTTAGTCCTTCTCTGGAGATTTGGGTCTCTGTCTTCACCAGGGTAGCAGTGGTTTAGATAAGAATAGAATAATGACTAAATCCCTGAAGGAAATAAACAGGGTATCTGAGATAATGAGGTGGCCTACATGAAATCCCTAGGTCAAGCCAAGAGAGATCAGGCCTTGCAGAAGTGGAGCTAAGTGGAGGTGGGTGTTCATGACCGCTGCTGTCACAGCCTCAGAGGAAGGTTTAAATGGTGACAAAACCCTCCCCCATGGCAGATTTTGCTGACACTGACAACACAGTTCTGTTGTGTTTGCACACGCAGCACACAACTGATCAAAGAAAAAGCCCTGCTCCCTCCGCAGAGCATCCTCGGCAGCTGGTCCTCCTTGGGTCCCTACTAACACAGTGACCAACCACTGACTTTTCAATAAACCCTTCTGCCAAGGCACATTTTCTTCCAGCGCTCCTATGCAATGATGAAGCACAGGCTACCACAGAAATGAACATGAAATCCTTCCACACCAATTCCTCTAGAGCCAGATGTTTATCCTCCTCCAACAGTTTAGCAACGTGGGAAGGTCAGAGCCACCCTGGTCCCTGCAGGGAGGTGGCAGCAAGGGTGACAGCTGTCAGGACACAGCCACAAGCACCAGAGCCCCTTCAGCGGCACCTCAGCAGGGGCACCCCGAGACCACCTTGGTTGTGTGACAGACTCAAAATCTCAAGGATGGAGTTGCCACCACCTCAAAGGCAGCCGGGCAGGCAGCACACACAGACTCTGGGGTCCAGCTCTTTCCACCTCGCTCCAGCTTCAGGTGCAGTTAAATCCTGACCACATCCAAATTAACTTTTATTGGGATGAAAATACAGAGAGAGTACCCTAAATCAGACAATGGACATTTCTGCAGGTATAATAAGGCAAAAAATAGTATCAAGGAAATTATCACCAGCCCATCAGCAAACTCTGTCCGCATTACAGCTGACAAAAAATGTGACCCAAAACGTGATTGCTGCGGTGCAATAAAACACCCTTACACACAACGCCAGCATTAACTGTCTAACATATGGAAACCATGAGGCTACAGAAGTCAGGCCAAGAATGATCGCGGCAAACGAGTATTCCAGTTACAAACAACAACAAGAAAAAATATAGAGAAGTCTGCAGCGAAGCTTTTGGAACAGATCAGACCCAACCCTGCCTCCAGCTACCCCTCCGCAGCCCCAAGCCTCCAAGAAGCAGGAACCACTGGGCCAAGGACACCTTTGAGAAAAACCCAGAAACGTGGGGCAGTCTCTCTGAAATCCCCTCCTGTAAAGTGGAACAATACCACAGGCTAAAAGAATATTTCATCTGCTTAACTGCAGGGTGCAATAACATCAATTTGCCCAAATTACACACAAGCAGAAAGGTAATTGGCACTGAGCAGAGCATGTTGTGACTGTTACATCACTCTTCAAAGCCAACAACAAAAGACTGAAATGCAAGAAAGTAAACAGCGGCACGAAACCAACAGACAGCCCCTTCCCCAAAATCCTTCTGTCTGGCATTGCACTGCCGCATTTAAGCGGCTACTCCTCTCAAAGCGGTGTATGTGCAGATAAGGCACCACTCAGCTGAGCTCAAGATCCAAAGCACTGAGTGACCTCTAGAGAAAGGAGGATAGCTGTCCAGTTTGCACATTCACAGGTTAATTTTCAGAAAAGCTATTTTTTACCTTTAATGAACTCTGCCTTAACCAGAGACTTAGACATAACAAAAAAGTGAACGCACACCTATATAAAACCACCAACCAAAAGCAGATCAGAGCCAATTTTATATAACAGCAGGGGGACTCGAAGGGAGCAGCTTAACGAAGTGCGCATTTCACCTCCTCTAGCTGCCCGTGCTGACAGGAATTATCAGCAACTAACAGAATTGGGAACTGCTGCAAAGGCGAGTCGATTTACAAACCGAAGTTCCAACAGTACCAGTGGATGCAGCTGGCTACCGAGACCAGAACCCGCTCCCCCGCCAGAGGCGGCCGGGCGGGCCGGGTTTGCCGGGCGGGCCGCACACCCCCCGCCGCGCTCAGCCCCCACGGGCTGCGGGCAGCTCCGCAGGGCACCGACTTTTCACTAGTAAGTCTAACTGCCACAAAAATTAATTCGGAGCCTGATATCTGATGCTCCGTGGTCTCCACCGACACAACCTTTAATTATATTCCTCCCTACCACGCATACGCTCCCCTCGGAGGTCTCAGCCTGCGCTGCGGGCGCAGCAGGACGCTGCCCTGCGGCGCGGCCCGGCCCAGGCCTTGCACCCGGGCTGCGGGATCAACGCGCTCCGGGCCGACCCGCCCGCAGCTGCCGGCGGGCGCACGGAAACAAAACACACGCACCCCCGGCGCCGCCGCCCGCCCCGCGCCCAGCCGCCCCCGCCGCCCTCGGCGGGGAGCCCGGCCGTGCCGTAACCGCCCGCGGCGGGGGCTCCGCGGGACAGCGGCCCCGACCCCCGGCCCGGCCCCCGCCCCGCACACAAAGGCGGGCACGGCGGCCGTGCCCGCCGCCCGCCCCGCAATGCAGCGGCCCCGCTCCGCACCTTTGACTTGCGCCTCGTAGTCGGCGATGATCTCTTTGTCCTTCTTGAACTTGCCCTGCGATGACATCTTGCGGGAGGGCGCGGGTCCGCCGCGACACCGGCCCCGCCGCGCTCTGCCACGCCGCCGCCTCACCCGGCCGCGGCCCCGCCGCCGCCCGCGGCTGCCGTCATTGGCGGCGCCGGGGACACCGGGGCCCCGGCGGGAGCCGCAGCGCCGCCGGTCTCAGGAGCCGCGCCGCGCCGAGCCCAGCCGAGCCGCGCCGAGCCCAGCCGCGCCGCTGCCCGCCGCCAGCCGAACCAGGGCCCTGGCGCCGCTGCCGCGCTCAGGTTGCGCGCGGGGCGGGGCGGGGCCGCCGTGAGGGGCGGAGCGGGGCGGACGGGCCCGCGCCCCTTCCCCGCCCCTGGCGGGCCCCGGGCCCGGGCCCCGGGGGGGCGGCCCCGCAAGTATCCCGGCCCGTGGAGCGAGGGGACGCCGAGAGCCCCGCCGAGGGACGGAAGGGCTCCGCCCCGCCCGGCCCTCTGACCCGTCTCCTTGCTCGGCTCGGCCGGGTTCGGCGCGGCTGGGCTGGGTTCTACTCGGCTCGGCCGGGTTCGGCGCGACTCGTGCCCGCCGCTGTGCAGGTGGGAGCTGCTCTGGCGCAGGCGCCGCCGCCGCTCCCCGGGGCCAGTGTCAGCGCCCCGGGCGTGCCGGGCCCGGGCAGCGGTGCCGAGCCGAGCGGTGCCATCCCCGGCACCCCACGATTAGGCAGCGGCCCCCGAAATGGCCGCGCTCCCCGAGCACCGCGCTCTCAGCCCGCTCCCCGGCCCAGGAGCTGCACCTTGGCAGCTGCGACGGCTGAAGGCCTGCACTGCCTTAGAGGCAGTAAGCTTTCCGTATTACGGAAATACATCGATCTAGAAGCTGTTCCCCTAAGGCAAAGATGTCAGTTACTACAAGGTTAAGGGCAGAGCAGGGGGGCACCCGGGCGGCGAGGCCCCGAGGGCGGAGGATGGGGCTCAGCAGTGCCCCAGGACAGCCCGGCCCCACGCAGCTACCCTCGGCGAGGGCACGGCTGATCCACAGCTGCAGGCCAAAAATTCAGCCACAGTGGATTTACCGACATAAAAGCAATAATAAACATGAGCATAGCGGCGTGAGAGAGATGTACAGCACACATTTAACGGGAAGGCTATCCAGCTCAAGCCAGAATATCTTCTGACTGGCACCGTCGTTTAAAACTGCATCAGGAAAGCTCCAGGACCCAAAACACGGCAAACTCCATCATTGAGAGCAGCAAACAAAAGTCTGGTTTGGCTTTTCCCACCCCAGCACACAGGTAAAAGGCAATTTTCAGGAGAGAAACTCCTGCTTTGAGTAATCCTTACAGAGCATCACCTCACGGTGTGTCTGTAGGTTGGCTTGTGGAGGTAGCAGTTTGTTCTCCCTTCATGACATTAACCCTGGCCCTGGGTCCTTGGTCCATCACTGAAGTACACATGTTTTAGGAAAAACATTTTGGAAAAGGTGTGGTGCTCTCTAAATGTCCCTCTCTTTGGGCCAGCACCGCTACACTGCTCCTGCTTCTCTTAAATCCTATCCTACCCCTCCCCCCCTCCAGAAACATTGTTTCCTAGCACTGTGTTTTCCCTGCTGAGGTTTGGAAGTGTGGGGGGTTGGGGGGCTCAAAACTAACTGTAAACCGAAGTGGGATCCAACCAAATGGCTGTCAGAAGGTACAGATTTCCAAGTGAAGGTGTGATGCAGCTTGAGGGGGTGCTGAGGCAGCCCCTTCCCTCGCTGCCTTCAGCCAGGTGAGCGGAGGCAGTGCTGTGACAGCAGCCTCCCCTGCCTCTGGGCTGGGAGCCGAAAGCTCGCATCCAGGACAGCTCAATTAGCAGTGTAAAAGTTGGAAAATCTCTTCAGTGCGGGCACCATTTCTGGAGAAACAGAGCCTTGTACGTGAGCGCAACACAAACATTTACTGCGGAGCCCTTGCAAGATCAGGGTGTGATGTACGGGGGATCGGGGGATCCTTACAAACTAAGGATCTGATCCTAATGAGTTCTCTAATTTCATCCGGAAGCTGTTTTGAGAGGGGCTGCACTTGAATAGATTTGTCATTCTTTGTGAACAATTAGGAAAAAACAGGGGGAAATGGTCATTCTAGCAGAAGCAGCAATACTATTTAAGGTTCTTTTCCAGGATTTTCTGGAAAGAAAAAAACTTCCAGCGGAGTAAGAAAGAGTAGCTGGGGCTCAGTGCCATGAAAAAAAACACACACTTTTGTCAGCAATGAGTTTTCAAAGGGGCACGTACTAGTTCTTGCACTGGCAATGGCTGTGTATCCAGCCTCTTGGGAAGCCAGACCCGCTGTATGGTTTTTCTGTCCAGCCCCAGCAACGCTCCGATTACTGCTCTGCACAATGAATCCTTTTGTTGGCATCTTGTGTGGAGTGAATTCAGGGAGATTTGATGATTCACAGTTATTCTGCCAGCTTACAAAAAATAAACCAACCCTATTAAACAAATAATTTACCTAGCCCTAGCAGGCGACACAGAAGAGCATTCTACGTTTCCAGCAGCCGTAAAAAGACCCAGAGAGGAGGGAGACAAAGAAAGCGCTGCTGGGGGAAGCAGTAGCCATTGCAAGAGCACCAAGGCTCTGGGCTGCAGGGCTGAGCAGCCATCTCTCCCCAGCTCCTGTGAGGGCTGAGAAGCTCAGAGCCTTTTGCAGAGGCAGGACAGAAAGTTGCTTTAGACACCCACTAGGCACAGGGAGAGGGAAGAGCACAGGGACCACAGGGTAGGAAAAGACACTGGAACAGTGGCTGTGAGTATCAGTCAACTTTGTGGCAGGGGCAGAAGCAGCCAGAGGACTAGCAGTGGTCTCTAGGACATTTGTGCTGCGTGCGTGAAGCAGGGCAATGCACTGTGCCAACAGCCCGGGGTTTGGAGGAGCAAACCTCACTGGGAGGTGAGCTAGCAGGGATGGCAGCCATCAAGGCGTGAAGTGACAGGAACACAAGTGGTTTGGTGGAGCGGCTGTATGAGTTTAATTTTGTGCCAGTGTGCAGACCCGCGGAGCCACCAGGCTCTCTGAATCAGCGGCTGGCAGAAATAGAGGGGTGAGCCGGGAGGAGCAGGGCAGCCCCAGCACACCCCAGTAAAGCAGCGCTGTGGTCTGCAAAGCGCTGATGCGATGGAGCCAGGCACAGATGACGGAGGAAGTCAAGTGGGGAGAGAGGGTAAGAATGAAGGATCTGACAGGGGGAGGGTTGGGCGCAGCCAGCACAAAAGAGGCAGGAGGAAACAAGCAGAGAGGCTGTGAGTAATCCTAGGGGTGAGCTGAAAGGATGCAGGAGAAACCCAGGTGCAGGACCTACTTCCCTGGTCTCAGCAAGGGAAGTGGGGCAGGATCAGGGGAACATCAGTGAAGGAGCGTTGGCACCTCCGTTAAAGACAGCTAGGAAGTCTGGAATTAAAAACAGCATCACTCACAGATAGCCTTAGTATTTTGTGTCAAAGTAACTTCGAAACACAATTTAGCTTGGTTTGAGTAGTTTCACAAGGCTCGGAATGGTGGGATAGGAACAGATGAGCCAGCTGGAAGTGTGGCACATTATTGTTTAGTAGAATGGACAATAAAGAAGGCAGAGAAGGAGTCAAAATACTGTGTGCAGGGAGGTGGCTGGAAGACAAATTTATCTCCGATATTTTTCTTAGGTTGGGTGAGGAATTTTTGGTGGTGGGTAATAGCTGACATGGGGAAATGGAAGAGAGATCAGAGATCTATTAAGCTCCTAGCAGCTGTGATGAAGGAAAATAGAAAAATAACATAAATTTGCACAGAACAGGAAGATGGCAAGATTTTTCATTTAAATTCTGTCCAGAAAATTGGATGTGTAACAGACCTTAAGAGAGGAGAGTTTGAGCAGGGCAAGGAGCTGATTCCAGGGTGTTCGGGTGCACGTGTGGAAACAAGAAAATAGTAGGACATTGTAATTGAAGAAAGGAGAAAATGGGAGTGTCTTTGGCATTTTCCTGTGTATAACAAATCACCTACCAAACAAAAGGGTCCTGAGATAAACCTCAGTCTGCTACAGAGTCCACACAATCCTCTCCATTAATGCGCTGTTCCTCTGCACCATTCACACTAAACGCTTATCTGCTGCTCCAAAAGCACGAGTTTGGTAGTAAATCTTGCTCTACATAAAAACAGTCTTTGGCAGAACTACTCTGGTGGGAAAGAAGAAGAATAACAAGCATTCTGCAAACCAAGTGACAGTCCTGCAGCTGTCGGGCTTGATGGGGTCCAACAGCGATGCTGCTGGAAACCCCTCGCTGCCGGCCCACACCCACGCACACATCGGGGCAGAGGGCTGCAGCTGGTGCTGTCCACGGACAAGCAAAAGCCTGACTTTATGCGAACAACAAACGCAGCTGCATTCCCTGCAAGGGGAATCCAGGAAGGGGCTGGGATGCTGTGTGTGAGTCCCAGCCCAAGGGTTAGCCTCATGGAAGAAAGACTGCCCAGGGCTGTTCTTGGAGTGGGGCTAGGCAGGGGACGCCAAGGAAAGCTGAGAGGTGTCAAAGAATGATCCTCCAGGAATACGAGGTCACTGGAGAGGGTACCATTGGGATGGGAAAAGATCTGTTGTATACAACTGTACTGTAGTTTCCCAAAGCAAGGAAAGCTAACTTACGTAACGATTACATGCTCGTAAAGTGCAGGGATAATGATGTGTTCCTCTGCAGCAAAGACCAGTAGGGCTGAGACCTTATAGTTTGGAGCTCTCTCTCAACAAAAATACCCCAAAAAACAAACAAACAAACAAAACCAGAAAAAGATAAGCACAGGCCATTGTATAATATATCATAATTTATATATAAATAAAATATATAATACTTTATAACCCCAGTGGCTGTTACTTCTTGGAACATTCACAAGTAACAGGAGAACAAGTACCAAAATTTTTTAACAACAAGCTGTGTCATAGGACAGATTTTGATTTTCTTACCAGATTGGTTCAAATATGTGACTGCCCCTGAGGTCAAAGTTGAGAATCTGAGGCTGTTACACATCTTTTACCGGAATGATCCGCAATACAGTGGTGAAAGAAAAAACCCAAACTATCACAAAATTTTGTAATAGCGTCAGGATTTTCTGCTATTCAGATATCACTAAGAATAAAGAAGCAGCGATGTCTGAAGAAAAATAATCCAATCATGTATTAATGTTCTTTAATAAATGTCAACGTCTAAGATCGTTTGTGGAATTTCTACTTAAAACATCTCTCTAAAAGGAAGGATTACATTATAATTCACTTTGTGACACTTTCAACACAGGATTTTTAAATTAAGAATGGGATGGGATGGGATTTAATCATAATAAATACTTCAAGCTAGAGATATAGAGAAACCAACAGTAACTATGGCAACGTGGTCACTCCAGTAAGGCTAATGCAGATTATTTCCAGGGCAGTAGCCTTGTGTGTGCTCAGGAAGCAGATGTAATGTTTGCTTAAAGCAATTCCTAAATTAAGGAGAATTCTTTAGGCAGAAGCTGTCTTGCACTCTTTGTTTCCAGCTTCAGACTGTAAGTGTTTCATGATATGCTTAACATATACACAGCTGCCTTAGAAAAGTACGCAAAAACTGTTTCCAGAGAGATGCTCGCATACTATTGCCACAGGTCGGGCGGACCCTCTGATAATACCAACTCTAAGATTAGGGATTCTTTGCGAAGGGAGGCTGGAGACAGGCTGACGGGCATGCCGAGCCTCAACCGATACGGACATTGAGCTATTTGTTAAAACCCTTCACAACTTTATGCAAGTATTAACAGCTGCAGCATTGCCCCCAGTTACCCATCCCAGAGTAAGGCAGCTCATGCTATGTGACCCCAGATCTTCCATGGTCTTTCTGCTTTCATGAGATCTCAGAAGGGCAGAATGCACTGTGCCACACCTTCGTTTGATGGAGCTGGGGAAGGGGGGCAACCTTCACCTTTGATGTGTTGCAGGACCCTTTGCAGCCTGCTGGGGAAGTTGCCATAGAGCCCTACTTGGCGACAGCAACTATTCTAGTTTAGGCTCAGGGGTTGCCAGGAGATGTGGGCTTTTCTTCAGGCTCGTGTGACCTGCAGCAAACCATGGAGAGCAGCCAGACTCAGAGAGATTGCTCATGCAAGAGAGCACTCCAGTGGGATCATCTGTGGAATAAAATCCATGAAATACAAACTAGGGAACCAGAATCCAGCACTGATGGCCTGTCTGCTCCATGGATATTGCACAGCACTAATATAACTGAACAGCTGGAAAAAGACTACCATGTACATGTTTCCCAAAGTAAGAATAAACTGATTGGAGACATGTAATATGGAAGTTGTTGTGCTGCACTACATCACTTTTGGTTTTTTAAACCTTGCATACTCTTTTGCTGCCAGAAAAGTGCTGTTATCTTGTCATATTAGCAGAAGAATGTTCTCCCTCTGTGTCCTTTTTATGTGTGTAGTGAAGTGCTGTTGTAACTTGGCACTGACATAGCTATAGCGATGTATCCTGTCTTTACACCCAAAATAACTGCATCCAAGGACAAATCTTGATTTCCATATGCCTTAGGTTTTCCATGTGAAAACTCTGGGAGGCTGCAAAGGCTCAAGATATTGAGCCATTTGAGATAGATAAAAAATGGTTGCATTTCTCTAGGATGGTGCTGATGTGGTTCCTTCACCAGATGCAGAGCTGGAAGAACAAACTAGGTAGCAGATCTAAGAAAGAGTAGCCCCTTTCTTCCCATGTTTCAAGATGCCCAGAATCTTGATAGCCTGCCTCACTCAGGACCTGCATCGCTGACTAAAAGCTCTGACTCCTTGGCATAACCTGTGGATTCTTTCTCTTCCCCTTTCCCACTAGGAGACTGGAAGTAGCCCTTCCCAGAAGCCCCACAGTAAGCAGCAAAATACACAAAACGTGTAACTGCTTCATTACAATCCTTGAGAGGCAGAGCACGCTTCAAACAGCACAGGAGAGAGCAGTATCCACGGGGTGATGAACAAAGAAAAGCTGCAATTGTAAGGAGAAAAAAAAGGGAATCAGAAGCAATTACTGTCACTTCCATCTGTGGCCTTTCTCACACAATGCAGGTTTTCCAGTGCAGAGCTACAAGGACAAGGTGAGCTGACCCAGACTCTCTCCTTTAGCAGTCCTGGAAGTGATGGTCAGCACAAGCCGCAGTGATAAAGCTGGTGGCAATCTGTGCTGGAGGTGGCCATGCGTTCTACAACAACAGCCTTGAGCCAACACAGCAGTGCTGGGAACCTTTCGGGAAAGAAGTGTTGTGCTGTGGACAGTACCAAACAAAACTTGGTGCAGCAAATTTAATATAAGCAGCTTCCACTATCTATTCTCCAGATTATTTGTGGTTTACCTTCACTAATGTCCGTGGGTAATGTCCGTGTTACTGGGAACAATTTGCTAAAAGGGGGCTGCATTGCCTCCCAAACAGTTTGCATAGGGGGACCCAACATGTTCCTTTTCATGTAAAGCTTCCCAAAAGTTTGCTTTTTATTTTCATTTTATTGGGCATTTCAACAGCTCAGTTGTAAGTAGAAGGATATCTTCAAAAAATATGAGTGTAGTATCTTTGAAGATATTAATATTCAAAGAAAAGGAGCAGTCAAAAAATACGAGCCCTGAAAAAGACACCTGTCTTTTTCATTGTTAACGTTTTTAAGCCTTTATAGTAATGGTAGAATTTAGCACTATGCTGGTCAACAAGTCACTGTAAGAAATGGGAATATTTACTTATGACTAAAGCCACAAGGTATTATGATAAACAACTTGACAACAGCAATTCTGTAAAAGGCATTTGAGTCAAAATCTACTGAGACTTTGGTGTAACTGTGCAAGGCCAAAGTTGTACTACACATTGCGTAAGCAGTTGTGAAAGGTGTCTTACTAACAGTTTCCTGCGTAAGATCTGTTACCTCTTACTTCCTTGGGGCGATTATCAAGACTATGCGGTCAGAGCTGCGCTGTCATTTCTCTCCTGCAGTCTGCAGGTTCTGCTGGTGCCTGCGCCGCTGCTTCAGAAACAGGGGACCTGGCACCCACACTGGTGGCACGGAGCACAGGGAGTCAGGCCATGTTGAAAGGTGGCCTGAAGACATGCTCCTTCAGCATGGGAGCCCCCAGGCCGATCCACGTCCTTCCTCTCAGAGAGGAATAGTCACAGCTGCCCCTGCAAAAGGCAGGAGGGTCTGTTGTCCCAGGCTCTTTAGGAAGGATGTCACCTGCACAATGCTCTCATTTGCATCCTAATATCCAAGGTGTGCATTTGGTATCTGAGTAGCTGTTTAAGTCCTATCCATAGGATGGGTTGGAGTCCTTTGCCCTGTACTACTTAAGGCCACAAGTAAGTAAGTGCTTTTGCATAACAGCTTTCAGGGAGGTGCAACAGGAACCTTGTTTCTGGTTCACTCCATTGGTCTGCTTCTTAGATTTATTCCTGTACTAAAACCACGGTGGCTCAGACTTCTGCTTGGGTTAGTCTCTCCTGTACACACCATGCTGAATCCGAAGCTGCCAGAGCTATACTTTATGCTCCCACTGATTAAGAGTAAAGCTAAAGATGTAATACTGCATGTGGAACAGCCAATCCTCTTTCCCCGTGTGTTGTTGTTCCTCCCTGTCTCCATTTCCCCTGATTCCCTCCCTCCCCACGGGTGAGGATTGCCCCCGTGCCCTTCCAGGAGAAGCAGCTCCACCACGCAGCGTGGTCCCAAGCCGTCGCCATCTCCTCCTGCCTGCAAGGGCAATGGTAGTTTCCACCATGCAGCACACGGCACGTTGCCTGCCAGCCTGGCTTCCATGGGCTTCAAGGTTTTGGTATAAACCTGTAACATTTGTTGCAGTTGAATTTGTAGTTTGGATGTGGTTTATTTATGCTTTGCTCATATGGGAGGGTGCTGTTCTCCCCTGGTTACCTGCTTTTCCAAGAGTCCATCACAGTTTTAGCAGCAGTCCATATTTTGTGTCATCTGACAAACTTCATTGTCCTTTCTTCCCCTTGCACCCACCTTCTGCAGTGGATGAGCATGGTTAACCCTGTCTGGAGCAATGCCCACGGCACACACGGGTGACAGTCAAACACAGAGAGGCAGAACATTTGCTCCAAAGGTTCCGCTGTAACTGTCTCCATGCAGAAGTTCCTGACCTCCAACAGCCGAGGGTCTGAAGACGACAGTCCCGCCAGACTATGTGGTTCATTTGTCATTCTGCCACAGTGGGGGGCTTTCGCATGTGCAGGGGTACAGGTTCAGTGGCCTTCTCACGGTCTTACAAGAGTCTTGCCTTACAAGAAATGAAGACTGTGGGGTGGGGGAAGAGGAACTGAAATGCAGTATTGCTTTAAAAACAATGTTAACTTCCATAAATTCAGACAACCTCTGTTACAGTAATTTAGATTATACATTCCTGATCTACACCATTGGCATAAATTGAACTTTGCCAAAGCCAAACTTGCCAAGAACTGTGTGTTTCTGTTTAAAGAAGGCTTTTTCTTTTTAAGGATTTGGGGATTTTGGTACAGAATATGAGTTGTGGCTTAAAATACATAATGCCCACATGTAAAATAAATAAAGCCAAGAAATCTAGTGTTTATAATCACCCACTGGATTTAAATAAGTTAATTTTATTTAATTGGTTTCTAAGGGGAAGGAGGAAGAAGCAACGCAGGAATTCTTGTCACAGGAAGGCATGATTTCTATCTGAAATCTAACACAATTAGTGGAGTAGGATTCAGTTACTGAAGGCAAAAAAAGAAGGCAAATCAAGAGTCAATTGAGTTGCTGCAAAATTTAATATCTTGCTGTCATCTTTGTTCTTAGTAGAGAGTTGCTGTAGCAACAGACCAAAAAAAGAACTTGCACTAGAGTAGGAGCTTGCTGCTCTTTTAACAACATCTTTTTATCATCCCTGAATTACTGTTTATGAACAATCACATCCAGCAGTATCAATGACTACAGATACAAGGCCAGATCCTGCAGATACTAAGCCGATCGCACAAAGAACTGTGTTTTCAGCTCCTCTCTGTAGGTTATACGATGGCAATTTTCTTTTGTAGGATTGAGACCATTTTTATCACATGCAAGATGCAGCTATTCCTCGATCCATTTATATCACCAGTGGCTCTGCACTGTGCAGATTAGAACTGCTTGTGACTATGGATCCTATAAATAAGAAACAGCATTTCCTACCACTTTCTTTCCAGATGATGCAGATAGCGCAGTAGCTCATGAGGACAGGGCATGGGGCAGCAGGCTGTAGCAGCTTCTGGGCTCATTCCACAAGGCAGACCTTCCAGAGCCATGCGCGTTGGGTCCAACTGAAGCCAAAGAAATGTTCCAGCACGTCAGTGACTGCCAGGCACTGACTTACTTTCTGACATTTGGGTCACTGCTATTTATTGTTTGCAGTTAATTTAGTCACACATGATCTCCGTTTCTCCATCTGCCATATGAAACCCACTAATCGCATTTTTAGGCACTTGGGGATGCAGAACTTTTAAGAACAGGATGTCCAAAACCTGGACCTGCTTCAGCCATGGTTGGAGGGCAGCCGTGCAGGAACTTTACCTGGGGACGGGGCACACCTGAGCCCCTTCACTCACACCCCTTCAGCCCAGCAGGACCAGCACCCTTCCAGCCTGGACGTGATGGTCTCTGAACATATCTGCAAGAAAACAGCATCACCGCACATCACAGCACACCCACCTGACATGATGCTTGATTTTATTTGCCAACAATGGACAGAAATACGGGTTGATAAACCTCCCCACTTCACAGCCCGCGCCTTGCCAGGGCCAGGCATTTCCAACAGCAGTCTCTTGTTGTTTGGCAGCGGCAAGGGGCACAAGGCAGGAGGAGCGTGAGCGTGGGCATGGGGCCCACTGGGACAGAATTGGGGTCTGACCTGAGACACCAAGATCTTGGGCATATCCCTTTTTCCTCATCTGTAAATGGAGTTAGTGTTCCTCCTTTCTTCTGGGGGTACTTCCCTGTCTGTTGATGCAAAGCCTGTGTGAGGGCTAGGTATCACTGCTGTCTGCCTCTGTGAACGAGCACCATCGACTTGCTGCAAAGGGTCAGCCTACTGCTACTTTTTTTCAAACTTCACCCTGTTGCTCCTCACTCCAGCATCTTTATCTGTCCTGAACAGTGCTGTGAAGTACCAAGTCCAGGTATCAGGATTGCTGGGACTCTGCAGCCATGGAGTCCTCTCGCAGCAAGCTGCCAGGCTGCCAGGGCGCCCGGCCTGCTGCAGCTGACAGGAGCAGACCGTAAGGCTGCCACAGCACACCACCCTTGCCAAAGTGACCCCAGGCTGCCTTCATCCTCTGTCCCCAGGGGCACAGCGCCCTGCCTGCCTGTGAAGTTGCTTGAGCGACAGCTGGAGCCCTCCTTGCACCCTAGTTTGCATTTCCTGGTGAAATTACTCAGGTCTGTTGTGCTTGAGACAGATGATCCATAAGTACCTGCAGTTGGACCCAGGCGCCGGGGGAGGAGGGAACACCATGCTGCGCAGGGACACCCAAGCCCCCCCACGTCTTTGTTCTGCAGCCGGTGGCTGCATCACTGGGGGCTTCCATCGGGAGAGGGGAGAAAAGGAAAAGCCTGGGAAACTGAGCCTGCACTGTGCTGCTCGAACAAAGCGCTATTGTTCGGGGGGCTCAGAGATGCATTTTAGTAGGCCAGCCTGTCCTCTGCAGAGCGCGGCCCCAGCGCAGCACACAAGCTGAAGGGAAGCTGCATGCAGGGCCTTCTGTCTAAAGTGACAGCGATTGATGAAGGAAAAGGGCCAAATGGAAAACACGCCTTTCAGGAAGAATTTAGCCCTCTCATTAGAGCTGAATACAGCTGGCCAAAGGGGCCTTCTCGCGGAGAAGCCCCAGGCTCCAGCCACATTCACAACTTCATTGTAAATTCCAGCACGACAGTGTCACTTCCTGAAACAGAATGGAAAGTTTTTGGAGGGGTTTAAGCACCCCTTCCCAGTAACACACGCCTGAGGAGGAAGCTCTTCCTGTCCCTCATGGCGCAGCCATACAGCTCCCCGAACCTGCACAGGGAGGGGAAGGAAAGTGGTCAGTGCTTTTTTTTCTTTTGAGAAAGAGCGAGGGCAGGGGAACTTGCTCACCTGTTTAATTATTATTGTGATAATTTAATCTCTTAAAACAGAGGAGACTATGTTCTTAAAGTTTCAGTGCAGCTTAGGACAGTGAAAAGCATTGATAAAGGGGAAAACATAAGAAAGAGAAGTGCAGCATAGAGAAGAAAGAGATCAAAATGAGAAATTTCAGTGTTATTGTCCACCTAAGCACCATAACAGTTTGGGTAAATGCACTTGCATTGGCACAACTAATCACACAATGTTCACATAATGCTCTCACCTCTCCTCTGCCTGAACTCTGCCCACACATCTCCCAGCTCTGCTCCTGCCTCCACAGCATCTTGTCCACTGCCTCCAAAGGCCAAACATTGTCCCCTGCAAACCACCCTCTAAACCAACACTGAGGCTGCCAAGGCGATGTGGAGCCCCTGCCCAGGCAATGAATCCTAACCAGGAGGAGGCAGGCAGTGGGTCCCGGCACAGAGGGACTTTGGGTGCCCCACCATGGGGCTGGCACAGGCACCCAGTGAGCAGTAGGGCTGGGGGCTCACTGCAGCCCCCATGGGGAATGCGAGCTGGGCTGGCTGAACATCCCACATCCCACATCCCCGTCCTAAATCCTGCATCCCATATCCCACACCCCTTCAATCAGTCTCTGCCTGCTGCCTGCCAGGGCAGGCTAATCCCCCCGCCCCGTCCCACAAGGAACTCTTCTGGCTGCTTCCCAAGGGAGCAGTGGCCTCACCTGCTGTCTTCAATAGGGAAACATCTTTACCCAGTGCCACCATTTAAAACACTGTGCCAACTGCACACTGAGGCAACAAAACACAAGTGTTCATTCTTTCAGCATTCACCCATTTCTTTTCTTTGTGCACAGCCCTGCACCGTGTTGCTAGATGTGTTCACACAAGTGGGGTTTCTGCAGAAAACTGTGTTAGTAGAACCCAGGAGCAACAGCAAATTAGGAAACCTTCAGGTGTCCTAGAGGCTGGGAAGCAAGTTGTGCCAAATAGCAAAGGACACAACTGCTCTGCTGTTACACACAGCAGTTCGCAAGGCAGCACTAAGCTACCGGCATGCAACAAGCATCCTGGCTGTGAGCAGGGCCAGCGCAGCGAGCTGGCTGCAGCTGGAAGGCACCCAAGGAAGGGCTGTGCAAGAGCCTTCCTGTTGCTCACCAGGCATGCCAGTGAGGTACAACCACAGCTTTCCTCCCCAGTAAGTCTGGCTAAGTCCCAGGCAGGTTCTACAGTCTGTGCCGATGTCTCTGCTGCTACAGTCAGGCCAGTAGTGTCTGAGGCAGCCCACCCATGCCCCTCTGCAGCGTAGATACACTGAAGCTCAGTGACCAGAGGAATGAATTTTCTTTCACAGCTTGGAGCAAGTTAAGGCTCCTCACCTGCCCAGTCAGATACCCTCACCCACAGCTTACACATGTGTCTCTGCACAGTAAAGGCTCGCTTCTCCGCTGCCCCACGCTTTGCCAAGTCGGTCCTGACACGTGAGGTGGGTGCACAGGGGCTGGGCAGCCACAGCAGCCTCGGGCGCCCTTCGCACTGACACACACAGTGCTGGCACAGGGACCCGATAACCCGGCCCACGCCCCACAGCAGCTGCAAGAGGCTGAAAGGTTCAAATACAATATCCAAGGTCTCAGTAGTAGCAGCCCACCTGGAGGAATGAGGGGTTTTTTAGGAACTCAGGCTAGGCACAGAGAAATGGGTTCAGTGCATTATTCATGACTGTTTCATCCCATGGATTACCTGCCGTTGGCCACATATAAGAAAACACTAACGCTTCCAATTACAAGTTGCTTCCCAAGTTCTTGGCTTCAGTACTAATTTAACAGACAGGGATTTTCTGATTTCCTCCACCAACTCAGTTGAATGCAAAGTAGCTTAGGATAATCACAACTATATGAGCTGAAGGGCCAGTGCAAAGGGGGAAACAGCCTGCGCATTCAAAGGCTGGCTCTCTGGGGGTTTGTTGCAAAGGCAGACAGAAAACTATTCAGTCTGCACCACTGCAACACGCTGTTTCTAGCATATTTTGTTTCCTCAGACATTCCCTTCTGCTCAGGCCCAAATTACACCCAGACTTGCTTTGCAAGGTTAAGCCAACTCTTGGTACAAGGCATATAACATGCATGTGCTTTTGTATTTTCATATGATAAAAAATGGAGGAGAATGCTAGTAATTACTATTGTTATTATACAGTGACGCCCCAGAATTAACCCCATTGTGACGGTGGTTTAATATGGGTAAGAAAAAGAGCACAAGGAGAGATTAGAGTACGGTAGAGTAGGGTAGAGTAGGGTAGAAGAAACACTACTTTTTTAAGGAAAAGGATTAGAGCAGTAATGCAAGAAAGAAGAAGAAAAGAGAGGCAGAAGTAAAGCAGAAAGTAGCTGGCTTCCTGCTCCAAACCCAGGTGCCATGCAGAGGGCGAAGGCAGAACAGCCCTGGTCCATGCCAGCGTGCAACTGCAGCACAGGCCAGCATAGGGCAGCAAGCACACCCTCCTGCGAGAGGAGTGGGCCAGGGGTGTACTGGAGCCTGCACTTTGCTTTTCACTATGAAAAAGATTTTCCACACAGGGCCCATTTAACACATTTTGCAAATCCTTCCAATTGGCTGTGACTCCATCCCTGGAGCAAAACCAGATCAACATTAACACATTGGCACCTTCACATCCCAAAGGTGCAACCAGAAGCAGCCGGCCAGCCTGACAAATCTGCAAGGGAGGAACATGAACTTAAGAAGACCGGGAACGTTTTGTAAGCACAACACCAAGGTGCAAACTTCTTAGTGCTCCCCCTTCATTCACAATAAAGAGCATTCACAAGTAACAGCTACTGAGAGCTTCTGCCAAACAAGAAATGCCTCTGTGGCAGCAACTGTGTCCACACCAAGCCTGGACCATGGCTGGGCATAATCCAATGCCCACAGGATAGTGCGGTCCTTGGTGGTGTTCCCTCCACCCTACCCTCCCCAGTGTTGCCTGAACACAGGTTTTCTTCACAATTGAACAAAATTGAAGTTGCTGTGCTGGCCAGATAAGGCAGCTGCTTTCAAAAACAAGATGCAAGGAGGGTGAAACTGCCCCCCAGCACTAGTGAAGGAAACATGATTATCAGCAAAGATTGGACAACGTTAATTATATTGCTTGATCAACATCAGCTGTTGATTGATCATCCCAAAACCAAACCTGTGCGAGTCCTGGGAAAGCCTGGCTGTTTCCCATCCAGCTCCCCGCTGCTGGGTCAGCAGCTGAAAAACCAGATTGGAAAATACTTGAGGATGCCCACAAAAGGAGGAGTGGATGAAAGTGCAGGGAGAGCCTGGACCTGCAGACAGCACCCAGCTGTGTACTCCATGCTTTCACAGGAACTGCAACAGGGTGGGACAGCAAAGGCAAGAGTGTTTAGGGCACCGTTGGAGTCTGGATCAAAAGCCACTGAAGTCAGTAGATCATCTTCCACGGATTTCAGTTGGCTCTGGGTCAGTTTCAGAACTATTTGGAGGAGGGCCTTTGAGAATTGAACACATTCCTGTGGCCCAGAAGTATTGGATCTGGCTGAAGAAAAGCCAGGCTCCCTCCCAGCATGTACAACCGACAGCAGGTAGCAATACCTGTGCCTCCCTCATGCAAGCCACAGCCTCCGCGGCAAGCAGCACTGCCATGGTGCTGCAGCAAAGTTGCACCACAAGCACTGGGGCCTGAGAAAGCACAGGGTGGGTTTTTTTTCCATTGTCCTAATAAAGCTGTTGCTTTGGGGCTACAGTGGCGGATCCTCCCTCTTTAAGCAGAGTCAGGGTTCTTCTACACTATTACAGCTAGATAGCTCTGCCCCTGTGTCCTGGAGGCACTGCCCTGCCGATGGAAAACCTGAACGCAGCAGAGTCATGCTGATAGAGACATGCCTTCCCATCGAGAAGAAAGGCTATTTACTGTAGCAGCATAAATCAAACTTTCCTGGAACAGCTGAAGCAACATAAGCACTTTGCTAATATACGCTATATCAGCACACCAGGAACTGGCCAAGCACCCTTCCTGGGTCTGCGGAAGGGCTTGGGCAGATGTCCACAGCAACAAGGTGTCACCATGCCCAAGCAGTGTGCTACCACCCCCTGACAAGGGTCACTGGACCCTACCTCAGCTGTAAGGACAGCGATGCTCCTTGCAGTTCACAGTGAATCCCATCACCTTGCGCATGCTGCAGCTCAGGCTGGGCTGTGGGGCTCTGCACCAGCACAGAGTAAGGGCTCACAGACCCCCTGCACTCACCACCATGGGGACACCGCTTCTGCCGTGGGAATGGGAACAGCCAGGGGTGAAGAAAGAGAGTAGTATTTTGAACCGTGACAGTAATTAGCTGTGGGAACATCTGCCTAGGCCCTGACTGCGGTCTTCCCTGGTTGTGCCTGCAGAATGCAAAGCAACTCCAGAAGGGAAGCAAGGACAGCATCTGCCTTTATGCCTTGTTTTTAAAGCTCTGTTTTCTCCCCTCTATTCCCAACATCACTGTGCTTTCGGTTTGAAAATCTGTGTGCATAGTGAATCTAATTTGATTTTTATCACTTTTGTCTCCCTCTTTGCATTTTTCTCACTACATTAGGGTTTTGTTCCAATGCAGTTAAAAGTAGATTTACTGTGTGATGAGCTGCTGCCTTGCAGTGGCTGGCAGAGCTTCAGAGTAAAGACAAGTGTCTCATAATAGATATGCTATTGATAAGCTGGGGAAGTTTTCACAACAGGGAGACCCAGGAGAGCAGAGATTTTCAGCAACAGCAGTAAACCCAATTGTATTTGAGCAGGTTCTTCTGGATGGAGAGCTATGCTATGCGAAGATGAAGCACTGTGTTGCTAGAGCTGCAGGAACTGTGTGGGACTGTCAGGGAGGCTCGAAGAGTTCTGACAGAAATAGCAGCCCAGCTGTTGTTGTTCAGTTACACCCTGATGTTTGGTTTGCTCCTTTCCCTTTTTTTAAACTCACCATGTGTTGACTGACAGTGCTGCTTTTGCAGCTCTGCGAAACATGAAGGTGGGCAGCGAAACAGCTTATGGCCAGAGGTCTGTTCCGGCAGTCCTGCAAGCTTGCCCCAGCAGAGCTGTGCATCACACCCCCGCTACCCAGGCTGGGCCAGTTCCTCTTGTGATGCCACTTGATGGGGTGCATGTGAATCCCTCCTTTTAGACAAGATCAGGAATGTCCTGGCATGCTCTAAGTATAGCCACCATTGCTTTCTGAAGAAAAAGCTGCACTAATTTGCATTGGCACTGATTTGGCACTAGTTTCTCATGTGCCAATGGTTATGATGTTTCCTTTTCCTACTTTCCCCCTAATCACTGCAGTAAGAAAAATCTGGTTTATAGTGACAGTGGCATAGCCATTAGCTATTATTTAAATGTATACAGACTCATAGATGCTTAAATGTACTTAAATTCAAATGCTTGGAGGAGGAAAAGAGGACAAAGGGTATTTTGTCACCAGATAACAAAAAGTACATGGTATAAGAAAAGCTACCAGTTAAAAAATACTAGAAGATTAAAAAAAAAAAAATTACTGTGGGCTTTTAACGTCTGTGGTTTTTAGTCTTAAGGAAAAAGACCACCCTCCCAAAGCAAGCAAAATGATGGGCAGAGAGGCAGTCCTAGACAAAGTAAAAGCTAAGCCAGACCTGCCACGATTAAACAGCAGGGTGCAGGAGCAAAAGGGTCCAGGGCGCCGTCATTAATTATTCCCCCAGCAAAACAAAGGTGCAGTTACTTAACGAGAGGCACACCTGAGCAAATCCCTGCGTGGGGCTAAGCTGCCGGAGCCAGCAGCTCCATCAGTGTGGCTTCATGCCGGGCTTAAGTGACCTACCATCACACCAGTGCGGAAAGGGTTGCGCTGCCCTGCTGCCTCCTCACCCCTCCCTTCATCCTCTTCCCTCTGACACCACTGGCAATGCAGTGACCCAGCTCACCACACTGCTCTGCCTGAGAACTAAACCTGCCAAAAATGTGCTGCAATTTTTTTAATTCATCCAAGTTCAAGAAATTCTGAAATGGAAGGTAACAGGGTATGTATGCCAGTGCAATGCTCTCAGGGCACAGAAGACCTCTTCACACTACGCTACTCCAAAAAGGAAAACTTCCATTTACTGAGGGCTCTCCAAAAACACAGCCCAGAAATCAAGGTGCTGACCTCTGAAAATCAAAAGCAAAAGCTCGAGTTAGCTGTCTCCAAAGGCAAAGTGGAGATAGATGCAGCCTACATATTTGGGGGTTCAACTTCTCAAATAGCCAGATGGGTTTTTTTCTTCATTTCACTGCTAGAGGATACGGCAGCGACCTTGGCTGCCTGCATCAGTGCATGTCCTGTTGCACTGGAATTTCACAGCATTGCAGAGGTGTGATACCCAGTTAGCTCTCACTGTACAAACACATCTCTCTTTGGTAAGGACATAACCCTACCTTACAGAGCAAGTGTTCCTTCCAAAGCACTGGCATTTCAGGGGTGTGCACTGGATACAACAGCTCCCAAATCTGAGGAGCGGAGTAAAACACATGTGTAAAACAGGAACTCACCAGGGTTCTGCCAGCTGTCCGTATGCCCAGAATCGGTGCAAAGTGTTGCTGTCAGATCTAACTGGCAACCTCAACAGTAATACAAACAACAATACAGACTGCTTGCTCACAGGGAATCAGGGCCAGTATTACCATTTGTATGAGAGGCAACATTGGGGGGGTGTGGGGGGTGGATTTTAATTTAAAATAAAGGCTGGAGTGAAGAGAGGGCTCTTTTTTTTTTTTTAATTTAGAATACTTCAAAGAGGCATTTAGCTCTTGAGAAAGAGATAATGCTGATATTCCTGTCCTGACAAAATGAAAATCAGAACAGACAGGATTAGGTGAGAGAAAACAAAGGCATGGAACTCACTAGAAATCACACAGCATATCGCCAGCAGAGCCCAAAATTGGTCCCAGACCCCCGCTCCTCCATCCGCACTGCCCACTTCAGGCTGCCTGGGGCAGATGGCGCTTGGCATGCGCTCACCAGCCACATCACTGCATGGCAGCGAGCTTCGAGCCAGGGATGTACACCGATTTATCTGCACCTAGCTACAAGGCCAGGCCAGTCTCCCTTCCACAGCAGCCTCATGGGCAGCTAACACAGAGCCCCTCAGCACAACAGCCCGGCCCAGGAGCGGGTCCCACCTCACACTGCCTGGGAAACACAGCGAGACACACTGACCTGCCAGCAGAAAGCGTGGTGCTGCCAGTGGCACAGAGCAGGCACCAGGCAGCACGCCAGGCTTGAGCCAGGAGGCCCTGGGACCAAGGGTGAGGCGGACCTTGGTCATCAGTGATAACAAATTAATCTTTCATTTCAGTTTTGAACTAAGTACCCCTGCCTCAAAGCTGCAGATAAAAATCCTGAAAAATATAATCCGAGAGCATAGTAAAGGCTCAGATGTCAAAGATGAGCCATACCGTGAGCTGTTATTGTTTTAATTGTAATTTCATTATTCTAAAGGTAGCATCATGGTTTTCAAGGACTACCTCGTGATTTTCTAATGCTTGCAGTCTGGCTTTCTGTATGACACATCAAATGTCAACCAAGTCGTACATATAAGCCCACACTTCATTCTTGTCACAAGATGCTGATTTACCTGCACCCAGGATATTATTTTTTCCATCCTCTCTCACACTCACTGACTCACTCTTTCTCTCTCAAATAACTCAAAAAGAGCTACTTACATAGCTCTTTTCATGTCACAGGCTAAAGCACCTATTCAATCCACCCTTCCTTCTTTACAGAGAAGTTTCAAGCATGACCCGAGCTATGCAGGATCTCACAACATCCTCATGACCACGTAAGCAGCCCCTTTCTGTAGTCACTGAATGGTACCACCAGCCCTCTCATCTAATATTTGCTCATCTCATTCTCTTTTCACTTAAAGGTATGTGTGAAACAGTGCATTTTCTCAGTGGTTTTGTATGAGATTTTGGTTAGGTTTTTCCCCATGCAGATATGCAGATAGCCCAGAAATATTTACAGAAAAGGACTAAAAGTTGTCTCTAGCATTAACAGCTCCTTTCCCTTCTACTAGACTAAGGAAAATAGTGCTGGAAGATGCGGTCCTTTCACAGGCACCGTCCTGGCAGTTGCTGTCTCTTGTTTCTGTGAGCCTTGGCATCCTTCCCATGTCCCTTTTCACTCCTGGTCTAGGTTCTTCCCAGAGCTGTTTCATTGCCAGCTTTTGGCTTCTAGCCCTTGGCCTGCACTTAAGAGGAGGAAATTGAGCTGACACCAGCACCAGAGCCTGCTGCAGCCTAATAGAGAATATGCTGTATGCGCACAGACCCGGGCCAGAGCAGAGGGAGCACTATTTCCTGAGAAAATTACCCAGCAATGTCACTCGTTTCATAACCAGCAAACTTGAGCCAGGCCATAGAAGAACAGCATGCAAAACGCTGCAGCCCTTCAACTGCAAACGTTCTAAAAATGCTACAAAAACTGCATCAACATTACAATATTTCTGCACTAACATATTCTGCACAGAATTAAACACTGCTAATCCACAAACGGCTTGCTATGTAAGTGTGGTTCAGGTTTAACATGGGGGAAGAGTTGCTGCTCCCTGTTCCCTCAGTTGTCACTTCTCATCCAAAAAAGCTCCAGTTCACAGAGTATCCAGGTTAAAAAATAAAAGCCAGGTCAGCAGAAACAGTGACTGACACCTCCGTGCTCTCCTGTGAGATAAAAGCACTTGCAGGCAGGAAGAGCCACAAATTCAGGAAGCTTGGCACCTTCCTAAAGTTCACTTCCACATACTGATTTACCCCACAGAATAACACACAACTTACTGAAAACATTTCATTCCCATTCAGGAGCCACATCTGACATACCGTAGCATAACACTGCAGGTTGTTTTTCACTGTGGTCTTCACCAAAATGCAGAAAAGTTGGTCCCCTGGAAACTGTATCACACATACAATAAATAAAATATGCAGAACACATCACAAATATAGCTTGATACCAAGGCAAGCTGCAAAAGCAATGAACACATGGGTAACGGGTGTAACTCTATGGAGGGATTTGCATGCCCTCCAAAACAAAATCTTACAGAGAGAAATTTGAGTGAATGACCTGTATCAGCAGTAAACTGGATCCAAAAGGGTCATCCTCTGGCCCTGTGAAGTAAGGTTGATGATTCATCACATTTCAGAATTCCAAAATAACAAGCCTTGATTCTCTGGCTTCATTGTTTTGCAGCTAAGACAAATCACTGTCTCACACTGAAGAGATTCCCTCAAGCACAGGGCGAGGCATGCTGGCGGGGCAGCATTAGAAAGCAGGACACCCTTGCCAGAGGGTTGGTATCCACAGCCCGGGAGACTTAACAAACGAGGAATTACTGTGATGCCTGCAACTGTTTCATATGAACCACATCTGATGAAAAAAAGCCTGCTTCTAACAGCTATGTAGTCATGGATATGGAACAAACAAATCACTAAATTGTAGAAAAACAGTGAGAAAATTTAAAGGAGTTTGTTCTAGACTCTGCTCCCTGTGGAATTGCACAACTTTCCTAGTTTCACTTTAAAATACCTTCCTAATTTAATGCCAAATAGCTGGGGCTCAAGTGAAGTCTGGATTCCCTGCAGCTGATTTCACAGATTGAGTTCAACGATATCTAACCCAGAAGGCATCTCCGCTTAGCCTCCTAAAAATGCAGTGCTGTAGAACCTGTAAAGTAATCAGTCAGATATCTGCTTAAAAAAAACATTCATCACCACGCAATAATACTGAAAAGTTCATAGGCAGACCAGAAGATGCAAGGGGTTTGTCTCTGGTCTCAAAGAGCACATAAATGTATGAAGAATTCATACAGATCAGTGGTACTTCATGAGACCCTGCTGGTGACTGTAGCTTTGGAACAGAAACTCAATTATCAAATCTGAGTTTTCACCTTACTTACATCATCTTTTAAAAATTATTTAGGGTGAAGGTGTAGCAGTAAGCATACGTGTTATTCAGGATTACTTCTTTTCCTGGAAGAGGAAGGTCTGTCCACCCAAAGCAATATGAAGTACATAAACTCTGCAATTCACTGTGTGAGCTGTGCAAGTACTGAGGACCAAAGGAACGGCAGTGTTTGGCAGAAGAACAGATAGCAGAAAATGCAGTGATTACACATTGCTGCCTCTTACCATGATGCTCCCTGCACAACACTTCCAGAAGAGAAGGGACTGCATTGCAAGCAGGCACCTTCCCAATACCAGCATTAAACACAGACAAGATTGATAAAAGGTCACTCGGCCCACAGGGGAGGGAGAGGAGAGTCCAGTGGCAAAGCACGTGCAACGAGTCAATCCACAGATTCAAGCAGCAACTGCCAGCATGTAGAATAAACACAGTGGAGAGGGAATGGGAGGGGAAAAGAAGTCACAGATTTCCCTCAACTGCTCCAAAAGCTTTCCAGCTGGGCCTTGCAGGCAGCTCCCATCTGGCAGGCAGATCCTGAGCCCGTGCTGCGGAGGGGACTGCATCCCCCTTCTTCTCGGGCTGCCCCAAGGAGGTTAAACAGCAACTGTCCTGGGTGCCCTGCTCTCAGACACACTGTCTGTTCCGTTTACTGTCAAGCGCTCAAGAGGAGACAACCAAGGTCTGAACACTTTATTTGGGTTTTTTAATTGGTTTAAGCCAGCATTTACACAGCAGTAATTCAAAGCTGTTAATATAAAACACAAGCGGCGAGCACAGTTGCAAACTCCTTGTGTGACTGTAGAAGCGATAGTCGAGAACAGGAACCACTGTAACAGACATGTTCAAACTCAGAACAAACACAGGCAGACTCCAAAACCATTCACATGTGTGGGAGGTAGGTTGTTTTGTTTTGGTGGGTTTTTTTTTCAAAAAAAGCAAGAAGGATAACACAACTTCTTTTTTAAAAAAATTGAAATGGTTATTTCCCCTGTTCTCTGTCTTTGAAATGGAGGTAAAGGTACCGAACATTTTTTTAAGAATGTTTTCAGAATTGTTCAGAAGTCTGGCAGAAGTCACAAAGTCAGCCAAATCTCTTAACAGCTCCTCTTTTTATTGTGCCTGGATGTAGAACAGAAATTTCTTGTAGTATCACCATTTTGAATCCTCAGGACTCCACATGCCTTTCTTCTGCTTCACATTCCCTAGCAAGGTGGAAGCACAGAGACAGTTTTTCACTTCTCACACTCTTCCAATTGTCTTTCCCTGTACAGGAGTCAGGCATTCTCTCCACATAATTTCTTTTTACGAAAGAGTGAAGCACAGATGGAAGCATCACCTGAACATGATACTGCGTTCACTATTCTTCATGTACAAATACCCTGAAAAAATTATTTGTACGTGAATTTTTTCATACAGCAATCTCAAAGCAGAAAGGAACACCAAGTTAATGCAGATGTGATGTCACTTTGATGCAAGTCTTTTCATCACCCACTGTTCTCACCTTGCTTATGTTCTCTGTTTCAAACATCAGCAGCGTTCAGACTGCTCACTGTCCAGATATTTTCTCTTGAAATGCACCTTTCTAAATGAGATTTCTGATTTGCACATGCCAATGCTCCCAGAGGTGAAAACAACTCTGTTAGCAAATGAACATAGTTCACTGCACTGAATTAAGTGCATGGCATATCCCGTTAAAAGGCATAGATAATGGATAGATCTTGCACTGCAAACATATCTAGTTTTGTTGCGTGTGTTAGATAGATTGACAAAGAAGAAGATTCAGTCATTTCATTCATGGAAACCCCCTTTCGGGGTGACTCACAGTAAGAACAGCTTCCTGTCAACATAAACTCCTGTTACAGTCACTTCTGAGCAGCTCTTCCACTCTACAAAATTTAAAGCATGGGGATATGCTTCCAAATGCACATTTTTGTGCAAAACAGAACTCAAGTAGGCGATCAAACTGTTTGTTTCACATGTTAAAAGACGGTGCAGGCTTCCCACTTAAAAGCAGTTATATTTAAAATAGAAATTAATTTTTACTAGTAGATCAGTTTAATAGATTTTAAAAAATACCCCCCCCCAAAAAAAAAAAATAAACAGGCTCCCCAAAAATGTCTTTTTAAGTGTGTGTGTGCCAATCTTCTTTCAAATATTCTTAACAGAAGGATTTCCATTTAGTAACATAATTTAAATCTTCTATGTAGGACATATTTGAAGAAATCAGATTACAATTAAGCTAAATTGTTCGCAGTGATATTCAGTTGCAATGCCCAGACAGGTTATATGCAGAATAAGATAATTCTCAGTAGAGTCATTGCCACAAAGGTCACTCCAATTTTCTCCAAGCTTCTGCTGCTTAAGAAGTTGCAATTTCCCAGTAAAGGCAATGGAGCCTCGCTGCGCCACACACACTGCTATACATAGCACACAGTACTTATTAATTCCCAATACATACATCACCTCAAATGTCGGTGTAGTCTATTCGAAATGCACTGAAATAATTTTGCTTTTTCTAGCACAGAAGTGACTAGTGATGAGTTGGAAACAATGGACTATCCACGAACTAAGGGCTGAAACAACAGCTTTTACGTATGGACAGTTTTACCGACAGGTGCTTACTGCAATGACTTCAGAGAAAGAGGTCAAAGCACATACGTGCCACCACTTTGAAGACAACAGCCTGGTTCTATAGAAAAGAGGCTGAAACCAGGTTTTCTCAGCTCCAAATATCAGTGACAGCAGGATTGCTGAGCATTCACTGCACCATTTGAATGTATGCTTTAACACGACAGATGCTGGGACAACAGCTAGGAATCTTAGGAATCTTTGCATCTCCATAGCAGGGTCACAGAGAGTTAAACAGCAGATAAGCTAATATTAATCTTTTGATATTTCAATACATTTTAAGTCTTGTAAGATTCCATCCTAAAGAATAATTACAAAGACTTTACAAGATAGCTTTTCTGGAGGGGGAAGGCCGGGGCGGGGGGGGGGGGGGGGGGGGGGGGGGGGCAGACACAAGGGGTGGGGGGACACTTTATAATTTTGTTAGACTCTGTTCTGGCCCTTAAGTGGTATTTGGCCAGTCTTAATATCCAAGCCTCAATTTACTTGCTAATAAATTAGCTGTTAGGAAAACAAAGCTTCACATGAAAGGTATTAGTGAAATGCAAATGCAAACTATGTTCATCAGTACCCATGGCATCTCACAGAAGTTGTATATTCCTGTAGCATCAGCATCCTTTTGGACTCAGGAACTAATCAGACACATCAGGTATAACAGAAAACGTGGTGATGAACATTGCAGGGTCACAACAAGATTATCCCCCCTCCCTTCTGAATTACAATTAAGAGTTAAGAATGAGGAATTAAGAATGAGGAATGGGACTAGTAGGGACCTCCTGCTTCACAGGTTCTGGGTCAGCCAGGGAGTTTAGATACTACCTGTCAGGAAAAACTCCTCCACCCCATGTCCTCTAGCCATAGCATGGTGGAGGAGTAAGGAACAAACTTCTGGCATTTAATCTCAGTATTTATAGCTGCAGTTTAAAGGAGATAATGTTTTGACCTTGGTACCATGGACAAAGGCAAAAGATTGCTCCTTTGCTCTTAGCCTTATAGTATTTTTAAATCATGTTATCCTTGCACACACCTCCCCCATTTCCTTCTCCCATTTTTTTTAAGAAAAGACATCTCCATTTTGGTCAAATTCTCTTACCAGTCATGGTTTTTAGACCATGTTCCTTTCACCTTTTGAATACTCTCCATTTTCTGGGAGTGCAGCACTCAAACCCAGAAACAGCCAAGGCCCCATTGAAGCCAGTATGAGCAGGGAGATTGCATTGTTTTCTTGCAGGTCCTGTTCACCATCCCAGCACAAGGATCACCTTTTCTCCCAACATGGCACTGCTGACTCGCACCCAGCTTGTCACCCGCTGTGGTCCCCAGGTTGCCCCCAGCAGACCCACCCTAGCAGTGCTAGCTCCCTGCTGCACCCTGTGCTGCTCCAGCTGTATTTCCTTGCTCAAGAAGAGCACACTTTGCGCTCATTGCTGCTGACCAGCATTCTGGCTTTCAGTTCATTTCAATTCCTAATTCTCTCCTCCAGTGCTCCTGGAGTCCCTTCAAGCTCAGTGTTATTGGCAAACCTAGTAAAGCCTTTTCCCTAGTCCATCATCCAAACCATTAATATTGAACAGAGCTATCAAGGCAGAGGGCTGTGACTGTGGGATGCCACGTAACGTGGATGGGGAATGATGCGGACCACCTGGGTTATTGCACAGATGGATGGTGTAACCTTGCATATGCACCCCCGCCCTGCATCCATACCGGCTCAGTAGCCTCTGTAGTTGGTGCCTGTACAATACCACCCATCCCCTGCCACGTGATTTTCACATGTCCACCATGTGACAGTCAAGGACAGTGCCCTCGTCACAGGATTATGCTACACCAGCCACGCCAACACACAAAGCCCGCTCTGTTGTATAATTAGCATTCACATTTCTTATCACGTAATGCAGGATGTCTGCTCCGGGATCACTGAGCAGCAGAAGCACCCTTGGGACAGGAGAACCAGGAGCAGACCTCAGGCCAAAATAATGTGTTCTGGAGTTCAGATCACGCCTGTGGGCCGCAGGTTAGGAACACAAACCTAGTGCAACACACAGGCTGTGGGCAGCTCATTTCTTGAGGAGTGTTGTAAGAGTACGGGAACTCAGAAAAAAGCAAGCAGAGATTAGAAGAGCAGATGTAAATGGGACTGTTTATCCTCAGCAGAAAAGAGGTTACTTTACAAAAATATATTAAAAAAACCCAAATATTCCAGAGACAAAGATGGGCAGAATGGAAGCTCATGATGTTGGCAGCAATAAAAACAACAATAAGTAATAAATAAATAAATAAAAATGGTCCAAATTTCAACAGCCATTAGAAAACGTGCTCCCCATCCCCTTAATATGTAATCAAACTGAGGAAAGTATTGTTAAAGAATATTCAATGAGAAAAAACTCAGCAAGATTCTAAATAATTCATTGGAATAAAAAAAGCAGAAGGAAAAATAGAAGTGGATACTAAAAAAGAGACTAAATTTCATGTTTCGTGGCTGAAATCAGCCTAATTAGTAACAACTGTGAGGCTTCCTGGCCTGCTACAGAATCACCCAATTCTGGTCACTCAAGCAGTTACAGTGACTTATTACAGATTCAGACATTTTACTTAGGACCAAACTGTTTCAGTGAGGAGAAATCATCCAGGCTTGGTTTACACCTGAATGAGGTTATTTCACTTAGTATGGGGAAAGGTATCCCTAACAAGCATACCTAACCCACCACTGACACAAATCATTTCTATCAATGAAAAGACCTTTGCTGTTATGTCCAGGGAACTGTTTGGGGTTGGGTTTTTCCCCAAAACCTGTTCATTTCTCTTCTACAAATACACAACAGTCTCCTCTGGGAGAGCCTGGCAGTGCAGCTCCCCTGCCTTTGCTATATCAGCACAGCCTCAGAGAGGCAGCTACGTCCTTCATCATTCACTTTCAGTGCCACTATTCCCCTGAGCAGGCGAAGGCAGGATAGCCGAGTACAAGGACTGCAGCTTCGCGCGGGCTGCATGGCTACTCACTCACCTCCTCCGCCCAAGCAGCACACCTGACACAGCACCTTTGATGGCTCAGGCAACCACAGCTTCAAACAGCCAAAACACCATATCCTCTCCCGAGCTGCAGAAAGCCACAAAAGAGCTGGCAGTAATGCTGGAGGAGAGATGGACTCTAAAGATTTAAGTTTAGCAGGATTTCTTTTATTAGAGGGCAGAAGGGTCTGGGGGTAAAATTCAAACCAAAAAGTTTCCATGGGGTTTATTCCCCTCTTCTCCCACTACAGCTATGATTAGACCAACTGATAATGTTTTTCCTTCAAACTTTGCCTCATAATAGAATTAAACAGATTTCAATGTATATATCCTGTGATGGCGCATCCATTAGAACAGCTAGAGGCCGCAATTTGAACAGCGGTAACTGGGACAAGCAGCTCTCTGTTTTAGATTCTCATTATTACAATTCCCTTTCAATTAACTTCTTTAAAGTAGCGAAGGGAAAGCAGAAGATTTGATTCCTTTAAACTATCCATCAGTCAGTGGTAATGGCCTCTTTCTGCAGCCCTTTTCTTGTGTGTGGTCTCCTTGATCAGGCTGCATTATTTAAAACACGTGACTGCAGCCTGCTCTGTCTGAAATGCTGACTGAAGCTGAAACACACATGAAAAACCCTCAGCCACAGGAAGGATCTGAAAAGTCCTTCTGACTCAGGCCTCTCAGCAGGAGGCAACTTTTTATTACACACATGTACTCCCACACAGGAAAATGAAATTCAGCTAGCTGGAGATGGCCAAATCAAGTTTTGGTAGAAGCAGAGGCAGGAGGCGGCTTGCTGAGAGTGCGTTGCCCTGGCCACGCTGTGAGGGAATGTGTCTGTCCGCTCAGACAGAAGTGGAACATGCCGATCTCCATGGTCTGCGTGGACTGAGCCACCACGTCCAGCACTTTGGGCTGAATCTCCAATCATGGTCCCATGGACGTGCTACGTGCACCAGCACTGCACCACCACCTCTGCACCAAGACATGCTGCTACCCTGCACACATTCATGCACAGAAAGCCAGGACTGGGATGCAGGTTCAGTACTACATAAACCCAGCACCAACAGGGGGCTTAAACAGTCTCCTAATGAAAAAATCAGCAAATTTGCACAGAGCGTTTACTAAATCCTGACTGCTTGTGGACAACACTGCAGCTAGCACAACGCCATTTGCAGCAACGCACCAAGCTCAGATACTGTTTTTTTCCCAGCCAAGTGTGCTGGTCCTGTGGGGGGACTTTTGACTGATGATGGAAGGATGTGACAACCCAACAAAACTAGGAGCTGCTTCTCTTAGCAGTCACCTCATGATGCTTTGCTGTTTCCATTAAAAACTCCTAAGGAAACAAACTTCTATCATTAGCGGAGACCATTTGACACATATAGGCAAGTCCTGACAGTGGCACAGCAGATTCACTGCATTAATTTAAGTAGCATCTCTACTGACATCAGTGAAGGCTGGGTATGTTTTGTGGTAGTTTATGCAGAGGAACTTTCACTCTATGTCATCACAGGCAGGAAAGCCATCACAGCCATTGTCCGGCGAAGACAATTTCAACAACAGATGGATTGAACATTGCACAAACCTGCCTTGGATTTTGAAAGATGGTGTATGAATGACCCTCAAAGATCCTATCACAGGGTGTCCCATCACAAGAAAGAAATGTGTTTGTGTACACCACTCCTTCCCCCTTCCTCTTCCCCAAGGAAAGTGAGCCCAGGTACAAAGACAGAATTCTTAAAAACACATTGTGGGTTTGCTTCCAGAGCTGTTAAAAATAAGTTCAGGCATTATCAGTTTTCCAGTCTTTAAAGCTTATGCTAGCTCAGAAGGCACTTTGACAAATCCCCATTTTCTGGATGTCAAAGAGGATTCAAGACCATGAAGTTGTATCCCCAACTGGAAGAGCAAGAACTTCTGAACTGTGCAATCTCTTCTCTTCCCCACACATGCCACTGAGGCAACACAAAGGCTTGGATCCCATAGACCTGTCTGACTGATTTGAAGCTTACACCACAGCCTATCTATCCACGCTTTATTCAGATGTTACCAGAACCATCTGAGGTTAAAACCCCATGAAAAAAAATGAATTGTAAACTACTTCATCTTTGCCTTCTTTTTTATTTATGTGTGTATAAGAATCTTCTCTTTACTAAATTATCTCAAAGTAAGCCTGACCATCAGTTAGAAAGTAGATGCTTGTAGGTTAAAAGGTTATCTGAACAAATCCCAGTACTTAACCCCTCACTTCTGTAGTATACCCATAGCAACTTTCTGTGTTAGCAGTGAAGTACTGCAGAAGAGAGAGTAAAAGCAGTACCAAAAAGCAAGCTGCAAGAGTGACATTTGTAAAGGAAGTGGTAAAGCTATTGCCCAAAGTCCCCTGACAGCAGCACTTTCTGAAAGAGGTTACAGGAGGAAAAAGCCTGACGCCCTCACATGCATTTTTCACTGAAAAGTCTTCTATACTGCTCATAACATTTTTATATTGGAAGAGCAACTTTTGATTTCACTTCTCAATGCACATATTTAAATATAAAACTAGGTGCCCACCAAGTTTGCTATTAGTCCAGAAGAAATCAGACCAACAAAGAATGACAGCACATAGATCAGTGCTGTTCAGCCAGAGCTTGTTTGTAAAGGTAGTTGGCAATGCACACACAGCACAGCGAAGCAGCTGCTGAAGCTCCACCAGAGATGTGCATTACCAGTGATTAAAGTGCTGGGAGCGAAGAAGTGATAGGAAGTTTAAAACAGGATTTAATTCTCTAATTTAAGACAGGCAGTCAATCTGCGAGTCCCAAGGTCTCCTTTCTAGGTGAGCAGTTCCCCACCTAAGGAACCTACACATCTGCACCCCTGGCCATCCCTGGTGGGAACATCAGCACCACGAACGCTGTCTCCAGGAGGCTGGCATACCTCTCTAGGTGCACTAGAACAACAATACAAATCAAACTGGATAGAAGCCTTCTTGGGGAGGCAAGTCCGCTGATGAGAACCTTCTGACAAAGAAACTGCAACTTAATAGATTCATCAGAAAGAATAGAAGTGAGAAGATTTGAAGTGATTCAGGCAAGGAAACTGGGTAAACCACAGCTCTGGGGTCCTGTTCTCAGCCCTGTTGTTGATATGTTGTATGACCTTCAGCAAGTCTCGAAACCCACAAGCCTTGGCCAAGACCTGGGAGCAACACTGATCCATCAACATGCAGAGAGACCAATGAGGCAGCTTCTAATAAGGGACCTAGAACACTCCAAAGACTTTGGTTGCTTCTTTTGGAGACATTTTATCTCTTAAGGAATGGATGAAAGAGGAAGATAATGTTTTTGCTTTGTACATCAATAAATCAGTGTCATCAAAGCAATAAAAACAGCTTTTGGTTTAGCTACTACCCGATTGTACAAGTAGCTATAAGCAAGTTTAGCTTTTGATTTCCCTTCACAGTCTTCTTGTTGAGAAAAAAGAGACTTTATTTCAAAAAAAAGGCCAAAACAATTCAACTTGGTCCCAGCAGAGCATGATTTGTGGACTTTTTGCTACTCTCCCCTCCTCTGTTTAGTAATGCAGGTATTATCATTGTCCATTTCATCTTAGAAACCTGCCATTCTTTCCTACCAATTACTGAAGCTTAAGTTCTGGTCCAATGAATCGCTCACACATACAATCACAAGCGAAGTTAAGTGACTAGCCAGTAAGTCACTGCTGTCACTCTCAAGACCCATCTTGTTTGATTCCCTCCACGTCACAGGCAGTGCAAACCGTACACACCTCCACTAAACCGGCATGGTAGCACTCTCTTGTCTCTTGGCATATGGCTGCACAAAGCATCAATAAAAAGAAATGTCTGTCTGTTGTCCTCTACAAGGTCCAGTAGCCCTCTGCTGCCAATTTGCTGTTTCTGCTCTCTCATACCCTCATTAGTATTATTTCTACATCAGACTTTTCTGCACAGCAGAATGTCCCCTTCCGTATTTTCATCTCCCCCTTATACTCACACTCTTGCCTTGGGTGTTACCATTACTATTGCTGTTGTTGCAGAGAACTTGTCTGTTCACAGTAAGCAGCTACATGAAAATTACTGAGCGCAGCACCCGAATGCACAGCAAGACTCTCCTCAGCCAAGGAAGGGATAGAAAGCACCGACAGGTTACATGAAACACAAGGAACTAGAGTCCAGTAACATCCAGAATGTCCTCCAAAACTAGCCTAGCAGTGTTCTCAGGTACTAGAAACATTTGTGGTCGTGAAGCAATAATTGAGTTTTACCTCAGGTTTAAACCTGTAATCTGATCAGCTGCAGGAGCTGGAAATAAGAAATCTCTGCCATGTGTCAGGGCCTGGCAATACATTCACATGGCGAATGAAAACAAACATTCTGCTGTATCAGATGTCCCTCCATATAAAAGATCTGGCTTATCAGGGCAAATAACCTGATCCAGTAGCAGGAATTCTGCAGTCTTAATCGGGGGTGGGGGGGTGGGGGGTTGGGGTGTGTGTGTGTTCTGGTTCTGGCTGGAACATTCTCCTTTTTATATAAAATCCCTCCTCCAGGAGGCAACTTGGACTTTACCCAGGAAGGCAGGAGAAAGAACTCTGCTCCAAAGCTTTGGAAAGTAACATCAGGCACGCACTGTATCTAACAGACCCATAAAATACTGGTTCTGTGTAAAAAAGCAGTAAGAATAATTCATCATGGGATTGGTTTAACTTTTACATGAAGAATCCTCTACCAGTAGATGGTCATTTTTTCAAAACTATGCTATAGGCAAACAGAAGACACAGGCTGGATGTAGGAATTATTGGGTGAAGCTTCATGTAACAGACCTGACAGAATCATGAAAATGTCTCCATCCTTAAAACTGAAGTTCAAAGAATTTTACTTTTTTTTTTAACATAGTATGCCAAACCCACACAGCTGTAAAACATATCAACATCTCATCTCAGTAGTGAAGGAACTTTATTTTTGCCTCAAAGATCCCACATGGTTCTCATTCTCAGTGTCACTAAGGATCCCAATAAAAATAAATGGCTAAGGGATATATTCGGTCAGAATACGAACTGGAGGAACCTATTTTCTTACATCCATGCCTTGAATTGTCCTTCCAGCAGTAGGCTGACTAAGTCAAAACCTACTTTCCAGCTAGCTAGCTAGAGCTACAATCAGGCAGACTGACGAGGAACATGCTGTGCCAGTTCCTGATGTCAGTAATGGACCAGGGTAGGTGTTGCTTTGAAACAATGAAAAGCCTTGGTCACACTACCTATTTAATAGCTTCAAGCTGTTAAGACATAAATATGTTTTTTAAAAGCACCCTCTAGAGCTAGGACACAGCCCCTTCAGACATTACATATGGCTTCAAGAGAACAAATTTGAAGCCACAGATAATCTATTCTGTATTTCTGACAATTATGTTTCTGAGGCCAATGGTTACAAGTCCTCAGAGACAGATTTGGTAGCACTGGAAATCAAACTCACCTTCTCCAAGTTCCTCTAAATTCCTGTGCTTGTTGAGGACTGAGCCCATAAACCAACAGCCAGAGCAGCTCAGATCCTTCCTCAGGTCACAGGTTTATGGTGAGAGAGTGTGCTGGCTGCCTGCAGTAGAAACAAAGGGAAAATTGCTAGGAAGCAGAATATAATGTTTAGCATTGACTTTTAGGAAAAAAAAATCTACAAAATTGCATGTGAAACCACTGATCAAACCTTATTTCATTTCTGAAATTTCTTCCCCAGCTGGTATTGTTTTGCTTTCCATTCCCAACAAAACAAGCTTGATCCAATTAAATCCAGTCCTATTACCAGCTAGTGTAATTTTCCCGAAGGGAAGTAGGAAGTATTCTTCCTCCTGTCAAAGGTGAATTCATCTCAGTGGGCTCTTCACCTGCTAATCATCATATTTTTAGTGATGAATAAGTGAAGCCATTATCATCTGATGGCTGTTACATTAGGGTAATTGCTGAGTCTTAGCAGAGCTGTGGATGAACAGCCCACTGAGCACAGGGAAGTGCCACCGCCACTGTTCCAGTGCAGATCCCAAGGATGGATGTCCGTACATACCTCTGGGAACACCTCTGGGATGTCCATACATACCTCTGGAGATGTTAGACCACTGTAGGGGCACAGGGAGGACCCTGCAGAGCCCCCCACAGGCACACCTCTCCTGGGGGAGGGTTTCAGACTGCACCAGGGTTTAATATAAGGCTCTGCAAGAGCATGAGCTCACTTAGACACTCCAAGTGTCATCCAGCAGAGGTACCAGGGATTTGCTTTTAGCTTCAGGCTGCACAGATAGGACAGGTGGAAACCACGGGTGTTTCCAGGAAAGACCCACAGCTGCCTTGCCCTAAATGCCAGCTGCAGCTGGCCACCGGCTTGTTTGCTGAGTTTTATCAGGGTGTCTGGCATCTATGGGCTACTCAGGGTTCAAACACATAAAAGTTGCTGGTATAATTCAAATGCCTTTTTGCTCTCTTTCTCATTGGGTATTTATTTATTTATTTACCACAGCATTTGCGTGCCTCATAGTTTCACTGAATGTCTCATAACTCCTGAGGTAGAGGAGTGCAATTTAAGATATTTGAGAGGTGGAGAATTGTGACAGGATAATACTTTCAAGTATGTCTAAAGGGCGTAAGAAGCTAGACTCCATTCACAGTGTGTAACCACACTGGAGCTCAGCAGTCTGAAATCACTGGAATTTGGACTTTAACTAGCTCCGTTTGTTACGGGGTGCAGTGTAAGTGTGCAGTGCTTTGCTGCCGGGGGACCTGCAGCCCAGACAGGGATGTGCAGATGGGTTCCTTCACAGTGTCACAGTGGAGCGGAACAGTTAAATACTCAACAAGGGATCTAGAAAGCTCTCTAAACCTAAGCTAGCCAGCAGGAAATGCAGAGAGGGGAGGTATGGTTCAAGCCATAAAGCAGTCAGACACTTCTGAGTTTTCACTTGAAATTCCCCACCTGGCCTGTGGCACGTAAGACAAATTATCTTTTCCTCCAGAAAAATGGCTTTCACAACTGGCTGGATTACAGAACCTTGCCCTGCCATGTTTAGAGCTGGAATCATGGTCAGCTGTGCCTTGGGGAAGCACTTCAGCTCCCAGACCAGACCATCAGTGGTCCAGTAAGTACTGACACTGAGAGTTAACTGCAAAAGCAAAGACTTAACTCCCCACCCCACCCTGCCCCCAGGCTGAAACAAACAGCTAGGACACCCAAAGAGAAGACTTCTTACCCAGGTCATGTGGAAGAGGAGCTTTGACAGACACTCTCTCTCCACTCAACTGACAAGAAAAAAGAGAGCGCATAAAGCTAACTGCAAAAGGCCCTTTCTTTTGGGAGGGACTGGGGTGAAGGGTAGATATGCTTTGATTTAAGCAAGAGGTTGATCTCTCTGGATCAGTTTCCATGGGCAAGCTGGAGAAAGAGAAGGTCTTGTCTGAGAATCCTCCCAGGCCTTGGGCACCAACTGATGAACATCTTCAGGAATTCAGCAATTATGTTCATGTCTGCTGACAGAAATTTAGGTATCTGTGGCTTTTAGGCACCCACAAGATTAGGCAAGACTTTTCAGTTGCTGGAGGTACCTGACAGCTGGATTTGGATACCTAACAACTGACTTGCACACATTCACAGAGAAGGAAGATGGTTGCTCAAGAATTTGAGACGAGGTACCTGGAGCTGGGAGCTACCACTGCCCTGTTCTCTGAACAAAAGACCAGCCCAATCCATTTGCCAGAAGCAAAAAATACAGTACAGAACTGTATTATCTGAAGTAACAGGCAACTCTTTACCTAAATACACTTTTCAAAGAAACTAATTTTCTAAAATTCATTCAAAATCAAAGGAAAACTTAACAATGATGGGATCTTGCTCATCCATCCTCAAATAAGACTTCAGGCTTCAGCTTCAGTACCTTCAGCTACAGTATTTGAACCACCCCTCCTTTTTACCCTCTAAATGACAAATGGAGCAATTGTCTATAAAAATCTGCACAAGTCTGAAATAGCTTGGGAATCAATTTTTGGTAACATTCAGCATTATATGAATATTCATTTTGTTGGCATTTCTCTTCACAGCCATGCACACAGTGCAGTAATTTCCTGTCCATGTGCAAGACTCTATTATATAGGGCTTCATTGGTGTGTGCACTGCATTAGTCCTCATTAACAATAAGCTGATAGGATCTCTGAAATGGAGAGCTAATACAGCGCACCAGAGGGAGAATGCTTTATGAATGTAGGAAGAGATGTAAACAGAGTAAAAGAATACTGTTTCTTGAGTTTCTTCTGATTTTGATTATCACAGTGAACCCAGGATTGCCTTGACATAAGACTCAAACGTATCTAGTGAAGCCAATGAGGCTATCCCAGAAATTAATTTGCTCTACTATTTTCATATGTATTTTAAAAGAAGCAATGGCTAAATATGCAGAATATAGAAAGCCAGTCATTCTTACATAAATGTGTGATTTTCTTCATAGCCACAACAAAATGTGTGGAACTGTGTTTTTCCTGTTCACGAATTTGGATCTAAAATGTTTTGTCACCACAACCAACAGATAATCCTGATCTGTCCTGCAGTGTGGCATGCTGGTACAAGAACAGAGAGACAGCTGGAAAATGTTATATATCTGTGACTTGCCAGAAACAAAAAAGGTCTTATGCAGCACTGAGTGGGAGGGAAAAATCCGCACAGAAGAAACTTGTACTGAATTCAGGTAAGATCTACATAGCTTCCACCATAGCACTGAATAAAGGCAACAGCATGGTGCTACAGCTAGCAGTGCCGATTAGCAGGCTGCTTCTACAGGGCACAAAAATGTCATTTGCAGTTATCTGGTAATTCCCAGAAAGACAAGATTGCCAACTGTTTTGAGAGTCCTGATCCTACCCGAAGTCACTACTTCCAATCTGTTGATGTTTTCCTTCCTCACTGTCTAATTGGCATTGTTACTGTGGTTCCTTCTCAGCAATTCTTCCAAAGAATCATTTCTAGGATGGTTGAAATGCTTCTTTCCATTCAAGGACATTTCAGGTAATCGACTCTGTTGGCCCTGATGTTTACTCACAAAGTCTCCACAAATTACCACAAATAAAGGAGTGACTAATAGTTCCTCTACTAGCGAAGTGAGGTGCAGTATGCCTGGAACCAAGGATGCTTGTTCTTTCCACCAGGCACTCCAGGGTCTCCGCAGGCAGGACCCTGAAAACTCTTCAGCTTCTTCCCAACAGCCTCCAAGAGCAGAATGGGACTCAAGGATGGGTGAACTCAGAGACCATGAAAACCAAGCAAGCGCCAGATCACACTGCTGGACCCAACACACACTGCTGCTACAACATAAACCCTAGGAGATCTTTGGATGACAGACATCAGAGAAGCACTGGCTGCATGTCATTAATATGGACAAGCTTTTGCTTGACTGAGCGACCAACACATCTGGAGTGACATATGGCAGCTTACATGGGGCTTTGCTATGAAGGTTGATGCCAAGGATTTGGATTAATCGTGTTGGTTTTCAGTCCAAAGTAAAAGTTGAGATGGTCTGAACCAAAATCCAGACACTGAAAAAGATCGGCTGTCTCACTTTAAAGGTTTTCTTTGATGCGGATTTCTTAGATGATACATCATGGATATTAGAACTTCCTATCCTCCAGGTTTTCCACGATGGCCTTGCATACTTAGGGATCCCGACACTCCTTAATGCTTTTTAAAAAAAACTGGCCTTCTCTGAGGACCCTAACTTGTGTTTTTCTCCTCGAGAAGAGCAGGCTCCTTCTTAGGTACATCTTAGGAGGCACAGGCTTTGCAGTTGTATGTTGACAGGCTGATTTGGAAGAAAACATATTTCTTTGCTCAAAGAGCTTTAACCCTTGCAAAACCAAGTGCTGAATGGGATTCATACAACAAATCCCTGTTTACTGCAAGACAAACCATACCAGTTCACACCAAATTAATTCCACAGCTCTGAAGTTAACTCAATATAAGCAGTTTCTCCAGGCAAGGCAGGTGCTGACATAACTTTGTGCTTCATTATTGGGAATGCAATGCCATCTCTAAATTTGTTTATGCCCTACCAAATTAATTCAACCAACCCAAGAAGTTAATTTCAGTTACTCTCATCCAAATTAAGAAAGGTCTTTGAACATCTTTCACTGCTTTCATTGAACTTTCATTGAAGTTGTGTAAAGCTCTATGTGCGCATGAAGTTTCTTGCTAGATGAGGCTCCAGATCAGCAGAGTTTTTGTTTAACAAACCTTACAGAGGATAAACCTCAGTTTCTCTGGGCAGAGGTGTACACAACACAGTAATGAATGTCTTGATAGGTCTGACAATTTAAGAGCATCTTTCACATTTTGTAGTATGAGCTTCTCATTCTTGTATTATCTTATCACTCATCTGACTTGCCAGAGCACCCCCAGCTCTGCAACCACACATGCTTCCCACACGGAAGTTGCTAATTGTGGCTTATTTGTTCATGTGCAATATCTGCTGGGGACAGGAAAGGCAGGAGGTCCCCTTGTTAACAAAGTACCTCCAGTGAGAAGGCTTTCCACACAATTTCTCAGTTTGTTAACTATTTGTCTTGGTTTATCACCTGCTAGCCTAGGTTCACACCTCTTCTGACTAAGGCACAGGGCTTACCAGTGCTACAATAGATAATAAATACTAATCCTCCCCCATCCAGTAACCATCAAGTTGCCAGTTCACTCCTGTTCTGATCATTGGGTTTCAAAATAACTGTACTTCAGCTGCAGATTCCCAAAAACACTACACTACATTATCTTTCTCTCCCACAGGTGGAAATAGTAAAACTCCAGAAAAATTAAGTAACTCCATAAAAAGTGCTGCTGAGGAACTGTTTACCGCTTCTGCCTGCCAGCCTGCTGCTCTACCGGCCTCATGTGACAGGAAGAGAAGCGACGAGGTCTCAACACCCCAGACCATCGCGCTCTCTGCCGCACTGCCTAAAACCCTGTTCTCAAGAGCCAGCCCTTGCTCTGGCATGCTAGAAGGCTGGCACTACAGTTTCAAGCTGCTCCAAAGGTAAACTGAACCGTGCCAGCCTCACCACCAGCACAGAGGGAAAGCTGCTCTTGCAATCTGTCTGACTGACAGTGGTTTGCAAACACACAGTCATGGAATCACATAATCATTTAGTCATTGCAATCCATCATAGTCCATGCTAAAAACCCCTCCAGCCCCATGTTTTTTGCTGAAATTTGACTTGCTACAGTGCGCCTTGTCCCAGACCAGTGCATACTTCTCACATTGTCCTAGAGCTGACCAAGGATTCATTTGCTTGATTTTTACTCTTGAAATACACGGCTGTTCACCAAAGGACTCCAGAGACTTTCTGGAGAAAAATCTGATCCCTGCAAAATAGGGGAATGGTGGTACCAAAGCAGTCCAAAAGTGGCAACTGATTTTTTGCGAAAGGCAAGTACTTGCTTGAGTTGTTTGAAGTGCTTGGTCTTTTTGTATGTTTGCTTGCTTCGCTAGCTATCACACAACATTTTTGGTAAATCGCAGACTCATAGAATCATTTAGGTTGGAAAAGACCTTTAAGATCATCAAGTGCAACCATTAGCCCAGCACAGCCAAGTCCACCACTAACCCATGTCCCTAAGCACTGCATCTACACATTTTTTAAACACCTCAATGATACAGTTCTGAAAGATTTGTCACTTGAGTTGCCTTATTTAGGTATGAACTGAAAGAATCCATCCAGTTGTCTAACAGGTCACCTTCAAAAAAACCCAAACACCCAAAAAAGCCAGAAACCCAAAATCTCTCACGTGGAAAGCCAGTAACAAAAATTAAAAGAAAACCCCAGTTCATCATATAGAGATCCAAACCATGCTTTTTTAAAACAAATTTGCAAACTGTGCTTAAGTGACTCTTCCAAAGTCACAGAGCAAGTCAGTGGCAAACTAACCATATAACTGCTGTGCACAGTCATATGCTTATTCTGAGCTATGTGACGATGCAAAATCCAGATTATTCTTTTCTTATATTCATCCTATAGTCCTAGTTATAGGATAAGGTATTGGGTTTAGTAAGTTAAGTTTATTGTAAATGTGGTTTAGTAAGTTAAGTTTATTGTAAATGTTCTTTAGTTATGTGCCAATATTATGAGACTCCAGGATAATACTAGGACACTTTCTTTAGTTGGATGATTGCTTTTTCTGTCATTCTATGGATTAACCCTGAAAAGCAAGAGTGAAGAAAAATACAATATCCTCTGGGATACAGCCTGCTATCTGAAGTGTGCCTTCCAAACGGACAGACGCAACTCACCCGACATACCAAGCCTTCCAGACAAATGGACAGCAATGTTCTTCTTCAGGTATGTACTAAACCAGCCATGAAATTGATGCTGCCAGCTCATCAGGAACTGCTATCGTCTGTAAATGAGTCTAACAGATCTACCCAACAGGTATCTTCTTGCTTTAACTGAATGTTTCTTTTGCTGGGAGCCGATTCGATTTCTTGGCTCTGGGAAAGGGGTTTCATAATGGACATGAAAATACAGCTCTGGTTTTGTCTTCAAGATACTTTGTCATTTTTTCTCTCCTACCAGAACACAGGTCCAATATTGTCTATATGAAAAAAGTATATTGGCCATTTGGATAAATGAGAATATGCATGCTACTACCAGTCTGACAACGCACAGACTCACACAGAATAGCATGGCAAGAGTTCCCTTTTCCACCTATGTTTGCAACGCTATGTCCCAGCTTACGTATTTATGCAGCACCAATTACCAACATATCTATGGTCTGCTTCTACAGAAAGAGATAGAAATGAATCATACACAAACCAGGGGGGAGGTTTTATCTCATAGTCACTCAAGAAGGCTTTGAAATGTACAGGAGCTTCCTATACCCAAGGGTTAATCAAAGAATGAGAATTAAAATACCTAGTTTCCACAGAAACTGTTCTGAGTTTTGCCAGGGTCAGCTCTGTTCTGTTCCATAAAGTACTGAGTAGATGCTGTCACCGCAGTGCATCACTGTGTTCCCACTGAAAGCAATTGCAAAATTCTCATAAGGATTCAACTAATACACCGATTTTGGTGCCAGCCAGGAACATTCAGATGGTCAAGTCTGCACCTTTCAGATCACACAGGAGGACTATCCTCTAATTCACTGTATCAGACCCTTCTTAAAATAAGATCTTAACAAAAATGTTAATGCAGTTACATGTATTATACTGCCAATGTGGCTCCCACATGGGAAGGTTTGTCCTGAATCCTCAGGCGAAGATTTCTCCTTACACCCACTGTCACACATTGCACCACAGGGTGCTGGTCTAAATGGTTTTGCTTCTGTCACTCATAAAGGTGACATCTCCACCTATTCAAACTGAAAGATGCTACGGCTCTGCATTTACAGAGCACGTCAGGAGTTTTTAAGAGGAAAGCTGTGAACAAAGTGTGGTATTATTCTAAGAAACAGTCTTGTACGGGTATTAAACAAACAGATACCTTCAGCTACTGCAGGACCTGGCCACTGCCAGGAAATTCTGCAAGTGGTGCTTGGACAGACTTCAAAAGCTGAAGCATAGCAGGCAGATTACCAGTTCTCACCTTTCCATCTGAGATCAACTGGGAAAGGTCAGAGCTGCTGCTGATAGGCCAGACAGATGGAATTAATTTTAGTGTCTGGCAAACACCTTCACCCAAATATGCTGAAAATTCTGCTACTGAAAAATAGCTCAGCAATCTGAGTTTGTTATCCCACTTGAATCACAAATCTCTCCTTTGCTGCAACCATTGTTGCAGTACAGCGCTAAGCAAAATCTGTAAAATCAATGTGAGCAGCAAGACACGTACCCTGGGACGTGGCCTGCTTGGGTTCCCTGCTGCTGCCATCCACTGCACTAGCCAGGTTGGTGCAGTGCGCAGCATGCCCATGCTGCTCTGCAGGCACGGAGCCTGCCAGCAGGACGCTCTGTATTGCGCTGACCAGCAAACTACACTAACTTTATCTACAACTTAGAAAATACCGTGGTAAAGCTGTAGAGTCACGGGCTGCTTCAGCAGTCACTGGGCACATAATGTGTGGGGATGTAAGTTTGTACAGCAGCCGTCACACCCCATATTGTGGCACCGTCACCGCACTGAAAAGCTCGTGCAGGGTGGCAGTTGCAGTTCAGAAGAAGATGCAAACATGCCCCAGTGCTTCTCTCTACTTTAGCTTATTTTTAAGTTCTCATCGCAAAAGCCATTTCACAGAAACTTTCTCCAGCATGCTTATGACCCAAATTCCATGGGTTTATTTCTATATTTTCAGACTTGAATTGCAAGTTAAAAATAAACTGATGGAATGAAACCCACACCTTCCGTCTCTGAGACACATTCTCACATACTTCTCATGTGAAAGCAGAGGGATGCTTCAGAAGGCTTAATGGTAAGAGCACATCCTACTTGTTGATAAAATGTCACAGCGGAATCAGAACGTACACTGGAAAATGAAAACAAACGGTGCTGTTGCCAATACCGCTGCAACTGCAGAAGAACAAGCTGCAGGGACACGTTGTGTTTACATTTATAAATCCAATGCTGGGAAAAGGTAAAGACTACGGGATCTGAAGAAGAGAGGAGGAGGGAAAATAGTGCTTCTTCAGCTTCATGCAGTTCACACTTCGTCATGCTGACGCAGTCATGGTCAAGGAAGATATTTAGTGTGGTCTGTCTCTCTTTTCTTTCTGTGCCTCCTGAAAAAAACATTCAGCAGCTAGATTTTTATTTAAAAATCAATTCCAGTGCTGGAAACATGTCAAAGGCGCACCACAAGATCAAGGAAACTCAGTACTTGTTATAACAAGGGAAAAAAACATTAAATGGCCACCCATGGTTTGCCACCCAAAGGCAAACGAGTTCTCCCGGCAGGCGCGGCTGAGAGCAGCGCAGGTGCCCAGCTGGCAGGGCACGTCGCCCACCCGGCCAAGCGCGCATGCCATCGGGCTGGCACCGCGGGGACGGGCCTGCACTGCACAGCACCGGGCCGCTGAGGGCCCGGGGGCACCAGAGGAGCTGTCGGCGCCGTCCGGTGCACGGTCCTCAAGAACATAAACCACCGGCGTTCAGGAAGGCGCACGGAGCCACGGCCTCCACGGACCCTTCGGCCTTTCGCTGCATTGTTCGGCGACAGCTGCCCCTTCACCAAGGACAGGAGCCCGCCCGCTGCTGTCCCACAGCTGGGCGTCCGACGCGGGCCTGGTCGCTCGGCGCGCACGCTGCCTGGGAGACAGGCACTGGCACCGGCGACAGCTGCTCCATTAACGAGCCCGGGCAGCAACCAGCGGCCGGAGGAGGGGCCGTAACGGGGCGGTCTGGGCCCCCCCTGACGGCGGGGCCACGGCCCACCCTACCGCGCAGCGCCAGCAGCGGTCCGGCGGGGAGGCCGCCGAGGGGCAGCAGGGGGCGCTGCCGCCCTGCCCGCCGTGTGCAGGCTCGGGCGCGGCGCCGGGCCCGGAAGCGGAAGCGGCGTGTGACGCTGCGCGTGGCGGCCGTGGCGGCTGTTGGGCGGCGGGAGGCTCCGGCGCGGCCCGGCGGTCACCGCCTGTCGGCGTCCCTCGGCGGCGGGGCATGGCGGAAATGGAGGCGGCTGGCGCCCCGGCCCTGGGCGAGGAGGGCGCGGAGCTGGCGGTGGTTATCGGCGCCACCGTGCCCACCGGCTTCGAGCTGACGGCGGCCGAGGAGGTGCAAGAGAAGCTGGGCTCGGCCGCCAGGATCAGCAGGGACCGCGGGAAGATCTACTTCGAGGTCCCGGCCCGGGGCCTGCCGCAGGTCCGCCCGCGCTCCCCGGCCCTGCTCCCCGGCCCCGGCAGCCGCGGCTGCTCTGGGCTGGCGGGGGTTGCGGTGCAAGGCCCTGCCCCTGCCAGCGCCCCGCGTTGGGTTAAAGCCTTTCACCCGCCGTGCGCGGCGGAACAGGCTGGGAAGCGGCCGCGGGGCTGCCCCGCCGTGCGGGCGGTGCGGTTTGTGCGAGGGCAGGGGCAGCCGCAGGCGGGGAGCCCAGGGCAGCGCGGAGGCGGCTGGCCCCGGCCCCTGCCCGCACAGCCATCCCCGCACCTATACAAAGGTGGGAAGGTGCCTTACGCCTAGGTGTACGGTGACCACATTGCAATGAAAATAAGCATGCTCCCCTAGGCGTAAATGGTTAGTAATTCTCATTTCTTCTAGGTCCATCGTCTAAGGTCAGTGGATAATTTATTTGTTGTTGTTCAGGAGTTCAAAGACTATCAGTTTAAAGAAAATAAGGTGAGTCACCCCTCATTTTTCAATCAGTTCTGGGTTTTGGAGTGCTTTTGGGGTTTTTTAATTTAAAATCAGTTTTAGAAAGGTTTCAGTTTCATGAACAAGTTTGTGGGGTTTGTGGGTTTTGGTTTTTTAATTTGATATCTGCTGGCTTTTAAAATGGCAGCGCAGTCATGTTGTCCAGCGTCATTTCTTCAGTTAAATTTGCATAGGCAAAAATCTAGGGTGAGAGCCACTACCCTGCTTGTAGGTCACACTTAGATGCAGGACAGTAAAGTATCACTTCAGTCACTTAGCTCAGTGTTAGCTGTTTGACAAGATATAAACAATGAAATACTATGAGTCCTGTGACTTTCAGTGCAATTCCGTTTAGTTACAGCAAAAAATGCACAAAAAGCTGTAAGCTTGGCTTAAACGTGTAATGGGTTACATGTTTAGGAAACTAATTTGAGAGACTTGGAAAAAAGAATAGCTTTTTAAAGAGATGGAATGACTTCAAAGCACTACTTTTTTTTGCCTTTTAAAGGAAGATGCTCTAAAGGATCTGGAAGATTTGGTTAAAAAACTGCCTTGGACCGATCCCTTGAAAGTTTGGGAGCTGAACAACAGCTTAAAAAAGAAAAAGACCAAACGCAAAAAGCATAATCTGCAGAGTACTGCAAGCAAAGAGAAGTTGAATGACAGTGGAGAAGAGGAAGGAACAGATCAAAAACACGATAGTAAACAGGAGGACTGTGCCCAAAACAGTGCAGGTAGAGAACCTGCCAACAGCCAAGATACAGAAGAGACAGAAGGAGTGGCATCCCAGAATGGGGAGGAGGAGGAGGATAATGAACAATCAGATGCTAAAGACGAACTGCAAGAGGGTTCTGGGAGCGAGACGAATGCCAGTGACAGTAAGACAAGCGAAGGAAAGGCGAAGGTGTTGAAGTTCCGTGTGACATGCAATAGAGCGGGAGACAAGCACTGTTTCACGTCAAACGAGGCTGCAAGAGACTTCGGTGGAGCTGTGCAGGAGCACTTCCAGTGGAAAGCTGACATGACTAACTTTGACGTTGAGGTATAGTGTTATGCCTTCAAAATACCTACATTTCTGTTGTAAAAATTCATAGTTCTTAATTCTGATGCTTAGAGATCTCCAAAATACTTTCAAAAGATGACTCTGGAGCTAAAAACAGGTGTAATGCTGAAATCATGGCCGCCTCAGAGGCATTCATTTCACTGACACATTATGCATGTCCTCAGATCCCACCATTTGCTAGTGCTTTGGCTATCCATAATAATACTCTCTATTTTTTTGGCCCAGTGAGGGCTCCTCTCCTCTTCCTCGGGTTCCTCTTTTGGTCTGCACACACTGTTGTCTTCTCACATTAACTGACTGAACATTGCTGCATCCAGCACAGCTGAGCTGTTGCTCAAAAGCTTTCCTCTCAGCCATAGTAAAAGCTCTGGTACTAGGTATTACCTCCCCCTCTAGCATTTGCTCTCGTTCATATTTAAATGTAATGTAGGCACCTCATGCTTTACTTTTACCCTCATTAAATCTTTCCTTAATCCATTGTTTTGTATTGGTATAAGTTAACGGAAGATATTCCATCCAGAAGCTGTAGTTTTATGGGTGAAGGGAACAAAAAGGGTTAACATTAACTGTCCAATGTTTATTTCTTATGGGGAAAGCAGAGGTTTGGAAAGGACAACCAACAGGTGTGGTCCAGCAGTGTTGTGACGGGGCCACCATTTTTATGGGGCAGACAAACTTTTTTTCTTGCAAGTCTGCTCACAGCTGGCTCACTGTCCTGTAACAGTATTTTCACCTTCCAAATTAATACAGTGGAGGGGACCAAGAATCTGATTTTCATTGCTGCTTTGCAAATGCTTCACTGTGACTTGCAGGACTTGCCCGATTTCTCTCTTCTGTTTAGAAGAACAGAACTTCTAAAAAGTCAGCATAATGGTTATAGTACTTTCTGAAGTCTTGTGTGAAAGATTTGGCATGAATGAGAAGGTGCTCGTGCTCATTCTGTATGAACGAGAAAATGTGTGAATGCTCTCCTAGATTTTGTCCATTACTGCCATTAAAGTGATGCATTGCTTTAATGCTCTTTATACATAGTTCCTGGTTTTAAAATTGCCATCTAAATTTCTCATAAGTCATACTATGGAAATAGTATGGCATACTATGGAAAACTGTTACTCCTGAAATTTAGTTAGTTTTCTTTTTAGGTTCTTCTGAACATTCACAATAATGAAGTAGTTGTGGGTATTGCATTAACCGAAGAGAGTCTTCACAGAAGAAATATTACCCATTTTGGACCCACAACTCTTCGTTCAACTCTCGCTTACGGCATGCTTAGGTCAGTGCAATTGCGTAGCACTATATTATTCTCAGTTAACAGGTTATTTTGTTTCAGAAATTAGATCTTTTATCTCCTTACTGCTTCATCAAAAGCCATTTCTGTTAATTCTTGAAGGCAAAAAAAAGGTTGCTGAAACAGCATGCTTTGTAATTAAGTGTATGTTTTCCAGCTAAGTAAACATTTGCTGTTAGACAATTTTCAAAATACCTTAGCACATTCTTGACAGCATTTTGCTTATAAAATGGTAATTAATGAACAGAAGAAATAATCACATAGGTTTTTTGTTAGAAGGGTAGAATCAGAGTGATTAAAGTTCTGTTTTTCTTCCTTACAGAAATTCCTTTTCCTCACCCTGTCTTTTCTTCTGTTCCTCAGACTCTGTGATCCACAGCCCACGGATATCATAGTTGATCCCATGTGTGGTACATGTGCAATACCAATAGAGGTGATTCTTCCTTTATTTTTTCACTTAATAAAACTTGACAGTATCTGCAACTGAACAATACGTGTGAGTTCTCTTGGTAATAACTGAATAGCGAACTCCAAAAGTACCTCACCAACTTCTAAACAGATACAAATACACTTTTTGTAAGTGACCTTGTTTTCCTTCCCAAAGCTGTAGGTAACTAAGTTAGGAAGAAACTAAATCCAAAAGCATTTGGAGCTTTTAAGGTGCACGACATAACGAGTGTCTGCTACAGAATTTTAAAATCATTGACATCCGCTTCCAGTTGCTTTGTTGTATTCTGTCCTATTTGAGTCATTCTTTTGTTTGTTTTGTTTTAAATTAAGCAATGTTGATGCTAATGTTGCTTGTTATCAATATTTCCCCTCAGGGAGCTACAGAATGGCCTAGCTGCTACCATATTGCTGGTGATAACAACCCACAAGCTGTAAAGAGAGCAGCAAACAACATCTGTTCTTTGCTAAAGAAAAATGAGGATAAGGAAAGGTGAGAAGAGTACAAGTGATTTTCTTTCCTAAAGAAATCCATTTTGCATTGTTGCATTGGACTGTCTTGTTCTTATTTTCCTATTTATTCTTTTGCTAACCTTATAGATCACCTCAAATTAAAAATACACTCAGTAAACCATGTCTGAGATAACTGTCTTTGCACTTGCAGCAGTACTTCCATGGGCATACCATTAGACATCATTCAGTGGGATATTTGCAATCTGCCTTTGCGGACTGGTTCTGTGGACATTATTGTGACAGATATGCCGTTTGGAAAGAGGTGAGGGATCACTGGTAAAGTTACCACGCTTAACTGCCACTACTGCATGTGCTTGCCTGTCTAGGCTTAGGGTTCTCTCACTTTTAGTTACTTACCTGTGGGTCTAATTAAGAAGTATTGATGTACTCTATATTAAAAACACAGGTTGAAATTAACAGCAGATGTGGCCCTGAATGAGCTAATCATGTCTGTAAGACCAACAACAGTTACCTGATTTTTTCAATGATCGCAAAGGGGATCTTAATTTGTTTTGCAGGGTGGGGTCAAAGAAGAAGAACTGGGATCTCTATCCAGCCTGCCTTACGGAGATGGGACGGATCTGCACACCAGGGACAGGCAGGGCTGTGCTGCTTACGCAGGACAAGAAATGCTTTGCCAAGGTATGTTCTGTGACAGAAAATCAAACCTTTTTACACTTGAAAATATTTTGAGGAGAAAATGGTAAGCTGACTTCATTACAGAAGATGATCTGGTTTTAGAGCAATAATTAGTAACATTTAAAGACAGGTTTGGACCTGAAGAGTCATTTGACAGTGCCATCAGATGTGATTTAGAATAATCAAAAGTAATTTCTAAATAATATTTTACCATTATTACTGTATCTTGAAGCTACCACCGCTCTTTGGCTGTTTTGTTTTTTTGATTGTAGGCCTTGTCACGAATGGGACACATCTGGCGCAAAGCTCAGACTGTGTGGGTGAATGTAGGGGGACTTCACGCGGCAGTGTATCTTCTGAAACGCACCTGGGAAAGAGCAGAAGAAAAAAGATCGTTCTGGTAACCTGTGTGGAAGAAAGGAGACTCTTCAAGAATTTCTTGAATAGCAGTCTGGTAAAGTGGACACCTGAGAGCATAGGTCTGTCAATTCCTAAAGAAAAAAAAAAACAAAACAAACCAACAACACGCAAACAACCTGTGTAGAAATTGTGAAACATTAATATTGAACCAGGGATCAGCTTCAGAGCTATCAGTTGTACTATGTGTTCTGAAACATTATTTAAATCACTTTCCTCCCTGCCACCCTAACTGAAATTCAGTAGTGGAATTAGTAATGCTTTTCTTTGCCTGAGTCTTGTCTACCATGTCCGTTGTATTTTTTCAGTTAAATGTTTATTTCCTCTGCTTATAGTAGAAAACATGTATTGGCAGCTTTGGAGGTAACAGTTAATTTATTTCCCATAATGTAGGATTTTTCCAAACTGAAGCTTTCTAACTTACACCACTGCATAAATGTAAACTGTGATAATAAACCTGTATCTGTTTTTCATGGTCTGATACGCAAATGCCAATTAGTAAACAGTATGCTGATGCTACTGTTTTTCTTACCTGTTACCTCAGCTTAGTGCTAATTCCTAGTAAATATCTATTTTAATGTACCACTGCCATGGGTGAGGGGGGGTAGCACACACAGCCTTAGCAAACTGTCTGTAGTTACTGTTCGAGAACAGAGATACTTTTGGCAATTATATTTAAAAGTTCATGTTTTCAGTGTCTACTGTAGACGCATCAAGGTGGCAATACGCTTAAATTCATTAGGTGATTTAACTGCCATTGTTATGCCACAATATTTACAAAAATGTATTACCTGTTGAATAACTTGAAGTTGCAAATATTTTTTTCTTCTGTAAATGTACTGTGATTTCTGAAGCCTCTTGCTCTTTGCTCATCAGAGGCTGAAAACACTAGTTACCAGTTTGCCATTTTCATTAAAGTGTTATTCATAAGTATGTGTGTTTAGAAGTGAATTAACAAGCATTAAAGTTTCAGAAGTTTTGCATAGAAGACAAGTCTTTATCGTATTCTTTTTCTAGTCCGTGTCCAGTGGAGGATAATGCAGCCCTTCATTTACCACACAGTTGTCATCTGGATAAAATGATGACAGCAGTGTCCATTTAATTCTTTCCCATACCACACAGTTCATGTGACACTGTGAGGTGGCTATCTACTCCTGCTCTGTTGAACTCTGCAACTTAACCTGGATACATTACTTTCTTAAAACACGTTAACACCTTGGTGGTTTGTTACTGTTTTGTTTTTGGGTTTTTTTCCTAAGGAAATCCAGGCACAGTAACATTTTAAGACCTTAAGGTGTGCATTTTGAAGTGTTGGGTTTTGGGTGGGGTTTTTTTTTCTCAAGTTGAAGATTAGAACGAGACCAGTAAAATGCCTGTCATCCCTTTTGGCCTGAAAGGTGAGAAGGTCATGTTTTGTTTTTTAAACCACAGCTAACATTAAATAGATTCAAGATGTGACTTAGCAAATGAGGCTTTAACTAACCTCAGGGTATGGGAAGTAAGATTCTTGACTGCTGCAGAGAATTTATATTTGATTTTCAATACTCATCACATTAAAATGTACAGCCTCACATAATTGTGTCATATTTCATAGGAAACTAAGTTTGAAATCATTAAAGAATGCAGGAATGGGAAGACGTACACTGAGAGACATGTATCTCTGCTGTCCTATAAATGTGAATCTGCTCTAAGTTGTATGATTTCAAGCAGTTTCTCTTAAAGGTTGCAGTTCAGGTTTTATGGAGGATTGGTACCAGACACTGAAGAATAACAGGTTTTTGTCTTAATTGAAAATCAGCCTCATTGTTTATAATAATCCCACAGTGCTGCACACAGGTTCTTAACAGTATCTGAAATACATGCTCCTTCCATAATGTGAATTTAGTTTTCCTCTCATAGAAGGAAAGCGGTGGAAGCGACTTCTTTTGAACAAGGGACAGCAAGCAAGCCTGCCCAGCATTTCTTACTTTTTTTTTTTTTTCTTTTTTTCTTTTTTTCAGTACAGCTGAACGTGTAACTGACAGTGTGTCATTCTCTGCCTTCCCTCACAGGCTGCTAGAGGGACAGTACAGAAACTACAAAAGGATCCCTCATCAAAGTCTTGTTGCAAGTTAAGCGTTCTAAAAGAAAATGCTGAGGTGTTGAGACATGCAAGGAAAAGGTGCCGTCTTGGTACTTTCAGCACTTTAATCTGCAATGACTGGAAAAAATATGCTGAACTGCCTTCAGGCATGAAGTGCTGTGTTCTGAGGGGTGTCTGTTGTCACAGAGCTGAAAAAGCAAACCATCACCAAGGGCAGCTCACCGATCCTTCCAGAAGGGCTGAAGGCCTTTGCACGCACAGACGAAAAGCTGCCCGCGCTTGGTGCCGGGTGGTTTTGCCGAGGCTGTGCAGCAGCTGCGGGCGGCTGCTCCCGTGCGGGCAGCGCTGCCCCTCGGCGCGCAGGCCGGCACCGCGCTGCCCCGGCGGAGCAAGGCCAGGAGCGGCCCGTGGGGTCCCCGGGCGGCCGGCGGAGGCGCAGGCCGGGCCTCCCCCCGCGGCGCTGTGCCCCCGGCCCGCAGCAGCGGCCTGACGGGCGCTGGCCCCGCGGCTGCCGACGGCCTGCCGCTACCGTGCGCTCGCACGTCGTGAGGCCGGAGCGCGGCCTCCCCCCAGCCCTCCCGGCCGCTCAGCCCGGCCGGGGCCCGGTAACGGCGCTCTGCAGCGCCGCCGGCCAGACCCGGCTGCCGGGCCCGCCCCTCACAGCCGCCGAGGGGCCGGGCCCGCCGCCGTGCGCCTGCGCTTCGCCCTGGCGCCTGCGCGCCGCCTGCGGGAGCGGGCGGGAGGATGCCGGGGCCGGGGCCACCCCGGGGCGCGGCGGATGGCGGCCCGGGGGATGGCGGCCCGGGGCTGCGCTCCGTCAACACGCGAGAGCTCTCCGAGGTCGTCTTCAACAACCGCAGCCCCCGCTCCGTCCTCCCGATCTGGGTGGACTTCGAGGGCAGGCCGCGCTCCTACCCGGTCCTGCAGCCGCGCACCGGCCGCCTCATGCACAGCTACCGGGGTGGGTGCGCCGGGGGAGCCGGGCTCGGGGAGCCGGGCTGGGGGTAGCCGGGGGAGCTGGGCCGGGAGGGGCCGGGCCACGCCGGGGGAGCCGGGCTTGGGGAGCCGGGCCGAGGCCTTCCCCCTGGCCGGCGGCGCGGGCCTCCCCCGGGCACCCCGCGGCTCAGCAGCGCGATAACCGCTGCGTCTGCACTTCGTTGGGCACCAGGTCACCTCTGGCTGTTCCGGGACGCGGGGACGAACGATGGGCTCCTCGTCAACCAGCAGGAGCTGTTCGTAGCGGCTCCCAACGTGAACAAAGCGGACATCACGCTGCCAGGTAAACGGAGCGGGGCTCCGTGTGCCCTGGGAAGGGCCGGGGGCCGCGCCTGGGCGCTTTGCACCTCAGCGGGAAACCGAGCGCTCGGATTAAAAAAACTGCCTCAAAGATAGGAATAGATCCTGAGGGTTGCTAGGTAGAGCTGTGTAGTGCGTTGAGCAGGGCTGTTGACAGACTTCTTGCTTTAAAGATGCCCCTGACAGCTCTTTTAGGGTGCCCCACGGCAGGCAATGTACCCTTCTCCCCTCCTAGTGCGCCTAGCATGCTGCAAACGCTGCTGCTGCACGGTGCGCCCTGTGTTCACGTACTTGGAGGAGTACTGTCTGTGTTGGAGGTGAGCTAGCGAGAGCCCTCGTGATGAGGTGTTGTGTGTGTGTGTGTGTGTTTGTTTTTAACCTCAGTGTTCACCCTGAAAGAGAGATGTCTCCAGGTTGTTCGCAGTCTGGTCAAACCGATGGACTACAGGAAACTGGACATTGTTCGGTCGTTATATGAAGAGCTGGAAGATCATCCTGATATCAGGAAGGATCTTCAGCGGCTTTCTCTGGAGAGAAGTGAAACGTTGAGGAACGGAATACTGGAATAACATTGTTACTCACTCCGGACTCTTTAAATAGCAAACACAGAGTTTAAGCAGGGATAGTCACCGTGAAACATGCCAACAACTGATCTCTGTATTGTTAAGTTCCGAAACATAAACTCAGTTAAATTGATGATGGTAAGTCAGATCCAAAAGACTAAACAGCATGTAAAAGCATGCCAAGTTCCTGATGGTTCAGCTCTGTTCTTTGTTACATGTGTTGCAAACCAATGACTCTAGGGGCCTTGTGCAGATGAAACTCAGAAGTTCTAGTTGGAATATCTTAAGAACACTGCGTAGGGATGTAAGATCAGGTCATCTGTTTGGAGAATACGTGTACAGATGAACTTTAATAGTTTTAGAAAGTAAATTACACTGAGGAGTAATTTAATCCAGGCTCTAATGATTGTAAGTGGCAGACCAACACCAGTTTTGCTTGAATAATTTGTTTTTGATGAAACTTCAGTCTCTCACATTTAGCCTCGATTTGCCTGTGAATCACAAAGCGTGGGCGTGTTTGTGTGTGCAGGGGTTTCCATCACCATCTTCTGAGGACCTGACCTGAAATGTTACGTTGGTGGAAAGATGACATATGTAAAATGCTTGGGGTTTTTTCTGCCTCTTACCTTTTGCATTTATCAACCCTAAATCCATGTCCTATCCACTCTGAGGATGACGCATTTTTACACAGGTCATACCTTGATTGCCTTATTTCTCCTTTATGACTGGTTCTTGCCTAGTTTATCTCAAGGTGACGCAACCAGTCAGCCATATAGACTGGATCCTAGGTTTGGGGCACTTTTCTCCTCCTCAGCCACTTCCCCAGCTTCCTGCACAGGCATATCGGCTAGGATTCGTAGAAGGTAGATGCTTTGAGTCCTGCCTTTTCCCATCACAGTGCAGTAGGTTAGGTGGTAGTGGGAGGCCTTTTTGGGCAGCGTGGACCACTTGAGTTGCTATTGTCTCCTAAGGAGCAGAGAGCAGACTCATACCAGCTCATACAGGCCCATTGCCAGATCCATGCTTTATAAGAGGCTAGATGGGCAGAGAAAACATTTCTTTACCTATATTCTGATTGCCCCATACTTCAATTAGAATCTATATTTGTGTGACTGCACACATGTAATTCAAAGCAGCATAGTTTTTAGCAGATAGGTGAATGGTCCACCAAGTAACAGGTGTAGTGCTGTTTGATGTTAGAAGCAGACTGACAGGAGATTATAGCAGGTTATTTCTGTGGCGTATGTTTCTTTCCAGTTACACATTCTAAGCAACACAGCTGTGAAACAGAATATTGGCATATTCTGTAAGTATGAAATGTCTCCCATTTTTGTAGATTTGTTTTTCCTACTTTTTTGGATTGTATGAATTGATCTTTGTCATAAAAATGTAAATCAGTGCTAACTTTTTTTAATCTTAATTGTCAAATAACAGTATACAGCCAGTCAGTGACACTTGTCTAGTACAACATTTATCACTGCTAATGGATCAGATTCCTTGGACTCCTGCATGTTAGCAGACAGAAAAGCATACTTGCATATACATGACTTGCCAAAACCAAACATACGAAAACTACCTCACAGTCTCATCATTCATAGGAGTATCCTGTCTTTGCTTAACTTTTAGCTACATCTACTGAATTCCAAGGCAACTTAAATCCTTTAGTTACAGAGCAGCTCCTGATAGGCAACAATTAGTTGCGGGTGCGTTGTGTTAATTTGCTGTGGTTCAGCCTAATTTCTAAGGAATGTTCTTTGTCCATTCTTTGGAGGATTGACTTGAGGGTGGTTTGTTACCGTGTAGAAATGAACCAAAGATCTGTCAGCCCCGGACAGTCTGACTGGTGAGGGTATACCCAAAGCAGGGAGCATTGGAGTGTTCCTCAACGACTATTCAGTTTCAATTGCGTAAAAATGCAGAAACAATTGTGAGGGTAGGGACCATCCTTCAACTATGTGGTGTCATCTGCAGTCACATATCTACACAGTCTCTCTACCACCTTTCCTGCATTAATTTGTGTCTGAAAAGTGAACCTTGAAACTATTTCTTTGGAAGACTGCATTTGCCCACAAAATGTCAAGTACAAGGTGGTACTTCCCTGAATCCTTGAGGTATGTGGATCCTAGGACAGGAATTTTACAGACCCTGCGTCAGTTTTTTAGCTTTAGCCTTGGATTTAAGCATAGATCCCGTCTGTGCACAGCAGGCCAGCTACTCTCCATCCCTCCTGAGGTGGCAAATGCCTCACAGAACAGAGGCCAGACAGGGACTTCTGGATTCCACACCAGGCAGCTATTGCTAAGTTAGGCACTGTAGCTTCTGATTTTTAGTAGCAAAGTATGTTATTTGGATCTAGCCTCACAACTTTATACTATCATTTCATTCTGCCAACATTAGCTGACTATTTGCACAGCCACCAAGAGTAGGAAGTACTTTTATTTTTTAAATTATTGCCTGTTGCTTAATGTATAGCAAGCGTCAATCCACACTTGAAATCTTATACTTTCCCTAGACAAGGAAACAAAGGAAATTCTTCCATTTTGCAGATGAAATTGAGTTTTCCAAAGTTATGTAAGAAGTCTGGGAGAAGAAAAGGACTGAACACAAAGTCCAATGCGGAACCTTGTTCATGCAGCTGCCTCCCCTGTTCCTCCCACAGCTCTTTCCTTGCAATGTGGATACGTTTTGTTGTGATACTAACTCTGTAACAACTTTGCTAATTTTAGCTCTCACATACCACCTAAATGTTGATTTTTTTCCTGTTGACAAATCATGAAATACCCTCTTTTTTCCCATACATCACGTTTAAAAACTTAGCAACTTCCTCTCTAAGATGAGAAACACTTAAAAACATCTCTCATGAATAGCTGATGAAGTTTTGTTTTTACAGACCACTGAGTCACACCTGACGTTCCATTTGGTCCTCTTGCCACACTCTGACAGCACCATTGCAGGTCTTGCTGGTCCTGTCTTGTCTTTTTAACCCAACATGGCAGTGACAGTGAGCTTGTTAAATAATACCTTCATTTAGCTGGGCTAGTCCTAAGAGTCCAGTTATCAAATGCTGACAAGGCCCTACCATGGACTAGTTTAGCAATAACATCAGCCCAGCTGTGTATTTTACTTTTCTTAAAAAAAAAAACAACTTAGAGGCATTCTAGCATAAAAACAATTAGATTGCATATTGTTTGTCATTGGAATGCAATAGCTCATAATATTTCTGATATAATTTGGTTTTCTTTCTTCAGCCAGACCCATGGCTTTGAGTATTCAAAGTGCAAGGTGCTGACAGATACAAGGAAGTAATTGACACAAAAGTCTGTTCAACTAGAATTGTTAGAGCAGGTGCATAAATGCTGTACTTTTTGTCATTAAAGAACTATTGATAAAATATGTTTAAAAAAAAATAAACAACAAACCCAGATGTTATAGATAGGTAAATTTTTGGAGAAATCCTCAACATGTGCAAGAAAGTGCACTGCTGTTTTCTGGAATGCTCCTTTGGGTCAGAATAAAAGAAGACTAGAAAAAAACCTCGCAGCTGGCTCTAAGAGATGAACATTGGAAAATGGAGCCTCCTACTAGTTACTCAGCTAGACTGGTAATGAATGAAGAGTTGTCCAACTTGAATAGGTACATTAAAAATTCAAGTGGTTTTCAGTGGGAGCGGGAGCAGCAGTAAGTTGAGTGAGAGGTCAGGACCAGAGAGAAGGTTCCAGCACACACGACTGCCAAGTGCGGTGCGGTGGGAACACACTGCTGCAGGAAGTGGCGGGTCACAGCTGAAGGTGAAAAACACCAGAGAATAACAAATTATTCTGATGTTCATTTAGTACCTGAGGGCTGAAGAAGAGCATGCAGTGGTACAAAGTCCTGCCAAATACCTCATTACCTGAAAGTGAAGGCCAAACAACAGGAGTACAGCGGATCATTCTAGTCTGTGTTTGAAAAAGTAAATTTTGGTTCCCTTGTAAAACCTTTTATTAAGTATGTTTAATGCAAAACTGTATGCACACTTAGATGTGTTCTTTCTCTTCATTTTCCTATGAGGCAAATAGTCCAAAAGGTTTCAGTTTTCTTTCCAGTACCCAAGGGAAAGAAGCATCCCGTCTTTCTGCTTTTATCCAATTCTTTGCAACACAAATTTCAGTCTCACCTCATTCAGAGGTGTTCTGATCATCTTTCCATGACAGAGAATTCAGGTACATGTCAGAGCGACAGTAAGCAGGGAGAAGCAAGGGGAAAAAACATAAATTTAACTCTTAGTATTGTAAAGTACTACTGCTAAAACAGCTGGGTCCCACAGTAATCTTTGAATTGTGATATTTTAAATAATAATAGGCTTTGGCTATTTTTGTTTAGGTTTTTTTCCGTCTTGGCCTTGTAGCTATATTAATACCACATTTTTTTCAGCTTTTCCTTGTGATGCGGGGGTAAGACATTCATTGTTACTTCAACAGTACTTGAAAGATTCACAATTTCTGAGGTAAGTAGTATAGAAAACTGCCAAAGTTTGGAAGTTTGATACTGAAAAGAAGAGTTAGCTGTACTGTAAAATATATGCAGATAATAAAGAAATAGTAAATTAAAAGCGCTCACAACGTACAGCACCATTTGCAATTAGTACAAAAGACTTGGGGCTAAATAGGAACAAAAAGACCGGGAAGAGGACTGGGCTGCAGTTGCGTTTCCAGGCTTCCCCAAGACACCCGCAGTCAGACAGACCGTTTCACCAGAAGTGTTTGTAGCACGTACACCGGCAAGTTAATGAGTTAAAAATTTCTGTCAAAAGCAGGTTAAATAAAAAAAATACAAAAGGAGAAAACGAAAACATCAGAAAAATCGACGTCTTGAAGAATATATTTTAAACCTAATCCTTGACTAGCAAGACCTGGCAGGTTGTGTGCTCCCCGCGCCCTGCTGCGTGGCGCGGCGGGGTGGCTGCCCGGCCGGGGGGCGGCGCTGTTCACCGCGCTGTTCACCCGGGGAGCGGGGCTGCGGTGGCCCCGAGGAGGAGCGCTCGGGCGCGGGCGGTGCCGGAGGGTGCCCGCCAGCCGTGGCGTGCGGGGAGCGCCCTGCGCCTCCGTCACGGGAAGCTGTCGTTTGGCAACCGGGCTGGAGCGACGGGCGCCCGCGGGGCTGACGTGGGCCGGAGCAGGAAGCGGTGCGGCCCCGCCGAGAGGCGCTCGCCTGTGTCCGCGGCTCTGGAAGCAGGCTGCCGGGGCCAGCCCCTTCGGGAGGAGGAAGCTGTTGAGGCGACTGACGCGCGGCCGCAGGCGCGGCAGGTCAGAGCGGTGAGCCTGGCCCCGCTGCGGGCGGCAGCCATGCGCAGCCGCCGCTGATGGCCGCCGTGGGGACGGGTGGCCGCGACGCCATGGCCCTGCGGCAGCCGCCGCTGCCGCCGAGAGCGGGCTGCCCCTCGGCGCTGTACGTCCACAGCATGCCCGCCTGGGTGCTGGAGGATTTCTGCCAGAAGATGGACTGCCTGAGCGACTACGACTGGATGCGATTCGGTGAGAGAGGGGCGGCGGGGCCGGCCGTGGGACCGGCCGTGGGACCGGCCGTGGGGCCGCGCAGCGGCACGGCGCTCGGGCGGGGCGGTGCAGGGGCGCGGGGCGCAGCCGCCCCCACGCGCGGCCCCCGCCGGGGCGCTCCCCGCGAGGAGCAGAGCCCGTCGCCAGGGAATTCCCGTGCGCCTTCCTGCTCCGAAGGCAAACCCCAGACTGGCGGGTGGCATTGGGTGGCAATGGGTGGCACTCCGGCCTCCTGCGGTCCACAGCCTCTCCCGGGCAGCCAGGCTCCCCTCTGCTCACACTCCATCTTCAGCTCACCTGCTTTTCACAACACCCCTCACATCTAATGAAAGTTTGGGTTATTTTCTTTCTTCCTTCACTTCATGTATATTCCCTCACGCTTACTGCCCCTATTTTTCTCAGTCCTGGCCGCATCCAGTTAGTAATTACAGAAAATGTAGTCCATGACACTTTTGTTCTTTTTTTCTGTATTGCAGTCCAAACAACTCTAACCCGAATCTTTTCTTAGTTGGCCTACCTTCCTTTATTTCATGCAATTTAATTTCATCCAAGACTTCACTAACTCTCTGCTGAGTAAACTCTTGCCCCAATTAAACTTGCTGGGATTAGGGTGGGACTCATCTTTGCTCTCTTCAGACATGTAAAAGCGTCTGTCCAATGTCCTTCCAAAGCCAGCAGAGGCGTGAACTTGGGAGTATTTCTTCCCACATGCACACTCCCCGGCCCAAGCCTGTCTTGTTCAGGCAAACAGCACATCAGGTGTGGGTCAGCGGAGGGGCTGAGTCAGGCAGACACCCTCTGTGGGTATCTCCACCCAGAGACCACAAACGAGCAACAGCAGAATTTACACAAAATTCCAGGTCAGAGCAGCAAGGCCACCGTGTGTCACAGAAGGCTCTTTCAGCACAGTGCACCCCAGCCTCTGCCTCTCCTCCCGCCGGCTGCAGGCTCCCGGGGCCGGCAGCGGCAGCGTGGGAAGCCGAGCCATAACCTCATCCCAAATCTAGGGCATTCCCAGTTCCTGCTGCCTCACCCTGTACAAAGTACTACACTGAAGGAAGATTATGGGGAAAACATGCTGAAAAGCATGACTGGATTTTCTTTTTGGGTCTCTGATATAACAACATTTTTTTCAGAATAGTCAGGGGAATAACAGGAATGTCTTTAGGAACTGAGTTTTCTTCATGTCCACATAGCTAATTTATTGTGATCTTTCCTTTTAACAGTGTGCAAATGAAAAAGCAAAGTGTGTCTCACACCTTACCTTTCCCTGCTTGCACTTGCTTGTTTTTTTCTAATTTTTAAACAGAAATGTCTGTTGTCTCCCACTAGCCTCCTACGTGATAACTGATCAAACAGAGCTACGGAAAATCAAGTGCATGGAGAAGACAGGGATCAGCATAACAAGAGAGCTCATGTGGTGGTGGGGAGTGAGGCTGGCCACAGTGCAGCAGCTCCTGGACCTGCTGCAAGGACTGCAGCTCTACCGAGCAGCTCAAGTAATTCTGGACTGTGAGTAGCTGCCCCTTCCTCCCGCAGGCAGCCCGTGCTGCTTCCCCAAGCACCCAGACCCTATCCAGTAAATCTTAGCTGAAGAAAGTTTTTGCTGGAAGTCTAATGCTCAAATTCTAAAACTTCTCCACCGACTCTGATTTTCTACTCTCTCAAATAAAATCTATGGTAGGAAAGGAAGAGGTGACCTAGAGGAGGAATTGCTGGTCCCTCTAGTTCATCATCCTGCCTTTGTAGTGGCCATCCTAGATGCTTCGAGAGGTGCCAAAGAGGAAGTGGCTGTGCTCTAAAGCAGGGGTGGTACCTTCATGCATCAGACAGGGTTTCAAAACAGAACTTAACTACAAATGTTCTAATCTTTTGTACCTTCTTGCTTCTCTGTGAAACTTTGTCATGATGTTGCCTGTTTGAAAGAGAACTCTTGAAACACACTCTTGAGTCTGGATAGAGAGGAGGCATTGTTTTCTTCTGCGCAGGGTGTTCAGTAGTGTATTTCCACAAATCAAGCACCCCTACTAGGATCCTTCATCAAATTTTATACACAGGAGTTACAAAGCTCCACCTAATATAATTATTCTGCCTACCTAATCTTCATTTTGCTGAGCTACTCAAATTTTCTGCACCTGCGTGGGAATTGTGCTGAGCCAGCTGAAGTCTTTTACGCCTGCGTGGGGGTCTCAGAGGGCCTTTGGTGGTCATTTGGGGAGGAATACCCCTACTCTTTTTATACTTTTAAGGTCACGTGTCATCTGAGGACACAGAGCCCCTCTTTATTTTGCCAGCTTCTCATTAACAAGGTACATGTCCTTGGTCCAAGGATGCTGTCCTCCTCCCCTGGAACTTTCTGGCCTTCAGTCATTATCTATCTTTAAAAAAAGCTATAAAATATATTGTAGATAATTCTGATTCTAAACCCTGACAGATATTTATGTGGTTTCTTTCACAGTTAATCTTTGACCTTTCTGCTGCACATTCACTATCAATTATACTCTAATTACCAACAAACTCAGAGTAGAAAAACATAGAATCAGTTTTGCCTATGCAGCCTGCTTCCCTGCACCATAAGAAAAAGGTTAAGAAAAGGAGAAATGGTTTATCAACTACCTACATTACTATTTCCTTATCTCACTTCGTATTTTCTTTATTCCTGTCATATGTTCTCCTCGATCCCTCCCTAAATTAAACAAATATAGTCTTTTCTAACTCTCTGCATGTAATTCTTCTCACCTATCTCCCGTTTGCTCTATTTCAGATTTATCTTTTTGAGGTAGGATGATTAGAGTTTGAACTCATTGTGCCTAGTTAAGGTAAACAATTGCCTCATTGAAATCACAAAACTTTAAAACAGAATCTTGCTTTCAGTTTTTCTTCACAGAAAATTATGTTTAAATTGCAGCTGTCCATTTTTGTAAGCCAACCTGTATCTTGATCTAGTTCTGCCGCCAAATCAGTTGAACCCTGGACAACACACTGTCTTGCTGTACTGAGCTGCCCTAAAAAGTTGAGTGGACTGCATTCCCCTTTTCACACACATTCTCACCTGAAATCTGCTTTCTGGAAGTGAGATATTTGCATGAATTTTGCCAGTTCTCCATAAAGAACTACTAGAAAGAAAAATTACAGATTGTTGTTATGTAGCCAAAAATGCTTAGAGAAGTACTATCCAGGTGCATACGGGAAACGCCTAAAGCTCATGAGGGCGTATGCTTCCACAGCTGGAAAAGGTACAGGAGCCCTATTCGCTTCTCGTGTTCCGTGCCTGGGAGACCATCGGTGACGGTGGTTCTGAGTTACATCAGGAGCGGCTGTTGCGACACGGCAGTCTGGCTCGCAGGGCCGGGCAGGGCAGTCTGAGCTGCCACTGCCATTCCCAGCACCCCAGCTAGAGGCATTTCTCATGGAAAGTCCAGTAATGCATCATGAGTTTCTTGCCACAGCATTTCGTTGTGTAGCACTGCTGTTTTTCTGTAGTTTCCTGGCACTAGCATGACTTTTAGTCTTCATTTTGGTATAGCAGAAAAAAAATCTTCCAACAGCGGTACTCTAAATTCTGCTTTTTTTTTTTAAAAAGGAGTATTAAGTACTACAGCACAAGCAGCCTTCAAGCATTCTCAGTTAATATAACTGATTTTTGCCATCACCCATATGCAGCCTTTTGATTCAGCAGATCCTCTTTCTGACTGAATACAGTCAGAGCATTCAGCTTAGGAGACTGTAACAAATCTTACTCCTCATCCCTCAGCAAAGCAAACAAAGCTACAGGAAAGCAAATTCAAATCTGTTTTAATTTGTCTGTCAGTAATCCTGTTAATTTAGTCACAGTGACTGTGACGGTCCAGTCTGAGTGGACAGGATTGAAGATAAAATCTTGGTATTATTTTTTTTTTTAATCTATCTGTTGAATAAACCTGATCTAGATATTACCAATGCAGTAAGCCTGGCTCCCTGATAATGGTATTTTTATGGATACTCTGGAGTAGAGGGTGACTTCCATGATGTGATAACATTGTTGCTCTGTGCTTGTTCAGTATTTACACAGCTGATTCCTAGTCCATACAGAGAGTTCCTGGGTGCTCTTACATAAAACAGTATGATCTACCATACTTTAAACCCTAATCAGAGTTACAGTCCTTGCCTTCTTTCCCTGTCACAGCGTATTCTGGGGCCCACCTTAGTTTATACCTGGCTTATTTAATTGTATTCCTTTACAGAGTTTATTGATATTTCTGTAATATAAACAGCTTTCTATGTTGTGATTTAATAAAAAAAAACCCTGCATTCTCCTCCTGAGAAATATAAAAACTCAAACTGCAAAATCACTGAACGTTTTTACCACTGCATAACAGCAGCAACAATTTTCAACATAATTTTTATCTATCATGCAGAAGGCTGCCTTTGTTCAGTCAGGTATGATGCCTTTTCTTTCCTATGTGGGTTAATTTTGTCATTTTTGCAAAAGCTGATTTCAAAGAGCTTAGAAAAATTACTCAGTTGTAACAACTGAGATGATGCTGCTTTTATCCCAAGCTAGAGGGTTTTCTCTTCTCTCACAGGCCTTGAAAACAAAACCATAAGTAGATTTCAAACTGAGATTAGTTGAGCACATTGCAGTGGTGAATCACTCCAAGAGAAGCTTCATGTATTTAATTTCAGAGAGCTATTGCTTGTGAACCACATTGTTGGATTCAAGCTGATGTATAGCACATTCAGTAAAACGAACCCCTGGAAGCCCAGAGGATCATTTAGCCTGGTCCTGTGTGCAAAGGCCAGAATACAGCACTAGAACAAATCTTGAAAGGCAGCATTTCCAAGCCCCTGACAAGATTGCTTACACAAGAACCAAGTAATACTGTCTCTGTTTATGTAAAATGCAAAGAATCAGGCTTCCCATGCAACAGCAGCTTCCAGCAACGATGCCACTGAAAATAAAGATGCGACACAGACAAAAATAATGATCACCACTGAACAGAAACATTCGTCATCCATCTGTTTATCTGACTGGTTTGCTTTCAAGTAGTATGTCAGTATCACTGCAGCATGCACAATGCTCACCTGACTTCATCATCTGGAACAAGAGGGGATTACCTGCTTTCTCTTGTGCTTCTGTGATTTACCTTTTTTTTGAGCCTTCTCAAAAACATTTCTGAGACTTTTTGGACTTCACTTGCCACAAGCTGCAAAAACTGAGGGGTCTCCCCCTGTTAAAAACAAAACCCAGTCAACTTCCTCCAGACTGGAGGACTATACTTTGTGATTTCTAAGAAAAATCTTAATTTTTAAAAATTGTACTGGGCTGATGCAAGTAAGCAGTGGTCTTTATAATGATTTCTGCAGGCTAGATAGTAAATAATGAAAGTGAATATTAAGAGATCACAGCAAGAAATGGACATACTGAATTCAGCTCATTAAGACACTGAACTGATGTAACAAATCCAGCATATCTTTGTTTCTTTGATTTCCTTTGTGATAATGGGTGAACTACAAGATTGGACTGTTCCATGAAGGGCTTCATAAGGACTTAGAACCAATTTTGGGTTTGACTCTGAATTCTGTAAAGCAATATGAAGGCTAGATGAAGAGGGTTTAAAAGAGGATGGAAGAGCAATTCCTGTGGAGTGATCAATTTTTAGTTATGTTTCTGGATGATTGATATTAATTTCTGTCCCCAATCAATTCAGATGCAATAAATTGCAAAACTACAATGAAATTATCTTTTTTAAAAGCTTATTACAGTTGTCTTTTATATTGAACTCCGTAGCAAAACTTCATATTAATTTAAGTGGAAGAAAGTCTGGATTATTTTATTGTTCTGCCATTTGGAAGTAGTTTAATTTTTCAGAATTAACTCAGTACAGGCATTCCACTGTGTGCTCAGGCATAAGCAGAAGTGTTTTATAGCAGGATCTTTTTATTTTTAGAAAAATCTTTCAAGTCTTTACCCTCCATTTCTGCTTTTGTATCTTTATCTGAATAAGCTTATTCAGGTGATTCCTCTTGGGCAGATATAGAGAACACATTGCTTGTTTTATCGGGCATTTTAGAAGACTAAGTGGTCCTTACATCACCATAATTGTATTCATTCTGACTTAAAGGAATCAGACACAACACACAGATAGATTACTTCCAGGAGAGTTGTACCTCCCTTCAACAATTTCTTGCACTGCTCTAATGACACTTCTGAATGTCCATAATAATATTTTTTTTTTCTTTTTTTCAATTCTTTAGCTTCAGTGGTGACCTGTTTGTCTGTTGTGCAGGAAGTTGCAAAATTCATGAAAAACTCTGAAAAATGAGTTGAAAGAGGGAAGTAATTCTAATCTTGGAGACTTCTAAGTTAAAGTACATGAGGGAGAAGCCAACAACTGCAGAATACAGGGACTGTCAGTTTTGTCTAAAGGCCTGCCGACTGTTCAATAGCTAATTTCAAAATCCCATGAAATTTGGGACTTCATAGTATTCTCACACAGTAATAAAGAAACATAAATAAAAAACTTGATCATTCAAACTGTGTTCATAGGTGACATGGAAGAAAGTAGATACAAACCCAAAACAGAGGTCGAAGGAGAAAACTTGCCTGACATGCATGTGCCCACTTCTGCCCTTATTGCTTTTCATATACTCTTGCTCTTCAGCCGTTAGTACACTGAAACTGTTCTATCTTGTCTTCTCTTTAACAGTTCTACTGAATCTTGGCTTATTATAAGTCGCACAGAGTATAAATTAAACATACCGTTTCCTGCTTGTTTCAGATACTCCCAGTACTTTGTTTATAGAAAAAAAATCCCAAACCAAACACAAAGTTGTTATCTGATTTCAAATGCACATAGAAGCCTGGAGCTTTTGATTCCAAGAGCACCAACCGTGTTTAAGATACAAAACTCATAAAACAGTGTGACAAAACCCCCCTTGTATTAATACTTGGGCTTGTTTTCTTTTACATAAAACCAAAACATTAATTTTGATTTTTAACAAAATGCTAAATGCGTTGCTGATAAAAGGTGCCAGGTAGAAACAAAAGTTTAGAACTACAACCAGGAACACGTTGTTATCAGGCAGTAGAAAGTCCTTGTATCACCCCTAGTGCACACTGGGCATTTCCAACCTCAGTTTTAAATGTATTCATGGATCGGAACTCAACTGCTCCTTCAGGAGGTTTTGGCAGCCTTGTATATCACAGTATCTTGAATTTTTTTACTTTTTTCCCCATTCTAACTGTAGCCTAATCTAATTTTAATAATTCCTCTAAGGTGTACATATTTTTCAAATCCCTGTATGCTGAAAGCATCTTTGTACTTCTTTTAACCAGACTTTAACGCTGAGATTTTGCCAAGCTGTATACAACATAGGATCTTTTACAGCTGTAGTGAATCAGTAGTTTGACCTTTAATTTTTCCTTATATATCAGTGTCTTGACCTTTGACCATTTTTATGTTTTCCCTAGATTGTCTCCAGTATGTTTATTGCTCATCGGAAGTAAAAGTAGGATTCTTCATTGCAGATAGTTCTACATAGGGAAGTGTTTTCTGACAATGAGCACAGTCATGACACTAAAACCACACAACTGAAAATAGCCCTAAAATATTTCACTGACTAAAACTGATACGATTCTGCCAAACTTCCTCTCAGTCCCACGACAATTAACAAAGAACTAGATGCCTTCTTTAGGCTGGGAGATATTTGTGATTTGAGATCACTGGCTGAAGGATGCTATATAGAAAATGACAAAATATACTATTAGTGTTCACTTCTTATAGTAAGAGACTATATATCTTTTACATAGTCATCACTGGTATTTGTTTGAAGTTATCATTATTAATTTTCAGTAGTAGTTAATGACATTAATATGGTCTGAATTTAACACTAAATTGCTTGAATGTTCATTTCAGTGTTCATGTTAACTTGCAGTCTGTTCTCCCGACTAGAACTATTTCCTGATAACTGTCAGTCAGACTGTTTTCCCTGGTAATCTTCATCTTTCCTTTGTTCTCTTTTGAAGGGACATCAGCCTCTAATATTACCAACAACAAAAAAGAAGAGCTGGTAGAGCCACCTAAACAGGAGAACACAACTTTAACTCCCACAGAAAATAAAGAGAGAGAAAATGAGAGAAATCTGTTGCCATCACCAGACTCTTCACATCAGGAACCACCACCAGCAGGTAGTAAGTAAAGTAGCAGATTCTGAATTCGCTCTGGCATTGAAATGGCCATGTAGACAAGACTGCTTCCCATTCACTTTCAGTATAGTATAATGAATATATTGCTCTTCAAAATGGTCACATTTGAGTATTTGCCTTTTTCTAGCACTGTTGTCTCCTGAGCTGTTTACTCCTAACTGTAGCATATGGCCTCCTGTTCCTTCTTCATATAGCTCTCTTGGCCTTGAGACAGGCTGACTATATCTATCCCGTGGGATCTCAAGATGTTTCCCAGGTCTCTGTGAACACGCTGGTCCCATCCTGGCTCCACACTAAGACTAGATCAGTGCATACATTTTCTGCCCCATGTCCCTATTCCATGCAGAGTAAACGCAGGCCAGAGCTGACCTGTGCACAGGTCAGCAAGCCCCTCTGCCTGGGAGAGGGAGGGAGCAGAACCACAGGACATACCAAGGGCAGCATCTGACCAACAGTATAGCCACAGGGAGCTCTATGTCCCCGAGCCAGGGCTAGAGAGATCTGCATAGTCATCTTACAAAGAGGAACCAGGAAAATAGCTCCCTATCTTCACACAGTATTTCACATTCTGGGAGCTTGTCACACATTATCCCTGGTTACAAAATTCAGCAAAATACCCCAGAACTTTCAGAATTAGTCACAGACTGTGGTATTGTAAAATAAGGCGTATTTTCAATGCTGTTATTTCAATTTCAGGTGCTGTTCCTGAAGAAGCCTTGTACTCACTCCCTTTTCCTCCACCTCCTCCAAGTGACCTTTTGAAATCCTTACAGTCAAATCCTCCTGTCTCATCAAGTGTGAAGGTAAATTCCTTTAGCACTCATTGATTGTAACAGTGAAAGTTGCCTTTATGACATTCTATGTTTTTTTGATTATAGTTTATCTCTCTACTTGTATAAAATACAGATCTAGTGAAAAAGTGGTGCTTGATTACAATTTGGTTGGACTGAATATAATACTAATGCTTCAGTTAGATTATTTATGGTTTACATCACTTTTTTTGCCAGTGAAGGACCACTGAGGGAAAAAATTAACAATATTGCATACTGCATAGCTCAGCATGGATAACATGCCCAGCAATTAATTTTAAAGGAATTTCCAGTACAGATTTTACAGAGGACTTAACATTTCTGGTGTGATTGTAGGACAGTGCAATATATACCACTGACTAGTCAGAATGGCATACTTTAATTTAAGTTTATACTTAAAATGTAATTTCTGCTCAAAACTGGGCTATTATCAAAGTTAAGTCAGGTTGCCCATAGCCCTGTGTAGCAAGTATGAAAATCTCCAAGGATGTAGGTTCCACCACCTCCCTGAGTCCCTGTTCCAGCGCTTAACAATCTCACTGGGAAAAGTTTTTTTCATGTTCCTAATGATTTCAGCACGGAGTCTCCTGTTCCTTCCTCCCTATAGCTCTCTTCTTTTTAAGATAGTCTGGCTAGATCTGTCCTGTGGGTTCTCAGAGTGTTTCCCAGATCCGTGTGCACACTCTGGTTCCATCATGGTTCTGTCTTGGCCTGTTTTCTTTGGTTTATTCTGATCAAGTTTTTTTAAAGAAGACAGTGTTTTAAGACTTTAAACTCTTCCAGAATAACAAGGTTCAAGAGTACCAGCCAGAAAAGAAGATTGCTACAAACAATGCAATAGTTTCAGAGTTTCTTAAGAGGGAGTTTATGTTTTGTTTTTTCAAGTCTGAAGCACATTACGGTTGTGGCAGCTGTATGATTAGGCTACAGTGGATCTGTAATAACAATTGGCATTAGGACTTGCCGTGCTTGAAGCAACAAATAATTGTGCAACTGACACCAGATGCTTCAGAAGTAGATGTGAAGTTTCCACCATATAAATACATTATAAGGGACCCTACTTTCTAATCCAAATGTTTCTTAATGTATGCCCCAGTCATAAAGATTAGTATTTTTTGTAACTTTGACTGACTGTTATGGTTTAACCACAGCCGGTAACCAAATACCATGCAGCTGCTTGCTTACGCCCTCCCCCAGCCCCCCAGAGGGATGGGGAGGAGAATTGGGAAGGAATGTAAAACTCGAGAGTTGAGATAAGAACAATTTAATAATTAAAATAAAATAGGAAAAAATTGTAATAGTGATAACAACAACAATTATAATGAAGGGGGAGGGGGGCGCAGGGAGAGAGAAGAGGAATAAAATCCAAAAGGAATGGAGAAAAGAAAACAAGTGATGCACAATACAGCTGCTCACCACCTGCTGATCGATGCCCAGCCAGTCCCCAAGCAGCTGGCAGCAACCTGGCCAGTGCCACCCAGTTCATATACTCCGCATGACATCATATGGTATGGAATATCCCTTTGCCTACTTTGGGTCAGCTGTCCTGGCTGTGTTCCCTCCCAGTATCTTGTGCTCCTCCAGCCCTCTGGCTGGCAGGGCCTGAAAAGCTGACAAGTCCCTAACTTAGTATAAGCATTCCTAGAACAACTAGAAACATTTGTTATGGACATTATTTTCACACCAAATCCAAAACACAGCACTGCACCAACTACTAAGAAGAAAATTAACCTTCTATCCCAGCTGAAACCGGGAGACTAACATCACTACAAATAAATACATGGACTTCTAATCAAAGCTAGGTCTGTTTTCTGGGGAAGGTGGAAATGCAAATCGGTAACTGTTTTCAAGTTTCCTCCACTATGCAGATTTTTTACATCAGCAAAACACACCAACAGAGGTGTTACAAAGGGAAGCCCTAATAAGTGATTTGCACAGTACCTTTCAGGGTTTCTTTCAACAATCAGTGATTGCTTAAATCATGGAAAAGAAAATATGACAGCTGAAAGAAAGAAAAAGCGTATGAATTTTCATGAGATAAACATGTTTTTTCTGCAATCTGTAGCCTTGCAGCTCTTCTTGTCCTCAGCAGGAGACGACGACTGACCTCCCCAGTGAGAGTCTTCTGTGGACCCAGAGGGAAGTTACTAATGCCACAGATGGTTTCAGTGACAAGAGCAGAATTTGTGAAGGTACTTTTGCAGATATCTACAAAGGTCAGAGGAACAACATAGTGTATGTCATCAAAAAAATGAAAGAGGCAAGTACTCCACTTTTTCTTTTTCTTTGAAGGGGGCTACATTATTAGTATCTCTCAAACATTAGCAGTTGTTGTGTAATACTGTATGGGCAAGGGACCAGAACAGCTACACAGGAGAGGTAAAAAGGAAACTATGTAAAGTGAGTAAACCTAGGTTCAGTAAACACATACGAGAGAGATGAGATGAGATGATACTCACTTTACTCATGTGAGTAGTTTTATTAATTCTGTCCATGGCAGTAGTCTGCAATGGAGCTACCTGCATTAATGATTGGATCAGAGGTGTCTTTACACTGGGTTTTGTTCTGATTGCCAATTAATTGTTGCCTTTGACACAAAGTTGCCATCCATGATACCTGTCTGTTTTCTAAAGTAGCTTGTCATCTAGAGACCAAGAGATCTGTATGAACGTAACAACTTAATAATTACTATTGACGGTCTATCGCACATTTTCATTTTTCAGACAGAATGCACAAGCCCAAATTCCACCCAAAGATTCTTTCATACAGAAGTACAGATTTGCTTTCGGTGAGTGGTTGGCTTTTACATGCAGTCCGGGCATATCCTGCATGTGGCCTGTTGCCTGTGCGCCGAGTTTAAGGCTGGTGTGTCCGTCTGCCTAGCACTGCACAGTTTCAGGGACAAGGGGGTTATGCACTGCTTTTGCAGGAGTCCTGGGGAAACAGCGTGCCTCCTGCTGGTGCTGCAAGTCCCTGCTGAGAAAATGCAGCCACTTGGCCAGTCCTGGAGATGGCAAGGAAGCCATGCCTTCTGGAGCTTTGTATCCCTCCTACCCGCTCAGAACAGGGCTGGCTGTAATGATCTTTGTCTTTGCTGCTCTTCATGAGCCTTCTGCAGTCCTGCTCAGGGTCATTCTGTGCCTCCAACTGCAGGACACAATTTCCAGTTGCCTTGAACTTAGGAATTTATTCCAGCTCAGGAATGTATTTTTCTGTGTTGCTCAACTCATTTGCAAATCATTGTCGATCTGTGCCCTCAGGTGTTGTCATGTCAACATCCTGCAGCTGCTGGGCTTCTCAGTAGAAACTGGATTGCACTGTCTGATATATCCATACCTGCCTAATGGATCACTACAAAACAAACTTCAGTGTCAAGTAAGCAAATAATCTGGGTCTATTATCTATCTGCAATTACAAGTCCTGCCCTGTTGTTGTATGAAAAGCAATTATATCTCTCTGAATTCTGAGAACCAACTCAAAAATACCTGCCCAAATATTTTGACTGCAAGTACTAGAAAGGCTGCAGCTGTTTTCCGGTTCTTCTACTGCAAAGCAGATGAGGTCAAGAAGAATTTTCTGCTGTGCAGCCTTTAGATTTTTGAAGTAGTAAGGAATCTGCAGAATGTGTCTATTCATAGTGTAACATTTCATTGGCTTTGTGAGTATGTTCCTGTAGAATTCATCATCATATTCATTGGCATAATGTGCTATAAAGTTTTACAAGGGCTCAAGAGTGAACAGTTTGAGACATTCACACCTATTGAAAGAGCATTTGCAGAGGAGACCATTGGGCAGAGAAACATCAGAAAAACAATCCATCAAAACCAGCACTGTGCCTCGATAATGGGCAGTACTCAATGCTTTGGACAAGTGGGATTGTTGCTGTATGGTTATCTCACTGTGTCCTATGGCAGGCAAAATGTGCACCACTATGTAAGAACGGGTTCCTTCCTTGGCCTAGAAATCAACAGTTTCTGCCTTGGACCAAACTTTTCATTTAGGTCAGCAGGAGTTTTGATTAGGACTAAAACCAAGTCTTTGGGTTTCAAAACTACTGATGTCTTACAGTTTTTTATTCTGTAAAATACCATTTTTTTCCACTCCCTTGCAGGATGATTCTGCTCCACTGTCCTGGGAAAGGCGAATTAGCATTTCTGTAGGACTCATCCGAGCTGTAGAGTATTTACATAATTTTGGAATTCTTCATGGGAATATCAAAAGGTGAGGGGTTTGGCATATCCTTCGTCAGCTGTTAATTCCAGGATCTCTTTAATAATGATGACTGAAAGCTCATGCGATTTTGAAATCCATTTGCAGTATCTTTCTGCCACTTCTTGTTCTGTAGAGTACCAACCGTTTTATATTTAATCTGTCTCACTTCTCTAAATGTTGGAAGTATATTCTTTGAACTAATTTGCGGAATATTTGTTCTTCCCCCTCTCCCTTTCCACCATTCTTTATCCTTTCATTCATACACAGCAGGTGAAATGCTGGAAACTTTCAATGCCTAACCTTAAGAGTGCAAAACTGCAATTCTTTACCTCAAGTTAAAGGAATTACTTGACCAATATTGTTATTTGGCTTTTTTTATCACAGCTCAAATGTCTTGTTGGATGAAAACTTTGCACCAAAGCTTGGACATTCAGGTCTGCGATTATATTCTGTTGATAAAAAATCAGAGTATGCTGTGATGAAAACCAAAGTCCTACAAGCTTCTCTTACTTACCTGCCAGAAGACTTTATCAGACACGGCCAGTTAACAGAAAAAGTTGATATATTCAGCTGTGGTGTGGTGCGTTGCCTTTTTTCCATGCTCTGTTGCATTCTTTGGTGCTTCTAGACAAGAAATTAGATATAAGAGCATGTGCCTCATATAGTTGTTTTGCCAGCAATTTCATATTATAGTTGCTGACTATATGTGTTTACATCCTGGTTTTAAATATGTTCATGCCTCAAATATACTTCAGTTTTTGAGGTGAATCTTTTGAACAACAGAAACAATATTTTTTTTTGTTGCAAAAAAATTATTGCTGATTGTTTAAAAAAAGAGTAGCAGAAAGACTGAAGTTAGGTTCTCAGAATTCTTGCAGATTTGCCACATGAACTGCTATAAACATCACCTGTTAATGTGGATTTTCAGCAAAAATAATTGATAGTATAGATGTTCACCTGTCTCCAGGTGTTTCCATTTAAGTAGGAAGTTACTCTGTTCAGTGTGATTTCTTGTCTAGATTTAGAATTACTTTCTTCTCATCCTTTGTTTCAACAATATCTGTTGTACCTAACTATAAAATTTTAAATGCCCTGGCGACTTCTTTAGTTGCAAAACTCATTTTTAAAAACAGAATGAATTCTGAACACATTGTTTTATCTTTCAAATATACTTTCTAGGTCTTAGCAGAGATAATGACAGGAATTAAGGCACTGGATGAAGGAAGACACCCTATTTATCTGGTAAGAAAAAGCAGGAATAATGAATACTAACTAACACGAGTGAATGGGGTTGCCATCATAAAATGTATCTTCATTTTATATAAATACAGTTTGTTACTTGCAGTCTGCTGTACACCTCCTGAAGAAGGGATGTTTAGAAGCCATATCCTGGTTCCATTAACAATAGCCTACCTGCCTTTAGACAGAAGCAGAATATATGGTCCCATTTCATAAAGCACACTCACAAGTGCTAGCCCAATTATATTAGGAGATAATCCAGAATAATTAGTGCTTAAACAAATGCTTATTTAAGAGACAAGACTTTGTGCTGAAATGCTGCTGTGTGTTTTTTATGTGCCAGGAAGAGGTGTTATGAGCCAAACTGAATGGGGAAACCTGCGTAGGCAGTAAATGCAGTTGCTCTTCATCATGTTTACCAGCTGTTAATGTATTGCAGTAGTGTCTGGAATTTATATCCTAGCCAATTTGCCCAAGCTGTAATTTAACTATGCAAACTACTTTCACAAGCAACCAGAACAGGTGAGGCTCACTGAATACCATTAATGCCATCTTCATGAATACAGACTCCACCTATACTCCTTCCATGGGATATGCTTCTTCCCATTTACCATCTTGTGGGAGCCTTTGAGGGGAAAAGAACAGCACTCTTACTTACTATTTCCAAGCAATTCAGAAAATGAGTTAAAAAAATAAAGGATCCTAGGTTTCTGATTCCTTTAACAAATGTTTGAAAAGTCCTGTGCAAGAACGTGGCTTTATACAGAGTTGCTTATTTTTCATTCCTGAAAATGGATATAAGCCTAGAAGAGCTGGATCTGCTTTAGTGAATTTGACATTAGACACATGCAGAGAAAACCTTTGGCCTCCTCTCCTGTGAAAACAAACATTTCTGTCAGTTGAATGAATGGAGATTCTTAAGCTTTTAGGTCTGTAAACAGCCATTAAGGAGCAATAATAATAACAAATATATGGCAAGACTTATATTCTGAGTGATTCAGATAGAAATAAGCATTTGTCTTAGATTTGTCTTCACTAATATATCTCTTTCCTTTGAACAGAAAGATATGATTGCTGATGAAATTCAAATAGCGAAAGAAAGTTCATACTCCAAAGTAAAAAACTTTGAAAAGCTAGCTGCCAAGGAAATATGCTGTAAATACCTAGACAGGAGAGCAGGACACTTGCTGGAAGAGGTTGCTACTGATTTTGCCTCCGCCATCTGCCTTTGTCTGAGAAAGAAGAATTCTAACATAGCAGAGGTAATATTTCAAATACATGACCAAGATTTTAGTCTACTGACAGCAAGGTCTAAAGCTACAACATTCCTGCCTTAGTTATTTTGGGGAGTGTTGACAAAAGAGAACAAGTGTAAGCAGGGCTACAGGAATTATTTTGCATTCACAGATTTTGTTGTTAAAAGCAGGTGCTTGTAATTATGGAAATGGCTGAAAATAAATTAAGGGAGCATTACATCTGTGGAGGGAGCACTTCTGGATTCTCCTTGAACACTCCAGAAGAAACCGATGATGAGACAACTAGTCTCAGCATGGATGTGCCTTCTGCAGGGGAGAACAGAGAGGACAGCACACAGCCTGTGATCCTAGCAAGTGCCGATCTATGCACACCTTCAATAGGAGTTGTGTCACCAGACATTTACTGTGGACAAATTTCAAGGGTCCCTTGTGAATCAGATGAATCGACTAGTTTTATATGGAATCCTTCAGAAAGATCTACAGATCAGCTATCTAGCAACAGCTGTAACAATTCAGAAAATATGGCAGCTTCTGATTACAGGATCAAGCGGGAAAAACCTTTAAATGGACTCCAGGAAGGAAATGCAGCATGCACCAAATCAAGTGATGAAGTCTTGGAAATAGCATCTACTGTACAGAGCACCTTTCAGCAAGAAAATGCAGACCTTGACTCTTCATGTTCCTCTCAAGGTAAATCTAGATAGATCTGAAGATGCACACAGAGCATTCAAATGCACATGATCTTCAAGCTGTTTTAGCAAAACTGCCCGTGCTCCTGTTATGACAACCTAAATCTTTGTAAAAGTGCTCTGGTAGTGTAATAGTAGGGGCAAATTACTCTCTTCTCCAGAATTGCTTGGGTTGTTCTTTCTACTTCTAAATGCATTTCAGTAAATATTTTCTCCTTGGCTATGATTTTAGCAATAAACCTACAAAATGTTTTCTGGTTTTCTATCAGATTTTTTTTCCTAAGCCAGTTTTGTTTGGTGGGGTTTTTTAATTTAAAATTATCATCTATTCCTTAGACAACAGATGGATTTTTTTTTTCCTTAATATTTGGGCTTTTTTGTTTTTCAGCATTAGCCAGAGAGACATCTTGGAAAATAAAAATAAATGATCAAAAAAAGAAGCTCATGGAAAATATTTTGCTGTATGAAGAACACAAATTAAACAGTTCTGAACTTTTTGAATCATAAATTGGATGGATTTATTAGCAGTGGCCACCTCAGAAGAAGCAAGGACTGCCTCTTCATTAGAAAGATGGTAAACATCATGTAAGGTTAAGTAGCAGATCTAGATCAGAAGCATTGGCCCTAACTGAAGAGAACAGAAGCGATCACACTGAGAAGAAATAGAAAATACCTGTTCTGAAGCCGATTAAAGCACAAGGCCACTCTGTAAACAGAAAGGCCTTCTTCCTTTTCATCTGCAATGTAGAAAGATATGGCAAACACAAACAATTGCCATATCATTTACGATCCTTTTGCAGTGTATTTCAGAAAGCATCTACATATAATATATGTCTTATTGAAAAACACAGTCCTAGAAGTTACAGGGCAAGCACTAATAACCAACCAGTTAGCAACACCCTTTATTGTTGTTATCCCACTGTGTACAAGCAGGCAGAAAACTTCAGAGAGATTGGAGAAGGTTTCAGTGTTCAAATAGATCTATCCTATTCCATGTAATCTTTGCCCACGTACTCAAAAATACCGCATCACCACAGAGGAGAATTCTTATGCAAGTTCTCAGATGTATTCAACATGACGCAATCTCAATTCGAATTGCACTGATCGTAGTTGTAAGTAAATAATCTAGGCCTTGTCCATCTACTCTATGAGTTTCTTCTCTACTATATACATATGGCACCATTTGAAGTCTAACCTTTAAGTTCCACTGTCAGGAGCTCTAAGACAGTGTTTAATACTTTGTAAGAGTGTTTTTGGCAGTTAATTTTTTCTAAGTGTCCTTTACATGTTAAGGTTTCTCATTGTGTTTCACATGGTAACTGTTGTATATTTTGGATTAGGGACAAGATTTTAATTTAAAATATCTTTAATTCTGTTACAGGTTACTTGAAAGTTGATTTGTTGTATTTATTTTGGCAATGGGTTAAAGAATCAGTGAAAGATGAGCTACTAAGTGGGCCTGTTCACAGTGCCACACCATGTATTCTGAGAGGAACTGTTTTGTGTGTCTCTTGGCTTCCCCAGCATTAGCAGCCTTGGAGTCAGCCTCAGTGATCACACTTTAAAAAAACAACTTGTATGCTATCATATTTATTATTAAGTGAAAGCCCCCTTAAGAAAGTGTCACTTTTATTGTTACAAATATTTATTATTTGCAATATTGTTAGCGTATTCTACTCTTGCGCAGTCTGAGGAAATACAGGTTTATTATAAATAAACTATCAAAACACGTCACTCAGCTTACAGACTGGTGGCTGCTGCCTCAGCATAGGTAATAGGGCCTGATGTACCAAAATGGCTAAAATTCACAGTGCAGGTCAGGGAGTATTTTTTAAAAGTATGAATTTATACGTAATTCTTTTCATTGGAATTGTGTAATAGTATAGTTTTACTAGCTTTACACAAAGGTCTCTGAGTAAGGCCTCGTTATCTTCTGTATTTGTACAGTACTTAGTTCATCGTTGGTACTGTTATGAGCAAGTAAAAGTATTTTAACTAAAAACCTGAGTATTACAATCATCTACACATTTATAAAATTGACTTCTACACTAAAACCTAGTAAAATTCCTTAATTATGAGTACCTTGGATACTATCTATATATTTGCCAGTGTCAGGGTTTTTTTATTTTACCAGAATCAAACGAAGAAAACATTGGTACTGGCATAAGAAACACTGACTATATTGAGATGGGTGAATAACTTATTAATTCTAAATGAGATTTAATAGAGATAAGTGCTGAAAATTTAATATTCTTTATTTTTTATGGGTGTATTTTGGGAGACCCATGATAAATACCTAGGAAGAAATGCACATAGACACACCACAGAGCTGAATGGTAAACCTGTTTTTTAAATTGAGAAACATAATTTAGACACAGTTCTGTATCACAAAAATGCTTTAAAGATTCTGTTCTCCTGTAGTCACAAAATGAAATTGTTTTTCTTTGCCTTATTCTATGCTACTTTTAAAATATTTTGAGGTGATACACATGGTCTTGTAAAGTTACGTAAGTATATAATGTAACATATATAAGACACAGCATAGTCATACAGTAATGGTATTGTTACATAATTTGGCTATTCAGTATAATGTATGTTTTAACCTCAACTTGGCAAATTTATATATCACCATTTACTAATACCTTTGTAAATAAAAAAAAACTGAAAAAAAACCCTTTTCTTATAGCCTGCTTTTTCATGATTTATGGCACAGAAAAACGTGTCTCAGTCCAACCTATTTAGGTAAATTTGTGTTTTTAAGGAAGCAGCTCCAGGTCTCTTTGCACACACATAATCATTAGTAATTACTAGTACAACCACATTTATTTGGTCTTCATTCACTGTTAAATAGCTGGGTTTTTTCCTTTGAGATGTCCCTAAAGAAAGACTTCACACTAAAATTACTAATTACAAAGATTACTGAGATACAACTGGCATTTATTGTTGTTTAGATGCGCGATCTATAGTATATTTTATCCTTGAGACATTGTAGCTCTGTCAAAAATTAAGAATGCTTTTTTTCCATGAACACCAAAATAAGGGCACAGAATGTAACTTATTAAAAAGCACAGTTGTTCTAGAACTATAGAAATGCACAAGTAAAGCTAATTTGGAGATCAGCACCTCCCAAAAGGTGCTGTTAACACCTGGAGGCTGAACATTATCCTGTATTGTTGATTAATGGTTAGAATTACCAATTTATTGACATATTATTCTATTTTTTCTTGTATGTTTGATTTTAATAATGTGAACAAATCCAAACATGGAAACCTGTCTACCAGCAAAACTAAGAAGGCATTTAAGTATGTAGACTGTGAAGAAAGCTGCATCACACAGCTTTTGAGGTTACTAATTGCTATGTAACAAACTAGCAAATTTTTCTGTAACCACTGACCACATCTTATGTGCCCTTTGTAGTAGAACATTTTTCTATCTAAAAATTGCACATGCTGTAAAATACATGGCTTCCAAGACATGCTAGGGTTTAGGATTTGGTTTTTTTCAGGCAAGAGTGAAATAAATGCATTTCCTAAGATTTGATGAATTGTATTTCCTGCTGCGATTTCTTATACGGTTGCTGTCGTTTGTTAAAGTAAATGGTAAGTTTCCCTAAACTGAAAGGCAGGACTACACACACCTTCAAGCATTCCAGGAAAGCGAGCTTACAAGGACAACCCAACCACACGCGACACCGACCCATGCACGTTACTAAGTAGAATTTTCTTGTGTTTACAACTTGGACCTGCAGTTGAAAAAGTGAGTATTTCAAGGTGTAATTCCTAGTGGAGAATATTACCATTCAGAGAAAACAACTACAGTATTATCTACGTAAGGCTACTGACTCTCTAGAAAACCTAGGGCTACTCGCACTGTACTCCTGACGTACTCACCCAGCGGTGAGTAACTCCAACCTCTGCGCCGCGTCGCGCCCGCACTGACGCATTTCCGCAGCCGTAACTCGAGCAGTACAACCCGTGGGGCTTCTGCAGCCTTCCCAAACAATACAAATACCTTTTTTTTCCCCTCTCGTGTTAAGTTCTCTAATTAATAAAGCCCGTCCTGCTGAGGAAACGCTTGGTACAAAAGCCCAGAGAGGCCCCGGGCCACTCAGCGCCCTCGCCGCGCTTCCCGCCCCGCCGCTGAGGCTGCAGGCCGCACCCTCACAGCTGCGCGCCGGCCGGGCTCCTCAGGGGGCCGGGCCCCGACCCCGCGGGCGACCCGGGTCCCGCAGCCCGCCCCGCTCCCACTAACCCGTTCCTACGGAGCGGCCTGGCTGCGGCCGACCGGGGACCGCCGCGGCGCCCAGACACGAGCGACGGGCGAGGCGGGTGGGGCGCCGTTCCCGGGGTGCCCGGTACAGCCAATCGATGCCAGAGGCGGCTGCGGGCGGCCCAATCGGCGGCCAGCGCTGGCTCCAAGGTCTCGCCTTCGCGAGCGGGCTGGGCGCTGCGGTGCTGTGGTTCCCGTCCCGTGCCGTCCCGTTCTGTTACGTTCCCCGACCCGAGTGGGGGGCGGCTGCAAAGTGGTGGTGCGGTAGCCCCCGTGAGCCGGGCCGGCGGTACGCAGGGCTCCCCGTATAGGCATTGCCGGCCGCCCGGCGCTGGGGCTGTGCAGCCGGAGAGGCCCTCGGGGCGCGCCCCGGGGCTGCGCGGTGAGTCCGCGGCGCAGGAGGCCCCGGGGGTGTCGGGGGGTGGCCCCCCATCCCCGCGCCTCTGGGGACCGGGGTAGCTGAGCTGAAGGGCTTCTTCCAGAAGCCAATTTAGGATTTCAGGGTGAGAGAGCGAGTTGCTGTAAGGGGCAGGTGCTCTCGGTGGCTGGAAGAGGCGGAGTGTAAAGGTGAAAGCAGGAATGCTGCTGCTAAAACAGCATTAGTAAAAGCACCTGATCTTTCTTTTTCCCCCAGGCTTGGGCTGGGATGGGATGACAAAAGTTTGCCCTATAGCAATATGCAGTTTATTGGCAGTGTTTTAATTATAGAAAGCAAATGAAAGTTGTTTGCAACCTGTTTCACAAAGAAATTCTGAATGTGTGGCTGTCATGATTTAAGTGCTTCTTACAGAATACTGGCAAGTGTTCAGTTTTAAAAGAACTTGCAAAGTAGGGGAATGAGTTCATGTTCTTCTTTATTCCCTTATGATGAACCAAGTTGTTTCTGTAAGAACAGAAAAGGGAATCCAACCCTGCTTACGTTCTCCCTGGGAATTGCTAAGAGCAAAGGAAGAGCTGTGGTAAGATTTGGCTTGCCTGGCATCCTCATGCTAATACTTTAAATTTCTGTCTGTGACTTAAACTTTTTGCTGAACCCTATCAATTAATGGTTACCCGCGTCTAAAGGCACAGTTTTAGTCACAGTCTTTAAGTATATATGTGTACAATAATGTAGTATCATTGTTCGCTGTCATTCAGCCCCACAAAACTTATTATCAGTGATACTTTGTAGTCTTGAGTTCTGTTACTGAAGATGAGCCTGTAGGTGCACACGTAAATGAAAATTTCAGGTTTCAGTCATTTCCTTTTTCTCCAGTTAGTAACTCTTGGAGGGCAATCTAACACAATTTGTGCACTTTAAAGACTTCTAGAGTTGTTCCTGTCACTCATATTTTTAGTTACGAAGTAATATTTCTTTGTGGAAATCTTTCAGATCTTGACATCCTGTTCTTGTAACAAACTGCAAGAAGGAACACATTGGATTGCGAAAGTACTTTGCTTTAATTATAAAGCTGATGTAAAAATCCTTTGTTGCAGCAAAGCTACTAGATTTTTTTTGCTTCGCTTACTGTAGTTGGTTGATTTCTATGGAGCCTCAGGTTTTCTAAAAGGCAGGTTTTTATCTTGACAAGTGAGGCAATGAAACTATAACATATATTGAGTTTGTGTTGGGCAAAACCAGTTGTATTCTCTTTAACTGTTTGCCCCTTTTTTTTTTTTAATCTGTATGATTCAATAATATTGTCTGAACCTCATTTAGTATCCCGTGATGTCTGATGGTCATTTAATATGTCCATCCAGGTAGACAAATATTGATGTGTTTTTTTGTAAGCATAAGTGTGATGAGAGCAAAACTGTAGGGATTCAGACTACTCAATTTCCAGTTATCCTACTGGCTAGCTGCAGAGTTTTACAGCACCTTTCCCTTTCCTGGGAGAGGGGGAAAGTTCTCATCCTTTAGGTGGTTATTCTCCCCTAACTCACATAATATTAGTTTAGTTGTTCATAACTGCTTAAACATGTTACTAACATAGACTTTTTAGTTTATTAGGTAGCTTGAAAATAAACCTGAATGCATTGAGGTAAATATCATGCAAAGAATGGAAAATAAATGCAACTTCAGAGAACAACAGACTGGAGATCACAGGAAGAAGAAAACAAAAGCATCGGCGGTCACTGTAACGTGCCTTAAGGCACTCCGAGGTGCGTTTGAGAAGGCAGTAGGGCAAATGGTCAGAAAGGAGGTATCTCCACCAGTGAAGTTCAGGCTGACAGCCCACAGCGTGGAAGAGAGTTTTGTGGTTGCAACTTGGGAAGCATCCACGTCATTCCAAAACTTGAAGGCGGCCAGCAATTGCAACTGTGTTTGGACAGACAGGAAATAGAGGAAGGTGAAAGAACCTGCAGCTGTCCAGTTGTTGTCCAGAATGACTCTGGGGGACACCCTGTGACTTGCCAAAGCGCAGTTGCTGAGGAGCCTCTCCAAGCCTGTGTTTGTGGATGAAACCAAAAAAAAAAAAGGGCAGGGGTGGTAAGTATGTCTTTGTTGAATGCATGTGTTGAAATATATGTGGGTTCTTAATGGTTAAAATCCTTTTGACAAAATTTAAATTAAGAGGATGAAATGGTTTTAGTCTGTTTCGTACTTTAGGAGTTTCCTGGTTTTGTAAAGTCTAGTCTAGTAATGTATTCTTACAGGGAAGAGGAGGGAAAAAAAAGGCGTTAGATCATTCTTTAGATTGGGGAACTATTACAATTGAAATGACTGGATATTTTCCACTTCCCTAATCTATAAAGAATTAAACACTTAAAGTTGTTATAAAATACTAGTTGTTATTTTTGAGGGACTCTTGATTGTTATTTCTTTAATGTGATGTCACTTTTTTTTTTCATAGTAACTGGGTTGATTATAGCTTATTTAGTCACCCTATTCTACTTTCACAACTGAATAATAATTTCAAAACAGTGGAGGAAGACAACTTTTACTTTTGTTAAGGGTTTTGTAACACAAAAGAAATACTACATCCTCTTCAACACAGGGAGATTGATTACAGGTGAAGGTAAGTCCCATGATGGCTGCATTTGCCTTTTCCTAATATGATTTTAAAAAAAAAATATATATACACATTTCATTCATAAATCTCAAATTATTAGTAAGAACAAACCACAGAGAAATAAGCATATTCAGCTGCAGCATAATAAAAATCTTAATTGTGGGCACATAAGTAATACTTGAATGGTGGCCCATCCCAAAACAACTTCTGGTTAGGGAAGTCTGTGTGAATGACTTGGGACTAACACAGAAGTGCACTCTTCCCTTTCCTCCTCCACTGCTGCCTTCCCATTCAAACAAAATTTAAGGATGGAATCAAATATTTGGCTAACTTTGTGGATGGCTCCAGGTCAAGTAAGAGTCCTTTGTCACACTGTTACTGAGCGCATAAAGGAATATTAGTTTTGAGGTTATTCTGCTTTTCAACCCTTGAGAATTAATTCCTTTTCGTTGCTGAAATCTGAGGAGAAAGATGAGTTTAGTGAAATTGTTGGGTTTATTTGAAACATTGTATCCAAATTAATAGAAAGTTGATCTGGGTTGGCCGAGGAAAAAAACCATGCTTTTACTTTGGCTTTTGATCGGAGGGTGAGTTTGTTGTTGTTAACTAATTCCTTGCATCTTGGCTAGGTCACATTCTTGGCATTTGTTGTATGCAGTATTTGGGTTAGGACAACCAGTTACAGTAAGTAGCCAGATAATTACCCAGCTTCTGTTAGATAGTTTTTACCTCAGTGTCATTGCTCAGAAATAAGAGAATGAGAATGTCGGGTTTGAAATTATCTGTACTGTGTCAGAGGGTAGAGATCCAGCTTATTTTTTCAAATAGACTGCATAGTTATTTTGGAAAAATCCTAGAGCAGATACTGTAGGAGTAACGTAGGTTATTTTATACTACCCTCTTGAGGCTGATGTCATATTTGCAAAGGAGAAAATACGGCACATATTTATAGGTTCAAAGTTCCTTCTTTCTAGACCACCAGGAAATGCTGGGGATTTTTGTGTTGGTTTTTTTTTTTTAAAAAACAACCTTAGAATGTTCTGCCGAGTAAGCTGGATAAGCAACACAGCATAATAGCTGTGCCTTTGTTTTTATTCTATAGACTAGCTTAGCCATATATTTTCTTTTCAGTGAGTAGACTATCTGACACAATCTTGTCAGAATGTTAGAAACAGTGCTTCTTATTTTAATAAAGGATTTATGCAGTATCTCTGGCTGGCGGTTTCCTTCCTGGACTGTTGGGCAGCTTATTGGCTGACTGTTTCTACGGAATATGCTTGGAAAACATTAAATATAAAAAGAACACAAGCAGTAGCTCTGCTGTGGAAGTAATAATTGGAGTCAAGACTAATAAATACGACTTCAGTGCTCTTTCTGATTCTTCCCCTTCATTAACACTTCTGCAGGTTTCACAAAGTATGTGTCCACACCCTTACCCTGGGCTAGTCTCTCAAGCGTTGTTTACCCCTTTTTAATACTTTTCCCCTTCACTTCTAACTCTCCTTTGCCTTCTGGTGGATTATAGCATAAGACGGTGCTAGCGGCATGAAGGGGATCGCTTCATTTAGGAGATTAATTCTGGGGCAGAAAAAGAGAATGTCTAATAATTGCAGCTGTATTTACGTTTATTGCATTAGTCTGTTGAGAAGACTTTGTAGAATGTCATCAGGAGGAAATTCTAGAAGACATTAATGGATTACCAGATGTCTGTATGGGCTGAGGTACAGAAAAGAACATGTACTATATTGGAGCATACTGGTTTTTGCATTTGAAGGCATGAAAAATTACCTTGTACCTCTGATGTATGCACCAATACAAATATGGTTCTGAATCCAAGCAAGTTAACTGGGAAACGTTTTTATAAGCTGGAAGCAATATTAGATGGTTTCCTTTATAAGGTCTGTATTAACAAATCCTTTGGCAATTAGACTAATTTGGCAACTGAAAGCTGAGTCCTTGTCCATCTAGTTTCCATAGTTTATTACGTGAACTATTTAGTTTGAGCTACTCTTGAACAAATAAACAAAAAACAACCCCACAAGTAACTGCAGTTTCAGCATAAGATTTATTCTCTATTGCAGATGTATATAGAAGTGTAAGAAGAGGTTTCCACCAGTTTTAGAAAGCATTCATATAGCATTCAAACATAGTTTAGAATAATCACTATATTTACTAAGGAAAAGAGATAAAATAAGAAAATAAGCCTACAGGTCAGCCTGTGGTTAACCCTGCCCTTTATTATTTTTGGCTCTGGATCTTCCTTAAAAGATAATCTGTTCCAATGTCTGTCAGGTCAAGCTGCTCACGTTTACATCCTCCTTTCTTCTTTAGAGTTGTGAAATCAGTAATAATTTCATACTAAAGTAAAACTTAAAAGAAATCAGGCCATCTAGTTCTTTGTCCTTCATCTTGCCTCAGTTTTTCATCTTTTCTATAAAGGCAAAAGATAAAGATTATTTTGATATGCTATTTGACAGTCTTAATATTTTTCTGAAAACCCTGTTTTGATCATCTGTCTAAAAGTTCTACAAGTGCTCAGCTGAAGGCAGAAGATAAGGTGGCTTTCATAGTTAGATTCTAGAAGGGCACATGTGTATAAGACTGTCTTGCTTGTATAATGGCCATGGAAGTAGTCCTTCAGAAGGAATTCAGAGGAAAATGGAGAGGGGAGCTTGGGGGAAGCCCTAGGAACCTGAAAAGCAGGGTGAACGCAGAAGCATGATTTGTAGTTGGAATGAGTCATGCAGATATCAAGACTGACATAAACGTGAAAACGGAAGATTCATAATGATCAGATTAACATGGGTAAGTGCAAATAAAGTATGACAGGCTGTGAAGGTACAAACCAGACTGCTTATGGCATTGGTGTTTTTGTTTGGTGGTGCTAGTGATCTGGTTTTTGTTTTTTAAAAAGCTCTGCTTTTATGACTTGGCAGTACCTTTAGCATTCTCTTCAAGCTTGTCCCCTAGCATCTTCTCCAGGGCTTGTCCATATTTTTGATAATCTTCTTCTGTTGTCTTGACACCAATTTCAAAGGGAACATTAAACCATAAAAACATTAAAAGACAGAGTTTAACAGACAAGTTCTGGACAAGGACACTGCAAGTTAATTTTATTCATGGGAATGATGATAAGCAGGAAGTATAAAAAGGTATTCCATCTATTCACTTACTAGTGTTGAGACATGTAATGAGAATCTCAAAAACAGAGTGTATGGCAAGCTGCACAACACACTGGAGGAAAGAAAACTTAACAAGAAACTCACATTATTATATGTTAGTTCTGGAATGTAATGAATCCTAAATAGGAGATTGTGATCTGACTTACTGCAGCTGATTTTACATTATTTCGTATAATCAGTGCTGGCAGTTTTCATGTGCCCTTTCCTACTTGCATTTCAAGTTAAAAATTATTGTAGTTTTAGTTTGTACTGCCTCCTGTGACAGAAATTGTGGTATGCAACCCTACCACTTAAACTTGCATGTTTAAGAGCAGTAAGAAAAAATACAGACCTTAATTTCAATATTGTTACTGTCATCTTCTGCCCCTGCTTCATCTGTACCCCAAAAGGCTTCTGTACCTTGATGATGTAGTTGTGCTGGGTTTTTTCTCAGGTCATATTGTTGCTAGAAAGCAAGCAAAATAATATCTATATATTCTTTCCATAGTCAAACTAGTCAGTTTCTTGGGAAGTTAGAACTCTTAATTAACACAGATGCATCAAATTAGCTGAAGGCACCATACACTTATGTATGTATGTATGATATGTAGGTCTATAATAATTTTATTACCACTGCTGCATTAACTTTAATAGGAATTTGGTTTAAGGGGTCATTAAAGAACAAGCACCTTACAGTTAATTTCCAAAGATGCCAACAAAGTATTTAAAACAATGTTTTCTCTTCAATTGTTCTTTTTTTTTCAGATTATTAATTCTTAGCGAATGAGATTACATGCATCTTTTCATAGCATGAATACAATGCTAATGGTTTGTTACAGAAGTTCTCAGGAATACCTCCTTCCTCTTCCAGAAAATAAATCTTCTAAAAGCTTTTCTGAATGCTGTAAAGAATATTGGTTTTAAGGACTTACGGAGGAAGACAATCTTGGTATTTTTATGATTTTTTTTTACCTGTATTTTTTTTTATATTCAGGGCTTAAAAAACTAGAGCCAGTCAGAGTAGTTTCTGTCCAGAGAGCGATGTAAAGGATAATTCCCAGGAGAGTACCTCTGAGAAACAAGATTATCTTCCTGAGGCAGGGTGTCAAATCTAAAAACATAAGTTGAAAAATTAAACATATTTTATAATCTATTTAATTGAATCCAGATCCAGTGAAAATCTGCAGTGACCGTGCCTAAAAAGGCGTTTCAGTGGTGAGCACAATTCCCAATTGGTTCAAAACGTCACAGCCAATGAGGGCGTTGACTCCAATTGGTAATTGCATAACAGTTACATAAATTGATGCGGTATGCCCGTCTACCACTACACGTACTCTTTGCTGGCTACGTTGTACTGTTGCGGTTCTTCCAACTCCTCCTACTCCACTCAATACTGCTTGTAGGGGCCAGTGGCTAGGCCATCGGTCACTTGTGACAATGGTGATGTCAGCTCCTGTGTCCAGTAAGGCTTGCATTTGCTGTTGTTTGTGCACGAAGGTGAACATCACGTTAGTGACGGGTCGATGATTCATTGGCATGGTTAACAAGGCAAGTCCTCCAGTGGAGCCAAATCCTGCTGCTCCGCGATTTTAGGTGGTCTCTGTTGTCATCTGATTGGTCAACTGCGGAATGGGGACTAGTTGAGCAATTCAGCTTCCTTTTGGAATATAGATTGGAGGAAAGTTCATTTGTGCAATGATAAAAATTTCTCCAGTATAGTCACAGTCAATAACTCCAGGTAGTATAAAAAGCCCTTTTATGCTGCTAGATGATCGCCCTAACAACAAGGCTCCATATGGTTGTCCATTAATAATTATAGGTCCCATCACACTTGTAGCGATCTTCTGAGGGCGGTCGTCTGTTAGGGGGGTATCTACCGCTGTTGCCAGATCCAGTCCGAGGCTCCCTCTGGTGGCTGGTCCAAGCTAGGCAGCGGCGGTGGCGGCTGGCCGGTAGATGGCGCCATCTGATGCTGGTTGGTCGGTGCTCTGATGGTAACTGGAGCCGCGATTCGGGTCGGCGCGCTGCGACTCCTCGCGCTCGTCTTCCCGTTTCCCGAGTTTCTGCAGGCTTCGGTGCTATGATTGTTCATGTGACAATTTTGGCACCACACCTGAGGCTCTCTGCATTGTCACCGCATGTGTCCTGATCGCCCGCAGCGGAAACATTTATAGTCTCGACGACTAGTAGATTTCGCTCTTGGAGCTTCAGGAGGCTTCAGGGGGGCTAGGGCTGCAAAGGCTTGATTCTGCGCCTGCAGGAAGTGTTTCCCTAGCTCTTTGATTGATTCTACCAACGTTGCTTGTTGTCCTACTGGCACCCTACTCATTCATTCTAACATTGATTCTATGGTTGCGTCTAGGGGTAGAGTAACAAGAATTCCTTTAGTAAAACTATTACAGTTTTCTAACACACACTGTCTTAAGAAAGGGCCTTTCGTAAAATCTGCAACATCTGCAAGACTGATAGCATCTGTCAATCTATCGACAAAAGAGGCAAATGACTCCTCTCCCTTGTCTAATTGACAGGTATGAGGGAGTGGGTGGAGTCGTTTTTTTTTGTAGAGCCTCGTGAGCCAAACGCATGGATTCTAACAGGACATCAGGACCTGCCTGCATCTGCATTTCAACAGAGGCGAACGGCCCTGTCCCCATTAATTGTTCTACAGTTAATCCTAGTAGCCGATCGTTTTGGTTTCGGGGAATATGTGCAGAAACTTCACAGAGTCTTTGCCAATGAGTTTGCCACAATAATTGTTGTGACTGTTTTAATATTAACCCCATTAAATCTTTTATGTCCTCAGGACATAAGATTCCGCTTCCCCAGATATAATTTAACATTTGTCTTGCGGGTTCACTGTGCACTCCAGACTCATTTACGGTACTACGTAACTGGTTTAAAATTTTCCAATCTAGTGTCTCATGTACTCCGAGCATTCCTCCTGTATTATCTACTTGATACACAACCGGAAAAGCTTGAGGCTGGGGGGAGCTGAGCTGTTCTACAGTTTCAAAGTCTCTTTGCATAATTGCTTCTCGCATTACACTATTCCAGTCAATTCGTGTGACGTGTGGCTGTATAACCCTTTTGTTTTTAAAAATCGGTGTGTCTCACTCTGCATTATATTCAGCCTCACCAGCTTAATCTTCCTCACAGGAGGCCACCTCCATTTCAACCGGCGGCGCAGACAGTTTTGCCGTCGGCGGATCAGGGGGTGGACAAGAGGGCCGCTGTGTCACTGGGACGGGAATCCCACTAGCTGGAGGTGAGGAAATAATTGCCCCCTATGGTGAGGCGACCGGCATTAGCATCAGGCTGTTCAAGCCGGTCAGAGGCTGAAAAACACCTTGCTGCTGCAGCCTCTGACCTCTATATTTTTTCATACAATTAATTACATCTCGCCATGGTTTCATCAACTTTTTAGCTGTTTTATCATCATCAATTACTAAGTCCCACAAGCAATCACCAAATGTACGCTACTCCTCTACTTCAAACATAGCTTCTGGGTCTTTAAAAAAAACCTTTTGCTTTCCCCATGGCAATTAATCCGGCCAGATCTTTTAGAGGGCCTACTCCCCACTTTTCTGAAAAGTGCTTTAAGGATTCGAAAGCTGCCTCTCTATCCATTGCGCTAGCGACTGTGACCTTCTTTCTTATCCGGTCCAATGCAGCCTTGTCTTGGGTAGCTTTTCCTTGGATGGCGAGCCCCCTCCTCTCTCGGGCTCAAGCATGGATCAGAAGCCTGCGACAGCATACGTCGATCTTCTGCTCCCTGGTCGCTGCTACCAGTGCTTCTCCGAGCTCACTGTCCGGTGGAGAACAAGAATGGGGGTCCCTGTTCGGGCGCCACTTGCGACAGGCGGGGGAAACAAGCAGTCGATTCAATATGAGTGATAAAGCAAGCTTCAACTTTATTGTGGCACAATCAGACTTTTATATTGCTACAACTAATTATACATATTTGGCACTTATTCATTGGCTAAATTCTAAAGGTTACATTACCATACTCCTCCTATTTGCAGTTTTGCTTGCATAACTTCGGGGTTCTTCCTTGTTCTTCACCAACTACTTCCTCAAAATTGTTTACTTCATACTGTCAAGGTCAGCGAGACCTTTAGTTTCTTCCTTATCAGCATAACTCAGAATTTTCCACTGCGGCCTGCTTGGCCTGCTCATGTCAAGGCTCACTGATGTAAAGACCAAACATTTTAGACTCACATAACCTTTTCATGGAGCCATGACCACCTTCCTGCAACCATTCTCCAACAAAAATCTTTCTCCTGATTTGAATTTCTAAAGATAGATGTATAAAGGAACATGATTTTTATATGCCAAAGGTAAAAATATGCTGTCAAAAAGAGATTATAGCTTACAGTGTCTTCTTCTATAATGAAGATATAGTAACTGAAGCAGACAGCTTAGTGGAGAGGAATTGCACAGGAAAACCATCAAAAGCTGAAACTTCTCTGAAACTTTACCTGGTTATTTTTGTGGCTTCACTAAACAGTTGCTTTCCAAAGCACTTTATATATATATATATATTTCTATCTCTATATAGTGGAGTATTTGTTCTGTGCTACAGTATTCCTGGAAATGCAATCTGATATGTATTTAAATTCCTTGGAAACTTGGCCTGCTTGCAAGATAACAAAATCAACAAAAAAAGTGAAAAGAATGCATAGATCTGTTGCTGTGCTTCTTTTACATATAATGAAATTGTGTAGGGAACAAAGTGAGAATTTCCTTTTTTTCCTGTGGCATTAACATTGTTCCTTTTATACATGTTACAGCTATTAATTAATCTTTTTTTTCCCCCAAAAAAAAGGAAAAGCCCCAAACCCTTTTTATTATCTGAGATGATGTAAGAGAAATGGAGAAGTTGAGCTGTATTCCTAACTGGCAGCAACAGCCATGTTTCTCATTTTTGCCTTTAAGTGCATTCTCTCTTTGGTCTTCTCTCCAAGGTTCTGTTTTATCAGATTTTGTTGTTATTTGCTGGAAGACTGACACTGAAAATGATACCTGAGAAGCTTTGCTTCCGTTACTTTAAAAATGGAACATTAGCAAATTTTAAAAATCACTTCAGTTAAGATTAGTAGCAATAGCTGAGGGGCTAGAAAAATCTCATTAAGATAAATAGGGAATTATTTTTTTTTTTAACCTGAGAAAGAGTAGGAGGAAAGAAAGAATATATGATGAAGGATGACAAATTTGTAACTTCTGTTGCTTGTATTCTAATTTGACTTAAATGACATGGCTAACTTGTAGGATCCATTTTGCACTGGAGCCCCACAAACTTCCAGCAGTAGGGTGGAGAAGGGTGTGGGGAATGTGCAAATGTGCAAAGATGAGGAGAAATTTAGTTAAATCAAAATTGCTGTTGGAGAAACTTACGTTGAGTATATTCTTTTTCTCTCTCTCTTTCCCCAAGTACAGGAAGGAGGGGATTACAGATCCAAAAACATGAAGCTTATTCTCAAAAACTTTCACCTGATTATATTTGCAATGAATACATTGTGTTACCTTTAAATAATTTGTAATCAGTTGTAATTGTTTGGGATACTTTGATCATTACTTGAAACCATTTTAATACATTTCATCTTAAGTATGAAGGAATAACAGGCTGAACAGAGCCTTGCTGCTAAGTAGATTTGAATTCTTAAGTATTTAAACTTGTAAAATATATGGATAAATTTTAACACTGTGAATTGTGGAACCTAATACCCCCAAAGGCAAAAAACCTTTCCTGTGTACTAAGGAGCTAGTGCCCTTTTTCCTTAGAATGAAGCATGGTAAAAGCTAACCAAGAATGAGGTTTCATTTTTGAGCCTTTTTATTGGAGCTACTATGTGTGATTTCAAGCTTGTATGGTTTCCACAGCAGTTAAATGCAACCCAAAACACTCCTAGGTGACCAGGTACTCGGTATCAAAGAACAAGTGGGCATGGTAGTGGGAATGAAAGGCTGCCTGTTCAGTTTAGCCATTATGATTGATTATGATCTTAGTAGAAATGGAAAACAGCTTGAAAGAAAATAGTGCTTTGCTGTATAATTTGAAATGTTTGAATATAATGCTAATTTCTAGATGAGTTGATTAATTCTTGGGGGGGGGCAGGTAGTAAGGCTAAAGTGCATTTAAACAATAACAGGAATGTTGCATGCTTCTGTTAATATCTAAAAAAATAATCCATTTATGTGTTTCTGTGAGAGCAGCTAGATATTATTTGGTTAGTATAGATAAATAAAACCTTGTTTTATGATAGTTATCTAAAAAAGAGGGTATATTAACTTGACTATGCCCAAACAAAGAGCATGCCTAGGATTCACTACCTTGGAGAAGGAGGAAGGCTGTGAATTGTTCATTTGTGTTGCTTCAGTGCAATTGAAGAATAAAGGGAAAAATATGACCTTTGAGTTAAGTACTTTCCCTCTTGTAGGAGGGGAAGAGTGCTTCAGCTTTTAGCTAAAGGCATACTGAAATGTAGTTTGTTCAAGCCTGATATACTTGCCTGAAATGCAATGGCACATCAGTTTAACTGAAGGCAAAACTTTGTTCTTTTTTACACCATATACAGTCTTAGTCTCTAGTGGACTAATACTTTCCCAGCTAGTGTAAAGCTAATACCATGGATGGGAAGGCAACATGACTGTGGCTTGACTGAGGGTAGACTGTAGACAGCCTCAACACAGCCCCTGTGAAAAGATTACATACAGCACACCAGGCTTTAACCAATAGGACTTTATTCTGTTGGTATCTCAACAAAAAATAAACCTGAGGTACAGTACAGAAGTGTGGCTAGAAAAAAAAATCTTCAAATTATGGTTGGATTTATTGATGTTGGTTAAATAACCCAAGTTTGAAATTATTGCAAAGCAAAAGACATATGCATTCTACTACTCCTTTTCACTTTCAGGAAAGCACAGAGACTTTCACCCATGCAAGCATGTTATTTTCAGGAAGACCTAAGCACTAATTCCCCACTACCAGGAGGGCTAGCCAACATACTATCACCTAATGCTGAAAACTCCACCATCCCTTTCCCCTCACTTGAAACAAAGTTTTGGCCTTTGAAGGGACAGAGCATTTGTCCTCTTGCACAAAGGACTTTACAGCCTTGCCCCTCTGAGTGTTCCACTTGTTCCTACTTAAGTGCTTGAAGTCTGACTACAGCATATCCAATTAAATTTGATCCCTAAACCAGAAAAGCAGGGTACAATTTCTACAGCATCAAGGAGTAGTATAAGGCACAGTACTTTGCTATGCTCTTTACCTTAAATTTAAGGGAATGTCAATTAAGGCTGATTATCAACATATTGTAGCCTCCCAGTAATAGTTCTAGAGTGCTCATAAAATTGGGTAATTGTTTCCCACGTTCATGTCCAGTTTAGATAAAATCAGTTCTCATCCGGTTCAAGAAACATTGCAAATCTGGTATAGTGATCACTTGTTGCAGCTGGCACATTCACTCATGCATCACTGCTCATTCTGCTGCCCCTCTGTGATGGCAGACACCCCTCCTTGGCCCTTGTTGACATCGCTGATACATGCCCACAATCCATCTACTGATTCCTTCCATAGCGTGACCTCAAAAACAGACCAGGAAGAAGTTTCAGCTTTAATACATTCCGTTTCCCATTTCCTCACAACTATCACATCACTGGTTTGGTGACAGTCTACAGCTACATAAAGTGTTTAAGTGTCGTTCTAAGTATCAAGTTATTTGTTGCTGTATACTGAATAATCATCCAGTAGTAAAGGGAGAGCATGTGAATTCTGCTGTTAGTACCCCAAAAAATAAAAGTTAAGCCTGCGTTTCTAAACTCCAGTAAGGATTAAGAATGCAATGCAAGTAGGTTTGCCAAAGGTTAGGGTCCTTCTGATCAGTCAAAAGCAAAAGCCTCAGCATTGCAGCAAAGGAGAATCTGCAACAGTCTTAAACAAAAGTGACAATAGCCTGTCTCATCTCAGTCATTCTGAAAATATGGCATGCAGGAATAAAAGCCAAGGCAGCAATACTCACTTTATTGTCTCCTCCAGACACTGCAAGGATATTTGCAGTAATGGACCAACTCACATGCCAGACAACATCATTGAACTTGTGCAGCAGCTTTGGTGACCATGAATTTCCAGAGGCATCATCACATGTCCAGATGAACACTCTGCCATCCTAACAAAAGCAAGCAGAGTTGGTTGGACCACTAGTTACAACACAGAAAAAACAACCTTGATTGGACTTGGAGTTACACTTCCAAATCCTTCCAAATCACAGCTCTGATATGAACCCTAGATGTGTTTGCATGGATTTTTGCTCAATACAGCAAAAGGCCTGCTTTCTTACTACAGCTAAAAGCAAGTCAGGAGTACAATGCTCCGATAAGAAAAACTATTTTTACAAAAGATGACTTGCAAATACCAGAGAAGAGCTCCCAAAATACATATATATGTATACATATATATCCAGCCACATGACAGCAAGTTGGCAGCTTACTGAGTAGTCTTCTTGATATATAAAATAAAAAGCATTTACAGGACAACACTACAGACAATATGAAGATTGAGGATATCAGAGCTGATTAAGAATTCCAGTTATTAGAAAACAGTATTTTTAGCTGGAAGTTCAGTGAATCTGAGCCAGAGCCATTAAAATATGATGTTGATTTGAAGGTCTTCCTCATAGCGAGGCCACTCTGCTCATGATTTTCAAAATAAAAGATAAGTCTTTGGTACAAAGCTCCCCCACACCCACCCCCAGTCTCTGTCCAGAAATGCTTCTATTGGGCTTCTGAGTTTGGGAGGAACAGGAATCAAAAGCTGTTATGCATACACCCAGATACAGCAAAGGACTGACAAGATCACCTGTTACCGCAGTTCTGTCCTTACTATTCCTTTCCTAGAGAAAAGGGGAAGTAAACGGAAGCGAGGGTGTTGAGAGCCTGCCTCCTTGTCACTCCAACAGAAACCTCACCTGCGAGCAGCTAGCAATGGTACTTGTTGGCAAGCCTATGGATGGAGCCCAGGCTACATCTCGAACCCAGTCACTATGAGCTTCCAGCTTCTGCTCTTCTTTCCACTGACCATCTTCTTCCCTGAAAACACATTTATACAGTCAGAAGGGTGGCAGCAGCCAGCAGTCATATTTCTCACCTCCTGTTCTGGATTTTTTTTTCAGACTCCTTGTTTATCCAGGTAATACAAAGCACAAGTGTTCCCCACTCTTCTCCAAAAAGCAAAGTGGCTTAAACTGACAAAATCCCTTCCAAGGGACAGAAAGCAGCATAGGGAGAGAATCTAACCTTCAGTTACTGTACAGAAATCTGCTATTGTCGAAGTGACAGTGGTAATCAAATACAATTAGAAAGCCCTTTCCCAAGATAAGATGAAGCAGGGCTGACAGAAATTGCTATAGCCATGTGAGAGACTGCATATCACTAAGTTGTTTCCATTTTTAAAGAACTTCTCTATAACGGCAGTTCAAAGATTAAAGCATAGAAATGCTGAAAATATTACCTGAGATACTGACAGGGACGTTCAAAGATATAAAGCATATCAGGTTGTACAAATTTTTAAGTCTAGCAGTAGTGCACTTACTTCCAGATCTTGACAAGGTTGTCGCAGCCACCAGATGCAAATCTTTTTATATAGTTTGGTTTTTGACCAGATGGTTGTTCTATAAGGCTTCCTGGTACAACAGCAGGAGCCCAGCTAACTGCATTACATCCAATCTATTTAATGAAAAAATATCATTATTAAAAGTTGCTTAATTTAAATAAGGAAATAAAAGCTGCTGAGGGGCAAATGACACTTTGCATACTCTCTGTTGGGGGCAGGGGGAATAAGTCCAACCTAGGAAAATCTTGCACAATGCTAGGTGGGTATCAGATGAGTAAGAAACCCATATACAGTCTGGTCTCAATAGGGCACTTATTTGGAAAGCCTTAGGTAGCTAAGTAACTGGTTTATGTGCAAATATAATCTCAGATATGTAAACAGTGGAGACAGATACAAACCAAAAAGACATAAAACATGCACAGCTGCTAAGTTTTAAGAATGCAGGAGTAGAATGAACCTTTGGTCTGGCACCCTATTTCCTTTTATCAAGAGCTACTGCTGTTAGCTTATGAAGTTCTGCTTAAGCAGAAATCCCCGCTATTTTGGGAAAAACACAAATCCTGCTGTTTTTCCAGCTACAGCTTATTCAGTTAGTTTGTACAGGTGTCGTTAGTACCAAAGCAATTTCCTACCATGTAACTTCCAGCACTGTGTTTAACAGTGCTTAATAAAGAGGTATTCTCAGTGCTGTTTAGTAACCTTCACATATGCTGTTTTCTACTTCATTTTAGTGACTACAAAGTATACCTTCCCACTCTGAACTAATTTAAAACAAGTTATTCTTGATTCTGGAAACTGTTTCACATAATTTTGTTGTATTTCAGTATTTATCTAGTCTAAAAGTTCTTTGAAGCATCATAGCTCCAAGAACTCTGTGCTGCTCCAAAGGAACAGACTTACCGTATGTGCATTGCTGATCTTTTTGACTTCCCACTGCCCGTCACCTGTGTAGCTCAATAATGAAATGGCCCCATCAGAGCTCCCGCAGGCCAGGATCAATCCATAGTCATGGGGTGCCCAGCAAACAGAATTCACTGTCAGGAGGGAGGACAGGCTCGATTACAACACAGCAGCTACCTAAAATTGACTAACCAATTCACTGGCTAATATGAGTGGAATAGTCACTAAAAGCCAGCAGCTCTGAAAGCTCAGAATAAGAATCTTTGCATTCCTGAGTTTCAGCAAAGCCAGTCAATTAACACTGTTTACTGACTGACAGAAATCTGCCTTTATTTTTCACACCCTTTTAGAATGAGAACACCAAAAGATCACTCTTAATGACAGATCAAAATCTTTTACTATCCCCTGCAACAGCAAAGAGTATTGCTGACTCTAGAACAAAAGCTGAATGGCAGGCATAGTATTTAAAGTCTAGATTAGTAACACAACAAAGCTGGAGACTTCTCAGATCTGCATGTAGGAGGCCCAATCATCTGAACAAAACAGTTTCCATTGTAAACCAAAACACAGCATGCAAAAATCCACCTTTTTCCTTTCTTCCTGTGGTGGATCCATAGAGCATTTTCCCCAGGAATTCAGTACCCTACCATCTTGTTTATTTGAAAGCTGATTTATCTGTAAAACAACTCGTACGCAAACATTGTATGAACCAGGACAGAAAGTTATCCAGCAGTATGACCTTACGTAAATGCTCTATTCATGCTGAATAGATTTATTGTCTCTCCACTGATTCGTCCCCATCTGTTTGATAGAGGCTTTCTTCCTTAACACTGACAGATTTATTCCAATCCTACCTGAATCCTCATATATCCCCAGTCTCAATTCCCAGCTCCAGACCCCACATACCTGAGGAATCATGCCCTGTGTACTCATAGGTCTTCTCCCAGGTACCATTTTCTTCCTTCCAGACAATAACCTTCCTGTCATAGGAACAGGAAGCCAAGATATTTCCATACATCGGATGAGCCCAGGCAACCTGCCACACGGGACCTTCGTGCCTGCAAGAAACAACATTATTTGGAAAAGCTGGGAGAAACCTATTCCCGTTGTGGCTGCTTCACAGCCATGATTTTTGTAAATTGGTGTTCTGCAAGTGATTAATGCAATGATATGAAGAATGAGTAATGCAAAGATGAAAAACACCATACTGGACTGTCTGACAAACCCACTGCCATTGAAAACAGTTCCAGACATTTATCCTTATATTTGAAATTAAGACTGTGAGTTTACTTCTCAAAAATTATAGGTGTCAATTATTTAATGGATGAAGAAGTCCCAGTGTTATTCTTCACTGGCTCTCTGTCCCTGCCCTTGCAGCTCTGAAGAGTTCTTTAGCAACAACCAGCCAGAGTAATTACTACATTGGAGGAATTTACTATGCACCTGGTGGTACCAAAGGGCAAAATGACAACATATTAAAAAATTTCCACAGATCAAAATCTTCCGTTTCAACACTTTACCCTCTCAGGTCTGCAATGAGGATTTGCCCTCCATTCCGAACATCAAAGATTTTCACAGATCTGTCTGAAGAACAGGTTGCCAACCGAGTGCCATAGTAATCCATCTGAGCATCGTGCTGCAAGGTGATGGAGAAGCTATGGTCAGCATGCTTTGTTAGCATATCTTACTACCTTTTAAGAATAGCTAAATTAAATTCATGTTAAAACACCTTAAAAAGGATAGTTCTTAAACAATCCAGACAAGCCACATAAGTAACTTATTTGCCCAACTGCTGTTTTCACTAGCTGTACAAATGTTACACAGAAGGAATCTTGGGAATTTAGAGCAGTAATCCACAACATTTTCAGGCGAGCACAGGAAATTAGCACCACTGACTAAAAGCCTTAACCAGTTTTTGTTTCTTAATACATAAAGTGGGTATAAGAATACGACACTTGAAACTTCATTATCTAACTGGGCTCTGTGCTTCTACAAATTGCTCTGAAATTTTTCCTCCTACCCATACTTACACATCTGCTCCTAGAAAAACAGTTTTGTTTGATGAAGTTATGTACCATTTAATATACGGGTATATATTGTTTCACAGAAACAAGCAGAAAAAAGCCTAAGCATGAACATAAAAGTTTTACACAATTTCCCCTTCCCCGGTAGCCAAGTCTTGCTGTCACACCATGTAAAACAGCACTATGGGAACCTCAGGCAGCATGCCCTGCCTGACATCCCATGCGCATCATTTGGTACGGGTATGTCCGCCCCTCATGAGACAGCGCCGTGAAGTAGCTCTGTTTTGTTAAATTGAAGTCTAAAATTTAAATGGTTAAAACCGGAGGGAGCACAGTAAACAGAGCCGAGTAGGTTTTCTGTTAAAAAGTAGCTGCCCACACACTTACTATCATGTCCTCGTGAGAGGTGTCCACCGTGTTAATTACCGAGACCTGCGGGGGAAGGAGGAGAGTCAGTAACGCGCGCCCCGCGCACCCACGCGTGGCCGGAGGCGGACAGCCCACCCCTGGCCAGCCCCGGGACAGGCACGGCTCCCCGGGGCCCGCAGGCCGCCCCTGCACGGCTCCATCGGGGCACCGGAGGCGGCCGAGAGCCGGGCGCGTTACACTTTGTGCCGAACCCAGTCGCGCTCGAGCCCCGCACCAAAGACACCGCCGGTTCCCCGCCGCGCTACCCCCACCGCCTCCCACCCCTGCCCCGACGGGCACCGCGGGCACAAGGAGCCGCCACCGCCCTCCCCCCTGCTACCCGCGGCCGGCCCACGGAGCCTAGGCCAGCTCCCCTCTTCGTCCCCCGGCCCGGGCCTACCATGGCGACAATGGACCCCGCAGAACTCCCCGGCAGCGAGCGGCCCGGCCTGGCCAGCGGCCGCGTTCTTCAGACGTGGCACGGCGGTCCGGCACCTACACGGCCCCGCCGCGCCCCGCCCGCCTGCGCGCCAAGGTTCCGGGGGCGGGCGCCGGGCCGGCGCCGCCGCACAGGCGCGTACGGCCGCGCATGCCGCAGAGCCACGCCGCGTGTGCGGAGCCTCGGCCGTGCTTTGCGGGTGGGGAGCGGAGCGCTGGCGGGAAGGGGGCCCAGCGCCGGCTGTGCCACCGGCCTCCCCGGCCTCCCGCTCCCCCCCGGCTCACACGGGCCGGTGGCTGTGGCCTTTCCCGCCGCTCTCCGTGCGTGATCCCTAGGCTGCCCCTACCGCGGCGGCGGGAGGCGCCAACCGAGCCAGGAGAAACCACCCGCCGCCGCCCGTAGGCCTTCGGGCCGCCGCCCCGCCCCGCTCCCGGCCGGCGGGGCCCCTCGAGGCCGCCGCTCTCGGCCTCGGCCCGCCGCCTCGGGGGGACGCCCGGCCGGCGGCCCTGAGGGGAGCGGGCGGCGGCGCGACCCTGGCCCCGGTGCCCGCCGCCATCTTCCCGCGCCGCCGCGATGGCCAGCGTCTCCTACCACATCTCCAGCCTGCTGGAGAAGATGACCTCCGCCGACAAGGACTTCAGGTGCGGGGGCACGGGCTGCAGCCACCTGGGAGCAGCGCCTTGGGCCCCGGGGGGGCTGCACGGGCGGGGGGCTTCCCGCTGGGAGGCCCCTGCGCGCTTTTGGGGGGTCCGTTCACACTGGAAGCCCCCCGCCCCACTGGGGGGTGTCCCTTCGCACTTTGAGGGAGTCCTTTGGCACTTTCGGGAGTCCCCTCCCCCTGGAACCTCCCCGTCCCATGGGGAGGGTGTCCCTTCGCACTTTGGGGGGGTCTCTTCCCACTAGACGCCCCCCGCACCACTGAGAGGGGGGGGTCCCTTCGCACTGGAGGGACCCTGTTCCTCAGGAGCAGGCACGGTACCTCCACCCTTCCGGCAGGTAGATCCCAACAGTTGGTGTTCAGAGTGTTTCTATATCAGAATTAGTTATTTACAGTATTTCAATCTAACTGTTCTTCTGGCTGCGGGGGTGTGGTGTGGAGAGACCCACCACCTTCCCCTGCCTTGCCTAGATCGCTGTGTAATGGAAGGGAGCGAGCAAAGTGGAAGGGGAAATAAAAGTCCTGTCAGCTGGATTTAAATTCTGGCTTCTTTTGCAAATTAAGAACGTTGTAGCAAAAATGCTGAAATATTTCTTAGCTTGTTTTTCTGCTAGAGTGGGATGGTCAGTGCATTAAAAAGTCTGGGAGACACTAGTGTGAGAAGCTGTGCCACCCATGTGATGGATGCTGCAGATACTGGCTGTGCTCAGATTGCTTTAAGAACTGTTTCCATGCAATGGGAAAACAAGCCTCCCTAGCCAAACTGATTCTTTTATTTTCTTTGGTTATGTCCTCAGAAAATTTTGATATCTTTTTAGGTTTGGGGCCAGTGACTTGGATTCTTAAGGTGCTTTGTAATAAATTGTTTAAGTGTGAAAGATTTCAACCATGAGCATATCAATCTCTCAGTATCGATCTGGAAGATGGCATTTGTGCCAGACTTGGTATTTCGAGGTCTTTTAGAAGAGAGGGGTTAGTGGTACCCTAGAAGTAGGTTGATTTTTGCAGAGGCTGCTGATGGTTTTTCTGATGTTAAAATCGGTACTTTTTAAAGAATGTTCAATGGTGGTGTTACCGAAATCTCGGAATGAAGAACTTATCGACACCAATGTGATGTAGATAAGTAGACACTTCAAACCAGATGTGCCCAACACAGGCACGTTACAGAGGTATTCCAAAGCCATTTCCTCCTAGCATACGGTCAAATGTGAGCTTGTGTCTGTCTTCAGTTGCATGAGTGTTATAGGACCAGGTTTCATGTGCTTTCCTCTTATAAATGCACCTGTGTGCCCATTTCCAAAGGCCTGTGGGCAGGATGGCAGCAGGTAACAAGTCCAAAGCTGGATGTGCTGCCGCAGAAGACTCTGCTCAGCCCGTGGCCATAATTGGTCATGCTTGCAAGTACAGCTTAATAACTCTCAGAAAATCAAAATTACTTTGCATGTTGTTAGCATTATAGGGCAAAGTCCCTCTGTTTTTCTCATTTGGGCTTTTGGGCTGGCTATCTAACGCCACAGCAGTCCCTCATTCCAGATGTACCTGGTTGCTGCTCAGGAACGGGCTTGCAGATTGAAGACACAACTGTTGCCCTGGTACACGAGGGCTGTTACATGCTGAATGAATTACATCAGAGCCTAATTTAAGGCGGAGGTGTCCTTTGGTAAACGAGAGTGAAGAGCTGCTCTGTGGTTCCACGTAGACATCCATCACTGTGCTGGGGCTAACATTAGGAAGCAGCTAATATATGATAGCCACACTTCTATTTCTCAGAACCTTAGACTTCTGTACTAGCACCTCTTACATTTCTTTCTCCCAGGAAAATAGATACTTTCCAGAACTTCTCAATATCCATTTTGACATTGTCCCTGTTAGAAAAATATATTGGCTAATAGTCAGCTGGGAGTTTGTTTTTCCTTCTAAGCTGGAATGATAAATACTTGCTTGGTTTTGTGCATAGCAGTCTAAATACAGCCTAGGGAACTTCCAAGGTATAGTTTGCATGGAATCATGGCTTTATTTTTCATTTTTGAGCTTGATAGGCTTTATCTATGCGTGAGATAATACTATCAGAGCTAAATAAGCCAGGAAGAACAGAGCCAGGTGCATGCTTAGACCCTAGACTGATTTTCCTAGGCTGGGCAATTGGTGAAAAAAACCCCACAGTGTTTTTTTCTAGCATAGTTAACCATCTTGATTTAGTCACTAGAAAAAAATACACAAGCTGGGTGCCAGTTTTAGAGTTTTAGTTTACCCCATCCCTGTCGTGTATTTTAAGTAGCATAGAGAATGTATATTTCTCATTTTCACAGATTCCTAGGCTAAAGCCTTTTCACCAGCTACCTCTACCTGAGTTTTCTGCTTGTAAGATAGTAATAAATCTTTACAGTGTCTGGAAAGATAAGGTAAGATACTCTTTGAAAGTGTGTTCTCATACGAGGAGTAATTGCCAAGTTTCATTTTCCAAAGTGATGTGAAGGAAAAGCATTTGTGTCTGTGTATCAGCCAATCCACTTTTGCTATATGATCTTTCAGGTTTATGGCCACTAACGACCTGATGATGGAACTACAGAAAGATTCAATAAAACTAGATGAAGACAGCGAGAAAAAAGTTGTGAAAATGCTTTTGAAATTGCTGGAGGACAAGAATGGGGAAGTACAGAACCTTGCTGTCAAGTGGTAAGAGCCTTGGCAGTACTTGCCATATTCCTTGGCAATAGTAAAGCTGTGACACACTGTGGAGAGGATGTTAGAGCAGAGCCTGGCCCTGCGGCACTGGCACCTTACTCGAACCTCCCTTTGTGTAGGGGCTTTCCCTCATGCCAGGCATGACATTTGCTTTTCCTGTTGACGTTCAGAAAGGATAAGCATGCAGATGTCTTTGTAGAAGCAGTAGGTGATTTTGGGAGTAGTTCACTGTTTATGTTATGAATCTTACCACATTAATAGTAGCGTGCCTAAGATTTCATTTCTTCAGAGAGAAGCCCAGTTTAAAATTTTGATCACCGAGTCCCTCAGCTTTCTTGGGCTTTGAAATCCGGTGCTGAATTGCCCAGTGGTCCTATCTTTGGTAGAGATGGTACTAAACATGTATAGCCCTTCAAAAATCGCATTTGAATTTCGGGTCCGAATCCTGCTCTTCAAGGGCATTTTCATTAAAGTTTATAATGCACTCAGGTTTTTTCTCTGCTTTCACTCCCAAGTGTAACCTGTGCAGTTGCTTTGCCTTTGACCATTTTAGTATTTTTTTAATCCAAATGAAAAAGGTAGAAGGTTCCTTTATTACTGAATCACCTGATGAAGTGATCCTGCTGCTGGCATAGTCTTTTCTGTCTTTTTCCCCCAGCACGTCTAAATGGGAGTGTTCATTGTAGAAATGAAATTGAATGGGTCAGTTCATGCACAGGGCTCCAGAAAGGTGGGCCATTTAGAGACAACTTTGGGTTCCTGTTTTTTCCTACTGTGGATCTTATTCACGTTCCCTTCTTTATAACCATATACTGCTTCTGTCCCTGAACTTTCCCTGTGACCTTTGGCCCTTTCTTTCTGACTCCCACTGTCTTGACTTTTTCTGGCTCTGTTCCTGTGTCTGCCTGCTTTGGGTTTGTTTATTCTGTTTAAGGCAAAACGGTTGGACACTGAACAGAGCACAGATGTCTTTGTCTGCTTATCTGTGGTTGTGTTAGCAATGAGTCCATACTCATTACAATCTCTCATTCATCCAGAGTGTGATAATGAGAAGGCCTCAAAATGGAACCAGTAATATTTTCATTTCATACTTACGGAAGTACTTCTAACACTTAATGTCCAGTCAGTTTCTCCCAGCCAGATGGCAGGGATCTCTAAGCAGTGTGATGGTTTGAGGGCACTGGCAGTTGGATTAGGCCCAAGTGTGGATCTGTGCAGCCCACATCAGGATTCAGTAGTGAGTTAGGAAACTAATGAAAGGTCTTGCAGTTGATTTTATTATCTGAAACTATGATCTTACTTCAGAGGATAGTTGAAATCAAACTTCACACCCAAAAAGCTCACAGATTTGAAATCCCTACAAAAACTTGCCCTGTTTCCGATTCTGTAATTTTTTTTTTTAATTTTTTATTTTATTTAGGTGAGTTCCTCAGCTTCTCTGTGCCTCAGTGCCGCTGCCTGTAAAGTAGGGATAACTATCAGTTCTTTTCTGCATGTTGAGGTGTAAGATTGAACACTACTTGCACTTGCACAAAGTCTTATTATTTAGTATTTTCTAATTCTTGTATTTCAGAGTAGCTACTCAGACAAGACTTGTCTGAGTCTTGTCTTAAACAGCTATTCTTGTCCCGATCATTGAGTTTAGGAATGGTCTTATACGGAATAGACTGTGAGTTTGCTTCGTGTACTCTGGAAAACACTGTGCATATACAGTGTTTGTTAAGCATGCTGTTAGGGTTAATTGTGGTGTGTCAGGAGGCAGACAGCTACCTGTGCATAGGTGTTCCATACAGTTTGCATTACTGGAGCTATGCCAAAATGAAGAGAGAAAAAGAAGACAGAAAATGTATTTTTGTACAAGGATTTTATAAACTATGTTCTTCAATAAACATTATAGAGTACACTAGCACCGTGTCTTTTCATACAAACTCGTAAGAAAACATAAATCATCAAGGCCAATGTTTTGACAGTTCTGTTGAGCTCCCACTGAAGTCAGAGACTTTTACCACTGAACTTCTCCTATGTGTAAACTAAAGTGAAAGAAATGTATGTTGAAAGCCCTACATTTCTCTCTGTCTCTTTTTGTACTCTATAGGCAACTTATAGCCTTTCATTTTGAGCTATGTGGACATGTAGCACTGATGTTAGTCCCCAGGGATCAGTGGCTGTGCCCTAGTATTATGCAGCATACAGAGCCAAAACCTCTAGTTCCTTTTTTTGTATAACAGGTAAAAAGAAGAAAAAAATAACCACCCACAAGCCTCCAAAGGGGCAAATTAGTCCTCCCCTCCATTTTCTATTTTCACTTGGCCATGTGGACAGCCTACTGAGAGAGAGGGGAAAAAAAAAACAAACAACTGTGAAACCTTCAGGATTTTTGCTCCGGAACACGAGCATGGTGATTTTTACAACTCTAGAACTCTGTTTAGGAAAACAGTTGCGCTGCACATGAATCACAGGGAGCTGTTCAATTCTCATATGTTTTTTTAAACAAAAGGAAAAAAAATCTATATTATTCAGTTCAAATCATTTAATATTGACTAGTCCCCACAAGAAAGGTAACAAGGAAGCAGTGACTAACATTTTGCACCTGGTGCAGAATATTAGAGCACAGCCACATCACTGCTACAGCAAGGAGCTGCTTCTCTGCAGGGTGATGCTGACTCATGAGAAACAGAAAAGAACCTATAGCATGTCAGGAATCCCTGTGCAGGCCCAGATCCTTCCAAAGCCAAGTTTCTGGATTTGGCCATGAAGAATTACCTGGGGACATGACAAGAGCTGCAGGATAGCGTTGGTTGATAACGATGTTTTGCTAATATTTGCACTTGGGGCTGAGCTGCCTTTAAGGAGAAGTGAGCCTGAGCATCCCTTCTGATGGTGGAAAGCATCACTCTTCTTCTTCATTCTGACTGGCTTTTCTTCCCACAGTCTGGGCCCACTGGTTGGCAAAGTGAAGGAGTACCAGGTGGAAACCATTGTGGATACGCTGTGCACAAACATGTTGTCAGACAAGGAACAGCTGCGAGATATCTCCAGCATTGGACTGAAAACAGTCATCTCTGAGCTGCCACCAGCTTCTACCGGTAACATGTCTGTCCTTGTTTGCCAGACTGAGGCAACAGGGAATCATGGCTTTTGGGAAACAGGAAAACTTGTAGCTCAGAGTCTAAAAGTTACAGATTCCTTATTCACCTGCTAGAGGACAGCTAATGAAATAAGGAGGAGAGATAGTAGAAGCTCAGACACCAATGTGATTAAAGCTGGGATGAAACAAAAATGTGAGCTGGTCACCCTGAGGATACTTAAGTCTGAAACTGCATCTGAGTTCATGGAGCAATCCATTTCTGTCTACAGCAGTCCTAAAGCATGTGGTGTGCATCACAATACTGCTGTTTGGGCAGTCTGGCAGGGCTGTTCATCTCCATGTCAGCCGTGCCACTACTCTCTGCGATCTCAGCAGTGCCAGCACTGCACCACCTTCTGTCTGCAGCCTGGCTGGGCCAAGACTTCTGACTGCCACAGCTACCCTGGCTGGCTGCTTCTCCTGCTTTTGGAACTACGTATTCCAAAAATGCAGCAGCTATTCAGGAGATATCTGAGACTCCCAGAGATTTAAGTTTCCTCTGCAGCTATCTCATGTATCTGTTGTTCCTTCATGGTGGGTGGCCATGGCAGTGCTGCCAGGCTGCTGGATTTTAGATTGGGAGGAGAACTAAAATTAATATGCATATACTTGCTGAATTCCTCTCTTAATTTTGCAAAATGTTAAGCTCTTGTGAGCCTTCCTTTCAGAATCCTTCATTTAACATAAATCACATGAACTGGAACCGTTTTAGGGTAGCATCAGATAAGTCATCTCCTTAAGGGTTGAGATTGACACTGTATAGGTAGAAGGCAGCAAAAGCAGTGTGGGTGTGTTGCAAAGTGGAGAGGCTGGACATCTCCCCCTGTGCTTTCTTCACCCTAAGCCCCACTCCATGTGGTTGCTGTTGCTGTGGTGCTGTCTGGAGCAAAGGGAAGGTTTGAAATAATAGTCCAAGAAACAGCATGCACTTGAGGCAGACTCTCAGTGTTGTACAGCAGTTAATGATGCTCCTAGGATGTTCCACTTCTGCTGTCTCTGTTGCATCACAGAGGCTGTTCAGAAAGGTGTGGGAAGCAATTGTCCCTTTCTTTGAAAGTTTTGTGGAATTTGAAACTGCTTGTGCTTTGTACTGAACCAACTGGGAGAAATCCCACAACAGAAATCAGTGCTGAGACAGGCACACCCCAGCATGAGGACTAAACTGGTATCGAGACTTTGATCTGGACTGTAGGAGATTGAGGTTCTGGACTGTATTTGTAATTTCAACACGTTCTGGAACCTGGGTAATATATATATGGATTTATCTAGTTCTAATCTTAAATTTCATCATGGAGCTGAGAAACGGTTTCTGCCAAGACTGCTCTTCCTATCAAGAAAACCTCAATTTGTTAAAACTGAACATTTTCAAGTTAAAAATGGGAGAAAACATGCCACCTAGCTCTTCCGCATCACGTGGATCTGGGAGCTGCCTGTGAGACAGCCAGGGCGTTTTAGGGTAAAAAACACTCTCCAAGAAGAGAAGCTTCTTCCAAGCAGTTAATGCATCATACTGCAGAGGGAGATACCTCACTGTTTGCAGTGTGTATCCACTATCTCAACAAAAGCTAGTTGACTGCTGTTCTAGTTAGGTCTCCCAGTGGTGATTTATTTTTTTAAGGTAGGAGGATTGTATGGTTCTTAGCAGTAAAAAGACTTCTTTTTAACTGACAGTGGAGAAAAATCTCTCTTGCAGGCTCCACCATGACAGCAAATGTGTGCAAAAAGATCACAGCCCAGCTGACAGGAGCCATTGGCAAGCAGGAGGATGTATCTGTGCAGCTGGAGGCTCTTGACATCCTGTCAGATATGCTGAGCAGGTACCAAAGGATTTTCTTCTTACAGCTATGTATGGCAGGGGGCTGTATGTATGTGTTTGCTTTTGACTTCTCTATTTCCCTAATCCTACTATGAGGACTTAAAAATAAAGGATTTGGGTTGGCTGCCACTGGGGAATATCTCTGCAGAGCAGATGCCCCAGCAGGGATGAGAAATGACACGCTGAGCCTTTCTGTGCTTGGGAATAGCAGTAACATTGGTGATGGATCCCACAGAGGCACAGTTCAAACAAATGTAGGGAGGGAGAGGGCAAGGCAGGGAAGTTTATTTTAGCCCTGTGATCTGGTCACACGTGCATTTTTTTTCCAGCTGCCTCTTTCTCTTGTTACATAAGTCAGAGTGACAGTGTCATGTGTCAACTGCATGCAGGAAATTCTTGGCAAACCCCCAGGTCATCCAGAAGGACACAGCCAAAATCAAACTCCTCTGTGATGGAGAAAATAACCTCTCCCTGTGTTTTACAGAACAAGTCAGTGTTCAGACCAAAATGCCAAACCCACCCTTTTCCTCTCCCTCCCCACAATACGCATGAAGTCTTCATAGCTGAAGGATTTTTACATTTTTTGCTGGCAAGAGGGCTTTTTCTTTGAGGCTTTGACTTTAAACTTCTGCCTTGTTCTGTTGATTGCAGACTAGGGGGAACACTCTACTCTTTCCACGCCTCCATCCTGAACTGCCTCCTACCCCAGCTGACAAGCCCCAGGCTGGCAGTACGTAAAAGGGCCATCATTGCCTTGGGTCATCTTGTCTTGACCTGCAGCGGAAACATCTTCTCAGAGCTTACAGAGCATCTGCTTTCTGAGCTGAAGAGGAATGAGTCTACTTCGACTACCAGGACGTACATTCAGTGTGTCGCTGGCATCAGCAGGCAGGCTGGACACCGTGTAGGTAGGATGAGCAACTTGAAGTGACACTGAGAAACTTGCATGCATTTTAGAGCAGCTCCTTTTAGTAATAAGCCTGCTCACTTTGTTCCTAACATGTTAGTGGCTTGTGCTTTGTGACTCCCTCTGCGGTCCTGACTTAGCTCTCTGATCTCCACTTGGAAGGGAGGAGACACCAGAGTAACTCTCTGGCTGCCCTTGTGCAGTGATTTCATCTCAAGGTCTTGTGGCGCTTCCCTGGTCTGAATTAACACCTCTGTGAATTAGGTCCGTGAATTCACCCCACTTGAAACGAGAGGAGAAATGGAGGGCAGCATATTGTATTACTTTTCTAAAAGATCTGACAGAGCTGAGATTAGGTCCTAGAAGATCTCTTATCACAGCTCTTTTTGTAACTGAAATGCCCACAAGGGTCTGAAGACAGGGAGCAGGGGTCATCTGTTGAAAACCCTCGCAAGACTGGTCTTTGGTGAGCTGCTGGCTCCTTGCCCATGAGGTCCAGGGGAGGCACGCTCTGCCAGGCACACAAAGGAAGTGGAAGATGGTGAGCTTGGTGAGCTGTTAGCTGCTTGGATGAGTGAAGGCTGGAATGTTTGTTCACCATTGCTTACTTTGTCTTTCCCAGGAGAACATCTGGAGAAGATAGTTCCTCTGATTGTTCAGTACTGTAATGTGGAAGATGATGAGCTGAGAGAGTACTGCTTTCAGGCCTTTGAGTCTTTTGTGAGAAGGTGTGTGCCTGTGTGCCATCCTGTGCATCAGTGTCCTCCTAGTGTAAATTATCTGTATGTTCAGCATCCAGGGTTGAGTGTCTTCCTACATGCATTCCTGTTGGGAAAGACAGTTTGCAAATGAAATCTCCACATGCAGAGTTGGGCATGAGTTACGAGATGTTTTACCTCAATGTGTGAGAGTGTTTCTGTATTGGTTTTGCAGGAGTGGGAGTTTTCCTTGTCCTTGGAGAATTCCTCAGCAAGAGGGAACTGCCTCGCTCCTGGTGCGTGAAGGGAGTGGGAGGCAGGAAGGGGGCTCAGGCAGAAGAGCTGCCGAGCTGCAGCTCTGTTGTTGTTTGGTCAAATGTTTACTGCTTGTCTTGGAAAAGGAGCTCTGCAGAGCTGCTGAGGTTTTCTGTCATGAAGGAAGGCTTCAGCCAGGTGGTAAAGGCAATTTATTTAATTTTTTTTCCTTACAGAAATCACTGCATCCTCCCCAGGGGAATGTGGTCTTGCTTCATGCACAGCAGGAAGGAGCAGCTCGGGTTTAACTCACGTTAGGAAAATGTTCATACAGTCTGTGAGGCATTTTGGGATCCTTTTGAGATTAATTATATTATTTTGATATTTAAAATAGCTTGGTCTTCAATTTATTAACTCTTAGGATTTTTATTTGTCATGATAGGTGCCCAAAGGAAATCGACCCTCATATCCCTAATGTGATGGGGTTATGTTTGAAGTACATCACCTTTGACCCAAACTACAACTATGATAACGAGGAGGAAGAGATGATGGAAACTGAAAATGGGGAGGATGAAGAGCAAGGTGCCTGCTAGTGAGGATGACTGTGCTCAGCAGAACACTGGGTTAACATTTCTCCCCTTCCTGCTTTCTCACCCTCTGTGATGTTACTTTTCAGATCTGCTTCAAGACAGTCAGTTCTTTTAAATGGCTTATTTTAATTTGCCAATGGTAATAACATAGCTGTATGTCCAAAGTTCCAGCAGTAACTCAGTTTGGTTTTAGGTTTTTTTCTGACAAGATCCTCAGATCTCTGCCTGTCTTAGGCAACACTGAAAACACTGAAACTTGAAATCTGAACTCGCTTAGTGGAGGGCTAGACCAAAGAAGCACTGTTCTTCCTGTGCCTGCTGACTGCAGGAGTTCCTTGGAGCACACCCAACAAGCAGCCAGGCTTACCTCTCTGTTTACTAGGCTGTTTTCCACACATACACATTGTTCCTGAGCACAACAGCCAGTCGAGGCTTGCTTTGCAGTCACTTGGGGGCTCCCGAGCCTGTAATTCTGCACTTGTGCCCGTTTGCAAGGCTGGTTCCTTGTTTCTGCCGGAAGATGTATATGCTTAACTGCTATTTTCAGTGAAAGCCTGCAATTTTGGTGTAACAGTTTTAGGGCAACTTAACAGCCTACAAACATAGTAGCTGCTCAATTACATTTTTACCTTAAGGTAGATATTTTTTTACTACTTTGTATCAGAAAAGAGCAAAGTTACAGTCCCGAACACTTCAGAGTGCTACCATTAAAAGGTCTTGGTCCACCACTGAAAACATCTTGGAAATCAGTGAGTGTTAGCTGTCTTCAAAAGACGTCTTTCATTTATTTTCTGAATTGTGTTTACTTTGAGGTGAATGTTGAGCCTTGGTCAGCCTCTTAACTATAGACAGTATTTCATAATGTGTCTCATTCTGTTTATAGCCACATATAGCGTGACAGCTAAAAGCCAAGTTAGAACAAGTTCCTTGGAAGGAAGGCATTTGTTTACTTTCATGCTAATTGCAGTAAGATCCTGTCCAGGATTGGAGAATATGTTAATTGTTCTGCTAATAACATAGTAAATTGTTATGCTGTTTTGTGCCATTCAGGAATTGCTAAGACAAATATTTAAGTATTTCTGGCTTTAAAATCTGGGAACCTCAGTCTCCCTTCAGAACAAAAGCCTTGATGCCCGAGTTGAAGTGGCCAGTGAGGGTAGTAACAGTCAGGTTTATTCTCCAGCAGCTCTTGGAACAGAAGAATCTGACACAGGGCAGCCCTGGGTCATATTGGCTAGTAATGATGTCTGTAGGGACAGGCTATTCTGGATGGTTTCATGTTCCCAGATATGTGTGAGTTACTGGCATCTCTCTGTCCATTCAGCTGGGGAGGGAAGCTCTGAGGATCAAGTGGTCCTCTAGCTCTGGTTTTCTCCTAATGGTGCACCTTGCTTTCCCTTGTCGTCTTTCCAGAAAGCGATGATGAGTACAGTGACGATGATGACATCAGCTGGAAAGTCCGCAGGTCTGCAGCGAAGTGCCTCGAGGCCATTGTCAGCAGCAGGCATGACCTCCTTCAGGACTTCTACAAAACTCTTTCCCCAGTCTTGATAAGCAGATTCAAAGAGAGGGAGGAGAACGTCAAAGCTGACATCTTCAGTGCTTATATCTCCTTGCTGAAGCAAACGCTGCCCATCCAGAGCTGGCTGCATGCTTCAGATGCCTCTGGCAAAGATGATGTTCCCTTGACAATGCTTCAGAACCAGGTGCGTGAGAAGATGGCAGGCTGGGTTAAATCAGAAGGCAATGAAGTCGGTACCACGCCACTGATGAATATGCCTAGTAGTTAAGCTTGAGAACAGAGCTAACTGAAGGAGCCCTTGGGCATGCAGATCCTGAGGACTGACTGTTTGCTGTTTGTCCCCCACTGTTCTCAGAGAGCGTGCGCTAAGCTGTTGCAGGAGCACTGAGGTGTAACCTGCACTGCTCCCCCTCCGCTGGCCTCTGGCACATGTTTGCAGACTGTGTATGAGACAGGTCAGCCTTTGGGTGAAGCATCAGTCTGTTCTACAGTTACTCCAGCTGCTGCTCAGGAAATGCATTGAATAATTTCTGGTAGAAAGGTACCAGATTAGGCCACTGGAAGCCCTGTAAGGTTTGGACCTGTTTGGTAGGTGCAGCAGAGTACACAACTCTGTTCATTATGGGAGAACAGCCAGTGGCATCCAGGGTAGCTTGCTGTCGTGCATGCTGTCTGTACGTCACTGCTGATCAAACAAACAGTAGTGGAAGTGATTTTTCTGATGCACTGCTTTAATTTAGAAATAGGCTGTAGTAATTACAGCCAGAATAATTTAGCCACACATGCTGATCAGGACCTGCCCAGCCCAGGATCCTTGCTAACACTGTGGTGCACACATGCCATATTAGAAGACAAAAGAAACAGTGGAAATAACCATGTTGTTATAGAATAGCGTGACCATGAGAGCAGCCTTTTCTGGCTGATGCTACTACTGACTGGTGAGTCTCTGAAGCAGGAGGATTAGAATCCCTGCCAAAATATAATTACTTCACTGATTAATCATCCTATATGTGTGAGATATTTATGTAAATAACTTGCACCTCCGCCCTGTGGTTCATTTTTTGATTTCACTGGAACTTTTTTTTATTTCACTGGAACACTGGCAGGGTTTCCTGAATTTTAAGTAACAGTGATGGGGCTAGATCCTTAAACAGCAGACGAGGAAGGAATCATAAAACTCTAAGCTCCTTTAGCAGTGTGTCCTGGTCTGATCATTTTGTTGCGTTTCTTTAAGTGCCTGTATTAGGGGATAACACCAACTTCATGAAGGGCTGCTTAGAATTCTGTTTGTAGAATATGGAAAAGAAGAATAACATCCCCTCCCACTCTTCTGTTCATGTATCTTTTCTTCACGTGCACTGTCTTGTAATCTATCCCAAGTCTGTTCTCCTCTGGTGAACAGGTGCACTGTGTCTTGCTGTCTGCCTGGTAGTTCTCTTGCTGTACTGTTAGTGCTTCTGGCTCAGCTGAGGAAGCAGCTTTGGTAGCATGGGTTGGTGCCCTGGAAGCTGGGATGACTCATGTTTCTTTACTGCAGGTCCCCAACATCGTCAAGGCCTTGCACAAGCAGCTGAAGGAAAAGAGCATCAAATCAAGACAGGGTTGTTTAAGCCTCCTGACAGAACTGGCCAATGTTCTCCCTGGTTGCCTGGCAGATCACATCCCTGCACTTGTCCCTGGTAAACTTGTCTGTGGGCTGAGGGCGAAGGATCCATTCCATGCTCAATACATTCCTAACATGTATGCTCCTTGCCTACACGTTCCAGTTTTATTCCTGTGTATTATTCTGCTCAGCATCAGGACATACATATCCAGTTCTGCTCTGTGTTGATGTGCTAAACAGCTCCCAGATCATTCGTGGCTTCTGTCTACACCTGAAAGCCAGGATAATAATATCAAGTTCATTTCCACAGCCCCCTGAAGGATGCTTTTAGCAGGGCCTATTCCAACCTGCTTTGAAACTGGCTGGAATAATGTGGTAGCCTGCTGCAATCAGTAACACAAGTGTCATTATTATTTTTTTTTTTACAAAATGCAGTGGCATTTAAAAAAATTATTTGTATTGGCTGATTAAATAATTTGCACCACTCTTTTTCTCTGAGCTTTCCTGCCTATAGTCTCATGAAGCATCCCACAGCTGAAGGCCTCGTAATACTAAGGTCCTGCTTTTGCTTTTGGTGTGACTGTACACTAAATATAAAAAAAGTCTCCTGTGATTGTCCCTGGGCCACATACATGCACCTCCCTCTTTGGAAAAAGACATTCAAACCAAGAGCCAGGCATGACTTCAGGGGTGGCAAGCAGTGTTGTTGTAAATATTTCTCAGTAAGTCTTCTAGGAAACATAAATATGTGCCACAGAAACTGGACTTGGAAGTATAGCCCTTCTGCAAAGGCAGTCCATCTTTAATGGTCCACCATTATGTTCAAACAACACTAACACAGATGTAAAACTAGATAAACGTAGAGCCCTGCTTTCTTTTTTTTTAAGACTTTCAACAGAAGAATGAAAGAAAAACTCAACAAGGGGCATTTCTGCTGCCCAGAGTGCCTGTTGTTGAGACTAGGCTTTCCCAGTCTTATTTCCGTGCCATTTTGTCATGCTTAGTTGCACTTGACTAACCATCCCTTCTCGTCTCAGCCCGGGATGACTTCGAATTAACTTCCTAAGTTTTTGTAGCCAGCCATCCAGGACTGCTAGAAAGACCAGTTATGTCTGAATTGCTGCTTCCTGGAAAGCAGAAAGATGGCAAGGAGAGTAGCTCTCTCTAATGTATCTTTTGGGTGGGGAGAGGAAAGAAAGAAAACTGATTCCAATTGCGTCCTTCTTTGAGGGGGAGGGAGGTGTGATAAAAAACCATTTGATTAAATAAGACAGCAGTCATTCTTGTGGCTTCTGCACAGGTATTGTTTTCTCCTTGGCCGATAAATCCAGCTCCTCCAACATGAGGATCGATACGCTGTCTTTCCTTCATGTTCTTCTTTGCAACCACCAGCCAGAGGTATTTCATCCTCATATCAAAAGCCTGGTACCTCCTGTTGTGACCTGTATCGGAGACCCCTTTTATAAGATCACTTCAGAAGCTCTGCTGGTCACTCAGCAACTTGTGAAAGTTATCAGGCCTTTGGACAAATCTTGCAGTTTTGATGCCAAGCCCTATGTGAAGGACCTTTTCCCCGCTACTCTGAAGCGGCTGAAGGCAGCTGACATCGACCAGGAGGTGAAAGAGCGTGCTATCTCCTGCATGGGACAGATTATTTACAATCTGGGAGACCACTTAAGCACTGATCTCCAGCCAACCTTGAAGATATTTCTGGAGAGGCTCAAAAATGAAATTACCAGATTGACAACAGTCAAAGCATTAACCTTAATTGCTAGCTCTCCACTGAAAATAGATTTGAGACCCATTCTGGGAGAAGGTTTCCCCATTCTAGCCTCCTTCCTGAGAAAGAATCAACGTGCCTTGAAACTGAGCACTCTGACTGCTCTGGATATTCTGGTGAAGAACTACAGTGACAGCCTCAAGCCTGCCATGATAGAGTCTGTCCTAACGGAGCTCCCCGCTTTAATTACTGAGAATGACATGCATGTTTCGCAGGTGGCTATCGTGTTCCTTACTACTCTGGCTAAGGTTTACCCATCCTGTATCTCTAAGATCAGCGGTTCAGCTCTTGCTGAAGTCTTTCAGCTTGTCCACTCGCCTTTGCTTCAGGGAGGGGCGCTGAATGCCATCATAGACTTCTTCCAGGCTCTGGTTCTGGCAAAGGCGGCCACCATGTGCTACTCAGAGCTGATGAAGCAGCTGACTGCACCTGTTTATTCCTCAGGATTAGCCGGGGCATCACTGACGTTACACAAACAGGCATATTACTCTGTTGCAAAGTGCGTGGCAGCCCTTTCCTCAGCCTGCCCAAAGGAAGCCCCTGTGACTGTGAACCAGTTTATCCAGGATGTAAAAAACCCCAAGTCCAGCTCTGCTGTTAAAGTGCTAGCTTTCCTTTCACTGGCAGAGATAGGGCGCACCATGAACCTCAGTGCTCAGAGAGAACTCAAAACTGTCATCCTGGAGGCATTCACTTCCACCAGCGAAGAGGTGAAATCTGCCGCTTCCTATGCGTTGGGGAATGTCAGTGTTGGGAACCTTAAGGAGTATCTTCCCTTCATGCTGAAAGAGATTGTAACCCAGCCCAAGAGGCAGTACCTCCTGCTGCACTCTCTAAAAGAAGTCATCAGCTCGTCCCCAGCCAATGGCCTCAAACCTTACGTGGAGGATATTTGGGCTCTGCTTTTCAAGCACTGTGAGTGCACAGAGGAAGGGACACGCAATGTGGTGGCTGAGTGCTTGGGGAAGCTGACTCTGGTGAATCCTTCTGAGCTGCTGCCCCGGCTGAAAAAACAGCTGTCATCAGGTAACCAGAAGGGCGACAGTGAGTAAGAGTGGGGAAGTGCCTTCTTTTGCTGGAAAGTCCTCTTGTAAACTGCTAGTGGGCACAACAGGGAGCAAAGCCAGTTGCAGAGGTGAGAAGGAAATGAGAGATCTCTGCAAGGCGGGGATCAGAGGAGCACTGGTTTGCATGGGGGCCAGGAGGATGTTGGGAGCAGGGACCGCACATGGATATTGTGCAGAAGCAAGATTTAAACAAGGAGCTGTTAAGACAAATCCTCCATTTTCTTTATCTCTTCAACACATGTAGTGTGACCAAGAGCAAAATATGTACTACGACGTTGCAGCAATGATTTTGTCTCTTGGTCTTTCACTTTTTTCTTTCCATTTTCACGCAGGCTCTCCACATGCCCGGGGCACGGTGGTAACTGCAATCAAATTCACAATTGCAGACCAGCCTCAGCCTGTTGATGCTCTCCTGAAAGGCTGCATAGGTAGGCTACTACAAACAGCAATGGGAGCTGGGAACATAAGATGTCATTAGCACCTCAGGGATTTTTCACACCTATGTGAACCTCATCTAATCCAGTTAGTTTTTACCTGTGTTTCTCTGCTTTTGGGATTAAAGAGCAACACTATCATGTGAGTCCTTGTTAAATGCTCTGATGTCTTGCTCTTGGGCATGTTCCATTGGTGACAGAGTTTCTTAGGGAACGTAAGTTCCTTCTGCATTTAAACTTACAAATCCAGCATCTCACAACAAGGAGCTTGGAAAATATAACCTACATTAAAAGGTTCTTATGTCTCAGGAGCCTACATCTCAGATCCTGTTGTATAAAATTGGGTCTTCTGTTTCAGAGAAGTCTGAGCAGATGAGATTTGATCAAGAAAAAAACCAAAATCCAACTTCTTTGAATACCAAAGCTTCTGATTACGATGAGGTAGCTAGAATCATGCAATTTGGTTTTATGCTCAAGTGCAGGAAAGTAATGTTTCTTCCTGTCTTGACAGGACATCTTGAATGTCTCTGTTAGACCGTGCCTCTAGAGTTACCTTACCATAGATGCTTTCATAACCAGGTTACCTGAAATACACTGTGATATAATTTTAAAAGACTTCTAAAACACTGCAGCAGGACTGACTGGCGTGTTCTTATTCCACAGGTGACTTCTTAAAAACCCTCCAGGATCCAGACTTGAACGTTCGACGTGTGGCTTTAGCCATGTTTAATTCTGCAGCTCACAACAAACCTTCTTTAATACGAGATTTATTAAGTGCAGTTCTCCCCAGCTTGTATAATGAAACGAAGGTCAGAAGGGAACTCATCCGGGAGGTATGTCATTAGTTCAGCTTGGGTGCAATACGGTTGGTGGCTGTGAAGCTGAGATGTAGATGCCTCCCTGTCTGCTATTAGGTGACAGCTGTATTTTTTTTTCTTTTTTAAGGTAGAAATGGGGCCATTCAAGCACACAGTGGATGATGGCCTTGATGTGAGGAAAGCTGCTTTCGAGTGCATGTACACGCTGCTGGAAAGCTGCCTTGACCGACTGGATATCTACGAGTACCTGAACCATGTGGAGGATGGACTGAAAGATCACTATGACATTCGGGTAGATGTGCCTTAACTGCTGGAGGGTGGTGATGTCCCTGATGTTGTTCATTCTCTGGGGGCCTGGGCTTGAATGGAGCTGACGTCGCCACAGCAGAGTGCCCTTCCCGTGCTGTTTCCTGTTCTCTGCAACAGCTGCAGCCTTTCATCTGACGTTGTCTAGCTCTAGTTTGACCATGGTGGCCTTGAAAATGCAACCCTCATATAGCTGGTTTTATAGGAAATTTAGCAAAGTCTAAAATAATTTCCTTCTGCCTTTAAACTTATGATTGTCACTTGGTCAGTGGGGTCGCTGGCACTGTTGAAAAAAATATAGCTTTGTCATTTTTGAACGGCCTCATAGCATAGTAGGAAGCGTAACATCCTTTTCCTACTATTACTTGATTTACCTCCACTTAGAGGTGGGTACAGCAATGGCATGATCCCGGTGCTGAACACTGCCGTTTCTCTCAAAAGCTGTCAGCCCCGTACAGGCACCACATGCACCTGGGACCAGAGCTCAGCCATGCAACTCCTGTCTGCTGGCTGCCAGTGGCTGCATTTCTGATACCACCCAAGCTCCTGCTGAACCCCTTTGCACAAGTGCAGAGCAGCTCGCCACTGTGCGGGTACTGCACAACACCCTGGGGAGAACAACCACATGGGCTTCAGCAGAGAGGACCCACGCTCAAAGCCTGGGGATCGGAGGGCGCGGTGAAGCAACCTGTTTTATCTTCCCTCCTTTGTCTAGATGCTGACTTTCATCATGTTGGCTCGGCTGTCCACGCTCTGTCCCAATGCTGTGCTGCAGCGGCTCGAGCGACTGATTGAGCCGCTCCGGGCAACGTGCTCCACCAAGGTAAGATCAGGCAGACAGCATGCCCCACCGGGGGTGGGCTGCGCCACAAATCTGCTGCTGCTGTTAGCCTTCTGTTGCTGCTTCTGAGCAGCCTGCTCCCCATACTCCTCCAGCTAGAAAATAATCTGCTGGTCTCCATCTCTGCTGGTGTGCCTCATTCTTTGTGCCTGTACCATCTTTTCTAAATGCCAACCAAAAGTGGTGCTTTGGATCTGTAGGTAAAAGCTGGTTCCGTGAAACAGGAATTTGAAAAGCAGGATGAACTGAAGCGATCCGCCATGAGAGCAGTAGCTGCTCTCCTCACCATCCCTGAAGTAGAGAAAAGTCCAGCGATGGCCGAGTTTTCATCCCAGATCAGATCCAATCCTGAAATGGCATCACTTTTTGAGAGCATTCAGAAAGATTCTGCTTCCCTACCCACCTCAGAGTCAATGGACATGAGCTAAGTAAGATCTGCCTGTTACTCCACCACCTTCCTGCCCTCGCAACGCATTAACTGGGAGACACCACAGACGGGACCAGGAAGGTCATCGCTCTGGTCTCTGCTGCAACAGCCACTTGCAAGTCACTGTCACTGGGCGCCATCAGGAGAAAAGGGCTGGTTCTGGCCGCGTTTGTGAGCATCAGGCGCCTTGCTGAACTGTAATGAGACATGTGAGATAATAAGGGAAGCGCATCCTTATGTAGGGGAGGGGTTGGGAGACAAGTATTCTGATTTTTCAGGGAGTTTTTAAGGAGCGTACAAAGCAATCATAATTGAGTGTGGTTCCATGAAAAATGCAAAGTACTTCCTGAAATATGTCCTTACTGCAGTATAAAGAAAAATTGTTTAAAACATATTTTTTTTAACCACTGCACATGCACTTTCTACCCTGAATTGCCTGAAGAACGTATTTATATTGTTTCACTAAATAATGTGGCTAAAAACAGGAAGTTCTGTCTTTGGTTAGTGATGAGCATCATAACCATAGGCCCTGTTTCAGAAAAGGAGCACTGCATTAGCAGAGCCACAGGAGTTGCATGGGGCAGTGCACTGTCCCACTCCCCAGGCTTTCCACCCAGCGCTGCACTCAGTTCAGGGTTTCTGCAGTGTTTGGGCTATGCGCAGCTATCTTGACCCATTTTTATGGTTTCGACTGCAAAATACCTCAACCAGCTGTCTTCCAATGATTACATGATTGCATTATAGTAACAAACCTTACACTAAGCTTTTTTTTTTTTGCATTTAACACTGGCTTATCTTTCCTGCTTTCAGCAGCTCCATGTTTGTGTTGAGCCACCAACACAAAGGCTGCAGGCCTTTGCAGCAAAGCTGGTGCTCAGTATTGTAGCGTGAGAGCACTAAGAGGTGAGCCAAGAGCCAGAGGTGCGAGCACACAAGCAGCACACTAACCCTTCTATCATGCTCTATAGCAACTGTTGTGTTCAAATCCCGCTTTGCATAGGGGGAAAAAAAGCCTTAAGGAGAGGTAACAGCAAATTAGGTAACAAGGCCACTGTGACGGTTCCTGTAACTATGGAGCTGTAGTGAGCCTTCATTTCTTTCTTTCTAACAGAGTGGTTGATGTGAAAAATATTTATATAGTCCTGTGTGAAAGAATGCCCATTCTGTTTGAGTGGTATAAAAAATAAAAATATACCTGTGGCTGTGTGTGTTCTTGAATTCATTAGCTATCACAGTGATGTTGCAAATTGCTGCCACAAGGCCAACCTGGGACAAGCAGGCTCAGGCAGCAGCTGCACTGGAGCCACACCACAGCCTGCATGTAGGTACCAAGCCACAGCCTTTCCCTTGGCCATTCAAAACATCCACCCGAGTCTGTTTTTTTTACGCTTTATTAAATACATCCTGGATGTAGAAGCTGGTTTATTCATTCTCCTCGCTGCGCAGTCTGGCATTGGGATTGGTGATCTTGATGGCAAGCTGAGCAGCCCTCTCCACAATGATCTTCCGGTTTTTAGAAGACACGTTGTGAGCAATTTCTGCACAGTATGACCTGTCAGAACAGACCGCATGTCAGCTCGGCTCTGACAGCAGCCAAAGCAAAGCACTCCAGAGCCGTCCTGCAGGCAGTGCTCCAGTGTGGCGTCACCACGCAAGAGCCGAGCCACATGCCTGTCTCCTGTTGCCCAGCCCAACCCCAAGCAGGAGCCCCCTCTGTGCCCTCCCATCCACTGCACCACAGAACTAAGGAAACCGAGACAGCTTTTATGCTCTTGAAAGTGAGAGCTTCACTCACCTCCATCCCACCCCGATTGTGCCACCTTTTCACCTACCGACCCAGCACCGTGGGGGCCGGGCAGCACACCCCCCAGTGCAGGCTGCAGAGCTGCCAGTGACCACTCCGCGCAGGGCAGGGCACACGCAGGCCCTGCACACTTACTTGTTGCTCATCATGAGCACTTCCAGCTCTTTCACATTGTGGACCAGGAACTTTCTGAACCCCGTAGGCAGCATGTGCTTTGTCTTCTTGTTGCTGCCATAGCCAATGTTGGGCATCAGGATCTGACCCTTGAACCGCCGGCGAACTCGGTTATCGATACCTCTTGGCTTGCGCCAGTTGCGCTGAAAAAATGCAGAAAACAAAATTTAGCAGTTACAGACTGAGATCAGTCTAAAAACTCAGGCCTCGAGGTAACAGCTGCGGCCAAAACCAATCCCCCAGCAGATCCACTGTGCCGCGTGTTGCAGCACGACCCAGTGTTTCAACACTGACCCCTTCTGCTTTAATTCACCATCAAACCCAAAAGCAACCGCATCCGGCTGGCCCAGAATGCATTTTCTAATGTGCTCCCTAGCACTTTGTACCTTGATCTTGACATAGCGATCGGACTGATGGCGGATGAATTTCTTGGTCCTCTTCTTTACGATCTTAGGTTTCACGAGAGGCCTGAGGGCAGGCATGGTGTCTAAGAGGAACAGAATCGGATGAGAAGGGGAGCCCACGGCACACGCAACGCCCCGTCCCGCTCAGGGCGCGTGTGGCAGGCTACCTTCCGCTCGCGGGCCACTGGGGAGGCTGGCGACGGAATGGGCATTCACCTGCGGCTCTCTCCCTCCCGCCTCCGAAGCTGGACGAGCACAGGGAGCTCTCCAGATGCGATCCAGGGAGGTCAGGCGCTGCCGGGCCGGGCCCGCCCCCGCCGCGTTCCCCAGCCCACAACCCGCCGCCGCCGGCCCCTCCTGCCCTGGCCGCGGCGCGGCGCCCGGGCCCACCGCAGGCGCAGCTCCCGCCGCCCCCCCGCCCCGGGCCGCACGGACCCCGCAATAACGCGCAGAGCGGTAGTTCTGGCGGCCACTCGCCGGCTGCGCCCAGCCGAAACGCCCCGGCGGCCCTCGCCTGCCCCGGCGGCCCCCGGCCCAGCCGCCGCTGTCCCGGCGGACAGAGCGAGGCCAGCCGCAGGCCCCGGGGCCGGGGGGAACCGGGGCGGGCCGGGCGGCGGCCCACGGGGGGCGGATGGCCGCGGATAGGCACTTACCGGGGCCTCGGTGCCGCCGTCCGCCGCTGGCCCCGCCGAGAGAGGGAGGGGCCTCACGCGCAGGGCCTTATGGGACACGGGGGCGGTCCTGCCAGGGCCGTGCGGCGCCGCGCCCGCGCAGGGCGGGCCCCGAGCGCTCGCCGAGCCCCGAGCCGCCGCCGGGCAGGGGGCGCTGGGCGGGCTCCGTCCGTCGGGGAACGTCCCGGGAGAACGGATGGGCGATTCCCTCCCGCTCCGAGCTGTGCCGCTTGGTACTGCGCTGCCAGGACCTGCCCGGCGTCACTCCCGCCAGGCCGCGCGCCCGAGCGCCGCTTCCGCCAGCCCCGCTGAGCGCTCGGGCGCCACCTGGCCGCCTCCGCCCCGCCCCCTCCGGCCGCGGGGCCCCGCCCCTGCCCGAGGCCGCGCCTGGCGGCCGGGGCGCTGCACGGGCCGGGCCGGGCCCGCTCGCTTTCAGCCGGGAGCGGAGATTAATCGGGCATCTGCGCTCCGCAGGCCGCGCCCTGACGCACTGAGCCGAGGCGCGATGCCGGTCAAACGCTCGCCACAGGCTGGCGGCGACGGCCGCGCTCCCGGCAGCTGGTGGCCCACGCGCGGCCCGACAGCGGCACCGACTGCCCTCCGCCAGCCCGAGCGGGGCCGCGGGGACGAGCTGGTACAGGCCGGGGGGACGCCGCGCCCCCCCGCAGGCAGCGGTGGCCGGTATGAGCCCCACTGGAGGCAGCGAGCCCCTCTGCGAGCTCCCTGCCCAGCCGGGGCGGCGCAGAAGGAGCAGACTCTGCCGAAACGAAACGGGGGAACATTTATTAACAAGTGCAGGGGTTTCACAGGGCTTGGGCAGGCCTCCAGCTGGGGTCACGCATGGGAGCATGCGCCAGCCGCGGCGTTGAGCCAGCTGGCCAGGACGGGGGGACGTGCGGCTGCCCTCAGTCTATGCTCAGCCTCTCCCGGTTCTCCCGGAGCCAGGCGTGGTACACATTTAACTTGTGGTCCTGCGGCTGTACCTAAAACACAGCACAAATGTTTAACATTTACTAAAATCCCTTCTGTTGAAACACCTCGTGCTCTGACACGTTTCCCGCCCCAGCCCAGGACCCCATGCAGGGAGCAGTGAAAGGCCACACTGCGCAAACCAAAGAACACGGCTCCTGGTCAGCCCCACAGCCACCCACACCCCTCTGTGAATCAGGACGGGGGGTCCTATGCCAGAGAGTGAAGCAGCCCCTCGACTGCCCCCCACAGTCGTCTGCCACAAGAGGACCTCAGCACGCCAAAGGCCCCACCAACACGGACCTCGAAGGGATCTGGCTGGCAGGAACCATAAGGACACCAGTTCTCAACTAGAGCAGGGAAAAGACTTTCACCCCCACATCAAGGAAATAAGCAAAAACAGTCAAAGCAGAAAACTACAGGGGGAAAAAAATTAAGGCGACAAGTCTTCATTTATAGGTTCAGACTTGCAAAAGTCATGTTCTGGGAATTCAACCTACCAAAGATATAAAACGCCCTATCCTTTCCCTTTTTAAATCCAAGGGAGTCCACAGATGCAAAGTCCATGATGCCAAAGGACAGAGCCCTGCTGCCAGCAGCCCATGGTGGACCAGACCCCAGCAGCTCGGGCACACCACCCACCTCCTTCCATTCATTGACACAGAAGATTCTGTAGGAGTCGTTCCCGTACTTCCCGATCCCATGCAGCTCGATGGGGTACTTCCACTGCTTGCTCAGGTACTCATCTGCAACGTACGGTCACAGACTTCACTGCCTGCAGACAGGCAGGTCACAGAAAGCAACTCTGAACAAAATCCTGATTCTCTGTTATTGTAACACATTTCCACTTTGGAACTTTTTAAATGAAGAATACAAGTTTTAGCTATTTCCTGGTGAAACTAGGTGATGAATCCCTATGGGGTACATCTCAAACATCTTCTAAACAAATCACTGCAGGTGAGTTTTTATTACACCTCTCCTCAGAACCCACAGAAGAATACTTTTAGTCTAAGTACAGAAAATACCAGAATCTTAGAAAAATTCTGGCTATAAAGGCCTTCTGGAGGTTACCTGATGCAAAACAGAGAAAAGCCACCTTATGACAGTGCTGCAAAACACAAACCCAGTCTTACAGAATGGTTTAGGTTGGAAAAGACCCTTTAAGATCAAGTCCAACCATCTTGCAGGCATATATTTTTCCACTCAAAGTTGTCTCTCAGACAAAGGTCTCTTGCAGAACTCATTATGTAAGTTACTTCATTCTCAAAGACAACAGGATCAGCAGCTTTGCATATGTAAGACCAACACATCCCAAAGCTGCATAAAATAAATCATCACCAGTATTTGTCAAACAGTAATAAAAGTGGCAGAGCGCTGTTTGAAGACAGTGCTGTTTGCCTTGCCAGTGTAATTTAGACCATTCCACAGACATATTCAGGAAAACCTACCTGAGAACTTGATGATGGTTTTTGCTCTGAGTTCATAGAGGCCAAGAGGTTTGAGCAGATGTGACATTTCTTTCCAGTCTGCAGCCCTGGTTATTTCAGGGGAAGGATACTTCTTAAGGAACTCCCAGAGCACAGGAATCGCCATTTTGCCTAGTGAAAGAACCCATCATGAGGGCTGGGCGGGTAATTTTCTTTTTTTATTACCTATGTGTACTTTTTGAAGTGAGCTTTTTCGGAGGCAAGAGTTAGAAATTAAAGATGTTTTTACACTGTTAATATACACTGTACATTAACATGAGTTAATATATATTTATTCTTTCTTAATATATATTTATTCTTTCATTAATGCCATTAAAAGTGGCAGCTGTTCTGACCCTGTGACACCACTCCAACACTTATACAACACAAAATTTTACTGTTCCATTTACCTGAAGTTTTATTGAGAAATATGGTTGCAATGAGAAGTTTCCATGGATCATGGAAAAGTGTTTCTTGGACCAGGTTAAAAGGAGAACGTGGAGGAGTCCATTTCCTGAAAGCCTTCCTTCTAGGTGGGCTGGGAGCTGTACACAGAGGCAATACAGGAAAATTTACTGGACAGTAAAGGATAGATTTACCTATTTAAATGAAAACAATAATAAAAAATATTTTTAAAAAAAGAGACCACCCTTTGAAGCAGATTCATCTTTGTTGGAGCACCATATGGGGATGGAGCAATGGCAATTCCCACAAAAATTTTACCTAAATGCAGGGGACTATGTGTCCCCCAGCACAGACTGCAGTAAGTCAAGGCTGCCTCTGCGTGCCCCCACATTCCATGTTACATATATTTTCTGAGGAGAGATGCCCTCCCCAGCCACTGCCATGCTCCTGCGCAGGTACAGAGCAGCAGCCACTGGGTACAGGGTCTCCCCTTGACAGGGGAAACACCTCAGCAGTCTGAAGAGAACTTCCCCAAAGCCCATTCACCCCAGCACCTTGCAGCTGCTGCAAGAGCTGCCAAGGCGTTGCATACCAGCCTTAACAGCTATTTGCCAGATACAAACCACTGAGGTTTGAAACAGGACATGATGAACACCAGTGCAGTAAGCCAAGCTCTCTAATGCCACCTGAGCAAGACCAGCCTAAAACCGGAAGAAATTTTCCATAACATCACTCGATCTTCAGCCATCCTATTCCTCCTCCACAAAAAAAACACAACTATTTCCCTAAAGAATATCATACCTTCTTTACTGTATCTACTTGAAAAATACGGGCTCGTTTTCCTCCTATCCACTTGTGCTCGTGGTATAGACTCTTCTGTAAAAAATAAAAACTTTGCAGTAAAAAGAAAAGAAATGAAGTATTTTGCTGCCATGTTTCACAGGCTATTTCTATTTTATGTTGTGATGGAAATACAAGGATTTCTTGTAATTGTACAGAACATAAACGTGCTTTAGATTCACTCCAGGGCTCCCTCTGTACTTCAACTCTACAAGAAATCCTCAGTAGATAAACTGTAACTTTGCCACAGTCTGAGGAAACAGGCTCAAACTACAACCAAGGATTAAATGTTGTCCACACACTCTAGCACATGAAACAAGATAAAACGAACCTTTTTTAAGAATCAAATTGACCAACTGTGCAACAACATTAAAACTTAGTGAAGCGAAGGTAACGAACATTATTACATTATACTAAAGAGATCTGTAGAGTAAGTTCCAGTTGTGAATAGATCTGCATTAAGTTAAATGCTGCTGGATAAAAAAATGAGTCAGATTCAGATGTCAAAGCAGCTTGACCTGAAACAGAATACTTCGCTCCTACAGTTACGAGAACCCCTGGCAGAATGTTAGGAACATATTCTGCCTCAAAACCACATACATACCTGGCGTCATTTTAACTGCTGTGAAGTTTGTCTTATCACACAGCTGCAAGATGTTAGCATCCGTTTCAGTGTCAGATTTAAAATCCTGGTTACCCGGCCTCCTTTGATCTGTCTCTTTCTGTATTTTGAATCCACTGGTTCTCTCCTCAGATCTTGCGGAGGATGCGTCATTAGAACCTGTCTCCACACATTCCTCCTCTGCCAGGCTCTCCAGCTCCCTTTCTGAGAGAGCTGTCACTGACCTCAACTGTGCATCTGACCTTGACCTGGACATTCGTAACAGAGCTCTTCCTGCATCCACAGGGTCTGCATTCTGATCATCTACGCCCTGACTATCAGTGACACACCTGTCTTTCCTTCTACAAAATTTCTTGTTTTGAAGGCACTCAGTTTCCTGTTTGTTACATACTCTTCTCCGTCTTTTGTTTTGGGTATTATCTTGGTTCCTCTTTCCTGAGCTCTTTCTAGTTTTCTTATTCTGAACACTTTTTCCACCTGCCCCTTTTTCGGTTTTCAAACAGTCCTCTGGGTTTATGCCTCTCGTGATCAAATCTTCACTTTCCAGAGTGAACGTAACTTCTCCCAGGTTTTCATTTCCAGTCTGAATATTTTGAATTCCATCCTCTGCGCTGTTTCGTACACTGAGGTCTTGCACTTGACTGTGACAATCCTCACTCTCTAAAACAGTTCTCACAGCTTCTGTGTATTTTTTCACCCTTGAACGTGTACTCTGATAAGGAGCTGTAAAATCAAAATCTTTTGCTTTTAGTGTCGTCTCCCCAGTTTTCCGAAAATACTCCGCAAGTGCAATTTTCGATCTTAGGTTATTTCCTTCAGGACTGTGGTATGATAGAAAAGTAAGTTAGTGGTGACTTCTTCATTCTCTCGCTCCTCACTTAAAAAAGTATTCTAGCAATTAAGAAAACAAATAAACGAAAAAATGACAAAAAACGGTTGACAGGGTGATGTCAATGCAAGTTTCTGTGACTTTACAAAACAGTTTACAGACAATCTCGCACACATTGCACACTTCGCCTCCCGCACTCCGCACACAGGGGTTGACGTGCGAGTGAAGCCTGCGCCGGGGGCAGGGCTGTGCCCAGGGGCGGCAGCGGCCCCCGCCCGGGCCAGCCCTCCGGCTCCGGCCTCACCGGACAAAGGGCACCGACCCCCACGCCATCCTGCCCGGCTGCCTTCGCCTGGCCACCTTCTGCCAGCCGCCGGGGACGGCGCCGGGCCCGGCCGCGGCCCGCTGCCTCGTCAGCCCGCTCTCCGCCGCGGCGCCGGAGCCCTCGCCGCTGGGGCCGGGCCCGGGCCCGTCTCGGCTGCCGCCCGGGAGGCTGCGCGGGGAAGGAGCCGCGCGGGTGGGCCCTGCTCCGAGCGGGGGGAGCCTCGCGGCGCGGCGAGCCCAGGTCCGGGCTTGGGCCCCACGGAGCAGCGGGTCGGGTCCGGTCCAGCCCGGCCCGGGTGCGGCCTCAGGCCCAACGCCGCTCTGCGAGGAGCACCTGCCGCCATCGCCGCCATCACCGCCACCTCCACCCCGCGGGCCGCCCCGGCCCCTACCCGCGGGCCGCCGCCGCCATCCCGTCAGCCTCCATTACGTGACGCCCTACGGCGCGCAAGCGCAGCCCCGCCCCGCGCAAGCGCAGCCCCGCCCCGCGCAAGCGCAGCCCCGCCCCGCTGGCGGGAGCCCCCTGCCGTGGCGGCGGCCCGGCGCGGCCCCGGGCGCAGGCGCGTTGCCCGTGGCGCCGGCGGCGGGTGTAAACAAGCGCGCGGCGGCGGTGCTGACGCGGGGTTGTGAGGGGCGGCCTGGCCCGGCCCGGCCCGGGGGATGCGGGCCGCGCTCACCTGGCGCGACAAGGCTGAGCAGTGGTGAGCGGCCCGGGGGGCATCAGCCGTGCCGCTACGATCCGCGGCGCAGCGAGGCGCCCCGCCCCCGGCCTGTGAGGAGAGGCGGCGGCCTCCCGGCGGTGGGGGAGCGGGCCGGGAGCGGGCCGGCTGCAGCCTGGCTGCCGATCGGGGCGTGCCGAGGAGCGGGGCCGGGCACGGCGGCGGCCCGGGGCAGCTCTTTCGGGCTGCGCTGGGCCCGCCGGCACCGCCCCGTGCCGTGCCCCGCCGCAGGGCCCGTGGGCGGCGGGAGCCCGTGTCCTTGCCCCGGGCAGGGCAGCGGCACTCCTGCAGCGCCCGGCTGATGCCCGTGGTCCCCAGTAATGCAGAGTCCTTTGTGGGGGTTGGTTTTTCTTTTTTTTCACGTCACGTTCAGCCGAAGGCCAGCAGGCCGTGCCTGTATCCGTGGTCCTGTATCAAGGGTCCAGGCCGCAGGCTCCTTCCTGCCCCCGCCCGTGCGTGTTCAGGCCTGGAGCCGGGATGGTGGCCCGTGCCAGGGCTTCTTCCTGGCTGCGGCAGGCGGCCACAGAGGGTGCTCGTAGTTTGGGGAATTTTCTCAGGAGTTCGATATACGCTCAAGTATGCAATTCATTTTTTTTAATGCGGCAGCTTTGACATGAAAAGAAATATATTTTCTGCCTACTAATACGGGGTTTTATTGGGGGTGGGGGGTGGTGTTTGTGTTGTGTTTTTTTTCCTCTAGTATTTATGATCTTGCGTTCAAACCAGATGGGACTCAATTGATAATTGCTGCTGGAAATAGACTCCTGGTAGGGAAACTTTTTTTTCCTCTTGCCTTTACAACTGAATGAATATGATTTTTTCACATTAACTTATGAATATAACCTATCAAAAATCCTCTTATCTCTACTCGTCCAGCCTCATAGCTACATACATATTAATGCAGGCTATAAGTGTAAAGTGTTTTGAAGCTTTTTAATGTTTCTTACAAAGTTTTAAGCTCTATTTCCAAAAGTAATGAGATTTAAGTTACTTGCATCATCTCATCCTCTCGCACCTCACCCGCTGGTTTGAAATCCATTAACCTGCATCCACACTTACCACAGTGGCATGGTATACAAATACTGTGTTGTTAAAACTTTCTTAGAATCTCTGTGAAAAGGGTAAAAGAAACTCAAATCAATGTCCCTACTTTGTGAGAAGCTTCCAAGTAGAGCTTTTTGCAGTTCCCTGGGTCTGTTTGTCTCCTGCTTACCCATCAGCGAGAGCAGCTCTGGACCATACTTCTCACTGTTCCTGCAAGGCTTTCATGTGGGGCAGGTGTAGAAACTGCAGGGATGGATAGATGATGGATGGAACAATTACAGAGATCAGAACTGCGGGACAGCAGTCTTTGGATATGTTTATTGATGATCCTTTCCAGTAAAAAATCTACTGCAGAGAAAGGAAGGAAATTTTTAAAACAAGATGGCCAAATGAAGTGTTTGGAAATTTCTTTCGTGCATCTAATTTTCTAATACAGAGTCTTCTTTCTGAGAAGTATTTAATTAAGGAAAGCTTCTTCACTTTATTAAAACATTTTGTCTTGCATGGACTGCATGCTATGCAAAAATGCAAACATGTAAGTGTATAATCTTGGTGGCCTTCAGTAATTTTATATCCTGGTCCTCACTGGAAGACTTTTTAATGTATGGGGCTTGTGTTTGTATTTTTGGTTTTGATTTGATTTTATTTTTTCCCTTTGTTTAAATAGGTGTATGATACTTCTGATGGAACCTTAATTCAACCTTTGAAAGGACATAAGGACACTGTATACTGTGTGGCTTATGCTAAAGATGGTAAATATCACTTTGAGGGGGAGGTGAGCTTTGTTAGTCTGGTTTGTGAAGTGCCTATCTTCCATTTCTTGTTGCTAATTTATACATAGATAAATCAGGGTTGGTTGTTTCAGTAATAGTATCCTGAAGGTGTGTAAGTGCTGGTGTTTTGTTTGTTTCTTTTGAATGGAGAGTCTGAACTGCCATACAAATGCTACATGCAGAAGTACCATATTTTTACATGTAAGGCTACCTGTTAATCCAAGACCGGTAGTCCCCACTTCCCCTCTCCCACTTACTTCAGTGATGGTTAAGTTTATATTTGTGGGGTAACATGAAGAGAAGGCTTACCCCAGAGATCTTTCTAGACAGAGACCTCTTTCTAGTAGTCTACCTGCCTCTGATTTTTATTCCCCATAGTTTCACTATCCCAAAGCTTCCTGATCTTCTGATCCTTCATGCAGATCCTCCCTACAGACTTTATTCTGCTTCCAGTTCTTTTATTGTCTCTGATTCTTGTTCTGTGGGGGCTTACTGTCTGTGGGCTCAGAGGACTTCCTCTCAAATACTGCTGTTTAAGTTACAAGGGATACCTGTGAGGATGTGCCATTTTTCCCTTGGCACCGTTAACATAAATCTCCAACCTGTGGCTGACAGTATTGGAAAGACTGGCTACATGCTTGCATGGCTGGGCTTTAATGAGGCATGCTCTGTTATTGGAGTTTCACGTAGTTGGAGAAGTGCAGTCACATCAAGGCACTTGCAGTGTTAGGCCCTTTACTACTTGAGCCTTGTCAAGTTTAAGAACTTCTTGCTCTCTCTTTGATTGAGTATGTAGAGTGAAAGTGATTCTTGTATGTGCGGGATTTAAATTGTATCTAATTCCTAGGCAAACGTTTTGCATCTGGCTCCGCTGATAAAAGCGTGATAATTTGGACTTCAAAGTTAGAAGGAATTTTGAAATACACGTAAGTGATGCCTTTCAGTTCTGCACCTCTCGAAAGCGGACTTTGATTATGCACTTCTGCTGTCAAAGAGTATGTGCCATTAGATTTGGAAGAAGGTTGACTAAGGTCAGAGAAAATGGCAGGGGATAATAAGAGAGGGAAGAGCAAAAGAACAGTTGAAGTATCTGAATGAGGGAAGAAAGCAATTAAATTCATAAAAGAGGGTGGGAAGTCTCGATAAATCTCTGAATTTAGAGGGCTGGCAGAGAACTGGGGAAACTCAGTATAGCTCAGAATAAAATGAAACAAAATATGACCTTGTATAATAAAATTAATTTAATTTGGTTCAAAGATCAGATTAAAGATAAGGTTTGGTACTTTTGGTGCATTTTCATCTTTCTTTTGGCAGTGTTTTTATGTCATCCCTCTTAAGTGACATCTTCAAATTCTGTTTCAAAATGTATGTGTACATTTATTACTAGATAGTATGCACAAGCTAGTGTACTGCTAGGAGCATACACAAGCATGCTTGTTTTAGAATTTGGCTATAACCTTTAATCATATTTCACAAACCACCATCTATATCCTTTTTTAGCTAATCTTGATGAAATACAGTGAATCCTGCACCTGGAGACAGTTTTTATAAAGTTTATTACTGATGTAGTTTACAGTGATAAAAGGTTAATTTGATATAATATAAACTGATCACATTATTTCTGGCATCTGGTAAATCTTTCAGCTATTTTGCTGAAACC